>NC_042623.1:54068888-55268888 GCF_901001135.1 Rhinatrema bivittatum
CCCAACCCAGGATGGATGTATCTGTGGTAAGCACAACTTGGGTAAGGGGGAGATTGAAATGGAAGCCCCTGCTCCAAACTGGGTAGGTTTTCCCACCAAATAGGAACGCCTGAATCCCCAAACATTGGAGGTATGCACCCACTACTGCCAGACACTCTGTGAAGACACATGGGGTCAAAGCGAGGCCAAATGGCAACGCCCTGTACTGGAAATGCCTCTTGCCCACAATGATACTTCCTGTGAGCAGGGAAGATCTCAATGCGGGTGTTTAGGTCTTTCAGATTGAGAGAGCAAAGCCAGTCCCCTCTTTGCAGGAGGGGAATCAGGGTGCCCAGAGAGACCATTTTGAACTTTTCTCTTCTTAGAAATTTGTTCAAGGCTCTCAGGTCCAACATAAGATGGAGTTCTCCCTGTTCTCTTTGCAATCAGGAAATAGCGAGAGTAGAACCCCTGCCCTTGCTGCTGCAGCAGAATGGGTTTGCTCTGGCTGGTACTAAAGTGGAGAGCTCCGTTAAGAGTATTTCCTGATACAAGGACAGACCCCAAGAGGGGCACGGGGGAGAGTCCAAGGGAACACACAGGAAGTTCAACTGATACCCTTGACAAATGATGGACAGGACCCAGCGGTCCGAAGTAACACTGGGCCAGTGGTCCACAAAGAACCAGTGGGTCCTATCCACGAAGAACCAGAGGGCCCAGCATCAAGGGTACGGCAGACTGGCTTGTGCTCCCCCCCCCCCCCCAGCCAGACAAAACCCGTAGCATGGTTCGGCTGGGGCGCCACCTGATGCCTGGGGTTCACTGATGTCTGGGACAGCGCCTAGAGCTCACGCATTGAGAACAAGCACGAGAGGCAGGAGGATAATACTTCCTCTGGCGATAAAAAGACCTCCTCAGGCCCTGCCACGAGGATTTCCTGGTAGAAGACGGCGGGTCCAATGTACTGACAGAGAGATGCTGAAGGGTCTCATGGTGATCCTTCAACCAAGCCACAGCATCCCTCATCTTATTACCAAAGAGGTTCTCGCCAGTACAAGACAGGTCTGCAAGCTTCTCCTGGACTTCCGGTTGGAGATCAGAGGCTCAGAGCCAGGCCATTCTGTGGGCAACAACGCCCGCTGCAGCCATCCGAGCTGCCGTTTCAAACAAGTCATAGGTGGAACGCACCTCCTGTTTCCCACATTCCAGGCCCTGCTGTACAACTGCTAACAAAGCATCCTGTTGCTGTTGGGGCAGGCGCTTGGAGAATTCCTGGATCTGTTTCCAAAGGTTCCTCGAGTATTGTGTAATGTACAGCTGATAGGAAGCAATATGGGCAAATGTTGGCAATATGGGCAAACGTTGGCAAGTTAAATGTAAGACATTGATAAGACAAACTAAGAGAGAATTTGAAAAGAAATTGGCCATAGAGGCAAAAACTCACAGTAAAAGCTTTTTTAAATATATCCGAAGCAGAAAGCCTGTGAGGGAGTCAGTTGGACCGTTAGATGATCGAGGGGTTAAAGGGGCACTTAGAGAAGATAAGGCCATCGCGGAAAGATTAAATGATTTCTTTTCTTCGGTGTTTACTGATGAGGATGTTGGGGAGGTACCTGTAATGGAGAAGGTTTTCACGGGTAATGATTCAGATGGACTGAACCACATCACGGTGAACCTAGAAGATGTGGTAGACCTGACTGATAAACTAAAGAGTAGTAAATCACCTGGACCGAATGGTATACACCCGAGTTCTGAAGGAACTAAAAAATGAAATTTCAGACCTATTAGTAAACATTTGTAACCTATCATTAAAATCATCCATTGTACCTGAAGTCTGGAGGATAGCTAATGTAACCCCCATATTTAAAAAGGGCTCCAGGGGAGATCCGGGAAATTACAGACCGGTTAGCCTGACTTCAGTGCCAGGAAAAATAGTGGAAAGTGTTCTAAACATCAAAATCACAGAACATATAGAAAGACATGGTTTAATGGAACAAAGTCAGCATGGCTTTACCCAAGGCAAGTCTTGCCTCACAAATCACGTTTTTGAAGGAGTTAATAAACATGTGGATAAAGGTGAACCGGTAGATGTAGTGTACTTGGATTTTCAGAAGGCATTTGACAAAGTTCCTCATGAGAGGCTTCTAGGAAAAGTAAAAAGTCATGAGATAGGTGGCGATGTCCTTTCGTGGATTACAAACTGGCTAAAAGACAGGAAACAGAGAGTAGGATTAAATGGACAATTTTCTCAGTGGAAGGGAGTGGGCAGTGGAGTGCCTCAGGGATCTGTACTGGGACCCTTACTTTTCAATATATTTATAAATGATCTGGAAAGAAATATGACAAGTGAGGTAATCAAATTTGCAGATGATACAAAATTGTTTAAAGTAGTTTAATCACAAGCAGATTGTGATAAATTGCAGGAAGACCTTGTGAGGCTGGAAAATTGGGCATCTAAATGGCAGATGAAATTTAATGTGGATAAGTGCAAGGTGATGCATATAGGGAAAAATAACCCATGCTATAATTACACAGTATTGGGTTCCATATTAGGTGCTACAACCCAAGAAAGAGATCTAGGTGTCTTAGTGGATAACACATTGAAATCGTCGGTGCAGTGTGCTGCGGCAGTCAAAAAAGCAAACAGAATGTTGGGAATTATTAGAAAAGGAATGCTGAATAAAACGGAAAATGTCATAATGCCTCTGTATCGCTCAATGGTGAGACCGCACCTTGAATATTGTGTACAATTCTGGCCGCCGCATCTCAAAAAAGATATAATTGCGATGGAGAAGGTACAGAGAAGGACTACCAAATGATAAAGGGAATGGAACAGCTCCCCTATGAGGAAAGACTAAAGAGGTTAGGACTTTTCAGCTTGGAGAAGAGACGGCTGAGGGTGGATATGATAGAGGTGTTTAAGATCATGAGAGGTCTAGAACGGGTAGATGTGAATCGTTTTTTTACTCTTTCGGATAATAGAAAGACTAGGAAGCACTCCATGAAGTTAGCATGTGGCACATTTAAAACTAATCGGAGAAAGTTCTTTTTTACTCAACGCACAATTAAACTCTGGAATTTGTTGCCAGAGGATGTGGTTAGTGCAGTTAGTATAGATGGGTTTAAAAAAGGATTGGATAAGTTCTTGGAGAGTCCATTACCTGCTATTAATTAAGTTGACTTAGATGATAACCGCTGCTATTGCTAGCAACGGTAACATGGAATAGACTTAGTTTTTGGGTACTTGCCAGGTTCTTATGGCCTGGATTGGCCACTGTTGGAAACAGGATGCTGGGCTTGATGGACCCTTGGTCTGACCCAGTATGGCATGTTCTTATGTTCTTATGGGCAATTAACATAGTGCCCTGAAGCACCTTCCTACCTGGTGCATCCAGTGCTCCCATCCTGAAGGGGCGGAGGAATGGGTGCAGGAACGCTTGGCCTATTTAAGGGCAGACTCCACTACGACTGACTGATGAAAAAGTTGATGCCTCTCAAACTCCAGGGTTTGATGCACTAAGTAAACAGCATTAGCCTTCCGATTCACTGGGGCCACAGAGATGGGATTTTCCCAAATTCTAAGGAGCTACACCTTGAAAATCTCATGTACAGGAACTACCACCACCTCTTTTGGGGCATTGACGAACAGGAGAACCTCCAGTATCTTATGCCTGGCATCCTCTTCTGTCAGAAGCTGAAACGGAATGGTTTCTGCCATAGCCTGGACAAACCCCCGCAAAGGTTAGGCCCTCTGGTAGAGACTGACGCCGGTCCTCCAAAGGAGTTGGGTCCATGGGAAGATCCCCCGAATCATGAGACAAAGACTCTGAAGTATCATACCCTCATGGGTCATACAGGGCATCTTCCTCACTAAGATCACCCGGAGACACCAGTGGAGGGCCCCTGCCCCAGCCCCTCAGCTTGGGCACCGAGGGCACCAAGGCCCCTGAAGAACCTGGGGCCGGACCAGGTAATGCCGGTCATGGCACAAAGGGCCTTGACGGTGCTGTAGGCTGCAACAGGCCTTCCTCTTTTGTGCACTAATAGACCCCCAGGCACCAGCAGTGGCTTCGTAGGGAGGATGCCAAGGACATGGAGGCGCTCCAGCAGCGGTGCCATCGATGGTGCAGGCTCCGGCACCAGTGGGGCCAGGAGCTCGATGCTCTGCAGGCATCGGACAACCTCCAGTTGCACCCTGCGTTCCAATTCCTCCTGGAAATCCACCAAAGACAGGACAGACGGAGGAGGGGGGAGGTGTCACCAGATCACGCTCGGAGTCCCGAGAGGGATCCGTGCCTGGCACCGGTATTGGTGGGAAATGCCTGGGAATCCTGGGTTCGATGGAGGGTGGTGCCTCCTCTCCATGGGGTCGCTTTGGGGGCATCACAGCAGGCGCTGGTGCTGGCCCGAGCTTAGCACCATGCATAGAAGGCAACTGGTGGCAGTGTTATCTGGATTTCCCACGGTGCTGAGGAGGAAGGAGATGATCCCGACATCCTGGAGTGTGAAGACACAGACGATGGCCGATCTCCAGCACCTCTCTCAATCGAGGGCATCAGTGGAGGGGTGGACAGCGAAGGCTTGGTGTCCATCGGTTCCCTCGGCCTTTTGGTGTCAATGCCCCCATTGCCATAGTCAAGCATTCCGACTTCTTCAAACTGGAGAGCTTCTCCATTTTATCCAGGTGGGTGCGCTAACCCTTGGGGGTCATCTGGTTGAAAAACAACACCCCCGAATGTCATGCGATGCCCCCAGGCAGAGGATACACACCTCATGTGGATCCGTGAGGGTCATGGTCTGAGGGCACCGACGAAAACCCGCCACCATACTCAAAAAACCCGGCAAGCAGTCGATGACCAGCAGGTACTGACAGAAACACCACCGGGAATTGACCGCACAGAAGGAGAAAAACTTACCACGCTGCCCGATTAACTAAGCCGGGGGAATGGAGAGGGACCTGGGAAACAACCTGGGAAAAAACTGGAAAGGGACCCTGCGTGGATAGTGGCATGCCAGGCTCCATTTGATGATGTCACCCATGTGTGAGGACTACCATTCTGCATGTCCTAGGAGAATGGTGTTATCTCCACTACTTCCACTAGGAGGCTGTTCCATCCATCAATCACCCTTTCTGTAAAGAAATATTTTCTTAAATTACTCCTTAAATTAAACCCTTTCACCCTCCTTCCAGAGTCTCCTTCACATTGAGAGAGGCCCACATTGAGAGAGGCCCACTTCAAGTGCATTAATACCTTAAGGATATTTAAATGTCTCTATCGTAACTCTTTTATCCCTTTCTTCCAAAATATTCATGTTTAGATCTTTAAGTCGAACTCCATATGCTACCCTATGGACCAATTTCACTCTCTAAGATAGTGTGGTCTCCACAACTGTGCACATTCTTTCACATGAGGTTTTGCCAGGAACTTAAAGAGGGTAATGTCACCTCCTTTTTTTTCTGCTCACCATTCCTCCCCCTGTGTAATTAAGCATCTTTTTAGCTTTTGTCGTTTTCTTATCCACTTGTTTGGCCACCTTAAGATCATCAAATAGGATAACTCGTAGATCCTTCTCTTGTTTCATACTTAGATGAATTTCACTCTTCCTTGGGTATTTGCAGCCCAAATGCATGACTGTGTAATTTTAGCATACAATCTTAACTGCCAGATTGTAGACTTTTTCTCAAGCTTCACTAGATCCTTCCACATGTTTTCCACACCTTTCTGGATGTCTACCCCTTTTCAGATTTTTGTTCCATCCATAAAAAGACAAACCCTTCCCAACAGGTATTCCTCAATATTGCTTATGAAAATGTTGAAATGTGGCATATCACTGAAATGGACAAATAGCCTAATGGATAGAGCAGCAGGTTGAGGACTAGGGAGCCTAGGGCCAGATTTTGTAATCTACGCGCGGGCGTAGATTTGTGCGCGCAACCCAGCATACACAAATCTACGCCCGATTTCATAACATGTGCGCGCAGCCGCGCACATGTTATAAAATCCGGGGTTGGCGCGCACAAGAGGGTGTACACTTGAGCACCTTGCGTGTGCCAAGCCGTAGGGGAGCCCCGATGGCTTTCCCTGTTCCCTCCGACGCCGCTTCGGAGGGAACTTTCCTTCCGCCCCCCCACCTTCCCCTATCTAAATCCCCCCTACCTTTTTTTTCTTTATTTACGCCTCCCTCTGGGCAGGCGTAGGATGCGCACGCCGGACAAATGCCGGCGCATGAGCCCACGGCACAACCGCTGTGCGGAGGCCTCAGTCCTGCCCCCGCCCCGCCCACCTTTTCAAACCCCGGGACATACGCGCGTCCCGGGGCTTGCGTGCGTCACCGAGCCTATGCAAAATAGGCTCGGCGCACGCAGGAGGGTTTTAAAAGGGTTACGTGCATAACCCTTTGAAAATCCGCCCCCTAGAGTTTAAATCCTGCTGATGTTCTTTGTGATTCTGGGCAAGTCACATCAGCCTCCACTCCCTAAGGCAGAAACTTAGAAGTAAGCCCTCTGGGGCAGGGAAATGTCTTCTGTACCTTCTGTACCTGAATGTAACTTATCTTGTGATAAACAATGAAAAGGCATGAGCTAAATCTAACTCCCCTCTCCCCTCCCCTCTCTTCAGCATAAACTCCATTATAATAATGCTTTATTGTCTCCACTGGGTTAAAAGGGTACTCCAGAAGTTTGCTGTAAATTGAGCTCCTCTGTCAGAAACAAAATGTTTAGGCATGCCATGTAGGCGAAAGATGTGACTGATGAATAACTTAGCAAGTTCCATGGCTGATGGCAAGCCAGGGAGAGCCATGAAGTGAGCCATCTTCAAAAATCGGTCCACTGTAACCCAAATGGTATTGTTACCTCCGGAAAGTGGCAGGTCCACCACAAAATCTGTTGCAATATGGGTCCAGGGTTCTTCCGGTGCTGGCAAGGTTGAAGCAGGCCCCAAGGACGTCCGGGTGGAGGTTTCTGTCTGGCACAATTGGAACAGGAGGTTACGTAAACTAGAGTGTCTTCTTTCATGGTGGGCCACCAGTAATACTTTTGTAGCTTGGCCAGTGTTCGCTGTTGACCAGGGTATCTGGCCAGTTTCGAATCATGAGCCCATCTTAGCAATTTCTTTCTTAGATTGCAGGGTACAATGGTCTTGCCCGGTGGTACCGGATGCGTAGCTGTGAGAACCATTCTCTTCGGGTCAATAATATGCTGGGGTTCATCAGGTACGTCTTCTGAGAGGAAAGAGCGAGATAATGAGTCTACTCTGACATTCTTGTCACCAGGACGATATTTCAGCAAAAAGTCAAATCTGTTGAAGAACAGGGACCACCTCGCCTGTCTATGGTTGAGGCGTTGAGCGTGAAGGAGGTACTCCAGATTTTTGTGATCAGTGTAAACAGTAATCTGATGTTGTGTACCCTCAAGCCAGGGGCGCCATTCTTCAGATGACATTTTTATTGCCAACAGTTCTTTATCCCCAATGCCGTAGTAGTTCTCTGCTGGTGAAAAGCGTCGGGAAAAGAATGAACAAGGGTGCAAGATCTTTGAATCACCGGTCTGGCTTAGCACGGCCCCTACACCTACATCAGAGGCATCGACTTCCACAATGAAGGGTCGAGTAGGGTCCAGATGGCGGAGACAGGGTTTGCTTTGGAAGGCGTCTTTTAATTTCTGGAATGCAGTCACAGCTTCCATAGACCAAGTAGCAGTGTTGGTTCTGTTCTTAGTCATTGCTGTTAATGGAACAGTCAATGTAGAGTAATTTTTAATAAAGGTCCAGTAGTAATTGGTAAATCCCAAAAATCGTCTTAGCGCTTTTAGGCCCGTGGGTTGTGGCCATTTTTGAATACTCTCAAGCTTCTGTGAGTCCATTTGGAAACCATTGTTTGCGACAATGTAACCTAAGAAGGGCACAGATTCTTTATGAAATTCACATTTAGACAATTTGGCATACAAGTGGTTCTCGCAAAGTCTCTGCAGAATTCTTTTGACATCTTCCTGATGGGATTGCAGGTCCTGAGAAAATATCAAGATGTCGTCTAAGTAGACAACGACACATTGGTAGATTAAATCACGCAGAATATCGTTCATCATGTTTTGGAAGACAGGCGGGGCATTGCACAAGCTGAAGGGCATCACCAGGTATTCAAAGTGTCCATCCCGGGTATTAAAAGCTGTCTTCCATTCATCGCCAGAGCGGATGCGAACTAAATTGAAGGCTCCTTTGAGGTCAAGCTTGGAAAATATTTTGGCTCCCTGTAACCTATCAAAGAGCTTCGAGATGAGTGGTAAAGGGTAGTGGTCCTTTATGGTGATCTCATGCAGATCTCTGTAGTCAATGCACGGACGTAACGTTCCGTCCTTTTTCCCCACAAAGAAAAATCCTGCGCCGGCAGGAGACTTAGAAGGTCTTATGAAGCCTTTCTGGAGATTCTCCTGGATGTACTTCAACATCGCCTTATTCTCCACTACAGAGAGGGGGTAGACCTTTCCTTTGGGTGGTTCCGTATTTGGCTTCAAATTAATTCGCAGTTGTATGATCTGTGTGGAGGTAACACATCAGCAGCTTCTTTTGAGAATACATCTTGGTAAGATGCATATTGAGGCGGCAACCCAGGCAACAATGGGGTAGTTGGCATGCATGGTATTAGAGAGACTTCCATTAAGCATTTGCCATGACAGTCTGGCCATCAACGTGAAAGCTCCAAAGTGGTCCAGTTGAATTGTGGCATGTGTTTCTGCAGCCACGGTAGCCCAAGAACCAAAGGGTGCAGGCCTTCTCTAGCACAAAGAAGGAAATAGTCTCTGTATGAAGAGCACCGGTTTGCACACTCACTGGTTCTGTAAGCAGAGTTACTTCACCCGGTAAGGGCTCTCCATGAATAGAGGACAATAATAATGGAGTTGTCATAGTAGTGGTAGGGATCCGCAAATGTTCCACTAGACGTTTCAAAATGAAATTTCCCCCTGCCCCACAGTCTACTAAGGAAAGGGTCTGATATTCCAAAGGCCCACAGCTTAAAGATACTGGAAGAGAGAGTGGAGGAGAGGGTGCACTTAGATCTAAGAAGAGTCCTCCCACAGAATGTAGGTCTCGGAATCGTCTCTCTTTAGAAGTCGAATGACTGCGGCCCATTTGCATTGGTTCTTCTTCGCCAGCAACAGGCCCTGGGAGTGTAGGTCTGGGTACAGACTTGACACGAATCTCTCCCTGGAGTGGTCTTCTGGGATTCTTGACCACTTGAACCTTGTCACAAATTCGGCATCAATCTTTGCTGCCAACTGCATAAGTTCTGCTAAGGTCTCGGGCATCTCACGAGTCACCAGTTCATCTTTCAACCGGGAGTTCAGACCTTCAAAAAATAGGGTTTTCAGGCACCTAGGGTCCCAATGTAATTCGAAAGCCAACATCTTGAATTCAATGGTGAAGTCTGGTAAAGGTCTGTTACCTTGTTTTAGATGAACCAAAGCTGATCCTGTTATCGAGTACCGGGCAGGGTCATCAAAAACTGACTTAAACAGTTCAAGAAACCCAGCAAGATCATTCAGGATAAGGTCATTGCATTCCCACAGTGGTGAGGCCCAAGCCAGTGCTCTTCCATCCAGATACGAAAGGATATAGGTGGTCTTGGCATATGCTGTAGGGAAATGGTTAGGTTGCAGAGAAAAGTGCATGCAACATTGATTAATAAATCCTCTACACTTCCAAACTTCACCCGCAAAGCGTGTCGGAGCAGAGAGAGGCACTATAGACTTGACCGTCACTTCTGGCGGTGTAACTTCTTTACCTGCAGCAGCCGGTGCATTCATCTGTGTGTGTAGCTGAATAAAGACAACAGTCAAGTTGTCTAACAAATTCTGTTGTTCGGAGATTCGCTGGGCCAGGCATGGAATGGCCTGCAAAGCGGTGAGCTGAGCCGAATCCATGGAGTTAGCAATCTGTTATGGTTACGAGGTGTTGGAGTGGATTCTTGGGTATTGCAGTGATGGCCACTCCCACGGGGAGGAGCCCCATGAGGAACCGCAGTACTAGGCTAGACTCTATACACACAAACACAGAGAAGTTGTATTTATTGTACAGCTCGATGGTACTGCTCGGGGAGCGGGCAGCAGTGAAGGTAGCCCAGTGAAGTAGTCCTGGGGTCCCCAGCAGAGGAGATCAGTCTCACACTCGAGTAGGTGATAGGCAGCACGGCGTAGCAGGGACAGGTCCCTGAAGCAGAAAGCTGTATAGTTGAAGGTCCTGGCAGGCAGAAGTTGATCAGTGGCAGGCAGCAGATTAGGGAGAGCAGGCCCTCGAGGAGCGAGTACCCGGTGTCCCAAGATAGGTACCTGAAATAGAGCAGAAGAGCCCCCGAGGAGCAGGTACCCAAGTTAGTGAAGAATTACCCCGAAGAGTAGAGCGAGCTTCCTGCAGCAGCTGGGAAGCGGCAGAGCAGCTTAGACTGGAGGCTATCCAATCCTTGCTAACTCAGTTTGTTAGCAAACGAAGGGCAGGCTAAATACCAGGATGTGATCATGTCACTTGGAGGGGATGCCCCCGAGGTTTCCGCCATGGCGTGGATAAAGACATGGATGGCGTGCGCACCCTAGGATGCCCTCAGGAAAATCATGGCGAACACCGTCGCCGTTGTCGATCCGGGGACACTGGAGAGAGCGGCATGAAGATGCGGCAGTAGCCATCTTCCCAAGACTTGAGGAGAGAGAAGGAAGAAAGGTGAGGCACAGAGGTCGAAGCTGTCTGAGACCGACGGATGCAACAGTTGCTCCCTGATTTACTCAGCTATTTTTCTTCCATTTACATCTTCACTCTCCTGACTACTTTCCCAGATATTGCTGCCTGTCTTCCTCTAAGATCTACTATAGTTTATGCAGGCTAACTGTTACATAACGGGCCGCCTTGAGGGCCTTGCATTCTGTTGAGAAACGGGGTGTTTTCGTGTGCCCTTGGGCCTCAGTCTGACCCCAGACGGATCCAGGACCGACCTGAGGGTTGATGGCGTGTTCCACTATGGCAAACGGTCTTACCCTCCGCCAGGCCTGCAAGCTCCCAGGGCCAACAACAGGATGATGTTGGAATGTGAATAGTCCTCCGACCATTACGAGCCCTTTCGGACCTGCCGCTTGGAACGGCATGGAGCAGCAGGCCTGGCCTGAGGTCGAGGGTAGACGGGCCTTGACACGAAGACATAACACCAAGGTCGATGCATCGGCATCGCAGAAGAAAACATGACACCAAGGCTGATGCGGACGGCATCAGAGACGAGGGCTGGCACAAGACATGACACCAAAGTAACTGAAGACATGACACCAAGGCTGATGTGATGGCATCCCGGACCAGGGTCGATGCGACGGCATCAGGAGCAAGACGTTGACATGATACCAAGACTGATGCAACGGCATCCAGGACGAGATGAGGAACTTGATGAAGTCCAGACGAGACGAGAGCTGGGCGGAAGGACATTGACACTGTCTCTCAGGGCGCCCTACACAGTCCACCCGCGGGACTGGTCGTGGACCACCCTGTCCCACTGCGCACCCTACACAGCCCGAAGAGGCTGGTCACGGACAATGCTGAGAACAGGACGAGTGCAGGGAAGAATCCAGCTGAGGCAGAACTTAGACGACGGAGCCATAAGTCATCCAGAGCTCCGCAAAGGCTGGCAGGACATGAAGGCTCAGGAGCACAGGAACGAATTCCACCTGTAGGCTACTCCACGCTCGGGAAAGACGTCATCCAAGAGAGTACGGCCTGACAGGTACCAGAAGGCTCAGGAGCGCTGAAGCAAACACCAAGAAGGGCAGGACACCAAGGAACTTGGGACATCAGGAAGCAGAAGATCAAGACGAGACACCAGGACGAGGACCTCAGGCACGAACATGACTTGGCATGATGAGATGAAATGAAGAGGAGCTCCACGAAGAAGACCTGACGGAGCTCTGGCAGGCAAGAGCCTCCAGAGTGAAGTAACTCCGATGCAAGACGAAGACGTACTGTGAAGACAGCCCTATTATAGGGCTAGAGCAGGAAGTCCATCCTTAGGTGGGGTCAGCCACACTTCCTGTGGCTGGCCCTTTAAATCCTGTAGAGAGATGCGCGCCGGCGCCTAAGGAACAGGAAGCTGGCTGTGCAGGACTGTGGACAGCGACCTGCACAGCATCGACGTCGCGTAAGGAGCAGGGCTGGCCTGAAAAGCAGGCCTGATGACAGCAACAGCTCCAGCCGCCAATTGAGCCCGGGGATGCGGCCTGCAGCCCCGGGGGAAGACTGTGATGTCAGCAGTGGCTTCCAGCCGCAAAGTCCGCGGCTCTGGCCACGGTGAAGAGGAGCCTCGATGGGCATCCTCCGGGCCGCAGGGGAAGTCCAGTTCGCTGCTCCGGCCACGCGGGGGGGGGGGGGGGCCGACATTGGCGGCATCGCGCTGCGAAGAAAAAGGCAAAGGTAAGCAGGGCCTGCTCGCGGGGGGAGCCCACGGGCAGGGTCCATGACACTAACCTTTTTCCCTTACCTTTACAGCTATTTCTTTAGAGAACCACAGTGGCCTCTTTTTCCTCTTTCCATTATTTACTTTCCTAAAAAAACAAAACGTTAATTGCCTTTAGATCTCCTTTTAGTTTTGCCCACTGTTCTTCTTTCTCTAGATTTTCCCATCCAGCTAAACAATTCCTTAAGGTACTCCCCATTTCTCTTGATGTTTAAGACCCTTGCCTTTGAATGCCTGCACTCTAATACTGTACCACACCATCCAGTGATCACTGAATTCCAGGTGATCATCCACTATGACTTCAGAAACACTCTCCCCATTGGTTAGTACCAGGTCTAGTTTCACTCCTTTCCATATAGGTTCCATCACCAGCTGACGAAAAAGTTGTCCCTGCAGAAAATCTAGGATCTCCCTGCTTCTATATGACATAGCAGTTGGGATGTCCCAATCAACATCCAGGAGATTGAAATTAAATAGCAATAGCACCTTCCCTTTTAAAGCAATTTTGTGAATATTCATAAGAACTGCCATGCTGGGTCAGACCAAGGGTTCATTAAGGCCAGTATCCTATTTCCAACAGTGACAAACCAAGTCACAAGTGCCTGGCAGGATCCCAAATAGTAGATAAATTCCTGCTGCTTATGCTCAAGGATAAGCAGCAACTTTCCCCAAGTCTACCTAGTTAATAACCATTTATGGACTTTTCCTTCAGGAACTTATCTACATCTTTTTAAATCCAGCTATGCTAACTGCCTTTATCACATCCTCCAGGAATTAATTCTAGTGCTTAACTGTGCATTGAGTGAAAAAAATATTTTAATCAGTTTTATATGTGTATCCCTCGGTATTAATTAAAAAAAAAAAAAAACAACAACTAAACAATCAATTTGCAATTACCCATTCCACTCCATTCATGATTTTATAGTCCTCTATCATATCTCCTCTTCTCCAAGCTGAAGAGCTCTAATCTATTTAGGCTTTCTTCTTTGGGGAAAGGTTCCATTCCCTTTATCATTTTGGACATCCTTCTATATATCTTTTCTAGTTTTATTTATTTTTTTTTTTTTTGAGAAGCAGCAACAAGAACTGCAAGGCAGTCTCGGCAGCACCGGCATGCCACGAGGCACAGCCTGCAAGGCCTGCGGCTCTGCTAGCGCACGCCTCTCGCGGGATGGGCTGTGCTCAGCCTGCATCCCCGGAGGCGAGAGGTCGTATATGCACCATGGAGTAATACGGAAGTATTATCTTCTCTGGTTTATAGTGCATTCCTTTCCTAATAATTATCATGGTTTGGTTTTTTGACTGCTGACACATGCTCAGCCAAGGATTTCAACATATATGACACCCAGATATCTTTCCTGGGTGGTGACTCTTAATATGGAACCTAACATTGTGTAACTACAGTTTGGATTATTTTTCCCTATGTGCCTCACTTTGCACTTGTCCACATTAAATTTTATCTGCCATGTGGATGCCCAGTCTCTCAGTCTTGTAAGTCCTTTTAAATTTTATTATAATCTTGGAATAATGTGCTGTCTGCAAATCTTATCACTTTATTAATTGTTCACTTTTACAGATAATTTATAAATATGTTAAAAAGCATTGGTCCCACTATAGTTCCTTGCAGCACTACACCTTCCTCCATTGAGAAAGCTAACCATTCAGTCCTTCTCTCTGTCTTCTATCTTTTAGATACATAGAAATATAACAGCAGAAAAAGACCATATGGCCCATCCAGTCTGTCCATCCGTCCAATTAACTTAGCATTATAATTTTCATCGCTTCCTTAGAGATCACCTGCATTTATCCTATGCTTTCTTGACTTCAGATACTGTTTTTGTCTCTACCACGTTCACTGGGAGGCTGTTCCATGCATCCACTATCCTCTCTGTATTGGGAGGCAATCCACAAAAGGACACTGCCTCCTATGCCATGACTTTTTAATTTACTGAGGAGATTTTGTCAAACATTTTCTGAAAATCCAGATTAAATCCTCCATTAAATCTCTATTTCTTCTGCCTGCAAAGGATGTCTGCATATTACACCAAGTGAAATAGATGTTCCATTCCCTTTTTTCAGATTAACCTATAGTACCTTCTCCTTACCTTGTAAGTCCCGCAGTTCTATTACTTTAATATGAATTTTTATATATGGTGTCAATCCTTTTCTTTCTACCCTATCCTTACTGAACAGACTGAAGTCCACTATAACTATAACCCAATCGTGGTTTTTCAGTACAATGTCTCTACGACCGCCAAAACACCTAAGTCATCCATGACTGCCTCTAGATTCAGTACTTTATTTCCTAAACTATAAGCATTGGGGCACACAGCTTTCCAGATATTGTCTTTTTTCCCATTTCACAATAAGTTTAAAGATGTATTAGCCTGAGTACTTTTACTTACCTTAGGACTTTGCTCACCGAACCACAATGATCCTAGTTTAAAGCCATCAGTAGATTTGCCAGTCAGTTCTAGAAGATGCTGTGTCCCTTCAACAGATAGATACCATGTCTTCTCAACAATCTTTTAATCATCATCCCATGGTCCAGAAAAGCTGAATAGCTCTTGACACCATCTATGTAGCGATTTATCTCCAGAATGTGACTTTCCCTGCCTGGACCTTTATCATTGACTGGTTGGACTGAGGAGATTGCCACCTGTGCACTTATCAGATTTACCTTCTCTCACAAACCATGAAGTCATTTTTGACACACTGTGTGTGCTACCTAGCAGTATCATTCATGTCAACATGGATGATCATCATTAGATAATAGTCAGTAGGCTTGATGATTCTTGGCAATCTCTCCACAATGTCTCATATTTTGACCCCTGTCTGGTTGACAGGATGCCTCTGTGCCCCTCAGAAGCAAGTTACCAACCACCATCAATCTCATCCTTCCTAAATGCAATTGTTGCTGTGCCCACAGCTTTGGAACTTGTTTTTATTCCTCCTCATCCTGGGGTGATTTGTCCACTTCTAGGGCTGCATACCAGCTTTTCACCTTGAGGCAAACAGGAATCGGTGTGAGGGTCTAGTGGCTGTAGTAACTGCGTCCAACTGCGTCTTATGCACCAATATCACTCTCCCCCTCTGCATGAATTTTCCATCTATGATGCCTCAATAAGCATCTCATTAATGTAGTCCTCATTCTCCCAAATGCTTCTCTGTCTTTCTGCCTTCTCTCTGAGTTCACCACCTGTTTCCTGTATAAGCTGATCTGCAGACATCTTTCACACTGAACTGTTTCTTCACTGTGGATCAAGATATCCATCTGGACAAATAAGAACATAAGAATTGCCATACTAGATCTGACCAAGGTCCATCACGTCCAGCATCCTGTCTCGAACAGTGGTCAATCCAGGTCATAAGCATCTGGCAGATCCCAAAAAGTAAATCTAATTCCTGTTACTCACTCCCAGAAAGAGCAAAAGCTTTATTAGTTTACCTGGCTAATAATGTATTATGGAATTTTCCTCCAGGAACCTGTCCAAACCTCTTTTAAACCCCGCTATGCTAGGCACCTTGATCACATCCTCTGGCAACACATTCTACAGCTTGTTAGTGTGCGGAGTGACAAAGTGCTTTCTACAATCTGTTTTGACTCTACTGGTTGTTAGATTCATGGAGTGTTCCCTTGATTTAGTATTATTTGAAAAGGTAAATAACCATTCCTTTATCTGTTCTACCCCACCCATGATTATATAAACATCTATCATGTCCCCTCACGACCTTCTTCTTTTCCAAGCTGAAGAGCACTAGCCTGCATAGGCTCATCATAGGAAAGAGATTACATCCCCTTTATCATTTTTGTTACCCTCCTCTGCACCTTTTCTAGTTCTGTTGTCTTTTTTTAAGATGAGGAGATCAAAACTGCACTCAATACTCAAGATGTGGTCACAACATGACTCAATGCAGAGGCAATATAATATTTTCTATTTTATTCTCCATTCCTTTTTGGATAATTCCTAACATTCAATTTGCTATTTTACGTATAAAACTGTTTTTTGGCCACCGCCACACACTCAGCTGGGGATTTCAATGTATTTTCTAGAAAGACTCCAAGGTCCTTTTCTGGGTAGTGACTCCCAATACAGAACCTAGCATCATGTACCTGTATAGTTGGGATTACTCTTCCCCTTTGTGCATCACTTTGTAATTTTCGACATGAAATTTCATCTTCCATTTAGTTGCCCAGTCTCCTGGAATCACAAGGTTCTTCTGCAGTTCCTCACAATCCACTGCTGTTTGAACAACTTTGAATGATTTTGTGTCATTTGCAAATTTGATCCCTTACTCGTTCCCTTTTCCAGGACATTTATGAATATGTTAAATAGCACAGGTCCCAGTACTAATCCCTGTGGTGCACCAATAACAACCTTTCTCCATGTGGAAAACTGACCTTCTGATTCCAGCTTTTTAATCATTTACCAATTCATATTAGAAGTAAATACAGTGGCAACAGCTTTGGTGATACAATATTTCCTGGGCATCCTTTAAGGGGCAATGTCTCCAAATGGATTAATTTTGTGCAATCCTTGACAGGAATTAACCTTACTTGTATGCCAGGGTATGCTGAGTTTGATCTCAGGTCTCTCAAATTTACTGCTAATACTCTTTTTAATAGTTTAATTATGCCAAAGAGAGCTTACTTCTGGAGTTCATAGGGTATTATATGCATAGGCAATGAATCAAGATACCCCTGGAAGTTCTTTTTAATCAGGCCAGTAGCACCAAGTACAAACAGAACCATTTCTCTGTCTTTCTGCTACATTTTTTTGGTCTTTGATAGCATTATTAGATACTTGAGTATCTCCTCTCTTTTTCTCCCTATGAGTTACAGAATTGTCACTTGGTACTGACACTTCTATCAGCAATGCTATCCTTGGGTGCTTCTCCTTTATCTGGTATTCTTACATTTTCAGCTATTAGGCGCTATTAGGAGCTCCTGATACCTAGCGAAAGAAATATACCAAAGACCCTACTTTTACTTTTATCTCAGCTGTCCTGCAAGTAAAAATTAGTTAGGCTGTGGAAACTATCTTCTTCCTCCCACTCAGAAGGTGTCATTTTAAAAAAACAAATTTTTTCCTAGTTCTGGAAGTGCTGGATAGCAGATGCTCATTCTTTCCTCAAATTCTGAACCAGGAACTCGATCTAGTTAATAGTAACAGCCATTTAGTAGTACATAGTACACGCTATCTAAGCAGCACCACACCAGAAGAAATTTGAAAGGACTGTTCAATTTTTTTTTTTTTAAATAACTGATATATCGCAGTGTTAATACTACAAGTCCGCAGACTGTGATGTCGTGATTTGATATCACGTCTAAAGCTCTACAAAGCATGGACAATTTTTCTTTATAAATCAGCATACCTCCAGTTTTCAATTCCGAGATGAGTCTGGTTCCTCACGCAAATTAATGCTAAAAATGTCAGATTACAACTACAATGTTGATACTATCATAAATGCTAACCCAAAAATACATTTTTATGTTGGTCACATTGAAATAGAAAACTAGGCATATGCTACACAAAATGCAAACAGTTTAAATACTTTTTTAAAATTATATATATATATATATGTCTGTGTATATATTTCAAATGATTGATTACAACATTAATAGGTACATGGATGTTATTAGAGCAAGCAGAAGATTGAACATGATGTACAAGTGTCTTCTTTTCAGGCTAAAAACAAAGATTATGTTACAAAAACAAAAAACAATTTTTCCTTCTGTTTTCTATTTTCCAAATTCTTGTGATCCTGAATCACTAAACTGGCTATTTTCTTAAAAGCTACTTAAGAATCTAAAGATAATTTGGCAGGTGGTTGTGCAAACTCTGCAAGTTCTTAATGCTCCGACCTCTGCAAGAGATGACTAATTCTAATAGGCTAACAGATTTTTTTTCAAATTATTTTTCTGACCTCTTTAACAAAGGTCTTACACTCAATTGGAAGAAGAGAGCTAATTTCGACAATCTTTCCAATTCAGTTGAAAAGCACTGTCCAATTACCTTCCCTTAAAAAAAAATAATAATTCAGTGGCGAAAAAGAGCAGATTTTAATGGCTTAAGAAACTCTTACCCTCTGTCTCTTTTTTAAATGTATTTAAGCAGCTATGCCCAATGTTGGGATTATTGCTATAAGCAGCTAAAAATTTGCTCTAGGAATTCTTAAATAATTTTCCCCACTTTTTTTTTTTTTTTTAAAGAAATCACTGATGCAAACATTATGAACAGTTAACTCAGTATAAGAGAGAACTTAGAGAATATTAATGCCCCACATTCTACAATTACTCTGAATATAAATGAGCATTCTGTTTAGACTGTAATGTGAAATAAGATAAGCCGAGCGCACTGTATAACCCGCAGTCGGACGCGGGTTAAATAGACGCTAATCCACCCCTAATGCAATAGGGGGATTAGCACCTATTTAACATGCGTCCCACGCTGAGTGAATGGGACAGCGCTCATCACATGCAAATGCCCACTTTCCGCGCTTTGTTTTGCATCGGCTCCAAAGTAGGAACAGTAAGAGAAATTAGGAATCAGGGTATCTGAGATAGTTAGTGAACCCCTAGTTTATTGCCAATTAATTGGCTAGTGTTAAGACAAGACCCCCAACAGGGGCTTGAACTGGTGTTGGCTCCAAAGTTCAGGACTGAAGTCTGAGCCTTTAGACCAGCTGGGCATTTGAAATGAACAAAAGGTGGTAGGAGAGAAGTCTGTCTCAGAGAGCCCTGGAGATCTA
The DNA here is from genome assembly GCF_901001135.1 of Rhinatrema bivittatum. NCBI lineage: Eukaryota > Metazoa > Chordata > Amphibia > Gymnophiona > Rhinatrematidae > Rhinatrema > Rhinatrema bivittatum. The sequence goes on from NC_042623.1 coordinate 54,088,098, forward strand.
CGAGACTGGCTAGATCTCAGACAAAGGGATTGCTGGGATGCAGGAACCTACCTGCGCCTTGCTACAGAACCTGCTACCTATTTATTTTTATTTATGTTCCACCTTCCTGACACTTCAAAATGGATTACATTCAGGTACTGTATATGTATTTCCCAGTCTTCAGAGGGTTTACAGTTTAAGTTTGACCTGAGGCAATGAAGGGTGAAGTGACTTGCCCAAGGTCACAAGGAGCGGCAGGGGATTTGAACCCTGGCTTCTCTGGTTTCTGAAGGTGCAATTTAGTATTGATTCCAGTTCCTAGCCTGTATGTCAAGCTTTTTGTTCAAGCTTGCTTCATTGTGAATATTTCTTTGACTCCAGCTTCTGTCCTGCAAAGCCAGCTTCCAAGTTAAACCTCCTTCTATGGTGAACTGTTCAGGATTCTGGTTCTTGGCCAGCACTGCAGTCTGCTAATGAAGCCTGCTACTGTTTGTGTGTGCAACTTGTCAGACTCCTGTCTATCTCCAATCTGTCCTAGGGCCAGTCCGAGCACCCCTCAGCCCTGCTCCATATCTATGTGTATCCGGAGGGCAGGAACCTGACAGCAAATTAAAATCAAGTACTAGAATTGGATAAAAGTAAATCATCCTGCAGAGTAAATCTGTAGGAAGGAATTTCGGCATCCTATATTATACAAAAGACCAAATATTATGAGTTTGGTCATCTCCATAAAAGTTAGTGGGGATTCATCATGCCACGATCGAAAGACATTTCAGAGTGCTTACAAAAGAGAGTAGTTGATGCTCATGTATATGAACATGGTTACAAGATTATTTCTAAATATTTGAGGCTCTATCCATCTTTAGATATTAGTCTGGGATATTTTGTAGGTAGTCTACAAATGGAAAAAACTGAAGACTACAGTGACTCTACCAAGGAGCAGCTGTACTGTCAATATCACTCCAAGAGCAAAATGGAAAATCATCCATGAAGTCACAAAGAACCCCAGACTAATATCTAAACCTTTGCAGGAATCTGTCGCTGGACTGATAAGAGGGTTCATGAGGCAACCATTAAGAAAAAACTGAATGGGAATGGTGTTCATGGGAGGATAGCACAGAAGAAATCACAGCTCTCTAAAAAGAACATTGGTGCCCACCTCAGGCTCAAAAAGCATCTGGATGACCCAGAAGATTTTTGGATTAATGATCTCTCACAGACAAGTAAAAAAATTGAACTTTCTGATCACAATAACAAACTTTTTATTTGGCAAAAACCAAATACTACCTTCCAAAGAACCTTTATCAAGCAAGGTGGTGGAGGTTTCATTGTGTGGGGCTGCTTAGCTGCATCAGGAATTGAACAGTTTGTCATTAACAACAGAACTATAAATTTTGTTTTATATTAGAAAATTATAGAGAAGGCTATAGTTCTGTGAGCTGAATTTATAAGTGGGTTATGTAGCAAGAAAACAACCCTAAACATTCAAGTAAAGATTTAATAAATTTATATGCCAAATAAACTGTAAAAATACAATAAAAGTGGTTCACAACATAATAGTCATAATTTGAAATATCACCAAACTACAAACAGATTAAAATACAAAAACATCATAAAAATAAAAACAACAAAATTAAATACAATTAAAAACAAAAAACTAAAGCTATGTAACTCACAAACAAAACACCTCACCTTCAAAGGAGTCTTCACTGACTCATATTATATTCAAATATAAATCATCTTACCTTTGGGGAAAAAAGTGTCTTCACTTGCTTCCAAAATTTCAAAAAACTCTGACATCACATTCCAAACCTGTGGATTTACCTGTGAGAAAGCTTGTATACTGCTTCAGTCATAACTTTGGGGCCAATGCTGCCATCAGAAAACATCCCTGTGATGACCTTAACTCTCAACCTGGCCTATATCATATAAGCCTATTCCCCAGAAATCTAGGACCATTGTCTCTTGACTGAAACATAACGGTCAACAGCTTAAATTTAGTTCTCTTAATAATGGGTAGCCAGTGGAGTTCTGCAAGCAGAGGATAGGAGCTTTCAGACTTAGAGTTTCCCATAATCAATCATGCTGCCATATTTTGTAATAATTAAAGTGTATGGGTTAGCCTACACAGCAACCCCACATACAGCATGTTTTAATGGTTCAATACTGAAATTACAGGAGCATATACTACTAACTTTAAAGCTTGAAAATCCAAAAAAGGACATGGCTGTCACTTACTGTGCAACTACCCAATATAAGGCTCCAAAGATAAGCTAAAATCCAAAACAACCCTCAAACTCCTACCATAAGATAACATAGAAAAAACATGCCCCTCAAGTACAGATTGGATTGTCAGCACTAACAACTTTTCTACACTATTCCTTACATACAAAAGCTCAATCCAAATGACTCTTCAAGACAAATCTGCCAAACAAGAATTAAAACAAAAAAAAATATCACCATCCATATTTTCCCCAGTGGAAACTAGGAACTTGATGTCATCAGCATAGTCATGGCTGACAATACCCAGTTCCCTCAACAGCAAAACTAACGGTCTGATAAAAATATTAAACAGTGGTGAAAGGCAGGAGCCCTGAGGAGCCCACACCCACATTACTAGTGGGAAAGAAAAGCTATCATCACTTGAATAACCTGTGTTAAATCTTGCATAAAGGAGGCAATACAAGAACAATCCTCAGAAGCTCAATTTCCAGACATCTTACAAGTACCAGCTATTGATCACCCAAATCCAATAACACTAAAAAGGCAGATTGACCAGAATCCAAAATTCGCAAGATATCATCCAATAATGCCAACAGCACTGACTCCATATTGTGTCCTGGGCAAAACCTTAATCAGCCAATCTCCCACCAGACTAAAAAAAATGTGATAACTGGGTAGTCACTGCCTTCTCAATAAGCTTCACCAAAAATGGCAAGTTTGATATGGCTCTATAACTAGCACATAATCTAGGACCTAATTGTAGCTTTTTCAAATTGGTTTTTATCAATGATCTTTTAAGAATAGTTAGTGATCTTCCTTCTTCACATGAGGCATTCACAAATCTGCATAGCCATACCACAGAATGGCTGAAGAAGATTTTGTGTTTTAGATTGGCCAAGTCAAAGTTCTAACTAAAGCCCTATTTTGAAATGTTGAAGCAAGCTGTTCATGCAAGGAAGTCCTTAAATGTCACAGAGTTGAAACAATTCTGAGTAGAAGAATGGGTTGAAATTCCTCAAGGGTGATGTAAAAGACTGATCCACAGTTATAGGGAATGTTTAGTTTAAGTTACTTCTGCTCAAGAAGATGCCATCAGTTACTGGATGAAGGATAAAAGTATTGCAGTAGACAAAATGCACTGTAGAATTTTTATGGACAGAAATTCCTTGTGATGGGAAACAGTATAGCAATAGGGGTATACTGCTATCTGTCTAGCCAGGAAGAAGAACAAACAGGACACTGCCAATAAATTAGGAAATTTAACAAATAATAGAGAGAGATTTCAATTACCCCACCATTGAACTGGGAACTGTCTCATTAGGACATGCTAGGGAAGTAAAGTTTCTAGATGCCATAAATGACTATTTCATCGAGCAGTTGGCATTGGAACCAACAGGGAGGACTACTCTAGATCTAATCCTCACTGCAGGACTAGGTATAAGAGCTAACAGTTGAGGAGCCACTTGGCAATAGTGATCATAATGTAATCAAATACAACAATCACTGAAGTGATGATATTTAGGAAAACTACTGCAGTCACATTTAAGTTTAAAAGAAAAATTAGTTGGAAAAAAATGTAAAAGGAAATTAGAAAAAATTAAGGGAGTAATTGAAAGGTAGCCTAGGCGAGCTATATTCTGTGCATTAAAAAAGGTAAAAAGAAAATCAAACTGCCACCATGGTTAAATGGTGAAGTGAAGTAAGCTATTAAGGTCAAAAAGGCCATCTTTAAAAAACAGGAAGGTGAATCCAAATGAAGACAATAGGAAAAAACATAAGCACTGGCAAGTTAGACGTAAATAGAAAGGCAGGCCAAAAGGGAGTTTGAAAAGAAATGCCACAGAGGCAAAAACTCAATATACTTTTTTTTTTTTAAAGTATATTCCAAGTAAGAAACCTGCGACAGTGTGAGTAGGACCACTAAATGACTGAAGGGTAAAAAAGATGCTCGAGAAAGACAAAGCCATAGCAGAAAAACTAAATGAATTCTTTCTTTGGTCTTTACTAAAGAGGTCCTTGGGAGCTACCTACACCAGACATGAATGAGAGAGAGAGAGAGAGAGAGAGACTTACTATAGTGCCTATGCCCTAGACAGGTATTTTAACCCCTATGGGAGGGCCACCTACTAACTCGGGGTGGAGATTAGGTATGAGCGTCGGGGGCCACTTTCGCATTCCACATGAGACCTACGGAAAGAACAGTGGTCTCTAGTGAAGATTTGCTGGCCGTCGGAGTGAGGAAACTCACTCCAAGAGGAGATTTGGGCTACGTTCTCTCCACCTAGCTTGATGGACACTCTACCTGGGCAACAAGCAGCTAGGTGGAGAGAACGTAGCCCAAATCTCTTCTTGGAGTGAGTTTCCTCACTCCGACGGCCAGCAAATCTTCACTAGAGACCACTGTTCTTTCCGTAGGTCTCATGTGGAATGCGAAAGTGGCCCCCAACCCCCGACGCTCATACCTAATCCCCACCCCGAGTTAGTAGGTGGCCCTCCCATAGGGATTAAAATACCTGTCTAGGGCATAGGCACTATAGTAAGGCTCGCTCTCGCTCTCTCTCTCTCTCTAATGGCGAAAACATCACCGCACGCGATGTTTCCCCACTGCACGAAAGAAGCCTCATTTGCATTGGTAACGCCCCCTAATGCATTACCAATGCGATATTGGAAAATGAGGCCCTTAGTAGTTGTAATCTCTAAATTCTCATTCAGATCCATGAGGATTTTAAAAAGGGCCGGAAAACTACAGACTAGTGAGTCTAATATCTGCGCTGAGTTAAATGACAGAAGCAATTCTGAAGAAAAAAAAAATTACTTACCATCTGGATAGTCACAGACTTTTAGGATAAAGCCAACATGGAGTTGGCAAAGGGAAGTCTGTTTTATTTATTATTTATTAAGAGATTTATAGACCACATTATCCACCACTCTAAGTGGCTTATAATAAAAACATACACAGTAAAAATACAGATTCAAATAAACTCACTTAACGTTACATCTCCACATTGCTCAGACAGACAGTCACCAGAATTTCAGCTGCTCATAATGCCGGAAATGCATTCTAGCATATTGTCCATTTTTATTGAAAAGCTTGTCAAAATAAATAGGTTTTAAGTTGGTTTTTGTTTAATGTTTTAAAACACGCTTTTTTTGCACAGGGTCTTAGAGAGAGGCTACTTTACTGCAGAGCTCCTGACATGGCAAGTAAACACTCCCTATACTGTCTTTACAGATGGTACATCTAACAGGCATTGTCCAGCCAATCTTAAATTTCTCTCAGTCCTATAAATGTTTAGCAGAGAACTGATACATGAGGGAGCATCATAATTTAAGATCCTACGAACCACAGATAGAATCTTAAAGATTATTTCCATTTGATTGGTAGCCAATGCCTTAAATATCTATTGTATTTCTTTGAGGGAGATAAACGTGCATAAATATGAGTTGGTTAATAGAGTGTATCTGGATTTTTAGAAGACATTTGACAAAATCTCTCATGAGAGCCTCATCAGAAAATTGAAAAAAAAAAGTCATGGGATAGAAGGTAATGTCCTGTTGTGGACTGGTTACTGACTAAAGGATAGGAAACAGAGAAGGACTGAATCATCACTTCTCTCAGTGGAGAAAGATAAATAGTGGAGTGCCCCAGTGATCTCTAATGGGACTAGTGCTTTTTTATACATTTACAAGCCGTTAAGCCCGTTAAAACGGGCTACATTAACATTTTTTTTGGATCATTTCCTTCCCCCTCATTCTCCCTCCCACCTCCCCCACTCTCTCCCCTCAGTCACTCCTCTCTCTCCCTCCCTCCTCCCCTCAGTCACTCCCCCCCTCAGTCACTCCCCCCTCCTCCCTCCTCCCTCCCTCAGTCACTCCTATCTCCCCCTCCCCCAGTCACTCCCCTCAGTCACTCCCCCCTCCCCCCAGTTACTCCTCTCTCCCCCCTCCCCCCAGTCACTCCTCACTCCTCCCTCCCCTCAGTCACTCCTCCCTCCCCCCTCCCCTCAGTCACTCCTCCCTCCCCCTCCCCTCAGTCAGTCACTCCTCTCTCCCCCCTCCCCTCAGTCACTCCCCCCTCCCTGAGTCACTCCTCTCTCCCCCCTCCCCTGAGTCACTCCTCTCTCCCCCCTCCCCTGAGTCACTCCTCCCTCCTCCCCTCCCTCCTCCCCTCAGTCACTCCTCCCTCCCTCCCCTCAGTCACTCCTCTCTCCCTCCTCCCTCCTCCCCTCAGTCACTCCTCTCTCCCTCCTCCCCTCAGTCGATCTCCGCCGAAGACGCGGAGCGGCGGCGGCATGCGCGCGAGGGAGGGACAGACTTCCTTCCGTCCGTCTGTCCCTCCCTCGCACGCATGCCGCCGCCGCTGCCGCCGCTCCTGCCCAGGTCTTCGGGCCAGTGCCGCCGCCGCCGCTCTTCGGGCCGCCGCTACCGCTCCCGCTGCTCCGGGTCTTCGGGCCGCCGCCGCTCCGGGCCGCCGCTCCTGCCGCTCCGGGCCGCCGCCGCCGCTCCGGGTCTTCGGGCCGGTGCCGCCGCCGCTCCCGCCGCTCCGGGTCTTCGGGCCGCCACTCCTGCCGCTCCGGGTCTTCGGGCCGCCGCTGCCGCCGCTCCTACAGCACCATTTTTATTTTTAAGAGGCACACTGTGACCGACGTGCTCGCATGCGCGGTAGAGCTGCTCTCTACTGCGCATTTGCGGCACGTCGGTCAACCTTCGTTTATTAGGTTGATAAAAGATCTGGAAAATAGAGTGAGGTGATCAAATCTGCAGAGTTGTAAGACTGTGGGACAGAGTGTCTAAATGGCAGACGTTTAATGTACATAAGTGCAAAGTGATATATATAGTACTCCTGGGGGAATAATATTTTGAGTAGAATTTCCCTAGAGGTTCACTGTAAAAGTGTCTCTTCCACCCTTTCTCCCTACTCCCTTGGCCAGTCTCCTTTGTGTGAGAGAGAGGGAGCCTGTTTGTTTGAGAGAGAGGGACAGAGGGAGCCTGTGTGAGGGGCAGTACTGAGAGACAGGTGAAACTCTAGGAGAGGAGAGAGGGGGAGGGAAGTCTCAGGCCCCAACTCCTCCATCTGCCACTATTTCTCCCTTCCCCCTCTATGCTCAATCCCTTACACTCTATCTCCACTCCTAGAGTTTCACCCATCTCTCAGTACTGCCCCTCACACAGGCTCCCTCTGTCCCTCTCACAAAAACAGGCTCCCTCTCTCTAGTGCACATTCACACCCCCTCATACAGGCTCCCTTCTCTCTCACAAACACACATCCCCTCATACAAGCTCCATCTCTTTCTCTCATGCATACACATCCACACCCTCATACAGGCTCCCTCTCTCTTGCGCACATACCTACACAGGCTCCCTTTCTCACTCACATATATACCCTCACAAAGGCTACCTATGTCTCTCTCTCATACACCCTGCACACTGTCTCCCTCTCTCTCATGTGCGCACACACACATCCTCTCTTACAGGCTCTCTTTCTTACACATACCCTCAACACAGGCTCTCTCGCTCACAAACAAGCACCCTCACACATGCTCTCTCTCAACCCCCAGGCTTGCAGTCTTACACACATATAGACCACTCTCACCAGGGCTTGATCCATCATCGCCTCAAGCAGGATGGCCTCTGCTTGCAGCACACCGAGGACTGTTCCATCTTCGCTGCGAGCAGGACGGCCTCTGCTCATGGCACGCCAGGGCCTGCTCCTTCTATGCCGCGAGCAGCACGGCCTCCATTCACAGCACACCAGCACCTGTTTCATCTTTGCCGTAAGCGGAGGCCGTCTTGCTCACAGCATGCTGGGGTCTGCCAAATTCTGCCCAGATTCTGCACAGCTGCGCAGGGGAGGAATTATGCGGGAGTTCTGCGCGCCGCAGTAGTGCAGAATTCCCACAGGACTAATATAGGGAAGAATAATCCAAAACTATAGCTGCATGATGCTGGGTTCCGTTTTAGGTGTTACTACCCAGGAAAAGGATACTGGAATCATTGTGAACCTTGAGTAAATGTGTGCAGTTCTGGTCACCCCATCTCAAAAAATGCATAGCAGAACTAGAAAAGGTACAGAGAAGGAAGACCAAACTGACAAATGGGATGAAATGGCTCCCCTGTGATGAGAGCCTACATAGGTTAGGGCTCTTCAGCCTGGAGAAGAAACAGCTGAGAGGGGATATGATAGATGTCTATAAAAATCTTGACTGGAGTAGAACGGGTAAATAGGGAACAGTTATTTACCCTTTCAAAGAGAACTAAGACTAGAGAACATTCCATGAAGATAATAGGTAGCACATTCAAAACAAATCAAGTAAAGTATTTTTTTCACTCAGTGCACAATCAAACCATGGAATTTATTGCTAGAGGACATGGTGAATTTAGTTAGCACAACTGAGATTAAAAATGGTTTAGACAAGTTCCTGGAGAAGAAATCCATAAACCATTATTAGCCATATAGACTTGGGAAAGCTAATACTTATCCCTAAGTTATAAATTTATTTGGATTTATTACCTACCTTTATGAATATGAAATTCACCCAATGCGTTTTACAGTACCTTAGAGTAGCAGCAGATGTACAAAGACCATTTGCAGCTTTACAAAAATGGTTAGTATATAACAATTTTAAAGTACCAGCAAATATGATAGGAGCAATAAATATTTAGTTTCAACAATAAAAAGTTCTCAACAAAATACTAGCTTTTACAAACAGCAGTAGAAACTACTAGTGAATTAGTTCAGAAAATAAATAATGTAGAAAAATGTTTGCATGGAGCCTCATGTTTCAGCAGCGTGTATAAGGCATTTGAGGTATCATTAGTGTCCTGCAATTTTTCAGTCTCTTTGCATTTTGGCTTTGCTGTTAAAGGCCTGTCAGAAAAGCCAAGCTTTTATTTGCTACCTAAAAAGCGATTAATCATGCATTTCTTGGAGCTCCTTCAGTAGGGAGTTCCAGAGGGCAGGTACTGCTCAAGAGAAGGATCTGTTTCTGTTATGGTTTGTTAGTATGTGGACCCTGGGCTGAGATGAGAGATGCACCACCCACAGGGAGGAGTCCTGTGAGCCTTACCGTCGGGAGGCGTGGTCCCAGCAGACGTCGGAGACAGCGGTGGAATAGAGTCTTTATTAGATAGATAGAAGAACACAGCCCACGGAGCAGGAGTGCAGGAGAAGTGGTGATGTCAGAGTAGAGGGGTATACCCAGAGGGAATACCTCAGAGAAGGAGATCCGGTAGTGGCCTGCAGGGAGGGGTACGCCGAGGAAATCTCTTCGTAGCGGTGACAGGTCATGACCTGCAGCGCAAGGTACACCGAGAGATTCCCCACAGAGATGGTTTGGTGGAGGTCCGAGGCACAGGAACACAGAGAGAGTCCTGGAGGTGAAGCGGTAGTGGCCTGCAGCACAGCGTACACCGGAGTAGCTCCTACTAGAAAGAATACGGTGGTGGCCCGAGGAACGGGGTACACCGAAGAGGATCCCACAAGGGTTGGTAGAGCAGATCCGTGGCGTTAGGTACTCACTGAAGGGTAGTTCCAGGAAGGGTCGTGAGGAGCGGGACAGACAGCAGTCCAAGGCAGAAGACCCTCCGAGGAGCGGATAACCAGAGACTAGGAAGGGCACCCGAGGAGCGGGTACCTAAAGTGTCTCACGCCGAATGCAGGAACAGGAAGATCGTGAGCGAGAGCGGATTCAGCAATGAGGGAACTCCTTGCTAACTCGTCGATAGGCAGGGCCAGTCAGGTTAAAGTACAGCAGAGCGAAGACGTCATCAAGAGGGGACGCCCCCGAGGTTCCCGCCATGACGTGTACAGGAGTGGCTCTTGCGCACGCGCCTATGTGATTCCTGGGGCAAGAAGGCAGTCAACAGCGCCCACGCTGTCCTGAGAACGCCAGGCAGGTCAGCAATCGGTGGCAGAGGTCGCCGTTCTCCCCAGTACTGACAAGGCAGCAAAGAAAGAGGTGAGCATTAGTGGTCGCAGCCGTCTGCGACCGATGGGCGTAACAGTTTCGGGTGCCTCTTTCTCTAATATTTTTTGAGGATGGAATTGACATTGAGGATCCAAGTAAGGATCTCAGTGGTCTGAAAGCCATGTATACAGATAGCTTTTCCTTCAAGTACATAGACCCATCTGCTTTTAGAGCCTTAAACATCAGTGACAGCACAGTTTTTGTAGGACCCGTGTGATGTGGTGGTTATAAGCAAGGACTAGATTTATTCTTTGGGATCCTGCTGGGTCTTTGTGACCCGTACTGGCCACAGTCGGAGACAGGATGCTGGGCTTCAGTATGGCATTTTTTAGGTTCTTGCAGATATTTACTGTTGAATTATTTTGTTGAATGAATAAGCAAAACCTTTGCTTTTTGCTTGGGATATTTATTCAGTGGGATTAATTTTTCTCTCTTATTAGGGTTTAAATTAAGATCTAATCATGTTTTGATTATATACGGCCGGAGTTTTAGAACCCTGGCATGCGCGTAAATCCCGGGGTTTACGCGTGCCGGGCCAATTTTCAAACGGGCCTGGCCACGCGAGTCAGTGCCGGGGCCTGAAAAGGGGGTGGGGGCTGAGAGACACAGGGTGGGGGGGGGGGGGGGGCGGGCCGGGACAGCGCCATTGTTCGCTCTGCCGGCGCATGCAATTTACTTCAGGTCGGGCCCTGAAGTAACTTGTGATATAAAAGGTAAAAAAAAAGGGGGTTTTAGAGGGTGGGGAGGAGAGGGGAAGGTTAAGTGAGGATAGGGTAGGGGGGTAGGAAAGTTCCCTCCCAGTCCACTCCTAAATTGGAACGGACTGGGAGGGAACTGGGGGGAGCCCTGATTTCGTTGCTGTACGATTTTGCTTAATTTTCCCCCCTCCCCCCTTGCGCGCCGCCCCAGGTTTTATAACATGCGCGCGCTAGCGCAAACATGTTATAAATTTGTGCGTCCATGTGCGCGTGCCACGTAGTGAGCGCATATTTTTTTTAAATGTACCCCATATTGTGCTAAAATGCAGATCACCCTGAGAGGGGAGCACAAATGTTTTCTCAACATTATCTTTAGGTTGTTTTCCTGCAAAACTCGCCTTCTATTCCCATATCAACAAGTCTTTCACAGTCAGTAGGACTCAGATGTTACTGCTGTCAATGCGATATAAGAGGAGGAGAAGGAAAAACAAGAATATAGAGGGGTTCGCTTTCAGGACTCGTCCAACTAAATAATAATATATCTCAATTCCAAGGCTGCAACCTAGAAACATTTCTCCAAGATGACCACTATAATAGCATCAGTTCTATTCAATAGGAAAGCCAGGGTCTCAGAGTGATAATTACTAATTTATTTTGCTTTGGCAACAAAAGAGCTCATGGCAATTATGTTCTAAATTTCATAAGAGGACATTTATTAATGCCACTATTTTATACACTAAGTCCAGTTTAGAAGTGTCAAAGATAAAAAGAAAGTATGATTATATGGCTCTTCCAACATTACGCAATTATTTCCATCTGCAAATTCTGCTGTACCTGGTACAACTTCTATTAAATCAGCACAAAAGAACCTTCTAAGTGAACAAGGTCTACCAAGGTGAAAGAACTTTTCAACTTAAAGAGAAAGCATTGTGTGTAACATATGTCATCTGAGGTACTTGAATTTCTCTCATTTTTAAAATGTTCCTCAACTCTTAATCTGACATTTTATTTAAATTAGAAAGTAACCCTAGCCAAACTTATATTTATAATTCTAGGATTTGGAATGTACAACTGAAAAGGACAGCCTGGGCTTCTGCTTCTCAGGCTGCCAAGGATAGAGGGATCCAACCATCAGGCAATCACAACAGCTACCTGCTGGGTAAAAGTTGGGTTTTTGAAACAAACCTGGGTCTCGATTAGAGGCAAATAATATTTTGTTATTCTTTTCTCTCGACCAATGTACATTGGACTTTCAATCTCTGTGCTCATATTAGTGTTATAGGCCTTTTTCGTTTTTCACAGTCTTGCAATAATCAGTTTATGAACTCTTCGTTTTAAATTGGTTTATTTGCATCTCCATATTATTTTTTCATTTGTAATACAAATGATGCATTAATATCAGGGAACATCTGCAATCATGTCTTTCCTGTAATCAAACTTGGAATCCATTTGCAGATGACACAAAATTATTCCAAGTAGAAATCACAAGTGGATTGTGAGAAATTGCAAGACGACGTTGCGAGACTGGGCATCCAAATGGCAGATGAAATTTAATGTGGCCAGATGAAATTTAATGTGGCCAAGTACAAAGTGATGCACATAGGGAAAAATAACCCACACTGCAATTACATGATGTTACGTTCCATATTAGAAGTTACATGCCAGGAAAAGGATCTGGGCATCATTGTAGACAATGCTTGAAATCCTCAACTCAGTATGTGGCAGCAATCAAAAAAGCAAACAATGGCCTAGATTCATCAATTTGCTATATTTATAACAGCCTGATGAGTCGCGAAAATAAAAAAAGGCGGGGGGGGGGGGGCGATAGTGGGCAGCTGGTCACATCACGGCGGTGCATTTTCACCTGCCGCAGTTGCAGCCACGCTGCTCACTATTACCCCTATAGCGCCACACCAAATGGTGGTGTTATTTCCATTCCAGTGCTACTGAGGGCGATATCGTCCGCAGCAATACCAGAAATTCATTTTTTTGCCCACCCTAACCACTCCCCTTTCCTGAATTTAAATATTACTGACGTGATGCAGTAGTTATCGCATGCGTTAGGACCCTAACGCACACAATAACAGCCAATCGCATTTTAAAGAATGATCCCTAATGTTAGAAATTATTAGGAATGGAATAGAAAATAAAATAAAAAATGTTATAATACCTTTATATCATTCTATGCTAAGACTGCACCTAGAATACTGTTTGTAATTCTGGTCACTGTATCTCAAAGATATAGCTGAACTGAAAAAAGTACAGAGAAGGGCAACTGAAATGCTAAATGGGATAGAATGGCTCCCCTATGAGAAAAGGCTAAAGAGGTTAGGGCTGTTCAGCTTGAAGAAGAGACTGCTGAGGAGGGACATGAGAGAGGTCTATAAAATCATGAGTGGAATAGAATGGATAAATGTGAATCAGTTATTTACTCTTTCAAAAAATACAAAAACTAGGGAACACTCCATGAAGTTAATAAGTAGAACATATAAATTAAAACGGAAAAAATTCTTTTTCACTCAATGCACAATTAAGTTCTGGAATTCATAGCCAGAGGATGTGGTAAAAGCAGCTAACATAGATAGGTTTAATAATGGTTTGGACATGATCTTGGAGAAGTCCATAAACTGTTATTAACCAGAGAGACTTGTGAAAAGCCACTACTTATCCTTACAATAGCAGCATGGGAGCTATTTACTGTTTAGGATCCTGCCAGATATTTGTGACCTGAATTGGCCTCTGGTGAAAACAGGATACTGGGCTTGATGAATCCTTGGTCTAACCCAGTATAGCAATTTTTATGTTTTTGTTACTCAAAGCTTTATTCATTAATCTGAGAAAAATACTACATAACTCTCAGCTGTGGGCACCAGGATAAGGATGCAACATTAGTCATTCTTCATAAACAAGCAAGCATGAATCAGTCTTTATGTGTGGGATGATGTCATCCAAAGGTGCTGACAAGGACCCAGCTCTCAGAACTCAGAGCCTACAAAGATTTTACTGAGCACGCATGCTGCCTGGTGAACTTCTCAGCTTTTCTTCCTCCAAGCTACTGCACAGACATGTCCCAGTCTCTCTGTTAATTTTTTCACATGACATAGTAGGAGTTGCCAGTAACATCTGTGGAGTAGGGTGTTCGTCAATGGGAGTTGTCGATGCAACAGTGTGGAGCACCTCAGACCTGGCTGCCATTACAGCAAAAGCAGCATTAGCACTAGGTTTCACTTCAGCTTTACTGACAGTCCTGAGTGAGAACAAACAGCTCTGGGTTTCAGAAGAGGATGTTGCTCTTCCCCAAACAGTGGGAACTCAGTTATCCAAGCTAGTGAATAATTTCTTTGCCTCCTTAAACCCTGAAAACCTAAGACAGAGATCAGAAAAGATGAAGAAATTCTTCGGGACTGCTCTACATTCACACTAGTGCATACTTTACTGCAAGAGCTGCCAGTGCTATGACTAAGTCCTCTTCATGAGGTGATGAATTCTCATTCTCCAGGGGAGTCTCTTCATGATCAGAGGATAAGGAAGTCAGCTCTGTCCACTCCGAGTTCCTCCTGCATGTTTCTTTTCCAGACCAGCTGAGGTCTCCACCTCTGTCACCTTCTTCATCGGGATTGTGGGCTACTGCTCCCCCAAAGTCAGGAGATGTGAAGGATTCCACAAAGATTCCATATGATCCCTTTCCAGACTTGCCACAAAATATCTCCCCTCTGGTGTATCTCTGCTAATCCAGGTTTTTGGATAAGCTGGCAAAGGAGCTATCAATGTAAGAAATGAAAAAGCCCAAGAACAGACATCTTCGAGCTCTTTCAGTTTCTTCAATCCCCAATAGACTCTGCAGCTATCCTGGTTTACAGATTACTCCAGGACCTTCGTATAAGGATGTGGCAGATGCCTAACAATGTGGCTTCTGGTGGCCCAGAAGATGGATTTGAGCTACAGAGTGCAGGCTGTCCTTGGATTTAGGGTAGTCCAATTACCGCACCACTCCGTAGTAGTGGAATCAGCACTGAAATGTGCTGAGCTCACACGTGATCACTCTAACACATCCCTGGGGAAAGGCCCGTAGGCACTGAATACGTTTGGGCAGAGGTCTCCCAGGATTCCACACTAAGTGCCTGGATTTCAGCTCATCAACTCTACATGATAAAATAAAAAATGTTATAATACCTTTGTATCGTTCTATGCTAAGACTGCACCTAGAATACTGTTTGCAATTCTGGTCACTGTATCTCAAAGATATAGTTGAACTGAAAAAAGTACAGAGAAGGGCAACTGAAATGCTAAATGGGATAGAATGGCTCCCCTATGAGAAAAGGCTAAAGAGGTTAGGGCTGTTCAGCTTGAAGAAGAGACTGCTGAGGAGGGACATGATAGAGGTCTATAAAATCATGAGTGGTTTTAGCTTCTTGACAATATGTCAAGAAGCTAAAACCCATAACGGAATCATGAGACCCAGAACAAGCAGATTTCCACTGAGCTGCAGAAGACATGGAGGAATGTGAGAAGCACTTTATATGTACTATTTACAAAGCTTTTGATATTGAGGTCAGGACTTCAGTTGGGCCTCAGAGAGAATGCGCATGATCCTATGATCATCTCACAGAGGTGCCCTGTAAAGGGAACAAACTGCTCAGTGACAAAGTTGAAGAGACATTAGCTCTCATTAAGGAGCATCAATCCACACTAGTCATTTTCAATGGCAGTGGGGGAGCATTTGGCTCTCGCCCAATGCCAGTATTTTTCTTACAAGATTCCATTCTTCCAAGTGTGTCTCTTCCACTCTTTTCAGTGTCATTGAGTTCCCCCTACTTTTTTAGCAGTAGCTGCTTCCCACTTAAAGTCAACAGGGGGAAAGGCAGGAGCTCAAGGCTCAGCAACAAATACAGCCTACACAAGGCACTAGTTTTTGACGACTTTGAGGCCTGCCTCCCCATCTCCTCCAGTGGGGGAAGGGTTCAGTCTTTCTTTCCGGAGTGGCTCTGTTGCGCTGGTGGTGACCCTTGGCCTGAGGTGGGGTTGACACAACCCATAGGGTCCCCACCATCGGGAGATGGAGATGACTAGGAGATGGAGACCAACTGGAGCTTCGCCAATACCAGCTCTCGTTCCCCGCAGGTTGAGTCCTTGGGTGCCGGGGCCGGCTGGTCTTAGGCAGGCCTCCGTATGACTATTCCCAGTAGTGATGGTGCAAGGGTTGCCAGGAATCAGCAGAGGTATCAGGGGAATGGTATAGGTCCGGACGAGGCAGGGATCCAGAGACCCGGCGCCTGCAGGAACACGGCAGAGACAGAGGGTGCCCGAGTAAAAGAGGCCAAGTTCTCGTAGATATCAGAAGTGAAGACAAGGGGAGCTGAGGTCAGGGCAGGCAGCTGAGCAAGACAAGATAATGAGATGGACAGGCAAGGGTCAGAGCCAGAGAATCAGTTCAGAGCGTAGTGCAACATAGCAAGGGTCAAAGCCAGAGAAGCAATCTTGTGCATGGTCCAACGTAGCAAGGGTCAAAACCAAAGATCAGTCTAGCAAAGTGAGGAAGAGACCAATGTACAAGTCAGGAACAGGAATGGAGTCAGGATCAGGAACCAGGAACGAAGACAGGATTAGGAACCAGGAACGATGGGCAACGAGCACACGAACAACGTGGAGACCTGTTGCCAAGGCAAGGAACTAGTGGTGGAGCCCTGGCTTATATACCAGGGCCCGATGTCAACATCTGGGGCCATGGGCTAGATTCCCACCGTGGCCCCTTTAAAGGTCAGAGCGGTGAGCGCACGTGCCTAAGGCCAGGGCCCACAGGGGTCTGAGTGACTGCGTCTCTATGTGGCACAAGTGGGGAGACCCGCCAGGAACCAGGGAGGTCCGCGGAGGAGCCGGAGGCAGCCAAGGAGACAGTAGGTGCTCGGGGGCGTAGGCGGCTGCCCACAGCTGCGAGCGAGGATGGTCCGGGTCAGGGAGTGGCGCTGCAAGGGTAATTAGGCCTGGATGCTGGCCTACCGCGGACGGGGCACCCAACAGGCTCCAGATCACTGAGGACAAGTGGATCCTGAAAATTGTGTGTAGATTTGTCCGGACCTATACCATTCCCCTGATACCTCTGCTGATTCCTGGCAACCCTTGCACCATCACTACTGGGAATAGTCATACGGAGGCGTCATAGTGGATAACACATTGAAATCGTCGGTTCAGTGTGCTGCGGCAGTCAAAAAAGCAAACAGAATGTTGGGAATTATTAGAAAGGGAATGGTGAATAAAACGGAAAATGTCATAATGCCTCTGTATCGCTCCATAGTGAGACCGCACCTTGAATACTGTGTACAATTCTGGTCGTCGCATCTCAAAAAAGATATAATTGCGATGGAGAAGGTACAGAGAAGGGCTACCAAAATGATAAGGGGAATGGAACAGCTCCCCTATGAGGAAAGACTAAAGAGGTTAGGACTTTTCAGCTTGGAGAAGAGACGGCTGAGGGGGGATATGATAGAGGTGTTTAAAATCAAGAGAGGTCTAGAACGGGTAGATGTGAATCGGTTTTTTAACTCTTTCGGATAATAGAAAGACTAGGGGGCACTCCATGAAGTTAGCATGTGGCACATTTAAAACTAATCGGAGAAAGTTCTTTTTCACTCAACACACAATTAAACTCTGGAATTTGTTGCCAGAAGATGTGGTTAGTGCAGTTAGTATAGCTGTGTTTAAAAAAGGATTGGATAAGTTCTTGGAGGAGAAGTCCATTACCTGTTATTAAGTTGACTTAGATAATAACCACCGCTATTACTAGCAACGGTAACATGGAATAGACTTAGTTTTTGGGTACTTGCCAGGTTCTTATGGCCTGGATTGGCCACTGTTGGAAACAGGATGCTGGGCTTGATGGACCCTTGGTCTGACCCAGTATGGCATGTTCTTATGTTCTTAAGTGCTGGAGTTAGAAATGTTTATTGCACTCATTGATATAAATGTTGTTTAACAGCTTCACAAACAATACTCATAAGCAGCTAGATAACTGTTTAACAAATGCAAGAAACCCCTTTTCATTTATTCAGTCAATCATAGCTGAAAAAGAGATTTCTTAATTAGATTTAACAAGCGATAATTTTTGGAGACAACAAAGTAAATTTATCTGAATGATAAACCATGTAAAATACTATCATAATCCAAAAAGGTTGATAAAAAAAACTGCATAAGCTGACAAATACATAGCTGTAAGCTGAGCAATGAAAGGTTGTATATTTGAACACTACAATATTAAACCTACAACCTATAGTTAAGGCAGCAGCATTCTATGTCACTGAAAATATTTTCAGTTTATCTAGCATACTCTCCTCCCTGTGTACATTGCTCACATGTATAATTTACCCTGCAGTGCCAAATATTTTAAACAAAGTACATTCACAAAAAATGTGGGACTAGCTTCATTTCCACTTTTACACTCACTTCTCCACTGCTGCCGTAAGTGGCATTCCATACAAGGCATTCATACACAATCCTGTTTTCCATGAAACATCAGAACATCAAACAAGACAACTGCACTGAGGAACAGTTTGTGATACAGACAATAGAAAAGTTTAGTTTTGTTGTGATCAATCCACGATTTTCCAGTAAGAACTCAACTTATTGGTGTGATAATATGTTTGCTCAAATTTTGATTCTGTGGTGCATCTGTGTTTTGCTTTATAACAAAATCACCCTATGCATGCACATGAAGCATAACCAAAATTTTCATTTAAATTAGCTTTACAATCTTCAGTTATTATGGACTGGGACTTTTTCATCATTGCTTTTAAATTATGTTATACAAAATATCAGATGATAAGAGTATCTCAAAGGTGAATTCCAACAATTAGCAACTCCAGATATATAATGATGTTGAAGAATTGCTCTTTCAGGCTGACTATGGATCAGTAATACAATCTTCACAGCATAAGTCTAAGCACAAGTCTGTTAGCTGATTAGGGAAAAGCTGTGGATCACTCTAGGCACAGCTTAAATCACAGCTCTTTCAGGCTAAATGTGGTTCAGCCACAGTATTCTAAGCAACTCGTAATTTTAAGCACAAGTCCTTCTTGCTTGTTTTAGGGCCGTGCCCAGCTGAGAGTGCCCTAGCACACCACCCTCCTGTGACTTGAGTTGTAACTTCTTTCCTCTCTCTCTCTCCTGATTTTCACAATCTCCCTGGTACCAGTTTCAATAACTATCCAATAGCAGGGAAAGAAACCCAGCCACAACCACCCCAAGCCAACATTGCAATGCTTACTGTCGTTTGAAATAAATAAGACAGACCTTCTTTGTTATAAATCACAAAAATGGGTCATGCCTTTCTTACTCAGTCTAGGTCCTCTATTTCCATGGGTTCATCCTCTTCTGCCAAGGTTGAGGTCTTTTGATTCAGAACTTCCAGCTCTAGCAGTTCAGGCTTGGTGGGGAGGTACTCTCTCCTCCTCCTTGGTCTCTTAGCTGTGCAGCTTCCTCTTGAAGAGCTCTCACCCTGGCCTGGAGATCCTCGAGAATGGTAGCCAGCGATCTGGCTCCTCCCTGTTAAGGAAGTCTGCCCCCTTCTCCTTACTTAGACCATATCCCTGTCAACCTTTATTGCTCCATGAGGGGGTAAGAATACCCCTTCACATGATGCATTAGCATACTGCATTGGGAGTTAACATTTTAGTGCATGAGTAAAGAAAATACTCATGTCTTATTACATCAGGCTCAGGATTAGTAAAAAGAAGATGGCTGACACCCTTTTAGCATTGAAATAGGTTGGGAAAATTAGTGATATTAGATGGTCCTTGATCTGCGGTCACATTATATGCTTCTTGTTTGGTACACTGGTGCAAGTGACAATATGCAAACTGAAGAAACAGACAATTAAGTCTTCAGTAAGATCAATCATCTTAGTTCAAGCTGAGTGTTATTTGCTCTTGCGCCATAAAAAAAGAAAGCAAAATAGGCATAAAATATAAACTTTATTTTCAGAAAATGCACAGAAATGTAATTCAAGGCTAGTGATCTGATCACCGAAGTGTTTTCACTTTCGCCTTCCTTCATGATGCAGCAGCAAAATTTCGCAAAGTGAAGCAACAGGGGCCCTTCCTCTTCAGCCTCACTAGATGAGAATCCTATAAACAAATGTCACCCACTGCAGTGTGACACACTCTTAAATTAGGTAAATAAAACAAATCTAAAGGCATAAAAAGGAAGCACTTAAATGATATAAAATAACATTAAATTACCAAGATTTTCTTTTAAATATTTCTATTTCCAATTATACTAATTCAATGAGTCTCTTTTTAATTAAGAAAGACTATTCAAGGCTTTTATGGATGTGAAGATGGTCACAAAAACTCCTGATAATCAGCATTTAAATGAAAAAAAAATGTATATGTATTTTAAGAAAACACATCTACCAAAATAAAGATATCAATATTTCTGACTGACTCGGGCTTTTTGTCTTTTTTTTTTTTTTTTTTTTTTTTTACACAGCTTGCAATCTACAGCAGATTCCCAAACCTGTCCTCATGGCACACTTGAATCAGTTTGGTTTTCAGGATACCCACAATAAATATACATGAGATGTATTTGCATATATTTAGTCTCTGATGTATGTAAATACAGCTACAATTTTAATTGCTATTCAGAAAATGTCACTCAGATTGATGGCCACCTGGGGTGTCAGATTTTTTTTTTTTTTTTTAAGTTGTTTGACACAGGGCAGCAGAGTAGAGGGAGGCCACTGATCAGGAGATGCAGCAGGGATTAAGAGAGAAACTACTGACTGGTGACTGCAAGGAAGGAGAAGAGATACCAACCAGATGTTTCAGGAAAAGGAGAAAGGTGATATTAATCTGCAGCAGCCAGGATAGAAGGGTTGTTGAGCTGCTGTTGCTGTGCTGTTAAGTACAGTCTGCCCTTCTAAAAAAAAAAAAAAATAATAATAATAATAAAATAGTAGACATTTTTCTTTTGAGAATGTGTGTGGGGAAGCTCTGACTGTATGTGTGTGCAAACTGAGCTCTAGTTGCAAGAGCAGTCACTTATCCTCAAGAGCCACACATGGGCCTGGTTTTCAGGATATCCATAATGAATATGCATGAGAGATTTGCATGCACTGCCTCCACGGAATGCAAATCTATCTCATGCATATACATTGTGCATATCCTGAAAACTAGACTTGCTTGCGGCTCTTGCGGAGCAGCTTTGGCCAACCCTGGCTTAGAGGGATTTCGTGTGTGTATGTGAGGCTGTGGTACTCAAAATGAGTGATGGATGTGTGTGAAGAGGTTTTGTGGGGCAGCGTACATCTGTAAGCAAGTGGGGGGTCTGGCTACGGTCCCAGTTGTATAAATATTTGTATGTGGTTCTGGCTGTATGTGCATGTTGTAAATGGCGCTCTGGTTGCCTTTGCGTGACAGTTCTTCTATGCGAGAGAGTCTTCTGACATGTAAACATATAGCCCCTCCCTGTGTATGTGACAGGGAGGGGCTATTTCTGACAAAGCCAGAGCCAGGCCATTTGGCACCTATGGCCAAGTGAAAAAGTGCACCTTCACCCTGAACACTACATACAACACCACAAGCTGGACACACTGTTAAATACAGGGGGGCTAATGATTTTTATTTTGGTGACCCAGAAGTTTCCTCCTGCTCCTTTGGGCTTCCAGCTCAGTTGGAACCAGCACAGAGATCCTGGCACCAGGAGCCTTTAATCACAATTACCAGGGATCTTTTTTCCCCTCCCACCATTCTTTACTCTTATCACTGCAGTGTCGGTTCTGGGCTGGGGGCCATGCACCAGGGCTCCTTTCAGAACACTGCAATCATGGGCCCCTCATCCAACTGCTTGGTGTCACTCCTCTCCCCGCACACAATTAACATTTATGCATTTATAATACTAGATTTTGCATGAAAAGGGGATTCTTAGGAAAAAAAAATCACTTACAACAACATGTATATTATATTTCCATGCATTGCTGTGGTGCCAACCAGAAAACCCTGCAAAACAGTCACTTGGAACTCAGATGATATTAGGCCTATGGTAGTGCATGTTAGGTGTATTTCCTTATTTATTTTAAAAAGACTTGTTACCCTCCACTCCAATGATCATAGCAGAGTACAGATAAAACATATATAATAAAAAGTGGTAAGCATGGCCCTTAGAAAGCCATGAGTACACTGAATTATAATTACAATATATTAAATCTCCCATACCAAAACAACACTGCCAGCACTCAAAAAGTAAGAAGTTACCTATGAAAGGGCAACCCTACAAATATACCAAACCCTAAAACACCAATATACCTCCTATTAGGAAAAAGGAATAAACCAAGCTGTTGTAGATCCCCACACAGGCACTACATGCCAGCATAACTCCTCACCAAATACTGAATAGAGAGACCATAAAGTGTAAATAGAACATGCAGACAAATACTGAACTAGAAACCACAAGCCTCATACTGTATGCAGTGCAAATATAGAAAAACAATCACCATGCCTCATAAAACATCAAACAATAAAATCAAGAAATATAAATCATAATAGTAAAACCATACTAATAAAAATTGTAAATATTTAAAAAAACTGACAAATAGAACATCTATTAATTAGAAACTCATATCTCTATCCATTTCCAAATGTCAATAACATTTTTCAAAACAGCTGATAAATCAAATAACACCAAATAATTAAAATTGATAAAGATAAAAATAAATTCCCTGCTGTCCATACCTTGGAAATTTTGATTTCCAGATGACCTGAGATTGTCATGGATTAGCAGGGAGAGGTGTGGGGGCTGTTGTATACCAATTTTCTCTTGTACTTGCTCAATCATATACACACATTCTCTCTTCACACACACTAAATCATATTCACACATACATGCACATGTGCACTCATTCACTTGCGCTCTCTCACGTTCAATCATATACACACAGATACTTGCTTGTACAGTTTCTCACATGTGCTCAGTCATACACACTCATGAGCTCTCTCACCTGCTCAATCACACACACGCTCATATGGTCTTTCACATGCTCAATCTTTCACACACGCTCATATGTTCTTATGCATGCTCAATCATATATACACACATGCTTGTTCTGTCTCACGTCCAACTATATACATACGCACTCATGCTCAACTATACATATGTTCTCACATGCTCAATCATACACGCTCATACACTCTCACATGCTCAATTATTCCTGCATGTTCATATGCTCACACATGCTTAATCATTCACATGTGCTCATATTGCTATAATGTTCTTGGCGGGATCAGTGTATCCAAACTAATATATGTACATTTTGACATTAATTCCTTGTAAAATAAACATGAGGAAGAGAGACCAGAAAAAAAGGATGAAAGAGATAGGAAAGAATAGAGGAAAATAAATCTTTAAAGCTTCTTGAAAATAGGACTTGAAAGCTTCTTAGAAAATTCTTATTTTTTTGAAAATAAGAGTTTTAAATTAATTGGGTAAGCTATTTCATCAAACTGCAACCTTATTTGAATGTGTATATTTAGTACTCAAAACAGGCATCTTTAGCAGCAGACCTAGTATTAACTGAATGCAAACAAAAATATTTTGTAGCTGGTTATTCAGATTCACTGGACTGCTACTTTTGCTGGAATATAATGGATGCCAAATGATTACCTGGGTTCACTTGAAGATGGGAACCAGTTATATTAACCATATACAATAGTTCACTGTGATAAGCTTTATACTCACATTTTGAGATGGGTTTGTACTGCATTGTGGTATCTTTACTGTAGCCTTACATGGGTTACTGGAGTACTAATATAGAAGCTCACTCGTAGCCCCTCAAAGAAGCAGACTGTGATTAATCCAAGGAGGTCAACATCATCACTTGTTGATGCTTATGAGCTTGGAGGACCTCTCCGATATGGGATCTGTGCTGGCTAGTCTGGTTTATTTATTTAATCTTCTGCAAATTGAAAAAGATTTCATTCTGCTATTTGACATGCTAGACTGGCAGTCCCTGAATAGAATCTAAACTAAGAAGTGTAACTGCAGAATAGAGTGAGTACTGGAATAATCTACCCAAACTAAAACTGAAGATATTAATAGTCAAACCCGCTTTAATGTATGCAACTGACAGAGAAAATTATGCATTTAATTGGGCTGTTTGATTATTTTACTTGAGCTAAATAACTTTGGATGTGGAAAATTAGGAACTCGTATTTTCATGCAAATAAGTAGGCTATGTGTTTGACAGGTGTGCATCTAAGAGCTCATGACTAACAGCCATGTGTAAAAACAACAATCTTAACTATACAAAGCAAGAATATTACATGCTTTAAGGTGAGTTATCCATGTAACCATTTCCTCGAACATGCCAACTGTCACATTCATTTATACAAATACCTATAAAATCTAGCATATGTAATTAAAAATTATTGCTGTTGATATGCCAACCTTCTGTCAAGTTGCAAAAAGAAAAATATGAATGTGCTTACTAAGACTTCAAAAAACTGCTTATATTTTAAAACTCTGATAAAAGATTGGAATTAGAAAAGTGAACTGAATGCATGTTAAAATGTCACAGTAGGATAAGAAATGTTATAGAAGGAGAAGAGCTATTTAAGGTGAAGTAAAATGGAATATAAAAATGTATATTTTACTGCATCAACTACAAATCTATCCCTACTGAAAACTTAGGTACCAAATAATGGCAGATTTTGCATAACAATGTCTATGTATTTTTAGTATATTAAGTAATCAAGCTTCTCATAAGTGTTAGAAAATTAATTTCTCCATTTTTTTTTTTTTTTATCAAAGAGGTATTTTTTTTCCATGTTGGCTTTCTCCTTTCCTTTGGGATACCAGGTCCATCTATCTGTAACCCAACTGCCTCCATATGCAGCTACCCAGGGACGTGGGGAGGGAGCATCCCCTATCTTTATTCTCTTCCCTCCTCCCATCTAGCCAGACTTGTGAAGCAAGAACCAATTAATAAGGGCCACTGTTGTGCCATAGTAGAATTCCTTCCATGTTAGCAGGCCGTGAGCACCGGCTCTCCCAGCATTACCAAGCCCCGGACAGCCCAAGGAGCAGAAACTTGGTCCAGGAATCTGATCTGCCTCTCCTGTACTGCAAGCACAATATTAGCCATTAGATCAGCTTCTGAAAAGAAATTTTTTTTATAAAATAAAAATGTCTATATCTGTGCAGCCTTAATTTAGCATTTTGATAACCTGTGCACCATCCCAACATTTTCAGGAAAAAAAAAATCTAGGGAGGTGCCTGTCCATTAATTAGGCAAATGACCAGATGGAATAAACTCTGCCCCACATACAGACACATATATATACACTCTTCCCCAAACTACACCCAGCAGCACTGCAGAGCTCTGGTGTCTGTTTTCTAATCACTACTGAAAATCTTTCATCCAGTAAGTACCAGAAGCTCTGAACTGTGTCACTGGCTTCTGCATCTTTGTCCAAATGATCTGGATAGCCGTGCCGGCATTCATTATTGAATAAATAACATGGATACTCCATCACTGTGCCAGCAGACAAGAGTCTCATATCACATGCTGAACAGCATGAGTAGCCCTGGGCTAAGGAGTCTGGGATTTTTCACACACTGATATTACTGCAACAGCTAGATTTATATTATGCAAGCAATCTTCATTTTGTGTAGTATTTCATACTATCTGCATCCCTTTTTAACCAGCGATGCACGCCAGGTCTGGGAGGAAGGGTCTCTTGCCGCAAAAGTGACCCTGCTGACACAAGAATGGTACCGAGGACTTACTTTATTTTCAAACTTTACAACATACCTTTCTCCTTAAAGTACTCAATTATCAAAGCATCCAATTAAAACACAAAAATGAAAATAAATCCATCAAAACAACATTCATCAATACATTATAGCAAAACTACAGCCGATAGCAGAGCAAGGAACAAAGAGCAGAATGGCCAATCACCCAAAGAACGACTGCTGATACAGCCAGACCTTAATTTGATGAAAAAAAAACCCAAAATCTCTAACTATATAGGATTCTCTTGGCAGGGAGCTCCATGAGAGTGGGGCAACCCTAGAGAGGAGAAAAAATACATATAACCAACACATAAGCTCTAACTTATCCATATTTATGTATTTAATTAGTTAGTTTTAACTAAAAATGTACCTGTTGAAAACCTTTTGAAAAATCTGGTTCAAATTCTATACTACTTAAATCACCTTTTTGCATTTTTGCAGTTTTAATACATAAAACACTACTCCTTCTTTCAAAGCAAACAACAAAATCAGTTCCCTATTAGAAATTTATTTACATTTTACTTTCAATAATTCCTTCAACAGCTCCACCCACTAAAGATCATTTCCAAGAGAAAGTGCAGTTGCTTACCTGTAACAGGTGTTCTCCTAGGACAGCAGGATGTTAGCTTTGACCAACAGCCTGAGCATGCCCAGCCTGCTACTATCCACGCGAGGTCCCCCTTCAGTTTCGTAACATAGCAAAAATACGAGTGAAAAAATAAAACAACAAACCGAAGGTGAGCCCCAACATCGTGGGGAGGTGGGCGGATTTCCTGAAGTCTAACATCCTGCTGTCCTAGGAGATCACCTGTTACAGGTAAGCAACTGAGCTTTCTCCTAGGTCAAGCAGGATGGTAGTCTTCACATGTGGATGATTACAAAGCTCAAAACAGCCCCACACAATCAGAGAAACCAACAGCGGCCGAACGAGATGCCAACGGGCACACACAATTGCAGTGCTGTAGGTAAAGAGGGGGCGGTTTGGTTCCCACAAGAAGCACGAGCAGAATTGGGTTCAGGTCTGGAACAGATTACGCAAGACAGACTGATTGAAGGCACTGCCCTGACGGCCGTCCCTGTCCAGGCAGTAATGGGCTGCAAATGTGTGAACTCCAGGTGGCGGCTCAGCAAATTTCAATGCGGAGACCGCAGGCAAATGGGCCACAGCCCGTACAGAGTGAGCCTTTACTCTGCCAGCAAGCTGAAGGCCTGCCTGCGCGTAGCAGAAGGCAATGCAATCAGCCAGCCAATTGGACAAGGTCTGTTTACCCACCACCACCCCAGCCTGTTGGAGTCAAAGGACACAAAGAGCTCAGTGGACTGCCTGTGGCTCTCCATGCAATCCAGGTAGAACGCCAAAGCCTTCTTACAGTCTAGGTGTGAAGCGCCCGTTCCCCTGGGTGGGAATGAGGTCTCAGAAAAAAGGTGGGCAAAACAATGGACTGATTGAGATGGAAATCAGTCACGACCTTGGGCAGAAACTTAGGATGCATGTGCAAGACCACACAATTGTGGAAGAACTTTGTGTATGTAACCAGAACTTTGCGTATGTAACCAGAGCCTGAAGCTCACTGACTCTATGAGCTGAAGTGATTGCCACCAGGAATATGACTTCAGGTCGCAGGACTGCAGTGGCTCGAAAGGAGGCCACATGAATCTTGCCAGGACAACACTGAGGTCCCAGGACACCACCAGAGGCCGAAGAAGAGGCTTCAGCTGGAGAAGACCCGCATGAAACGAGTCACTAAGGGCTGGACCGAAATGGGCATGCCAGTGACACCTCATTGATACGCACTGATCACACTGAGGTGCACCATGATGGAACTGGTCTGGAGCCCATACTTGGACAGGTGCCACAGGTAGTCCAGCAGCTGGGGGAGGGGGCATGAGAAAGGGTCTAGACCATGACTCCCCTACCAAATGGAAAAACGTTTCTACTTTGAGCTGTAGGACTTCCTGGTGGAAGGTTTACGGGACACTACCAGGACCCAGGGAACACAGTACGAGAGCTGCACAGCTGGAGGACTACATGCTCAACATCCAAGCCATGAGGGCCAGTGCCAGGAGGTTTGGATGGCGCAGGGTGCCCTGATTCTGCGATATAAGGTCAGGCGCCGTCCCCAGCCGGATGGGCACTTGCACGGACAGGTCCTGCAGAAGTGGGAACCAAGCCTGTCGAGGCCAAGAAAGTGCCACACGTATCATGGTCCCCCTGTCTTCCTGAAGCCTTGACAGAGTCTTCGAGAGAAGCGATAGAGAGGAGTACACATACAGGAGGCTCTGCCCCCAGTGAAGGGAGAAGGCATCGCAGGCCGGATGGTCGTTCCCCAGTACTAGGGAGCAGAATCTGCTCACATTGTGGTTGAGAGGGGAGGTAAATAAGTCCACATCCGACGTACCCCACTGGTGGAACAGATCAGCCACCATTGCTGGATTGAGAGACCACTCGTGCGGCTGGAAGGACCGGTTGAGGCGGTCCACCAACACATTAAGGAGACCTGGCAGGTAGGTCGGCCGCAGATACATCCCCTAAGAGAGGGCCCAATCCCAGACCTGCACTATTATTCCGCATGGTCCGCGACCAGCCTTCCAGGTTGTGTAGGGCGCGCAGCGGGACAGGGTGGTCCTTGACCAGTCCAGATCGGGCTGTGTAGGGCCCCCTGAGGGACAGCACCCTCCAACTCCAAGAGTCTCATCTCTTCCAAGTCTCCAGAGTCTCATCCAAGTCTCCAGAGTCTCATCTTGTCCAAGTCTAGGAGTCCTCGTTTCCCCTATGTACTCCGACTCTTTTATGCTCTAGGATCCGGAGTCCCATTGCTCCATTTCCTTGCCTCTTCAATCCAGCCCTCTGCCTCCGTCTGACCTCACTCCTGCGTGTTGGCTCAGCGGGGGGGGCTGACCCCGCTTTGTCCTACTCTTGTGTTCTTACTTCGCCCATGCTTGTACTCTCTCATCTCCCTCTGGGGGGGTATCTTAGGGATCCTCCCTGAGTCACCTCGTGGGCCAAGGGCTCACACTCTCCCAGGAGCAAGCGATCGCGCCTCTGTGTCCCTTCCCAGGGACCGCTGGGTGCATTCGTAACACTGAATACTTCTGGTGCCACCTTAAAAATTAAAATATGCTACTGCATATAGCATTGTTTGAGAAAATGTATACTGTACCTTCTCTGACCAATAATAAAATACTCTTCCAAGGTGTCCTTATGGCTCATCACCTTGCTTCCATCATATTCCAACAATTCTGTGTGTTTTTTCCTGACAATGTGCTCCCCCATCCAGTCAGACTAGCATTTATCTTCCCCCCTCCCCCTCCACTGGAAACCTCTATCCACTCTTGGGGATTTCATATCCACTCCTTTCATCAGGGTTGAGTGGACAGCTCTAGGACAGGCTAGTTCTGGCCACAACCAAATGTGGAAGTCTCCTCTTGTAATCCTGCGACTGAACCTTGCAATCCTACAGAAGAAATTTTTCCAACAGACTCATGTCTGCTTGAACCCACAGTACTAGCTCCATAATGGATTCCAAAACCTGTAAGCAATCTCAGATCTAGGAGTCCTCTTAGCCAACAGAATCCATATCTAACAGCAGAGTTTACAGACCCTGTCATCATGTAAACCTTTCACTGAATAATGAAGAGTGCCTCCTGGTACTCCAAGGCCTGAGTAGGTACAAATTTGTTCTTGGGAAAATTATCACCCATCCAAGATCCTGTATAAATTGGATTACCTGCGTGGTAGATGCCTGGCTCTCCTCTGCTAACTTTACCCAGATTAGCAAATCAATTAAACAGGGGTAGCCTAATATGCCTTCCTTGTGAAGTGCCTCAGTCACCACCACCTTCGCTTTAGAAAACATTCTCAGGGCCAAACAAAAGAGCCAGAAACTGGAAATGCTCTCTCAGAACTACAAATCTGAGGTACCTCTAATGGGCTGAACAGATAGGAATGTGAAGATACACCTCTGTGAGATGCAAAGAAATGAGGAACTCTCCCTGTCTCATTGCTACAATCACTGATAAGCATTTCTATATGGAAATGGGGGGGCTTTGTTGGCCTGCTTTACTGCAGAACAGGATGTAAGGTGTCTTCCTTCTTGGGAACCACAAAGTAATCAGAATACCTTCCTAGTCTTCGATCCTCCTTTGGTACCAGAACACCACTAGCTGGATTAGCCGATTTTAATAAGAATCCATCTCTTACAATACTCAGAACCTAGTAGTCCATTGCAACTCAGATCCAATCTTTATAAAAATCAACAGCTGTCTGCCTATTCACAGAATCAGAGTGTGAACCCCTTTAATCTTATTGGGAACCTCTGGAACCATCAGCACCTCCTTCTCTAGCTACCTTTGTTTCCTCCATGAAAAGGCTGAGACTTGAATGTGAAGTAATCCCACTTCATGGGCGAACGCACCTCACCTTCCTGAACTTTAGACTAATGCTGACTGGGGATGGGGCGCTCAAGAGTACCTCCAGGTCTATCTTCTGGCAACTTCTGTACTTTTCTCTCTTACGGGTCCTTTACCAGCCTATCTAAGTCCTTATCAAATAGAAGCTTCCCTAGGAATGGCACGTTGCTCTGGTGCACCTTGGACATTGCATCTGCCAATCAGTTTTGGTGCTAGAATAAATGTCTAACTGAAACCACCACTGTCATACTACTTGCCAAAGTTCTAAAGAGATCACAGAGGGCATCTGCCACAAAGGTCACTCCTAATGTCAACCTTGCAACCTTCCAAGACACCTAATAGAAGATGCTGCACCCGACGCAAAAATGTCATTCATATATATCCACTGAAGACTGCTGCCTGCAATACTAGGCCAAAAGACTGCTTCAGGAGAGCCTCGATTCTCCTATCTTGTGCGTCCTTCAAAGCTATGTCCCCTTCTACCAGAATCGTGGTCCTCTGTATGACCACTGAAACCAGGGCATCCAATTTTGAGACCTTGAGCATCTCCAACTCTTCCATAGACAGGGGACAGGGCTTGGCTATTGCACTCTCTACCTTAAAGTCTACTTCCAGAGTCTCCCATCTTGCTGAAATTAAGGCCCTAACCACCCAATATAAGGGAAATGACTTCATAAGCTTCTGAAACCCTTCCAAGATTGGATCTCCAGCATCTTTGCCATCTTCCACCTGCTCCTTCCCTATGTCCAGCTCAGCTAGGGCGTGCATAATCATACAGGCAAGATCCTCTCTTTTAAAAAGTACTACCAGCAAGTCATCTTCTTCACCCATTGCTCATTTCCTCTCTTTCAGAATCCCTCATAGTCACTGGTCCCCTCATCTTCCTGCATTCCTATGTCCACCCACAATGAACTCATCCCTGAAGTTGAGGACTGTATTTCTTGCCCCAATGCCCTAAATAGCCAAAAAGGCCATTTAGGCCTTTTTGCCCCATTGATGTACTTGGGCCCTTAGAGGAAGGAGGAAGGAGTAGAGGAGGGGGCAGAAGAGTCTGGAGGGGGATCCCTGCTTCAGGCAAAATGCCTGATATATTAAGAGTAAACATCCTGGAGAAAAGGGAATGGAAGAGTTCTGAGAGAACAAAGCCCTGTTGGCCTATTGTGGCCCCCTGAGGAACATAGGTATCAAGGCCCACAGAAGAAAAAGATGACTGACAAATTTCTCCCCCCATATAGCAACTATCTTCTAAAATGGCTGCAATTCCCATCCTCACAGATTTCCTTACACTGGAGGGGCCTGGATTGGGTCTTGCCAGAAGAGCTGGGTCCTGCACCACAGTAGCCCTCCCCCCACACATTTACCTTCAGCAGGAGGTAGGGGCTTCCTCTGCTATCAGAATGGCCTGAGATTCTCTGCCAAGGCAGATGCAGCAAAGGCCTGTTGCTGCAGAAATCCTGTGGTGGCCCCCACACTGCGCAGTGCTTCCTATGCTCAGACAGGGCTTCCATCCATGTGGTGGTTAGCCTGTACTATCAACAGATCTCCCTATAGCTACCAGGCTAAGTAACACAAGCCCCTTTAAACCTCTGGATCCCTCCAGCCCCAGGCCTTTTTTTAAATAACTTTACTTTTCCTCAGATAGCTATGTCTGAAAGTCAAAGCTCTCTGAAACAAGGACAAGAATAATCTAGTTCCCTTTTCTTTTTCCAGCAGAGAGGAGGTAGGGAGAGGAGCCAGACTCCTCTGGCTATCAGACTACCCGACCTCGGAGCTAGTGGACCAAGTGCAGTCAGGGGCCACCAATCCCCCTGTTCAGCCCTACATAACAGAGGCTGAACATCAGGCCCACGCCCCTCCAGAAACAATTTGCCCAAAACTTTTCCAGACTGCAGGAATTGCATATTTACCATCTGCAGAAGACAAAGAATACTGGTGCTGCAGGGAAAGTAGCTTTGTATATAGGGTATTTATTTATTTATCGAGTTTTATATACCGTCATTCGGTTTCACCATCACAACGGTTTACAAGCTTTGATGGGTAAGATGTTAAGAGGTTATGATGGGGATTAATATCATATTCATATTGATTAACTCGTATTCGATGGATAAAGTGTTAAAAGGTTAGTAGATGCGTTGATATATAAAAAGTGTTCATTTATACATACAGCGTTCATTAAAGTATTATTAAGATTGAGGGGGATATTATTAACGTAGCAAGGGGAACATGGTGGGGTTCTGAATGAAGGCTAATAGGGCGGGGGCGAGGAAGTTTCAGTCCAGATTTGTGTTATATTTTGGGGAGGGTGTGTATGAGTCATTGGGTGCTTTGGTGAACATCCAGGTTTTAAGTTCCTTTTTGAAGGTTTTTAGGTCTGGTTGAGTTCTTAGTTCTGTTGGGAGGGTGTTCCAGAGTTTGGGGCTGCCGAGGGATATGGCTCTTTCATGGGTTGAGGTTAATTGTTTGGAGTGCGAGGGTGGGATTTTCAGATTGTCAGCAAACCAGTTTTTCTCTGACTCCATCTACTGGTAAGGCAGCAAAACACATGTCTCGACTGGTCTGGAGGGATGAAAAGGAATGAGCTTGTTAAAAACTGCCCACTCTATATGCAGGTAAAATTATGGGCATAGGGCCTATATGCACATACCCACAGTATGAAGAGGTGTTCTTGTGGGTAGGTTACAGCAGAGTGTGGAATTACATGGATACTTTTGCATTTTGAAAAGTATGCAAATAATTTTTTTTTCCCAGAAAAATGCACGCACACACATTAGCAGGTGTAAATGTGTGCAGGTAGTTTTTCTGGGATAATTTTCAAAGGATAAATAGCTCCATTCTTTCCCTTTGAAAATTAGAGACAAGTCTGCAGGTAAAAAGTACCGCAGATTTTACACCAATACGTGAAGTTACAAAATTACCCCTAAATAATAAAGTCAACTCAACATTAGTAAAATCAATAATAACTATGATCCGCTGTAACCTGTCCCCCTGAACCACAGAAAAGGAGAATAAATACCCTAAGACGGCCGGTGCGCTGCTGCCACTAAAATAAAATTAAAAGAATGGTGATTCAACCCGAAGAATCATGTCTCTCTTTTTTGAAAACTACTAAAAGCTCATCAATAGCATCAATTAATGCTGAAGTAACCAAGAATAGTACTTCAGGACTTATATATATATATATACACATTTCACATAAAGTGTGAATTGAGTAAAGTAGATTCTTCACAGCAGATATAATTTTCACATATTTTGTGAAATAATGCATTCTCATCTTTAATATCATAATTGCTCCCTTAACATTTACTATACACATATTGAGAGAATATTATTTTTGATTTATAAATTATGTACAGTATATACACTGTATAAAAAGAAGGGGGTAAAAGTAGGCAATCTATTATAAATACATAAGGATGAGGGCTAGCCTGGTGGCTTAGTATCAGTGCAGAGAGATACGAGTTAGCTCATGCTAACACCAGACTTACACAGCTGTCCCTCGGAAGAGGCTGGCTCCTTATAGACTAACCAATTTATTAAAACTTATGGTTCCTGTCATATATCTAAAGAAAGTTTTATCCCTTGCCTTCCTCCATTTGAGAATTTGCCTGTCTAATTGCTCTTCCTGTCCTTCTCCCTTTGCTTCCCCTGGTAATTTTGCCTGCCCTTCTGTGTCTGTTTGTATTTTGGGAATATTATTTTTTTTGTTCTTACTTTTTCTCCAAATTTTTGGTGAGCCAGTAGTCTCTTCATTCTCTTTCCCTTGCTAACAAGTTCAACACAATGATATCTTGCCATTAACTGTTCTTTTTTATTGTTGTGCACAGTACCTCTGTATCTCTGACTCCTGACAAGTGTTCCATAACAATCATTCATTTTCTTAGAGTCCGCTTTTCTGAAATCTTGGTTCTAGTATAGTTTGCCACTGATCTAGTATTTATATTGAACGAACACTGGACCCCCAAGTTGTCTTTTATCTTAACCTTAGGGATACTATCTCCACTTGTCAATGCCAGGTTCGGTGTCGACTCACCACAAGTGGGCTCTTCAGCTAGTTATTTGAGAGAGGCTACTTGTAAAGATTCCAGTACCCCTCTATATCTAGTTGATTTAGCAGTTGGCACTCTCTAATCAGATATATTTAGGTCCCCCATTAACAGCTCCTTGCCTTTGCATGCTATCCTTTGGATACCTTCTGTCATGTCTATAGCTACCCTTTATGATGGCAGCCTATAGAATAAGCAAAGTTGCTAACCTGTGACAGGTTTTCTTTGCAGGCAGTAGAACAAATCATTCACACAAGGGGAATGATGTCATCTGACAGCACAGACATAGAATAGCTCTCCTAGATCTCAGAAAACTTGCGGTTTTCTGAGCATGCATGGATGTTCCTCAGTCGTTGTAGCAAGGTAACCTTCAACTCTAAGGGACTGAGGATGGAATTGTGTGGCTGATTTGTCCTGCTGTGACAGGCAAGCAACATTGCTTTCTCCATGGACAAGCAAGACAGTAATCAGTCATACAAGGGGGGGACTCTCAAGCTGAGGTTTGCATATAAGTATTTATGTTCTTATATCAGCAGTGGAACACATAGCCCATGTTTTGTTAGGGGTTGGAGGGAGTGTTGAAGGAACTAATTAAGAAAGCTTTTGAAACATGCATGGCCAAAACTGTAGTCTTGATGAGAAGTGTTTTCAAGGCATGGCAGTGAAGGCATGGCTAGAAGATTAGGAAGCAGCCTTACAGATATCTTCTATGGAAGCAAAACAAAGATGGGCTAAGGAAGCTGCTATGGCCCTCACTTGATTAACGTTTACTTTACTTTGACGTTGCTGAGTCAATTGATTATAACAATAAGAAATGCAATCAGAAATCCACATGGAAAGAGTTTTGTAACTGAATACCCATGTCTGATTGGACTGAAGGAGATGAATTGATGTGAAGAAGTTCTGTAAAACTGGGTTGCCTCCAAATAGAACAATACAGCTCTTCTATAGTCCCATGTATGAACAGCCTGCTTGCTCTTATTGGCGTGTAGAAATGCAAGACTACTTTTGGTAGATATTTAGAATGAGCCTTCAAAACTGTTATGGGAAATTTGGGTATACGGAGAATATGACACTAATGCTTGCAACTCGCTTATGCTGCAGACAGAAAATTCAGCTATCAAAAACAAAAACTTCCAAGAAAGGAATTTTAATTCTTTTGTCACTGGAGGCTCAAATGGCAATTTCATGAGTTGTGCGAGAACTATATCTAGATCCCAAAGAGTAGGAGGAGCTTTAACCAGAGGTTTAAGATGGTTTAGGCCTTTCATAAATCTAGAAAAAATGCATAGCTGTGAGATAGGAATCCCTCTGAATTCTGGCAATATGCTCCTAAAGCACAAAAATAAACTCAGAGTTAATTTTCAATCCTGAGTCATATAGGCTTAAGAGGTATTGAAGTAAAAGGGAAACAGGACACTTAAAGGGTGCTGAGCATCAGACAGAAAATCTTCCTAGTTACCTTTTCTGCTCTTTTGCTTAAGCATGGAAAAAAAATTTATCAGCTCAATATTCCATCCATAAGCAAAAGAGCAGAAAAGGTGATTAGGAAGAGCAACAAATCAAGGGAGAAAAATTAGAAAACTATGACCACAAATTCTTGTAGTCTGGGCAACCCCCCCCCCCCCCCCCCAGATCTGCAGGCCCCAACGGTGGAGGAAGACTTTGACATTGCTACTATTACAAAGACATGATTCTCATGATTGGGATACTGACACATGAATCTCATGATTGGGATACGGCCATCCTGGGCTATAACTTGTTAAGGAAGGTCAGAGAGGACAGAAAAGGAATGAAGTAGCTCTTCATATCAAAAACATTATCCAAGCAACTGAAATGCGAGGGGTGTGAGGTAGGGAAGAAGCATTATGGGTTGTCCTAAAAAAAAAGAAGATGGGGACAGTTACTATCCTTATCAGAAGCTCGAGGATTATTACCCTCAACCAATAAGCCTTGATACTTTTGATACAACTGCAACATCACGCTTTGCTTTGACAGCCGGGGGGGGGGGGGGGGGGGGGGGGGGGGGGCGGAGGGGAATTGGATTCAGACAGCAAACAACATGGACCCCGACTCTTACGGTTTGGAGTACTGATATGCAGACGTAAGAGAAAAAGTACAGGACAGCTTCTCGGCCAAGTCAAAAAGCAAAGCAAGTCAGTATTGCTTGAATTTTGAAGAAGGCTCCTCACCCAGTAAAAATGTTGCTAGCAATAATTTTTTATGAGTTTGATAGTTGCTTGGTTTTTGATTGTAAATATTACTACCCTTATCATAAGGATTGGGGGTAACTGCAAGGGCTACCCTTAAGCGAAAATTGGGGGTGACCTTAAGGCGAAGGTTTAGTCCATTAGACAGCATTTATAAGAACTGGCTCCTGCCTGGAATTCAACTCTTACACATGGTCGTTAGTTGGTTAATAGGTAATTCTGTTTTTGTTTTCGCTCCACACTGTACCGCCTTGCTTTGTGTCACAATTCTACTTTTTCCAATCCGGTACCGGCGCTCTGAACCCTAGCATTCTATTAATTATTCACCTCTCATCTGGCGGCTTCTGAGTCTGTACTCTTAGGATTATTTAGTTTTGCCGCAACTCATTTTTTCACATCTTTTAGGTTTATAACCTATCCTGTGCTGCAATGGGGTTCCCGCGCTTTGAACCCCAGCACTTTATTTATTATTCACCTTGCCTCCGGCAGCTTCTGAGTTTGCACTCTTATGATTATTTCTTTCTTTTCCTAAGGTCTGCTGCGACTCATTTCTCCACATTTTTTAGGTTTATAAACCTGCCCGGCGCCACGGTGGGGTTCCCCGGAGCTCCTATGACTATGGCTCTGCAGTGATCTCATGATAGTAAAACTTTATACACGTCTGTTTTGGTGCTGTGTTATACCTCAGGTACCCTGCTTTCATTTTTATTAACAAATTAAAATTTGTTTAATTCTTTGTGTTCACCATTTTTTCCTTTTCTCTTTCTTTTTTTCATTATTCTAAGACATTCAGTGGCCTTTAATATCAATGTGTACGATTTTTCCAGTTTTGATTTCTACACTTTATCGTCTTAGAATCAAGTAAGTTCTTGTTTTTTAGGCCGATTTTTGTAGCCTTTATGGGTTCATAGCCTTCAGGTTCATCTTCTGCGTGTTTTTTAAATTTGTTTAGAACACACACAATTTGCTTATGTCACCGACATTGAGACATTCCATGCCTTGAGGTAAATCAGGTCCAATCTACCTGCTTTGTTGTTTGAATTTTGCTGTTTATCTGGGTCTCCCTGCTTTCCTTCCCTTACCAGGCCTTTTAAATATATATTTTTTAAATAATTATGTGCTCGCCTACCTGCTCAATATTCTAATTATGTTTTTTGGATTTATAGACATATGGAAGGTTTGGTCCCCCTGACGCAGCTCTGATGCGAATCATGGCCGTATCGAGGTCCTCATTGTCACACTATGGTTTAATTGTTTGTTCTTGGAAACTTTGTATCACTTACATGTGTGTATTTACAAATAAAAAGTTTGTTAACATATATTGACCAGTATATTGTTTGCCACACTCTTTTCTATTGTGTATTCTATTATTTAGACCAGTAGTTCTCAACTATTATTATTATTATTAAGACACACTTGACAGATGCCGCTTATATGCATGACACACTGAACACATGACCATCATGGGGTAAAATGTGAACACACACTCTGCTTTCACAGGAACCCCCTGATCCCCCAAAAATGGGTGCAGAGCAGCACTATGATATTTCCCAATACAACTCACCATACAAAAAAGATATTCTGATTCTGGTGTCATCTCAGTAACAACAACATAAACTTCCTTCTACTTACTACCAGACACACTGTAAAATACAAAACCTAAAAAAGAAATCTCAGCATATGTCAAACAAACCTCCCTTACCATAGTAGCACTAACTCAGAGGGCTCGAACAGCAATAGCCCCACCTATGAAATGGCAGCAATGCCCCTCCATTGTAAATTGAGATTCTGAAACCACGCCTAAAGATTGTACCTTATCTTTGGGGGCCAATTCCAACCCTGCAAACCTGGGACCGCTATCCATCATTTCTGTTTTGGTAGTATTGATAATCAGATGATTAAAAGACCGGACGGCCTCCTTTTGAATATCGGGTAGGCACGTTGTTAGGCTTGATGATGCGGCATTTAAAATATTGATAAACAATAACTATTACAGTGTTCATTATAGAAATTACTGTGAGTGTTTGTGAGAGACCGAAAAGACTCTCTGAAGTTTTCCATTTTGGAAATAAGATTGGATGACCCATAAGTCAAACGCACTAGAAAGATCAATCAAAACCAGCAGAACACCACCTCCATTATCTAAGGCTGGTAATATGTTCTCCATTAATGACCCAATAGGGTTTCTGTACTGCATCCTCATCTAAAGTCTGCCTGCGCCAGGTCTAACAATGCATTATTTTCCAAATATTCAACAAACTGGTTGGTCACTACCTTCTCTAGAAACTTTGCAACAAAAGGTAAGTTAAATACTTGCCTATAACTACTACATTCTCTTGGATCCAATAAATCCTTTTTCAACCAAGGATTAATAACTGTTGTCTTCAAAATGGCTGGTATTTCACCAGTACTCAAAGAACAGTTAATAAATTATTACAACCTCCTCGGTACTTTATCTTTTAATTAATCTTGCTGGACATAGATCAAGACAACAACTAGAAGGCTTAACCTCATTTAACAATAGTTTTAAATCCATTAATGATACAATTTCAAATTCTCCAAACTCCTCCAATAGTCCAGCCTCTTCGGATTCCAACATCCCAATCTTACAACCATCCCCTCCCATCCATCTAAACCCTTATATAGTAACTCAACCTTTGCATCAAAATATGATGCTAATTTATCATGATCTGGAAGATCCTCATAAACTGTCATTTCTTTTACCCCACAGCAAAGACTTAATAATCCTAAACAGAACTCTAGGATTATCATTAGCAGAAGCCACAATTCCAGAAAAATATTGTTTTTACTAATATAATTAATTTAAAATAATCTATGTTAGCCTTTTGCCACCATTCTCTATCCTCCAAAGATTGTGATTTCTTCCATTGTCTCTCAAGACAAAAACAACCTCGTTTCAAATCAGCTAACTCCTCAGAATACCACAGGGATCTGTTACCTTTGTCTGAAATCTCCCTAACTGAATTAATTGCAGTTCTCTCCATCCTCTGATTCAATAATCTATACCAACTATCAATAAGACTTTTTGAATCCAACATATCAAAATCTACCCTACCTTGATCCATCATATTATCTAGATATCTGTACAGCACCACTGATCATGGGTCGCTGCTCTGTAGTCGGCATCTTGGTCCCAGTCCCAGTGCAGTGTCCTTCAATCTTCCAGGGTCACTTGGCATGGCTCCCGGTGTCCTGCCCTCCATGGTATCCAAATGCTCTAAGTAGGTCCCGAAGTAACTCACCAGTTTTATAGACCCAGCATCCGCTGGTTTCCGATGGCGCAGGGTGATGATGTCACTACTGCTGTAACATAAAAGGAAGTCTAGTTCTCTGGGCCAGCACCTGAGCATCAGGGTGTCTTTCCTTGTTCCTATGCTAGTAGTTGTTCCAGTTGCTGTGAACTGGTTTTGACTCTGCCTGACTGACTCTGCTTGCCATCTGCCCTGACTCTTGCTCGACCTTGACTCTGCTCCTGCCCGACCACGTCTACACCTCACGATTCGGTACAATCCCTTGGCCTGTCAGTCAGCGTTCTCAGGGTCCACCTCCTAAGCCCATGACAATATCATTTTTACTTTGTTTCTAGAGGCTCAATTTGATTTATTTTGTATTACTAAATTGTGCCATTTTGAAGGTGCTGAAGTTTTGCTGCATCAATTGTACCCACCTGTATATAGTTGTTTTCACCAGCTAAAGACAAGTAAGCATAGGGGAGAAGTTATTCTAATTTATCACAAACATATCTGGGTCAAGATGTGGATTCAGTGCAGGTTAGTGAAGGTTTGTTAGTTCATTTTTATTCTTGAGCCCTATATCTATTATATCGGCCTCCTGGTAGAAACACTGCTGACTTAGTCAAATTGAAGTTATTACTTCGTTGCATTTAAGATTCAATAACCTCCTGGTTATTGGAGACTTTAATCTTCATTTAGATAAGTCTGATAATTGCCTTTGCTTAAAGTGCCCTAAAGACAGTGCAAATAGTTAACAGACCTACACATCGTGCTGGGCGTTGTTTAGATTTAGTTATTGTGCCAGAAGCTAGGGTTGTTAGAATATTATTTCTAATGTAGATACTGAAGTAAAGCCTTGGTACGATCACTATTTACTTTGGTTCAAATAAGTTTGCAATGTGAAGATGAGATCAATGAGCAATCCAGATCTAGGGAACAGGTCCAGGGACATAACACAGTTTGAACATGAATGGTCTATCTCATAAATATGCATTATTGTGGACTCTACGTTGTTACTTAATTTTTTAAACATTGGTCTGAGTGAAACTTTAGATGTAGCTGCTCTGCTGAAAGTGCTGTCTAAAGACTTTTATGGTACCATCCTGCATGTCTCTAATGTACCATGGTTCTCTTGTAACCTAATTATGCAAAAAGAAAAATATGCCAGGCTAAGCGCAAATGGCAGAAAGCTAAAACTAGTATTAATCTTTATAGTTATAAGACTGTGTGAGGTTTATATAAAAAAATCTTTTAAGACCTCTAGAAAATCGTATTTTACCAGTTAGCTGAAGGCTTCTTTAAACCATCACATGAAATATTTGATATAATTAAGAAGTTAATGTCACCTCGAGGCATGCTGAAGAGTTCATTGGGTTGAAACGCAATATTTTCACAGCATTTAGTGCTAAAAAAGTTAGGCCCTATTGAACCTACTGATAATAAAGGTTTGTGTTACAAGGAGTCAATATTAGCACTCAGTGGGACAATTTTCATGAAGTTGCTTCAAAAGAGGTCAAGAATTTTTTAATTGTAAAAAGAATTTTTAGGGTCTTATGTGCCCTTAGCATCTATTTCTTGGGTTACTCAGAAAGTTTATTAATATCTTTCCTTACAAGAAGGTATAGTACCAGATGACTTGAAGCAGGCCCTAGTTCGACCTATGATAACCACTATATTTGCCCTTGAGTTATAGGCCTATTTCTGTTTTGCCATCTTTGGGAGAGCTTTTAGAAAAGATGGTTTTGCTACAGCTAAATGAATATCTAGAAGATCATAATATTTTTCATTATGGTTTTGTATAGATCAAAGTACAAAAACCCTCAGTTTTGGTGTCTAAAATGTTGCATCATGGGTTGGATACAGGTGGGGGAATTATAGTTGTGCTTTTAAATGTGTCAGCTCCATCTGATTCTGTGAACCATGTTATTTTAATGAAACAACTGCAATCTGTTGGGCTGGGGGAGAATGTGCTAAGGCAGCGATTCTCAACCGGTGTGTCATGACACACCTGTGTGTCGCCAAGCACCGGCAGGTGTGTCGCGTGCTACCAGTCTCCCGCTGCTCTTCCTTCACCAAGCGAGAGGCAGACAATCTTCCACTGCTACTGTTGCTGCCCAGGCTATTAGCACGTTCAAGCCCAATGGGAACAGCAGCAGTGTTAGTGGAGGCTGGCAACTACGGCTGGCCTTTTCTTCTTCCCGCACCTGCCTCCGTGGCCAGGAACAGGAAGTGATGCACAGTGGGGTGTGCGGGAAGAAGAAAGAGCTATGCTGCATGGAAAAGTAGCGGCGGCAGCATCAGCCCCGAGAAGTAGTGTGGACCCGGCGCAAACTCAGAAGCAGCTGGCAATTGAGACAGTATTAGCTTCTGTGGGCAATGGGATTCTTCTTTCTTGGCCTGCGGGGGCTGGAGGAGGAGGCTGCTGCAGCTACCATTTGTGCTCTGTTGGGGGCGGGGGGGGGGGCAGGAAGTGAGAGATAGAGACAGCCAGTCAGCCAGCCTGTAAGTGAGAGAATGTGTGTGTGATTGAGAGTGTGTATGTGTAACTGTGATTGAAAGCCTGTGGGTAATTGAGAGCATGTATTTGATTGAGAGCATGTGTGTGACTGAGAGAAACTGGTCAGCGAGGTGATGTATGTATATGTGAGAGACAATAAAAGTGACTGGTCAGGGAGATGACTGGTGTGTGTGTGAGAGTGAGAGATTGATCAGGGAGGTGACTGATGTGTGTGTGTGTGTGAGAGAGAGAGAGAAAGCATGGAAGTGAGAAACCTGGGTATGTGAGAAAGCATGGGAGTAAGACACTTGGTGTGTGTGAAAGAAAGCATGGGAGTGAGAAGCCTATAAATGTGAGAGAGAGAGCATGGGAGTGGGAAGCGTGCGTGTGTGTGTGTGCATGCATGAGAGAGAGACTGGTTGGTAAGGTGATGGTGTGTGTGAGAGAAAGAGACTGGTGTGTGTGAATGTGAGGGAGAATGTGATTCAGGGAATGAGAAGCCTGTGCATGTGGAGAAAGTGAGCATGGGAATGAGAAAGAAACTGGTGCATGTGGGTGTAAGAGACAGAAAGTGATTATGGGAATGAGAAGCCTGTGCATGTGGAGAGAGTGAGCATGGGCGTGAGAAACCTGGGTGTGTGTGAGACAGCATTGGAGTGATAAGCCCCTATATGTTAACTCTATATGCTACCAATCGTTCCATGTAAATGTTATTCTACATTATCTAATCACAATGTTCTATGTAAACTGATACGATGTGCAAACGGTTATTGGTATATAAAAGCCTTTAAATAAATAAATAAATAAATAAACAAACAAACAAATAAATAAATAAATGTAGGATAGAACATGGGAGTGGGCAGCATGTGTGTGTGTATGGCATGAAAAAGAGAAACTGTTCAGGAAGGTGACTGGTGTGTGTGTCAAAGACTGGTCGGGGGATGATTGGTGTGTGAGAGACAGAAACTGATCATGGGGGTATGACTGGCATGTGTGTGTGTGAAAGACAGACAGACTTGTCATGGGTCCTAAGGAAGAGGGCCATGAGTACAGAGCTTCAGCCACTACTGCTGCTTCTGGTGTGTGCTATGGCCTGCATGGAAGAGGAGTAGGAGAGCTGCTGGAGGGGGTAAGTAAAGGTGGCTTAAGTTTATTTTTCTTGATTGATTGCCATTTTAATTATTTAATATTGTGTGATATGTCTGCTGTTTTGAAATATTTTATAGGTGTTTGGAGAATTTTTAATAATTTTTATCAATTTTTAATTGTTGGATGTTATTCTGTTCATAGCTGTTTTGAAACATTTATTCTGCTTATTAGTATAGTTTTACAATTATTTCTGTGTGGGGATCTATAGCTGCTTGGTTAGTTCTGTTT
The DNA here is from genome assembly GCF_901001135.1 of Rhinatrema bivittatum. Lineage (NCBI taxonomy): Eukaryota > Metazoa > Chordata > Amphibia > Gymnophiona > Rhinatrematidae > Rhinatrema > Rhinatrema bivittatum. Next base: position 54,131,534 of record NC_042623.1, read on the forward strand.
TCCTAATAGGAGGTGTATTGATGTTAGGGCCTGGTTTAATTTTTGTAGTGTTGCCTTTTCAAAGATAGGGTTGCTCCTGTTTGAGTGTATTCCATAATACAGGTGTAACTGTGTGCGGATTAGTTTATGTGCATTGCTGCAGATCCTGGGAGTATGTTAGGTTGGTTCTGTATGTGATACCAAGGTGAGATATTTTACTAGCATGTAAGCGTTTGTATCAGTCTTATTTGTTGTGTTTTCTCAAGAGGACATTCATTGGTGGTAAACTGCTGTCTTTTCATAAGTAGGGCTATTGAGCATGGTAGTAAAAGGAGTTTGTGTTGCTGTTACTGAGATGATACCAGAACATCTTTTTTTGTAGGGTGAGTTGTATGAGGAATGTCGTAATTCTGCTTTACATCCATAATTGTGGGTCAGGGGGGTTCCTATGTTTGCAACCTGTACTTTTACATCTAGCCTTGTGACGATCATGTGTTCAGTGTGTCATGCATGTGAGAACCATCTGTCAGATGTGTCCCGACAGAAAAAAGGTTGAGAACCACTGTGCTAAGGTATAAGGGTCTTTCCTTACAAATCACCAGTGACATGCGAGGTTAGGAGATAAGCAATCTTCTTGGTATGCATTTTCAGCTGTCATACCACAAGGGTCAGCTGTATCTTTGGCCTTGCTTAATATTTATCTTCAACCTCTTAGTACAGTTATCTCAACCTATGGTGTTGAGCTTTATCTCTATGCCAGTGGTTCCCAACGTGGGGTCCATGAGACCATACCAGGGGTTCCCCTCCAGAAGGGATGCCAGAAAGTTTATCTAGGGAGAAAATAAGAGGGCTGCTGCAACCTGTGATTAGCAGAGTTGCTGCCACAGGCCAGGGAAGTGAGAGAGGGGCCTGTTATGTCCCTGAAAACTTCACCCCACATTGCTGCAGACCAGGAGGAGGAGGGACAGAGAGGGGCCATTCACCCCCATTAGAAACCTCAAACCGCATTGCGCATGTTTAGCAGAGGTGGGGAAGAGAGAGATCGACTGCAACCCTCAAGAATCATAAATCTCACTGATGCACTTCGTGAGGATGCAGAGAAGAAAGGGACCGATTGCAGCTGTCAGAACCTTTGCAGCCCCTGCTGCGTAATGAGGAAAGCAGAGGAAAGCTGGGTTATCACAGCGATGAGAAACATTTCCCGCCTCTGCCTCGTGCTCTGCCCTGGCTTGACAGAGAGGGAAGAAAAGAGAGCTGCACCAGAAAAGTGAGTAGAATGGCTCAGAGTAAGAAAGGGAAATGGGACTGAGGTTGGAGGAATGGAGGGAAAAGACAGAGAGAGAAGCAATGTACAAGAATGAAGAAATGGAGGATAAAGAGGGAGACAAGAATCCACGTAGGACCTGGTTAAGGGGAGTAAGAGTGGATGGCAGACACAGGGGAGAGAAGGAGAGGACCCCAGGATTCATGCTGGACAGAGGTAGCGAGAGGAGGGAGGGATAGAGGACCATCGTAGTCCAGGAGGGAAGAAGGGAAAGAAGACTACTGAGTTCAAGGAGGAGGGAGGACGAGATTACAACCGGGTGTGGATATGACATTAAACACAAAAGTTATTTAGGGGACACATATACAGACATGGATATCTCATTAGCAGCCTTCCCATTGAAAAGTAGGCTGTTTTGCTTTTTCTAAAATCTAAATTATTTAGTGACTATCATTTTCTGTATGTATTTGTAAGAATTATAAAAGAAAAGCTGGCTAAAAGGGGGTCAATTTTCAGAGAGGGTACGTTTAAAAAACTTTTATGCAGATAAACACCTGTGCCGATGTCAAAAGACCCTTTGAAAATTGCTATTCCCTGCCACTGAGGGTAAAATTATCCGTGCTGTGGAACAGCAGCAGACTTTTAACTGTAGGAGAAAAAGACACAGGATTAGGTTGGGGAGAGAAAGTACAAGATAGGAATTTAATTATGAAATCCTCGTGCATACTTTCAACCAACCGATGAAAAGTACGCAGGAACAAAAGGACTGTTTCCTCCGCTGGCCTAAAGGGAAACTCCACGGGGAGTTTCCCTTTGAAAATTAGATTGCAGGTCTGCAGGTACAGGTGCAGATTTGTCTGTCAGGCCATGAGGGCAATTTTTAAATAGCTTTGGAAATTGCCCTTCCTCTGTATTCAGTTCAGATCAAAGTTTTATACATGAGTGATTCTGGAATGCATCTCATTAGTTCTTTTGTTATGGAATGCAAAAATTAGAGAAGTGTGTGGGGGTCCGTGAAGCATTTTGAAGCTGAAAAGGGATCCATGTTCCCTGAAAGGGTGGGAGCCCCTGCTCTGTGCTGATTATATTCAGCTGTTATTCCAAGTAAAGAAAAATAGAACAATGTTATTTCAGGTTTTAACCGATTGTTTACACTCTGTCAGCATTTGGTTTAAGCAAAATAGATTGACTTTAAATATTTCTAAGTCTGAAGTGTTATGGATTAGCCACTCTTCTTCTATGGTGGAGTCCAGTTGCCTATAGATAGATGGCATTTCCCTCCCTCACTGAGCTGGATTTGGGAGTTCTTTTATAATTCTTAGAAATGTTAAAGGCAGGGTTGAGAGCAGCCTTTTTAAAATTGCATATGGTGAGACACTCAAAGTATTTATTGTTCATGAATGATTTTCGATCAGGCCTATATTTTGACATCCATTGATTATTGTAACTCCCTTTATGTAGGCCTCCCTCAGCATCAACTAAAAGTTTTGCAGATGTTCCAGAATGTGGCAGATCACCTTGTTATTACTTGTTCTCTTACGGACATTATCATATTAATTTTACACCAATTGCATGGCTTCAGGTGGCCCAAAGGGTGCATTTTAACACTGTTATGTTTGTTTTTAAAGTTATAAAATGTACTGTTCTGCAATATTTATATGATTTATTGTCAAAATATGTTCCTAGTTGTTCTTTGTGCTCTGGTGACAAACTATTGCTGTGAGTACACTCTTTGAAAGAGATATGCCTTCAAGAAAGTGTAAACAAGAGTAACATTGGCAGCTTCAACAAGTGAATCAGCCCCACCACATCCAATACAATCAGCAAAATAACACAGTGTAAGGTTATTTGGATATGTAAGGCCACAGCGTTATCATCCATCTTAAACATCAAAACTACTTTCCTGCCTGTACTCAAGCTGAATATTGTAATGACAAAACAGGGTTATACCACTTTTCCGCTACCATCCATTGACCAAGCACGACAGCCCTCTTTTTACCCGCCCCCGTATTTCCAAGCAAGGGGACTCTCTACCCTGGCGTATTCATGCTTCATTGTTTGCCTGAACTACTAGCCCTGGAAGGACCCAGCCATGACTGGGTCCTGGAAATTAAGTCAGTGTGTAGGCAGTCAGGCGCCTGCCTGACTGCCTACACACTGACTTAATTTCATGGTAGACACCTGCAACCCCATTTAAAGCTGCCCACCGGCTTGGGTACCCTGCCATAAGCATGAGGTAGTGATGCACTTGCCTCATGCCCCCCATATTATTTTATCTGTGGCCTCTTCAAAGCCTCCCGTAATGCATTATTAAATAGATTCTACCCTACTGTCTGATAGAATAAATTTATCAGGTCTATACATGCCATCGCATTAACTGTCTGCCCACTCATGCAAAATCTGATAGTCACTCAACCTTTGAATTTAAATACCAATCTAGTGATTCACTTTTTTACAACTTCAGGTTGCTTCATTTAATATGTAGAATATCAGCCCATAACAAACAAGTGTGGGGGAACAAGGAAGCTAACTCGATCAAGTCTTTTATCTATTGTACGAATTTCCTACATGAGAAATTCCCCAAGTCATTGCCCTTGAGATGTATTATAGCGTCAAGTCTGGCGGCCGTATCCCTTCTGTAATAGAGAACAGGTTTTCTTAAACTATGTTACGCTTTCCTGTCCATGAAGTGTGAACCACATGCAACACCAAACTAGATACAACCCATAGGGCAGCCTTGGGCCCTTCTGGCTGCCCAATGGACCAAAAAATGTCCCACAATCCAGTCCATCCTTCAGACTTGGGGCAGATCTGTAATGAGAGTTCAATTATCATGAGTGTGCCCAATCCAATATGACACAGGAATTCACAGCAGAAGACCTCCATCTTCCTATTCTCTGTATTATATCAGTGTAAACTCGCTTGAGCCATGTTAGTGACCACTCCTATCCTAAAGGAGCAGGTACCAAATTTGTCAGCATCCAATCCCAACTTGGTCAAGGCTATTCTAAGAATTGCAGAGACCCAGATCCGCATGTATTAGCAAATTCTTATTGCCTGAAGGCTGTCTTGACAGGTACATTTGTACATTTTTTATGGGGCACTTAAAATGAGATTCTTCTTGCCTTAAGCAAGTGTGCCACCCTGACCTGTTTGATCAGTTTTTGATCTGTGTATCACTTTGTACACTGTTTGATCTGTAATTTTCATGTTTTGCATAAATATGGCATCGTAACCCATGTCACTCTTGTAAGCAGCCACTAGCTCGCTCACTTTCAGTGACCTGAAAAAGGCCTGAGAAAATGCTAAATGGAAGTAAGTTAGTTTCAAAATCAGATTTGCATATAGTTAATGACAGATGCCATAATTTAATAAGTAATTCATGTGTTACAGGATACCTTGAGTCCTACAGAGACCTGACTTTTCTATCCCAATCTATTTTTTTTTTTACCATGATACTCTTAGTGGGATTTCCTCAATTTGTGCCTTCGTAAAGAAGGAGCCTGGCCAACCAGTTGGCCATAGAATGCCTGGATACTCCTGTGTCCTTCTCCAGGGTGATATATTTGATGATTAAGTAATCAGAACAGGCCCTGTGACCCAACCATGCTCAGTCAAGAAGCTATAAATCTGTTCATATCCCTATAATATGTAGACCAGGTAGCTGAGACTATTGATATCTACAGAAGGTCTTTGGTGGTTGGACTCCAATTTTCCACAGATGGTCCGGTACTGGGATTCCTGTTTCATCCGCCTGAGGGACCTGTTTTCGAAATAAATCCCACTTAGTATGGGACGGAGAGTCTGCGATACCATTATTGATCCCTGGCACATGACATGCCCGAACTGTTGTACTGAATCATAAGCAAATAAGAACCACTTCCCTTAACAACTTGACAACTCGAAGGCATTTAGCAGACTGTCTGATTATTACATCAAGTATAGCATGACTGTCACACCAAAAGATTATCTGCTTATTTCGAATCTCCAGACAACAAGGATGATTAGGATGGGGAATAATTTAAGGAATGTAATATTTTGAATTATCCTCGCCTCCACCCAGGTCACGGGCCAAGGTGCAGTGCACCATGAGCCAGATAATAAATCACAAATCTCCAGCCCCCAAAAGCGTCAGAGTGTATTCCAGATCCTGACTGGATACTGGAGGTTCCTGCCAAATAGGAACACCATTAGCTATATCATTCTTCATGGACCTCGAAATCTTAATAAGTGATGTGGTCAGCTGACATCCACAGTTGCCGTGGCTAGCCTTCTCAGAAACATTGGGATAACCCTGCATGTGAAATTCAAAGTACTGACAGACTGGATACTGTCCAGGCAAATAAACTGTCAGTTTATTAGCCCGTAAGACCTAATGTAGCATGGATGCATTTTGTACTGTTTGTCAGCTGGCAATCTTGAAAGAGGTATGTCTTCAAGAAAAACAAACAAGAGTTCTCTGGATTGGACATTTGCTATGGAATGCTCTTCCTAGCTTTTTAAGCCAAATTGATGACTACAAATGTTTTCACAAAAACTTGAAAGCATTTTTATTTCAACAACCTTTGAAAAAATGTTTTATCATATTTTTTAATGTTGGATTTTTTTTTATATTTGACTATGAAATTACTCATGTTTTTGCTATAGTTTTGCTAGGATAGGCAGAATTATAAATATGATAAATAAAATAAAACATTTTATGTGTTTTTGCCTCTATGGCAAGCTTCAAATTCTTTTTGCCTGCATTATCAATGTTTTCCATCTAACTTGCCAGTGCTTTTGCTTTTTCCTATTTTCTTTGAGTCATCTTTCCTTTCTTTGAAATGTGATCTTTTGCCTATAATAGCCTCTTTCACCTCACCTCCTAACCATGCTAGCACCTGTTTGGCCTACCTTATGCTTTTTTTAATACATGGAATACATCTTATGGGCTTCTAAGAAGGGATTTTAAACAATCTCCACACCTGATGCACTGTTCTTTGCAGCTGCACCATTTAGGGTTTTTTTTTTCTGTTTTCCCTGTTTTAGTCGCCCTTTTGAAAGTTAAATGCTAAAGCAGTAGTTTTCTTTAATATCCTCCTCCTAGTTATTAAGTAAAATTTGATCACATTATGATCACTATTGTCAAGTGACCCCAATATCGTTCTACTAAGGATTAGGTCTACAACAGCTCCATAAGAACTAAGAAAATAAGATATGCCATACTGGGTCAGACTAAGTCCACAAGCCCAGTATCCTGTCTCAAACAGTGGCCAATCCAATTCACAAGTAGCTGGCAAGTAGCCAAACATTAAACAGATCCCATGCTACTAATGCAGGCAACAAGCAGTGGCTAGTCCGTATTGATTTATAGCAGTTTATGGACTTCTCCTCCAGGAAATTATCAAAACCTTTTTTAAACCGAATTATACTAGCTGCTTAACCACATCCGCTGGCAACAAACTCCAGAGCTTAATTGTGTGTTGTGTGAAAAAGAATTTTCTCTAATTTATTTTAAGTGTGCTACTTGCTAACTTCATACAGTGCCCCCTAGTCCTTGTATTATCCAAAAGAGTAAATAACCTTTTCCCATTTACCCATTCAAGTCCTTTCATGATTTTTCTATCATATCACCCCTCAACTGTCTCTTCTCCAAGCTGAACAGCCCTAATCTCTTTAGCCTTTCTTCATAGGGGAGCCATTTCATGCCCTTTATCATTTTGGTCACCCTTCTCTGTACTTTTTCTAGTGCACCTATATCTTTTTTGAGATGTGGTGACCAGAATTGTACACAGTATTTAAATTGTGGTCTAACTATGGAACAATACAGAAGCATTATGACATCCTCCATTTTATTTGCCATTTCCATCCTAACAATTCCTAACATTGTTTGTTTTTTTGATTGCCACAGCACATTGAGCTGATGATTTCAATGTAATATCAACAATGACACCCAGATCTTTTTCCTGAGTGGTAATACCTAAAATAGAACGTAGTTACAGCATAGGTTATTTTTTTCCTATATGCATCACCTTGCACTTGTCCACATTAAATTTCATCTGCCCTATGGATGCCCAATCTTCCAGTCTCGCAAGGTTCTCCTGCAATTTATCACAAACCGCTTGCGATTTAACTACTCTTAATAATTTTGTGTCGTCTGCAAATTTGATCACCTTACTCATTGTACCTCTTTCCAGATCATTTGTAAATATATTAAAAAGCAATGGACCAAGTACAGATCCCTGAGGCACTACTATACTGTTTATCTTTTTCCACTGTGAAAACAGACCATTTAATCCTACTCTCTGTTTCCTGTCTTTTGACCAGTTTGCAATCCACAAAAATAAATCGCCTCCTATCCCATGACTTTATAGTTTTCTTAGTAGCCTCTCATGAGGGACTTCAAACACCTTCTGAAAAGCCAAGCACACTACATCTACCGGTTCACTCTTTTCCACATGTTTATTTACCCCTTCAAAAAAAGGTATTGCATATTTATGATGCAAGACTTCCCTTAGGTAAATCCATGCTGGCTGTATCCTATTAAATCATGTCTATCTACATGTTCTGTGATTTTATTCTTTATAATAGTTTCTATGATTTTTCCCGGCATTGAAGTCAGGCTCACCAATCTAGTTTCCCGGTTCACTTCTGGAGCCCTTTTTATATATTGGGGTTACATTGGCAACATTCCAGTCTTCAGGTGAGTTAGTAGACCAACTCCTTCATATAGCCGTCATTTATTTCATTCAGAAACTTTACTTCCCTATCATAACCAGCATAGCTCTCTGCTTCAACGGCAGGGGGAATGAAGAAAAGTGGATCTATGTACAGACAACAACCAACAAGGGCTGAATTACATAGTCTGGGTAAACAAATAAGCATGGGTGTAGCTTGCTTATTGCTGCGGTTACTACCCCTAACTAAGCTAGATATTTCACTTAGATGCAGCTCCAACACTGCTCTTTGCATTAATGGTGGGGGTGGAAGGGAAATAGAACCAAAGGGTTACTAAGAGCCAAGAGTAACAGAAAAGTATGAGAAAAAAAAAAGTGCGAAGCTTGCTGGGCAGACTGGATGGGCCGTTTGATCTTCTTCTGCCGTCATTTCTATGTTTCTATATATATCCTTATGTGACATTTACCCAGTCAATATTGGGGTAACTGAAATCTCATTACTTTCTTACCAAAATTTCTAAATTCCCTAATTTGTGTTAGCATATCATCGCTGTTCATTCTGGACAAGGAGATGGTGGTATGCCCCCGCTGCACACATAAAGGTTCCACAGGGCATTTGGTATCCTGCAGGATCTTTATCCTGTTGGCCTCTATGCCATCCTTAAGAAGTAGTGCCACACCCCCACCAATTTGATCCACCCTGTCACTGTGATATAATTTGTACCCTGTTATAGCACTGTCCAATTGGGACCGGATGGTATACACTCCAGAGTTCTGAAGGAACTAAAAAATGAAATTTCAGACCTATTAGTAAAAATTTGTAACCTATCATTAAAATCATCCATTGTACCTGAAGACTGGAGGATAGCAAATGAAACCCCAATATTTAAAAAGGGCTCCAGGGGCGATCCGGGAAACTACAGACCAGTTAGCCTGACGTCAGTGCCAGGAAAAATAGTGGAAAGTGTTCTAAACATCAAAATCACAGAACATATAGAAAGACATGGTTTAATGGAACAAAGTCAGCATGGCTTTACCCAAGGCAAGTCTTGCCTCACAAATCTGCTTCACTTTTTTGAAGGAGTTAATAAACATGTGGATAAAGGTGAATCGGTAGATGTAGTATACTTGGATTTTCAGAAGGCGTTTGACAAAGTTCCTCATGAGAGGCTTCTAGGAAAAGTAAAAAGTCATGGGATAGGTGGCGATGTCCTTTCGTGAATTGCAAACTGGCTAAAAGACAGGAAACAGAGAGTAGGATTAAATGGACAATTTTCTCAGTGGAAGGGAGTGGCAGGTGGAGTGCCTCAGGGATCTGTATTGGGACCCTTACTTTTCAATATATTTATAAATGATCTGGAAAGAAATACGACGAGTGAGATAATCAAATTTGCAGATGACACAAAATTGTTCAGAGTAGTTAAATCACAAGCAGATTGTGATAAATTGCAGGAAGACCTTGTGGGACTGGAAAATTGGGCATCGAAATGGCAGATGAAATTTAATGTGGATAAGTGCAAGGTGATGCATATAGGGAAAAATAACCCATGCTATAATTACACAATGTTGGGTTCCATATTAGGTGCTACAACCCAAGAAAGAGATCTAGGCGTCATAGTGGATAACACATTGAAATCGTCGGTTCAGTGTGCTGCGGCAGTCAAAAAAGCAAACAGAATGTTGGGAATTATTAGAAAGGGCATGGTGAATAAAACAGAAAATATCATAATGCCTCTGTATCACTCCATAGTGAGACCGCACCTTGAATACTGTGTACAATTCTGGTTGCCGCATCTCAAAAAAGATATAATTGCGATGGAGAAGGTACAGAGAAGGGCTACCAAAATGATAAGGGGAATGGAACAGCTCCCCTATGAGGAAAGACTAAAGAGGTTAGGACTTTTCAGCTTGGAGAAGAGATGGCTGAGGGGGGAAATGATAGAGATGTTCAAAATCATGAGAGGTCTAGAACGGGTAGATGTGAATCAGTTATTTACTCTTTCGGATAATAGAAAGACTAGGGGGCACTCCATGAAGTTAGCATGTGGCACATTTAAAACTAATCGGAGAAAGTTCTTCACTCAATGCACAATTAAACTCTGGAATTTGTTGCCAGAGGACGTGGTTAGTTCAATTAGTATAGCTGTGTTTAAAAAAGGATTGGATAAGTTCTTAGAGGAGAAGTCCATTACCTGCTATTAATTAAGTTGACTTGGAAAATAGCCACTGCTATATTTCTAGCAACGATAACATGAAATAGACTTAGTTTTTGGGTACTTGCCAGGTTCCTATGGCCTGCATTGGCCACTGTTGGAAACAGGATGCTGGGCTTGATGGACCCTTGGTCTGACCCAGTATGGCACGTTCTTATATTCCTTCTACCAGGTCTCTGAGACAACAATTAATTCTCTCTCTTAATTCAGTCCTATAAATTCTCCCATCATATTTAGACTTCTAGCATTTGCATACAGACATTCCAAGGTTTGTTTTTGTTTGTATTTACAACCTTTCTAGCAGTTGTGACAAGATAATTTGGAATATTAACTCAACCTGCCCTTTAATTAAAAAGACTTAGGCTATTCTTGTCTTTACTGGAACATCTCTGTCAGGATGCACTAACTTCCCAGTTTTGTTAGTTTTCTTCAAAGACAGCTCACTTTGAATCATGTATTGCTGAATGATTGTCAGCTTTCTCCCATGATCTAGTTTAAAAGTTGTTTCTCCTTTCTAAACGTTGGTGACAGCAGCCTTATTCCAACCTGATTAATGTGGAGCCCATCCTTTTGGAATAAGCTCCACTTTCCCCAAAATTTTGCCCAGTTTCTAATAAATCTGAAGTCCTCTTCCCTGCACCATATTCTTATCTACACATTGAGACCCCAGATCTCTGTCTGCCTTTGGGGTCCTGCATGTAGAATGGGAAGCAATTCCGAGAATGCTGCCCTGGAGGTTCTAGATTTCAACTTTCTACCTAAAATCCTATATTTGACTTCCAGAACTTTCCTCCCAAATCTTATGTCATTGGTACTCATATGTACCATGCCAACGGCTCCTCCAGGGCACTGTCTAAAATCCTATCTAGCTGAAGCATAAGGTTTGCCACTTTCACACCAGGCAGGCAAGTTACCAAGCATAATAATGGGAGGATAATAGTACAATATTGCAGAGCACCATAGCTAGAGCCAACAGGATTAATCCCTAAGGCAGAATGAGGCCTCACCTGGAGTACTGTGTTCAGTTCTGGAGATCCTATCTCAAACAGGATAGAGACATGATGGAGATGGTCCAGATAAAGGTGACCAAAATGATGTGGGGGTCTATATAGAAGACTTATGAGGAGAGGCTGAAGGATCTAAATTTGTATACCCTGGAAGAGAGGGGGTGCAGGGGAGATATGATACAGACATTCAGATACCTGAAAAGTTTTAATGGTGAACAAACTTCAAACCTTTTCCATCAGAAAGTAAACAGTAGAATCAGGGGTCACAAAATGAAATTCCAGGGGAGACAACTTAGAACCAAAGTCAGGAAATATTTCTTCACAGAGAGGGTAATGGATACTTGGAATGCCCTTCTAGAGGAGGTGGTAAAGAATAAAAGTCAATGAATTCAAAGGGGAACAGGATAAACACTGTGGATCCCTAAAGGCTAGAGGATGGAAATGAAGAAGAGCAGGCATGGGGGTAACCCTGTATGGAGCAGCAGTTGCTACTCTTAACAAAAGGCACGGGGATTACTACCCACAATCAATAGCCTTGTTGTTTTAATACACCTACAAAATCGCATCTTGCTTTGACAGTGAAGGGCTCGGGGAAAAAAGGGGAACTGGATACAGACAACCACCAACATGGACCCTGAATTTTAGGATCTGGGGTACTGACACACAGACATAAGGGAAAAAGCACAGGAGAAGGGAAGATAAGGCCATTCCAGAAAGACTAAATGAATTCTTTGCTTCCATGTTTACTAATGAGGATGTTGGGGAGATACCAGTTCCGGAGATGGTTTTCAGGGGTGATGAGTCAGACGAACTGAACAAAATCACTGTGAACCTGGAAGATGTAGTAGGCCAGATTGGCAAACTAAAGAGTAGCAAATCACCTGGACCGGATGGTATGCATCCTAGGGTTCTGAAGGAACTAAAAAATGAAATTTCTGATCTATTAGTTAAAATTTGTAACCTATCATTAAAATCATCCATTATACCTGAAGGCTGGCCAATGTAACCCCAATATTTAAAAAAGGCTCCAGGGGCGATCCGGGTAACTATAGACCAGTGAGCCTGACTTCAGTGCCGGGAAAAATAGTGGAAACTATTCTAAAGATCTAAATCGTAGAGCATATAGAAAGACATGATTTAATGGGACACAGTCAACATGGATTTACCCAAGGGAAGTCTTGCTTAACAAATCTGCTTCATTTTTTTGAAGGGGTTAATAAACATGTGGATAAAGGTGAACCAGTAGATGTAGTGTATTTGGATTTTCAGAAGGCGTTTGACAGTCCCTCATGAGAGGCTTCTACGAAAACTAAAAAGTCATGGGATAGGAGGCGATGTCCTTTCATGGATTACAAACTGGTTAAAAGACAGGAAACAGAGAGTAGGATTAAATGGTCAATTTTCTTAGTGGAAAAGGGTAAATAGTAGAGTGCCTCAGAGATCTGTACTTGGACCGGTGCTTTTCAATATATATATAAATGATCTGGAAAGGAATACGACGAGTGAGGTTATCAAATTTGCGGATGATACAAAACTATTCAGAGTAGTTAAATCACAAGCAGACTTTGATACATTACAGGAGGACCTTGCAAGGCTGGAAGATTGGGCATCCAAATGGCAGATGAAATTTAATGTGGACAAATGCAAGGTGTTGCATATAGGGAAAAATAACCCTTGCTGTAGTTACACGATGTTAGGTTCCATATTAGGAGCTACCACCCACGAAACAGATCTAGGCATCATAGTGGATAATACTATAAAATCGTCAGCTCAGTGTGCTGCAGCAGTCAAAAAAGCAAATAGAATGTTAAGCATTATTAGGAAGAAAATGGTTAATAGAACGGAAAATGTCATAATGCCTCTGTATCGCTCCATGGTGAGACCGCACCTTGAATACTGTATACAATTCTGGTCGCCGCATCTCAAAAAAGATATAGTTGCGAAGGAGAAGGTACAGAGAAGGGCAACCAAAATGATAAAGGGGATGGAACAGCTCCCCTATGAGGAAAGGCTGAAGAGGTTAGGGCTGTTCAGCTTGGAGAAGAAACGGCTGAGGGGGGATATGATAGAGGTTTTTAAGATCATGAGAGGTCTTGATCGAGTAGATGTGGCTCGGTTATTTACACTTTCGAATAATAGAAGGACTAGGGGGCATTCCATGAAGTTAGCAAGTAGCACATTTAAGACTAATCGGAGAAAATTCTTTTTCACTCAACGCACAATAAAGCTCTGGAATTTGTTGCCAGAGGATGTGGTTAGTGCAGTTAGTGTAGCTGGGTTCAAAAAAGGTTTGGATAAGTTCTTGGAGGAGAAGTCCATTAATGGCTATTAATCAATTATACTTAGGGAATAGCCACTGCTATTAATTGCATCAGAAGCATGGGTTCTTCTTAGTGTTTGGGTAATTGCCAGGTTCTTGTGGCCTGGTTTTGGCCTCTGTTGGAAACAGGATGCTGGGCTTGATGGACCCTTGGTCTGACCCAGCATGGCAATTTCTTATGTTCTTATGTGAGCTTCTATGGCCAAGTCTAAAAGCAAAGAACATCAAGCAGTATTGTCTGAATTATCCTCATTCAGTAAAAATGTTGCTAGCATTAATTTATGGGTTTGACAGTTGCTTGGTTTTGATTGATTATAAATATTATGGGGCAGATTTTAAAAGGGCTACGTGTGTAACCGCTCCTGCGTGCACCGAGCCTATTTTGCATAGGCCTGGCAACGCGCACAAAGCCCCAGGACATGCGTATGTCACGGGGTTTTGTGAAAGGGGTGGGGTGGAGGCGGGACCAAGGCCTCCAGCACAGCAGCCGTGCCGGGGGATTGCATTCCGGCAGCTGGCCGGCAGGAGTAATTTACAAAATAAAGGTGGTGGGGGGATTTAGGTAGGGCTGGGGGGCAGGTTAGATAGGGGAAGGGAGGAGAAGGTGGGGGGGGCTGAAGGAAAATTCCCTCCGTGGCCACTCCGATTTCAGAGTGTCCTTGGAGGGAACGGGGAAAGTCATCGGGGCTCCCCTAGGGCTCAGGGCACACAAGGTGCACTAGTGTATACCCCCTTGCGCGTGCCGATCCCGGATTTTATAACATGCGCACGGCTGTGCACACATGTTATAAAATCAGGCCTACATTTGTGCACGCCGGGTAGCGCGCACAAATGTAGGGCGCGCACTTAGGTTTAAAAATCTGTCCCTATTACTCTTATCACAAGTCTTGGGGGTAACTGCATGGAGTGGTAGTTACTACCCTTGAGAGAAATATGAGGTATCCTGCATGGAGCAGCAGATACTATCATAAGAAGCTTGCTGGGCAGACTGGATGTGCCATCTGATCCGTTTCTGCCATGATTACTATGTTACATTGTTAGAATGAGCTGCTGGCATCACGATGTAAGAGACGGCACGGACATTTGAGAGTTACCATTTCAAGGTTACAAGGACAGATAGAAAGAACTTGTATAGTTGAGCATTATAGCACTGTTGTGACTGACAAAGAGAAATCGTTTCAGAGACAGTCTCAGCTCTGTAAAACCCACTGCTAATAAACTGTGCAACTGGGAAGGAAGTCAGTGATCAGTGTCTTAACTGATCTTATCAGAACTCTCACAGTGAACTGAGAAAGATACAGTATCCAGCAGAGAAATTTAAAAATTCTTTTTCCATGCCTGTGTAATGCAATTTTTTTGGTTTACTATTCTGCCTTTTTAATCATTTTTTAAAATTTATTAGCTCTGTGATTTGCTTAGTGACCCAGTTAAGTGAGATACTGTATGACCTAAGTGGACTGTGAATGCCTGGCAACTCTGTGACTTTAGGTTGTTGTGAGGTCACTGTCCCCAAAAAACATTAGAGAAGAGGTTGTGGGAGTACTTACTCAGAGGCAAGCAGGAACCCAGTTGGTGAGTTCTCAGGTGTAGGTGATGTCTATGCAATACTTATTAAGATCCTTAAGTGACCAGGGATTGACACCCTGCTGGGTATTTGAGGTAGTGTGGAGGTGTTACATGACAATAATGTACATGTTTTTCTTTATTTTATATAAATGTATAACACAATTTAAAGTATTCGCTCAACAAGGGAATATTAAATTATGTTTAATTAGGAATGGTTCAGTCCTACTGACTGTTATTTAAGAACAGCCAGTTTTTGGATGCTAGACAAACAATTTTCAGTATTGTTCATAAGAAAGACCACATCTAATCAATATGGTGCAAAATTACACAGACCATCAAAGACAAGTGGGAAAGATTTGTTCATATCTCTAAGACCATTCCAGACAAAAAGAAAATATAGTAATCCTTCCCCCACCCTGATTTTATTGTACATCTGAGAGAAATTATATCTTTTTGCATTAGGACAGATTTCTTTCTACTTACAGGATTTAAAAAATGCTTTTTTTCCTTTATGTTTCTGCTTTCACAGCAGGCAATGCCAGTAAGTGGCTTATCCAACAAACATTACAGATTATAGTCAAAGCCTGAATATTTCTTTAAATATGTCAATGACAAGGTCATGCATTCTCTGACTTAAGGCAACAAAATACAAAATATCTAAGACTAGGATTTCCACTAGTAAAAAAGCCAGTAGTAATTAAAGCTATCAATCAGATCTTCCATTCAGTCCCAATCTATCAGCCCATTCATCACCATTTGCTAACAGTGTTCCTTTTACACTGTGTTATTTGAAAACAAATATATTATAGTACAGTACTAGATTCACATCTCAGCTTCATGTTTCCAACCTCTCTATCAGAGGTTCCCAATCCAATCAGGTTTTCAGGAATCCCCTGCATACAATGGAGGTAGTGCATACAAATCTGTCTTATGCATTATTCATTCTGGATATTTTGAAAAGTAACTGGTTAGGTGTGTCCTGAGGATTGGGTTGAAAACCCCTACTTTATATGACTGCCTAAAAAGGAGAGACAATGGCTAATATTTCCTCAAAATCATACTAAAGGCTTGAATTTCTAGGTTTTATTTCCCATACACACAATATGGTTTAAAAAAAACCAAACCAAATATTAGTAAATCAATCTCAGAGGGCAGACTTTTAAAAGTCCTACGCGAGTATTGTGGTCTGGTTTTGTTGTGATTGGATATTTTGAATTTTTCTCTGGTTTGGGTCTTTATAATTGGTAGGCAACCCATGGTTTGGTTACATAAGATGTGATTGGTTAGATAGAACATGTAGCATTTATAACGCTTTTTTGATTACACTGGGAAACAGTTTTTATTGAGTTAGATCTGACACTTGTTTTTGACTAACTTTTGACATCTGAATCCAAAAATGACCCCAGTTTTTCTCTATCACGTCAACTTTTTAAGGTACAGGATACCCTCCCTTTGTCCCAAAAATCATACAAAATGTACATACAAAGGAAATAAAAGAAAAAAATACCTGAATATACTGTTTATTTAGAGTTATTTTATTCATACAAAGGCTATATATTGTTACTGTAAGTCAAATTGTGTACAAGTAGTAAAGTTTTGCTACCAAACATACATATCTCTTCCCCCCCCCCCACCCCCCAGTGGTGGTAGGCTAAGCTCTATGTACCCTAGCAGCTTAAAATACTGAAAATGCTATTTGCGAAAACATCGTGCCCCCCCCCCCAGTGGTCGTAGGTAGGAATTACAACAATTCTGGCATTTACCTCAAAGTGCGAAAAAGTTATCCAGATAGGCTATTTATCGCAAAGTGCGCTATTACCATAAAACACGCCCCTTTTCCTATCGCATGCAATATTTAGTGCAGCTGAAAAATCAAACTCAACAAAAATTATTGGTAAAAATTGTTCCCCAGTGTTATCTAGTACATTTATCTGTGTTGACCTGGAAAGTTGCAGTGGTGTTTCCAGCTTTGAGGCTTTTATTGTGTGTGAGATGATATTTGAAGGTAGGCATTGTATACATTTTTTCTTGGATTTGCTTTATTTTTTTGTATTGGTATTTGTTAAAATTAATTTACTATTCGGTGGTCTCTAGCCAGTTAAAAATTATCTCTAGGTAAAGAAGTCATTTGGTCTTTATCGTTGTGTTGTGTTTTTGATACAAGTTGTCATACTTATTTGGGTTTCTTTGCATTTTAGGTCCCCTGAGGCAGCTTCCTTGTGAAGTGAAACAAGGGCTCATGTCAGGACATGCTGAGAAGGATGTATGAGAAGATACTGCCTAGTGGAACAATTTATGCGGGAATAGCAGTCTTTGATTGAGATTTTGGGATACGTAGACATATTGATTTTCTTGTGCTGTCTTAGATGCTACTGTTCTTCTCTTTTCTAAATTTTTAGATGGAACATTGTAACTGCTTGGGCAGCACTCTGCTACTTTTTGAGACTCGTAATTACAGCATTTTTGAGTTACCTCTTTAACGCCCCCTTGAGACAGTGTTTCTGCAAAACACGGCTCGTGTTGGAGCTGGGACTTGGTTTTTCCCTTTTCCAATCTGTGGTATTATTTTATATGGGGATATATTTGGTTATTTGATATATATGAATTATATTTTGTAAAACTGTATATGTATTGTGCTTTTATATATATATATTTTTTTTTTAATATTCTGCTTTTTGCACTTTTTTCAGTGCAACTTCAAAGCGGATTACATTCAGGTACTGTAGGTATTTTCCTATCCCTAGGAGGGCTTACAATCGTGAGGCAATGAAGGGTAAAGTGACTAGCCCAAGGTCACTAGACTACTCCTCCACTATATTTTGTGTATATATATATATATGTAAATTATATTTCTTTTTTTATATAAATTTTAAGTTCTGAAATGATTAAATAAAAAAGTGTTATATTTTGTATCTTTAAGTACAAAGTACCCATCTGTTATAATATTTGAAAAACTTGTACTTAAAGATTTCTCCTTAATAGAACAAGGACATGTCCCTTTAAAATTCAATCTATCCCAACAAGAACATTAAGCTATTGAGAGTTTCGGAAAAGATACATCTATCATTAAAAAACCAGCAGATAAAGGTAGGGGATAGTCATAAAGGGCAAAGGGGTGAATCATTATGCCAATTATTTTATTTATTTATTTGTTTGTTTTTTATATACAGACATTCAACTAAAGTTATCATATCGGTTTACATATAACAAAAATTAGAGAGGTTACATTGTAATAGAAAGTAAAACACAAAATAATAAAACAGAGAAGGAGAAATGAAGAGAGAGATAAATTAGAATTACGTATTAATTCTTCTTATGTTATAAATGCTTTTTGAAAAAGCCATGTTTTTAGATTCTTTTTAAAAGTTCGTGAGGATGATTCAAGTCTCAGATCAGTTAGGCGATAATCAGTTTTATATGTTACTTTCATTGGATCCAACTGTATCAGTTCAATCTGAGATTCATGGTATCCTTAAACTAGGTGTTTAGAACAAGGTTATTAGTGAAAAAGTATTCTCATACTTGTAAGAACCGCATCCCATCACACCCAGCCTATATCTAGTTCCAAAAATCCATTAGTCTTTAGAATCTCTGCCAGGACGACCAACTGTATCTAGTAGAGAATCATTATTTGAACCTATTTCTAAATATTTAGACTCTCTTTTCCAACCTCAGGTAGCTAATATACCCTCATGTGTAAGGGATTCTTCACAAATTTTACAAAGTTTATCTGATATTCAGAATGTACAGAATAATTGGGGACTTGTTACAGTGGATATAGTCGCTTTGTATACAAATATCCCACAGGAAGCTGCATTATCTATATGATGGGGTTTATATACCGGCCCAGGGAGGAAGGTTAAAACCCCCGAAACTAAAAACCACAGGGAGGGAATTCAAGAGGGAAGGAAAACCAGGAGACAAAGAGCTAGGGAGTCACGCTGATTCCTTCCCCCAGAAATAGAGAGCCGAGAAACACAGCTCTGGGAGGAAGAGGGTGGAGACCCGGGAACCAATCCCTGGCCACTAGGGGTCGAGACTCCACCCTATAAAGACGAGCCTCATCCAAAGCAGTCTCAGTCTCCTTCTGGCGACTGAAGAAGTGGATCCTGGACCATGATATCTGTCTTGGAAAGGACGCTGTTTCCAGGAAGCTGCCTATGCCGGAGAGAGTGAGAAAAGGACTACAATCACAGTGCCAAGAACGGTGAGCCTGGGAACATAGAGGCTTCTATTTTGTTTTTGGATTGTTTTCTTTTCTGCTAGTGAACTATTGTTAAAACTGCCATGCGGGTGGAGTTATCTCTGGGAAAAGTTGCAAAAGCCCAGAGATACGAGGGAGGTGGCAGATAGGCCAACCAGGCCTAATTTGGATTTACTTTATTGGACTGTTTTTGGAAAATTTGTTGGGACTTGTTTTTGTACAAAAAGAGGACTATGATGTAAAGGCTGGGACTTAGTCACAAAGCCAAGATCAGCTGGAGCTGGTGGCTCAGCTGGGGAGCTTCCACCTCCCAGCCATCCAGACATTGAGAGCGGAGGTTTGAACCCCACCTGGGGAATCAGAGGACGAATTTACAAGTGACGTCTCTTGGAGTTTTACAGTGCATGGGAATGTCCCTACCAAATACTGGACCCTGAAAAACCCATCCGGAGTCCATCAGCCAGGTAACGGCTTACAATCTATTATTGTTCAGACATTAGAATCCACTGATATGTCAGGGTTACATTTTGATCTTTGGTCCAAATTGTCCAGAATTGTACTAACAAAAGGATTTTTTTGCTTTGATTGGTGAGATTTATCAGCAAATCAAGGACAAACACATGGGGTCCTCTATGGCCCCCTTGGTGGCCTGCCTTTATTGTGGAGTGTTTTAAACGATGGTTTGTCTATAATTCGGAATTTATGCAAAATGTTATCTGGGAGTGTTTCCTGGACATCTTTTTCATTTGGGCAGGAACATATCAAAAGTTAGTGCTTTTTACAAAGTGGCTCAATTGCCAAGATAAGAATTTGAAATTTGAGTTCCATTACTATCAAGAAAGGATCCCATTTCTGGACGTTATGGTTAGCTTGAATAGAGAAGGACTGAGTAATTCTATATATAGACAGAGTACTGACAGAAATTCACTCTTACATTTTTCCATTTTTCATCTGAGAAACTTGAAAGAGAACATCCCTATTTGACAATTTTTACAGTTACACAGGTTTGCACAACAAATGCAGTGTATTAATAGGGCAATGAAACTTGCTAACTGATTTAGAGAACGAGGATATACCATTAAGGTTATTAAATGAGCATATAAGTGAGTCCTATAGGCGAATTGTGAGAACCTACTATTAGTAAATCAACGACCCCCGATATCAAGGATTATTTGTACTTTACCATGTTCAAATTGGTTATCTCATGTCTAGAAGATTATATGCAAACATTGGCATAAACTCTCGATTATGACAAATTCAAGAATCCCTCAATTTCTGCATTACAAAAAAATAGATTGTTATGAGATCAACTTATATATCCGAAGCAAGAAACCTGTGAGGGAGTTGGTTGGACCATTAGATGCCCGAGGGATGAAAGGAGCTCTAAGTGAAGATAAGGCCATTGCAGAAAGACTAAATTAATTCTTTGCTTCCATGTTTACTAATGAGGATGTTGGGGAGATACCAGTTCCGGAGATGGTTTTCAAGGGTGATGAATCAGACAAACTGAACCAAATTACTGTGAACCTGGAAGATGTAATAGGCCAGATTGGCAAACTAAAGAGTAGCAAATCACCTGGACCAGATGGTATGCATCCTAGGGTACTGAAGGAACTCAAAAATGAAAATTCTGATCTATTAGTTAAAATTTGTAACCTATCATTAAAATCATTCATTGTACCTGAAGACTGGAGGGTGGCCAATGTAACCCCAATATTTAAAAAGGGCTCCAGGGGCGATCGGATAACTATAGACCAGTGAGCCTGACTTCAGTGCCGGGAAAAATAGTGGAAACTATTCTAAAGATCTAAATCGTAGAGCATATAGAAAGAAATAGTTTAATGGAACACAGTCAACATGGATTTACCTAAGGGAAGTCTTGCCTAACAAATCTTCATTTTTTTTAAGGGGTTAATAAACATGTGGATAAAGGTGAACCATTAGATGTAGTATATTTGGATTTTTAGAAGGCGTTTGACAAAGTCCCTCATGAGAGGCTTCTAATAAAACTAAAAAGTCACGGGATAGGATGCAATGTCCTTTCATGGATTACAAACTGGTTAAAAGACAGGAAAGAGAATAGGATTAAATGGTCAATTTTCTCAGTGGAAAAGCATAAACAGTGGAGTGCCTCAAGGATCTGTACTTGGACAGGTGCTTTTCAAATTTGCGGATGATGCAAAATTATTCAGAGTAGTTAAATCACAAGCGGATTGTGATACATTACAGGAGGACCTTGCAAGACTGGAAGATTGGGCATCCAAATGGCAGATGAAATTTAATGTGGACAAGTGCAAGGTGTTGCATATAGGGAAAAATAACCCTTGCTGTAGTTACACGATTTTAGGTTCCATATTAGGAGCTACCATCCAGGAAAAAGATCTAGGCATTATAGTGGATAATACTTGAAAATCATCGGCTCAGTTTGCTGCAGCAGTCAAAAAAGGAAACAATGTTAGGAATTATTAGGAAGGGAATGGTTAATAAAACGGAAAATGCCTCTGTATCGCTCCATGCCTCTGTATCGCTCCATGGTAAGACCGTACCTTGAATACTGTGTACAATTCTGGTAGCCGCATCTCAAAAAAGTGATAGTTGTGATGGAGAAGGTACGGAGAAGGGCAACCAAAATTTTTTATAACTCTACACAATTGTATTTCCATGGCACTGCTGTATTTATGAATACTTTATACATAGTGATACTCTATATATATTTGCAAATTTTGCTCATAAGTTTTGTTTGATTAGTTCCCTCCTTTTTTCTCCCCTCCTCATTTGTTCATATGTTAATTCGTTATATCTGTTCGATGTAAACCGCCATCCCAGGCGCCTGTTTCAGTTACACTGTAAACCGATGTGATATCCCGGATGAACGTCGGTATATAAAAATTTTAAATAAATAAATAAATAAATAAATAAAATAAAAAATAAAGGGGATGGAACAGCTCCCCTATGAGGAAAGGCTGAAGAGGTTAGGCTGTTCAGCTTGGAGAAAAGACGGCTGAGGGGGGATATGATAGAGGTCTTTAAGATCATGAGAGGTCTTGAATGAGTAGATGTGAAGCGGTTATTAAGCCAGTGTTCTCCCCCTCCAAGGTACTACACAAGTCCAGAGTCACTCTGATAACAGGACGCTGTCTCAACACCCCAGGGTAATCCAACAAAGCTCCTTTTGGTGGATGACAAATAAAACCCAAAAAGTCTCATGGATGTCTCCTTGAGATACACCAGCAGGAAAAAAAAAGGGTAAGACATACTAATTGGCCAAAAGTCTTTCAAGGAAACAGCTGCTTCCTGTTACTTAGCAACTGTGCTGAGCACCTGAAACTCAGTTTAGCTTGCAGGTTTATTGCAATAAGTTCTGTTAACAAAGGTCTCTTGGCAGAGCTTGGGAAATCCGGGGGGGAAAGCCCTTAGAGCAAAAGCTCTTTTGGATAATGTCCATTCAGATAATGGATGACGTCAAAATTTGTCTGGGTAACTTAGAATTCCTTTACTCCGAGTCAGTTGAACTGAATATTCAGTTCCATAAGGTCTAATGTTGATCTTGATTGGATATCACCACCTCCTATGACACAGGATTAGCGGGATGCAAATAATGTCGCCTGAGTCCTGATGCATAGGAATATTCTCATATGGGTTAATGAAGTTCAGAGAGTCCATTAGCAAAAGAGGTGCTAGAACAATACCCATTTCATAGCTGGATATACATTTTTTTTTTACCAAGGGTATATTTTATAGTTCTGGTGTCAAGATTTTCTTCTCATATTGGAAAGTGATGACAACTCTCTGATATGAAAAAAACAAACAGTCTTTTCTCCTCTGTGTGAAAAACAGTCTCATATAAAATTGTTAAAATCATCACATGGATGCAAACTCCATATTTGTATTGCTTTAGCCTGCACTTTCTAGTTGGTCTGTGTGCAAAGCAGTAGGTCTCAAGTTCATGATGCACATCCTGTTTAGAGTCACTGACGTTGACCCTACAGTATTCACAAAGTCAGACTATAATATTTGCACAAATGTATGACATTCTTGCTCAGGCTCTTGTGGTAGAGGGTTTAGTTGTTCAACCCCTAATGATCTAGCTGGGGGCTCCAGTGTAGATGACAAAGCCATACTGCTTGATGAATCTGCATGTTTGGACTGCCTTGTGTGTTTTCTTCCTACTCGGATTTTTGAGGAAGTCTCCGATGAAGAGGATGGAGCATAGAGTCATGCATGTGGCAGTGACTCAGAATCGGTACTTCTGTCATGACAGGATTTCTGTGTTTCCTTGCTTGGATGATGTTGAATGTCTACGTTGACATTTTGGTGCCAGAGATCTTCCACATTGGTAATTAATTACATCATTGCTTTGGCACTGATGACTGTGCACAGATAATGTATGTCTGCGCTGGGGACTCTATGTACCATTGCTTTGGCACTGGGGATTCTACACACCAATATTTCAGTGACGGCAACTGTGTGCATCCATTTTTTGGCACCAGTGAGTTTTCTTGGCTCTGCTTTTTCAGCTCCAACATCATAGGTCACTTCTATGAGCGGATAGTTCTCTGCTTTGAACTGGTTTAGCATTAAATCACTTCAGTTCAGGAAAGGCAGATTTCTTCAAGATTATGCTATGCTGTCAGCCTACCTGGCCAGGAGGTGATTTGGTGCAGGTCTTATTTTTGTTGCCTTACATGAGCTCGAGGATCATACTTTAGGCGGACCTTCCTGGAAATGAACACTCCTAGGAACATGCATCCGCAGGGGTCACAATTTGCCAAATCATGGTTTGGACCTAGGCATTTTAGACACAAGGATGGCAGGTCCAATATTGTGATCATATTGTTACAGTTTTAAATGGACTTCTGTCCTTTTTCTCCATAGATATCTTGAAAAAAATCACAGCGAAGCTGAAGGAAATTTCCAATCATTTGCTGACACAGGCGAAAATAGACTGAGGAGAGCAAAGCGGACTACGCATACTAAACACGTTGACTTGGCACTATCAGATGAGTCACCCATCTGTGTGGCTGTTCGAGATGCTTGTCCATAGAGAAAGAAAAATACAGCCTATGCATGGTCACTATTTCTTTTCTTGCAGAATAAACATCTCCTCTCTTCAAACTCCTCAGAACTAAAGTACTGGGCCTCTTAGTGAGAATTCTGAATTGAGCAACAAAGTCACAAGGGACATCCTGCTTAGGGGAGAAAAAGACTCCATCTGTACCTGGTCTACATAGATATATCTAGAACTGGGCTACTGTCTATTCGCCATACCAACCATTGGGCTGTCTTCCCTTGTCCCACAAAAGCATGTACAATGCTCAGATGCCTCTTACTTACAGCTTCCATTTGAGGATCCTGCTGGAAAAATAGGGTGGTGGTGATTCCAGGATCTCTGACGCCCTCCCAGTTCCTCAGACATAGTCCTGGCAGTTCTCACAACCTTCCAGAAAAAGTATATCAGAACCTCTCTAGGATCCTATTTCCCCTACTAAACTGAAGCATGTACAGTCTATCAGCAGATGTGGAAAGGATCATACCATTTCCCTGAGTTAGGGTGATGGATTTAAGATAAAATAATTTACAATTTTAAAGAAAAAACATGAATAAAGCCTCTGAATATGGAAATGATCAATCTAGAAATACCTGAATTTATATTCTGAATATTATAATTTATGTGCACTCAATACTATGAAACATCCAATGCTGACTTATGTATTTGAAACCAGACCAATATGCTAACCTGCATATAAATATATTTGCTGAAATTCACTGTATTTTTTGAGTGAAAAATGCAGTACTTTTGTATCTGAAGCAGTATTAGCACAAAGAGCCCCACAGAGAGGATTTACTATATTTTCACATACATCTTCTAGACACACTGCAGCATAATTACTGGTGGCTTTCAAAAGTAGCACAAATTTTATATAATTTTCTCCAGTATTTTGTCATGTGGTACAGATGTGTAGAACAAACCAGAATGCTCAGTGAAAGGAATAATGAGATATGCATAATGATTTTTAAAACTACTGTATGGACATAATCATTTGTAAATTTAGCCTTTTTCAAAAGCATCCTTACATAAAGCAGGGGGAAAAGATCACTCCCATAAACATATAAAGCACGGTTTAAGCCCAACATATCTGACCAATCAAAATTAGTGAACGCACTGCATCTCTCTGCAGTGAAGAGAAGCAACGAGGTAGGCTGTCATTCTGCAAAAGCAGCCCATAAGCTAGCTCTGCTCTAAGAAGCACCACTGATCCTTTTTAGAAAGACTGAATCTAAATGTTGTCTCTGGAGACAAGAAGCCTTCAGTATGTTAAATTACTTTCATTATGTATTTTCAGATGCTTATTGATTCCACAGTTGGAACAGTGAGAGAGACTGCAGCAGCCTCTAAAGCAGCACTACGTGTCCTATATGTTTGGAGTATGCTGAAACAATGGCACAGCACAATCACATCTTTCCACTAAGGTCATTTTCTGAAGAGATGTCCAGGACCCTCTTCCCCATGTACTCTGCAAACAAGTGAGCAAAATGAACCAATCAAAACTGGAAATGCTTCAGCTGCATCAAGAATATATCAAATGTTTAGCAGAGGTAAGATGTGTTCCTTATTTTGATGTGCAACTGCTTGCTAAATACAAGCAGAATTATTTGGAACAGATGTAAGAGTCAAATTATTTGTAAGCATGCTTATTTGACTATGTGATTTGCATGATGGTACACAGATTTTAATCAATATAATATTTTTAATATTAAATGTAAAAATATATTTTTTTAAAACATTGGATATTTTTGACCTTACAGAAAATATTAAGACTACATAAAATTTAGAATCTTTGTCTCGGTAAAAAAAAGGAAAAAAATCACTGTGCACTATAAGCAGTACTGCAAAAAACAAATGTATTTCATGCTACCACATGCATTACAAATACATTTAAGGGCTCTGATCTGCAATTCCCTACATACATATTGCTTTTTTTAGGGTGGATAATCTGTCTTTTTGGCTTTTACTTCTATAAAACAGAAAGCTCTACTATGTTTTAAACAAAACCTTACATGTAAACTATCACATTTGTAATATTAGCAATGTAGTTTGTGTCTGAAAGTACTTATTCGCTCTGCATTTATTCTAAGACACAAAAAAATAAAAGCAATATGTACAAATATTTGAAACTGTGTATTTATGTCCAGTAATGGGTAGCTGATATTCAGTAGAATTCAGCACAAAATTGAGAGGACATACAATGTTGTGTACAGAGTGCAAAGTACCTGCTTACAAGCCAGGTATGCAGACTGGGATTCATAGCAAATGGAAGCAAAATGTATTTGACAGAGACCGGAGCATTTAGCAAACTATATGGATTATATAACTTACTATTTTTAATACATGTGACCCTGTTAAAGTTTTTCTTTCACTCAAAATACTACTACCTAGTTATTACTTCCAGATCCAATAAACTCAAAATCTGTTGTAGATTATTATTGCAGAGGTTTAAAAGACATGGCACCAAGTAATGCATTTGTGAATAGTTTTACTGAACACTACTGTAAGCAGCAGCCTGACCTTTAACTTTTTAAAATTATAATAAAATAAGGACACATTTAATAGCGTTCATATGAAGGAGAGTACCGTCTAGGTATCTTTCTAGCTGTCTGATCCACAAACCGCAGGATGTACTCTACTTAAGAATTTATGTTCCTAAGACAGACAGGAAGTGGAACAAAGAAATATGGAGTAGGTCTGCATTGGTGCTGTGCATATAACACTTCATCACTACAATGCAAACAGAAGACAAGCACAATGGATCACGTTTTCATAGCAAAAAGCTTAATGCAATGGTTTCTGCCTGAAAACAAAATGGTGAGCATGTCTGAAATGAGATTTATAGTTTAGTACATGAATTGTGGAAACTATTGATTAATGAAAAAAAAAAAAAGTAAATTATGAATTTCTAAAAAGGAGAGAATACGTACTTCGCCAGCAACTGAATTATCATACTTCCTCTGCACTACATATTAAATTATTCATATCAGTTGTCATAATGACTAATGGAGATACATTTCTCTGAAATTTTTATGGTCCGTTATGTACCTTGTGCTAACGAAAAGAAACCAAATTAAATCACAGATGGTTTCTTTCAGAGCATATGAACTGAATTTTACAAATGTGTACCATTCTGTGTGACAAAGCCATCTCTCCAAAATAATAAACCAGCATGCTACAGAAACAAAGGTACCACTGTTACAGAAGGATCTCTAAATACACTTCAGAAGTCAGAAATCTGTCACCTCTATTTTTTATTTCGGCATATTAAGGATGATAAAGACATATCAATGCACAATGCAGAGAGGGTACAAACAACACTTCAAACATTTTTTCCCCGTTTCTATTACAAAATTAAATGCAAATTGGAAAGCAATGATCTTTAGAAATCTATCTAGCAATATAATCCCCTACTTAAAAATCTTTTCTGCTGAAGTGTTGTAACAAAAGAAAATACAAAATCTATGCAAGGTCTGAAACAGAACACAACTGTTGCCAGAGGAAAATGCACGTCAAAAATCTGACAGTGGCATCATGTATCAGTCCATGAAAAGCAGCTAGAATGAGTTGAAAGGCCCCGGAGGCAAGAGAAAACAGGTAGGTAGGTCATAAGTTGTATACACCCAACCTCTGCTTAACATTTACAAAAGAACAGAACACTGCTCTGGAGAAGATGCATTTTCTTAATTACCTTTCTCTATTTGACATTTGTTTTCATGTAACTGTAAGTCTAACTGATATGACAAAGACCTGATGTGTAATCGGTCTGTTCAGCATAAAATTTGGCACATTTCAAATTTTCCATTTTCACAAGATTTCAGTTAAATTATTCTTACAGTTAATACTATTACTTGTCTTAGCAGATCTGCTTCTAATCTCTTTCTGGCTTCTACCAATTCAAGAGAATTCAATTTATCAAGCAATACAGTTGGAACAGTTGTGAAAATACATTCACATGAATAAGTTCAAGTACAAAGAGAAAATCATAATAGCTTAAAGCTATGTACAAAATGTTGCATAAAGTCTCTATTAAGATTAGAAAGGACACTAAATTGTCTTCTTTCATAGAGGGCTGCTACCTTGTCAGTTAAAATTCTTCTGTGTGTATACCAGACAACACCTCCCATAACACAATTTTGAAATGTCAAACCTTCAGGTAGATTCTACAGATATGACCCAAATATCACATGCAGATCCTGTTAATTTTCATTACAGTGAAATCTCTTATTTAAAAACTACTGGGTTATAAATGCTAGTCTTTAGGTACAGATGACCTTATTGTGCATGTGTGCAGGCAAATAATTTGATACATCCACAGGTGGTCTAAATAACTAGGTATTTTTATTGACATATGATATTTAATGCATATGACTGAGAATAGTATACTTAAAGGTTTCCTGTTCTTAGCATCTACGTTATTTGAACTTACTACAACAAACTGCCCTGCCTTTATACTAAAAATATTCACATTTTTTAAAATACTTTTCAGTCATTTTCTTTCCATAGTCTCAAGCATTAATTATAATCTGTTTCATATCTTAATTTAGCAATTCATTGTTTGATAGATTCATTTTCAATGGATCTGTAATGCCGGCTGAAATAGATATACTAATGTCTTATTCACATGCTAAATTTCAGCTTGATGGTATTAATTATACAAAATAATGAATAAGTAAATATCTAGGATTTACATAGGTATGCAAAGTTTTTACCACTAACTCTCTCTCTCTTTCTATATATATATATATATATATATATATATACACATGCACATTAAATACCAATATCTATGCATATTTAAACACATGCATTATACACCATAGCAATAGCAGGCAATTTCAAAAGGTGTGGTCATGAGATGCAATCTCGAGAGTCAGGAGCTGACTTTCATGCCTTCAGCATATTCATGAGAAAAAACTGACATGAACAGATTCACTGTTATCTCTTTACTGAATTTCTCAAGTGGCTAGATCACATGATATAATACTTGAAAAATAAATCAGTTTGCTTTTACATGTCACACCTAGACCTATACTGTATTTCTATATACACTTATACTGTGAGATCACATCTTCTATACAAATGTCGTGGTATGCACATCATAAACTTGGGGTTTAGTAAAAAAGAGGGATATTCCCTTATGTTTATTACCAAAAACAATACATGCACATTTATTGAACATATGGTAACAGTCACAAAAACTCTGTGTCTGTTTTTGACCAAATCATCTGAACTGTTAAAACAGTGATATGAGAGGGAATGTAATGTTAACATTTTCTTTTACAGCTACTACAGATATTATACACATACATATACATGAATATCCCCATTAAAAAACAAACCATCTTCAATGTTACTTTCATGTATACAGAAGCCTGCTTATATCAATTCCTCAGAAGTTTGTAAAGAGCCATTTTATATAAAATATAATTTGGCAATAAATGAGGGAGTATTAGTTTTAATCTTCTTTTATGATATAAAAAAACCTATAAAACAGAATTAATTTCACGTTTCCTATTACGTCACAAAAAGCCCTTCATATAGGCCTCACACATGCAACTCCATGAACGGTATATTTTTCAGTGCCTTGCCATGAGTTTATTCTTCAAAAGCAACATACAATACAGAACTGGCAGCTCAGGCTCCCAGATTTAATTGTTGTACACATCAAAGTAATATAGTTTCACTAAAATGAAATACCATTTTTTTTTCTGAACAAAAACCTTATAAGAGTCAGTATTTAATGGTCATGCACTCTCTCTCACCTTCTAGGACTCAACCCAACTGCTCCAAGAGGATGTGTTTCCCTCCCATGCTGGGTGTCACTATGCAGTCTGAATCAAACATTACAGTCAGAGATGACATCAACACCAACATGTACCGACCACTCTCATATCCATTAAGTTTTCAAGTTACCCTCACTGGATTTCTCATGTTAGAAATTGTTTTAGGACTTGGCAGCAACCTCACCGTGTTGGTACTTTACTGCATGAAATCCAACCTAATCAATTCCGTCAGTAACATTATCACGATGAATCTTCATGTACTTGACGTAATAATTTGTATGGGATGTATTCCTCTAACCATAGTTATCCTATTACTTTCACTGGAGAGTAACACTGCTCTAATATGCTGCTTCCATGAGGCTTGTGTCTCCTTTGCCAGTGTCTCCACAGCAGTCAACGTTTTTGCTATCACTCTGGACCGCTATGACATCTCCGTGAAACCTGCAAACAGAATTCTAACAATGGGACGAGCTGTGATCTTAATGACATCAACATGGATTGTTTCTTTTCTTTCTTTCCTTATTCCCTTCATCGAGGTCAGCTTTTTCAGCTTTCAAACAGAGAATACTTGGGAAAACAAGACGCTTTTGTGTGTTAGTACAAATGAGTACCACACTGAACTTGGAATGTATTACCACCTTCTTGTACAGATTCCAATCTTTTTCTTGACTGTTATAGTAATGCTAATTACGTATACCAAAATACTTCAAGCTCTTAATATACGAATAGGCACAAGATTTTCAACTGGGCAGAAGAAAAAAGCTAGAAAGAAAAAGACAATTTCTTTGACTACACAGCATGAAACAACTGATGTTTCACAGAGCAGCGGAGGGAGAAACGTAGTGCTTGGTGTAAGGACTTCGGTTTCTGTAATCATTGCCCTGCGGCGGGCAGTGAAGAGACATCGTGAGCGTCGAGAAAGGCAGAAGAGGGTCTTCCGAATGTCCCTTTTGATTATTTCTACATTTCTTATTTGCTGGACGCCAATTTCTGTTTTAAATACTACAATTTTATGTTTGGGCCCAAGTGACGTTTTGGTAAAGCTGAGGTTGTGCTTTCTAGTCATGGCATATGGAACAACAATATTTCACCCTCTACTATACGCATTCACCCGACAAAAATTCCAAAAGGTCCTGAAAAGTAAAATGAAAAAAAGAGTGGTTTCAATTGTGGAAGCTGATCCGATGCCTAATAACGCTGTTATACACAATTCATGGATAGAACCCAAAAGAAACAAAAAGCTCAGTTATGCAGAAAATGAAACAAGGCAAAAGTGTTTAGCACCTCAGGTTGTCACTGACTAAGTTCCACTGCAATTTTCACCAAATCACTCAGAGGGTGAAAAAAACATGCTATGGAAAAACTATTGCCAAATAATGAAACTTTTTTTTTTTAGTACTGAGTACATTGTAAACTACAGTATATGTGTTGAATAGATGAAGCCTTGTATATTTCTTCATTACTTACTGTAAATGTTGCATGGCAGTTTGTTAAAGTACCTCATGTGTATATTTTTGTCAATATTCTCTCTACTAGCAGACATTCATGTATGTCTATTTTCTAAAAAAAAAAAAAAAATTAGTAATAAATAGCCTTAAAACATGATATACTTTTGAAATTTAGCAAGCAGTCATTTGACTGAAAACTTTATTATAAATGTTGTGAATATGAGACTATGGAGACTATGGAAACTGGGTGGCGGGGATTATAAAACTAAACTAAAAACAAACAGAACACTCAAGAAATTAGAGTAAAACATCTTTAGCAAGTGACATGTCCTGGAGATCCCTTTCTTTCATTTTGTTTTTTAAATGGGAAGAAACTGAGCCCAGAACTGGGACTTATATTTTAGTCCCGATCTGCTGGAGGTGCAGATGGCCAAAGCCTAAGGCTATGCAGCATTCTGAGACAGGCTCCCGAAGTGTCCTGGGTCGGTCAACCTGCTCTACTAGTCACCAAGTCTTCAGTGACTGGCTGCTGGGAAGAGTACAGAGATGAAGCTGTATGGCAAAAAAGATTGGAACAATTGAAAAGAGAATGGGTCTTTCTTTCCTGGAGTCCCTGTTTATATCTTATTTTACGAGCAAAGGAACATCTTAATGTAAAGAAAGATGAGAAGGTAAAGTGGCAGAGGCTTCCCAAACTTGTCTTGGTGAAAATTCAAAAGGGTTTCTAGCACGTCCACAATGAACATGCATTAGATAAATTTGCACTGGAGAACAAAATCTGTCAGTTTATCTCATGCATATTCATTGTGGATATCCTGAAAACACGACTGACTGTGGGGTCTGTAATTAAGTTTTAGGGGTGCAGGAACCTGTTTGCTACAGGACTCATCCAGTTCCCCTCCCGATCCTAAGTTCAGGGAAAGACAACGTGTTCTCCACAGAATTAGACTTTGTTTTTTTTAATCACATTTGGCAGGATTAGCATTTAGAAAACAACATGTTTCTAACATCCTGGCTACTAAGCACCAGTTTACTCTAAAGAAGGTTCTGTACCATGGGTGGTTTCAAACATGCCATAACGCTTAGCCTACCTAATATATTAATACTTATAACCAATTTATTTACCGCTGGTCCCAACTTCAGGCTATTTCCCTCTGTTTAGCTCTGAAGCAGGCTCTGGCTGGAGAACTGAAAAACCACCTGGGAAGGCGGCTTGCTTCCAGGTCTGGTACTGACAGAGCTGCCGGGCTGCTATCGGCTCCTCACCACCCCAGACTCCGTGCTACCATCTGACCACAGGCAGGACGCCTCCTCTCTCTGGTCTCCTGGCCACACCTCATCTTCTCCCTCCTCAATAGCAGGGGATGCTGGGCTGCTCTGGGTCCACCCCTTTTCTCCTTATTTGCCCTGTCTTTTAATTTCCAGCTGATAAATATGCATAAGCTTGGGCATAATCATGTAGTGGGTGGAAGGTCTTTGCCGCATTGCAGGTCTTTTCCACCTTCCCATTTTCTTCGGGGGGGGGGGGGAGGGGGGAGGGGGGAAGGGGTGTCCTGACCCATCTGGACCAAGGCTGTATGCCAGTATCAGCATTTTCGCCATTTCAGAATGCTCCCCCTTCATCCAGGGGTGGGGCACCCCTCTGAAACTCTGGCTGGTCCGTGGCTTCTGCTTATGAGCCAAAGTTGCTGCATTGTCCCTCTGCCTTGGTTTTATTTACACAGGAGCTTACAAACAGGCAGATCTTATAAGTATCCTTCAGTTCTGGTTTACAGTTCTCCTCTGGGCAAAGTTTCTTTTCTTTAGCTGCAAGAGTATTCTGGCCTATCAGCATACTGGTCCGCTTACTTCTTGGCATTTATGATTCATATTGGGTGTTTTCAGTGGTTAAACATGGGATATCTCCCTACAGGTCCCCAGAACAGGTTTGGAAAGCCATAGTATAAAGGCTACATAAAAACATGAGAAGAGCCATGCTGGGTCAGACCAATGGTTCATCAAGCCCAGCATCCTGTCTTTGACAGTGGCCAATCTGGATCAACCAGAGCCACCCCACAAATCCAAATGAGAAGATCCCTCTCACATGTAAGGAGGTGCTGACTGCTATGCCTGCCTATAATTGTTAAAGCACCTGCTTTCTAGGAACTTGTCCACAACTTGTTTTAAACACAGTAATATTATTAAACTTCATTACATTCTCCAGCAACAAATTCCAAGTTTAATTATGTTTTGACTGAAAAAAATATTTCCTTAAACTTGTTTTAAATCTATCATCAGTTAATTTTATGGAGTGTCCCCTAGGTCTGGTACTATCTGCAAGGGTAAATAACCATTCCCTATTAACCTGATCCACAACTCGTGATTTTAGAAGCCTCTTATATTGCCTCTCAGTCATTTCTTCTTCAAGTTGAAAAGCCTTAATCTGTTTAGTTTTTCGTCATAAGAGAGCTATTTTATCCCTTTTATGATTTGTCTTGCTCTTCTCTGTACCTTTTATAAATCTGCTATATCTTGTTTGAGGTGGGGTAATCAGAACTGCACACAATACTAAAGGAGGTTGCATCATAGATCCATACAGAGGTATTACAATATTCTCAGCTACTTTCTGAATAATTTATCAATCTTATAAACCACCTTCCTCAGCTAAATTGAGCTGCCCAAAGTGTTATGTTTTTTCTTTTTTAAATTTTTGTATAAAATCAATGAACAAATCTGAGTACATACTTTACAAAAAGACATTGCCGAACCAAATAGCAGCAAGGCCACTCACCAACTTGTATCCCAGATCACCATTCCCACATTTCAATCTTCAATAACCATTATCCACTGCACAGGGATTTCTAGGCCCTCCTATTCAGCTAATGGTCTATTTGCTGTTCTGACCACAACGGCATCAAGGTCCTTTTCCTGAGTTTTAATAGGGAACCCAGCACTATGTACATACGGTTAGGATTATTCTTCCCTATGTGCATCACTTTGCATTTGTCCACATGACATTTTATTTTATTTAGCTGCCCAATTCCCCAGGCTGATCCTCTAATTCCTCACAGTCTGCTTGTGTTTTAACTACTTTGAAAAATTTTGTGTCATCTGCAAATTCGATTATCTCACTTATTGCTGCCTTTTCCAGATTACTAATGAATAAGTTAAACAACACTGGTCCCAGTTCATATCACTGGAGCACTTTACTATTTACTCATTTCCATTGGAAAAACTACCCATGCAGTCCTACTTTTGATTCCTATCTTTTAAGAAGTCACCAATACACAACAGGACATTGCCTCCTATCACATGACATTTAATTCACAGAGATAAGGGACTATCAAATGCCTTCTAGAAATCAACTGATTCACTCTTATAACATTTTATTTATACCTTCAAAGAATCCTAATAGATTATTAAGGCACAATTTCTCAATATATGCTGGCTCTTCACCATTAAGCCATGTTTATCCAAATGACCAGTAATTGTGATCTGAACAACAGCTTCAACCATTTTAATCAGTGGCACAGTCAGACTCACTGTATTTGTTATGCAGTTAATTTCCATGCCCATCCTTCACCCTCCCCCTCAACGTTATCAATACCATAACTATTTTTAACAAACCTCTCCAGTTTCCTCCCCATATTAAAATCATGCCTCCCTTTTCCCACCCTTGTTTACAGAATAAGGATCCATGGCAGATTCACCAAAATATGCTGGCTCCACATTTTGCAATTTCACATCTTTTTTTTTTTTTTTAAACTGAAGGTGACCAAAATTTGGATTCCCAAGGGTGACAATTCCCTTGCTGCAGATTATAATAATGTAATTTCCACCTTAAAATAGTAGTGTTTAGAGACAAATATTTTGTGCATATTGGTGCTGGGCAAGGAAATGGAAATCCCCGTGGGTTTTAACCTGTGGGGGTGTGTCGTCCCCCCCACTGTATAATGTCTATCTGTGCAGGCTGGGAAATATTATTTAAAAATTTGGGCTATGCTATTTCACATATGCCGACTGCATTCAGCTGTTGGTACCTCTGGAAGCTATCAGAGGTCATAATTACAGATGTCTATGAATAAGTTAAAGGAAAAAAAAAAACAACCCTAGGTCTTATGACTGGGGTCTTCTCAGTTACCTCAGTTGAAGGTCCTTCCCACAGCTGATGCTACATTTTATCGGTTGCAATCAGAAGTACAGAAATTTAGGGGCCTGTGTTGAACTCGGTCATGACCTTTGAGGCTCATATTACTGATATATGAGGTGCATTTTAAAATTACACCTGAACCAACAGATGAGGCCATATTTGGGTCATACCCACTTGAGAACCAAACAGTCTCTAGCCTTAACACAATCTGTTGCTGTAAGATTTTGTTTTTTTGAGGTCTGTGAATTATATTTTGTCAGAGATAGGATCTTATCTTAGTTTTCCAGTTTGGTTTTGGTTTGAAGTAGCATAGGTTTTTTTTGGGGGGAGGGGTTCTTTTAAGATGGCAAGAGTTTCTGTTCAGTTTGGTTAGTTGTTTATTTTGCTTAGATTACATTGTTTTCCTTTTTGTCTTATTTTATATTTTATGTTTTTGTTAGCAGCTGCCCTATTTAGCAATGCTTGTTTCTCTCTATTTTGATTGTGTTGTTATATTTATAGTATTATATAGCTTTTTATTGTTTTATTTGGGTGGGGGGGGGTTATTAAGGTACAAATTGCCTTGTACAGTCTGGGCTGAAAATTAAGATATACACTTTGACAAATACTTTGTATTTAAGGTGGTCAGTTAATTGTGACATTCCAATGTTACAGTGCATTCAGATAGTATTCAGAACCCTTCACTTTTTCTACAGTTTGTTATGTTACAGCCTTATTCTAAAATGGATAATGTGCATATTTTTCCCTCCTCAGTATATGCACAATACCTCATAATGACAAAGCGAAATCAGGTTTGTAGAAATTTGTGCAAATTAATTTAAAAAACCTAAAATAGCACATTTACATTAGTATTCAGACCCTTTACTCAGTACTTTGTTGTGGCACCTTTTGCAGTGTTTACAGCCTCAAGTCTTCTTGGGTATGATACTACAATACACCTAGATTTGGGCACTTTCTCCCATTCTTCTCAGCCAATCCTCTCAAGCTCTGTTAGGTCAGATGGGGCTCCATCGATGCACAGCTATTTTCAGGTCTCTCCAGAGATGTTCAATCGGGTTCAAGTCTGGGCTCTGGCTGGGCCACTCAAGGACATTCACAAGCTTGTGCCAAAGCCACACCTGCATTGTCTTGGCTGTGTGCTTAGGGTTGTTGTCCTGTTGGAAGGTGAATCGTCGCCGCGGTCTGAGGTCCAGAGTGCTCTGGAGCAGGCTTTCATCAAGGATCTCTCTGTACTTTGCTCGGTTCATCTTTCCCTCAAGCCTGAAAAGTCTTCCAGTTCCTGCAGCTGAAACACATCCCCACAGCATGATGCTGCCATCACCATAGGGATGGTGGTTTGCTAAGTGATGACTGGTGCCTGGTTGCCCCCAGACATGACACTTGTATTCAGGTCAGAGTTCAATCTTGGTTTCATCAGGCCAGAGAATCTTGTTTCTCATGCTCTGAAAGTCCTTTAAGGGCCTTTTAGCAAACTCCAAGCAGGTTGTCATGTGCCTTTTACTGAGGAGTGGCTGCTATCTGGTTACTCTACTATAAAAGCCTGATTGGTGGAGTGCTGCAGAGATTGTTGTCCTTCTGGAAGGTTTTCCCATCGATCTCCACAGCGGAACTGTGGAGCTCTGTCACTGCTGTATTTGGGCGGGTGGGCAGCTCTATGAAAAGTCCTGGTGGTTCCATACGTCTTCCATTTAAGAATGATGGATGCCACTGTGCTGCAGCAATTTTTTGTACCCTTCCCCAGATCTGTGCCTTGACACAATCCTGTCCCGGAAGTCTACAGACAATTCCTTCAACTTCATAGCTTTCATTTTGCACTGATATGGCACTGTTAATTGTGGGACCTTATAAAGACAGGTGTGCGCCTTTACAAATCCTGTGCAATCAATTGAATTTACCACAGATGGACTCCAACCAAGTTAGAGAAACATCTCAAGGATGATCAATGGAAATAGGATGCACCTGAGCTCAACGCTGAGTGTTATAGCAAAGGCTATGAATCCTTTGTAAATATATTTCAGGGTTTTTTTTGTTTTTTTTTAATTAATTGGCAAACATTTCTACAAACCTGATTTCATTTTGTCATTATGGGATATTGTGTGCAGATTAAGGAGGAAAAAATGCATATTATCCATTTCAGAATAAGGCTGTAACATAACAAAATGTGGAAAAAGTGAAGGGATCCGTGAATGCACTGTATAATGCAGAATGGAGTTTTCTATTGGGAGAAGACAAAAATGGCAATTGTCATCAACATTTATGTTTACGGTATGCCAATCTGGACAGCATTACAATCTGACCTATGCAGCATGTGGTTCTCAATGTTTGCAGGATTGCTATATCTGAACAATTCAGGATTTTGCAGACACATTCTGCACAGAATCAGAAAGATGTCTTATGAGCATAGTGTACTCACTCGTTTTTCTTCTAATTAAAATCTAGAATTATTCTAGAATAAAAGCCATGATTTGCGCAGGCCCAATGGCTCAGAGTCAAGTACTATCACAAAAAAAAGGGAAAACAATGTGAATACTTAGAAGAGTTGCCCACTTATAAAGTTGTGAGTTTAATCATAGAATTATTGTATTGGGTTTTTTTTTATATTTTTTGATTTTGAAGTTACTGTTTTACATTTCAATGTGAATTTTTTGTGTGTGTATATATATATATATATATATATATATATATATACACATATACAAAAAAATTGATATATATATATGATGAATGAACCGCATCAGCAAGCCAGGCAGCGTATCTCCTGTGGCTACCGAGATCGCTCGGTCTTTTCAATCATTTGTGGTGCATTCTATTTGCGGTCCATTCTTAAGATGAAACTTCTCACATTTGCAGTAATATAAACCATATCAAATTAAATAGGCTCTCTATACAAACATGCATTTAAAAACGCGAGTGACGGATGTTCAATTCAAGACACATTGAAATTCCAAGATCTCAGCAGGAATTCAATGGGCTCAACAACGGCCGAAGTTTCACTAGCAAGCTTCTTCAGGAACCAAACTTCTCGAAATTCAAATGTGTCAGAAGACAAACAATGTCTGTAATAAATCCGACTCTCACAAGAAACAAGGACAATAAGTCTCCAGAGCTCTGTTCGTTTTGAAAACAAGTGGGAGACCTTTTGGTCCCAAGTTCAACATTTGACAGTACCTGGAAAATGTATTAGAAGATTTTGATCACAGGCTCTGGAGACTTATTGTCCCTGTTTCTTGTGAGAGTCGGATTTATTATAGACATTGTTTGTCTTCTGACACATTTGAATTTCGAGAAGTTTGGCTCCTGAAGAAGCTTGCTAGTGAAACTTCGGCCGATGTTGAGCCCATTGAATTCCTGCTGAGATCTTGGAATTTCAACGTGTCTTAAACTGACATTCATCACTCGCGTTTTTAAA
Organism: Rhinatrema bivittatum; assembly: GCF_901001135.1. Classification (NCBI taxonomy): domain Eukaryota; kingdom Metazoa; phylum Chordata; class Amphibia; order Gymnophiona; family Rhinatrematidae; genus Rhinatrema; species Rhinatrema bivittatum. Next base: position 54,170,562 of record NC_042623.1, read on the forward strand.
CGCATGTTTGTACAGAGAGCCTATTTAATTCAATATGGTTTATATTACTGCAAATGTAAGAAGTTTCATCTTAAGAATGGACCGCAAATATATACACACACACACACAAAATTCACATTGAAATGTAAAACACAGTAACGTCAAAATATAAAAAAATATAAAAAAAACCAATACAATAATTCTATGATTAAACTCACAACTTTCTAAGTGGGCAACTCTTCTAAGTATTCACATTGTTTTCCCTTTTTTTTTGTGATAGTATATTTTGTGGGATTTCTTCGCTCTTTTTTTGTTCTTTCAGAGTCAAGTACTACATGCTGCCATATGGAGGGTCCTGAGTTTAATTCCTGGATCAAGCATTCTATACCCTGGATTGACTGGGTCTAGAGATGCTAGAGAAGAGCTATTCACAGTCCCTGGCAGGAGGGAGCTCTGACTATTGTTAAAGACGATACCTAGTGCCTGGATTTAGAGCCCATGATACAGGGTTATGGAAGGAACACTGATGCATGGCTCCCACCATCAAGATCATTGCTGTAATAGCCTGACAAAGAAAAGTGGGAGGATTTATTTAAAAAGGGGAAAAATCCTGGGGTAGCTGTGAATGAAGGCTCATGGAGTCAGAATCTCAGCCCTGGTTCCAATTAAACCAGGAGAAGACTGATGAGAGGAATACTGGGCAAAAAAAAAGAGCCATGATTTTATGTGAGGAATTAAGAAAAAACACACCACGGGACAACCAAAAATAATATGCAAATTCCAACATATTATGAAAATGAATTTTAAATAAGTTGTCCTACCAACATAGAGCCTTATTCAATAAAAAATTTTTGTCTTTAGTACTGAATGGTGAAAAGTCATTTTTTGAACAAGGCTATAGTCTTTAAAATAAACTAAGGTGCAGCAAGTCTGATGTTTTAATAATACAGATATTCTTAAAATTGTCACTGCCAGTTTCTTATTTCTCTTGTTAAACTTTTTACATTACAGATGGTTATACCCCTTAGCTACAATTTCAGTTTTGCAATGATGGCTCTGTGGATTGTGCCATCCAACAAAACTGGTATTTCTTGCTCCACCACCCTCTTGGGTTTGAAGGATCATAAACCACCAGACTTCTTGCCAAGGGAGTGTAAAACAAATACAGCAAGTTGCTTACAGTAAACAGTGTTCTCTGTAGACAGCAGGATAAATTAGCCATGACATGTGGGTGACATCAACCGGCAGCACTGAAAGGACCCTTCTTCTCTAAGCTCCTAGAGCTTTTTCTCTACTGAGCATATGGGAATTCCCAGATTCGGGTTGTCCTGTAAGCCCCCTCAGCCAGTTATAGAGCTAAATCTAGCTCCAGGTAGGAAGACAGGTATTTAGCATAGTTAATTCTTTCTACTGTCTACAGAGAACACAGTTTATGATAAGCAAACTTGCTTTCTCCATCGACAAGCAGGGCTGAATTAACCATGTGGGAGTCCCAAACTGAGATTTGAAGCAGAGTAGTTACTGAATAAGCAACCTATAACCCACCGTGGAAAGAAGAATACTGGGTGAACAGGCTATGCAAAACTACTTGTCCGAATCTGTCACTCTTTGAGACATTGTCCAGATAGTAATGGGGCTCAAAAGTGTATATCGATAACCATGCTGCAGTTTTGCAGATGTTTTCAAGAGGTACAGCTCATAGATGAGTCACTGATGCAGGTATGGCTCTAACCTGATGAGCCTTGATGATGTCTGCAAAGGCCTGCTAGTATATAACAATATGTGATATAGTCTGCTAGCTATTTGGACAATAGATGTTTGGCCACGGCTATGGCTAATCTGTTAGGATCGTAAGAGATGAACAGTTGCAAAGCCTGATGTGGTTGAGTTCTTCTTTTGTAATAAACCAAAGCTCTTTTACAGTCTAAGATACGAAGGGTCTTCTCACCTTCATGCTTGTGTGGCCTCGGGAAAAACGTAGATAACACAATGGCTTGATTAATATGAAAAATACTACTTTTAGTAGAAACTTTGGGTGGGTGCAGAGTACCACCCTATTGTGGAAGAACTGAAAATAAGGAAGATAATGAACCAAAGCCTGAAACGGACTGACTCTTCTGCCTATGTCGGTTACATGGAATATTACATTCCATGTTAGAAATCTGAAAGAACCAGACTCCAACGGTTCAAATGGCAGCTTCATCAGTTGTGCCAGAGCCATGTTTAGGTCCCATGGAATAGGTGGTTTTACAACTGGAGGTTTAGTATACCATCAGGCTGATGCAATATGGATGCGCTAAAAACAGGAGTCCAAACTAGGCACCCGTCTTCCTAACACATGCCCATCCACTTCTCCTGGGCACATGATGTGGCCTGCACAGTGTTAAAAAGGATGCACTAGGGGAAACTGTGCATCCCTAGTGTATCCTTGGCATTGGGCACCCAGGAGATGGGGCTTTGAGAACAACCATGGGTTAGGAAAATGTACGCTCAATTAATGAGTGTACGTTTTCTGAACTCGCACACATCCATGGTTAGGGAAACGGGCGCTGGCATATTCAGCGTCCGTTTTCCTAACCTGACTGCTGTCAAGACTATTTTTTTTTTTCAGGTTCCTCCTACTTAGTCGTGCAGTGATATTAAGTCGGAGAAATCACAGAAAAGCGGGTTAGTGAAACTACATGAATTGCAGCCGCCATATGGCCCGGAATAACCAGTACTTCCCTGGTCGTTGAATGATACATGTTCAACAATCTATACACAAGTGACCTGAGAGTGTTTACTTAGTCCAATAGAAGGAAAGCGCTCTCTTGCAGGGAATTTATGCATGTTCCAATGAATTTGATTTTGTGGGAGGGAATTAGAGTCAATTTTTTTTTTTTAAGTAATCAGAAATCCTAATGACTGTAAGAAATAAATTGACTTTTGCAGGGTGGTTAATATACTTTGCAGTGAATTCGCTGTTACATGCCAGATATCCAGGTAAGGGAAGACTCGGATGCCATGTCATCGCAGATACACTGCTACTACAACCAGGCACTTGAGGAAGGCCCTCAGTGCTGCTGATAAGCCAAAGGAGAGTTCTCAGTAATAACAACGTACACATCCACCGAGGGAATTCATTTTGAATTTCTCCCAGAGTATGCTTGTTCAGTCTTCTTAAATCTAGGATGGGTCTCAATTCCCAGGATTTCTTACATTTACATTTATTTGGATTTATAAATCGCTTAACACTGTTTTGTTTACTGCCTAGGCAGTAAACAAAATTATATACATAATATAATAAAATTAATACACATAAGACAGCATAAAATCACCAACACTAAATGACAAGACAATTAAAAATGATGTAAAATAAAAATGTTTAAAAATTTACAAAAAAAAAAAAATGGAATTAAATAAATGGCAAAACAAAAAAATGTTATGCAAAATATCGAGATAAAATCAATAAGCTAAATGAAATAAAAAAAGTCTTGATTTGTTTTCTGAAATTGTTAAGTGAATCACATTGTCTGATATCAATAGGAAAGGAATTCCATAAAGTTTGTGCTGCAGTGGAGAAAGTGCACTCATGAGTGATGTGAAGCCTAGCTAATTTAGGAGATGGAATTTCCAGTAAACCTCTTTGTGAGGAGCGCAGAGTCTAGTAAGTCGATAGAATTTGAGAATTGCATTGGGCCAGTGACAGGTTTGGACATTGAGGAGTTGATGTATGAGCATTCCAAGTTTGTATTTAATACGCTCAATTTAATTCAACTAAGATTGGAGTAATGTGTTCATGTCGTTTTATGCCAGCAAGATAAGGAAATAGAAAGAGTAGAACCCTTAGCCATGGTGATGGGAAGGAACAGATCCTATCACCTACAATTTAGGGAGCAACTTCTCCTCCAGGCAGAATTGTGTTGAATGAGCCAGGTCCAGATTGAAGGCTGAGCGATGAGGAAGCATGAAAAACCAGGAAAATGCAAGCAGTATCACAATCTTGAGGACTCTGTGATCTTTGATGATCATGCACCACTCTTCCAGGTGGTGTTGAATTCTTCCCCCCTACTGAAGAGAATGGTTACTGGGTTTGAAAGGTGGTCAAATGCTTAGTCCAGGCTTGGGCTGGACTTGCTATGTTGTTTTTGGTTGACAGCACTCATGTTGCCTAGCATGAGTCAGACGTTGTTGCTACTGTAGAAGTGGAAGTGGGATCCAGTAACATTGAAACTGCTGGAAAGGGTTCTCTAGAAATATGGTTTTTTAAAAGCATAGAAAGTGCGCCTTGTAGAAGGCTTTAGTTCCAATGCCATAGAGAGGAACTGGGCCAACACACGTTCCTTTAATTGAGCCACTAAGACTCTAGGCTTTTCTCTGAAAAGGTAATCACCCATGGAGGGAACATCTTCCAACTTGTCGTGGACATCATTGCCCAGGCTGCTGGCTTTTAACCAAGCCATGCAACGTGCTCCAATAGAAGCTGATGAGGAGCATAAAAGAATTAAATAATATGGATATACATTCTTCGACATCCAAGAATCGCTGAGCATATGTGGATCTGCCTTCATCTGGGAGAAAAGGATTTAGTTTTTGTATGCAATTGTGTACATGTTGAAGCATGTAGAATTGGTGGGCAGAAATCCATGCATTAAGTATGGAGCTTTGGAATATCTTTTTATCAAAATTATCTAGTACCCTGGGATCTTTCCCTGGTGGAGTATTCAAGTAGAATTCTTTGTTCTTTTAAGAACTAATTCTACAACAACTGATTCATATGGTAGCTGTACTATTCCAAACCCTGGGGACATCTGTACCCTATATTTGAGGTCTAGTTTCATTTGAGCAAAGACATAGGGTTTTCCTACATTCTTGTTTGTAATTCTTTCAGGATTACATGGACTGGAATGGCTGTTGGTTCTGCTGGTGTTTTTAAAATTTGGAGGTGGACCAAGATTTTTCCAAGAGGACCTTAGTCCTTATATACATTAACTCGGAATGCTTTCCTCACCTTGTCCAGAAATCTGTAGTAAGAGAGGTCTTCCAGTGGAGAAGAGTGTGTTCTGAAGGCTCTGAAAGAGTTGGAGGATATCCCTGTTTAACCCTCCTCAGAGCCTAGTGGTGAGGGAACACTAATCCAGAACTCCAATGATAAAGAAGGTGACTGAGCAGGGGTCCTTGGTTGCCTCAGAGAGGTATATTATTCGGTGTACATCCTCTGATTGGATGGACTCCACTGCAAGGGAGAGTTGTGGGCTAGAACCATCTCGCAGGGCTTCTGATGGAGTATTCCTATGTAATGGAGGTACTGGGACTCCTCCTTGAGGTAGTAAACCGATATTCTGGATAGGACAAGTTGGAAGGTACCCTTCCTTATCTTTAGCTGCTAGGGAGATAAAATCCTTCACCAGCTCCGCCACCTGATCATACCCTCTTGTCCTGGCAGGGATGGTTGAACATCTTCTTCTGAACTGAATTTTGCACATTCTCTGGATTCTGCATAATTTGTATTGAAGGCCAATTAGATGTGTGAGGTACCTGACAGCAAATGGGGTCTGGCGTCTCCAGACATAGCCCTTGTTCTATCAAATTTGTTGATGTAAATATTCTAGTAAATTGTGGGGGCAAGTCAATCATCCCCCTCTGCCCCTGACAAAACTCTTGGCAGATCAACATACAACTACATTGGACGCACTGTAGCATGATGCATCAATGATGCATCATGCTACAGTACTTGCCAGGTTCTTATTGCCTGGATTGGCCACTGTTGGAAACAGGATGCTGGGCTTGATGGACCCTTGGTCTGACCCAGTATGGCATGTTCTTATGGAGCAGCCTGTTCAGATGGTCTAATGGCCAATGTTGTTGAGGCTCGATGCATCGACTGTGTTGAGGACTTATACATGCTGGCACCAACGCACCATGTGTTGAGGGTTGATGAAGCAGAGAATAGTGCATCAGAATGCACTGACTGTGCTGAGACTCTGTTTTTCAGTGCCAGCTGCACGGGCTCCCTTGCTGAGTAGTGTTTCTTTTTCTTTGACGCATTCCATGCCTTTTTATGTTGATTTACCCCCATGATTTGGCTTGCTCTGCCAAAGGAGGAGATAATTTTGAGGAGCTCTTGCTCAATTCGATACCAGGGAAGCGGATGAGGCTGCACTCCAGGAAGAGGAAAGGCCAACACAGTTCTTCCATTTTCCAGGAGGCCTGCTGTGCAACCTAACCATGTCCTGGTTCCACCTGCTATTATGGCTCCCCACAAGCAGATGCCTCCAGCAAGCTCTGATCCCAGCTATCTGAGCCACCTCCTCACTGACCACCTGACTCAGCAGTTCATGCACTACTTAAGCAAGTGTGTCCAGTCCGTCAATGCCTCATCATTGAATCACTTTGGCTCCCTGACCTAGCCACCTTGTTCTTACTTTCTTGTCTTGTCTTGCAGTCTATCCAGGTCTCCTGCCTTGCCCTGTGGCCTCTCGGTCTCCTGCCTTGCCCTGTGGTCTCTCTTGACTGCCTGTTTCATTCTGTGGCCTCCCAGGTCTTCTTGACTTGTTCTCTGGCCTCCCGGGCTTCCTTACATTGCTATCTGTCTCCCTATGCCTCTCTGCCTTACCATACAGCCTCTGGGCCTGCTAGGTTCTCATACCCAACCTTGTGCCCAGTTGGGCTTCCTTGTTCACTGTTTTCAGTTCTGTCTAGTCCAGTCCTGTTCTTGTCCTGTCCATGTTCTGTCTTGTGCCACCCTGTCTGGTTCCTTGTCTAATTCCCTGTCCTTGCCCTTGTCCCTGACACAGCTTGAGCCTGTATATAGTCCCCAGCCTGAGCCTATATATATTCAGTTCCCAGCCTGAGCCAGTATTCAACCTTGTCTGTCTCCAGCTTCTGCCATGCCCTTAATATCAGCTTAGCCTCCAGCCTCGTTTGTATCCAGTCTTGCCGAGCCCCAGCACTAGCCCAGCTTCCAGCCGTGATCAGCCATGTTGTTCTCCAGGAGACAAGCCCTTCTGCCCCAGAATCCCAGGGCTCAATCTGCGGGGGAGGGGGCTTGGCTAGGCAGAAGACCAGCACTCATCCAGCCTTACAGTTCTGTACAGCTCCTATTGGCCCTCAACCTTTAGGAATGCAGGGACATCAGATCACAACAATAACAATTAGACTGATCGTGATTTGGTCCATGACAGTGGTAACAAAGGTCATGTCTGTTGGTAATGGACATTTTCCTACCAAATACATATTCTTTACAGTGGACTTTTTCTTGTCGGACATCTTGAAGAAAAAAGTTATGACAGAAAATTGAAGAAAAAATTACAGAGAAATAGGGTACATGTCCTTGCTGGTGCTTGGACAAAATCAGACTGAGGGGGCTCACATGACAATTCCAGCACATGCTCAGCAGAGCAAAAGCTCTACAAGCTTCGAGAAAAGGGTCCATTCAGTGCCACCAGATGATGTCACCCACATCATGGATAATTCAACCCTGCTTGTTGATGGAGAAACAGATCATTTTGGAGAGATAGTCATGGCTAATATACAGAATTGTTAAAAATTATTTAACAGTTTAAAGCATCAGAAAATAGTTATTGCAAATTTGACTATAAAAGAGTAACTAACGTCTTACAATACTGTCTCCATGTGATGGGGTTGCTGCTTGAAATGCAGGGGATGTATGAAAAAGAAAAGGCCTAAGAGTGAATACTTTCATTAGCCAAAGACAAGACGACAAGAAAATAGTTTGGAATTGCAAGTTAATCCTCATTTCATAAATAAACAAAACCTGGCAATAACCTTTTACAACTACACTGTAGGTGATCATTACAAATTTCTGTATGTAGCAAAAATGATATCCTTGCAATCAACTTGACATTCCTGCCCAAGCTATTCAATAATAGCACAATTCTGTGCTTGAGGCATTCTAATAATTTTTCTGGTCTTGACTCATGAGGTCAAACACTAGATAACTATAAGAGTTTGTGAATCTGGCAGAAAAGGAAGAGTACTAGGAAGAATAGTTTCTGTTACAAAGAAAAATCTTTAATAATCTACCATGACAGGAAATGAAAAATGGAAAAAAAAACACAAACACTCCCACAATAGAGACCCGTACTTTTTCCATAACTGTTAACCCTCTGCTTGCTTCAGGTGCTATCCTAGACAAACTTAAAATTCTCAACTCAAAAAAACAATAGAAAAAAAAATCTAAAATATTTTTCCAGTTCAAATAAAAAAAAAATGTATTCTAACTATTTTAATTTTGTTTAGTTTACTTTAATTTTGCGCTGTCATTTTGTAAGTTTACACCAAGTCAAGCTCAGATAGAGGAGTACTGCAAAACACCCACTGAATAAATATCCAAGAAGAAAACTCCTAAGTCAGTGATTCAAATTTGAAAAATTTAGATACTTAGTTCTACCAGAAGGAAATAATTTATAAAAAGAGATTAACCCTGTTCATAGTGCCCGGATCACAAAACCTTTCAGGTAAATTTTTAACATCGCAAACAGAAGATTGATTTTAGAGGAAGTGCTATTGGCTGGCCTACCAGCTATGTAGAAAGCTGAATCATTGTACAAGTTACAAAATTGAGAATATCATAATGCCTTTGCATAGATCCATGGTGTGACTGTTTAGTATTATGTGCAGTTCTAGTCGGCCCATCTCAAAGTTAGAGTAGACATAGAAACGGTACAGAAAAGGCCAATGAAAATGATAAAAGGGATGGAAAAGTTCCCTTATGGAGAAAGGCTAAACAGATTAAGGCTCTTTACTGTTAGCGCTGTGGACCCTTGAGCTCACACGAGGCCTGGAACCACCACTGAGGGACCGCCCCCCAGTGGAGCTCGTAGCCAGTTAAGGACCAGGAGACCCGACTGGGGCATCACCTATACCAACCCACATTCCCCTCAGGTTGAGCCCTTGGGTACCGAGGCCGGCAGGACTTAGGCGAGGGTCTCCTGGCATAGAGAAGTCCACGAGAGGAAGCAGAGTCTGGGAGTCTGGTCAAGGCTGGCAGAGGTCCGAAGAAACTATTACAGTCCAAGAGTCAGGGCAGGCAGCGAACCATCAGCACGAGGAACCAAGCCGAAGGTCGGGGCAGGCAGTGGACGAGCAGGAACCAGGAACGAGCCAAGAATCAGGGTGGGCAGCAGACAGCAGAATCAGGAAACCAGGCTGAAGTCAAAACCAAGAAGTCAATCCGAGGGGCAAGGATCCAGGAGAAGAAAGAGATGAAACTACAGGCACAGGAACAGGCGGGAACTCAGGATCAGGAACTGGAACAGACAGGAACTCTGGAACACAGGAATGCAGCAACAACACACTCCGAGGAGCAAGACCTGTTGCCAAGGCAAGGAACAGTGCACTGAGCTGGGCTTATATAACCCTGGAAGATGACATTATCATTGGGGGCCGGGCTGAGGTTTCCCGCCACAGCCCCTTTAAGAAGGGGCAAATGCCGCACAAGCGTCTAGAGGGGTAGGCGCAAGGAGAAAGCCGGCAGCGTCTGTCATGTGGGAGGAATGTCGCGGCAGGGCCTAGGAGCCACGGAGGAGGACTGAAGCCGGCGCCTGCCGGGAGAGGTAAGGGAGCTTGGCTGCGGTGACCCATGGCCGAGATTCCCAACATTTACCTTGGAAAAGAGATGACAGAGGAGATATGATTGATTTTATAAAATCATGCGTGGGGGGGAATGGGTAAATAGGGAACGTTTATTTACCCTGTCAAAACACTAGAACTAGAGATACTCCATGAACCTAGCAACTGCAGATTTAAAACAAATATCTGAAGTATTATTTCACTCGGCGCACAATCAAGCCATGTATCTGTTGCCAGAGGATATGGTCAAGGCAACTAACATAGTGGGGTTCAAAAGAGGATTGGAAAAGCTTGTGAAGGGGAAGTCCATAAATGTTTGATTCTAACAAACAGGCCGATACAGTACAGTGCGATCCAACGGAGCGCACTGTTAAACTGCCCTTGGACGCGCGTTTTCCCTTACCTCTAATTCAGTAAGGGGCGGAAAACACACGTCCAACCCGCGGCACCTAATAGCGCCCTCAACATGCAAATGCATGTTGATGGCCCTATAAGGTATGCGCACGGGATACAGTAAGTAAAATGTGCAGCCAAGCCGCACATTTTACTCTAAGAAATTAGCGCCTACCCAAAGGTAGACGCTAGTTTCTGCCGGCACCGGGAAAGTGCACAGAAAAGCAGTAAAAACTGCTTTTCTGTGCACCCTCCGACTTAATATCACGGCGATATTAAGTCGGAGGTTCTGAAGGGTAAAAAAAAGTAAAAAAAAGAAAAAAAAAAAAGTTAAATTGGGCTGGCGGCTGTCGGGCCGAAAACCGGATGCTCAATTTTGCCGTTGACCGGTTTCCGAGCCCGTGGCTGTCAGCGGGCTCGAGAACAGACGCTGGCAAAATTGAGCGTCGGCTGTCAAACCCGCTGACAGCCGCTGCTCCGGGTCAAAAGGAGGCGCTAGGGACACGCTAGTGTCCCTAGCGCCTCTTTTTGCGCGTTTCTACCGCACCACCTAATTTACATACTGAATCGCGCGCACCGGCGAGTGGCCAGTGCATGTGCCGGGAGAGCGGGCGTTCGTCTGCTCTCCCGCGTTTTTACTGAATTGGCCCGTAAGTTTGTGAACTATCATCTATTTACCCAGCCAAGTTCAGCATTCACCCTGTTTAATGTATTTCCCTTCTGTCACACGTTACATGTAAACTGATATGATGTTTCGACAAATACCAGCATAAGAAAACTTTAGATAAATAAATAAATATATATATTAGACTTGGGAAAACCAGCATTTATCCCTGAGAATGAAATACAGGAAATAGATCAACTATTGGGGATCTGCCGGGCATTTGTGACCCAGACTGGCCAATGTCAGACAAAATGCTGGGCTTGATGGACCTTGGTCTGACCCAGCATGGCACTTCTTATGTTCTTAATCCACACTTGTAGAATGTACTGAATATTCCATATATCCTAGTTTAATGGCCTTCTCCCATAAGAACATAAGAAATTTCATACTGGGTCAGACCAAGGGTCCATCCAGCCCAGCATCCTGTTTCCAACAGTGGCCAATCCAGGCTAAAAGTACCTGGCAAGTACCCAAACACTAAGAAGATCCCATGCTACTGGTGCCAGTAATAGCAGTGGCTATGCCCTAAGTCAACTTGATTAATAGCAGTTAATAGACTTCTCCTCTAAGAACTTATCCATTTTATAACTGTGCACATAGGCGTAAAGTCAATGATGGTAACTTTTAAACCAGCATGTGGGCGCATGCATATTCGTTGGCCCACGCCCAGGGATACGGTCATTTTATACCATAACCGAATATATGCATACATCTTATGAAATAGCCTGGCCGCGCACACATGTACATGCAATTTTAAGTGGTCGCGTGCCTATGTGCACAAGTACTGCTTCTACCGCATAAATGGCGCACCGACACCATTTTCCCAGGTTCAACCAGGTAAGGGATAGCCTCCCTTCTCACCCCATTAGCTCTGATCTTTAAAATCTTGCTGACCTACCTAGAAGTTTTTGTTTTACAACTTACAACTCATCCATAGCAGAAGTAAAGTTATGTGGCGGGGACACTGGCGCACGCCTGTGTGCATATTTACTCGCTAATTTCAAATTCAAATCCAGGAACGCCCATGCTCTCCCCAGACCACGCCCTGCCCCTTTTTTGAATTTTTCATTTGTACTCGTAGCGGTAAGTACGCGTGTATCCAGGCAGTTTTTAAAATCCGCTCCCCGCACGCCGGACCAACTTGTATGCATATCTCCTGGTTTTGCCATGTGCCAGGCTTTAAAAGTTCATTTTATATGTACTGTTTATGCACAGACTTTACAAAGACTGTTCATGTTGAAAATTCCTATGTAAGTGGGCTGCTACATGCACAAATCTCGACTGCACAAAGTTATGCTTTGTTTATTTCCTTATTTTATATTCCGCTTTTCAGGCACTTCAAAGCAGAAGATATGTCTATTGAGGGCGGAACTTATTCAGGTGAAGCTATGTACATACTTTTTAAAATACAAAAGTATGCACGTAAGTCCCAACTCGGTGCCCCCCCCTCCTCAAAATGAAATCTGGTTGCGTGTGTACTTTTATATGCAATGAGCCCCAGTGCAATTTTAAAACAGCCATTTATATGCAGAATACTGTGTTTTGTGTATGTAAATGGCTTTGGCAATTCAGCCCTTTGTTTCTATGCAAACAATTTTAAAATCAAAAGGGTGGGGAACATCAGGCGGGCTTTGTACGCCAAAGATATGCCTTGTCTAACATCCGTAAGATCCTTGCGGCTATGACTCTGAGCCAACGACTGTCCTGCCCATACCTTGCTATCAGCTTTGATGCTGAAAAAGCATTTGACAGGGTGGAATGGAGGTATTTGTTTTATGTTTTGCAGCACATGGGTTTTGAGGGCTTCTTTTTGCAGGCTATTCAGCTTTTATACACAGCCCCTCGAGCACGCATCGTGGCTAATGGCTCGCAATCGGAGGAGTTTGGGGTTGAGCGGGGGACCAGGCAGGGATGCCCGCTTTCTCCTCTTCTCTTCCTGCTGCAATTGGAGCCCCTGCTCCATAAGATAGCTGCCACCCGGGAGGTACAGGGTCTTTATATGGAGTCTGGGATTTTTAAGTATGTGGCCTTTGCAGACGATTTACTTATTTTCCTTACCCATCCCCGCACTTCCCTGCCGCCACTCTTACAACTGTTGGGGACCTTCGGGACCTTTTCCGGGTTTCGGCTTAATGCGGCCAAATCCTTTGCATTGGCCTATCCCCCCACCTTGAGAGACACTTGGGGGGCTGGGTTTCCGCTTCAATGGGCTGGAGACACTATTCGGTATCTGGGGGTGTACCTTCCCTCGAACCCAGACTTAGTTTACCAAGCTAATGTACCTCGCCTCCTTCGTCTTACCCAAACTACGCTTACCGCGTGGAGGTCTCTTCCCCTTTCATTAACGGGACGAGTTGCCTTGTTTAAAATGGTACTGCTCCCCAAGTGGCTTTACTTACTGCAGAACTTGCCGCTCCTTTTACATAAACGAGATATTGCCCGTATAGAGGGAGTCCTGAACCGTTTTCTGTGGAGGGGTGGCCGGGCTAGGCTTCCCCTCCGGTGGCTACAAAACGACTGGGGGGGTGGTGGGCTGGGGGTGCCTGACCTCGCTCACTATAACCTTGCCTGTAACATGCGGCTTCTGCGCAATTGGTTGCAGGGCTCCTCCCATTATACTCCCCTGTCCGTGGATCGGACCATGCTATATCCACTGAACCCCTGCTTATGTGTTGCAGGCCAGAGCGTGTTGTCTCCCTTCTGATATAAAGCATTTGGCGATCGCACGGCCGATCCGACAATCTTGGAGCCGTCTTACTCGGCTTTTGCAGATTCCCAACATTTGTGCTTATTTCATGCCCTTTAGGGGCAATGTTGAGTTTCCGCCGGGTTCCCAGTCTACCATGTTCCGGATGTGGGAGGCCAGGGGGGTGACCTATTTGGGCCACTTATGGACACCAGAAGGGGCGTTAATGCAGTTTCAGGAGTTTCAAGGTCTTTATGACTTGGGCACCTCCCATGTGTTTCCCTTTTTACAAGCACATCACTATCTTAAGTCCTTACCTCCGGCTACCAGGGACTTAGCCACTTATAAGTCTCTCGATGATATATTCCATTTTGGGGCGACAGCTACACCCTCCTTGTCCCGCTACTATAGGGCCCTTCAGAAGCGGGCTCAGGTAGATGTCTGCTCTACCCTGGTTGCTCGCTGGCATGCTGATGGAGTGTTTCAACTAACTGGTTTTATTTTACGTGTTTGTTTTCGGCGCATAGCCAGGATCTCTACCAACATGTATTTTAGGGAGATGCAATACAAGTTTTTAACCCGGGCTTATATATCTCCCCAGAGAGCCCATCAACTGACCGTGGCTGCCACACCGTTTTGTGTCCGTTGTCACGGAGTGGTGGGCAATTTGTCTCATGGTTTTTGGACGTGCCCCGGGATCCGAGAGTTCTGGCGCCGGATTGCGGACTATTTAGCAGATCTGATAGATGTGGCATTGCCTATATCCCCCTTGTGGTTTTTATTTGGTTGCGTCTCGCCTATTAGGGTTAAAGATCCTGGCTATCGCATGTTGATACAAAAGGCGAGCTTGGTGGGAAAGAAGACAATTCTACTGACGTGGCGATCTCCGGCAGCTCCCTCTTTTTGGACGTGGAGAAATCAACTGCATGCTCTGATGACCATGGAGGGTTTGGAGGCCCGTGGCTCCCCTGGCCGTCGACGTCGCTTTGCCAGTGTTTGGGGTCCATATCTTCAACGATTGTCACCCCGAGCCAGGAGCATGGTACTGAATGACTGATCAATCCCCTGTTATGGACTATACAATTGTGGCCTCCTTATACGACTTTCCATTACTATTATTGTTACTGTATTGCCCTCGGGGGGAGGGGGGTGGGAGTTCTGGACAGGGGGGGGGGAAACGGTTGTATTATGTTGGGTTTTGTTTGCGGAGGGAGATCTGAGTCTACTCTCTCCTGTATAGTATTGTTTTCTTTATAAAACCCAATAAAAACGTTTAAACATAAAATCAAAAGGGTCCCTTAGATACTAAATTTTCAAATACTCCGCCTCTCAGGCTAATTTAAATTTCAGGTGGAAGGGAGTTTTATATTTACAAAATATATGGAGTGATCCACTACGTAATTTTTCCATGTCCTGTGCTTTCGTTAGCACGTCCCACATAGCAATTCATTCATCTGTCTTGGTGTCTTTTGTGGAGTACACACACAGACAAAAAAACAAAACAAAACTCCTTTTCTGTACAGATGACCAATATGATCCGTGCCAAACTATGTTGTCTATTAAATTGTTCAAAATCAGCAAATATTGGCTAATCTTATACATTATTTTTTAAACCATTCTCCAAGGAAATATTTTCTCAGAGAAACCCCTCGGTTGGGATATGTCCAGAAGATGCATTGTTCAGTTAAAACTGCAATAATGTGCCTCTATAAAGTTCTATCTCCTTGGGAACTGAGGGTTATGATTGTTTTTCACCAGCATCTTGAGTCTCTTTCAGTGATGTTTACCATCTATATTCGGTCTGTAGCTCTCCAGTAGCCTGAAACACTCAGAGCACTATTGTCTAGAACCAGGAGGCAGCATAAACAAAACCAGAGTCCACAGAACACCTCATTTGATTTTCATTCCCTCAGGATGAGAACTTAACCTCTGTGATCCGTAGCAAAGGAGCACCAGCAACAGTGACAGCAATGGTGGTTATCTAATGGTCCAGGGAATTCCTCTGCTGTCACTGCAAAATTACTTCTCTAGGTTTTAACTCCCACACATCTGTCACATATTTTGTCATATCTGGGAAACAATGCTAGCTTTGTAGTAGACTTAATGAGTCTTTATACCAACCTGCAAAGTTACTTTAATGATGACAACAAAAATATTCCTCTACAACTCTCAGAACTGCTTGATGGCAGCTGCATGAAACTGACTTTCCAGGAAGTATGGCTTTCAGGTACTACAATATCTTTAGCGGTATTCTGGAGCAATAAACAATCTTTGTTGATAATTCTTAAGCATTAAAGATTTTGTATATTTATGTATAATAGATCTTTATGATTTGTATAATGTATTTGTATAAATATCTTTCAAGGTTAGTTTTCAAGCAGTCCTCTTCTAACATGGAGATTGGGACATCAATTTCATTCAAAAACAAAGCACATGAAAGGCCAGAAATGTCACTTCAAAAAGATACAAGTCCTAGCTAGCTTGAAGAGCGATATTCTCAGGACTAGAATGGTAAACCTGGTCCCCTTCACAGCATCAGGAATGTACTATCCATTTAATCATCACATCAAGTTTGCTTCAATTGGGCAGTGTTAATATAGTACCCTCATTTGAACAGGGAGAGTAACTCTGGAATGCACTTTGGTTCAATCCCTACTTTTATCACTCACAGTCGTATCTAAGTGCACTGCACAAATTATCAATTTCATTTTACGGTACGACAGAACTTAGTCTAGTGTGCAATGCTCCACAGTGTTAAAACTAGTTCAATATTCCGAGATAGAGCTTGTGCAAAGAATGTCACCGTACGTTTTGTAAGTGCACAAATGGGCCATTCAGTAATATAAGTCTTCCTAAAATTCAATCATCTGCCTTTATTATAAAAGCCTCCCTCCCAATGGCTGTGAACACTGCCTCAAAACTGAACCTGGGATCTTCAGTAATCTGTGCAATCTTATGAAGAAAGTACTGAAAACATATTTATTCACTTGTGCTTATAATATACCGCAATGACCTCCCTAACATTAATATGTCTGATAATGTTTTAGTTTGAATGTATTCACACCGTATTTTAATTTGTCGTATTGTTATGAAATTATGTATGTTTTTATTATGTGCACCGCCTAGACGGATAAAATATTATCCCTTGGCGCGGTATATAAAAACTTTTAAATAAATAAATAAATAAGCAGTGTAAGTGGGAGGTACTACTAAGCTTATTACAGTCTTCCTTCCTCTGAAAGTCACCCAGAACAACTAATATAAAACAAAATCATAATATGAGATGCACCTTTTTAAATGCATATAAAAATATAAGACTATTGTTGCCCTAAATCTTTTCTAAAATCTTGGGTGGAAGCTTCCAAACCACCTTGTGATTCTAAATGTCTTCTAACTCTGCAAAAACTATAACTACCACATAAAATGAAAACATCAGTATGGAGAATTCATGTAACGTTGTGATACGACTATGGCAAATATTTTACTTCTCACAATGCCATGGAAAAAAAATTGGTTTCGATAAAGAAAAAAAAAGCACAAAATCCCTGAAATATAAACTTGTGTTCTTAAGGTTTATCTCTTGTTTGGTAATAGAAAATGTCATTTTCCTGCCAGCCAATTATTGGTAAAAATCCAGCTGGCAATTTGGGATAAAAGAAGAATATTCAATGTCACTATTAATGCAGCAGTTGAAAAATAATTTTAAAATAATGCTTTTATATAGTTTTATTTCCATTGTTCTCATAGAAATTTGTTCCCTGGACACATAGCCATTACCAACTTGGGACATTAACTTCAGCAGTCAATTATCTAGGCATAAAATTTGCAACCATGGCTTAACATTTATATTAAGCATATACAACAGAGCAGGAAACTATAAATGGATTAAACACTTTTATGCAACCTTAGCAAATTTGAGCTTCCCTTAAATTGCTCCTTTATCAAGTTGTTCCAGTGCCTTAATGCTGCCCCTGAACAGACAATGGCTGCAAATTCACATCATTCCTTAAGCAGTTTTCTTTATTCTCAAAAATAAAAAGCTCTGGTAGGTGAAGCATTATCTGATTAAAATTTCTACTGCTCGGAACTACGACCTTCTCTCCAGATTCCCACACTTGCTGACATTCCTACCTAATTTAGAGAAATGTTCCAGTTTTTGACAACTTTTCCAATATTAATCTAAGCAACTCATCATTCTCATTCTTTATATTACTGAAAGGTTCAAAAGTATTTGTATAATAATGTACCTGAAGAGGGTAATTTTCTACAGTGTGCCTAACAGTATATAGATGCATAAATAGATGAGCCTAAAGTTATACCCAGTTTATAAAATATCATGAATCACCTCCCCAAAAGTACATAAGTAGGTTTCAGTACACATAACTTTTTTAATGCAGGGATCTGCACAGTTTATACACCTAAAAGGTAATTTTAAAAGAAGTTGCACATGTAAATGTAGCATACTATTGTAGCAAATTTTAAAAGCCATTTACGCATGTAAAGTGCACTTACAATGGACAATTCAATGGCATATAACATAAGATTTGCTATACTAGGTCAGACCAAAGGCCCATCAAGCCCAGTATCCTGTTTCCAACAGTGGCCAAGCCAGATCACAAGTACCTGGCAGGATTGATTCCAAGCTGCTTATCCCACGGTTAAACAGTGGATTTTTGCAACTCCAACTTAATAATGGTTAATGGGCTTTTCTTCCAGGCACTTGTCGAAACCTTTTTAAATGCAGCTACACAAATAGCTTTAACCACATCCTCTGGCAACAAATCCCAGAGCTTAATTATGCGTGTTGAGCAAAAAAATATTTCCTCTCATAGTTTTAAATGTATTACCTAGTAACTTCATTGTATGTCCCATGGTCTTTTTACTTTTAAAAAGAGTAAACAACAGATTAACATTTACCCATTCCATTCCACTCCACTCGTTATTTTATAGATCTCTATCATATCTCCCCTCAGCAGTCTCTTCTTCAAGCGGAAGAGTCCTAACCTCTTTAGCCTTTCCTCATAGGAGAATTGTTCTATCCCCTTTATTATTTGTTCAACACTTTGCACTTAATCACATTAAATTTCATTTGCATGCCCAGTAGCAATTTTCAAAACTCCACTTACATAGGTAAAACTCAATTTTAAGCATGTAAACACTTTTTAAAATCAGGCCCTTATTGTAGAAAAGCACACATATATTTTATGCATTAAATTGTAATATGTGCACATAATACCCACTAGTTTATGCGTAGAGGCAGCTATTGTATAAGTTGGTTGATGTATGCACAAACCTTGCTTATGAAAATACTTATGTGCATACTTCCAAACACCAATTCACGGAAACCCCCAACAACTGACCCAGACCTTCACACCCTCCACGTCCTTCTCCTGACCCACAATCCAAAAACGCAGACAAAAAAGAGGTCAGATTTAATATATACGCCTTCATTTGCAGGTGTAAAAAGCATGCGCGCAAATGCCTGCGTATTTCCAAATCCAGCCCGGAATGCTTTTCTGTGTGGCAGTGACATTCATTACCCAAGCACTCCTGCCCTTCTGAAAACGTGCTTACCGCACAGAGACTACTTATGCACACATATACTGATTTTATGTATGTTAAAAAACAAACAAACCAGTTTTGCTTATTGAAATTGAAAAAAACAAAGTCACACATGCAAGATGAAGCTAATTTAATTGCAAAATGCCAATTCATTTTTCCTGTACATCTAACAAACAAAAAAAATCTCCTTTAGTGTATTTACAAAACATCCCATGTGAAAGCCAGAAATCTCCTTGTAAATCATCAAATAAACTCAATAACCTTCATAACTGATTTTTCAAGTTATATAATTCTGAACAAATCTCAAATTTAAAAATTACTGCAAATTTTAATGAACATATTATATTAGGTATTTTTATTTGGTCAGGACTGGCTTACATCTTGTATGATTTCTTTCCATTTTCAAGGAAAATTTCAGAGATTTACTCCAAACAGCTTCAACTGTGTACTAATGTATCTTTTTATGTTTTCTTTTTAAAAACTATTTAACTTAATCATAGCTTATCTGTTACATATAAACAGAAAAGGTACAATTTACATTAATAGATAGTTCTCCATTATAATACAATGCATTTTTACTGAGACACACAAGTTTCAGACCCTCTTAAGAGGTTGATCTACAAGTCTACTAAGAACAGCTGTTTAAATGCCAGTATTTACTCTCGATTTTTACTGGTCTCCCATAGTTCCATGGTCACAAAATCCAGGCCCTCCTCCCAAATTCCCGTGGAATCAATGCAGGAGACAGGAACAGAACAGTGGCAACAGCCCCGATTCTCTCCCCACCTTCCCATCTGATACAACATCAGCTTGTTCACAGCACAGCAGCACGGCGCCAAAAGCCACACCCTCCTCCTCTGCTGCCAGGCTCTGAGTGTTGCACTTTGAACCACATGATTCAAAGTGTGACTCAAACCCCAAGCAGCAGATCGGGAGGACTCGGCCTGAGGTGCTGCGCTGCCAATGAGACAATGGGTGAAGGGACTGGGAGCAAGAGAGTGAGGAGACCCAAGTAAGTGCAAAGGAGGAGGAACAGGTAGAATAAGAAGATGGGGTAGCAAGAGTGAATGAAAGGAGAAGGGGGAAATAGGAGGGGCATGGGGAGAAGGAGGAGAATGGGGAAAAGAAATGACTCAAGAGATCGGCAGGGTTAATGAGAGGAAACGAGGGGGGATCAGAAATATTGTGTAATGTGAGGGGATTGGAGTAGCCATAAGGCATGAATGAGAAGATCAGAGAGTGAGTACGGATAAGTGAATGAGGGAATCAGAGGGAATGTGGGGTGTAGGTGACAGGACTGTAGGGGTGTGGGTGAGTGGTTGTTTCTTCCTCTCCTGATCCTGGATCTCCCCCTCCCTCCCCCCCAAAAAAGACTCTTTCCTCCTCCCCTTCCCTTTCCCGCAAAGTGTAGAGAGTAACAAAGGAATGGCGGAAATATTAAACAAATACTTCAGTTTAGTATTCACTAAAGAAGACCCTGAAGAAGGACCGTTGCTGGTTAATAAGACCATAGATGGGGATGGAATAGATGAAACTCCATTTACAGAAGAGAATGTATGAGATGAGCTAGGCAAACTGAAAGTGGACAAAGACCATGGGGCCAAATGAGATACACCCCAGGATATGCAGAGAGCTCAGAGATGTGTTGGCTGGTCCACTGAAGGCCTTGCTCAATAGATCCCTGGAAACAGGAGAGGTGCCGCCGGATTGGAGAAGAGCGGTGGTGGTCCCACTTCATAAGAGTGGTAGCAGAGAGGAGGCCAGAAACTACAGACTGGTTAGCCTTACCTAGGTGGTAGGAAAATTAATGGAGACTCTGCTGAAGGAAAAAATAGTGAACTTTCTACAATCTGATGGATTGCTGTACCCGAGGTAGCATGGATTAACCAGGGGAAGGTCCTGTCGGACCAATCTGATTCATTTTTTTGTTTGGATAACTAGAGAATTGGTTCAAGGAAGAGAGCTCGATGTGATCTACTTGGATTTCAGCAAAGCTTTTAATACAGTCCCACATAGGAGGCTTGTGAATAAAATTAGAAGCTTGGTAGTAAGTGCCAAGGTGGTGGAATGGATTACAAACTGGTTGACTGATAGGAGACAGAATGTAATGGTAAATGGAAACGGCTTTGAAAGGAAAACTGTGTTAGGTGGAATACCACAGCGTTCGGTTTTAGGCCAGCTCTGTTCAGTATCTTTGTGAGCAACATTGCAGAAGGGATAGAAAGTAAAATTTGTCTATTTGTGGATGATACTAAGATCTGCAATAGAGTGAACACACCTAAATGAGTAGAGAGAATGAAAAGGGATTTAAGAAAACTTGAAGAGTGATTGTTTTGGCAGCTGGGATTCAATGCCAAGAAGCGCAGTCATGCACTTGGGATGTGATAATCCAAAAGAGCTGTATGTATAGTTGGGGGGGGGGGGGGTGTTTCACGGACCTAGAGAGGGATCTTGGGGTAATAGTGTTTGGAGATCTGAAGATGGAAAAGCAATGTGATAAGGCATAGCTAAAGCCAAAAGAATGCTGGGCTGCATAGAGAGAACGACCAGTAAGAAAAAAAAGACGTGATAAGGCCCTTGTACAGGTCCTTGGTGAGGCCTCACTTGGAGTGCTGTGTTCAGTTCTGGAGTTCATATCTCAAATGGGACAAAGTCAGAATGGAGGCTGCCCAAAGTACAGCAACCAAAATGGTGTGGGATTTGTATGAGAAGACCTATGAGGAGAGACTGAAGGATCTGAATATGCATACCCTGGAAGAGAGGAGGTGCAGGGGAGATATGATACAGACCTTCAGATACCTGAAGGTTTTAATGATGTACATTCGACAAGCCTTTTCCATTGGAATGAAATCAGTAGAATAAGGGGTCATGAAATGAAACTCCAGGGAGGACGACTCAGAACCAATATCCAGAAATATTTCTTCACGGAGAGGGTGTTAGATGCTTGGAATGCCCTTCCAGAGGAGGTGGTGAAGATGAAAACAGTGAAAGAATTCAAAGGGGCATGGGATAAACACTGTGTATCCCTAAAGGCTAGAGGATGGAAATGAAGAACAGAAGGCATAGGGGTAACTTGCTGGTGAAGGGTTATTACTCTTATCCAATAAGCCTTCGTATTCTTGATCCAACTCCATCATGGCTCTCTGCTTCAATGGCAGGGGGAAAAGAGGAACTGGATTCGAACAGAAACCAAGGGCCCCGACTTTTACAGTCTGGGAAATTAATAAGCTGAGGGCAATCTACACGACACAGCAGATACTACCATAAGCTTGCTGGGCATAATGGATGGACCATTTGGTCCTTTTCTGCCGTCATTTCTATGTGTCTATGTTACTCCCTAATTTTCTCATCCTCCCCCCTCAGACCTTATCCCTCTACTCCTCCTTCCTGAGATCCCCTCTCCCCCAACCACCAGGATCGCTTCCCGTATTCTCTTCCATTCCCCTCCCTTCCCAGCACCAATCACTAAGACTCCTCTTCCTCTAATAAGGAACCAAATAAACTGGACACAGAACGATCATACAATTACTATTGTATAAAGTGAAATAAACATTCATGTAATTTAATATGCAAGTATATACAAATGTACCATATAATTGCCACAGAATTTCTGAAACTTTACCACAGAATTTTCCAACTCTTGGTCCAGGAAACTGGGAGTTGTGTTTATTGTATATTGAGACAACCATCAGAATCCAGAAAAGCGAAATCATGCATTCCTAAACACAGATGTGATGTCACTTAATACATGAAAAAAGTTTGTTAAAACAACTTGAGGTCTCTTGATAATCTAAGTGCAGCAGCCATTTTTATTTGTTGCTTTTCACTTTTTTTTTTTTTTTTTAATAAGGTTATGCTGTACAAGGCACCCAGGCACTACCATTGTATCAAAAATTTGAATCTAAACCAATATGGCAGTTAATTCAGAAAAATGAAGCATAATACTACATCTGAAGTGTAAACGTAGACTATGAATAATAATCTCAGAATAGCACACCCATGGAAGGTTTTTCTCTTACTTTTTAAAATTTCTATTTATAGACATGCGCAATTTGACACAGCCAAAATATTTAACAAACATTTAGCATATATAATTACATTACCGTGCTTTCCAATATTTTATTCTCCATAACATTATTACTTGCTTCAGATATCCTCATCCAGTGCTCCAGTTATACCCAGTCATTCATCAGCCAATAGCATCAACAATATGCTGCAAAAATATCAGTGACGTTTAATAACTGTCGCAGAATATCTCAAAATTCCTTCCAAAGCTTCCGATAGTCCTCCTTTGCTTAAGAAAGTCATCAGCCAACCACCCATACAATCAAAATACATTTTTTTTGCAATGGAAATAAATTATCTGATTGCATAACATAATCCATTAATAAGAATCTCAAATTCAGCAAAACCTCTTTACCTGCCATTTGTCGAATTCTAACTAAACTCCTTCCTTTAAAAACAAAATTTTTTAGTTCCACCGTAAAGAATGAATAATTATCACTCTTAGTAAAATATTTTGTACATATATCCAAGTCAAAAAAAAAAAAAAGATGTCATCCTCAACTTTTTTTTTCTATCCATATAGGACCTAAACAATATTTTTATCTGTATTTGAGATTTGCATCAACTATTTCTTAGATCCTCCATTGAAAGTTCTTTGTTCAGCACTTATGTCCATTTACAAGTGACGTTTCCCAAATGGAGAGCTCAATGATCATCTCTGCATGTTTTATACCACCATGATTTATTTTTTAACTTTGTTTTTCTTTATTTAAGAATATTTATATCAAGAACCCTTGTTAATAAGAACAGGATCCCATATGAACAATACAACAAGAAGAAAAAAATAAAGGAAAATGATACAATCATTCTGATTTAGAACAAATATTAGGGCTGTTAATAAGAAAATTCGAAACTGGTGCAATTACTAGCATGCTAAACTTAAGTGTTATTGGCAGAACTTAATACAGATGTTTCAGGCACAACTATATTTTACAAAAATTCCTCTACTTGGTCTGGATCGAAAAAGACATATCTAACTTACTTCACATTTACAGGGAAACTGTAGAAAAAAAGAATCCTCCAAGAGCAATAACTCTAAGTCTTTTAAGCAAAAAAGACTTACATTTTAATTAGGATGCTCTAAATACTTCAGAAAACAAGATATTCTATCACCAAGAAAAATATTCTCCCTATACTTAAAAAACATCTGCATAATCCGATTCCTGTCTTGTTCAAGAGCATAGCCCTAAAGTCAACCTCAAGTTGAGACAATTGCAAAATTTCAGTAAAATTTAAGGTTTGGCCAGAAGCAGTAGGAGGTACATGAGTACTTACAACAGGACCTATGACAAACTTAGAGAGATAAATAGATCTAAATACAGGAGGAATGGAATTTGAGGAAATATTCAATCACACAGGGCTTCCTTAGCATGTTAACAGCTGAAAACATGGAAGATTTAGAAAAATTCAAAATCCTCAAATTTGATGATCT
This sequence comes from Rhinatrema bivittatum, assembly GCF_901001135.1. Classification (NCBI taxonomy): domain Eukaryota; kingdom Metazoa; phylum Chordata; class Amphibia; order Gymnophiona; family Rhinatrematidae; genus Rhinatrema; species Rhinatrema bivittatum. The sequence continues at coordinate 54,194,916 of NC_042623.1, forward strand.
CATATAATTTTCCATTCTATGACTTAACATATCTCTGTCCTTAATTATAGCACACTGAGTGTCTTTAAGAGTCAAACTAATTCTCCAAACTAGTTACTTTGTTATTGTACTCATTGACCTGTAATTGCAGTTCCCCAAATTTAAGGACAGAGTTATCAATTCTGTCTGATAAGGATTTTCAAGCCCCTTTACAGCAGCTATCACCACCTGTGTACTGTTAGTAGGCAGAGCCTGTAGATTGATCATAACAGGACTGACAGCTCCTCTATCAGCTGTAAATTAATCAGAGTCAACTAAGACTGAATCCTCCACATCTTGGGATCTAACTTTATTTGCATCTTCGGCAACATGGTTCATCCCAGGATCAGTCCTAGTCTCTGATAAAATAGCAGGAAGATCTCATGCATCTGGGCTTAGGGTCAAAAAAGAACCTTCTATAGCTGCATTAAACATACCAAGCTGATCAAACCCAGCACATTCATCAGTTTCATTACGCCTCATATAAGTCACAATCGATGACTGGGTAATTAAAGCAAAGGGCACACCTTCCCCAATGGGATATATCTGATGGACCCTTTTCTTTTCTTCCCCATGGCCAACTAAGAGAAAGGAAAGCTGCAGGAAGATATTACATGCAAAACTCTCCAAACCAGGATACTGCAGTCGATTTTTCCCCAAATGGGTACGCCCCAGCGGCAGTTCACCACACCACGTCAGGACTAAGCAGAGAGGTTGGGTGCCCTTTGATGAAATCAGACACCCCAACCTCTGATCGGAGCATCTCATCTCTCAGGCAGCAAAGTTATTGGTAGGCCCAGTGGAAAGGTGAAGATGATCCATGTGCCAAGGAATCCTCCTGAAGCAGCTCCTCACCACCATGAAACTTTGTTTAACAAGGAGGTTACTGCGAGCGTGGATGCTTGGACCAAGGTAGAGTTAGTTCAGCCTGCAGGGTGGAGCCCTGCGGGTCCCCACCATCAGCCGGAGGAGTTAGCTGAGGCAGTGACCCAACTGAAGTTTCACCTATACCAGCCCACGTTCACCTTAGATTGAGCTGGCAGGTATTAGATGGGAGCCTCTGCTGACAAGCTGATGACCTGTGGAGATGATCAGGTTGCAGGCCAGAGTCTGAGGCAGGCGGAGTGCAAGCATAGTCAGAGGTCAGTGACAGGTGGGGCTCAGGCGCAGTCAAGTATCAGGCAGTGGTCAGTGGCGGGTGGAGTTCCAGTAGTATCAGAGAAGCAGGCCAAAATCAGAACCAGAGATCCATCCAAGGGAAGGAGAAAAGGATAGACAGGTAGAGAAGCAAAGAACAGCACAGGAGGGTAGGCAAGATGAAAGCGGACACAGAAGAATAGAAAACTTACCAAACAATGGATGACAAGACCAGTGGAACAGAAGACAAAGAAGAACAGGAACAAAAGACATGAGGACCAAGAACTGAAAATGCAGAGACCAGGAACACAGGTAGGAACGCTGAGCAACACTCTCTACAAACTGTAATGGTCCTATTGCCAAGACGAGAACTGAAGGGTAGATGGGCCTTTTATAGGCTGAGGTTCCCAATGTCATTTGGGGGTACCACAGGGGATTTGTTGCCGTGGGCCCTTTAAATCGCAACTGGTCAGGCACGTGCATGCCTAGGCATGGCCATCTTGGAGACCAGGGGCGTTTCATCTGGCATCACATTGAGGTCTGGTTGAATGCGGCAGCCCACCACATATCTAAATGGGGGCCTCTCCTGGCGTCTGGAATTGCTGATAATGGCTCAGGGCTGGAAGTAAGGACAGCAGTTCGCAGAGCAGATCCGCGGACTGCCGAACTCATCACAGGTGACATTTTGAAATATAATATCTAGATCTCCTATTACCAACTTAGTAAGGGACTTACTTTTAAGTGTGGAGATGGTGTCACGGGGCGCTGAGTAGGAGGCATCAGAAGAATGCACCTGGGAAAATGACTCAACCCTCTTCTATGATAATAACAGTAACTGTATGTAACAGAGTATATAAGTATATTTGGCAAGTATAATATAGGGAGAAAACCACCTAGCGCTTATGAGAACGTCAGTGGAAATACAAACAAATTATATATGCACAATAGGCAAGAGTAAATACCTTAATCCCCCCCACTAATAGGGAATATTTCAACAACATTTTAGCATCAATTGCCTCTACTGCTGTCTAACATCCAGAAAACTTTTCCTTCTAAGTTGAGTAGACCTGGCCAAGTCTGGATATATCCAGATCTTATGGCCATGGAATAACTGTGATCGTTGTTTGAGAAACAGTCTTAAAACTGTTATTTGTTATTTATTCAATTTTCTCCAAGTTCATTTTCCTGTTCTATGTAAGACACACATGTTAAGTCAATCCAATGTTTTGTGTAAACCGAATTGATTAGCAACATTGTTGCTAGAACTTCGGTATATAAAAAATGTTAAATAAATAAATAAATAAAATAAAATAAATAAATAAATAAATAAAACTGCGTCCCGGTCTGCAATGAAAACAAAGGTCACAAACAATGTGGCCCTTTTCTTAATTTCAGTGTCGATAGATATCTCTAACATTTCAGAGACATCTATCGACTCTTCTGAAATGTGAACTCATATTTAATGTTTTGCACTAGAAATGCTTACGAACAGGCAAGAGTCTGTTTATTTTAGTTATTCTAGTAGGTCTATGATAAGAAAGCAAGCAATTAATTTAAACTAAAGCCTGAGAGACTGAAGGCCATACAGCTGGGCCTGAAGCTGATAAGAATTCAGATGGAAAGAACATCACTCCTTTTCCCAAGCATTTAGTATATAAGCAGAAATAACAGCTAGAGAGAGAGGGAGAGCGCGCTTCCGGTCATGATAGCACAGACTGATCCTTTGGAAAAATGTAAGTATGTATATATATATATGTTGTTATTATCTACCCTTACTTCTGCATAATCTGATTTTATTTTTTCTATCCTCCTATTGCTCAAATAAATTTATTTTCCTAAGTACTCTGAACAGTGATGTACTGAATCAAAGTTTGTGTGTGTCTATTTGTATAGGGAATAAGCTCCTGGGTTCAAGCCCTCAGGTATAATCCCAATAATTGTGTAAGTGTGTATGTATTGGGTATATATATACTGTTACTTGTTCTCTGTAAAGCTCCTTGCTGTTTTGAGTTACCTGTAAACCGAGATGATGATCCCAACGTATCCCGGTATATAAAAACAAATAAATAAATAAATATTGGGTAACCCCTTGAGGTAGTCCTGTGTGCATACAGGCAATAAGCCCCTCAGGTAGCTCCCAGTGTAGACCTCAGTGAGATTAGCCCCCAGGTCAGAGCCCAATGAGAATTTTTAAACTGAGCCATCATACAGTTAACCTCTGAACGTCCAATTCAGAAAAATATGTAAGACTGACAACCTGATCGAAGCGCTTCCAACCGCTTTAAACAACCTAGACTTAACCGACACTGAGTCTGCTCTTTCAACTTGTAACTCCATCACAAACAATATAGCCAACAAGCACTGCCCTCTTACAACCAAGGAAATAAACCCCTCTCTTCATAACAAAAACACATGGTACATACCCTAACTAAAAAATATGAAACGCAGCCTCAGAAAAATAGAAAGAAAATGGAGAAGTAATCGCACCATCAGCCTTCTAACCTCCTATAGAAACACACTACACAATTACAGAACAATCCTCAAAACTAAACGCAAAGAAAATACACGATTTCCATTTCAACCCTAAAGCACTATTTTCCTACGTAGCTGACCTAACAAAGCCAGTCTCCCCAGCAATATCTGACAATGATTCTAAAAGCCAAATGCAACGAGCGTGCCCTCTTTTTCAAAGACAAAATCGCAAACCTATTGTCAATGTTTCCCCCAACCATCTCAGACTTAACTTCCCTCCCCAAAAACCCAGACACCACCCTTAATGCATTTGAGAGTATCTCCTCTTTAGAAATTGAATCTCTAATTAGAAAAATAAACCCCACATCCAACTAGCAGACGCAATCCCAATAAAATCACTAAAAGCTATTTCAAACATAATAGCCAAACCCATAGCAGATATCATAAACACATCCCTAACCCGGAGAAATGTTCCAGTCACGATAAAAGGCACCCTGGTCAAACCCCTTTTTAAAAAACCTCATATAAACCCTCAGAACCAGCTAATTTTTGACCTATATCCATTCTTCCGTTCCTTGCCAAGCTACTTGAAAAAGTAGTAAACCAACAATTGACCGAACACCTAGAAAAAACACAAAATTCCATACCCATCCCAATTTGGATTCCGCAAGTTCTTCAGCATGGAAACCCTACTAATCTCACTCTCTGACACAGTTCTCTTAGGTTTAGACAAAGGTCAATCCTACATCCTAGCGATGCTAGATATCTCCACAGACTTTGACACCATCAGCCACAAAATTCTAATTGACAGACTAATAGAAATTGGCTTAACTGGTAACGCTCTTCGATGGTTTGAATCTTACCTAGAAAACAGATACTACAAAGTGAAAATTGGCAATAGTGAATCCGAGCCCATCAAACTCACGCAAGGCGTACCACAAGGTTCCTCCCTATCCTCCACACTCTTCAATATATATATGCTCTCCTTATGCAAACTACAAGCCGACCTAGGTCTCACACACTTCATTTACGCCGATGACGTCCAAATCCTAATCTCCATCACCGAATCCATATCCAAATCACTCCAACTACACACCTAACAACCATCAACCAACTACTCACGCAAATGAATTTAGCTCTAAATGCTACCATTAGGGAAGGTCTGGGAAAAAAAAGAAAGGGGTGTTCTAATGTTTTATAAATCTAATATGAATCTAAAGCTCCTTTCACTCCCTTTGGGACATGGCTGTGAAAGTGTGACTGTAAAGTGGAATGGTTGGATTTTTCTCTCTTCTTTTTACTGTCCTCCAGTAATTCTGGAATGATTTAACATTTATTGCCAATTCCTTTTTAAGCTTATTAGTGCTGTCTAATAAGGTTATGATTATTGGGGATCTAAATATACATAAAAATAGTAAACCTTAGAATATATTTAGAATATATTTAGAATACAGCCACTGTATTTTCATACGTTCTCATTCTCCAGTTTTTTCTGTCCTTTATTTCCTGGCTACCCTAGCCCCCAAGTTCATTCTCCCTGTTATTTGTATCTGCACTTCGGCCTTCCTGTTACATGGTTATGTTCAGTTAATCCCTAAGTTTGATGTAAACTGGCCTGATATGAAGCTTGTCATGAAGTTCGGTATAGAAAAATGTTAAATAAATAAAATAAAATAAATATATTTGGGGTCAGTTTTTTCTGCAGTACTTTTTAACATTTACTTACAACGTTTATGCTCTATCGTTGATAAGTCCATAATGTTTAAAATCTATGTCAAGTGTTAAAGGAAATAACAGACAGTTTGTCACTCATTCATTCTTGGATGTGTTACAGTCACCTTATGTTAAACCTTGAGAAAATGGATGTAATTTGTTTCACAAGAGATTCCAATTTTTTTATTTTTTTTTATTTTTTTTTTTTAGCTGAAAACAATTTAAGCTCCCTCTCTGTTCTGGCTTCTACCATTCAACTTAAGGAGGAGGTTTGCAATTGGATTTGTGTAATATACATCTTTCTTTTAAGTCACAAATTTCACAGACCTTGAGATCAAGCGATTTTAAGCTTCGAATGCTACGCCATTTGAAATTTATCTTTGACCAAAGGGATTTTCACACAATAAGAACATGCCATAATGAGTCAGACCAAGGGTCCATCAAGCCAAGCATCCTGTCTCCAGCAGTGGCCAATCCAGGCCATAAGAACCTGGCAAGTTCCCAAAACTAAGTCTATCCCATGTTACTGTTGCTAGTATTAGCAGTGGCTATTTTCTAAGTCAACTTAATTAATAGCAGGTAATGGACTTCTCCTCCAAGAACTTACCCAATCCTTTTTTAAACCCAGCTACATTAACTGCACTAACCACATCCCCTGGCAACAAATTTCAAATTTAATTGCGTGTTGAGTGAAAAAGAACTTTCTCCAATTATTTTTAAATGTGCTACATGTTAACTTCATGAAGTGCCCCCTAGTTCTATTATCCAAAAGAGTAAATAACCAATTCACATTTACCCGTTCTAGACCTCTCATGATTTTAAACACCTCTATCAAGCTTTTGAACTCACTGTGATAAATTATTTCAACTCCCTATATGCTGGCCATCCCCAGTCTTCTATACGTGCCTTACAGATTTTACAAAATTCAGAGGCCCATCTAATTGTTTGTAGGCACCCTTGAGATCATATAACCCCAACCTTAAAAGAATTTCACTGGCTTCTGATAAAACAGTACATTAAGAAATTGCAAGTATTCATCATGGGCGTCAAGATGGCGGCATGCTAGAGGTGAAGATTAGCTATTCCAATTTCTTCCTGGTTTCTCTCGTTGAACTTTTCCTTGCTTCTACCTTTAATATCTTCGAAAAGGAAGGGTATGGTGAGGGTTTCGCTAACAGCAGCAGCTGATCACCTATTCTGCCATTTAGTCGATTCTGTTGGAGGGAGCCAAGAAGGCTGATGTCGCTCGCGGTGAGGAAGCACTTCAGGTGCCTGCAGCGGAGGCGACCCGTAGTCCGCTCGACCTGGGGCTCACACTGGTGCAGCGGCTTTCTTCCCCCACCAGCGCAGCAGCGCCTGGTGACGACGTCCTTAGTGTGACTGTTTTGGAGGGGGTAGAGGGATTTTGGAGCCGGCTTCAGAAAGCTTAAATCTGCAGCGAGTTGGGGAGAGTTCCCAGAACTGGTCCGGCCTTCCTTGAGCATGCCAGACTTGGCTAAGGTGAACCTAGCAGTGGCGATGCCCTCCATAGATTCGCCTCAGGGCCTTCTCCTACGGGCTACCCTGCAATGATTAGTTGCCCCTGGATTCTATTTGGGATCTTATGGCAAGTTTTGGAGCTTTCTTAAATGCCTGTACTTCAAAGATTATTTTTCTTCTTGACTAGATCAGATGGGGATTTCTTACGATATGCAGTTTGCTGCTCTCTCTCAGAAAATCTCTGATGGATTTGACTATTCAAGGAACCAAAGATTTTCAGTCTTCCTTTGTTAAAGACGTAATGTTCTATCTAAAAGGATTGAACAATTAGAAAATCAATCTAGGCACTTGAACCTCTGCTTTTCAAATTTCCCTAAGGTTATTGGGGAAATACCTGATGTTACCTTTAAATAATATCTTCTTGAAGTTTTGAAATTTTCTACTGATATTCTCCTGACAATAAGTAAAATATTATTTTCTTCCTTCTGTGTCTTCTCAAAATCCTAATAATCAAGTTGCTTCTTGTTTTCCAATTTGACTGATTTCCTTGAGAACTCCTCTGATTTTTTTGACCGTGCTACATTGTTAGTTACCTTTACGCAACTTTTCATCTTTATTTTATAATCAGCCTGTTCGGGTGTTTGCTGATATAGCATGTGTAACTCAGGAGAGAAGAAGAGTATTTCTTACGTTTAGGTAAGAGGCTATTTCTCTTGGTTCTTCTTTTTTCCTTAAATATCCCTGTAAATGCCATATCACGTATAATAATGATTTCTATATTTTCTTTGCTCCTGAACAGCTTAAGGCTTTTTTGGACTCCAAACAGCCATTAACTTCTTCTCCAGCGTCAATATAAGTACCAGCGGTAATGATAATGTATAGTCTGACTGCATGCTAAGCTAATTTTTTTTTTCCTTATATCTCCCTTAGATTCTGACAACCCCCCCCCCCTTTCCTTTTTGTTCTTTGTTTAAATGGATAACAATTTGAACTAATTTGTTTTCTTATATATATTTCATTTAGAATCTTGTTTTGAATTTTTGTCCAGGTATTTCAATGCAAAGGTGATTCTTTGTATGTTTTTGAAAATTTGCATAAATAAAAAAAAGTGCATTAAATTTAAGTTATTGTTAATTGGTTTTAAAATCCTAAAACAGCAAGACCAAAATTATCTTTTGATTTTATTGAAAACCTATCAGCCTACCTGCTCTTTGCGGTCTTAAGGAAAATCTCTTCTTAATATTCCTACAGCCAAAGCAGCAACACTTTCTGAAGCACGCCAGCGAGCATTTTTTTGTTATTGGACTCTTTGTAGAACACTTTGCCAGATTCTCTTCGGACCATTAATGGCAAAGATGTTTTGTAAACAGCTGAAGGCACTCTTGTTTCAGGCTGCTTTTCCTGATTTATAATTTTATCTTATGCTTTATTTTAATTGCAGTATGAATATTTATCTTTTATTGTTTTACTGATGTTTGTCTAATGCTTTATCTATGTTTGTAGTTTTATGTTATTTGTTTTTACTATATTGTGATCCGGTTAGCAAGCGGTATCGGATACTTTAAATAAGTAAATAAAAATGTTATATCCTCCCATTTACTGATTATGGATGTAGGAAGTAAGGAGAAGAGAGAGATACTCTGAGGCCAATTTGTCACACATTTGTAGGTAAAGCAGAGGATCTTGATTTTTCTCCTGGTTTCAACAGATAGCCAGTGAAGATTGTAAAGGATGGGCCAGATGTAGTCTGAAGATTTAGCACTTACCAGAAGTCTAGCCACTGTGCTTTGCATGAGTTGTAACCATTTCAAGTTGGTCTTGGAGATACCATTTAGTAGGGAGTTACAATAGTCTAAGCAACTAGTGATAACAGCATGAATGACAGAAGCCACGTTATGTTGATCGAAGAAGTTGCAGAGCTGCCAGGTATGGCAGAGGTGCATGAAGATGGATCTCACTATTTTGGTGATATGAGGGATCATCAACAGATTAGAGTCCAAGTGGACTCCTAGGCTTCAGACAGCATGTGGCCCAACAATGATCAGCAGGTTACAGCAACACTAAATGTGAAGTTATGTTCCTTTTCCAAGAGGATTTCTAGATGAAGGAATTTCTATAGGTGTTTAAAATAGGAAAAATATCAGACAGCTTTTCACCAAACACTCCACAATTACTGGTATCAGGAAATTTACAAGAAATATAAGGAACATTTTGCTAACAGAAATGAAAAAGCCCAAAACAAGTGAAATTATCAAGCCACCTCCACAGTGTGAAAAAGCTAATGAAAATAGTGAAGGTAAGTGGGCAGCGAGAGAAAAGCCCACACATTCACTCAATGACAAGGTTGATAAAAAGTCTCACTGCTCTTTCCAGAAAGGTATAGAAAAATATTTGAAAATACTGCATGAGGAAGTTATGTTTTATATGCTGTACCAAGCAGAGAATTCTAAACTCAGATTCAAATGCCTGACTCTTTGCTAAGAGTATTGATACTTCTAGCAAATAGTAGCAATCGTCTTGCAATAAATCCCATTAATTCTCTTCTATTCACCAATTTTTCACTGCTTTCTACTGCAATAAACAGTAATAAACCCTTCCTTTTTCTGACATCACTTGAAATATTGAAATTATACCAATGTAGCAAGTAATTTGCTTGCAGACTTTTACCTATATTGATTGAACATGATGTGGGGTTAAGATAATCATCAGCCACCTGTTCAAAAGCAGATAGTTCACGCACACCTCCAAAGAATTCACTAAAGAAAGCAAATGTTACTAAAGCACACCATTTATCTCTTAAATATGAAACATAACCTTCCTGAACCTCTACTGATGCAATATTTCAAAAATACACATAAGTAGTAATGCCCTGAACCAATGCTTTGGCTCTTCTCCATATTACTTGGCATTCAAAACTGATGTTTCTGGATGTGGCTGCCATTTTTCAGTCGCCATGAAACTCCTAAATATTCCTTAGAATTCTCCTGTATGCTTTTTTTTTTTTTTTAAGATTGAGGATCAAAAAGTAGCATGTCTGTAGCATGAGCTCTTCATCATTAATCAGAAAATTCTGCCATAAAGCTTTTCATGCAGTAGATCAGGGAACAGACTCCCTCAAAGCAAGGCATGGTTTGATAATATTTCCTGCATAAACACAACTAAGACATAAAATGTGTACTTCTGCCATTCACTTTCAGCCTAATTGCTTCTTCAAAATTTAGGAAAGTCAAGAAGTAACATCACGTATCAATCACAATAATCATACAATCCTGAAAAGTAACAGCAATGTACAGCTATAACACTTGGAAGCTTATACGCATTATTAGATCATCATCCAAAAGATGATTTGCTCTAAACTTGAAAAAAACAATGCTATAATACTGCACCAAACTGAGGGCCAAATGTACCAAAGGGTCTCCCCTATCATTTTGTCTCTATGGAGAAACACTTAGCACACATCTGGTCCTTAGTGACCATCTTGCAAGGTTTTTTCTATGCCCTTTAATTTTAAATCTGCCTGATCTATAACATGAACAAGATGCATATCAGTAATATGTACAACAGCTGGTACACCCACACTATTGCAAATATTAAAAAAAAAAATTTGCACATACTCAGCTGAGTCAGATACCATAGAAACAATATCAACCCAGACTTTTTCAAACTACTGCATCACTTTGCCAAGAATCATTCCAAAGTTAACACTCAGATATATTTACAGTTTAAACAGCCACTAGTTCTTTACTTTATTACTGTCTACATTATATAATATGCAAACATTTTGATGTCTATTGGATAAGTCTGACCATTTGGTGCCATCTATGTCGATTTTAATTTTCTGTCCAATCCCTTGATCCTTGTTCACCTTTTTTGCACTATGTAAATTGGACTTTGCACAACAATAGTGGCAAATTCCCCAACTGGACTGTCAAAGTGAGAAGAAATGTAACTGTTAGAGATGCATAAACAAAATAAATAATATATCCTTCCTACTTCCTCTTATGTTCACTCAATTGTATGTCAAAAAATATTGGCCAAGTACATCAATACAAATTCACACACCTACTCATATGCAGCTTCTTTTATGGACCCATACTCATTTTTATATATATGAATTCAAGGGTTGGAATGAATATCTTCTTTGTACCCGTCTTTGTACAACACCACCACTTCTTGACTAGATCTAAGGCCCATGATTGCAGGTTCCAGAAAAAGAGCCCTGGTGCACAGACACCAGTCAAGAATGGTCACTGCAATGATTAAACTAAGGGAATCAAGAAAGGGACTATAAACTACAGGGAAAAAAAACCCCTAATATTATTGAATGAAGTTTCATGGTACTATAGACCAATGGAAGCCCAGGCAGCAAGAGGAATTTGCCAGGCCCAAAAAAAATCTATTTCACTTTTACATAATCTGAGCCTGCCAACAAAGGGGAAAAACATGGTGCTCTCAAGTTACACTGTGCCACCCAATCAAACCAATCCATCAGTTTTACAAAGATAACGTAAAACACAGAATTAATAAGAATTACTCTACAAGGAAGATTCAGAAAATGTTAACCAAAGTCAACAGATAACACTGAAAAAAAAAACAGGAATGTTTCTGTTTCAGTTTAATGCTTTACTGATTTAATTCAATTGTTTTTCAATTTTCATTTGAAGGAGCAGTTTTCAGGTCTCGGTGAATTTAATTTGTGAACTAGATAGGTTAATCATAGGCAGAAAGATAAAACTTATGAAACTGGGGATTAATTAATGAGTCAAAATATTACTGGCTTTGATTTGGCCATTAAAGTCAATATTGAAAGGCTTTTGTGGGGCTGTATTTTACTACTTAAGAAGGCCTATGATCTGCAAACTGTTCCTCAATAAAGGTTCAACAGGGGTCAGAGGGCAGCCAAAAGCACTAGAATAGGATCTAGCTCCTAAAAAATACAGAGACAGATAATCTTTAAACTAAAAATGATTTTATTTCGATGAGTTTATTTCGATGAGTTACTGAAACCTAGGCTGCTTAGGCCATAAACTGTCAAGAACTGAACTTTGATCTTAGCTCCATGAATAAGGAAGAATGAACATAAATGAAATATTTCTGAAATGAAATAAAATATACACATGGAAAGATTGTCTAAACAATACCAATAGATGTTTTACAAGGTGACAACAAATAACATTCCATTATCATTTAGTATCTCCTAGTAAATTTAGTTCAAATGCCTAAACTAAATCATACTGCTAAGGACAATAAAAATAAATCATAATATATATTAACTCCAGTTTAAGATGTTTAATTATGTTACCTTTTAGGACATATGTAAATATTTTTATTTACATAGCTTTGATTTTAAACAAAGAAAGGCTATTTATCAAATAAAACTAATAAACCACCCATGGAGCAGGCTCATCAGTCACATTTCCCAATTTTTGTCTTATTTTGCAGTGCAATTAATTTATTTTACAATCAGCTAATATGGCTGCACATATGGAAAAATGTGGTTCTTACCTGATAATTTTCTTTCCTTTAGTTCCACTGATCAAGCCAGACAACTGAGTTTTTCTTCCCTACCAGCAGATGGAGACAGCGAAGAAAAACTTTACAATACTTTTGGTACTTAAGACAGTGTGCTATCTGCAGTTGCTCAGTATAACTTGAAACCAAGCTACAACTCAAATAAAAATATTCCCTCAAAACATCTGACAGGGGTACAGTAAACTAACAATAATCTTGACTCCATCTGGAGAACCCTTTCATATGAAAGAAACCTGAACAGCCACTGTGACCTGACATATGTATAAATAAACGACAGAGTGGACTTCAGGAAAACCTGTCCTAAATACCTGACAAAAAACAAAGCATTCTTCAGGAAACCCCAGGCAGGATTCTGAACTGATCTGTGGGATTAAAGGAAAGAAAATGTATTAAGAGCCACATTTTTCCTTCCTTAATGTCCCCAAATCAGTCCAGGTAGCTGGGATGTCCCAAGCTTCCCTAAACTGGATGGTAGCCTAAAAGACCCACTCACAACACACTTTCCCCAAACACTGCTGCATGCTAGTCTAACATGTTTGATAAAAGCATGCAAAAATGACCAAGTCGTCGCTTGACAAATCTCCTGTAGCAACACAAACCAAAAATCAGCCTAAGATGCAGATTGCGCTCTAAAGAAATGGGCTCAAAGGCCCACTGGAACCTATAAACTCTTGGCAATGTGGGCTGAAGCTGTCGCTTCTTTGATTCACCAGGCAATGGATGCCTTCAAAGCCTTCTCCTCCTCTATTGCGGCCACTAAATAAAACAAACAGAAAATCCGACTTGCAAAAGCTGTTTGTAATCAGACATCTCCAAAGCACTTGCATATTTCCAATGCATGAAGTCCAATGCATGAATTTCGGTATATAAAAAAAAATGTTAAATAACAAGGACATCTGGACCACTCTGGAGTCACTAGAATTACCTTACGTTGATGCTTTTCTATACATTCAACTGCCTTGCCAACCAACAGCTAGGGAGGGAAAGAATGAACAGCAGAAGCCATTGAGGCCATGACTGAGAATTCATGGCGAGGTCCCAAGACCCCAACTCTTGTTGTCTAATGAAAAAGTGCAGAGCTTTGACATTCACTCTGGATGCCAAACTCTTCTGGGGCATCCCCCAGAGTGATCTGAACAATAACGTTGCTCTGTGGAACAACAGCTATTCTCCAGGATCCAGCGTGAACCTGAAGATATCCGCTTGAACAATCATTATGCCAGTCACATGAGATTCCGACAGGAGATGTAGATGGCTCTGCATCCAAAGGATCAAGGACACCAACTCCAGTAAGAAAAAAAAAAACTGTCTGGCCCTTGGTGCCCCCTTGTCCATTGATACATACCATCATTGTCGCATTGTCCGGCAATACTCTCACATCTCTGTCACAGATAGATGGAAGAGAGAATTTCAAAGCCTTTCTGATTGTTCTTGTTGCCAAATGAATGAAGGGCCACAAGGCTTCCTCTGTCGCCCACAGACCCTGTGGCATATGACCTGACCAAACAGCTCCCCATCCTTTGAGACTAGCATCCGTGGTGACTACAATCCAATTCAGAATGTCCAACTCCACACCTTTGGAATAAAAGTATTAAAAATACTTTTATTCCACTTATATCAAGATAACGTGCTAAGTGGATTACAATAATTAAAAAACAGAGAAAAATATACATATAATCATATTCAAAATAAAATGACAATGTAATAAACTAACCAACTGAATTTCATCGTGTTCTCAATATTGTCTTTTTAGAATTCCGGCTCAAATGAATGCAAATGGTGTCAAAATTTTAGTTTAGCTATAGAATGTAATAGTCGCAGTTCCCGAACTCATTGGGTCTCCTATGTCAGTGGTTCTCATTCCATTCCTCAGAGTACACCTAGTCAGTCAGATTTTCAGGATATCCACAATGAATATGTATTAGAGATATTTATATATATATTGGAGGAAGTGCATGCAAATCTATCTCATGCATATTCATTATAGATATCCTGAAAACATCACTGGCTAAGTATACCCCAAGGACTGGGTTGAGAACCACTGTCCTTGTTCTATTCTGAGTTAACCAATAACAACTCAGTATTTTAATTCAGAAATGCAAAACAACTTCATAATTCAAACCATCTGCCCTCCTCAAAATGTTGGCATTAATAAATTTGGTAAATGGTTAAGAAATTGAACTATATCTCTTGTGTGATTTTACAGCTTTTACAATAGCATTAATTGATTACTTGGGAAAGAAGCAGATTCTATTATTAGAAATTCTTCACAAGTCTGACTTTGACACTGCATTAACTAATGCCACACACCCAGGACTAATGTACTCTCTCTGTAGCAAGACTTTTTAGAAACATTCTAAGGCTTATTAGTCAGTTAAGAATGAACCAAAACTCAGCTGCATAATTATTTAGAAAGAACATTAATATTAAACAGTAAGCTGCCTGCTGCTCAGGTATTAATCCTTGGCTTTGTGGAAAACAAAAGTAATAACACTATCCAATAAAACTCCATTATTTTAAGTTCTCAACATCATAATAAGCAATCGAGTTGCCATATAGAATCAGTTTACTAGTGATAACATACATTATACAGCAGTGTGTATGTGTATCCATTAAACATCAGTATTTTACTTATTTGTAACCATGTAGAATTTTAAAAGAAAAATATAGTTATTTTACTAGGCCTGTACTGAAGTCAGAAATCACACATCATAAATAATACTATTAAACAAAATGGCTTTTCTCATGGCAGATTAGCAAGTTTTGCGTACCATAAACGGTATTTTCCGTAGACAGCAGGATGAATCCGACGGCACCAATTGAACTCATCTCTCCAAGCTAGTAGAGCTTTGAGCTCTAAGGAGAATGTGCGAGAGTTCCCATGTGGGTGTTGCCTCATGCATTTCTTCAGTCTATACCACAGCTAATCTACCTATGTAGTTGACATTCCAGGAAGGCAGGTGGGTATGCCATGGCTAATTCATCCTATCTACAGAAAACACCATTAATGGTAAGCAAACTTGCTTTTACCATCAATAAGCAGGATGAATTACCCATTACATGTGGGGAGTTCCAAGCAGACAGTTGTAGCAGAGTATTTACTTAGTAAGCAACCTTGCCCCCACCATGGAGAGTGGACTACAGAGAGACCAATCTGTTCAAAACTGCTTGTCCAAATTTACTGTCAGTCTTTAAGAGGTTATCAATACAGTAGTGGGACATAAAGGTATAACTGGAAGACCAAGTTGCAGCTTTGCATATATCTTTAATAGGTACTTCTCGAAGATGGGAACCATAAGTCTTTACAAAGTTTGTGACTTGCAGTTCTGCTAAAGTGTAGCAGTGGGGAATGCACTCCGTCAGCCAGTTAGAAAAGGTATGCTTGGCAACCGCTACTCCTAGTCTGTTGAAAAAGTATGAGACAAACAATTGGGAGGTCTTGCAATGTGGCTGAGTTTGTTTCTTGTAATATGCTATGGCCCTTTTGCAGTCCAGAGTATGTAGGGCATTTTCGCCCTCATACACATGGGGTATAAGAAAGAAGGTAGGAAATACCATGGAGAGGTAAATATGGAAAGTTGAGATGACCTGTGGCAGAAACTTTGGGCAAGTATGGAAACCACCCTTTTATAGAAGAATTGCATGTACAGAGGATAGCAGATGAGAGCCTAAAGTTCAGATTCTCCTAGCTGAAGTCAACACCACAAGGAACACCACCCTCCATATCACATACTTCAGAGACGCTGAAAGTGACCCAAAGGGAAGTTTCATTAGTTGAGAAAGGACCACATTCTGTTCCATGGAACAAGTGGTTTTTGTACTGAGGGCTTGATATGCCATAGTCCTTTCATGAAATGAGATATCAGTGGATGACTAGAGAAGGGTTTGCTATCTAGCTGAGTATGGTAAGCTGTTATAGGACTGAGATGTACTTGCCATGAAGAGGCCTGAATCAGAATAGGGGCTTAGGGTCATAAGAAAATGGGTCTAAAGCATTTTGTTGACACTATTTGGCATACCTATTCCATTTGAAGGCATAGTTTCTTCTAGTTGAAGGTTTTCTAGATGAGACTAGTATGTCCACAATTTCTGTAGGTAAGCAATGGTCAGTGATCACTAAGCATTCAATATCCAAGCTGTGAGGTTGACGTCTGAAAGGCTGAGATGGTACAATGTCCTGTCTTCCTGAGTTAACAATGCAAGATCCATTCCTAGAAGTATAGGAGGACTATTGGAAAGTTGTAAGAAATATACACACCAAATCTGTCTAGGCTACAATGGGGCTATAAGGATCAGAGGAGTGTGGTCCTGAAGAACCTTCTACATTGTTCTGGCTATAAGTAGCAATGATAGAAATGCATGCGTAAGGCTTGTTCTCAATCAAGGAGGAAAGCATCTTAAACTAACCTGTGATTGCTTCGCAAAACTGAGCAAAATTGATTTAGCTTTTTGTTCTGCTGTGATTCAAAGAAGTCCACAGACGGTAGACTCCATAAGCTGAAGAGTTTGTTGATCATTGATTGCTGTAGAGACCACTAGTGAGGTTGAAACACCTGCTAAATTGGATCTGCCAGTGTGTTGGAGATGCCCAGCAGATAGGTGGCCTGTAGAACAGCTTAATTTCTTTCTACCCAATTCCAGATTTTCAGGGCTTCCTGACAGAGGCTATGATCTCATTCTTCCTTGCTAATGTAAAATATTGCAGCTTGTTGTCTGTCTGAATCAGGATACTCTTCCCTTGAAGATGCGCAAAGGTTGATAGAATGTATCTGATTGCTATCAATTCTAGAAGACTGATTTGATAGCGGCTCCCTTGAAGATTACAGATGCCTTTTGCCTGAAGGGTTCCGGTGTGTGCTCCCCACTCTTTGGCAGAGGAACCAGTCACGAGAACCACTTCATAGGGAGCGAGTGAAGAGAGACTCCTTCCTTGACATCTTGCAGGTGTAGCCACCACTGTACCTCCTGTTTCATGTTTGCTATGAGTTGCACTTGAGACGACAGCGGTTGAGTTAGTTGATCCCACTGGGTACATAGAACCCATTGGAGGTAGCAGATATGAAGACAAGTCAGCGGAACTCTATGGATGGCCACTGCCATGTGATCAAGGTCCTCAGGAGCCATCTCGCGGACAAACATGGAGAAGAGAGGATGTTGTGGATAATGGGCGTCATGGTGTATGGTCAGGAGGCAAGAATGCTCTTTCCTGTATCAAGCTGATCCAAGTTCTAAAGGGTCTGAGTGGGCTCCATGCTCGATTTCTTGAAATTGATCAAGAAAATTAAGTGATGTAGAACTATAGTCGAGTTCACAGAGCAGAGCACTTTGTCCCTTGAGTTTGCTAACAGCTGAGGCCTGGCTGGAAGTGGCTGCTGATGCTGGGCCGGAAGGGGTGGCAGAGGTTAATAAACATGGTCCGGAAGGGGTTAATAAAAATGTGGATAAAGGTGATCCAGTAGATGTAGTATATTTGGATTTTAAGAAGGCTTTTGACAAAGTCCCTCATAAGAGGCTTCTAAGAAAGCTAAAAAGTAATGGGACAGGAGGCAATGTACTTTTGTGAATTGAAAAATGGATGAAAGATAAGAATTCAGAAAGTAGGACTGAATGATCAGTTTTCTCAGTGGAAAAAAGGTAAACAGTGGATGCCTTGGGGATCTGTACTTGGACCCATGCTTTTCAATATATTTATAAATGATCTGGAAAGGATCACAATGAGTGAGGTAATCAAATTTGCAGATAATACAAAATTATTCAGAGTAGTTGAATCACAAGCAGATTGTGATAAATTGCAGGAGGACCTTGCAAAACTGGGAATCCAAATGGCAGAAGAAATTGAATGCGGATAAGTACAAGGTGATGCATATAGGGAAAAATAACCCATGTTATAGTTACACGATGTTAGGTTCCATATTAGGAGCTACCACCCAGGAAAGATATCTAGGCGTCATGGTGGAATACATTGAAATCGTCGGCTCAGTGTGCTGAGGCAGTCAAAAAAGCAAACAATGTTAGGAATTATAAGGAAGGAAATGGTGAATAAAACGGAAAGTGTCATAATGCCTCTCTATCGCTCCATGGTGCGTCTGCACCTTGAATACTGTGTACAATTCTGGTCACTGCATCTCAAGAAAGATATAGTTGCGATGGGGAAGGTACAGAGAAGGGCGACCAAAATGATAAAGGGGATGGAACAGCTCCCCTCTGAGGAAAGACTAAAGAGGTTAGGACCGTTCAGCTTGGAGAAGAGATGGCTGAGGGGGGATATGATAGAGGTGTTTAAAATCATGAGAGGTCTAGAATGGGTAAATGTGAAAAGGCTATTTACTCTGTCAGATATTAGAAGGATTAGGGGACACTCCATGAAATTAGCATGTAGCACATTTAAAACTAATCGGAGAAAGTTCTTTTTCACTCAACGCACAATTAAACTCTGGAATTTGTTGCCAGGGGAAGTGGTTAGTGCAGTTAGTATAGCTGGGTTTAAAAAAGGTTTGTTTAAGTTCTTGGAGGAGAAGTCCATAACCTGCTATTAATCAAGTTGACTTAGAAAATAGCCACTGCTATTACTAGCATCAGTAGCATGGGATAGACTTAGTTTTTGGGTACTTGTCAGGTACTTGTAGGCTGGATTGGCCACTGTTGGAAACAGGATGCTGGGCTTGATGGACCCTTGGTCTGACCCAGTATGGCATGTTCTTAACGTTATATCTATGCAAGCAAATTAGTTCTAGTTTCAGAATGTTCTACTGAATTTTTTTCTTTTGAAAAGCAAGTTGAATTAGCCATTATATGTGGGCAACATCACTTGGTGGTACTGAATGGCCTCATTTCTCCAAGCTAGTAGAGCTTTGAGTTGTAATTAGCATGAGCATGATTTCCTGCATGGGCCTTGCTTTGTAAGTCTCTTCAGTCATTTGTTGTCTGAGCACTGCACGAATGTGAACTTTGTCATCTAATTTTTCTGTAAAAATCCTTAAAATCTTTTTAACTTGATTTTTTCCCTTCACTATCTTATTTGGTTGCCTTACTGTTTCTGCAGCCCCAACAGCAGCACTTTTCAGTGCTACCAAAAAATAAAAACTTTTCTTCCACAATGTCCAGATAGAAGAAGAAATCAACTACCATGAGCGATTTCAAAAGTTGAATTTGTGGGAAAATTATATCCTTTACCAACAGGAATAAACTGTTACTAGTGCCTCAGTCCTGAACATGACCAGAAGAACTGCTATGTCTATGGACAGATTTCCCTACGCTCGCAGAGATGCAGGGCACTTTGCATCAATGAATTGTGTAAATCTCTCCAGAGTCTGCCTCTCCAGGAAAAGAGTTGAGCAGGAGCTCATCAAAAACTCCCGCGTCTGCTCAAACCAAAGCCGCAGGGCTGAGTTCCACTAGCTGCCCTGTATCCAAGTTAAAGTGGCTTCAATCCCTGGAGCCATTGCAGCCTATGTTGAAGTACAAACATTCTAAGCAGGATGTATCATTATCTATGGTAATGGCTCAAGTTACTTGAAAAATTTGTCTTTTTATATCAACCACAATGGTCTTTACAGACTGCGGGCCAGCAATTGCTCTGCGTTCTGGCGGTTTCCAGTGCACGATTACAGCATACTCGTCTATGGGCTTTTTTCTATTGTGGTCCCCTCCCTTTGGAATGGTCTTCCAGCGAGTTTGTAGCTACAATCAGATTATAAATGTTTTAGGAAGGTGTTAAAGGCACTTTTGTTCAGTGAGGCTTTTGATTAGATTGTGTTCCTGATTATGCTTTATTTGATTTTTTATTTTATTTTTAATAATAGTGTTTTATTGTGTATGTAGAATTGTTTTACTATGTTCTAATCTGCCTTGAACAGTATATCTGATGAGGGGGCGGAATTAAATTTTCGTAAATAAATAAGATGCATCAGCGAGTGCACCCCAGGTTTGAAGAGTGGGAGACTTTTTCTTCCTCAATAGTTTTAATTATTGGTTATTTGATGTGTCTGCTGAAATATTTTATTAGTGTTTGGTACATTTTTAAATATATTTATATAAGCTTTTAATTATTGGATGTTACATAGTAACATAGTAATGAAGGCAGAAAAAGACCAAATGGTCCCTCAGTCTGCCCAGCAAGCTTCTTATGGTAGTAACTGCTGCGCCACACAGGTTACACCATGTTTCTGTTAAGAGTAGTAACTGCTGCTGTGAGCAAGCTACCCCCAAGCCTTATGTTAAGGGTAGTAAAATTAAAAATCAAAACCAAGCAACTGTAAAAACCCATAACAAAATTACTGCTAGCAACATTTTTACAGGATGAGCACCCTTCCTGATAATTCATAAAATGCTGCTGCTTGAACATGCTTTGCTTTTGGACTTGGCTTTAGAAGTACTCTTGTGCTTTATCCCTAATGTCTGCATACCAGTACCCTGGACTGTAAAAGTCAGGGTCCAGTGTTGTTTGTCATCTGAATCCAATTCCCTTTTTTTTCCCCTGCCGACAAAGCAGAGAGCAATGCTGCATTTGCGTCAAACTCATGCAATTGGTTAACGGTAGTAATCCCGCTGATTTTGTTTTCACCACCTCTTCTGGGAAAGGCATTCCAGGCATCCACCACCCTCTCAGTGAAGAAATATTTCCTGATGGTTCTGATTCGTCCCTCCTGAAGTTTCATATTGCTTTCCTCTGGAAAAGGTTCAAGGAACATGCATCATTAAAACCTTTCAGGTATCTGAAGGTCTGTACATTTCTCCCCTGCATCTCCTCTCTTCAGGGATATTCATATTCAGATCCTTCAGCCTCTCCTCAGAAGACTTCTGATTCAGACCCCACATCATTTTAGTTGCCCTTCTCTGAACCGCTTCTGTCCTATCTCTATCCTTTTTGAGATAAGGTGTCCAGAACTGAACATTGTATTGCAGATGAGTCCTCAACAATGACCTGTACAAGAGCAGAGGAGAGCTGGTTATTTCTCTCACTATGCAGCCCAGCATTCTTCTTGCTTTGGCTATCGTCCTGTCACATTGATTCGCTGCCTTCAGATCATCTGACGCTATCACAAGGTCCCTCTCCCAATCTGTGCACATTAGTCTTTCATCCCTCATCACATACAGCTCTTTTGGATTACCATACCCCAGATGCACAACTCTGCACTTATTGGCACTGAAGCCAAGCTGCCAAGCCTTCAACAACTCTTCAAGCTTTCTTACATCACTTTCCATTCTCTCTACTCTTTCAAGCATATCCACATTGTTGCAGATCTTAGTATCATCTGCAAACAGACAAACTTTACCTTCTATCCCTTCCACAATATCGCTCACAAAGAAACAGAACCGGTACCAAAACCGATCCCTGTGGCACTCCACTTAGCATGGTTCTCTCTTCATAGTATGTTCCGTTTACCATTACACAGTTTCCTGTCAGTCAACCAGTTTGTAGACCACTCCATCACCTAGGCGCCAAGTCCCAAGCTTCTGATTTTATTCATGAGCCTCCTAAGTAGTGCCACATCAAAAGCTTTGCTGAAATCCAAGTAAATGACATCAAGCACTCTTCCTTGATCCAATTCTGTAGTCACCCAATCAACAAAATCAATCCGATTTGTCTAACAGGACTTTCCCCTGATGAATCCATGCTGCCTCGGGTCCAGCAACCCACCGGGTTGTAGATAGTTCACTATCCCTTCCTTCAACAGTGTCTCCATTAATTTTCTCACCACTGAAGTGAAGCTAGTCAGCCTGTAGTTTCCAGCTTCCTCTCTGCTACCATTCTTGTGAAGCGGGACTACCACAGCTTTTCTCTCCAGTCACACAGCACCATTCCAATTTCCAGGGATCTATTGAACACTGCAGACCTGCCAGTACATCTCTGAGCTCTCTCAGTATCCTGGGTTGTGTCTTACCTGGCCCCAAGGCCTTGTCCAGTTTCAGTTTTCCTAGCTCTTCCCATACATTCTCTTCTGTAAATAGAGTTTCATCTACCTCACCCCCATCTTCGGTCTTCTCAACCAGCAACAGTCCTTCTCCCAGGTTTTCATTTGTGAATACCAAACTGAAGTATTTGTCTAATATTTTGTCTTTTCTTCATCTCTCTCCACAAGTTGCTCCTTGTCACTTTTCAATTTCACTATACCACTTTAGACCTCCCTTCTTTCTTTGATACATCTGAAAAATGTTTTGTCACTTCACTTTACATCTTTAGCAATCCTATCCTCTGTTTAACCTTTTGCTTTCCTGATTTCTTTCTTCGTCTCCATCAGTTTCATCAGATATTCTTTCCTGTGTACCTATTTTTGGGATCCTTTATACTTCTTGAATGCTGTTCTTTTTGCCTTTATTATTTCAGCTATTTGTTAGCTGTTTTGAAATATTTATTTTTTTTATTAATATGGTTTGACTATAGGATTGATGTTTTATATTTCTTGATTTTGTTTGATGTTTTATAAGGAATAGTGATATTTCTGTTTTTCCATTTTTGTACTGCATACAGAGTCTTGCTTGTGGTTTCCAGTTCAGTTTTTGGCTTCATGTTTGTATTTCTACTTTATGGCTTCTTTATTCTGTATTTGATGAGGGTCTGTCTGTGTTCTGCATATGTGATTGAGGTGAAGTATTACACTAGCTTGTAGATTTTTTTGTAGGGATCTATAGAAGCCTGACTTGTTCTGTTTCCCTAATAGGAGGTGTATTGGTGTTTTAGGACCTGGTGTGCTATTTGCAATATTCCTTTTTTAGGTAGGATTGTTACTATTTCAGTCTGGTAGTTTATGTGCTATGGTACAGCAGGTTTGCTATAGATTCTGAGTACATTTTTTGCAGGGATCTTAATTATTACACAATGCTCCTGGTAATGGAAGGAGTTTGTGCTGCTGTTACTGAGGTAACACCAAAATTTGATTATTATTTTTCTATGGTGAGTGGTAAGGGGGAAGTGTCCTTGCTATGCTCTTCACCCTTTGTTGCTAGGGAGAGGGGGTTGAGTCCAGAGAGAGCCTTTAACAATCAGTCTTGGTATCCCCAGCAAGTATCAAGAAACAGATCTACTTCTTGGGATCTGCCAGGTACTTGTGACCCAGACTGGCCACTATCAGAAAAAGGATGCTGGACTTGATAGATCAGCATAGCAGATCTTATCTTCTTAAGCAGTATGAGAATGCCTTGTGCACGGTAAGAGTATGTTCATCCATGTCCTTTTTCACGTGTGCATGCATAGTTTATGCGCATAATATTCCTAGCTGCTTGAAATTATACAGCCAGGAAAATATGCATCTAAAACTCCATGAGTAGGAAATGTATTATTTAAAGTTTTTATTGCCCACTCCTCCGAGGTTTGGAGCGGGGTACACTGTTACATACATAAAAAATCAACATGGTTTACAAACAAGAACAAGATGATAAACAGTCAAACTGAATCTGACTGTAGGCCCAGGGTTCACTGGAGTATACATAGTACAGATGGAATACAAGCACAATAGGAAACCTTAGGCTGAGAGGTCAAATGAAGCCTTGAACAAATGGGTCCTTCAATGCTTTTTGTAAGGTTTGGGAACCCTTTCAATATGGAGTACAGCTGTGAGATGAGAATTCCACAATACAGGACCTTTCTACAAATACACAGATTGAAAATCAACACAGAAATAGAACAGCCAGTGTAAACATATACTTGCCCCCATGCTCCAATACACATACATTCACCCACCGGCAGCTGAAGTACACATACACTCCCTCCCAATTCTCTTCCCCCCACCCCCCAATCCATCTTTTCTTAAAAATAATACCTGGAGGTGAAGAAAGCCTTTGGAAAACCTGTGTACTGCATGGCGTACATCATTACAACCCTGTTTGGTCCTACTTGTGCACATAAAAAATGTAAGAGCCATATTTAAGTTAGGTTATCATGCAATTACACAAAAAAGTATGTAGCACATGGCAGGACACTGAAAAAAAAACAGCTTAATTAGCACAAGGTTGAAACATTAACAACCAGTGCTTTGTGTCCTTTCTGCTGTAAGAATCTAATTTTGGGAGGAAGATTTTGATACCAATTTGCATTTTCTTTTTTTGCCTCAAAACGTGTTCATTTGTTCTTAATTCTGAAAACGCCTTCATTTCTTAGAAAATAACACCTGTTATACAGATAAAAATAGTTTCTTCATTTTCTGCAATGCCTCATCATATGTAATTTTCATAACCTAAGTACTGACATCTGGAATTTGGCACCAGTAGCCATCTCATCATTCAATTCTGATTGTCAGTCCTGTCAAATAAGATGCTGTGATCCAAAATGAAACTGTAGTTTCTATTAACAAATTCCATTGTTACTTTTAAAAGCCAAATCCCAAAAGACCTTATCATTAAATAGCCATTTCGCCTCTTAGTACCGCAAGACATGCTTCTTTGTTTCTGGCACAGAACCAAGGTTTCCTAAAATAGTGGTCGCCAACCTGAGGGTCATGAGAGCTGCTTGGAGAATGTTACAAGAGAATAGCTGCGGCCTAGTGCAGTCTATCCCATTTGGTTGCCAGGCAAGACCTTCTCCTCCATTTAACATCCGACTATAGCAGCGAGAATAATGGAGCTTGCTCCCAAGTCCCCACACCTGCTGCTCCTCCCCGTTTATTTATTAATTGCTTTTTTATACCGACGATCGTTAACACATCAGTTTACATAGAAATAAAAGCATTGAAAAGAAATAAAATACAATTTGCATTTCAAATATTCGAGAAACAATAAATAATAAAGGTAAAAAATAAAAAATCCCACTAATATATAATCATTACGAGCAATAAAAATATTAAACACTTCCTGTTTACAAAGCAAACATGCAAGAACAAGCAAAAAGCATAAAACAAGGGGTCGTTTGTGCTTTGAATATACTCAAATGATGGAGCTTGCTTTATCTCATTATATCAGTATTAGATGTAACATATCTTATGATTTTTGAGAAAACGACATTAAAGGGATGCCAAATCATAGGTTTACTTTCTGGAATGTCTCCTTGAGAGCAGAAGTACTGGGGCACTTGAGTAGATGTCAGCTTCATAACAATTATGGAAGGGGATGTATGGGCCTGAAAACCTGTTTATCTTGATTTGTTTCATATGTACTAACTTCTCTCTCCATGATTTGTCTTTAAACTACTTTGGTTGAAAATTTGGGGGAATCTACTTTCTTGCTCCGTGAAGTATAAAGAACAACGTATCATCTTTGAGTGGGATACCCTTAGCCCTAATGGATTGAATCGGGAAATAGATTAGCCAGTGTTACTTTAGGTCATAGGACTGAGGACTGGGGAACAGTGTTGTGATTGGTTAGTTAGCTAAAGCCAGAAGAATGCTGGGCTGCATATAGAGAGGAATATAGAGTAAGAAAAGGGAAGTGATTATCCCCTTGTATAGGTCCTTGGTGAGGCCTCACCTGGAGTACTGTGCTCAGATCTGGAGACCGTATCTCCGAAGGCACAGAAACAGGATGGAGGCAGTCCAGAGAAGGGCGACCAAAAAGGTGGATGGTCTTCAACAAATGACTTATGAGGAGAGATTGAAGAACTTAAATATGTATACCCCGGAGGAAAGGAGGAACAGGGGTGATATGATACAGACTTTCAGATACTTGAAAGGTTTTAATGATCCAAAGTCAACGATAAACCTTTTCCATTGTAAAAAAAAAAAAAATCAGCAGAACTAGGGATCACAATTTAAAACTCCAGGGAGGAAGACTTAGAACCAATGTCAGGAAGTATTTCTTCACAGAGAGGGTGGTGGATGCCTGGAACGCCCTTCCGGAGGAAGTGGTGAAGACCAAAACTGTGAAGGATTTCAAAGGGGCGTGGGATACACACTATGGATCCATAAAGTCTTGAGGATGTGAATGAAAAGAAGAGGCATGGGGGTGGGCTTGCGGGAATGTCAGCTACTACCTGGTGATTAATACCCTTATTCAATAAACATACACACGGTTAATGAGACTCCAACATTACTCTATGCTTCAACAGCAAGAGGAAATGTGGGAAAAAGAATTTGCATTCACAAATAGGCATGGGAGTAGCTTGCTTATTGCGGCGGTTACTACCCCTAACCAATTAGGCTTGATACTTCACTTTGATGCAGCTCCAGCACTGCTCTCTACATCAATGGCGGCAGTGGAAGGAAATTAGAACCAAAAAGATACCAATAAGAGCCCTGACCTCAGCGGTCAGAGTAACAGATAAGTATGAGAAAAATAAGTGTGAAAGCTTGCTGGGCAGA
This sequence comes from Rhinatrema bivittatum, assembly GCF_901001135.1. Classification (NCBI taxonomy): domain Eukaryota; kingdom Metazoa; phylum Chordata; class Amphibia; order Gymnophiona; family Rhinatrematidae; genus Rhinatrema; species Rhinatrema bivittatum. The sequence goes on from NC_042623.1 coordinate 54,221,495, forward strand.
CTGAATGGGCCATTTGGACTTCTTCTGCCATCATTTCTATGTTTGAAATATATAACAGTGGAAATACACATGTGCAGTGTCTCAGAAGCTTGGAAATTAATCAGTATGGAGACTGCGTTCAGTAAGTAGTTGAGAATTTTGTTTCTAGTTGCTTATGGGATAGAAAGTTTCTTCATTTCAATAAGAAGAGAGATTGGATTTCGGTTTTAAATTAGTTTTTTTAAATATTTTTTGTGACAGAAGATCCATTTAAATTGTGATGATATAGATTTGCAGTTTAACATTTGATGGTGGGACCCAAGAAACAAATCGGAAGCCGATCAATAATGCTGGAAAGCAGGACAAACAGTAGTGATCGGTATAATCAGGGATTCTTTTATTGGTGTTAGCATGACTCTGGCCGAGTTTCACTCTCGCAGGAGCTGCCTCAGGGGCTACTACAAGAACAATATTAATTGGAATTACACATGACTGACATACATATACATTGACAAATAATGTCAAAAAATTGACAAAGATGCACAGTGGCAAATGGCCGCTGTGCTGGGAGCCTCTGGTCCCGCCCCGCCCTGCGGACTACCCCACCCTGCCCCATTTTGCAAGCCCCGGGACTTACACACGTCCCGGGGCTTTTTGCATGTCGCCAGGCCTTTTGAAAATAGGCCCGACGCACGTAACCTTTTGAAAATCTGCCCCAAAGAGAATAAGGACCTTCTATTAAGAATTATCTGAAAAAATCATTGATTTAGCAGTTATCAAAATCACTTTTTTTTTAAACTTTTTATTTGTAATGCAAGCATACACTGATCACAGGAATAGAAGACAAAATGACAAAACACACAAAAAAAAAAAGGAAAAAGGAAACAGTGTTCTAACATTTGTCTTCAATTAGCCCACTACAGGGGTGGGCCAAGAATGAAAAAGTCATTGAGGGTATGGTAATCGCAAGTAGAATATAATAAGGATAAATTTACATGTAAAGCCAACAAAAATAAACCTGTTTCTATACTTAAACCCACCTATAACATCAATTACTCAATACACATACTCCCTTCCACCATCTAAATTTTAGAATCAAGAAAGAAAAATGTAAATGTGAGGACTCAAAAAAGTATAAGTAGCTTGTTGAAATTTGACAATAACATATACAAGGTAAAAGAACCACAAAAAAAGTGGCAAGTGATAAAATCTACTGGTGCATTTCCAGAAATTTCTTACATCGCTCGTGTCTCTTTACACAAATCAGAATAAACCCTAATTTGGCCCCCCCACGAAAGCAGCATCATTGTTACAAAAATATAAAGGTAAAATAGAATCCTTAGCCTAATCAAATACAAAGGAAACCAAAAGCGAGACCCGTGATACTATTACTTCCCCTAAGTGTTCCAAAAAAGATGTCAACTTCAAAGATTCTATAGGCAGGTCTCCAGAGGAAAATCCAGGATCTTGGCGTGTCAACCTCCCTGCAGGCAAGTAGTAAATTTTGCTAACAGGGGGAATCACATTTTCAATTATCTTAAGCACTTCGGTCAAATACTTTTTAAATAACGCCAAAGGAGGATCAGTACGCATCCTAGGAAAATTAATGAACCTTAGGTACAGATGCCTCATTTAGTTCAAGAAATGTTCCATCTTCTTTCCAACTATTATTTTATTCTGTATTAGGGAGGATTGAACTGTCACCAACTGGCTTAACTCACCAGTAACAGGTCATTTCCTTGGCCTTGGCCGCCAAAGCAGTCTCCCGAAGCTGAAATTGTCCTTGTACTTGATTGAAGAAGGGTTCAAAAGAGAAAACAATTTGGTGGAGAGAGGCAATTGCCAACCAAACAGCATCGAGGGTGACTGTCTCAGACTTCTCCAAGGGAGAGACAACCACCGATAGAGTCAGAAAGGAGAAACAGGGGCCCACCAAACCCTCGAGCCCCGATGTTAAGTCTGCCTCCATCCCCTCCGCTTGAGCAAAGACAACAACAGATATAATTTCTGCCACTGCTGCAACACTCCTCTGGTCATGCTCTTGCACAGGGATGGACTTTCTGAAAATCTCCTTGCTCGCCGGCATAGAGCAGCTCTCCTCACCCAAGTCTTGCAGCGAGTATAGACATCACGAGAGAAGGGGTATTCCCAATGTTAGGAGATTCGCCACTTCGTTCCAGTTGCAAGAGAGTAGTCCTGAGGCCCAGGCTGAGTAAGACGTCCGCCCCAAAGCTAGGAGCCAAACCCTCTTACTTCAACGCCTGTGAAGGCCTCATCTGATCAACAGGTTACATGAATCCATTAATGGACATCTGATGACTCAGGAGGGAGCTCCGAGATGCAGAAGTTTCCCTAACCCTTCCCTTGAGTTTCCTTACCATCAAGGTAAGGAAACTAAGAAACAGATAGCAGGAAAACAAACAACAGCCAAGAGCTGGATTAGCATGGCTTCTTCAAGCCGCCATCTTGGGCCTCAAAATCTCTTTTTGAAGTGCAGCCTGCTTCTGCATCACTAAAAGGAAGTTAACAAAAAGGAACACCAGATACATAGATAATGAGTTTTCTGCTTTTGACTGCAAAAATAATTATTTTGATAGGGTAGAGGTAAAACATATGACAAGAAGAACAAAAATAAAGGTCAGTAAAAGGTCAGAAAAATATTATACTGATCATTGGTCTCCACTATGGGTAGAATCCAGCATCCTACTTCAAGTGCTAACTGCCACTATTTAATTTGGAGGGTAAAAAATCCCCACAAAATTAATATCTCATGTAGTCCTCATGAAAAAAAGGATAGCAATCATAAGAAGTAAATTACGCTCTTACACAGTTGCAACTTATGAGTTGAAACAATATGATCTTAATATTCCTATATCCTTCCTTCCCCTGCAATAATGAAGAAACTTTACAGGATTCACAAAAAAGCTAATGATATTCACTCTGGAATAATACTCCCAATGTAAGATTTCAAAGTCAACTTGAAAACTAAGATCTCTATTAATCACAAAATGATCCTAAATTTCTGTACATTACCACATAAGACTATAGATTTAGTCCTCAGGACCTATTAAGAGGGCAGGGAAATGTCGACCTTAGGAGATGGAGAAAACATTTCATCCCATAGTTTGATGATTATCATCTGGTAAATGAATTGGTAGATTTTCAAGTATTTCTTGTATTCTTCCCCCAATAATCTCACAGACATAAATATTACTATATGGCACAGCACCATGGCCACTTCTCATGTTGTTTTGGCTCGGTCTAGTCTTATAATGGCCTACTCTGATATTTCACTTGTACAGCAGTGTTTGATATATTTTTCTTAAGTCATTTCTTATATTCAGTTTGGTTCTTGTGCACTTACCAAAATTACCAGGGCCTACTATTCAAGTTAGTATAATATTTATTCTTACTAGAAATTTAGAATACAAACACCATTTAGTATATACAGGACTGACTGCCATGTAAAAGGCAGAGACAGTATAGTTAAAGCATGCATATGGTACTGGAGTTAGCATTACTAGAATATAAAAGGCATTCGGGGCTCTCAGCTTTGTTGTGTGTTAAACCAGCACACAGAACTGCAAGCAGTCCACATGTCAGAGTAAATCACACTCTCTTATCCATCACTGCCAGTGGAGCAGAAGCATCATGGCTTTGCTGCATATAATTTAGGTATTGTTTATTTATTTATTAGGTTTTTTTATACAGTTGTTCGGAAATACCATCACAACAGTTTACATAATTACAGACTGAATAAAAGTCAAATAAAGATAAAAGGTTAAAAATAATAAAATCAAGAATTACAATTTAATTCATAGCAATAAAAATAATAGAAGATAATTAAAGAGATAAAAGTAGGCCTCTAAGATGGAACAAACCACTGCTTCATGTTTACATATCAAAAAGTTCTCCAAGGAAGAATTGAAGCATATGCCTTACAGTTAGAGTAAACCACTCCACCAAAAGTTCTCAGCTAAGCGTGAGTGACTCAATAGGGGATTAATCTGAATCCTGATAAGCCTTGGTGATTAGCCATGCTTTCATGTTTTTTCTAAATAGTTTTAGGTCAGATTGTAGGCGTAACTGAGGTGGAAGGGAGTTCCAAATTTTAGGACCGGCTAGAGAGAGAGCTCTTGCTGTGACTTGGGTAAGGTGGGCTGATCTGAACTGAGGGAATCGTTAAGAGGCCTTTGCTAGCAGATCTAAGATTTCGTTGAGGCACATGTAGCCATATGGCGGTATTTAACCTTGTTATTTTAATAATTAGATTTTATTGTACATCATTTTGATTTTATGGAAAATTGGTATACCAAAACAAATTTACATTTACATGTGCGGGTCCTGCTGGGGAAGTGAAATCAAATCATAGTGCTGTGAGGGGGCTGTGAGGGTCTAAGGGATCACAAGTCCTGGGAACGAGGCGAGTTCAGGGGGGAGGGGGGAGTGGCAAGGGAAGCGAGGTATTTGTGTCCTGTCATGTTTGACAGGCTTGTACAGGCAACAAGCCTCTATTACTCTTCAAAACACATACTTTCTTGGACTTTTATACTCCTGTAACTTCGACCCATCAACATATATTTCCTTCATCGTCTAAGTCAGACTTCCTACCTCTTCTAATTTCTTTCCCATCACTGCCTTAGATATATGACAACTTACTTTGTCCTTTTTTCACCAGCTGCATCCCATCTTGTTTTTCCACATTGCCTTCTTTCATAAATGTCTTTGTTTTAGCAAGATATCAGGGATAATTTAGTAAGCAATAATTCTAGTTCAGCCTAAAAACAATTTTCCTCAAGGGCATTACATAAGCAAAATTTACAGCACAGATATACAGTATAATTACATAATCTAATAAATAGTACCGACCCAAGGTCAATTCTGTGTAAACTTGCATGATATTTAAGCACACATCTATCTTATATAAAGTAATATTTTATTTCATTCTAATATTCCACCTTACTTCACAAATATAAACCCAAAGATATTTACATCAAAGATAAAAATACAACAAGCAACACAAAATACCATATACCCTAACAAACAGAATAGCCCTGTTGTCCCTCATTCTCACTGGGAAAAAGGTCAACCTATAATACAAAGCTAACACAATATACAATCATATTTCCAACCTCAAAGTAACATTCAACCAAAACCATTGTTATGTATTGCTTTTCATTATTTTACAGGAGAAGAGGACCAGATGGATGAACTGCCGGAGAAATTAACGGAGTTCTACTCATAAACAAACATCTTAGCAGCGTTATGCAATATTTATTTTTACAATTCATTTCATTCCAGGACTTAACAATCATCTCTTTATATAAGGCCTCAGAAATATGCAAATTTAATTAGATGTCCCCATGATATTTTACAGTTAAGTAGCACTTACTACACTCAGGGAGAATGGCTCAAAAGTTCACATAGCAAGCAAAAACTAAAACGAACAACTACTTAGATTTAAAATGCGTCTTTTTGTTTGGGTCAAGGAAAACTTGCTCTCCTAAATGTTCGCAAAGACGTGTAGAACCTGGAATAGCCAGTGTGATTTTTCCCACCAGCACCCTCCCACTCTCTGTCTCAATCTTAGATACTAACCGAAGGTTACCAACTCAGGGTGCAGACTGGGAGCGTAAAAACAGAGTTTGGATATATTTGATTAAATGAATCCCTTGTTCCTCCTTTACGAGCATCATTAGACTCCATTAAAATCTGCAAAACAATTTATTTGGGGAAAAAAAAAAAGAATCTACAGTGTTGCCACTGGCCAGTCTTAATACTTCATTTAAACAGACGTAAAAAGCAAAGGATGCATTACAGATGGTATACTTCTGATAGCTTTATTTTCCCCAATAGCAGCCTACAAAACAACACTCTGTTTCTGCTTGTTGGGGAATCTTTTATTGAAGCTCATTCTATGATTTTAAACAATCCTTCTCCACCCTCCTCCTCTGTATCTTCAGTGGGTAAGATAAAATCAAATTACCTCACTCAGGTTAAATATCAATAAAGATGTCAACTTATAAAGAGAGAGCACTGACTTACCAAGTTCATTGAGACTCTGAGCAGCTTTTGTTATCTCCCTGCTTCCTCCCTGTAGTTGTCCTTGAAGTCTCTTGCTGAGATACAGGATGCGGATTATTCTTCGAAGCAAATCACATGCCGCCTGTGAATGTGCAGTCAACACAATAAGTCTGTAGATAGGTAGTATTTGCTGTGAACATCCATACAGATCAAGTCTGGATTCTGCAGAAGCTTGCCTTATTACAGACGGGGTAGGCATACAGGCTTTTAAAAAGTAAATAACCGTATTGAAAGGATTATTGCTTGAAGAAATTCCAACCTATATGTACAAGTCAGGCTTGCAACATTAGAATGCAATCAAATCCAATATTTCAGAAGTGGAAACATCAAATATATTCGGTCCCAGTGTTTTCAATCATTTAAAATGTTGGATTACACAACCTAAATAAGGTATATGTTGATTTTACATAGAAAAGATTAATTCTTAAGTATTCAATTACAATAGAGCGAGAGCATAGAAATCCTCCAGTCTTATATCTGAATTACATTACATTGTGAAAACAATGGAAGCCACACTGACCAGCCTACTACTTGGAAGCTGCAGCAGTAAACATGGCAGTAAAAGAAAAACTGCTGTAATTTAAAAGCCACAAACCCCCCCCCTACAAAGATAATGTATCAGCTCTGGAGAAACCTACATGGGACAATGTGTCCCCATCCACTAGGATCTGTTCACATAAGCACTGTTATATTAACAGAAATTTTCTAGTTTGCTGTCAAAGTAAAGTAACATTAACAGATATTCACATTACTGCCTCCTCAAAAACCTCATTTTGCTAATTTGTCTACTCGCCTCCCTTTTTTCCATCTATACCTCACGCCACAGTAAACACTGTGATACTAAAATCAGCGGTAATTTTGTTTTAAGAAACTGGTACTGGGTCAGGATCAGCAGCAGCCTCCATCTCTCACGCCAGCTTCAACTGAGAAACGGAAGCAAGTTCAAAAAGATTACAGGTAGGCAACTAGAGTCCATTTCCAGCCGCTGTCCAACCAGCAAAGTTAACCGAATAAACGTATCCAGCTAACTTTGGTAGGATATTCAGTGGCGCAGCCGCATCACTGAACCATATCCGCCTACCTTAAAGTTAGCCGGATAAGTTTATCTGTCTAACTTTAAGACTGCTTTGTAGCCCGACCAGAGTTAGCCGGATAACTTATTCAACTAAATTAACTCTGCCCCGGAATGGCATTTAGCTGGATAAGTGGCAGAAATATTCAAAAGTCGGCATTGAGCAGGAGAGCTCATAAGTTATCCAGCTAAATGCCGTTGAATATGGACCCCTAAACGTTTTAGGTCGATGACATGGCAGAAAATCCTCACATGTGGGGGAAGACCTCCGGGGCTGGTGCAAGGGTATTAGGCACCCTAGGTGAACCTTTAGTCTTATGCCGTTGCCCCCTGTCCCTGAGACTGACGTACTGTTGGCTGCTCCAAAACAGGTCTCCTCTTGGCACCATTGGCTCTTGCATTGCATCCCCCTTTAACCTCTTCTCTCACCATCCGCCCAGGATCTCCTCCTCTTTGCCCTCTCTGCCCAAAGTGCCCAGCATTTCTTCTCTCTCTATCCCTGCCTAACATCTCTTCTCTCCTCCCAACATTATTCCCTCCCCACCCCTCCACGCCATGCCTAGCATACCAGCATCACCCTAATCTCTTTGCCCTCTTTCCACATTGCCAGTATCCTCTCTCTCTCCACGCCACAGAGCTGCAAAGCTCTCTATACACCCTGCCAAATGCTCAGCACCCGCTCTTTCTCCACCCTCTACCCACTCAATACCATCTCACTCTCTCTACCCTACCACCCTCTCTGCAGTGTCCCTCTCTCCACCAACACCTTCTATATCTCTCTACCTCCCAACCCACCCAGTACTATCTCTCTCTCTCCACCCTTCCACGCTTACCCAGTGTTCACTTCCCGTTCTCTCTCTCTCTTTTCTCCTAATGCAGCAGCTCCAGATCTCCTCCTGCATTCGTCAGCCACCGGCAGGATGGACTTCGCCAGTGGCCCCAGCCACCGGAGCTACCTCTTCTCCCTATATCACTGGCAGAGTGGGCTCTGTCAGAGTCCTCAGGACTCTTCCTCTTCTTCAGCTGCAAGCAGGGTGAGCTCGACCACAGCTCCAAGCCTCTCACTGGCAGGAATTTCCTGCCCCAAAATATCTGCCAATCTAGGAGACGGCCTGGTTCATCTATTGGAAGCACCCACCCTGTAGACCTCTATGGTGTTTAATGGCAAAAATCTCTGAAGCTTGATGGTCATGCGGCAATCTAATGAGGAAAAAAGTGGTTTTTGTGCCTCGCCCAATTTTTATTATCCATTAGATACTTAGCAGGGAATGTCTTCCCTACTGCTTTGCATTATTTCCTACTCCTTCTATGTGACTTGGAAAGGAAATCTGGGGCCAATACACTAAACCGTTACACATATTTAAAGGCTAATGTTAGACATGCACATAAAACACACAAAAATATAAACAGTAAAGTATGAGCATTAGTACAAACAGTAAAGCAAAACTTAATTACTCCTCCTGGAGGTATTTTATTTATTTTATTTATTTATTTATTTAAGTGATTTTATATACCGACAACCGTTTGCACATCGTGCCGGTTTACAAGTAACTTACAACCAATAGATATATAGGCAATGCCTTTACAAAAAACAGTATGCAACATAAACGCAGTAACAGAGCAAGTAACTAAATAACTTGGGGAGGGAGGGATGGTGGGTGGACAAGGGAGGGGGCAGGGGGAGGGTGAAACAGAGACACATAAGGATAAGATATGTACAGGGAGTGGAGGAACAATTGGTATGTACACTGGTTATATACAAAATTGTATAAGCGCAAAAACAACAGTCGTTGAAGTGAGGTTATATGTGAGGTTGTACAAACCTCACATATACTTAGTTTTTTTTGCATTAATGTGCCTGCATTATATTTTGCACCTTTTAATACATTATTTTTCACTGTGCTAATAGGTAAAGAGCTTTCTTGCATACTTTTGCATCTCATTACTTCATAAGCCTAGATTTTGCATTAACATTAATGCAAGCTAGTTTACACGTATTAACAGCACTGTTGATATACATTAACTATTTCTGTTACATAGTCATTTAACACAAATTAATGCTTGCATTACCATTAACACAGGACATTGGCCCCCTTATTTCCCCCTCCTCAATCTATCCAATTCTAATTGAACAAAATCATCATTGAAATCTCCCTTAATCCAGACATGTGCTGCTGGGTTATGTAACCCAGAGGTTGCTGCATGTATATTTGGCATATAAAGTGTGTAAGTGTGTAAGTGTGTGTAAGTGTGTGTGTAAGTGTGTGTGTGAGTGTGTGTAAGTGTGTGTGTGTAAGTGTGTGTGTGTAAGTGTGTGTGTGTGTAAGTGTGTGTATCTAATTGGGATGAAAGGTATTATTCAAAGTCAAATTATCACAATTTTTCATCTCCAGACATCTGACAATCTAAAATGATTTTTCTAAATGATTTGATTTTAAATCATCAGTCAAGCCCACAAAGTTTTTCTCCACTTTGATAATGTCACATCTTCTGTTTGTGCATCCTTCTCAGGCTGTTCAAGTCACAATGAAACACACTGTTTCAATTTTAGTCTTAACACCTAACTGGACACTTTGCTTCTTTTATTCTAGGTGAGAAATCATCTCTTTCATTATGTTTAAATCTAAATAAAGACGCCTTCTAATCTTTGTCTCCAATCCATTAATACAAATAATAAAGTGCACATTTAAGTGACAAATGAATTATGCCTGTTGAAGAAATTACTGTAGATGCTAATTACCGTATTTTTCGCTCCATAAGACACTTTTTTCCCCCCAAAAGTGGGGGGAAAATGTCTATGCGTCTTATGGAGCGAATATTAAAAAAAAAAAACACCTAACTACAACCCCCAACCCTCCTGACCCCCACCCCTCCAAGACTTGCCAACAGTCCCTGGTGGTCCAGCGGGGGTCCGAGAGTGATCTCCTGCACTTGGGCCGTCGGCTACCAGTATTCAAAATGGCGCTGATAGCCTTTGCCCTTACTATGTCACAGGGGCTACCGGTGCCATTGGTCGTTCCCTGTCACATGGTAGGCGCACAAGTCAGATTCCCTTACTGTTAAAGCAAAGAGCAATATTGGAGCTGCAGCAACAGCATGAAGGCCCACCAGCCAAGGGTAGCAACCGCCATACAACAAGTTACCCCCATGCACTTCCCTCTTCATTTCCATCCTTTAGTCCCTAGGGATCCACAGTGTTTATCCCATGCCCCTTTGAAATCTTTCACTGCTTTTGTCTTCACCACCTCCTCTGGAAGGGCATTCCAGGCATCTACCACCCACTCCGTGAAGAAATATTTCCTGATGTTAGTTCTGAGTCTTCCTCCCTGGAATTTCATTTCATGATCCCTAGTTCTACTAATTTCTTTTCAATGGAGAAGGTTTGCAGATTGTGCATCATTAAGACCTTTCAGGTATCTGAAGGTCTGTATCATATCTCCCCTGCACCTCCTCTCCACCAGGATATTCATATTTAGGTCCTTCAACCTCTCCTCATCAGTCATTTGATGGAGACCTCCCATCATTTTTGTCATCCTCTGGACAGCCTCCATCCTGTCTCTGTCCCTTTCAAGATACAGTCTCCAGAACTGAACATAATACTCCAGGTGAGGCCTCACCAAGGACTTGTACAATAGCATTATCACCTCCTTTTTCTTACTGGTTATTCCTCTCTCTATGTAGCCCAGCATTCTTCTGGCTTTAGCTATCGCCTTGTCACATTGCTTCGCCATCTTCAGATCACTAGACACTATCACCCCAAGGTCCCTCTCTTGCTCCATGCACAACAGTCCTTCAACCCCTCCCCTCCCCCCCCCCAATCACATACATCTATTTTGGATTACCATACCCCAGATGCATGACTCTGCACTTCTTGGCATTGAATCCCAGTTGTCATGTCTTCAACCACCGTTCAAGCTTCCTTAAATCACATCTCATTCTCTCTACTCCTTCCGGGCATGTCCACTCTGTTGCAGATCTTAGTATCATCCACAAATAGACAAACTTTACCTTCTATCTCTTCCGCAATGTCGCTCACAAAGATATTGAACTGGTTCCAACTCCAATCCTTGTGGCACTCTGCTTAACACCATTCTCTCTTCCCAGTAGGTTCCATTTACCATCACATGCTGCCTTCTATCCATCAACCAGTTTGTAATCCACTCCAATACCTTTCTGCTTACTCCCAAGCTTCTCATTTTATTCATAAGCCTCCTGTGCGGGACGGTATCAAAAGCTTTGCTGAAATCCAAGTAGATCACATTGAGCGCTCTTCCTCAATCCAATTCTTTAGTCACCCAATCAAAAAAATCAGTCTGTCTGACAAGACCTTCCCCTAAATCCATGCTGCCTCAAGTAGAGCAACCCACTGGATTGTAGATAGTTTACTATCCCTTTCCTTCAGCAGAGTCTCCATTAATTTTCTCACCACTGAGGTGAGGCTAACCGGCCTGTAGTTTCCAGCCTCCTCTCTGCTCCCACTCTTGTGAAGCAAGACCACTACTTTTCTTCTAAATCTTGCGGCACCACTCCCGTTTCCAGGGATCTATTGAACAGGTCTTGCAGCGGACCCGCTAGCACATCTCTGAGCTCTCTCAGTATCCTGGGATGAATCTCATCAGGCCCCATGGCTTTGTCTACTTTCAGATTTCCTAGCTCTTCCCATACATTCTCTTCTGTAAACAGAGTTTCATCTACTCACCCCCCTCCGATGTCTTGTTTATTAGAGATGGTCCCTCTCTAGGATCTTCTTTAGTGAACACACAGAACTAAAGTAATTGTTTAATTTTTCTTCCTTTTCTTTGTCTCTGTCCACACATTGACCCCTATCACCTTTCAAGTTCACTATACCACTTTGGAGCTTTTTCCTTTCTCTGATATTTCTGAAAAATGATTTGTCCCCACTCTTTACCAATCCTTTCTTACACCTGACTTTTTGCTTTATTGATTGCTTTCTTCATCTCCCTCAGTTTCACCAGATATTCTTCCTTGTGTAGCTCTTTTTGGAATCTTTTATATTTCTTGAACGCTGTTCTTTTTACTTTTATTTTATCAGCCACCTCCTTTGAGAACCAGATCGGTTTCTTATTTATCTTGCTTTTGTTTACTTTTCTAACATATAGATTAGTTGCCTTAGTAATTGCTCCTTTTAGTTTGGACCACTGTTCCACCTCTCTCATTTCCTCCCAGTCTTCAAGTTCAGCCTCCACATACGTCCCCATTTCCACAAAGTCTGTATTTTTGAAGTTCAAAACTTGGGTCTGTGTGTGACTTCTCCGGATCCTATTTGTAATATCAAACCATACCGTTTGATGATCATTGGTGCTGAGATGAGCATACACTCAGACATTAGAGACATCATCCCAGTTAGTGTGCTCTAGGTCAAGTTTAACTCCCTCCCTCTTGGGTTCCATTACTATTTGTTTGATCAGAGCCCCTTGCAGGGCATCCACTATCCCTCTACTTCTGGTAGATTCCGCAGAAAGGATACTCCAGTCTACATCTGGCAGATTAAAATCTCCAACAATCAACACTTCTCCCTTCTTTCCCACCTTTTGGATGTCTTCAACCAGATCTCTGTCTAGTTCTTCCATTTGAGTCGGAGGCCTGTAAATCACTTCCATAAAAATGGATGCACCATCATCTTTTTATAGGACAGCCCATAATGCTTCTTCTCTACTCCCATCTTCCTTGCAGTTCAGTTGCTTGGATATTGTTTTTGACATAAAGAGCTACTCCTCCCCCTTTTCTGTCCTCTCTGTTCTTCCTTAACATGTTATAGCCCGGTATGGCTGTTCCCAATCATGAGAATCTGTGAACCATGTCTCCTTAACAGCAACAATGTCCAAGTCTGCCTCCACCATTAGGGCTTGCAGGTCTGGGATTTTGTTGCCCAGACTACAAGCATTTGTGCTCATAGTCTTCCAGCTTTTGTCTTTCAGGTTTCTGCTTCTCTTGTACTTGTTTTGTGCCTTATTTGGCTGCCTTTTGTTATCTCCTGCACCCATTTCCTATGTATTTGTATTAGGGGGTGACATCCCAATGTCCTTCTACCACTCCCGTCTAGTTTAAATGTCTTATGGCATAGGATTTGAATTTAACTCTTAGGATCTTTTTTCCTGACACAGACAGATATAAGCCATCTTTAACATAGAGCCTTTTACTGTTCCATAAATGGCCCCAGCCTCCAATATATCCAAAATTTTGATCATTACACCAAGTTTTGGGCCATGCATTGAAGTTCTTTATATGGCTTAGCCTCTATTTCCCCTTTCCATGAACAGGTAACACTTCTGAAAAGGCAATAGTCTTCGCCATGTGTATAATCTGCTTCGCCAGAGACTGGAAATCTCTTTGTACCACTTGGATGCTGTTTCTAGCAAGGTTGTTGGTTCCCAGATGGATGATAATATCAACTTCAAAGTCTTTGCTTTCTTCTTTCATCACATTGACTATTTGAATAGCATTTCTACTGGTAGATGATTCCAGAAAGCTTTTAACTTTAGGGTTTCCCTCAAAGAGAGTTCCCATGTTAGTGCCTCTGATTATAGAGTCACCCAGCACTAAGAGCTTTATCTTATGGTTATTGATTTTATTATAGAATTTCTGCATGCATTGGGTTTCTTCTTTCTTTTCAGATACCACTTCAGTCTCTATTGCTAGAGCTTCTTCATTATTTACTACAGAGAAGGTATTTCGTACTTCTGTCACTTGAGGTCCCACTGTAATCCATTTGTTCTTGGGTTCTTGTGTGCTCTGTGTAGGTGAGGGGGGGAACATATGGGCTGTATACAGCGTTCAGCTCCCTCTCGTTTTTTGCCCTCCCCCAATCTACTGCACAGCAGCAGTCCCTTCTTTGGCTCCCCTTTTGACCTCTGTCAAGAGACAGTGCCCTTCCCTCTCCCTCTTTCTGTCTCTCTTCCGTTTTATGCTCCTTGGGCTACAATGTTGTCGATCTTTCTTCAATGGCAGCCACAATAGCTGAAGAAACAAAAGATCAACACAGGGCCAGCGAGTCATGAGGCAGCCCCTACCTATCTTCTGCATAAGCTTATTCACTGCAGTATCCTGAAAACACGAGTGGCAGGGGTCCCCTAAAACAGATTTGGGATCCATTTCCCTAGATCCTTCGGCCTTGGGCACCCTCAATTCATTTTTAGGCTCATAGACTCCCCCTGAGTTTTTATAATTAAACTCAACTATCATTATGTCCCCACCACAACCCTTTCACAGAACAATCCTATAAAATCTTATAACTTGACATCATACTTTTAAATATTAAACTTTGCTTTGCAAAATATATGTTTCAGAAATCATGTCACAGTGATGAATATATGTTTTCTGTGATTTTTGGAAAGAGACTGCAAAAAAATAAATAAATAAATGCAAGAAATACCTAAATTTATCAAATAAAAGATATTCATACTACATTGGCTTAAGATAATCTCTGAAATAGCTGGCTGGGCTGAACTGGAATTTTTTTCCCTTTACTACTCACCATAGGAAAACATTCAAATTATTTTGTCACTTTAGTGACAGTGGCACAAAGTCCCTCAATTACAAGGCACTCTGCGAAGTAAGACAAAGCCCTGCAAAAAGTCACTCGGAACCTATATAGCAAATCTGCCATACCAACACAGCATTAACTTCCAGATCTCAAACAGCTACAACCCTGCAGGAAAAGGCAACACTGTGCCTAAAACAGCAATACACCTTCTAGTGGGAAAACAGAACAAGCTGGATTACTGCAGATCCCTACACAGAATCTACATGATAGCAGAATATTTCACCTCCGTCACAGACCCCCCCCACCCCTACCAACTACAAAATAAAGGATCACAAATTAGAAATATGCAGTTAAAAACTGAATGATTCTTTGTTCTGCTATCCTCTCCAGTCTCCCCCCCCCCTTTCTCTTCCCTGTAGATGGGGGGGGGGGGGGGGTGACCAGAGAGCAGAAGGGGGCTGGATCAGGGAAGGCACTTCTTTGCTTTACACTGTGCTCTGTTTACTCCAGGTTACTCTGTATCCACCCTCTTCCAGATCCTTGCATGATACCTGGGAGGGGAGCGGCTGGAGTAGGAAGCAGAGGGCTGATCTCTGCTGCCTGAGATTTGGCCACTGCCAATATAGTCATCAGGGCAAAGCCTTGTGTGCTAATGCCCATAGGTAAAAGGCTTGATAATGCTCCCTTGAACTTGCCACCCGGGGCAGCCGCAACCCTTGCCTCCTCCTAGGCCCAGCTCTGGACTTAGGCTTTTGTGAGAACAAACTGTTCATTAGAAAACAACATATTTGACTGTCCTAATGAGCAGCACAGAAAAATGACAATAAATGACAATAAATCAATTGACTAGTAAGACATGTTTTGCAAGCAGTCTATACGTATAGATACTCTGTCATACGTAAAAAGAACTCTGATTACATATGACAACAAAGAATCACAATGGGCAATTTTCATTCAGGCTGGTACTTTACTAAGACAGGTGTTCCTCAAGGCTCTGCACTTTCTGCTCTTTTATTCAATCTATATCTGTTACCATTATGCCATCTCCTAGCTGGTTTAGATCTAAACTTTAAAATATATGCAGACGATATACAGTTTACAGTCCCTTTCACTGATTCCTGGTCCAAAAACTTTCTCTCTACTACAACTATATCTGTCTACAATAAAAATGTGGTTAGCTCACAACAGGCTAAAACTAAACACCAATAAACAGAGTTAATCTATCTTTCAACTATACCAGATTCAATTCACCAGCCACCTCCAACCTTTACATTCGAGAATCAAATTATCACAATAAAATCTCATGCAAAAAATTTGGGAGTAATCATGGACTCCAGACTAGCAATGACTGATAACATATCCGAAACAGTAAAAAAATCCCTTTTCAAAATACACGTTAAAAAAACTCAAGCCGTTACTACTCCCAAATGACTTCTGATTAGTTACTCAAGCGTTAATTTTATCCACCTTGGACTATTGTAATTCATTATATCTTGGTCTACCTCAAACAACAATACCACTACTGCAACTTGTACAAAATGTAACTGCTCGAATGTTATGTAATGTATCACGTAGAGATCACATCACACCTACATTACAATATTTACATTGGCTTCCAATATCATTTCATATAACTTACAAAATCTTGTCCATAATACATAATCTACTATACAATGTTAATTCCATTTGGTTATGCTCATTATTAAGAATTTACAGGCCATCCAGACAGCTCCATTCTCTTGACAAATGTACTCTGGAAATTCCCTCATTAAGATCTGTCAGTTTATCACTAACACGAAAACGTGCTTTTTCCGTAGCTGGTCCGACATTATGGAACTCTCTCCCAGACCATATCCGATTAACAGCTAACCGCAGAGAATTTAAAAAACTACTAAAGACCCATCTATTTACACGTGCATATAACTTACACTAAGATCTTTACACAACGCACTATATTTCTGTCAGCACAAACTAAGTATTATATTGTAATGTATTTTAATTGCTGTAACATTTTCCTGTATGTTTTAATTTGTGTATGTTTTAATTTGTAAACCGCCTAGATGGATAGACTCCTACCCCATTGTGCGGTATATAAAAACTTTCAATTAAATAAATAAATAAATAAATAAATAAATAAATGATCTTGGTCTCACCTATTAAACCCACTATATGAATGGCTGTCTCTTGTTATTAGAGCATAAGATCATAAGAATTGCAATACTGGATCAGATCAAGAGTCCATCAAGCCCAATATATTATTTCCAACATTTGCCAATCCAGGTCTCAAGTACTTTGCAAGATCCCAAACATTAGACAAATCCCATGCAGCTAACATGCAGGGATAAGTATTGGCTTTTCCCAAGTCTCTGATCAATAACAGTTTATGGACGTCTCCTGAAGAACGTGTCCAAACTTTTTTTAAACCCAATTACGCCAGAGGCCTTTACCACATCCTCCAACAATAAATTCCAGCACTTAATTGTGTGTTGAGTAAAAAAGAAGTTTCTCCAATGTATTTTTTTTTTTAATTCTTTATTTTCAAATTTTTTGGAAACATCCCAAGAAAACCTCCAATGTATTTTAAATGTACTAACTTCATGGAGTGTCCCCCTAGTTTTTGTATTATTTGAAAGACTAAATAACCAATTAACATTTACCTGTTCTATTTCACTCATGATTTTATAACTATCATATTTCCCCCCCCCCCCCCAAAGCCATCTCCAAGCTGAAAAAAGCACTAACCTCTTTTGCATTTCCTCATAAGGGAGCTGTTCTGTCCTCTTTATCATTTTGGTCACCTTTCTCTGTACCTTTTCTAGTTCAGCTATATCTTTTTCGAGATACGGCAACCAGAATTGCACACAGTACTGTAGGTGCGAACTCACCATGGAGCGATACAGAGGCATTATGATATTCTCTATTTTATTCTCTATTTCCTTCTTAATTGTTCCTAACACTGTTTGCTTTTTTGACTGCCGCTGCACACTGAGCCCAGGATTTCAAAGTATTGATTATGATGATGTCCAGATCCTTTTCCTTGGCGGTAACTCCTAATATGGAACCTAACATCATTTAACTACAGCACGGGTTATTTTCCCTATGTGCATCATTTTGTACTTGTCCACATTAAATTTCATGCCAATTGGATGCCCAATCTCCCAGTGTTGCAAGGTCTTCCTGCAATTTCTCACAATCCACTTGTGATTTCACTACTTGGAATAATTTTATATTATCTGCAAATATGATCACCTCATTTATCATTCTCCTTTTTCAGATCATTTATAAATATGTTAAAAAGCACCAGTCCCAGTACAAATATCTGAGGCACTCCACTTTTAACTTTCCCCACTGAGAAAATTGACCATTTATTCTTACTATCTATTTCTTACATTTTAACTAGTTTGCAATCACGATAGGACATTGCCTTCTATCCCAGTACTTTTTATTTTTCTCAGGAGTCTCTCATATGGGACTCTGTCAAATGCCTTCTGAAAATCCAAATACACTATATCCACTGGATCACCACTACCCACATGTTTTATCCAGCACATTTGATTTGATAGATCATGAGGGTTTGGATGCACAGTGCCTGGAGTCTGGACTTGGAGATGTCATCCTTAAGTAGGTGGCTGCTTTTTTGAAGGACCGCACGCAGGTAATAGTCCAACAGGGGAAGGTCTCTGCCTGTAGAAAAGTTGTGCAAGGCGAACCACCGGGATCATCTCTGTCGCCACTCCTATTTAATTTGTTTTTGGCTCCAATTGGGAAATTAATAAGATCTTTTGGGTTCATCCCATTTATTTATGCAGATGATATCCAGATACAGGTCCCGCTAGGAAGAAACGGATCAGTGATTGTATTACAAATGAATGAATGCCTATTTGTTAAGAGAAAATGGATTTATCAATTTTGCAAGCAATCATATTCTCAAAAATTGATTACTGCAATTCTCTTTTACTTGGGCTCCCAGCTATTGCCCTAAAACCTCTACAAATGCTCCAAAATGCCACCGCTAGGATTCTAACTAAAGCCAAAAAAAGGGACCACATTACGCCAATTCTAAAGAATCTCCATTGGCTCCCTATAAAATATAGAATCCTCTACAAAACACTCTCTACCATCCATAAATCTATTTACAAAACATCACACCTTGACCTCAGGATACCTTTGCAACTACACTCATCCTCCCGTCCACTGAGATCTGCACATAAAAGTTCGCTAAAAATACCTCCATTCAAAATATCTTCCAACAAAAGAGCCTTCTCCACAGCAGGTCCTAACCAATGGAACTCTCTCCCCGCAGACCTTAGGCTCGAACAATGCCCCATCACATTCAAAAAAAGACTCAAAACCTGGCTTTTCACACAAGCCTACACCTGAAATGATCTTTTATATCACTTTTCCTTCCTGGTTAATGATCTCTTTATCCCACATTGCTTAATAATCCTTGAATTAATCTGAATTTCCCTCCTGCCAATCTTCAACCACTTGTTACATGATTAACCTAATTTGTAGAAATTCTGCTAGTTAAAATTGTATATATTGTATAAGTTATTATTTATTCAATTCAATGTTGTCCAAGTTCCATAGTTTCCCTGTTCTCTGTAAGACATTCATGTTAAGTCATTTCTAAGTTCCATGTAAACCGAAGTGATTGGTAACATTGTTACCAGAACGTCGGTATAGAAAAAAATGTTAAATAAATAAATAAATAAATAAATAAATAAATAAATAAATGCCTATTTGTTAAGAGAAAATGGATTGGTGTTGATTTCTAGTAAAACAGAATTGTTGAACTTAGGTACAGAATTGGTATTTTCTCATCCTATTTTTAAAAGGGGTGAAGTTACCACCAGCAGAAGAGGTAAACGTCTTGGATGTAAACCTGGAGTCAACTATCTTTTGAGAAACAGGTGGTGTCTATAGCAAGAACAGCATGTTCTTGCTATAGACACCACCTGTTCGCTGCAAGCATTCAGCATTTAGCTGCAAGCATTCAGCTAACAACCACCCTGCAAACAGTCAGCTAACAACCATCCTGAGCAAAACAACCATACTACAAGCATTCAGCAAACAACCATTCTGCAAGCAGTCAGCTAACAACCATCCTGAGCAAACAACCATACTACAAGCATTCAGCAAGCAACCATCCTGAACAAGCAACCATCCTGAGCAAACAACACTCAAGCAACAGCAAAACAACTACCTCTCAGCACTCTACATTAAAGCAAAAGACTCACAAAGACTGCCTTCTCCCCCCAGTCCATCAACAGCACAAACGCAGCACCACTACAACACAAGCGCTACACGCTAAAATGTTCCCCACCTTCCCAATACCTATTTTACAACACAGCCTGTCAGCAATAGGAAAACCTAACAGATCATTCATACTACAACACAAACGACAGGCGCTACACCGAAACCTTAAATCATTCACCCCAATTTTGATAACACCCATCACCCAACTCTTAGGCCTCACTGTATTCTCACTTTCACTATTCAATGCACAATCTCTGTCCAAGAAATCTCTAATCCTCAACGACTATCTCCTTGATACCAAACCAGATATATGTGCTATAACAGAAACATGGCTCAAACCCACGGACACAGCAATTATAAACCAACTCCCCACATCAAACTACGACATCTTCTCCATCCCCCGACTGAAAAAAAGAGGAGGAGGACTCCTATTTGCATCAACAAAAGACCTCGGGTTCATCCAGCACCCATACAACTCAGACTCTAAGCTAGAAATGGGTCTCTTCACCTCGGAACAACTACAAATCCTACTCGTCTACGCCCCTCCGGGCCTCCTTGAGACAGACCCCTCCCCCTTAGTAGAGGAAATCACAACCCTCATCAAACTGGACGCTCCAGCAATTATCCTAGGAGATTTTAATCTGCATGTGGACAACCCTACCCCATCATCCAGCTGTGAATCCTTTCTCTCAGCCCTGGGTTTCAAACAATTAGTTACCAAACCCACACACAAAGCAGGCCACACGCTGGATCTTATCTTTATTAACCCAGGCATCAAACATTCTTCACGCCTCAAAAGCAAGAAGGTCCCTTGGTCTGATCACTCACTTATCTCAACCGCATTCTCATTGAATAAACCCTCCACCTCCAAAGGGCCCTCACCATCTTTCCCATACAGAAGATCCTGCTCTACAGAAGACCTCAGCTCACACCTAGCCTCTCAACTTCCATCCATTGATCTCTCAAACCCGAACACAGCTCTCCGCTCTTGGAAAGCCATCACAGATTCCATAGCCGACAAGCTATGTCCGCTAGCAACCAAAAAATCACTCCCAAACGCCTCCAAAAGACAACCATGGTTCACGGAAGAACTAAGAAAGCTAAAACAAAATCTAAGACAGAAAGAGAGCGACTGGCGCAAATCCCCAAGCACCAATACACGATCCATCTACAAAGCCACCCTCCATCAATACAAGTCAACTACCTCTAAATCCAAAAGGGACTACTATGCATCCAAGATTCACCACTTAATCTTCGACGCAAAAGCCCTCTTCGCCTATGTCTCCAATCTCACCCAAATCATCCCACAGGAGATTCCCAACGACCTAGCACAACCCAAAGCTGAAGAACTTGCTCTTCATTTTCACAACAAAGTCAACAGCCTTCTAACTCATCTGCCTTCTAATCCCACCGACCCTGCTCTTTACCAGTCTCTTCAACAATCATCCCCCAACAACAATGGTCTGGAAACACTTGAACCCATCTCTATCTTAGAGATACAAACTCTTATAAGAAGAATGAAACCTTCCTCCCACCCTTTGGATACTATCCCCACCAAACTGCTCCTGGCCATCCCTGACTCCATCGCTAAAACATTGTCGGACATCATAAACTGCTCACTCTCCCAAGGACTATATCCTGACGACCTCAAATTGGCCTCCATCAAACCTCTACTCAAGAAACCCAACTTGGATCCTAAAGACCTCAACAACTTCCGTCCTATCGCCAATCTCCCATTCATAGCCAAGATTCTAGAAAAAGTTGTCAATACTCAACTCTCCGAATACATAGAAGAAAACAAAATCCTATTCCAATCACAATACGGATTTCGCAAATCACTGAACACAGAATCCCTCCTCATCTCCATGTCTGACTTCATATTAATGGGCCTTGACAAAGGCCAATCCTTCCTCTTAATTCTACTGGACCTATCAGCCGCCTTTGATACGGTCAATCATTCCATTCTCACTTCCATTCTGGCTTCTATAGGTATCTCAGGCACCGCTCTCTCATGGTTTAAATCTTTTCTCTCCAACAGAGGCTTCAAGGTTAAGATACAGAACAAAGAATCTTCACGAATGGACGCATCCATAGGAGTCCCTCAGGGCTCCTCACTGTCACCTACACTCTTTAACATTTATCTTTTACCTATCTGCCAACTCCTCTCCAACCTTAACCTCAAACATTTTCTCTACGCCGACGACATCCAGATCGTGATACCCATTAAAGAATCTTACACAAAAACATTGGTTCACTGGGAAAACTGTCTCTTCGAAATTAAACATCTCCTGGCTAACCTAAACCTAGTTTTAAACTCCTCTAAAACAGAACTGCTTCTCATCTCCCCAGATAACAATGCCATCTCTAATCCTCCAACTATCCCAACTACTACACAGGTGAGAGATCTAGGAGTATTAATTGATAACAGGATGAACCTTAAAGCTTACATCAACAGAACCACCAAGGACTGTTTCCACAAACTCCATGTTCTGAAAAGAATTAGACCACTCTTCCACACTCAGGACTTCAGAACCATTCTACAAGCTATCATTTTTTCTAAGATCGATTACTGTAACTCTATCCTACTGGGCCTACCTTCCTCCTATACTAGACCCCTCCAGATGTTACAAAACGCTGCGGCAAGATTACTGACAAACTCCAGGAGGAGGGACCATATATCTCCAATCCTAAAAGATCTCCACTGGTTGCCTGTTCACTTTAGAATCCTCTACAAATCTCTTTCCATAATATACAAAACCATCCATCAACACACCCCACTCGACTTACAATTCCCATTCCAAATTTATAACTCCTCCAGACCAACAAGAGACACACTCAGAGGATCTCTTCAAGTGCCCCCAGCCAGAACTACCAAACACATTACCTTGAGAGATCGGGCCTTTTCAACAGCCGGCCCCCTTCTATGGAACTCCATCCCACCGGACCTTAGACAGGAGCCCAGCCTCCCAACCTTCAGGAAGAGACTTAAGACCTGGCTGTTTAAAAAAGCTTTCCCGGACACCGATTAATTCTATTCAGCCAGATTCTACCACTTCCACATGTAAAAATGTTATTACTAATGTAAATACCTATACCTAATGTTATTCTCTCCCTTTTCTTCTCTCCTCCCAGTTCTTTTACCTTGTTATTTGTAACTGCTTCCTTCTACACAAATAGGTTATTGAATTGTTCACTGTACACCCCTGTTATATGTAAACCGGCATGATGTGTTTGCAACATGAATGCCGGTATATAAAAATTTTAAATAAATAAATAAATAAATAAATAAATAAATAAATAAATAAATGTAGTAGATTAAAATGGATCAGCCTTTTTGGCTTTGGGGGTATTTAAAAAAAAAAAAAAAAAAAAAAGATAGCCTGTACGTAGTTTTGGACTACTGCAATGCCATGTACTTGGGATTAACAACTAAAGCAACAAGAAAGTCGCAAGTGGTCCAAAATGTGGCGGCGCAGGTGGTACTGGGATGCGCAAGAATCGTTCCAGCATTCCCACTGCTGGTAAATTTACATTGGTTGCTGGTTGCCCAGGGTTTTTAAAAATCTTTTGCTGGCTTTTAAAACGCTACATGGCTTAGGATCGCCACACATGAAAGGCCAAATTCAGCGGTGTATCAGTGGGAAGGAACAAAGATCAAATCAAAAACCACAGCTGCAGTTACCACCAGTAAAAGCTTTTAGTAAAACTTGGTTACAAAAAATATCTTTTACTACAGCAATTACGAAGATGTGGAATGAACTTCCTGGGGGACTAAGAGAAGAACAAGATTTTTTTGAAATTTCAAAGAGGACTGAAAACATGACTGATGAGCAGCAGCAGTAATTAAAGTGTATGGAATAGATTACAATAGGCTGAACAGTAGCAGTAAATAAAGTATATTGAAAAGGCTAAGCCAGGTTGTTAAGCATGGTACATTGCAGATATACTCAACATTTTAATTATTTTAAGTAATTTCATTGTGTGTTGATTTTTATTATGTGCTCAGATTTTTGTTCTGCTGTGTTTTAGTTTTATTTTAGCTGATGTGTATTATGATACTGATTGTACATCTCTTTGAGCTATTCTTAATCGAGAAGAGCGATTCATAAATGTCTTTTAAATAAATAAACAAATCCCTTCAAAAAACTTGCCAGACTGATGAAGCAAGACTTCCCTTATATAAATCTATGCTGTCCATGCCTTTCTATATGTTCTGTGACCCGAGGGAAAAACCTAATAATATGCATAGAAACAGCTAAGCTGCAAGTTATAATTATTGCTTGCATATAAAGTCTGAATAATCTGAGCATATTTACCATACCCATTTACAGAAAGCAGCATCATTTATTAAATGTGAGTTCATTTTCTAAATAAATGCACAACTTCTGAAGACTTGGCTTTTTAAACAAGCTTTCGATGAATAATGGCTGGAAACAGCAAGAAGCCAGGCACTCCATGCAGAGCAACAATGAAAAAACCGAACCATCATCATTTATCAACATACTAATAATATTGTTTCAAAAAAAGCTGATTAATAAAAGATCAAATAATTAAAAATTCATATACAAGTTTTTAAATGTACCAATCTATCACATAATTAATAAAATCTTCTTCTTCTGACACTGATCCACTTCTGGTTTGTTGGCGTCTCTGCTGCTTTGGATCGGCTTCCGTGTTGTTTTTTGGGACCTTCTTTTTGGAGAGCAGGCATTCTGCAGCTCCTCTTCTTGTGCTGGCCCCAAAGTAATTCAACACTTGCAGCACTAGCACTTCCTGTATTCTTATCTCACAATGCATGAGATGAGAATACAGGAAGTGCTAGCACCACGAGTGATGAATACTGTGCGGCCAGCACATGAGAAGGAGTTGCTGGATGGGCTCCCTCTTCTGCTGTGGCCTGTTTCTTCTGCCACTGGTGGGATCGAGTCCATCTGTGGCCCATGGGCCTCCTGCTTGTTCTGTCACCGGTGGGACCTGATCCTACCAGCGGTACCACAAGCCTCCACTTCTTCCACCACAGCACCACAGGCTCCTTCTTCTGCCACTGGTGGACCCAATCCTACCAGCGGCACCACGGGCATCCACTTCTTCCACCACCGGTGGGATCGTGTCCATCGGCAGCAACATGGGCCTCTCCTTGCTCCCGACGCCACCCCACCAGGTGTGATGCCCTGTGCAATTGCACGGTTTGCACACCCGGTGACGCCGGGCCTGTCGGAGGCACAAACAGAAGGGAGGTTAAAACTAATTCTACAAAAAATAGAATGCCCACCCTTAGCCTAAACACTAGGGCTAATGATAGTGGTAGTAATAGTGCTGAATCTTAAGTGAAGATAAGACTCCTGGTGCCCTTGTCCATGGACCTGCTGCAGCAATAGACAGACCACAAAAGCTAATGAAAAAATAAAGAGGATTACCTACAATTAGGTAGAAAACTGAAGATAAGGAGATGATGTCAAGTCACTTTACCCTCCATTGCCTCAGGTACAAACTTAGGTCTGGATTTTCTTATGACGTAGAGCTCACTGAATCCCGCAGTAATGGGGGGGGGGGGGGGGCGGGCCTGTGAAAATCGGCAGCGATCGCACCACCGCGGTGTTATCACTGCCTGCTTTCGCACCCAACAGTGCCACCGTGAAAGGTGGTGCTATTGGGCGCTCTACTGGCGGCAATAACGGGTCTTACCTTATCGCCGCCAGCGATGTTACCGCCACGTCTGCCCCGACTCTTCCTGTTCTGACTCCGCCCCTATCAAGTCATCACACGCGAAAAGGGACTTTTCGCGTGCGATACGGTTAGAAAATGACCCCCTTAGATTGTAAGCCCTCTGGGGATAGGGAAATACCTACAGTACCTGAATATAATCCATTTTGAAGTGCTGAAAAAATTGCAAAAAGCGGAACATAAAAATAAATTCTAAAAATATATATATATTTTGAAGGGGCTATGCCAGAAATCCTGTATTTAAATCTTGGAGAATATAAAGAAAGCTTGCCAAAAAATGGAAGAAAGAGCAAGAACAATCAAAGGAAAGGTTGCAAAGGGCAACTGATAATTTAAGGTCTCTAATTGGACAAATCATGGAACATATAAGGCGATTCATAAGAGTCCATAAATAAGTACTTCAGAAAGAGAGATAGCAAGGGAAAAAGGAGATATAGAGATGACTCCCAGGAGAAAGGTACCTAATGCAATCAAAAGGTCCCAGGACAAATGCAACCAAGAAGCCAAGGAGTGCCACCGTAAAAGCGCATGAGCAGCTAAGGAGTACCAAAATAAAGGTGGCTGAGAAGCCAAAGAATACCACAACAAATTGGCCAAGAAGCCGGGGAGCATCACAGCAAAGGCAGACGAGAGGTGAGGGAGTGCCATAGTAAAGAAGGATGAGAGGTCAAGGAGCATCACAACAACAGACAAGAGGCTAGGGAGCACCGCAGTAAGAGCAACCAAAAAGCCAAGGAAAGCTGCAAGAAAGGCTACAGAGTAGGTAAGGAACATTAAAGAAAAGGCAATCAAGAAGCACTGCAGGAAAGGTGGCCAAGATGATAGGAAGCACAGTAGTAAAGGCAGCAGAGTCTCCAGGGAGGACTATAACAAAATGTGTCTTGAGCAGTCAGACAGCACCAGAACAAAGGTGCCAAAACGACTAGAGCAACTGGAAGAAGTGGCTGGTGCGATACCAGTGAAAGAGAAGGATCTAGCACAGAAGGATGAGACTTGTGTAAGATATACCAGGAAATAGAATGAGCAGTTAGGGTGCACCAATACGAAGTGTGCTGAGCAGGCAGGAAGCAAAAAATGAAAGCTGCCAAGCAGAAAAGACAGATTGGAAATCAGAGTGAGGAAGAAAGGCTGGAGATAGACCAGAAGACAGAAATGTTGGCAGTGGAGCTCTGTGGAGAAAGATATGTATGTTGGAGTCCAGGAAAGGGAAAGATTACCTAAATTAAATTTGACTCCCAAAGTAAAACACATAAGTGCAAGAATAAGGCCATAAATCATATAAAGGAGCCTTCTATTGATATTACAGGCATAAATAAGATACAATTTTGTTCAGCAAAGATAATTATTAAAAGAATCTTATCCACAAGGACAGAAGAAGAGAAGAAATATAATTATTCCTTCATGGAAAAAGTGAATAAAAGCAAAAATTAAAACATTGCATGCAGAGTTATCATTGGTAGATGTATAACTCTAATGACTAAAGACATCAAAAGTGCTGAGAAAAATCCAAATCATCAAGCTGAAATAGGCTGCACAAATGGAATTAAATCTATATCCTCCATTAATAAATTGAAAATTACAACCGAGGCACAAAAGCTGCAGAGATATGAAAGAAGATAGAAAAGAGAGGGACCAAAATAAAATAATCAGGGAGAGCCCAAAGCAGTTCTATATGGAACTGGGGAAGAATATTAGTGTACCATCAACGAACAGTTTTGGAGAAATCTATAGGAATATCCTGTAGAACACATCAGTGAAGCAGAATGGCTACCCAGCATGCAGGAGAATAGAGAAAAGGCAAACATCACAACTATGGAATGGCCTGAGGTTACAACAATGGAGCTAAAAAGCCAGGTTGAAAATAGCCCCAAATTGGAAATGCCCTGGTCCTGATGGAGTGCCCAACTGTTGGCTAAAATATTTAACTGTAAACTGTAAGAACCAATTGATTAGACAGCCAGAATTCACTCCACAATGGCTGAGAACAGGAAGAACTGCCTGCAGTCTTACACTCTGTGTTCACTGAAAGAGATGCAGATAGAATATATGATCACATAGACTCTAATAGCATCTTGGCAACAGAACAGAAAGGTAACAAAACAAGAGCATATGGAACCAAAAATTAGTTGATGATGATTAAAGCCATTATAGACACTTGTATAAATAGCTGAGACCTAAGTGCAGCATGGATTAACTATAAGAAAGCTTTCAATAGCATTCCATACTCATGGATAAAGAGATTGCCTTGAAATATATAAAGTGACACCTGCACTGATCGAGTATATCAAGTTCACCATGAAAATGCAGCAGACTCCACTCCATCAGCAAGGAATTATTTCAAGGAGATTCCCGGTTTCCACTCTTGTTCTGTTTGGCATTAAAGGTGACCTTCCTTAAAGGAAAACTAACCAAACTGAAAATATTTCCCTGACTTGTCATTGTAATATAAAGGAATTTGAACAGGAAGGTGTATATAAATACTTAGGAATAGAGGAAACTGAAAAAATTCAACATAAAGTACTGAGAGAAAAGATCAGCATAAAGTTCTTCAAGAGAATTACCGTATTTTTCACTCCATAAGACGCACCTAGGATTCAGAACGGGAAAATAAAAAAAAAAAAATGGTGTTCTAAACTGGCTCTGTTCCCGGGCGTCTGTGCATCTTATGGAGCAAATTAGGGGAGGGCATAAAATGGTTTTTTTTGTCCCCATTCCACATCCCAACCCTTTAAATTTATTTAACTACAACCTCCCACCCTCCTGACTCCCCCCCCCCCCCAAGACTTGCCAAAAGTCCCTGGTGGTCCAGCGGGAGTCCGGGAGCGATCTCCTGCACTCGGGCCATCAGCTGCCAGTATTCAAAATGGCGCCGATAGCCTTTGCCCTACTATGTCACAGGGGCTACCGGTGCCATTGATTGGCCCCTGTCACATGGTAGGAGCACAAGATGGCGCCGGCCGTCCACTGCGCCATCCATTTGGCAAGTCTTGGGGGGGGGTCAGGAGGGTGGGGATTGTAGTTAGTTTTTTGTTTTTTTATATTCACTCCATAAGATGCACAGACATTTTCCCCCCACTTTTGGGGAAAAAAAGTGCGTCTTATGGAGCGAAAAATATGGTAATTGATATTGAAAAGTGCTTTATCCACATGGAATAAAGTACAAGCTATCCTTGCACTCTTATATAGTTTTGGAATAGTAGACTAGCCCCATAGAGATCTTGAAAAATTGAACGTAAAATTAAGAAAGCTCCTTCATACCCATGAGGTAATGTATAAGAACCAGTGTATGCCAAGGCTGTGTAATCCCTAGAGCTGAAGGTGGTATGGATCTCATAAAAAATAAACTATGCCTATAAAACTCCCATCATAGGCCTTCACACATATTTAATGGCATCAACAGGCCCAAAAAGTGCTGAAGTATGAAGGTGAACAGTCAGCGGTCTCAGTCCCTAAGTTTGGACAATCGTTCTGGTGAATATAAGGAATGACCGAAAATCCACCAGTGCACAACAGGGAAAGAAGCAATAGAATATCCAAAACAAAAGAAAAAACTCTTTAGAGAATCAGATTAGCAAATAAGGAAAGATAATTGACAGAAGCACAAAAATAGTGGGAAGTACTAAGAGTTACTTCAATAATTCCACATAGATCAAAATTTGACACAGCAGTGGCTGAGGAAAGGTAAACAAACCTAGAGATGAGAGACTGATAATTGCAGCACAGGATCCTGGACTATAGATAAGATGTTCAGGGAGATAGCCATGTTAGTCTGGTGTAGCAAAAATGATGAGTGGCGGGTGATCACCTTATAGACTAAGCAATTTATTGAAGCATAAGATTTTGAGGACAGAGTCCAGATGATTCTGATGAAGTGGACTCTGTCCCTAAAAGCTTATACCTCAATAAATTGGTTAGTCTATAAGGTGCCACCTGCCTCTTGTCATTTTTACAGACAAGATGGTTGATTGCCAACATAGAAAAAAAAAATGTAAAAACGGACAAATGCAAATTCTGTAAAACAGAACTGGAAATGGTTACACATCTCATCACTGGATGTAATGAGCTAACGTCAGAAGGCCTGTATACAAAAAGGCACAACAAGGTGAAACTGCTTATTCATTGGAAACTGTGTAAACACCACAATATCAATGTACCAAAAAAGCACTGGGAGCACGAAACTAACAGAATAGCAGAGAATGAAGAAGTTGTCATCACCTGGAGCATTCCCATTCCAACTGATAAGAAGACTGATGCTAGAAAACCAGATTTTATGGTGGAGAAAAACACAAGAACCACTTTCCTGATAGAGGTGTCAGTACCCAGCAGCTATTCTGTAGATCATACAGAGAAAGCAAAGATCCTTAAGTATCAATAGATTCAATCAGAGACCAAGAAAATGTAGCGGAAAGATACAGAAATAGTCCCAATATTATTGGCATTATTAAGAAAAATTTCCAAGTGCACCTTGAAATGTTGCTTATAAAGATTACACCCTATGACTCCAGCAAGATACTCTCTTCAGCACAATGCAAGTACTAAGAAGGGAATTAGCAGTACATTTGAGAGACTGAGATAATTCCCAACATAAGAACATAAGAAATTGCCATGCTGGGTCAGATCAAGGGTCCATCAAGTCCAGCATCCCTTTTTCCAACAGAGACCAAACCAGGCCACAAGAACTTGACAAGTACCCAAATACCAAGAAGATCCGATGCTACGGATGCCAGTAATGGCAGAGGCCATTCCCTAAGTCAACTTGATTAATAGCAGTTAATGGACTTCTCCACCAAGAACTTATCCAAACCTTTTTTAAATCCAGCTACACTAACCACATCCTCTGACAACAAATTCCAGAGCTTAATTGTGCATTGAGTGAAAAAGAATTTTCTCCAATTAGTCTTAAATGTGCTACTTGCTAACTTCATGGAGTACCCCCTAGTCATTCTATTATCCGAAAGTGTAAATAACCGATTCACATCTACTCGTTCAAGATCTCTCATGATTTTAAAGACCTCTATCATATCCCCCCATCCTTCTTATTCTCTATATGCTTCCAGTATAGTATCTGCATAGCTGAGCATAGGACCGTACTGCGATGGATCATCAAATTCTATCACACTCTTCATCCACAGGAAAGCCCTTGTCCAATTTATTATACCCTGGCTAAAGAAAGTAGAGTAGCTTAAATGTAACAGGTGTTCTCTAGGAACATCAGGATGTTAGTCCTTACATAAGTTTTCTGTGCTGGGCTCTATCGGATGATGGGTGACATCATTCGATAGAGCCCAGCACAGAAAACGTATGTCAAAATTTCTAGAACTTTGACTGAGCCTGTCTGAGCATACTCATGCATGCAATATACCAAGCATTCACACAGGGTCCCCTCAGTCTTATAACATAAAATTCAAATAAAATAATAAGTAATACTACTCACAAAGTGGAAATCCAACTCCGCGAGGAGGTAGGTAGGTTTCATGAGGACTGTCATCCTGCTGTCCTCAGAGAACACCTGTTACAGGTAAGTAACTCTGCTTTCTCCAAGGACAAGCAGGATGGCAGTCTTCACACAAGGGTGAATCTCTAGCTACAGGTGCCCCCCCCCCCAACAAAATAGAAGACCAACAAAACATGTGCCAACGGGCACAACAATAACAACAAGTTTTGTTGGTAACAGGACGGGGGGCAGCCTGAACAGACAGAATGGGCCCTAAGAGGGAAAAGACTTGGGTTCTACACCTCAAGCAGGTTCTGAAGGACAGATTGGCCAAAATGCTGTCACGTCGGCCAACTCTATCCAAACAGTAATGAACTGTGAATGAATGGATGGATGGAACTCCGTGTTGCAGCTCTGCAGATCTCCTCGCAAGTGGGCCACCGACACTGCCATGGCTCAAACAGAGTGAGCCTTGACATAGCCCCTAAGCTGCAATCCCGCCTTGGCAAAACAGAAGGAGATGCAGTCTGCTAGCCAATTGGAAAGCATCTGCTTGGCAATGGCAATTTCTAACTTAATCTGGTCAAATGAAACAAAAAGCTGGATAGACTGACTATGGGGTGCTGTCCATTCCAGATAGAAGGCCAAGGCTCTCTTGCAGTCTAAACTGTCAGAGCTTGTTTGCCTTGGTGTAATTAGGGATCGGGAAAGAATGCTGGCAAGACGATGGACTGGTAAAGATGGAAATCTGACACCTCCTTACGCAGGAACTTAGGGTGCATACGCAAGACCACTTTATCATGAAAAGTCTTAATGTAAGGTAGATAAATCACTAAGGCCTGGAGCTTACTGACCCTGCAAAATTATGACCTTCCAAGTCAGGTACTTCAGGTCACAGGACTGCAGTGGCTCAAAAGGAGCTTTAATCAGCTGAGCCAACAACATATTGAGATCCCAAGACACAGTGGGAGGCCATAAGGAAGACTTCAGTTGAAGCATTCCTCACATAAAATGTATAAGTATAGGCTGTACAGATATGGGTTTACCTCTTCATCATGGTGATATGTGCTAATCACACTCAGATGAACGTTAACAGAGTTGGTCTTCAGATCAGTTTCCGAAAGGTGTAGAAGGTAGTCAAGCAGTTTTTGTGGTGGGCAGGGAAAGGATCTATGGCCTTTTGCTTACACTACACAGAAGACCTCCTCCACTTCAGTCCGTAGGACTTTGTAATGGAAGGCATTCTAGAAGCTACAAGGATCCGAGACACACCTTCAGAGAGATAGAGTGGATGCAGAATTAACCTCTCAACATCCAGACTGTGAGCGACCAGGTCTGACAGTTGGGATAGCGCAACCTCCCCCGATCCTGGGTGATGAGATTTGGAGAAGTCCCCAGTCTGATCAGTTTCCAGATGGACATCTCCCAGAGGAGTGGAAACCAAACTTGTCTCAGCCAATGAAGGGCTATGAGGATCACAGACCCTTTGTCCTCATGAAGCTTCAACAAATTCTTCGCCGCCAGTGGAGTTGAAGGATACGCGCACATGAGACCTTTGCCCCAATGGTGGGTGAATGCATCTAAGGCTGTTCTGCCCTGTACAGGCAACAGAACTGAGGAACCTTCCTGTTCCATGATGCTGTGGATAGATCCACCTCTGGACTTTCCCAAAAGCAAAAGATCGGATTCGCAGCCCCTTGATCCAGAGACCATTTGTGGGGTCTGCAGTAGCAACTTGGTCTGTCCGCGATCGCATTTTCTGTTCTGGACAGGAACATGATCCTCACCACCATCTCATGGGAAAGGTCCCATGACCATATCTGAACAGCTTCCTGTCACAGAATGTATGACCCGTACCTCCCTGCTTGTTGACATACCACATTGCCACTTGGCTGACGGTCTGCATCAGCATAATTTTGTTGGACAGCCAATCTCTGAAAGCCAACAATATACACCTGATCATCCTGAGTTCCAGGAAATTGATTTGACACAGTTGTTCCTGGGTGGGCCATTGACCCTGGGTGCATAGTCCATCAATATAAGCCATCAGCCCAGGGTGGATGCATCAGTTGTTAGCACAATTTGGACCCAAGGACTTTGGAATAATATCCCCTGTCCCAGATCAGAATTTTCCCGCCACCAGGCCAAAGAGTCCCGGAGGGACAGAATGACTCAGATGCAGTCCTATAGATCTTGAGTGGCTTGTCACTACTGGGACCTTAGGGTCCATAGGGCTTTCCATATATGTAAATGTGCCAAGGCAGTGACATGTACTGTTGTAGCCATATGGCATAGCAGCCTCAACATATGCCACGCTGAAACCTGCTGGTTCGCTTGAGTCTCCATCGCAATGGTTATCAAATTGATGGCCCGCAGCCGTGGCAGAAAGGTCTTGGTCTAAATTATATCTAGGGAGCTCCAATGAAGTCCAATTGCAGTGATGGGATGCAATGAGACTTGAGGTAATTAATAACAAACCCTAGTGACTCCAGCACTTGGATGGTCAAGTTCATGGAGTCTTCAGCCTGCCCAAGAGATGCTCTTGACCAGCCAATCATCCAGATAGGGGAAAACATGGACTCCCAACCTGCGAAGGTGTGCTGTTACCACAGCTAAGTATTTCATGAAGACACGTGGGGCTGACAATAGCCCAAACGGCAGAGCACAGTATTGTAATTGCCAGTTTTCCCACCATGAATCATAGATACGTCCGGTGACCAGGGAAGATCTCAGTGTGAGTAAATGCATCCTTGAGTTCAAGAGAGCATAGCCAGTCCCCTTCTTCCAAGAAGGGGATCAAGGTGCCCAGGGAAACCATCTTGAACTTGTCTCTTTTTAGAAATTTGTTCAAGGTCCTTAGGTCTAGGATGGGACAGAGTCCTCCTATTTTCTTTGGAATCAGGAAATACCGAGAGCAGAATCCTTGCTCTCTTTGCCCTAGTGGAACAGGCTTGACCGCTCTGGCTGTTAAGAGGGAGAAGAGAACCACTAAATCTCTTCCTGATATGCTACGTGTCACCAAAAGGGAGTTTTGGAGGGGGGGCCAAGTTGGTGCAGCAATCGGAAGGTTTAATCTGCACCCTCTTCGAACAATGGTGGGGACTCACTGGTCCAAGGTTACACTAGGCCTCAGGTCCATGTAGAACCACAGCCTACCCCGACCGTAAGATCCCTCACTATGGATATGGCAGACTTAGCTAGTCTCCCTTCAATCCAATCAAATACCCATCCCCTGAGTTGACTGGGGTGCTGGCTGGGGCTTTGGGGCCCTCTATTCCCTGGGGCATCTATTGAGAGGCCTGTTACTACTGATGGGGCCAAAGTGGCCAAGGATAGTATCTCCTCAGGCTGAAGAAAGTTTTCCTGTGGCTATACCTCAAAGATCTTCTGGATGAGGCCGGGTCCTCAGCGTCAGCAAAGAGATACTGAAGTATCGTATAGTGGTCCTGAATTTGGGCCACCACATCCTTTACCTTATCCCTGAAGAGATTCTCTCCTGTATCGGCACATCAGTAAGTCGCTCCTGCACATCCTGTTGGAGATCTGATGCCCATACACAAGCGAGTCTACGGGCACCGAACCCAGCTGCAAAGATTCTCAACGCATCTTAAAAACATCGTACATTGACCCAATCCCTTGTTTTCTACACTCCAGATCCTTGTGCATCAGCAACTAGAGAGTGTCCTGCTGTTGTTGAGGCAGGGGCTCAACCACTTCCTGCACCTGCTTCAGGATGTCTCGCATATACTGGCCCATGTAGAGCTGGTAGGCCGCTATGCTACCCTAAAACACCTTTCTCCGGAAAGCATCAATTGCTTTCTGGTCCTTCCCTAGAAGCGCTGAAGAATGTGTCTGAGTGCACTTGGCCTTCTTGAGAGTGGATTTGACCATCACAGATTGTTGAATGCGAGAGCCTTCTGGATGAGAAAGGAAGGTGGACATAATCTAATAATAGAAGGCAGTGAGGGAGGATGTTCCCACATCCTCATCAGTAACTCCAAAAGGCTGTCATGCACTGGGACTGTCCAGATTTCCTTAGGAGGCTCCATGTACTGGAGAATATTTAGATACCCAGTTCAAGTCCCATTATCACTCCTTGTGGCCTTGGGCAAGTTAGTTTACCCTCTGTTGCCTTAGTACAAAATTAGGGAAATACCTATAGTACCTGAATGTAATCCACTATGAAGTGCCAAAAAGCAAAATATAAAAATCTAAATAAATAAATAAGATGTGGGGGGGCTGAGAGTAGCAGCAGCAGTTATGTGCAGGTGGAAAGGGAATAATACATGGCAAGGTCAAGAGAATTGGCTATGTGGTCCAGAACAAAGTGGCAACTGTGTGCAAGCAAAGAAGCCAAGGAAGATGATAGTGGTTGGTGGGGTGGAGGCAGAAAAGAGATAATGGTACTGGTTAGGGACAAGTGATCTGGAGGCAGAGAGACAAAATGATGGCATCTTCAAGGAATTGCAAGGAAAGTGAGTTGTGATGACTGTTAGAATGGCCCAAAAGTAACTTGGAAAAGGGTAACATAGCCTGGAACATTTGCTTCAGTTCTTTGCTTGGAAGTAATTTCTGTGGCCAAAGACAAATTCTGCAGCAACTGTCATGCCATCATGACCATGATTTTACCCTCGGCACCCAGAAAATATTGATTTTTAGGTGTATTAGTAATGGTCATCGTACACACAATAAAGCAGAGTTGCTTAATTGTAGCAGGTGTTCTCTGAGGACAGCAGGATGTCAGTTCTCACATATGGCAACATCATTCAATGAAGCCAATCATTGAACTTTGATCTCAAAGATTCTAAAGTTTTCAACATGCTCTATTGAGCATCTGCAGCTGTAGTCATCTCCCTGCTCACCAGACAGAGCCTTTCAATCCATGATATAGCTAATACATGGAGAAACCAACTCCCAGGGGAGGCAGGAGGGAAATCATGAGGACTAACATCCTACTTTCCTCAGAGAACACCTGTTACAGATAAGCCACGCTGCTTTCTCCTCAAACATGGCAGTCCTCAAACATCAGTGGATCCCTAGCTACAGGCTGCATGAAACAGGAAAAAGTGGGGGAAACCCCACAGTGCTAAAGGCATTACCTTTACTCTTTTGGGTATGCGACTTACAATGGGACCTAGAAGGAAAAGAGTTGTGTTCTATACCTCAAACAAACCCATAGGACAGACAGAGAGAAAACCCCAATGCGCAACAGAGGCGTCTAAGGCAGAGATACTTCTCAACATAACAGCGGTATTTGACACTATGGACCATACGATTCATTTGATGTATTTACAATCTATTGGAATTTCAGGAACAATCTACAATTGGTTCTCATTGTGCCTCACAAATATCAGCAAGTGAAATTTGGTATGTGCCACTCAAGTTGGAAAGCAATATCCTCTGGAGTCCCTCAAGATTCTGCATTTTCTGATACTCTTTTCAATATTTACCAGTTACTGTTGTAGGGTAAATGGCAGTGACCCTAAACAAGATGTGCATCATGGGTAAATGGCAGTGACCCTAAACAAGATGTGCATCATGAACTTGAGGCCTACTGCTAAGTACACAGACTGAGTAAAAAGTGGAGGCCTAAAGCAATACAAACGTGGAGTTTGCAGCCATATGATTTTGGCAACTTTATATGAGATAGTCTTTTCTCCTCTGTGTGAAAAACAGTTTGCTTCTTCATATCACAGAGTTGTCATCACCTCCCAAATAAGATGAGAACCTTGGTCAAGAACTGGGAGACATGCCCTTGGTAAAAACTTTGTATCCAGCTATGAAATGGCTGTTGTTCTAGCTGTTTTGCTAACAAACTCTATGAACTTTATAAACTGTATCTGAATATTCCTAAGCATCGGGACTCAGGCAACATCATTTGCATCCCACTAAACCTATGTCTATAGGAGGAGGCCACATCGAATCAAGATCAATGTTGAAATATTATGGAACTGAATATTCAAAAAGTTTGACTCAGAGAGAGAAAAAAAAAAAAAGCAACTGTTTTGCCAATTATTCCCTTGGAAGACTTTTGGCCAATTAGTGAATCTTATCCTTTATCTGCCATCATATTTAACTTTGGGAATTTTATCAGTCATCTACCAAACGGGGCCTCACTGGATTACTCTATGGTTTCAAGACCGATCCCTGGACTCGTGCAGTAACTTGGAAGGGGAGAACACTGGATTAATTACTTTCAGATGGGCTTATTTAATTTGGCATTGCGCAAATCCTAAGTTCAAAGTTTAGCTTAGAAATAACTATTAAATTCTGCTTATCTTACATAACAGTTCTTGTGCTGTAAAACTGTAAAAAACTAAACTGCAACCAAAGAAAAAAAATGAAATAATTGTACCATTTTAAACCTTGATTTACCATATAATAAATTAAGTGACTACCTCACAAAAGTGTCTATACCAGCTCTCTAATGAATTTGTATCATAAGGTTATTGGTTAAATATGATAATCTACTGTGATACTCTTACACTATCACGTCAAAGTGTAAATTCTCAAATTTACGCAGATATCCAATTTTCACAGAAAACATAAAAACATAGAAATGACGGCAGAAGAAGAAGACCAAACAGCCTATCCAGTCTACCCAGCAAGCTTTCACACTTATTTTTTCTCATGCTTATCTGTTACTCTTGGCCCTTATTAGTAACTTTTTGGTTCTAGTTACCTTCCAAACCCCCCCCCCCCCCCCCCCGATGTAGAGAGCAGTGCTGGAGCTGCATCTAAGAGAAATATCAAGCTCAATTGGTTAGGGCTAGTAACTGCCGCAATAAGCAAGCTACTCCCATGCTTATTTATTTACCCAGCCTGTGCAATTCAGTCCTTGTTGGTTGTTGTCTGAATGTAAATCCTCTTTTCTTCATTCCTCCTGCCGTTGAAGCAGAGAGCTATGCTGGATATGCATTGAAAGTGAAGTATCAGGCTTATTTGGTTTGGGGTAGTAACCGCCACAACAAGCAAGCTACTCCCCCGCTTTTTTGGGAATGCAAATCCTTTTTTTCCACATTTCTTCTTGCCATTGAAACATAGAGCAATGTTGGAGTCGCATTAACCGTGTGTATGTTTATTGAATAAGGATATTAATCTCCAGGTAGTAGCTGTCATTCCCGCAAGCCACCCCCCATGCCTCTTCTCTTCATTCACATCCTCTAGACTTTATGGATCCACAGTGTTTATCCCACGCCCCTTGAAATCCTTCACAGTTTTGGTCTTCACCACTTCCTCCGGAAGGGTGTTCCAGGCATCCACCACCCTCTCCGTGAAGAAATACTTCCTGACACTGGTTCTGAGTCTTCCTCCCTGGAGTTTTAAATCGCGACCCCTGGTTCTGCTGATTTTTTTCTAATGGAAAAGGTTTGTCGTTGACTGTGGATCATTCTGTTAAAATCCCAGAATAGCTTAAAACTCAACATTTGTAAGTATCAAATCCCCCTACTATGCTCTACCTAAAACGTTTGACTTCCAGTGCCATTGTATTCCAATTACTCTTAAAGCTAGAAACGTAAGTATTATGATTGATTCATGATTTTCTACAGTACCATGTTATTACCACTGTTAAATCTTCCTCTTACAAGTTGAACTTACTAAAATGTCTGAAGTCCTTCTCAAAACTCACAATTTTTTTTAAGTTTTATAGTCACTGATATTGAACAACCTAGATTATTGCAATTCCTTATATCTCAGCCTACCTACTTGTATAATTTGACCACTGCAAATAATTCAGAACTGTGCTGCACATCTCTTAATGGGTACCTACTCACGAGATCACATTATACCAGCTTTGATCTCCTTACATTGAGTTCCAGTCACTTACAGCATTCAGTAGAAGGTCCTAATGTTTATATTTAAACTCCTAAACAGTCATGCATCCATTTGGCTAAATACAACTTCGGATTTATAGACCTACACAATAATTAAGCTCAGCTAATAAAAACCTACAAAACATTTCAAATTTAAAAGTGGTGTGACTGTATATTATCAGAAACTGGGCTTTCTCCATTGCAGTGCCAAAACTATGAAACTTTTTACCTGACTCCCTATGTAATAACTCCAATGTGAAAGACTTTTAAAAAGCTCTGAATACTGTTTTATTTTTAAAAAGCATTTGACTGGTGGCGTACCAAATAGCAATATTCTTGATCCTTTAAACAGTGTCACAAAGCCTGGAACCTTGTTTTTCTTCTGGGTTTCTGATATTGCTGGTACTCTCTGATGTATTTTAATATTTTTTTTTCTAATACTGAATTTTGCTGTGTTTCATGTCATGTTTCTTGACTCATGATTGTGTGTTTTTATGTGAACTGCCTCTTGCATTTTTGTAATAAAGTGCGATATTCAAGCTTTTTAAATAAATGAATTAAAAAACTTAGGGCGAGAAGTGCACTTCTCCTCACAAAAAGTAATACAGTCCAAGTGACTGACAGCTAA
The DNA here is from genome assembly GCF_901001135.1 of Rhinatrema bivittatum. Taxonomy (NCBI): domain Eukaryota; kingdom Metazoa; phylum Chordata; class Amphibia; order Gymnophiona; family Rhinatrematidae; genus Rhinatrema; species Rhinatrema bivittatum. Next base: position 54,260,993 of record NC_042623.1, read on the forward strand.
CCCTGACAAAACACCAGTAGGCCTAGATGTTCCTGGGTTCAGGAAAGGCACAAATTATCAACCAAGAGAAGAACTCTTGGACAAAGACCACACAGTTTACCTTTGCTATCACAAGACAACCAAAAACAAATCAGGAGCTAGAGAGCCCTTCAGAAAGAAATCTACGATTCACTAGCAAGTGAAGAGAAAGACCAGATGTACTGCATAAGTGTACCTGATGACTGGCAGATAGGAAAAACAGGCATAGAACCCAAGCAAATGCTTGGAAGAAGAGGCGGCAAAAACAATAGAATCTGCGGCATCACCTGCCGAACGACTACAAGAAAACATCTGATCCCGCCCCCAGGTCAGATGGCATAGAATCAAGAGTTCTCAAGGACTGGAAGGGCTACCCTCTCCAACGGGATCGTCACTACGAGACCCAAGCACAGATGGGGAGCTGCAACTAAAGCTCACCTAGTCTCGGCACTTCCTCCTACCCAGCAGGACAAGCCTAGGCAAAAAAGAAAAATTACCTTGGCCAACCAAGCGAAGCACAGAACGCCAAAAGCAGTACTGATCAGAATGCAGCCACAAACAGGGAAAGGATGGTGTACCTTTCCTTGAAGGTATACAATAAGATATCACAATTCATACCACAGCTCTTCCCCTTTCTTCTGACTTCCGAATGGAAGTCAGAAGAAAGGAAGAATATAAGGAGGCAGACCCCGAGGCTGCAGGAAAAAGAAGAAGAAGAAGTAGGCTGTAGAAATTGACTTTTGGCACACCCCAACAAGTACTACCCTCTGCCGATCCCGGCAGGGCGTTGCCAACAAGGCTGACCTCTCAGTAGACAGGAACAAAGTAAACTGAGATCGAACCTCCCAAGGAAGAAGTCTGGAACCTCTCTTCTGAGAGACAAAAATAAGGACACTGCAAGTGCCAGCTCCTGTAGAAACAGGACTTCTTCACCAACAAGGAAACCCCGAGGGTAGCAGATCAGCTTCCTTCTAATCAGCAGAACAAACTGCTTACCAACCTAGCATAGATGCACAAACCTATTGCCATGAGATTTCATACTTCCACCTAGTAACCTCGCGTCACATGAAGTGGAACAATGTCTGCATGGACAAGGCAGCCTACGAATGTTTCCACTGACAGGGTTAGCCCGGAAAGAGGAAATGGCAACAAAGGTGCAGAACAACTTTTGCAAGATCCTTCAAGCAAGGTACATTAGCCCTTTGGGATACAGAGGAGCTAGAACCCTCTGCCCAGAGATAGAGAGTACCACCCAAATACACCACAGAATGTCAAGAGTGGTCTCAAAGTGAAAACACTCGGGAGAAAACCCATATCCATTGCTGGGAAGTAGATTCCCGAAAGAGGGAATCCTCAATTCCACACAGAGCCTGAGTCTCCACCCCCTGTAAAGCAGCTTCACTGCTCCTGGATCCAGCAAGGAACAGAGAATAGTCACCAATGAGAAGCCAAGCTCACCCGGAGAACGGGGAGTGAAAACAACCCCTTCCTGAAATGAAAAATAAGGCGCCCAAGAAGGAACCAACTAAGGATGCCTCAGGAAAGCTAACAGCTATATCACCTTTCCCTCAAAGGAGAGCAAGACTACAACATGAACCATTGTTCCTGATCCCAAAAAACGCCTTACTCCCTTTACGGGCATGAGGCACAGGCGCCAACCCAGGAGGTTCTCATTGCGACAAAACCAGTCGCTAGTGGCTGCCTAGTTGGACAACAAAGCCACCATGGCAACCAAGCATAGGGATGCCAGCAAAATGGTCCAGTCGACCCCAACTGCCTTTTCACCTCCAACCCCCCAGTTTAAGAGGACCTATAAGGGACTATGCCCTGGATTCAAAGGAATCGAGGCTCCAGTTCAAGCAACAAACTGCGCCCTGGAAGTTTCCCCAAGAAGGGGGATGTCGAACGAAAGCGAAAACAGGAGGGGGGCCTATAAATGTGTACCCCTTCTCCACGGGGGAAAGAAACTCAACAATACCGCTTAGGAATCACCCCAAAAGCAGAGCGCAGTCTCTGTAAAGACATCCCAGTGCACCGGTGACTGTGGAAAAAAAACGTGATGTATTGCAAAAGGAAACACTCACCAAGTGGCGCCAATGCCAAATCTGCACCCTGCAACTGAAATGCCTTGCACCTGTGCAGAAGCACTCCATCACACTGATCACGGCACATAATGAACTCAACATTGCAGCGCCCATGGATATAGCTTCATGCCACGGACTAAGCTGGCCATAAAACTGCTGGTACCGGTAGTGGTGGCGGCATACTGTAAAGAAGTTAAACCATCGAAAAGTGTGTGATGGCACCCTTCATCCGGTGGACATAGCACATCATGGTGCCAAACACATAAGGGCGCCCACTACAGGAATAGCAATCAATGGAGTCCATTGTGACATGCTGTTTATGGTACCCAGACAAACCACAGTGCCTACAGTATTCATAGTAGCTGGTGGTGCCCATAGAGCTCAGAGGCTTAGACAACTCTGGTCTCAACCACCTGTGGCACTACACTGTCTCAAGGGCACCCTATAAAGTCAGCAGCACACATAGCGCCTGATGTCAAAAGCATCTCAGGCACCCTGATGTCTCATTCTCTGTTACTTTGGAGGCGCACGTTGACAAGGTCACCACCATGGCACCCACAGCACTCGATGATGTCAATCGCATACAATGGCACCCTCTGTGTTCAACTGCAGCCACGTATGCATGGTATCAGTGATGCTCACAGCGTCAACCGCATCCTGGGTGCCTGATTACACTGAATGCACCCATAACAGTCTGTGACGCTCACCTCCATGGTGCCCCTTGCACCAACAGGCTAAATGGCATCACAGGCATCCACAGTACTCACCAGCATCCACAGCACTCCACTGGTGATGCCCAGCACCAAAGGAACACAACTGCATTGCCAGCACCCCCAGCATCTGCCAGCGCCCAGGCACTAAAATATATCACCATCGCTCATGGCATCTTCCAACACCCACAGCAACAGATGGCACCCCATGGCACTTAACCATGTCATCAGCACCCCAACAGAGTCATCTCCTACAGGCTCGATGGTGCCCACAGCATTCAATGGCATCAATGATGCCCCAGGTGCCCGACAGAATGTACACCTCAAATCTTGATAGCGGTGATGGTGCTCAATGGAATTGAAAGTGCCCACAGGGCAAGACAGCATCCAATGGCACCCCCAGTGCATGATGACGCTTATGCCACCTGATGGCACCCATATGCTCAACAGTCTCCATGTGCTTCATTGTCATCGAGGGTGTCTATGGTATCCTGACAGCGTTCATGGCACTCGACATCCATGGCACTCGATGACATCCATGGTTCTTGACAGTGTTCACGAGGCTCGATAACACTGAGAGTAGCAATGGAGCATTAACGGCATCCATGGCGTTTGATGGCATCCATGACACGCAGCAAATGCCTATTGGTGCCCTGGCATGGACTTGCATAGGCAACTGATTCCGAGCAGCAGCAAAGCTGATTGCCCAGCTCATGTTTACCCAAGGATACTGCACTGTCACAGCAGGCTGCGAAGCAGGAGGGAAGGGCTACGTCATCCAGGGCATCAAAGGTGTAGATTAACTTGGGCCCATGGAGACTAGCTCCCAGGAATATGGGGATGAGCAGCTCTCCTCCCGATGGGAATAGTCCGGACTTCGATTCCTTCATTCTTTGAGCCTCCATCAATGAACTCCTGCCTGGATGAGAAATCAAGAAAGTCCCTAGACCACTGGTTATCCTGAAAACCCGACTGGCTGGGAGGTCCCCAGGACAAGGTTGGGAACCACTGCCCTAAACCCAGAGATCTACCTGGACAACACACAGACTATATACTGCCATTTTCACAAGGCACCTGATGAAGGCACAGAAACAGACAAGTAAAGGAAAGGACAGCACAAATAAGCTGCAGAAGCAGCATTATTTGAGGAGATAAAAAAACAAGTTCTTGCCGGGCTGCACAGTGCACTCTGGGTCCACCATGCAGGTGGTGGAGAGGCTTGAAAAAGAGAAAAGGGGAAAAATCCAAATAAACACTGTAAGAGAGGAAGGAAAAAAAGAAAACATATGACTGTTAGAAAAAACAGCTGTTGCAGATCCAGAACTGTCAGAGCAGTAGCTGTGAGGAGAGAGCAAGCTGACACCATGACCACACAGTCACGTGGAAAAAGAAAGACTGAAGGGTCCTCTGCCTAGGGGGCAGGGAGATGACTACAGCTGCACATGCTCAGTAGAGCATGCTGAAAGCTCTAGAATCTTTGAAATCAAAGTTCCATGACGAAGCTACATTGGATGATGTCACCCATGTGTGAGGACTGCCATCCTGCTTGTCCTTGGAAGAAGCTAAACTCATACTCAATTGCTACAGTAATAATCACAACTGATAATTTAAAAAGTTTTTTTAAATGTGCTGTATGATAGTCCAAGCCTAATCAGAGTAAACCCAATGCATTTTTATCAAGGAAGATTCTTCTTTATTAACTTCATAGCTCAGGGGAGCCTATTTACAAAACCACATTTTGCACATTAATCATAAATAGGCCCCCTTAAAATTAACAGGTCCTATTTGTCAAATAGCATCTTTGTTATATAGGCCCCTAGAGTTTTTAAAACAACGCAGACATCCTGCCAATGCCACAGTTCCAAAATATTGACATACTGATATAAACTATCAAGCATTTAAATACCTTTTTTATATACTCGCAATTGCAAAGGCCAACCCTCTTCTTATTGGTCAAAGGAGCACAAGTTTTGTTCCTTCATTCCTAAAGACAGGTTCTATCATAATATATGCAGCGCTGCAATAAATCATTTGGATCTTTGTACTAAGCAAGTCAGCAAATATCAATTAGCAACATATGAATGCTATGAATAATAGAAGGACTAGGGGCATTCCATGAAGTAGCAAGTAACACATTTAAGACTAATGCGGAGAAAATTCTTTTCACTCAACGCACAATAAAGCTCTGGAATTTGTTGCCAGAGGATGTGGTTAGTGCAGTTAGTGTAGCTGGGTTCAAAAAAGGTTTGGATAAGTTCTTGGAGGAGAAGTCCATTAACGGCTATTAATCAAATTTACTTAGGGAATAGCCACTGCTATTAATTGCATCAGTGGCACGGGAATCTTCTTAGTGTTTAGGTAATTGGCCAGGTTCTTGTGGCCTGGTTTGGCCTCTGTTGGAAATAGGATGCTGTGCTTGATGGATCCTTGGGTCTGACCCAGCATGGCAATTTCTTATGTTCTTATGTTCATAACTTAGAACGTTCTTGTTTTTATTGCATATTTGAAAAAGAAACATCAACCAAAAAACCAACGTATGTGTAAAAGCTTTTTGCAATAGCCTTCTTATTCCCACACCATATTATACATACACTGCAGAAGAGTCAAACTGAATGTTCAGTTCTACCCACACAAACCCTGAAATCACCAGTACAACAACTGATATCACCAAGGCTATTTATTATTTCATTTAAAAAGGTATCATAATCCAATCTTAAGGTGATGCTACTTTTCACACCTCAAACACAGCCACACGAACAGACAGGACGCCTAAAGAAAAATAAACACATACAGCTTTGCAGAGTTCAGCTGCACGGAACAACTGTATTCCATGTATTCAGCTCTGCTCTGAATTACAACAATATGTAACTTAAATTGCTTCAGAAGTGTGAAACCATTCCATAAAATGGCTCACTAGAAATGTGATCAGTACTTGAGTATTAATATAGCTGTCATTATCCATTGGACAATTATGTATAGACTAAGATAAAGAGATGGCAAGCAGATATACATGAGATTCTTCTAGTTGATAGGGCATGCCAATCATGTCCAAAAAGACAGGCACTGCAACTATACGTAAGAAGAGCAGAATTATCCCTTTGAAACCAAGTTTTGGCATGACAAATTTCAGGCAGCACTAAAAAATAAGATGATTGCTAAAAAAACTTTGAGGTCTTACACAATACAACAAAGGAAACAAATTTGTTGCAGCTACATTTCCCATTTTTAACCAAGCTTACAAAAAAAAGTTTTAAATGTGTCAATGGGAGCTGCAAAGCTGTGGCACTGCCCCAACCTAGATTTACACTCGACACGACAAGGTGTAAATATATTCAGATCTGAGGGCTCCCAGGGAACAAACTGCAAGTGCACATATAGAAAACATAGAAATGACGGCAGAAGAAGACCAAACGGCCCATCCAGTCTGCCCAGCAAGTTGCACCACTCTCTTTTTTTTTTTCATACTTATCTGTTTCTCTTGGCTCTTAGTAACCTTTGGTTCTATACCCTTCCACCCCCCACCATTAATGTAGAGAGCAGTGTTGGAGCTGCATCTAAATGAAATCTATTTGGATCAGGGATGTCAACTGTTGGCACATAAAAACATAAGGACAGAAAATATGCCAAACTGGTGCCAAACACATAGGATCCATCAAGCCCAGCATCCTGTGTCCAACAGTGGCCAATCCAAAGTCACAAGTAGCTGGCAAGTACCCAAACATTAAACAGATCCCAAGCTATTTCTTATTAATAGCAGTTTATGAACTTCTCTTCTAGGAACTTATCCAAACCTTTTTTAAACCCAGTTACACTAATTGCCATAACCACATCCTCTGGCAATGAATTCCAGAGCTTAACTATGCGTGACTGAAAAATGATTTTCTCTGATTTGTTTTAAATGAGCTACTTGCTAAATTCAAGGAGTGGCCCCTAGTCCTTCTATTATCTGAGAGAGTAAATAATCAATTTACATTAACCTGTTCAAGTCCTTTCATGATTTGTAGACCTCTATCATATCCCCCCCCTCATCCATCTCTTCTCCAAGCTGAAGAGCCATAAACTCTTTAGCCTTTTCTCACAGGGGAGCCGTTCCATACCCCTTATTTTGGTTCCTGTCTCTGCACTTTCTCCAGTGCAACTATATCTTTTTTGAGATGCAGCGACCAGAATTGCACAAAGTATGCAAGGTGTGGTCTCACCATGGAGCGATACAGAGGCATTATGACATCCACTGTTTAATTTGCCATTCCCTTCCTAATAATTCCTAAAATTCGGTTATCCACTATGACACCTGGATCTCTATCCTGGGTGGTAACACCTAAGATGATGGCAACATCATTTAACTACAGCAAGGGTTATTTTTCCCTATATGCATCAACTTGCACTTGTCCACATTACATTTCATCTGCCATTCGGATACCCAATCTTCCAGTCTTACAAGGTCCTCCTGCAATTTATCCACAATCCAGTTGAGATGTAACTAATCTGCATAATTTTGTGTCATCCACAAATTTAATAATCTCACTCACTGTACCCCTTTCCAGATCATTTATAAATATATTAAAAAGCACTGGTCCAAGTATAGATTCCTGAGGGTACTCTACTGTTTACCTATTTCCACTGTGAAACCAGACCATATAATCCTACTCTCTGTTTCTTGTCTTTTAACCAGTTTGAAACCACAAAAGGACATCATCTACCTATCCCGTGACTTTTTAGTATTCTTAGAAGCCTCTCATGAGGGACTTTGATGAACGCCTTCTGAAGACCAATTATATCACATCTACCAGTTCATCTTTGTCCACATGTTTATGCATCCCTTCAAAAAAAATGTAGGAGATTTGTGAGACAAGGCTTCCCTTGGGTAAATCCATGCTGGCTCTGTCCCATTAAACCATATCTATCTAAATGTTTGTGATTTATTCTTTACAACAGTTTCCATGATTTTTCCCAGCACTTAAGTCAGACTCACCAGTCTATAGTTTCCAGGATCACCCCTGCAAACCTTTTTAAATATCTGGGTACATTGACCACCTTCCAGTCTTCAGGCATAAACAGATGATTTTAATGATAGGTTACAAATTAATTGTATGGGTCTGAAATTTCATTTTTTTAGTTCTTTCTGAACCCTAGGGTGTATACCATCCAGTCCAGGTGATTTACTACTCTTCAATTTGTCTCTCTGGCCTACATCTTCCAGGTTCACCGTGATTTGGTTCAGTTCATCTGAATGATCACCCTTGAAAACTATCTTCAGAACGGGTACTCCCCAACATCCTCTTCAGTAAACACTGAAGCAAAGCATTTGTTTAATCTTCTATGATGGCCTTATCTTCCCTAAGTGCCCCCTTTAATCCCTCAATCATCTTGTAATCCAACCAACTATCTTGCAGGCTTTCTGCTTTGGATATATTTTTTAAAGTTTTTATTTTGAGTTTTTTGTCTCTATAGCCACTTCTTTCAAATTCTCTCTTAGCCTGTCTTATCAATGTCTTACATTTAATTTGCCAATGCTTATGTGTTATGACTCGGGCGGTGGACCCTTGGTCCAACGTAGTACTTCAAGACACTTACGTCAGAAGGCGAGGCTAACCGGAAGATCCTGTGAGGTTTGCAGAGGGCAATCTGGATGCAGGCGCTTCCTGCCGGTCGTGTGGTCCAGATAGCTGGCGCCTCCAGCAGGTCGTAATGCTCTGACTCACGCACACAGGTAGTCGGGAAAGTCCAGGGGTGAAGAACCAAAGGGTATTCCGGTAGCCAGTCCAAGGATCAAGAGCCAAAGGATACTCCGCAGCCAGTCCCAGGGATCAAGAAACCAAACGATACTCCACAGCCAGTCCAGGAATCGAGCACGGAAGACAATCAGCGGATCAGGAACGGAACACAAGATCAAGTGAACCACAGGAGCCAAGAAGCCAAGGCAAGGTCTGAGGTGCAGGCCTTGCCTTAAATACTCTCTCACAGGTGAGCTTGCAGGAAGGAGCCAATCCTATTTCCTGTAGTGGCTCCTTTAAGGATTAGCTTCTGCCGCGTGCGCGGCTCTAGGGGAATCCAGTGGGGGGCGGAGCCAGACGCGAGCAGGAGGACAGCCGACGCCGCAGCCATGTTGGTGGAGCAGCAGGGACCGCCGCAGGACGAACCCACCGAAGCAGAGTGCGGTCACCGCGAGCGGAACGGTCTGCCGCGCCGGTGAGTGGCTGGCCCCGGTTGCGGCTTGCCGCCACCAGTTGGCCATAACAGTACCCCCTCCTTTAGGCCTCCCCCTAGAAGGCTTGGGTTTTTCTGGGTGACTGGTGTGGAAGTTCTTGAAAAGATCTTTATCTAGGTTGTTTGCAGCTGGCTCCCAAGAATTCTCTTCTTGCCCAAATCCTTCCCAAGCTAGAAGATACTCCCATTTACGACCGGTCTCCGAACATCGAGAACCTCCCGAACTTGATAAGTAGTGTCTTCCACCACACTCAGTTGTGGAGAAACAGGAACCTTCCAAGAGGGCCAATTAAGGAGCAAGGGCTTTAAGAGAGACACATGAAAGGAATTGTGGATACGGAGAGTGGCAGGGAGGCGTAGTTGATAGGTCACGGGACCTATTTGTTTAGTCACCGGAAAAGGACCGATGTAACGAGGGGCCAATCGCATCGAGGGAACCCGTAAACGGATATATCTGGTGCTGAGCCACACCTTTTCTCCTGAACGAAATCGTGGTGCTGGTCTCCGATGTTGATCAGCGAATTTCTTTGCAGTATGTGCCGCTTTCTGTAGCATCCGTCGAATATGTATCCAAAGTTGCTTTAATTGAGTAGCAGTAAGCTGGGCTGCTGGAGAAGAGACAGGCAGAGGTAGCGGTACCTGTGGCGCAGGTTGCTGACCGAAAACAATTTGAAATGGAGAGGCCCCAGTCAAGGTACAGGTATGAAAATTATGGGAAAATTCTGCCCAGGGTAGCAATGCCGCCCAATCATACTGTCGAGCATTAACGTAGAAGCGCAAGAATTGTTTCAGAGCCCGATTAGTTCTCTCTGCCTGGCCGTTGGCCTGAGGGTGAAAGGCAATGGTGAAGTCCAGCGCAATGTGAAACTTGGTGCAGAGGCTCCGCCAGTATCGAGCCGTGAATTGCGACCCTCGGTCCGACGTGATGTGCTGATGTATTCCATGTAGACGAAAGACATGTAACATAAATAATTGAGCCAGACGGGGAGCAGAGAGGAGGGCGGGTAGTGGTGTAAAGTGGGCCATCTTAAGAGAATCGATCCACCACTACCCATATTACCATTTGTCCTTCAGAAGCTGGAAGATAGACAATAAAATCGGTGGAGATGTGTGTCCAAGGTCTTGTTGGCGCCGGAAGTGGTTGTAGCTGCCCCCAAGGTCTCCCCGCAGGATTCTTATGCTGCGCACAAACAGGACAGAAGTCTACATATGCATGGATGTCCTTGCACATCCAGGCCACCAGTAGTGTTGTTGAAGAAGATCCTGCGTTCGTCTGCGTCCTGGGTGCCCAGCTAACTGGGAATCATGTCCCCATTTCAATGCCTTATTGCGGAGTCTCCTGGGTACCACTGTCTTACCGACTGGGACCGTGAAAGTTGCTGAGAGAATGATGCGGGCTGGGTCAATAATATTCTGTATAGGTTCTTCCACGTCTTCACCGACAAAAGATCGAGACAATGCATCGGCTTTAATATTCTTACTTGCTGGTCGATATCTTGGCTCAAAATCGAAACGTGTAAAGAATAATGCCCAACGGGCCTGACGTGGGTTCAGGCGTTGAGCTTGTTGTAAGTATATTAGGTTTTTATGGTCCGTAAAAACTGTAATACGATGTTGAGCCCCCTCTAACCACTGCCGCCATTCCTCAAAGGCAAGTTTGATAGCTAATAATTCTTTGTCACCGATGGAATAGTTGCGCTCCGCAGGTGAAAATTTCTTCGAAAAATAGGAGCATGGATGAGACGTTCCTGCTGCATCGTTCTGGCTCAGAACCGCTCCAACTCCCTCTGTAGAAGCGTCAACCTCCACTGTGAATGGGCGTCTAGGATCAGGGTGGCAGAGGCAGGGTTGTTGTAGGAAGGAGTCTTTGAGAACTTGGAATGCTATTATCGCTTCTACTGGCCAGGTTTTGATATTAACTCCTTTTCGTGTAAGTGCGGAAAGCGGCGCAGCCAGTTTAGAGAAATTCTTGATAAAATGACGATAGTAGTTAGCAAATCCCAGAAACCGTTGGAGTGCACGTAGTCCGATGGGTTGAGGCCATTATTGTATGCATTTCACTTTGTTCAGGTCCATTTGGAAACCTTGCTTGGAGATAATATATCCCAAAAAAGGTAAGGATTCTGTTTCGAAAATACACTTCTCTAGCTTGGCATATAATCGATGTTCTCTTAAACGTTGCAAAACTTGCGTAACATGTTGGCGATGTGTCTGTAGATCCTTGGAGAAAATCAAATATCATCAAGATAGGACAACCACACAGATATATAATAAGTCTCTAAAAATCTCATTAATAAAGTGTTGAAAAACAGCAGGAGCGTTAGTTAACCCAATGGCATACGAGATATTCGTAGTGTCCATCTCTGGTGTTGAACGCTGTCTTCCACTCATCCCCTTCCCGAATCCGTATCAAGTTATAGGCTCCTCACAGGTCTAATTTGGAGAATAACTTGGGCTCCTTGCAGGCGATCAAACAGTTCCGCAATAAGAGGCAGGGGATACCGATCTTGATGGTGGATTGCGTGAGTCTGTGAAAATCCAATGCAAGGGCGTAATGTCCCACCCTTTTTTCCGACAAAGAAAAATCCAGCCCCGCGGGAGGGAGGTGGATTGTCGAATAAACCCTTTCTGTAGATTGTCCTGGATGTATTCAGACATGCCGAGTCTCTGCGGCAGATAAAGGATACACTCTCCTCAAGGTGGTGTGGATCCCGGAATCAACCTAATAGCACAGTCAAATCTTGATGTGGGGGTAAAATATCTGCGGCCTTCTTGAAAATACATCCGCAAATTGTTTGTATGAGAGGGTAAATTTTGCAAGACTGAGGTGCAAATGAAACTAGAAGTGGAAAGTAGTTCTCTTTAAGCAAGTCTCATGGCATTCCTGGTCCTCAGCGAGTAAGTCTTAAAGAAGTCCAATCAAATGTGGATTTATGGCGTTGCAACCAAGGAATGCCGAGGACCACTGGGTGAATGGCTTTGCTGAGGACGTAGAAAGTGATCTGTTCTGTGTGGTCGGGCGCAATATGGCAGTCTAGTGGATCCGTGTGTGTGAGTTATTCTTCCTGGTAAAGGTTCGCCGTGGATAGAAGACATGATCAAAGGTTTTGAACAGAGGCGAGCAGGAATCTGGAATTGATCCACCAATTCCTTGTAATATGAAATCTCCCCCCCACACCGGAGTCTACTAAGGCCAAAGTGGTAAATTCATGTCCTTTAATGTCAAGGGTAACTGGTAAGGTGAGTGGGGAAGCTGGAGATATGAAGCCTAGGGTGACTCCCCCCCATGAGACCTAGGCTTTGTAGTTTCCCGGACGGATTGCACAGGCATGCTATATGATGGCCGGACCCTCCGCAGTAAAGACAAAGGCCTGCCTTGCGGCGTCTCTGACGTTCTTCGGGTGATAAAGGTCCTCGGCCTAACTGCATGGGTTCTGCTACTGGTCCTTCGTTGATAGAAGACTCTCGAGAAGTCATGGGGGTGGAGGGAGGGCGGAACATAGGAAATAGCCGGGCGTCTCCTGATCCTAGGGCCTCGCGAGCCCTTTCTTGTAGCTCCGTCGATCAATTCTGGTTGCTAATTCGATTATGGAATTTAAGGAGGATGGAAGTTCTCGAGCAGCCAGCTCATCTTTGATTCTGGCCGATAGTCCCTCCAAGTATATTGTTCGCAGGACATGTTCCTCCAATGAAGCTCTGTAGCTAGGGTCATGAAACTCAATGGTGTAATCGTGAGGGATTACCCTCCTTGACGGAGGTGAAGAAGGTCGGAACCGGCGGCTGCTTGTTTCCCTGGTTCCTCAAACACTGTTCAAAATAATTCCAGAAATCATGGAAGGTCTTGCAACACTGGGTCCGAGTGCTGCCATAGCGGAGAGGCCCAGGCCAGAGCTTTGCCTTCAAGTAAGGATAAAAATATAAGTGGTCTTGGTATATCGTCCGGAAACAGGGTTCTTTGCAGACGGAAATGCATACTGCACTGATCCAGGAATCCCAAACATAAGCGAGGATCCCCGGCGTATCGTGGGTGCAGCAGGTAATGGAAGGACGGGCGGATTGTAGCTTGTACTGCTGGCGGAAACTGGTACAGGCGGAAGAGTGGAAGTCGGGGTGCCAGATTGTGTAGCAACTACGGCGTCCAGTTGAGCATTGAGTCGTTCTATGGAGGCTGCCATAGATTCTAACATACTCTGTTTGCTCATGATCTTCTGAGGCCAAGCCAGGAATTGCTCTTAATGCAGAGGCCTCTGCCGGGTCCATGGCCTTGGCTTACTGTTATGACTCGGGCGGTGGACCCTTGGTCCGACGTAGTACTTCAAGACATTTACGTCGGAAGGCGAGGCTAACTCGGAAGATTCCTTTGCGGTTTGCAGAGGGCAAATCTGGATGCAGGCGCCTCCTGCCGTTCGCTGTGGTCCAGATAGCTGGCGACTCCAGCAAGTCGTAATTGCTCTGACTCACGCACACAGGTAGTTCGGGAAAAGTCCAGGGGTGAAGAAACCAAAGGGTATTCCGTAGCCAGTCCAAGGATCAAGAGCCAAGGATACTCCGCAGCCAGTCCAGCGATCAAGAAACCCAAAACGATATTCCACAGCCAGTCCAGGAATCGAGCACGGAAGACAATCAGCGGATCAGGAACAGAACCACAAGTACAAATGAACCACAGGAAGCCAAGAAGCCAAGGCAAGGTCTGAGGTGCAGGCCTTGCCTTAAATACTCTCTCACAGGTGGAGCTTGCAGGAAAGAGCCAATCCTAATTTCCTGTAGTGGCTCCTTAAGGATTAGCTTCTGCCGCGCGCGTGGCTCTAGGGGTATCCAGTGGGGGGCGGAGCCAGATGCGAGCAGGAGGACGGCCGACGCCGCGCCATGTTGGTGGAGCAGCAGGACCACCATGGGACGAACCCGCCAAAGCCAAGTGCGATTCACCACGAGCGAGCAGTCTGCCGCGCCGGTGAGTGGCTGGCCCCGGTCACGGCTTGCCGCCACCGGTGGCCCATAACATTATGCTTTATCCTATTTTCTTCTGCAGGATCCTGCTTCCAATTTTGAATGAAGATATTTGTTAAAATAGTCTCTTTCACCTCACTTTTTAACCATGCTGGCAATCGTTTAGTCTTCTTTCCACCTTTTTCTTAATGTGTGGAATACATCTACTGCGCTTCTAAATGGCATTTTTTTTCTTAACAATATCCACGCCTGTTGCACACTCTTAACTTTTGTAGCTGCACTTTTTTTTTTTTTTTTTTAACTATTTTTCTCATTTTATCAAAGTTTCCCTTTTGAAAGTTTAGTGCTAGAGCTGTGGATTTACTTACTGTCCCTCCTGCCAGTAATTATTTCAAATTTACCAACAGTCAATAAATAAAAAAAGATTAACAAAAAAAGGACGTCAAGAAAATAATTTCACATCAGTAAAAAAAAAGCAAGTTAGCTCATTTGTAAATAGGGTTCTCTATAGAAAGCAAGATGAATCAGTCATAGCACGTGGGTGATGTCATCTGACAGTGCCAACATAGATTCAGCTCTCAGAGATTTACTGAGCATGAGCAGGAGTTCCAACATTCTCACACTACCTCATAAGCCAGAGCTTAAAATTTAGAGGTAGTCGACTCTCCAAGGGGACGAGCAGGTATTAAACATATCCAATTCATCATGCTATCTACGGAGAACACTGTTTACAGGCAAGGAAACTTGCTTTCTCCATCAACAAGCAGACATGAATCAACCATAATATGTATGGGGAATCCCAAGCTGAAGGTTGCATTGCAGAGCCATTACTTAAGACAATCCAGCCCCAACAGGTGGAGAGTGGACTACTGAGTGAAAAGGATGCACAGAACTACTTGTCCAAAGTTACTGCCTCCCTAAAATATGCTATCCAGACAGTAGTAGATGTGAAGGTGTGAACAGACAACCAAGAAGCAGCTTTGCATGTGTCTTCAATGGAAATGGCCCTGACATGAACCACTGAAGTCGCCTTGGCTCTCACTTGATGAACCTTGACAGAGTCTATAAGGTGTAAGCCAGCCAGCATGTAACAGTGCTCCATGTAGTCCACTAGGCAATTAGACAGCCCTTCCAAACTGATTAGGATCAAAGACACAGTTGAGAAGCTTGACAGTGAGGTTACGTTCTCTTTAGGTAATACACCAGGATTCTCTTATAGTCCAAGGAATAAAGAGCCCATTCTCCTTTGCTGGATGCAATCTTGGAAAGAATGCTGGCAGCATAATCACTTGGCTAATATGGATTGCAGATACTATTTTCAGAAGGATCTTGGGATGAGTTTGCAGAATAACTTTGTTGAGAAAAAACTTCAAGTATGGTGAACATAAAACTAGAGCCTGTAATTTGCTTACTCTTCGTGCTGAAGTAACAGCCACGAGAAACAACACGTTCCAGATGAGAAACTTCAAGTACATCGACTCAAGAGCTTCAAAGGGAGGTTTTATGAGTTGAGCTAGGACTACATTAAGTCCCAGAATACTCTGGTTTACTAACAAGAAGCTTAGAATGCCACAGAATTTTCAGGAAGTTTTACACAAAGGGGTAGAGAGAAATCAAATCCCCTCCACCTGTTGCTAATACGCCACAATGGCACTGGGATTGAATCTTGATTGAAGAGGTGCTGAGGCCTGAGGACAAGAGAAAGATTACATACTGAAGCAGGTCCCTCAGGCCATAGGAGAAAGGATCCAGCTGATTGGATCCATACCATGTCAAAAACCTCTACTTGAAATTATAGGATCTTCTGGTTGAAGGTTTTCTAGCTAAATTAAGCACATCCTCCACCTCCTTTGCAAAGAGTATGGAGGACATTATTGCGCATTCAACATAACATCCATATAATAAGGGTCAGTGAAGGCAGGTTTGGAAGGCAAAGCATGACATTTTCTTGTGTTATGATAGTCAAGACATCCCCAATGGAATTGGAAACTGAATTGCAAGATGAACATATGGATTCCACTTGTTGTGGCCAGGTTGGTGCTACGAGGATTAACCTTGTCCTTGTTCCAAAGGCCTTCCGGACAGTCCTAGCATTAAGAGGAATTGGCATGTATGCACAGAGTAGACCAGTGCTCCAGTCTAGCACAAAAGCATCAGGAGCTGACGGGTAGCTGTTCAAATATATGGAGCAAAACTTCTGGACCTTTCTGTTGTCCTCCAAGATGAACCAATTGATCATTGGTATTCCACAGCAGCTGAACAAGTTGTCCATGACTCTCTGATCCACAGACCACTCATGCAGTTCCAACACTCTGCTGAAGTGGTTCATCGATATATTCTGGATTTCTGGAAGGCAGATCACTTGAAGATGGTTTTTGTGATGCCCAGCCCATGACCAGATTTGAAAGGCCTCCTGGCAGATGGCATGCCAGTCTATGCCTCCTTGTTTATGTAGAACATGGCCACCATGTTTTCATCTGGAGCAAGATTCTCTTGCCTGAGAGTGAGAGAAAGCCCTTCAAAAGCATAGCGGATGACTCTCCACGCCAGAAGATTAATCTGCAGATCACTCTCAGCTAGGGACCATGACCCTCAAATCCATGCTACACTGGTATGCACCCCCCTCCTTTGGCGGAGGCATTGGTAGACAGGATCACTTGAATGTGTGTGTCTGAGCCAATGGCTGGCAGTATAGTTGTCTTATTACTTGGCAACTGGTTCAAGAACTGATTAGTTGACAAACGATTTTAACACCAGACCTGGAATCCAGGATATATGAGAGATGTAACCAAACGTGGCGGGGAGGCCAAACTAATTGCATGGATGGAAAGAGGAATGCAGCTCAGTTTGCTCACTCCTGGTCTAGGATACACTATACTTGTTTGTTAGGAAAAATGTGAAATTTATGATGGAGATTTTTTGTCTCAGTTTTACCAGGCTTCAGGTCATATGATTAGCTCAGTGTATTTTGAGAATTGTTGAAATACGTGCCGCACAGAAAGTACATAGAGTGAGTCACAAATACCTGTGAGCCAATATGTGCCTGCAATCCACCCCTGAATAAATTTATCCAGTTAACTAGTGTTGTATATTCAGAGGTGTGGCAGTGCCACTGAATATACCCAGCTTTCTTAAAGTTAGCCAGATAAGTTTATCTGGCTAACTTTAGGTGCCCACTGATCCTAGCCAGATATTCAGTGGCACCACTTAGTCAGATATGTAGTACTTATCCAGCTAAGTGCTGTTTTGAATATCTGCTTTGACATCTTTGATAGTTTAATTATTTTTTAATTTTTATCAGTATTTGTTAATTTTTGATTGATTAGGGTTTGTACTAATTTTTGTACTTCTGATCTCTAATTTTAATTTATATATGGTTGACCCTGATTATTTTGTATGTTTTATTTTGTAAATCACCTTGATTTTATGTAGAATGGCAATTAAACAAATTAATAAACTAACATAAACTAAATAGTGTTTCATGTATTGTATGCATTTGCTCATGAAGAGGAATTACTGTGGAAACTGACCTAGAGAGGATAAGTGGAGAGAATTTAAGCTGTGCCCTTACCAGAAATGTTTACAACTTTAGAACCTCCAGGTTCATCCACCACTGAAGGGATATGTTTATCCTGGGGTTACAAAGATTTGGTGAATAATGGTTGATGGAGCAGAGGATCCAACGAAGGCCCACACGTGCAGTCAGAAGAGCTATATCCACTGCTGCAGCCATGTGTGAGAAGAACCAGGACCAACCTTGCTGATGGCTTGGTCTTGCTGAAGGGGCTTCATTTTCAAAGCATGGTACTGTTGCACCCTTGGGACGTCCAACTACAGCTGCGGCAATTGGAGACATCAGGATCCGGGCCCAGGCAGAGAGAGCAGACAGAATGCATATCTGTAATGGATATCCAGTGTCCACAAATATATGCCTTAAAACCACTGACTGCAATCTTCTTGGCACTGGGCTTTTCCATTTTTTTTATATCTTCTTTTCTTGTAGAATTGAAAAAGGAGTTGTCAAGGCAGCAGCAAAAACAAAAAAAAGATGTAATGTATCAGGCCAAAAGAATCAGCCTAAACAAAACGAGAGACTGTGGACATATCCGCGCAGCAGTATGTTGAGTAGTACCATAGAAATATTAAGTAGTAGTAGTAGTAGTAGTAGTAGCAGCAGCAGCAGCAGCTTGGACACAGAAAGACTGACGGCTCATGAGGCAGTGTGCATCTGCGGGAACTTCAGCATTTTGCTCAGTAAAACTTTTACTGAGCTCTGATAGTTGCATTCATGTCAGTGCACTCAGATGACATCATCCACATATTATGGCTGATTCATCCTTATATGTCAATAGAGAAATCTACATCCTGAAGAAATCACTTGTAGAAATAAAGTAATGACTATGTGACATACCTGAAGCCTTGCTAGTTGGGCAGTACGAGACACTATTTTATTATAAGGATCAACAATCTTGGCTCTGATTCTAGTAAAGGGAAGAAAAGAGAAAAGAATACACAATTTGAAACAGCTTTAATAGCATATTAAAACACACAGTGCTGCACACCTACTCAAGCACCAACTAATGACACAGAGTTGGTAACTAAAATATTCATTACTTTACAAATATTTCTGTGAGGCTGTTAATCTAAACATTTCCTGTAGTTATGGAAAATATACTCTCTGCATACAAGAAATTTACAAATTTGTTAAAAATACAAAGTATGTGAAATGCGTTAGTTTAAAAAAAAAGGGGGTCAAATATCAATTGAAAGCACAACAAACACATGAGAACTGGTATTGTATTTTCAAATGAAACTTTAACCCCCACAGTTATAATTGCTTTAAAAAAGAGTGACTGTAAGAAGACTATCATGTCAAACCTTCTTCAAACTGTTTGACAGCACTCTGTGTGCTAATCCTGAAGATTTAGTCAAAAGTTGAATATGGGATGAACCTAAGAGATTTTATTCAGTTTGGCTGTTGTAAATCTTATGAGGTTTTATATGATTCAAGTTGTGAAACTTTGCAGTTTCATTTTGTACAACATCTTGAGTTATATTATAGAAAGTTAAACAATAAACCAAATATATAAAGATATCCTGTTATACACATAATGCAATACTCAGAACTGTTGAGAGATACACTAGCACTTGTCAAGAACAAAAAATGCATATCAATGGCCTACTGTCTGCAGTTTTTTCCGTCGATAAGCAAGGTTGAATTAGCCATGACTTGTGGGTAACATCATCCGGCAGCACCAAATGGACCTCTCTCTCAGCTAATAGAGCTTTTTCTCTATTGAGCATGTTACAAGTGTTCCTTCATGAGCCCCCTCAGTCTTTTTTAATCCGAGCACCAGCATGGGTAGGTACCTCTAATCTCTGTTTTTTTTCTACAAAAACTGTAAGTTTCTCTCTTTAAAAGTTACCTCACTGCCTCAGCAGCCCCCAAACAGTACTTTCCAGTGCTGCAATGCAAAAAAAAAAATAGAAAAAGGAAGAAAAATTAAGAACATATTTTTAACTCTCAGTGTCTGGAAAGAAGAAACCCAGTGTCAGTGGTTTCAAGGAATGTGTTTGTGGCAAGAAAATGTCCATTACTGATGGGCACGAACTCTGCTACTGCTGCCTCTGATTGGACCACAACCAGGCTAAGTGTTACAGCTGCAGATGGATGCCCCCACATACTCAGAAACCCATGGAAAATGGAGGAACTGCATAAGTCTCTGAGAAGTCTCTGAGAACCTTGTTTGCCTGTCTGGGAATTGAGTTGAGTAGGACCTCCTCAACAGTGTCTCCCCTGTTGGCAGGAGAGGCTGAATCCTGGGGGTCGAGTAAGCGTCACTCATTGAAAAAGAAGAGGTGCCATTCTGTGGAGCTGCTGGCGCTGACAGTACCATCGAGGCTCAGTGCAATGCTGCTGTTGACAAAAAAGTACCCTGCATCATTGTACATAAGTCCAAGACACCATCAAAACACAAGTATACAGCACTGTCAAAATAATCGACACAATCAGTACAAAAATCTTCAATGCTTCGAGCCCCGAATGACACATCATAGTGATTTTCAACATTAGTAGCTCCGAGTCATATGTCAATGCTTCCAACACAGCTATATGTGGCTTACACAAGATTTTAATGGGAGCAAAAGGGGAAGCAATGCCTCTATCCCCTACCAATTATTACAGTCCTTACGCCAACAAAATCAATGAAAAAAGGGCTACACCTGGAAACTCCAGATCCCATTTGCTCTCTGGTACCTCTCACATCTAATTGGCCTCTAGTTCATATTCTGAAGGGCCCAGATGTGCAGGATTCCATACTTGTATTAGAAGATGTTCCACCACCCACGCCAGGTCAAAAGGCATATCAGCCCATCAACTAAATAGCACCGTTGGTAAAGGATTTCTTTATCTCCATAGTGGCTAAAGAAAAGGAGAGTACTTTGCAATCTCTCCTTTCCAGGACATCAGCTCTGCTCCCAAGAGGAGTCCCAATATCTCTGGTTCAGGTAGGTACTTTATCAGAGCCTCTGCCAGGTTGTTCTAGACCACGGCAGTCACTTGCAGCAGAGTCCAGACAATCAGAGGATGTACACCAGGAATATGCCCCTCGAGAGAAGACAAGGACCCCTCCCCAGTCATCTACCTCATAATTAGGGTCTTGGATTAGTATTCCTTCACCTCCAGACTCTGAGGAGAGGTCGACAGAAATTCCTTCTGACCCCTCCCTGAGCCTCCAGAACACTTATCTTTCCTATGTCAGATTTATACACAAGTTGTGAAAAGCACTTGGAGTCAATGTGAGCAAGGATCCCTGCGAAAAGGTCTTTGCTCTCCTCCAAATTTTGGACACTCCAGTAGAGCCAGTAGCTATCCATGTCCATGTCATCCTACAAGAATAACAAATAAGGATGTGACAAAATTATACTTCCTGTGCCCCAACTGCAAGGAAATTAGACCTCAAATATGCAGTGCAAAAATCCCTGGGATTCGGGATAGTGCAATTACCTCAATCAGTTGCTTTGGAATCAGTTCTTAAAAGAGCGAAGAAAACAATATACTCATACTCTGCCAGGAAAAGATTTCAAATTATTCGACAGTTTTAGTAAGACAGTAATCCAAAACTCCATGCTAAATACACGAATTTCTGCGCACCAATTCTATATGTTGCAATACTTACATTATTGTATTCAGAAACTGAAGCCTTTTCCTCCACCCAGCAAAAGCGAAGTTGCTTCCCCTGAGCTACTCCTAGAAGCTGAAGAAGGTTTAAGCTATCTTATTTGTTCCATATATGAGGCACTTGACACCACAGCAAGCATCTTGCATTGGAGCAGGCTGCATAGCTTGGTTGAAAGCCAATAGCTTCTGCAATGATGTCCCCGACAATTTGACAGACATTTCCATATCAAGGTGATCACCTTTTCAGTGAAAACCTCAGAGAAACAGTTACTTAAATAAAGAAACATGTGTCGGACCAGTTCCTGTTGACGGGACCGGAACAGCTGCCTTCTGCAAGGTGCTCTTACTACTCTTTTAAAAAGACAGTATTTTAGAGATGCCCCCCCTTCTGGCAATTTCAAAGATACAAATGCAGCCTGCTTCTGCAACAGCAGGAACTTCCAGCACACACTAAACAACATGACGTCAGCAAGTCCAGGCCAAGTCTGGACCAAGTTTGACCACACCTCCAAACTCAAGCAACAATCCTCTCCAGTAGAAGGGAGGATTTAACACTTTGTGGAGAAATGGCTCAAGATAACCAAGGATCTGCTGGGCTTTCTCAAGATTGTGGAGTCTAAATACCACTTGCTTTTTCTCCTGGCTTCCATTGCTGCTCATTGCTCAGCCATCAATCAGGATAAAATCTCACTTGACACTATTCTGCCTGAAGTGGAGTCGCGCCTCAAACAGCAGGCAAAAAAAACAGTTCCTCAGCATTACCATGGCCTGGGGTTCTACTCCCATTACTTCCTTACAGCCAAAAAATCCAAGGAATTGAGACCTATACTGGATTTAAGAAGCCTGAAAAAGCATATATTTCAGGAGAAATATACACGAAATATACACGATTCTTCCAGTCATCCACAAAGGAAAGTGGATGTGCACTTTATAACTGAAGGATGCTTATGATTATTATCCCATCCATCCCATCCATTGAAATTACCTATACTTCATGATAGATTCCTCCCATTACCAGTACAGTGTGCCCCCCTTTGGCCTGTCAGTAGCACCAAAGGTATTCACCAAATGCCTAGCAGTAGTAATAAAGCATCTGTGATGACAAGGCAAATTCCCAGGAAGGTGTGATAACCTCCCTGAAAAAAATCAATACAACTTTTCATTAGAATTTCTAGTGAATTTTGAGAAATTGTCTCCAATTCCCTGCCAGAAAATAAAATTCACTGGAGCCTGGAAAAAATTTTCTCCAAGAGAGAGCTTACCTTCCAATAGATCGGGCAAACACTCTCAGATCCCTAGTGTTCAACCTGTTGAACACAGATCAGTCATCAGTCAGATTTAATGGTTGTTCTTGGCCATATGGCAGCAGCAATACATGCGATTCCATTCACCCGCCTTTCCATATGATTCCTGCAGTGGAGCCTTTGTTTCCAGTGAGATCAATCAACTTTTGACAACCAAAGTACGATTTTTGAAAGAAATGAAACAAGAATTACGTTTGTGGCTAGACCCCGTCATTCTTCAGGAAGGCGCACCCTTTTAGCTGCCATATCACCAAGTACCATTGGCAACAAATGCCTCCAAAAAATGTTTGGGAGCCCACACAGGTCCCTTTCAAACCCAAGGGACCTTGGGTTTGAAAATCATTCATAGAAAATCAATTCCAAATCAACCTCCTAGAACTGGGAGCAATCAGGTACACTTTGACAACCTTCACTTATTTCCTACAGGGGAAAAGCATTCTCATTCAAACCCCAACTAGGTATGTAGGTTCTGCATGAACAACGAGGCACAGGGTTGTGAGATCTTTGCCAGAAAAATGATATAAATATGGGGAATGGGTTCGCAGACATCAAGCCACCCTGCAAGTGAACTATCTCTCAGTGATGTCCAATGCTTTGGCAGACCATTTTGACCACAGGTCAGCCGACAAACTGTTCAGTCAATGACCTATTTGCATCAGAGTAAAACAGGAAACTGGAAAAGTTTTGTTCCATTCCTCCCAGTAAATTCAGCTTTGCTCAGGATGCTTTCTGTAATGCAGATCTTGTACATTCTTTTTCATCAATACTGTTAATCACCAGAACAGTGAAATCATTATCAAACCGGGCCTGAATGTTCCTCGTAGCTCTAGCATGCTCCAGGTGGTTTGCGTATCTAGTACAGCTGTCTAGCAGTCCTCTGATCCCTCTCAGATCAGACCCATCACTCAAGAAGAAAAATGTCTGTTTCATCCAAATCTCTCATCCCTAGTCTTGACAGCTTGGATTTTGAGCACTCAATCATCAAATTCTCTCTGAAAGAGGTTGAGGACATTGCACTATCCGCTAGAAGAGCCTAAGATATTAGATAGAAAATATTCTCCACATGGTGTCATGACAATAGCTTGGATTTGTTTACAGGCAAGCCCAAAGAGTTACTTAACTACTTACTTACTCTTTCTGCTTCAGGTCTTGTTACTCATCTATAAGAATGCATCTCAGTGCCACAGCAGCTTACCATACCCAAACTGAGGATAAACCAATCTCCATTCATCCCTTAGTATCTAAATTCATGAAAGGTTTATAGCATACTAAATCTCCAGCTGGTAAACCACTTGTACCATGAAACCTAAACATGGTTCTAACACAACTGATGAAGCTGCTGTTTAAACCATTAGAGTTGGCGTTGCTCAAGTTTCTAATATGAAAAGTTATATTCTTTTTAGCAGTCATGTCAACCAGAAGAATCAGTGAACTTTAGGTCTTAGTTCATTATCCTCCTTATATGCAATTCTTCCAAAAGAGGGTGGTAATTTGCAATCATCTTAAGTTCCTATCGTAAGTAGCATCAGCTTTTCATATTAATCAACCCATCATATTACCTATATTCTTCCCGAGACCACATACTCATGAAGATGAAAAAGCCCTTCATACCTTAGACTTAAAACACACTGGCTTACTATAAAAGAGAACTCAGCATCATTGTCAGACTTCTCAGTTATTTATCTCCTACAGTCCCTAAAAGACTAGGCATAGTAGTAGCCAAAAGTGCATTGTCCAACTGGCTAGCAGACTGCATTGCACACTGCTATACTCTAGCAAGCTTACAGATCACAGATACCATCAAAGTTCGTCAAGACAAAGCCATGGCTGCTTCAATGACTCATTTACAGGCAGTACCACTTAAAAATATCTGCAAAGCTACAACAAGCTTGTCAGTACAAACCTTTGCTTCCCATTACTATCTGGATAATAGCTCAAAGACCGACAGTAAATTCATACAAGTAGTTTTGCGTAGCCTGTTCATCCAGTAGTCTCCTCTCCATGGTGGGGTCTGGGTTACTTATTCAGTAAACCCTTCGCTGCAACTCTCAGCTTGGGATTCCCCATGTCATGTTTAATTCAGCAATGATTATTGATGATTAAAGCAAGTTTGCTTACCACAAACAGTGTTTTCCATAGATAGCAGGATGAATTAACCATGCTAAATACCCACCCACCTCCCTGGAGAGTCAACTACCTTGCTAGGTTACTTCTAAAATCAATTGAGGAGACTCACTAGGCAATAACCACGCAGGAATTATCACACATGCTTAGTAGAACTAAAGGTCTACTAGATATGAGAGAGATCCATTAAGTGCCACCGAATAACATTACCTACATGTCATGGCCAATTCATCCTCTATCCATGAAAAACATCATTTACGATATGTAAACTTGCTTCATACAGAGCATTATTTTTTATTTATTTTTATTTATTTATTATTTTTATATACCGACATTCGATCTGAGATATCACATCGGTTTACATTCAGGTACTGTACTAATTTACAATACACAAAAGTTATTAATAACTAGTGCATTTTGGAAGGGAAAAAGTTGTATAAAAATATATTTATAAATAATATTGCTATGTGATTTTATCTGAGTGAAATGCAATACAAAGACAGGCTTGTTTAATTAATCTTGAATTGAAAAAGGCTCAACACAACTTATGTTCATATGTTCTAGAAAAAGGGTCTTGTATGGTGAATTATTAGTAAGTGAAAAGAGAAAAAATACCTGTCAACAGCACTTTGTAAAGCCCCAATTCTTGTCTGCATCATTTGAAGAACACCTGAAATCAAGATGAGATATTTAGAACCATCAATCAGCATTAGATGAGAAAATCTATTAAATACATTAAAACTTCTTTTGCATATGTCTGGCCAACCTTCATGTTTAGACTTCATATGTATACTTGCTATACTATAACCAAAAAATCTGTACTATGCTCAATATGGTTATGTATAACTATATGATAAACCAAATATTAGTTTACTGAGTGTTACTTCACTTCTCTATACTCACCAGTAGTGTGCATTGAATTTCTACCCATACATCATCAGAAAATCTGTATGGATTTTATTTTTACACAAAGCTTCCCTTCATAATCCTCCATCTTTAATTAGGAACCTCATGTATGGCCTTATTTTCTGTGTATTCTCTTGCACCCCTTCTCATCCACAACCCAGCACGGCATCACAGCAGCCTCCTAGTGGCTGAGGTAACAAAAGCATATCTCATTGAACAACGACTTCAAGATTGCTCCAGATCTCAGCTGCTGCTGCTTTATGAACAGTCTTCTGCACAGTCAGGCACCGTGATTGCTACTCAGCAGCATTCTAACTTTAAGCTAGTTTAGTAAGAAAACCCAAGAGAAGGAATGAAACCCAGGTCTCCACAATAGCCAGAATGATGAGACATAAATATCTGAATGTTATTAATGCCCAGATAGCAAAGCCTTTTTCAATAGAAAAAGTTGTAGATCTCGGGGTCATAAATATGACGCTCTAAGGGAGTAGGCTCAGGAACACCAGGATATACTTTTCACAGAAAAGGTGGTAGATGTCTGACATGCCCTTCCAAAGGAAGTAATGGTGTTGCAATCAGCGATCTATGGGCAGCCACATGGACAGTCTCTCTTACCTCTGGGCCTGCCCGAGTTGCAATAGGAGACAGCCAGTGTATGCAGCAGGACGCTGCCACCAATCTCGGCTGAGCCAACCGCCATTCCTTTCCCCGGCAAGACACTGCCGATGATTCCCGTGCACGTCGCTTCTCCTTTCCTAAAGAAAGTCCCCGTGGCTTCTAGAGATGATGTCGTCGATGCTGCCCTATAAAAGGGCAGACTTCCAACAGCAGCTTGCCTCAGCCACAGGTCTCTACTGCTCAGTAGGTTGAGTTGCTCTGCGTTTGTCTGCAGTTCTAGTGGTCCTTGTCTTTGTCTTCAGTCCAGCATCCTTGTCTTCAGGACTTCAGTTCTTCGTCTCCTCGTCTGCCCACCTGTTGTGCTCCTTGCCTTCCTGCTTATCCATCCCACCTTTCCCTTTGGATGGATACCTGGTATTGACCTCAGTCTGCCTCCTGATCATTCCTGAACGCTGCCTGCCTCTGACCACTGCCTGCCTCTGGTTATTCTCGAACACCACCTGCCACTTACCTTGGCCTAGTTTCGGAATCGCCTGTACTACATCTACCCTGGCCCAGCGCCCTCCCAACCATCTGCAGAAGTCCCCACGTAAGACCTGCCTGCCCCGGCACCCAAAAGCTCAACCCGAGGGGAACATGGGCAAAGGCAAAGCTCCAGTTGGGCCTCTTCCTCATCTGAGTCCACCTGCCGACAGTGGAGACCTGCAGGGATCAACCCATGCAAGTTAGCCATCTCCACCTCTATCCAAGGGTCCACGACTTCAACAAATGGAAGCAAAAATGGTAATGAAATTCAAAAAACATGGGGTGTACACAGAGGATCCCTAATAGCAAGAGAATGGGAATGAACCACTAGGTAATCTGCATCAAGAAAGCATTGGGATAACCTGTATGGAGTGATGTTTTCAGCCCAAAAATCATATAGGCATGACTGTACTGTGCTTCCAAGAGGCCACTGGAGTAACCTGCACAGAAGCAGCAGTTACAGCCCAAAAACTGCATAGATATAATTACAAAGGACCTGCATGGTTAAAACCTTAAACATAATATGAACATGGGGAGGCCAGATTTTAACATGGAAGGGGGCTTTTGTTGTTGGCTAACGTACTGATTTCTGAAGAAAGCAAAGCTGAAGATAAGACATGAAATGGCTTGCTAATGAAAGTGGTGCAGGCCATCACTGTCACAGATTTGGGACAGATATGAAGGGCAGTGGTGAGAAATGGCTTAAAAGGTCAGGTAAAACGTGGAGAAGAGAAATTGGTGTCCAGTTGCATATAGGAACTCATAAGCGCATCTACCTACTGGAGGTTTCAGTACCAAAGGTTTGATATGCCAAAAGCCTTCATTATTCTTGATACCAACGGGTGAGTTGAGATTAGTTTATTGTCAATTGTAACACGGTAGGCCACTATGATGTTAAAATGTACCCTTACCAAGGATGTAGAGAGGCCTGATTTGGAAGGGAAGAGCAAGTAGGTTAGTAAATGTTTGGGCTCGCAATAAAATAAGTCCAAGGCTTTCCAATGATGCCAAATGGAAAATAGTCTTCAATTCTTCTAGGTGATTTTGTAGACAAAAATATTATGCCCTCAATTTCTCTGGGCAAAGAGAGATCAACAATTGAGCATTCAACATCCAAGCCATCAGTCTGAGGGACTGAAGGTTCAGATGAAACAGAGTTCCTTGGTCCTGGATTAATAAGGCATGAACTGAGCCTAGATGGATCAGAGGACTTTTGGATATATATACACCAAATATATCCGGCCCACACCAGAGCAATGAGGATCAGGCAGGCTCAGTCCCGTATCACTTTGTTCACTGTTCTGGTATCAGCGGTATTGGTGGAAAAGTGTACATGACGTCTGTGATCCAATTGAGCAGGAAAAGACCTTGAGCTACTCTGAATCTGCTGGGTAGAACGGAGCTAAATTTTCCAGATTCCTGTGCTATTCCAAAGCGAAGAGACTGATCATTGGCAGACCCCACCAGCTGAACATGTCTACTGTTGATTGTTGAAGAGACCACTCATGCAGACAGAACAGCCTACTGAGACGGTCTGCTAATATTTAAGTGTTAAGTGTTTTAAGTATTTATCCTTTTGTCACACCCTGTTTATTGTAAACCGGCATGATGCGACTCCCATCGCGAATGCCGGTATATAAGAAATGCAAATAAATAAATAAATAAATAAATAAATAAAATATGGTTGAGATCCCTGGGCTTGTAAAACAGTTCGATTCCTACTTGACAAAAGTATGGTGACTTGGTTGTCAGTCTGAATTAGAATGTTCTTTCCTGGAGTCACGTGATGACCAGCTGGAGAGCAGATGTCTGCTGCTGAGCTCCTGAGCAGACCCCAGAAACTATGCCATTAGACCCTGCAATGCTGACATTGTGTACCTGCAGAAGATGCATTTGGAAAGAAAAAAAGCACCAAAAACTGAGCACCAAAATATTATTGTGGTGTTGCTACTCTGATTAGATGGAATTTTCCTTTTATTGTGTAAAATATGTACTGAGGATCCCTGTGGTTGTTATATCATTGTTATAGGCTCCTTAGCAAATAAAATGTATATTTTATGCAATATATATACCCCTAACATTTACTCTCACCAGTTTTTTTCCCCCACTGTTCTCTCCAGGCTCTCATCATACACTTTTTTCATATCTGCCAGGGATTTTAATATCATTTCTGATACTAACTGTAAGCTGGCAAAACCACTCCATAAAAATTGGGAACATATGGGTATGAATTTTCTCTCCTCAGAATTACGACTGATGAATATGGCAAATTTTGCGTCCTGAGGAGAGGGATTTTATTTATTTATTTGGCCCCTCAGAGTATATTCACAGTTGGATTATTTTCTAATCTTTGATACTCTTTATTCCACTATTGTACGTGCCTCTAGTCTCGATAATGTTTTATCACATCACTCTGTCTCTTTCACTTTGATAACAGGGCAGAGTGGACCACCATGTCCTTGGAAAATGAATCCTACTTTGTTCTATGATGTTGACTTTTTTGTTTTTATGTTGATTTTATGAAAGCCTGGTCTAATTACTATACAGATAATATCGACACGGAAGTGATTGCTACAACTTGTAGGAGGTAGCTAAGGCTGTTTTAAGGGGACAGATCATTACCTATGTAGCTGATAAGACTGAACAGCGAGATGGGAGTATCTTGCAATTGGCACAGGATATTAATTAACAAGTTGAAGCAGCAGCATGCATTTTTTTATGTCGGATACAGATAAGAAAAAAATTACAAGAGGCAAAGAAGCAGCTTAACGGCCTATTAATTTAAAAGGGGTGGTACAATTTGTTTTTATTTTTAAAAAACAAAAAACAAATTGTAAAGATTTGGCAGTAAGGAGGGGGGTCTGCTGGTATGTTTATTCCGTAGTGACCGGAGTACGCATTACATCTTTAATATTAAGACCCCCAAGTAGTTGTGGAACAGACAGGCTCTCAGAAATATCACAAGCTTTTGTGAACTTTTATAGGTAGTTGTATTCTGAACAATCAAACTCTTGGCTTTCTATGCTTTCTTTTTTTCAAAAACTATAGCTCCCCTCAGTTATCTTCTGAGCAGGTTTCTCTCCTTAATAGATCTATTTCTGAAGTGGAAGTGATTGTGAAAATCAAGGCATTGTAGCTATCTAAGGCCCTTGGGCCTGATAGCTTGGGAACTGAATTTTATAAACTTTTGGGATACTTGGTGGTTCTATCCTTGAAGAATATGTTTGAGGATGCAGTGGTTGCTCAACGTTTCTCATTTATGAATAGGGCACCAATTACTATCGGGCCAATTCAGTAAAGTCCGCGGGAGAGCACAGGCCATTCGCCTGTGCGTGTGATTCAGTATTTAAATAAGGCCCGGCGGTAGAAACGGGCAAAAGGAGGCGCTAGGGACACTAGCGAGTCCCTACCACCTCCTTATGGCCCGGAGCGGCGGCTGTCAGTGGGTTTGACAGCCGACGCTCAATTTTGCCGGCGTCGGTTCTCAAGCCCGCTGACAGCCATGGGCTCGGAAACCGGACGCCAGCAAAATTGAGCGTCCGGTTTTCAACCCGACAGCCGCGGGCCAACTTCAAAATTTATTTTTTTTTTTAAACATGGAAAATCAAATAAAAATCAAATAAAAAGCAGGAATTTAAGATTCATAAATTTCCCGCAAGTACCCCTGAACTCTCCTAGAGAGATGTTCAAGATATATCTCCGGGAAGTGCTGCAAGTTGAGGAATCAGCTATGCCACCTCTTTCAAGAATCTTTTATCTACCAAAAACTAGAGGTCCAACAGAACAAAGAGAAGCTGTGAATCTAGAAACCTCGGGAAGGGAATTGCCATTAAATATCTTGGCGATATTGGAGATGACAGATACTGAACAAGGTTCACCTGCAACTTTAATTGTTACTCTGGCTTTAGAGCCAAATAAGGACTGGTTGCTTAGGTTGTATTTAAGACACAGAAATGTTGTATTTTTAAGCTGTAGAATAAGAGTATGCCCAGACGTCTTGAGAGATACTCAAAGAAGGATGGCTTTCCTTCTTCTGAGACCGCAAGTATTGTCAGTGGGGGAGCTTTTTTCCTCAAATTCCCATACAAGTGCATAATAAAATATGCTAATAATTCATATATATTTTTTGAGCCCCCCCAACTGACTCAATTCCTTATAGGGAAAACTCCCATAACGCCCATAGGGAACAGTATGACTGCTTTATTCCCCTGGTAAAGTATTATAGCTCTCTGTAGGCTACTGTGTAATTGTCTTATTAGTTAAATAACTTTTCTTGAGGTTGTGTTTTCCACCCCCATATTCTGAGGACTTTAATTTAGAGAATATGTTGTTTATTATAGAAACTATTCACTTTCTTGACTGTACTGGCACAAGCTTAAGTCCAGGCACAAGCTTAAGTCGTCCCCACTGCAACAAGTGAACCCCTGACCCATGCGAGATAATTATAGACTTTCGACCTATTTGAGATATCTTGTAAATCCTACATCTTTTAAATCCTACAACTGGGCGCACCGCAGAACTCATCAATCGGCACGCTAGGAGCCTTTAAGGGCGGCCACCTCTCCAGGAGACCCCCCTTTTGGCAACAGATGACCGCGACGACGAGGACGGACTAGCTAAGGCAGGCAGGATGAGGACAGGCAGGCCTGCACAGCCGGCACTCAACCCATCGGGGTAAGGCCTTTCACTGACTGACCTGACTTCGCCGTCCCTAATCCGCCGTCGCATGCCGCCTCCGAGGCCCTCAGCCTGCACCACCAGACCTGCAGTATCCGACCCAATCCGCCCATGTTCTCGCCCGGCCGCGCCCCCCGACCAATCGGAGGCTGGGCGCACCGCAGACCTCATCAATCGGCACCCTAGGGGCCTTTAAGGGTGGCCACCTGGGCAGGCCCCTTTGTGCGCCCCTTCGTGCATCCCTGCTTACGGACCATTAACTATCACTAGTAGTAGTTTATTTTCCTCACCTCAAATCTCCTAAGCATACGGATCCTAGGCTGATGGCTCAACTCTCCTCATTCCAGTCTACCATTAGTCCCTTCAACACCACTCCACTCTAACCCACCACGGGTCCACCCAAGACATCCATGATGCAAGGCTACTTTATACCCATCCTGCACTACAACCCCTTCACCAGGGAGAAATCAACTAAGCAGCAACGAATCCGCCCGCATAGAACTCTTATTCCAATCATGATCTCCCCCTTTACCCAACTCCTTGGTCTGACCCTATTCACTCTGACTCTATTCAATGCTCAATCAATCACTAAGAAAACGCATATCCTTCACGACTATCTACTCGACTCCAAGCCAGACATCTGTGCTATTACAGAAACTTGGCTCAAACCGACTGATACAGCCTTGATTAACCAACTCCCAACTCACCTATACGACGTCTTCTCACTTCCTAGACTAAAGAAAAGAGGTGGAGGCCTACTGGAAGCAGCCAAAAAAGACCTGAATCTAACCCTTCAACCCACCAAGACGATGGCGAAGCTAGAAGTAGCTTTGTTTAAATCCTACTCGCTCCAGATTCTCCTCATATATGCTCCACCAGGATTCCTTGACTCAGACGCCTCACTTTTGAAAGAAATCATAGCCAAATACTTAAACCTGGATTCCCCTGCCATAATCTTAGGGGATTTCAACTTGCACATTGACACAACCCCTCTCTCTTCAAACTGCGAAGCTTTCCTAACCTCCCTCACGGCCATGGGCTTCAAGCAAATTGTTAACAAGCCTACACAAAGCTGGACATACGCTCAACCTCATTTTCATCATTTCCAGTGTCTCACAGCACACATCCCCTACATGCCTCCCAGTTCCTTGGTCTGACCATTCTTTAATCATTTCCACCCTCAAGGTGAAAGAAAGATCCTTATCTCCTCCCCCCCATACCACGTTGTACTACAGGAAAGCCTGCACCTCAGAGGACCTCAGCAACTCCTTGGCCAAAGAACTTCCCAACATTGATTTATCAAATCCTAACTCGGCCTTGCTCTCCTGGCACAACATCACGGAGGCAGTAGCTAACAGATTATGCCCACTCCTGATAAAGAGCATTAACCCAGCTCAAAAAAACAAACAACTGTGGTTCACTAAGGAGCTCCGATCATTAAAACAAGACCTCAGACAGAAAGAAAATAAATGGCGGAGGACTCCTAACCCTTGTACTCTAGCCACATATAAAACTGCGCTCCACTACTACAGAAATGCCACATTAAGAACAAAAAGGGATTTTTATACCCTCAGAATCCATGATCTGGTATTCGATGCGAAGGCACTCTTCTCTTACGTATCGGAACTTACTAAAACCACCACCCCACCCATTCCGGATAACCAAGCTCAATCGAAAGCCAATGAACTCGGACTCTTTTTCCAGAATAAAATTTCCAATCTTCTAACTCGGCTGCCACCCAACCCTAACACGCCTACCAGCTACTCAACCTCCCTATCAAACTCTGAAATTTCGCTGGAATCTTTCGAACCCACCTCTGCTTTGGAGATCGAAGTCATCCTAAAGAGAATGAAACCTTCCTCTCACCCATTCGACAAAATCCCGGCCAAGCTTAACATAAGAACATAAGAAAATGCCATACTGGGTCAGACCAAGGGTCCATCAAGCCCAGCATCCTGTTTCCAACAGTGGCCAATCCAGGCCATAAGAACCTGGCAAGTACCCAAAAACTAAGTCTATTCCATGTAACCATTGCTAAGGGCAGTGGCTATTCTCTAAGTGAACTTAATAGCAGGTAATGGACTTCTCCTCCAAGAACTTATCCAATCCTTTTTTAAACACAGCTATACTAACTGCACAAACCACATCCTCTGGCAACAAATTCCAGAGTTTAAGCTTCTACTAGTGCCGGACTCTATCTCCAAACACCTCGCAGATATTAACAACTGTTCATTTTTGCAAGGAATTTACCCGGACGCCCTAAAACTGGCCACTCTCAAACCCGTACTCAAGAAACCAAAACTGGACCAAAGTGACCCTAGCAATTTCCGCCCTATTTCCAATCTGCCATTTCTAGCCAAGATCATGGAAAAAGTGGTCAATAATCAATTATCGGAATATCTTGAAGAACATAAAATTCTTCACGAGACACAATATAGTTTCCGTAAATCACATAGCACTGAAACTCTCCTCATCTCCCTCACCGACTACCTCAGTATGGGCCTAGACAAAGGGTACTCTTTCCTATTAGTGCTTCTCGACATCTCCGCAGCGTTCGACATGGTAAACCATTCCATTTTATTGAATCGTCTTTCAGACACAGGGGTATCAGGATCAGCTCTTCGATGGTTTGACTCATTTCTCAGTGACAGAGGCTACAAAGTCAAACTCAATAATAAGGAATCCCCACGCATAAATTCTACACTCGGGGTTCCCCAGAGATCCTCTTTATCCCCCACCCTGTTCAATATCTACCTCCTTCCCCTCTGCCAATTACTCACAACATTAAAATTGAAGTACTACATCTACGAAGACGATGTACAAATATTGTTTCCTATAACCGAATCTATTGCAAAATCACTCAAGCAATGGGACAATTGTCTCCAAACGATTAACCTGGTGCTTAACGCAGCCAAGACGGAACTCCTTCTTATTTCACCAGATAACGGTGACCACTACCAGCAGACACACCCTAACAGACTTATTACACAAGCAAGAGATCTGGGAGTTATAATTGACAGCCACCTGAGTTTAAAGAAGTTCATAAACCACACTACCAAGGACTGCTTCTATAAACTACAGGTGCTGAAAAGACTAAAGCCTCTATTATACCACTACGACTTCAGAACGGTTCTCCAGGCCATCCTGTTCTCGAAGGTAGATTATTGCAACGCTATTCTGCTAGGTCTCCCAGCATCTACAACGAAACCCCTTCAGATGCTCCAGAACGCAGCTGCGAGAATCCTGACTAACACCAAGCGGAGAGATCACATTATGCTCATCCTCAAAGATCTGCACTGGCTCCCCGTTTCAAAATCCTTCACAAATCCCTCACTATTATCCACAAATCCATTCACCACCAGGTCCCCTTGGACCTGCAATTCCCGCTCAAACGCCACACATCCGCCAGACCCATAAGGGAAGCTTATAAAGGATCTCTACATGCCCCCCCTTACAAAGTGGCTCACCTATCTTCGACCAGAGAACGGGCCTTCTCAACTGCGGGACCGTCCATCTGGAATGCCATACCACCGGACCTCAGACAGGAATCCTGCCTAATGACTTTAAAAAAAAACCTCAAGACATGGTTATTCAGACAAGCCTTCCCTTAATCAAGGCCAGCATCTTCCATGTTACAGAAGAAGGTTTCCAATACCTACCATTGCATTAGTTTAATTAGTTACTGTGTTTTTCTATCTTTCTTTCCCCTTCTGCTTATAACCTTCCCAGTTATATCTCCCTGTTTTATTGTAACTTTCCGCTCCTTCTGGTTATAGTTAACGTTACTGCGCTTTTGTTCCCTGTAAACCGATTTGATTTGATCTGTATCATGAAAGTCGGTATAGAAAAGCTTTAAATAATAATTAAATAATAACTATAATGATCTTGGTATTTATGTTTCTCCTCATCCCCTATTAACTATTATTGAAGCTTCATTGATTAGATACTGTTCTAAAATTGTTCTCTGTAAAGCTCCTTTAGATTCTATATATCCATATTGTTTAAAAAAAAATTGTTCTAAAACCATACCCTGTAAAGCTACTTTAGCTTTAATGTTTTACTATATTGTTTAAATACTGTTCTAAAACCGTTCCCTGTAAAGCTCAGTTAGCTGCATATCTAGTTCACTGGAAACCGATGTGATGTTTCCGAACGAATGTCGGTATATAAAAATGTTAAATAAATAATAAATAAATCTTTATTTTCCTACAAGAGTTATCTTGTAAATTTTGTAAAAATGCATAGAGAAAAAAAAAAAAGAAAAAAGGAAAGGATTCTGAAATGCCAGAATCCTTTCGCCTTATTTCTCTGTTGAATTCTGATCTAAAGCTTTTTGCCTCTATATTAGCTGCCAGACTTGGTTCTGAGATTTTTCTCACTGCTCTGGATCAAGTAGGTTTTCTGCAGAAGGGATGTCCCACAAAGCAGACCAGAAGACGGTCTGTCGAAGCCAGAAGGCAAACAGAAGTAAGACAGACCAGTCGCCTTAGCTTGAAGATATTTATTGGCACATATATTTAAACAGAGCCCAACTCTGGCTAAGTTTCACACAGCGGCTGCATCAGGGGCTATAAATAACCAAACATAAAAATATAGGAACACAATTAAAATCTTTATACCAAATTAAAAACAAAATTTAAACATAATAACAAATTGAAAACAGACATTGACCACAGGATGTCATATAAATAATAATGCAAAAATTAAATAGATATTTGAATAAAATACTCATACATTTAAATACATGAATATCCATATAAAAACATAATATCCATAATAAAACAGGGAAAGAAAAGGAATTATGTATATATGTATTGCAACAAACAGAGAAAAACGAAAATACAGAGAGGAGGCAAAATGTTGTACCTTGGTTTTTTGTTTTTTTTTTAATGTACTTTTTTTTTTTTTTTTTTTTTTTTAAATCGGTATGAATCAATTTTGCTAGATGCAATTTCTGATCTCTGAATTTCTCACAAAGTACTTAGCTCAAACAATGCACTCCAATCGTGGCCAGGTTTTGGAATTAACCCTTCATCAGGGGATCCATCGCTGATAAGAAAAATCTTATTCAATTCATACAGCAGGCAGCATGAAAACAGCTGTCATCCGATTCAAATGGCAAAGAGCATCAAAATGGCTGAAGCAACGTTCTACTCAAACTTCCATTTAAATAAACCACCATAGGACTCAACCAAACAATGAAGGAGCTAAACATCACAATAATGATGACCAATCCAAATGTTCTTTAGGCCCATAGGATACATCGTTTGCAAAGTGAAAATCCAATATTGTTCCTGATAATTCAGTTGCATTTGATAATCACCCCCACATATAGTGGAAGTGATTTTTTCAATAACGTTCCACTGCAATTGTTCCAATGTATGTTGCATTTCAATACAATGAGCCACTACTGATGCTGTCATGGTGAACGTATTAAAACTAGAACAATGTTCCATCAACCTCACCTTTACAGGGCGATTAGTATGCCCCTCATATACCTTTGGGCAAGGACAGACTATAATATAAACAACATTAGATGATTCACCATCTGTAACAGATTTACATTTTATATGATAGCCTGTAACTGGATCTGTCCATACCTCTCCTTCTATAGCAAACGCTGCATCGATTACATATTGCATGACTTCCCGATGTTTTTACCACATCTCCAGTAAAATAAGAGTGTACTATACGATCTCTTATATTAGACCACCGTGATACTGCTATTAAAGGAGATTCCCTAAAAATCTCATGTAGCACCAAAACATGCCAATATTTTTTAATCAATGTGGCTATTGCAGAGGAATTGGTGCTTTGTTGTAATACACAAACCAAATGATCATCTCTTCTTTTAGGTTTGTATTTCAACAACTGGTTTCTATCGGAGAATCTTGCCCATTTGTATGCCCATCTGATGTCACTATAGGGCAATCCCTTGCTCTTAAATTTATCAGCTAATAATTTAGCCTGTATTTCAAATTCTTCCAAACTGGAACACAAACAGCAAATATGGAAAAATTGACTGACATGCATGACGACTATGGTACCGCAAGAACATTTTTTTTTTATCAGTAGATTTTCGATGAACCATTGTGATGGTTTACCCCTGAATTTGGACTAACATCCAAATAAGCTAATGAATTTCTATTACATTGATATGTGAACTGAAGATGTTTATCAAGGGAATTAATCCATCCAATAAAAGCTAACAACTCCATTTCTGATGTGGACATCTTGAGAAGGCAAATTCTCTTTTTTTCTTTTACTTTTTTTTTTTTTAAATGGCACTGAAGAGTGCTTTTGTGGCTGCTGCAGAAGCAATGAGGCAACTGAAAAATGTAAAAAAAATCTCAAAGTATTGAAAGAAAAGTTGAAAAACACTTGACAGAGTACTACTGTGCTCGGATAAAAAATAATTGAGGCACAAAACTTCTAGGGGAGGAGCCAAGATGGAAGCTTAACACAGACATTGCTCCTCTGGTTCAGTATTGCTCTGAAGCTTTTTTTCCTGGTAACAAATTACCTCTCTGATGCCATCTAAGAGGAAGGGGAAAGTGAAATCTTTCCCCTCTGAGCCCCTTCCTCCGTCCAGGCAGCAAACCATCCAGCAATGCCTGGCAACATCTACTTTAATCAGGGACCACGGATCCGGCTCCTGTGGGGAGTGGAAGAGAACTCAGCCCAGCCTCGGAGGTGTCGCTGAGCCCCTTAGACATCCGCCCACCACCTTTCGCGCAGGAGGGGCCACAGCAGCTTGTTGCGCTGAGCACTGAAGGGGTTTCTCAAGTAGCAGACGCTGAGAGAACAGCTTCTATGTATCCCCCCCATTGTGGAAGCCTCTGTGATTAGAGCTGCAGGTTTGGATATCCCTTTGTTAGGTGAGAATCTTCCAGGGGTAAGAGGTGGTGAAGAGAGAGAGGTTGGGACTCTGGTCTTGGAGGGAGTCACCTTTTTGGTCCAGAAACCCCCGGGGGTAACCCTGGAATAGTTGTGGGATCTTCTTTCAACGATGGGCAAAGCATTCTCAGACTCCTCCTCTAAGATTAATGCTCTGTCACAACAAGTTGATATATTTTGAAATAACTTGCTTCAACAACAGGATAGCCATCAAAAATTTAAACAAATAGAAGAATTACATACTATTAGAGGAGTACAAAATTATTTAATTCAAGACAGCAGTTCACTGAACAGAAGAGTAGAATTGGTTGAGAACAGACTGAGGCATTTAAATCTCTGATTTTTGAACTTTCCAAGGGTAGTGGGAGAATTACCACGCTTTACCCTGAAGAGGTTTCTTCTTGAAATTTTGGAGTTTTCTTCTGATACTATCTCCCCCTTTGATAAAGTGTACTTTTTACCAGCTGGTTCAGGTTCTCGAATACAATCACCCGCCGTCAATATGGTTAATCTTACGGAATATCTTGAGTCATCTAATTACGAAGTGGTAGAACGAGCCACTTTGTTGGTGTCGCTCTTTGCTGATAGCGATTTAAGCTCAGTTATGAAGAAATACTTTAAGAAGTCCAACGTACCATTCATGGGACAGTCAGTAAGAATATTTCCAGACTTGGCTAAGACTACACAAGAAAGAAGGAAGGGATTCCTGGCCTTGTGCCAGCATACCCTGGCCCTAGGGGCATCCTTCTTTTTGATTTATCCATGTAAATGCTTAGTCAAGTATAGTAGAGATGGCTTTCTTTTTTCCTCTCCGGAGCAAATTAAGTTGTTTATTGACTCCAGGAAAATGTTACAATTTGTTAGGAGGACGTCTAAATATATATTGGTAGCTGCTTTAAGCTAAGTCTTACCTTTATGTTTTTCTAGGCTAACCACCCCCCCCAGTAGGTTGTAGTCTAATGGATACTGTGTTTCATATTATGGGAAAAAATTGTTTCTTCTTTCTTTATTCTATTTCTGTAATAAGATGTATCATGTTGCTAAAGCAAAGTGGATTCTTTGTGAAATTTTATTTTTCAAATTTCAATATATAATAGATTATAAAAAAAAAAATGATTGAGGCAGCTCACAAGGCAATGTCCGCACAGAAATTCCCGCATATGCTAAATAAAGCTTATAGCTCTGCTAACGAGGACAGCCAAGTCCATTCAGTGTCGCCAGATGACGACACCCACATTTATGGCTAATTCAGCCTGCTCATCAACGAAAAAATACTATGAACATCTACATTAGTGTTCCTACACATCACCACAGATTCTCAAAATTACCTAGTCAGGTTAGGTTCATTTCACTAGGGCTCAGGAAGTTTCATGGGCAGAAGTTAGATTGTCGTTTCCCATCAATATTTGCCGAGCTGCGATGTGGTCCTCCTTACACACCTTTTCCAAGTATTATCATCTGGATATTCAGGCCCGGGAGAACGCGGCCTTTGCATGTGCGGTTTTGACCAAGTCGTGTGTAGCCTCCCACCCTATTTGGGAGAAGCTTGGGTACATCCCACTTGTTCTGGATTCATCTCACTGGACGCTAAAAAATGAGAAATCACTACTTACCTGATAATTTCCTTTTCTTTAGGACAGTCAGTCGAATGCAGCTTCCCTCCCTCAGCTGCTGGATGATTGCGTTTTGATCCTCCTGTGTGCTTATATTTTACATGGATTACTGGTAAGTGTTACTCCAGTCCCTAGACAAGTGTTTTTACATTCTTATCTGAGCTCAGTGTTGCCTGAGTATTGAAATGGTTATCTGTTTTTAATCAAGTTTTTTTGCTAGTCTGTCCACAGTTGCTTTTGAAGAGAACACTGGCAGGGCGATGTCACTACAGGGGTATATATACTATAATGTCAGTTTGCTCTGTCTCCATCTGCTGGTAGAGGTGCATAACCTACTTGATCTGGTTTCATCTGACTGGACACTGAGAAAGTGCCAAATTCACAAAAAAAGACTTTTCATGGTTAATTCATCAGTAAATGAATACTGTGATTTAGTACAGACATTTGCTATAACCACAACTATCACTGCAGTACTGCACCATCATAATACCTGACCATCCAATGGCCACCATACAAAGTAAATGACAGATAAAGACCAAAATGGTCCATCTAGCATGCCCAGCAGTAGTAATAACTGCTGCTCTATGCAGGTTACCCTCGAGCCTTCTGTTAAGAATCCCTGGAATACAGTTAAAGCCCTCATCAATAGATCTCAGTAGATGAGCAAAGTCAGGCCTGGCTAATATCAGGATGGGGGACCACCAAGGAAGAGGAGGGCGTGGTTGGCTGCAGAAGGCAATGCCAAAGCTCTGACTGCCTAACCCTCAACAGCCTAAAATGAGTAGAAAGAGAATAGGAAAACACAAAACAAAACAAAAAAAAAAAAAAAGAGCTGAAGTCTGGGCAGTTGTTGCTCTATACCACGGTGCCTAATTTTGTGTTACCACTCTCTTAAAATTCCTGAGGTCCAAAATGAAAATGGAGGTCAAGAATAACCAGGGAAGATAAGAAAAGAATAAGAAAAGTCCTAAAAGGAAAACTGTAACTCAGATCAGCACTTAGCTGCAGGACCCTAGCTCAACACATGCTATTTGTTTATACAGAATTATGACAATGTCTTTAAATATTAAAAGTATAACAAAACAATACCTTCCAAAGATTCAATCCCAGTTGCCTGTGCCAGCAAATCTTCATGTCTTGCAACTACCTGAACAATAATAAAGTGAATGGTCATATTCTATAATCTTTATTCTGAAAAATGTTATTCTACTTATGTGCTGAAGTACAGATAGCAATTCAAATGTGATACACCTGCCAGCAGTTTGAAGGAGACCAAGGGGCGGATTTTAAAAGCCCTTTGCGCGCCGGGCCTACTTATGCGTGTAAGTCCCAGGGCTTGCAAAAAGGGGCAGTCCAGGGGCGGGGCCAGAGGCCTCCGACACAGCGGCCATTGCCGCTGTGTCAGAGGATCGCGTGCCGGCACGTGCAACTTGCACCTGCCCAGAGGCAGGTGCAAAAGGGTAAGACAAGGGTCAGGGGGGTTAGAGTAGGGCTAGGGCTGGGGAAGGTTAGGGGAAGAGGTGGGAAGGTCAGGATAGGGGGGAGGGAACAAGGGAAGGCAGCGCGGCTCGGCGCATGCAATGTACACAATTGTGCACCCTCTTGCGCGCGCCGACCCCTGATTTTATAACTTGCACGCACAAGTTATAAAACTGGGTGTACGTGTGTGCGTGCACCGGGTAGGGCGCGCACCCTTTTAAAATCTACCCTGAGAGTTCATATGAACAAAATGATAAAAAAAAGAAGAGAATTAAGAAACTAAAAAAAAAAAAAAAAGAGTAGAAGTACAATTGTAAGAAAAATGGGGCTGCAGGATTGATAAAAAAATGTAGATTTACATCTATGGTCAATGAAGGACTCTCAGCTTTGAAAGAGATATTCAAACCATGTTAGCCTCCACGTATACATATTCATGATTTGGGCTTGAATTCAGCAAAAATGATTTTTCAAGAAGGTTAAAATCTAAGGTGCTCTCTTTCCCTTAAGCCTCAAATGTATATTCTATACCCAAATTCCAGTTCTGAATAATATGACAGAATATGAGATTAAGGTACCATGAGAGCTGTTATAGTATGGCATAAGACAATTAATCTTGAATAAAATTCACAAATACCATTGCACATACTATAGATGGCAAACAGGGAAAAATAGTAAGGCTTATTGTTAAAAAAAAAAAAAAATACTGACCCCCATGAAAGGGCAGAATTTCCTGACACTTACTCCAGTATACTGAATACTCTTGTAAAGAGGGCCTTATTTTTTCCCATTA
This sequence comes from Rhinatrema bivittatum, assembly GCF_901001135.1. NCBI lineage: Eukaryota > Metazoa > Chordata > Amphibia > Gymnophiona > Rhinatrematidae > Rhinatrema > Rhinatrema bivittatum. The sequence continues at coordinate 54,303,072 of NC_042623.1, forward strand.
TATAAAATCATAAGCCTTTTGTTTTATGATACTTGCCTAAAAATACACAAGGAAAAAAAAAAAGAAGTGTGACATAGCTGATTGTTTTATTGCCTGCCTTGTGAACCATTACTTTCTTAAAAGGCAGAATGGTTCCAAACTTTTCTGGCCCAAATTGGTTTCTCCTGCTCCTCAGAGCTTCAATCTCAGTCAGAACCAGCCTCTTCTGGACTATAGTGCCGCTAGCCATAAGTAAGGCAGTTTCCATCATTTTTAATCTCCTCCCCTTCCCATCTAATCCAGGCATTGCAGTGACAGTCCTCATCCAGAAGCAAATCTCCACAGCACTCTTCACAAATTTTTGCAAGGTTCTAGACATTTTTTTTTTTTTTTTAACAAGTTTATTCTGCTTTTACCCACATAATCTAGTAAAAACCAATCAGAAATTCTGTTGCAAATCAAACATTTCATTAAAGCACTTTTTACCTGTAAGTGAAGTTCTTGTCCAGTTGGCTAATCCCTTGAGCAAGTTTTGCTAACTGTTCTGCTATCACTGCCTGATGAATGGACTGAGAAGTGTAAGCCTTTACATCAAAGTCGTCTCTCAAAAAATCAGCATAACATTCTAGGAAAAAAAAATCAAATACTCATTTTCATATCATGTGGCATAATATGAATAGTTCATGTTTGCAGAGTGTGAGATTTTCCAGTTAAATTCTTTCACATTTTTTATATATAGTGTTTTACTGATTTACATCACATATTAACAGCAAAAGCAATATCAGCATGAGCAAATAAAAAGTGGCTTAACAATTGAAAAAAAAAATCATTCAATAAAAAAAGATTGTCAAAAGGCTAGAAATCACATTTCAATTATTTTTACTTCACCCCAATCACCTCTTCTTTAGGGGCCTATTACAAATCACATTTTCATATTAAAATGAATTGCTGAGGTGGCTTTGAAAGACATTTTCCCCAATAAAAGTGCCTTATTTTCTGTACAAATTGTTCTGATGTTATTGCTACACTGTCGCAGACTCATTAGAGGCAGACCACCACCTGCTTTGCTGTTTTAGAGACGGTGCGCTAGGCTTATCCAGCCTTCCCTTATTTGGGCCTGTATTTGGCAGAAAGTATTCAAGAACCGTTTCAGCTGCAGCATACTGAACACAAGGTTGCAGTGTTGTTCTCTGTTCTTCTCCCCCCTTTTCCTGGACAATCACATCCACCCAAAAGGTTTTCACCTATTGCTATTTAAATGTCTCAAGGCAACTCCTCAAGCATTTCAGCCTGCTTGCTGCCTACCATTTCTGATCCAGGATTAAGGCAAGAGAACATGAGGTTTGCTATACGCTCCACTTTAGATAGATTTAAAAAAAAAAAAAAAAAAAGATGATTGGAGGGGTAGCCTAGTGATTAGAGCAAAAGGCTGCGATCCAGGGCAGCCAGGGTTCAAATCCCCCCCCTGTCACTCCTTGTGACCTTGGGCAAGTCACTTCACCCTCCACTGCCTCAGGTACAAACTTAGGACCTGATTTACTAAGGTTTTTCTCCCATTTGTGTGTATGGGAAAAATGCTTAGTAAATGAGATCCTCAGATTGCAAGCTTTGGGAATAAAGAAAAACCCACAGTACCCCAATAGCAGAATATTAATAAAATGAATGTATGTATCTGAAAGATGTGTAGAAGGACATTAGCTAGAGTTGAAGCATTGAGGATTGGCACTACCGCTCACATAGTTCAAACTTGCACTAATTCAAGTCTTTTTTGTGTTTTTTGGCATGTAATGAAAATGGATTAGGTAATAGTTTATATGAGGTTTGAAACCATTTACTGAGTTTTTCCTCACTCACTTTACAAAGATTAATGTTGGATTTGTGATTCTTATTTTTCTAGTTACTAAGGGCCTTATTTTCCAAGGCTATCACAGGCTTGCGCTAACAGCGCAAGTCTGCAATAGCTAGCGAAGGTAGCGCAGACCTGCGCTACCTACATCGGGGCGGAGTCAGCCCCGGAAGGAAGAGGAGTCGGGGCGTCGCCAGGGCCAACTCTGTGAGGACGCCGCGGACAGTGAAAAGGGCCTTTTCGCTGCCTATTTCGCGCCCAATAACTACACCTTCTATGGTGTAGTTATTGGGCGCGATGCCGGCAGCGATCACATCGCAGAGGTGCGATCGCTGCCGGCTAGTGCAGGACCGCCCCCCCCCCCCCCCCGTTTCAGCCCCCCACCCCTCATTACCGCAGTTTTCTAAAGTACCGCAGGCATGCGGTACTTTAGAAAATGAGGCCCTAAGTTTGAAAATGTGACATTGCTACCTGTAACTTTCTATTCACTAAGGTGTCACTGTGTTTTGTTTCTTTTAATCACTGTAGGTTTTGAAAATTCTCAGGAGTGTGCATTTCAGAAGCATATGACCACCTATTTGTTTGAAATTCTCAGGTGGAAGGCCAGCTGGTCCTGCAGATTTCCCTGGAGAAATGACTTAACTGATCTCTTGCAAAGATGGAGGCATGTCCAGCTCTTCCTGTACTGCTTGTTGGGGGTGTCATTCAGAGCCTCTTCAGACGTACTGGAGGAGAGATTTAGAAGAGAGCTGAAGCGTTCTGCCCACAGCTCGGGATTTCAGTCTTCTCTCTCTGAATGTTAGTACCATCTGCTGAATAGTGTGCATTGCAGTTTGATGTGGAGACCCTTATAGAAAAGTTTAATGTTATATTTGTCTGCTGCTTCCTGCAGTTATTTGACTTTCTTATTCTACCATTTCTTTTTCGTTTGCCATAGTTGGGTTTGAGCTTTGTGCTCCACTGGGAGGAAGCTAGGCTTCTCAGATATTTTATTGTCCTTGGCTTTAAAATGCATCCTTAACTGGAAAGATTCTACCTACCTAAAGATACAAACCTGATTGTGATGTACAAACATGAAGTTGTTGCAATCAAAATATATAAAAGACTTTGTGAAGTGAAATGAGTGCAATAGTCCCAGTTTAGCTCCTTATGGGCATTCTGTCCCAGTTATACATTAACAATATGTATTTAAACTCTAATATGTTGAGCGACCAGGTATAGAAGCCGAATAAACTATTGGAAAGGACACTTTTTATAAGAAGATGAGACATTCTAACATTGAGTATCTGCATGCTTCATAAGATCATCACAGACATTTAAGATAAGTTCTCCGAGTTCCTTAACCCCCTGATGAAGCCTTGGGGCAGGGAATTCAAGGAAGGAATTTTTTTTAGGTTTTGCTCAATACATTTATATCAGTGAAATGTCATTTCTATTATATGCATGTTGTGTGATTCCATTGAAGGATGCTCATTAATGAAGATCTTTAGGGTAAAGGCACTTTTCCACTATGAAGAGCTAAAGGACGCTATGATTTGGTACATGGTATACAACAGCAGTGTGTAAGTTTGAGTATACTTGTCCTTTGAGTATTTTTATGGATTTTATGGTGTAAGTTTATGTATAAAAAATAAAAATAGTTAATAAAAACTTACTACCACTTTGTTGTTTATTATTTTCCAGTTATGCATTTGTCATATAATGTAGCAGAACTCAGCTCTATAGAAATCCTGAGCAGAAGCAGCCACTAGTAAGAGACTACACAATTCCCATTTAAACTTGTTTACCAATGACTTTCCAAACAGTTTAACATTGCAAACTGCAAAATAAACTGCATTCTACCATCATGGCTCATACTTAAAACTAGTGTAGAATTGGTTCCAAATGCTAGATTTATACGAGGAATGTGCTGTAAGTCAGGACTCAGAGACACTATCAAAACTGTGGAGGAAAGATGGTGTTGCATATGTCCACACAAACCTCTTAGTCCTTCTCTCTAATGAGCACTACAAAATCCATCAACTGAACAGATTAAAAAATACAAATAATAATTCCATTCTAAGATTTAGAAGTGTAGTACTCAGTCTCTGCAGGGTAACAAGAAAAAAAATCCCATCTTTTTGGGTTCTGAGCAACAGCATGAGCTCTGCTCATGGGACTGGTGCCAGTTCTCACCAATTGTAGTTAGTCATTCATTTGGCTTTCCTTTTTCATTTAGAAATCAACCCCGGCCACAGAAAATCATCATCATCTGCTTTTGGATTGTCTAGCTCTGTCATTTCTAAAGCCCAAACTAATCTTTGCAAACAAATTTTCTTAGATGGTCATTTTGACCTTTCTATAGTTCTCTGGTGCAAAATCAGATTAATGAGGGATTTTTTTCCATTACCGGCATAAAATCTCTCCAGGCTCTTTTCCCAGAGTAAAACTGAAACAGCTCCCAAAACAGATGGCATCATAGCACTTCCAGTTGAGACACAGTATCATGACTAAATTGTCTAAAAACTGGGAACAAACACCAATGTGTGAAAAAAAAAATTAGAAATCCTCATTTGCCCACGCTTAGCACTATCCACACTAACCCCTTCCTTTAACACAAACAATGCAGCAAGGTTAAGCAGGTAGAGTAGTAAAATCCACTGTCAATCCTGCACCCAGTACACAGAGGTCAGATAGCTTACTCCTAACATGGCTTCCTTTCGATCAACTGTGCTAACCCAGAATCTGAACGCAGTCCCAGTACGTGAACGTTGAATATGCATACAGAGTCTGAAAACCGCTGTGATCTTCTTTTGGAACGAAGGTATATAAACCGCCAAAATAAATAAATAAAGACAATGCTGTTATACATTTCAACAAAAACAATGTTTTGAAAGCTATAAAATTAGTAGCTGGCAGAATCATTTATCACTGTTTTTATAAATTTTCCCCTGACATTTTCACCTGGGAACACTGTAAAATAACAGTGTATTCCCTTTGCAGCAGAGAGAACTGAATCTAAATCTGGCCACTGTTTAGAAAATGCTATGGGGTGTTATATTTTTTATTCAGGTATTTTTTTTTTCTTTGCATGGTAGTGCAAAAGACTGTTACTACCGGCAGAAACAGAGTCAGCAAGGCTCCGAAAATAAGAATTGTAAAAATCCCAGGTCTGTGCTCCCAGGCCTGCTGTGCCACAGTAACATTTCTAGCCTGAAAAAACTAAAGTGTGTTATATGTAACTTTGCCTCTTGTTAAATGGTTTATTAAGTTATACCCCATGTTCCATGTAAACCGATTTGATATGAATTTATTCATGAATGTCGGTATAGAAAAGTGTTAAATAACTAAATAAATAAAGGCAAAGCCACTGTAGTCTGTCAGTGCCATTCCATTTTTATATATATTTGCTGGGGGGGAAAAAAAAAAAAAAAAAGAAATCCAGTCAAAACGGGTTTGGCCACAATGCCAAGACCAGTATTACCTGCAAAACCTCTCTGATAGCCTTAAAAATGACTCAAAGTCTTCTGAAAATGTTTTAATTGCAGGCAGCTTTTCCATGCTTGGCCTCTAGGGGGAAGTCTGTATCATCAAATTCTAATCTAAGGGGTCCAATGTACTGAAAACAGTACTGAAATCGGACACACCAATTTTAGCATGATTTGTAGCTGTGCCTGATATACAAACATAAGAATATGCAAAGGTCTCATGTGCTATAAGGGTCATGAAAAAGTAGTCACAGCCCTTATCAGCAAGCTCTACATAGCTATGTGTTTTCCATGTGCTAACCAGCTCAAACTTAAATGGCCGATTATCCCATGGGGACACCACGTTCCTCGCCTCCCCATTCTGATCCCCCCAAATCTAACCACCCCCTTTTCACTTCTCCCTGTACACCATTACAGCCCCCTCCTCGGCACTTCTTCCAGCCACCCATGGGACGAACCAGCAGGAGGAAAGTCTCTTACTGCCTACTGGTTTTGCTTTCATTGATAATTAATTATTATGTATTGTATGTATTTTGTAAACCGCTTTGTGTGCTATTGTAGACAGCAGTATATAAAAGCATTTTAGATAAAATAAATAAATGATTTGGTGTTGCTATAGCAGCATTGCACACTATCAGTTCCATGCGGTTCATGGTTCACAGTGCAGCCCCAGATCATCAATGGAAGGCTCCTCCAACCAATTAGGCCTAATGGGCTAAGGAGGAGTCCTGAAGGAGAGGAAGGAGAGTTTGGATTCCACAGGTACGGAGATGGCAATAGTGCAAGTCCAGGAGTGGTGAAGGAAGTGCAAATTACACTTACCTGATAATTTTCTTTCCTCAAGTCCTGCTAGAGTAGTCGTTACTTATGGGGATTTCACTCCTCCACAGCTGATGGAGACAGAGCACATGCCTCTTTCATGACCTCACTCTGGGCTATAAGGGAGGTGCAGACCTGGCCAATACCAGTAGCCTACTGCCCAAGCACTGTGACCACCAGAAATCCCCCCTAATGCCCCATTCTTAGAGCCTTTATTATAGTGTACCAAAGACTGCTCAGAGTGTGAAAAGAGCTAAGCAAGGAAAAGACAGAAAGGCAGAATGAGGAGGCCACTTTCAGGCTACCTCGCATGATGCCATTAATTAATCTCTTTTCCCCTGTCTTCCTAGGTGGATCTGGACTAGTCTAGCAGGACTCAAGGAAAGATTATTATCAGGTTATCATCCTGCTAGACCAGTCATTACTTATGGCGTTACAAAAACTTCCCCTTGCTAGATTGGGAGGAAGATAAGGCTGACCTCAGGACTCCCACACCAAAGATCAAGTCTGCCTTGGCCTGCATGTCCAACCTGTAATACTTCATGAAGGAATGCAACGAGGAGCATGTGACAGTTCTGCAGATTTCATCTGGAGAGACTGAAGATGCTTCAGCCCATGATGCCATCTGTGACCCCATAGACTGGGTTTGCAGAACTGCCAGAGTCCGCATGGACAAAGCTGTTGTCTCCTTAATCTATCTGGTTAAAATGGTTTTGGATGCTGCTTCCCCTTTCCTGGGTACTGCCAAGTAACACAAACACCACAAAAGGGGTTTGAATGCCTTTTTAAAGGCGTTTGTTTTTCTTTGGTTCTTCAACAGTACAGCATACATCCAACCAATGTAGACATTTCTCTCTTTCCTAGCAGTCCCTACTATTAAAGGCTCATAGAATGGATTCCTTCTGCCCAATCAAATAACAGGGCTACCTCTAGAAATAGCGTACAGTTTTGAGTGCCCCCCCCCCCAGCTTGTTTACATATGCTACTGCCATGGCCTTGTTTGACAGGATTCCAACTGCTTTCCCCAGTGGAGGAGCACTGGAGTACTAACCTGATAGATAGTTCTTGTCTCTAGCCTGGTTATTGACCACTATTCTTCTTTTTCTTCTGTCTACTTCCTTTGGCCCTGGCAGTGCACCTCCAAACTGGCATCTGTAGTGTCTATAATCCAGTCAGGAAATTCTAGAATGACTCCCTACAGCAGACTGGAGGCTGTAGCCACCAACCTGTGCACCTCCTTATTTCGAGCAGTGCCTGATGTCAGAAATGGTAATTCTGATATGAAGCCAACTAGCACAACCAAGAATGCTATGGTGGCCACATCTGTACTCTGGTCCATGGACCCAGGCCCAGCAGTTCAACAGAGTCCCAAATCATGGGAAAGGCCTGCCCTTGAAAGTTCAATGCCTGGTCTATTTGCTTTGGCTATTCTGGTGGGAGACAACATAACACACCAGTTCCTTATAATAGAATGGGCCACCAGAAATTCCAGTGTCTAAGCCAGTTTCAGGATGCTTCATGTAGATTGTAGGTTGACCACCATCCCTGAGGACCTGCGGCCTCCTTGCATTGACTTGGCTCCTATGAGAGTACCCTAATTCCCTGCTTAGGTAGGACTGTTGCCCCCACTACCATGACTTCGATAAGGTCTTGAGTGCCATCACTAGGTCAAAAGGTAATGCTTCGGATTAAAAACGTTCTCCCAAGACACCAATAGTAAGAAGCTCATCCGCATAATCCTCTAACTGTTCCAACACTCTTTTCTCTAACATATTTGCTACTATTGGTAGACTTGATACAGGCCAGTAATTCCCCAGCTCAGAGGAGGAGAGAATACAATCTTTTTTCCTAGGCCTCACAAGTGCTTGTTTCCACCTCTTTGGAATCTCACCATCACTCGAGGATCTATTAACCATTGCTCTTATCATTCCATAAGAACTATCCTTCAAGTTCTTTATGATCAGGAAAGGGCAAGGGTCTAACACTGAAAAAACAGCTTTCGACAATGATACCTTAATACCCACTTCCTTAAGGGTAATTGGTTCAAACTCAGTCCAAGAGTTCTGCAAGGCGGCAGGATGTATCAAACTCAAATTAGCAGAGTTTCCCAACTGATGTTGTACAGTTCGTACTTTCTCTTCAAAATAATCGGCTAACACCTCACAGTCAGGCATCTCACTATCTCTTGTTAGAGGGTTGGCCATTAGTCTCTTTGAAATAGCAAATACCTCTAATGGCTTATTAATGGCCTTCTGTAAATGAGCCCCATAAAAAAGGCTTTTAGCCTCCTTACAACAGCTGCAATAATTGATCAAAGCTGCTTTATACAACAAGAGAGAGCGTTCATCATTTCCTTTTCTCCAGCATCTCTCCGCCCTCCTTAAATTTCTCTGGTTTTCTGTAAACCAGCATGCACAACGCTGTCTCTGATTTTAATTTCGAATTCTGGGGCTATCTGATCATATGTCATCTGTAAAGATTTATGCTGTCTGCCATGGCTTCTACCGATAAGAGATCTAACTTATCCCGCTCAAACTGCTTCTGCCAACATTCCAAAATTAACTCAGTATTCACCAGTGGACGTTTCCTACAACACTCCTTGGTAGCAGCATCCCTCGATTTTTGAGAATGACTTCTCAATTTAAAACTGATCAAATAACGGTCAGTTCAACCTACTTCTTTCTTACTAATATTCTTAATTACATTTACATCACCTTCTCTACATAGCAGAAAATCCAAAGTATGCTGTGCTCTATGAGTTTTACCCTGGATTAGCTGTGTTAATTGTGCCGTCTCTAAGACTGCAACAAATTCCTGCATTTCCAGCACGGTGCAGACTTCAAAATGTAAGTTAAAATACTCTACTAAAATTAACTTTGTCAGTTTCATTCTAAGTTTTGACCCGAAGGATGATAAATTCCTTGATGAAACCCTTATAACTAATGCTTCAATAGGTAAATGAGTTTCTTGGACTAGTCTACTAATCCTGGTGAGTTTTTATAGAAGACCCCGTTTCCCCTCCCGACCTCGCTCAAAAAAAGCGTAACCTAGTGGGCATGCGCCATTCAAGAGAACTGAATCAATCTCGTGATGCCAGCAATGTTCCCTCTAAGGTTTGGTGGCATGTGTGCAAAAATTGAAACTAATGTGCAAAACTTTCACATGTCAATTTTATTGTGCAAAATTTCTCAACATATGATTCAAATATGAACATTTGCAGAAAGCTGAAAGAGAAAACATTACATTACATCAACCGTAGAAGTATTTCGTCGTCCTTTCTTAAGAACAACTTCTGGCTTGTTTAGCAAGGTGCAGTATCTAGCTGCCAGTATTTCAATTTTGTCAGAACCAAATAAAAAATTCTTAACATTTTCAACAGATGCAAAGGAATCTTTATCAAAGACTGACCATTCGCCAAGTTCATCTTCAGGAAATCTACTGCTAAAGTGATCACAGACACGTTCTATGAAATGGATGACAGCAGTGGTGTTGACAGAAGGATACGTTGCTATAACATTATGAACTTCCCCTGAGAAATGAATGGTGTCACCAAGATACTGTGATCGAAGTTTCATTATTTTGGCTTTTGTCATCTGTCAATTTTGTAAGTGTGACATTCGTGCACATCATGCAGACCTTCTGCAACATGCAAACAGTTAAGCTTCCTTTGTCATCTATGCGACTCACAAACATTGGTGTTTCAATTTCACGTGTTTCCCCTGAGAAATGAATGGTGTCACCAAGATACTGTGATCGAAGTTTCATTATTTTGGCTTTTGTCATCTGGAATGCCTCTACAGTTGTTTGATTGCTCCTCTGAAGTAAAGATGGTAACATGATACTCAGGTTTTGTCAACTTGTCTAAGCAGTATTTGTGTATTGGGTCATCGTCTTCTTCTATCCGTTCTCTGCAATATTGAATCAGCATATCGTAGTTCTTGAGCATCACAGAAGCCCCCGTCTGATGTGAACATTACCATTTTGCTCAAGTCAAGATTGTTCTCTTGGTAGAAATTGGTAATGGCTGTCACAATAGCTGCACTGTTACATTCTGTCAGCTTCAGAATTCCAGCAAAATAAGTACAGTAAGCAGCTTCATCTTCTTTTCGAAATTTTACATAAAGAATTAACATTTTTGTCACGGTGATGTCTGTACTCTCATCAATTATGAGAGTGTGGAATGTCGACTGGCGCCAATCATTTATCATATCTCTTTGTATTACTGAGTTTATGCACTCTAGAAATTCAAACGCATAATTTTTACTTCTCCAAGATTCCGGTATTTTTACATATTGTCCAATGTGATTGTGAATTTCCTGAACAGATAGCATCGAAGAATTCAATTTTATGGCAAGGAGGACATTATCAATTAGAATTTTTACCTCCTCACTGGATGCAGACTTTCTTTCAGAAATTTCAGTTTTTGTCTTCTTTTCTTCAGTAGTTTCCTTCAGCAATGCCCGAAGTGTTCCCCGACGCTGACTTCTTAGCAAATCGACAGACTGAACGTGAACTTTCTGGAGTAAATGTCGCTTTAAATAATCCAGTTTCCATTCGTCCCACTGTTTTCCTTGGGCGAAAGCACAATGAGCATTCGCATGTTTGCAAATGTCGCAGACAACAGAGTTCTCCGAGTTGAACTTAAAAATATTTCCAAGAATCGTTCGCTGTTTGATGACGCACTCCGGCATATCGGCTTCTACATATTCCTTGAGCCATTCGACTTTAAAGTTCAATCTCGCTTTCTTATTCAAACGTTTATCGTTTCTTCCGTCTTTGAATTCACGTTTAGACATATTTTTCCGCTATCTTCTGTCAGCTTGTACCTTTTCTCATGAACGCCGTTCATCACACCACACAATCAAACGGAAAACAGGAAATGGAAATGTGATCAGAGCCTCGGTGGGTCACGCAAGAGGTCATGGCTCTGCGGAAGCAACGCCAAGTAGTGTCTCCGTAGTCAGTGGCGTCGCTGCGGTGGGTGGCGGGCGGCTTCTATCCCTCCCTCTTTCCGGGGAAAATGGAAGCAGACATGGGCGTTTTTTTTGCGCGGCAGGAATTAAACATGTGCGCAGCAGGAATTTAACTTGTGCGCGGCCGCGCGATTGCGCAGCTTAGAGGGAACATTGGATGCCAGGTCTCCAATTGGGGTGTTATGATAGTATCCATGATTAACTCACCCTTATTCCTTATTGACCAGGCATTAATATAACCAATATTAATGGTCCACTCATTACCTCTCCCCTGAGAGAGCTTACTCCCTTATTTCTCCGTGTATAACGTAGATACCGAATAGATTGTGCCCTCCCTCACTTTATTAACTCCATCATAATGGCCTCTTCCCATAATAACTGGAATCATCTTAACTAATGCAATAAACATCAACATGACAAAGAACAGCAGCATTAATAGCATCTTCCTACTGCACATAAATTTCATACTCCTGGAAATTACAGGCCAGCATCTAGGGCCCAAAGGCCCATTAAGGAGCTCAACAAGGGGCAGGCACTTTGGCAAACCTTTAGGCGGGTCCCCTCATGTCCGAGCGCTCTCTGATGACATCCCAGTCACATGACAGTCTGCTCTTTATAGCACATTTCCCAGCAGAAATGTCCCGGCTGTAGCAGTGACATAAGAATGAAGTGCCAACAGTGTGTTCAGTTTTACTTTCTCATTGGCGCAGCCAGAAGGAAAAGAAACTTTGTTCAGTATCCTTGCTTACTTCCCAAGTACAGCACCTTCTGCTCCTATGCAGATGCGAAGACTTGCTCTACATGCTGCCGCAAGATGTTAAGATGCTACCATTTCTCTCTCTGCAGCACTCTGCAGTGCTCCTGCTTCCACAGGAGAAGGGGCTGTAGCTGACATCTTGAGGACCGCAGCAATTTTTCTTTTGCTTCTGCAGCGGTGAACTCTACCCCCTAATGCACTTCCTGTGACTCACCATGGCCTCTTCTGTCACTGCAGTAATACCTGAGGATGGAGTAGGCCTCGGCGCTTCTCTAAGCATCCTGTAGCCCACTGTGCTTCCCCTTTACTGCTGCCACAGAGCACAAATACAGTATGAAAGCACATAGCAAACAGAATAGCATATCAATGCTAGAATAAGAATCATTAGGCAGTGAATAAAAGGTACAGTCCTTACAGGTTGGATTACAAATTCTCCAACTAACCACCAAACAAATAATTTCTAACATATGATGTAATTTCTTTCTGTGAGATTGCTGAGACTGTGTAGAAGGTTTAGAATTATCCAAAAGAGGAGTGAATTGTAAGACTGAAATCACTTCCCAAGATCACTGGCTCTTTTGCAAATTTCACCAATAGTTTGGTTATAGTATTAAACAATTTGCCCTGATCTTGATTTGGTACATAGAGATTAGCCACTGATACTACCACACCATCAAGAGTAACACTGAGAAACAAAAATCTGCCCTCTCGATCTTTCTGGGTATCCAAAACCAAAAAATTGAGTGATTTATGGAACAAAATCCCCTCCCCCTGTTCTTCCTATCATCACTAGATGCCAAAATAATCTGTACAAAATCCTTATGTCAAAGCATTCCTTCATCCTTTTTTCTGAAATTAGTTTCTTGGATGAATGCAATATCTGTTCTTTGCCTTTTTAATTCCTTATGGTTCAATTAGGTCTTACCTGCTAATTGGCTTTCCTCAAGTCCTGACAGACCTGTAACCTGTGGGATTCTCCCTCCCACCAGCAGATAGGGGCAGAGTGTGAAAGCTTCCTCTCTGACGTCACTACCATAAAGGCTGGCCCAGCATAGGGGAAGACAGTAGTCTTTTGGCAAAGCATGGCTTGTTGCTTGTATTCTTATATCCCCCCTTTTTTTTTTTTAATTTAAGGAGACTTATCAGCTCATTACCCGGCCTGCTCCTTTGTCTGCCTTGTTCTCCCCCAGGGTGGCATTTTCCCTGATATTATAGGATGCTGATTCCCTACTTTCTGCAGTAAGGGATCAAGGACACATCACAAAACAAAAGAAAATGGTAAGTGGAGAACAGCCTGCCTTTGCATTTAGCTGTTCATTGTTTTAACTTACTTATCAAACTCTTCCTTTATTCCTATGCCTGTTTATTCTTTTCTTACGGGCATGATCTAGACTGGTCTGTCAGGACTCGAGGAAAGCCAATTAGCAGGTAAGACCTAATTGAACCTTCCTCTTCATTCTGCCAGACCAGTAACCTGTGGGATGTACCTAAGCTGTACTTGCCCCAGGAGGGATCCCTAATGCTGCTTCCAAGACCCCAAAACCAAAACTCGTTTCTTCCCTTTCTTGAAGGTGTAATCTATAGTGTTTTGTAAAAGTGTGGACAGACGACCATGTGACAATCCTGCAAATGTCCCTAGGCGTAACTGCTCTGCATTCTGTCCAAGATGCTGCTTGTACTCTCGTGGAATGCATCCTTAGCCCCTCCAGCCCTGGTTTGCTGTTCATTATAAAGGCTGTTGCTATTGTCTCCTTAATCCATCTCGTGATTGAAGCTTTGGATGCTGCCTGCTCTTTTCTGGGTGCTGTGAACGAGATAAATAGTCTGACTTCCTAAAGTCATTGGTCACTTCCAGGCACTTTAAGAGGCACCTGCGAACATCTAGAACCTCAAATCTCTGCATTTCCCTACTCATTCCACCTTCCTAAATCCAGGAAGAGATGGGTTGATTGAGATGAAATTCCAATACCACCTAGAGTAGAAAGGTGGGTACCGGTCTGATTGTCACTTTTTTCTTTGAAAAGGATAAGTAAAGACCCCTGAAGGCCAGTCCTTGCAACTAAAATCCTTCTGTTTGGAGAAGACTAGAGATAATTGTCAAAGACCGGGGAGGATCGAGGCCCCAAAGATTACTGGAAGAAAAGCCCAGTGGCCAAACACAGAGCCAATAACATCACCATCTTCAATGTTAGGTCTTTCAAGGAAATCTCCCTGTTGGGCTCACCTTACAAAGAATAAGTCTCCATTAATAAAATTTCTAATCTGACATTCTTTGGCGTCTAATCCACTTTATTTGGTACAAGGAAATAAATGGAGTATACCCCCATGCCTTCCTGTCTGGGCAGTACCTGGATAATGGCCTGTAGCTGAACCAACCTGTCTAATGTCTGTATGATCACGTCTCCACTGCTTGCCTTGTATGGGAAGGAAACGAAGAAATCTTCTAAAGGGAATCTTAATTCTGGGTGATATCCTTTGCTTATTATGTCTGGCTGTCTCTCTGGCCCTGGCCAAAAAAAAAATCTTATCCATGTGGCATAGTGCGGATCTACCATCTATTCAGTGTTGGAAGAAGGAGTTATTCTATTATTCTGCTTTGGAATTATTACGACAGCACCAATTATGTGGTCAAAAATCATTGTTTATTTTACGGGGTTATTTTCAATTGTAGGAAAAAGTCTCTTCTATGTGTTAATCCCACCTGTTGTTTTTATGTCGTAAGAGATGGTTTCTGTTTGAGACTGAGTGAGAATATGAATGTTGTATGAATGTTTGTATGGCTGCTTGACTGCATCGAGGGATATACAGTGGGAATATGTTGTAAGACAGGATCTATGTCTTGCATATCCATGTTAAGAGATTATTTCTAATGTTATCATTCAAGATGTGGTGAAGTATTGTTCAATAAACATTTAATAAAAAAAAAAAAAAAAAGGAATATAGGTAGCTGGGTGGCTGCACAAGTACCCCCTAGTAATATGCTTGCCTGGTGCGAAGGTGGTGAACCTAACGTATCACCAAGATAAGATTTTAGACAATGTTGGGGAGGAGCCAGCTGTTGTGCTACATGTGGGCACTAACGACATAGGAAAATGTGGGAGGGAGGTTCTGGAAGCCAAATTTAGGCTCTTAGGTAGAAAGCTGAAATCCAGCATCTCCAGGGTAGCATTCTCTGAAATGTTCCCTGTTCCATGCACAGGTCCCCTAGAGGCAAGCAGAGTTCCAACATCTCAATGCGTGAATGAGACAATGGTGCAAGAAAGAGGGATTCAGTTTTGCAAGGAACTGGGAAACCGTTTCGGGAAGGGGGAGTTTTTTCCAAAGGGAGGGGCTCTACCTTATCCAGGGTGGAACCACTTTTAAAAAGGAAAGATAAAGCAGCTTTTAAACTAGAACAAAGGGGAAAGCTGACAGTGGCTCAGCAGCACATGGTTCGGAGGGAGGTATCTTCAAAAGATATTAATGAAGCAGGAGAGTTAGGACACCCCAATGGAGAGGTTTCAATAAAAGCAAAAGTAGTCCATGTGCCTATAATTAAAGTCTCATCCCTATCAACTGAAAAACAGGCTGTTAATACAAATAAAAAACACACTTTAAAATGTCTGTATGCCAATGCCAGAAGTCTAAGAAGTAAAATGGGAGATTTAGAGTGTATAGCAGTGAATCATGAGATAGACTTAACTGGCCTCTCAGAGTCATGGTGGAAGGATGATAACCAATGGGATAGTGCCATACAGGGGTACAAGTTATATTGCAATGATAGGGAGAAGAAACTTGGTGGCGGGGTGGCACTTTATGTCTGGGATGGCATAGAGCCCAAGCGAATAAGGATCCTGCAAGAGAAATCTCTTGAATGTTAGAGAAGATTATAGCAATTGGAATGTACTACTGTCCACCTGGCCAAAATGATGAGACAGATATAATATGCTAAGAGAAATTAAGGAAGCTAACCAAACTGGTAGTGCAGCAATAATGGGAGATTTCAATTACACAGAACACAGAAAGTGCAGATTCGTAGTCAATCCTGACAAAGTACTTACTTTGTCAGGATATTGCTTCAAGTGCTTACTTTGTCAGGATATTGCTTCAAGTGCAGCTTGCTCTTCTTTGTACTTTTGGTCTTAGATTTCAATTACACCATTATTTATTTATTTATTTATTGGTTTTTATATACCGCCGCTCATCAGAGATATCACGTCGGTGTACATAGAACAAAATCTGCAATTGCGTTTTACATAAAACAGTAAGAAAACAACTGAGAAAACTTTACATTAAAAACAGTTAAATGCATTAACAGAAAAACAATTTATAAAATATAAATAGATATATAATGATAATATTATATGGAGTAGTTATAATATTACAATTTATAAAAGAGTCAAGGGAGAATAAAGGAGGGGCAAAGGAAGGAGAGGGTATGAGTTTAAGTAGGAGAGGAAGAGAGAAAGGTGTGAGGGGAAGAGATTATATACATGTAGGGCTGCAAAACAGCAAATTCTTCAGTTTTATAAATAGAAGGGAAGGAGCTAGGGTGAAATAGGTAGGAATGAGACTAGTGTTGGCTGTTGTAAAAAGGAGGTGGGAGAGAGGTTAGAGGAAAGGTGGGGTGTCGTCTTCCGTGTCTAAACTTAATGGATAAGAGAAAGAGGAGGTAGAGAGGAGAGGGTAAAAGGGGTAGAGAAAGAAAATGTGCAGATCATGTGTAGGCTTTTGTGAAGAGCCATGTCTTGAGCTTTTGTTTAAAGGTTTTTGGAGACAGTTCCAGGCGTAAGTCAGTAGGCATAGAATTCCATAGCATAGGGCCAGCTAGGGATATGGCACGAGCTTTGGTGGATGCGTATTTGAAGAGTTTTGGTGAGGGGGTTTGCAGGGTGGCTATGTAAGGTTTTCTAGTAGGCCTGCTGGAGTTCTTGAATTGAAAGGAATTGGAGGGCCAGTTCATTTCTGGGTTGTGGAGGGATTTGTGGATAAGTGATAGTATATTGTATTGTATACGATAGTGGATAGGGAGCCAGTGTAGCTCCTTAAGTATAGGAGTGATGTGTTCCTTGGTGGGCGTATTCGTGAGGATACGAGCTGCAGTATTTTGCAAGATTTGTAGTGGGTGTATGGCATTTTTAGGCAGGCCCACTAGCAAAGCATTACAATAATCAATTTTAGAAAAAACCATGGCTTGTAACACAGTACGAAAATCGGAGAAGTTTAATAGTGGTTTAAGCTTTTTGAGTGAATGGATCTTGAAAAAACACTCCTTGAGGGTAGCATTAATAAATTTTTTGAGAGACATTTGATCATCTAATACAACTCCAAGATCACGGACTTGTTGGGAGAAATGTGTGTGTGATGGTATAGTGAGTGATGTGGGTATAGCCTGTCGGGGTGTAGGGGGTGAGATAACCATGAGTTCAGTTTTTGTAGCGTTAAGGGCAAGCTGAATAGAATTTAAGAGGTTGTTAATTGAGGTAAGAGTAGTGTGCCAGATATCCAGGGTTTTTGGAATAGATTCAGTGACTGGGTAAATGTAATATTGACTGGGTAAATGTAACATTGGGACATGCTAGAGAGATAAAGTTCCTAGATGGAATAAATGATAGATTTATGGAGCAATTGGTTCAGGAATCGAAGAAAGAGCTATTGTAAATGTAATTCTTAGTAGAGCGCAGGGTTTGGTGACCGAGGCAATGGTGGTGGGGCTACTTGGCAATAGTGATCATAACATGATAAAATCAGAATTAATAACTGGAAGCAGGAATAAGAGTAAATCCACAGTTCTAGCATTACATTTTCAAAAGGGAAACTTTGATAAAATGAGAAAAATAATAAGAAAATAACTGAAAGATGCAGCTACAAAGGTTAAGAGTGTACAACCGGTGTAGACATTGTTAAAAAATGCCATCTTAGAAGCGCAGTCCAGATATATTCCACGCATTAAGACAGGTGGAAGGAAGGCCAAATGATTGTCGATATGGTTAAAAGGTGAGGTGAAAGAGGCTATTTTAGCCAAAAGATCTTCTTTCAAAAATTGGAAGAAGAATTCATCTGAAGAAAATAGGAAAAAGCGTATGCATTGACAAGTTAAATGTAAAACATTGATAAGACAGGCTAAAAGAAAAGAAAAGAGGCCATAGAGGCAAAAACTCAATTATTTTTTTTTTTTTTTAATATATCTGAAGAAAGAAGCCTGTGAGGGAGTCAGTGGGACTGTTAGATGATCGAGGAGTTAAAGGGACACTTAGGGAAGTTAAGGCCGTCGTAGAAAAGACTAAATGAATTATTTGCTTCGGTGTTTACTGAGGAGGATGATGGGGAGATATCCATTCTGGAGATGGATTTCAAGGGTGACAAATCAGATGAAATGAACCAAATCACGGTGAACCTGGAAGATGTAGTAGGCCAGATTAACAATCTGAAGAGTAGCAAATCACCTGGACCAGATGATATACATCCCAGGGGTCACAAAGAACTAAAAAATGAAATTAAGAACATAAGAACATGCCATACTGGGTCACGTCCATCAAGCCCAGCATGCTGTTTCCAACAATGGCCAATCCTGGCAAGTACCCAAAAACTAAGTATATCACATGCTAGTAATAGCAGTGGCTATTTTCTAAGTCAACTTGATTAATAGCAGGTAATTAATTTTTCCTCCAAGAACTTATCCAAACCTTTTTTAAACCCAGCTATACTAATTGCACTAACCACATCCTCTGGCAACAAATTCCAGAGTTTAATTGTGCGTTGAATGAAAAAAGAACTTTCTCTGATTAGTTTAAATGTGCTACATGCTAACTTCTTGTAGTGCCTCCTAGTCCTTCTATTATCCGAAAGAGTAAATAACCGATTCACATTTACATGTTCTAGACCTCTCATGATTTTAAACACCTCTATCATATCCCCTTCTCAGTCGTCTCTTCTCCAAGCTGAACAGTCCTAACCTCTTTAACCTTTCCTCATAAGGAAGCTGTTCCATCCCCTTTATCATTTTGGTCGCCCTTCTCTATACCTTCTCCATCGCAACTATATCAGAATTGTACACAGTATTCAAGGTGCGGTCTCATCATGGAGAGAAATAGAGGCATTATGACATTTTTCCATTTTATTCACCATTCCCTTCTTAATAATTCCTAACATTGTTTGCTTTTTTTGACTGCCGCACACTGAGCCGATTACACACTGAGACCTATTACAAGTAATTTGTAACCTATCATTAAAATCATTGTTTGCATCTGAAGATAAGAATGTGACCAATGTAATCCCGATATATAAAAAGGGCTCCAGAAGTGCTCCAGGAAACTACAGACCGGTGAGCCTGACTTTAGCTTCCACAATTTTTCCTGGCACTGATCTAAAGATCAAAATTACATATAGAAAGACATGATTTAATGAGACACAGCCAGCATGGATTTACCCAAGGGAAGTCTTGCCTCACAAATCTGATACATTTTTTTGAAGGGGTGAATAAGCATGGGGATAAAGGTGAACCAGTAAATGTGGTTTAATTGGATTTTCAGAAGGCGTTTGACAAAGTCCTTCATGAGAGGCTTTTAAGAAAACTAAAATGTCATGGGATAGAAGGAGATGCCCATTTGTGGATTGCGAACTGGTTAAAAGACAGAAAAAGAATAGGATTAAATGGTCTGTTTTCACAGTGGAAAAAGGTAAGCAGTGGCGCGCCTCGGGGATCTGTACTTGGACTGGTGCTTTTTAATATATTTAAAAATGATCTGGAAAGAGGTACGACAAGTGAGGTGATCAAATTTGCAGATGACACAAATTATTCAGAGTAGTTAAATCATAAGGAGCACCTTGTGAGACTGGAAGATTGGGCGTCCACATGGCAAATGACGTATAAAGTGGGCAACTGCAAGGTGCTACATATAGGGAAAAATAACCCTTGCTCTAGCTACACGATATTAGGTTCCATTTTAGGAGTTACCACCCAGGAAAATAATCTGGGCGTCATAGTTAATATTACATTGAAACTGTTGGCTCAGTGTGCTACAGCGATCAAAAAACAAACAGAATGTTAGGAGTTATTAGGAAGAGAATGGCAAATAAAATGGAGGATGTCAAAGTGCCTCTGTATCGCTCCATGGTGAGACTGTGTGCAATTCTGGTCGCCACGTCTCAAAAAAAAATATATATAGCTGCACTGGCGAAAGTACAGAGAAGGGTGACCAAAACAATAAAGGGCATGGAGAAGAGACAGCTGAGGGTGGATATGATTGAGGTCTACAAAATCATGAAAGGACTTGAACAGGTATATATGAAAACATTATTTACTCTTTCCGATAATGCAAAAACTACGGGGCACTCCATGAAGTTAGCAAGTAGCACATTTAAAACAAATCAGAGAAACCTCTCTCTCTCTCAACACACAATTAAACTCTAGAATTAGTTGCCAGAAGATGTGGTTAAGGCCGCTAGTGTAGCCGACTTTAAAAACGGTTTGGATAAGTTCCTGGAGGAGAAGTCCATAAACTGCTATCAATCAATAGGGAATAGCCATTGTTTGTTGTCTGCATTAGTAGCATGGGATCTATTTAATGTTGGGTACTTTTCCAGGTACTTGTGACTTGGATTGGCCATTGTTGGAGACAGGATACTGGGCTTGATGGACCCTTGATCTGACTCAGTATGCCATATCTTATGTTCTTATGTTTATGTCTCCCCTGTCAGCAGCATGGCCCAATTTCAGTATGGCTTTACAAATCAACCGCATACCTCTATAACATCTTCATATCTGCTCTCCTCTGGCAATCCCCGAATTCTACAATTGTTCCAGCGAGACCTATTCTCAAGGTCCTCAAGTTTATCAAGGCTCTCAGCTTGCTGGTTTAAAATGGAGGAGTTTGAGTTCTTTACCTCCATCGGTTTTGAACTGCAGTCCTCCAGCTTTTGCTCCAACTCATCAACTTGCCCGCTGAGCTCAGCGACTTCACTTTTAAGTTCTGCCATTCACTCCAAAATCTCTTCCTTAAACGACAGGATATCTTGGTAAAGTTCTCAGAACCAGCCTTTAAATTAATTCCGAGTAAGCATTTGTTCCTCCAAACCCGTTATGCCTCCTACTATGCTTTCAGCCTCTGAATCAAATGAGGCCTATTCCCTTGTAACTTGGCAGCAGCTCGCATACTGCCCTGATCAAACAGATTTTTATGCTCAAAGCTTTACAACGAGTGCTCATCTCCCCAAACATTCACTAACAGTTTATGCCTCTTTTTTGTTTTGCTTGGGTTTCTTAAAATAAATCACCTTATTATATAATATTGAGCGAAATCTCTTCATTTATGCGTCCATCTTTGGGGATGTCATGACTTCCTCCCCATATATCTCAATCTTATTGTGATCCTGAAGGGAGATATGCTAACATAGAGGTGACCTTGTTTGATCAGCCACTGACACTGGTTAATCTTTATTGTCCAAATTATAGACAAACTGACGTTCATAAGGAATTGTAAAAGTCCTTGGCTCAGTTTGACACAAGGGAGTTTGTGCATGGGCAAGGATTGGAACCTAAGCCCTGAGGCTCACATTGACAGGTCAGGGGCATGTTTACCTTTCTCTGAGCCTCCACCAGGGTTTAAAAACCTGCTTGATGCTTTTTTCTTAAAAGATGTTTGGAGAGATAGAAACCCTAATAGCAGAGATTATATGTTCTACTCTACTTGTCCTAAGACATACAGCAGGATAGATTTTTTTTTTTTTTTATGTGTAACCCTATAATGCTCCTTTTTGTTAGTGATTGTGATATTTTGTCTTGCACACTATTAGCCCACCAAGCTATTTTGATCATCTTCAATTTTAGGAGAGGATTTCTATCTTCCAGACCTTGAAGACTAAATCTCTCTCTTCTCGGCAAAAAGGACTTCCATTATCTGGTATCAGCAGTTATTGCTGAATTTAATGTGACCAAGCCATCTTCTGACTTCAATCTCACTTTAAAGTGGGAGACTTTTAAATGTGTACTCTGGGGTATGATCACCTCCTATTCTAGCCATCTCAATAAAAAGAAAAACATTAAGCAATTAGAATTGGATCACCTCATTAAAGATCTAGAGCAACATCATAAAGCTACTAGGTCCTCTACTACATACAAAAGGTTAGTTCTGGCCAGGGATAAGCTTAAAGGCCTCCAGATGTCTATCATTGAACGATCTCTGAATACCCCAAAAAATAATATTACGAACATGGTGATTAGCCGGGGCCACTTTTACCTACGGCAGTGAAAGATCAAATTGATATTTGTTGTGTTTGAGGTATTGTGGACCCTTGGTCGCAATGGAGATAACTCCGCCCACGGGGAGAAGCCCCGTGGGGAACCACTGCGATAGGCTGACACAGCAGACACAGAATGGATAGAGTCTTTATTGTACTGCTGTAAATAGATGGTAAAGCAGGAAGGTAAGGCACTGATCCACGAGGTGCCAATACGCTCAACAGGCTCAGAAGTATAGTCTCACCCAGATGCTCACGATAGGCAGGAGCCCGCAGTGCGGGTAACATCGCGGCTGATGGGTGGAGTTGGAGCACCGGTTCAAAGAGGTACTCACAGAGTGAAGGTGTCTTCCTGATGGTAGATTGGTGGGATCAAAGATCCATGGTGCAGGATATGAAGTAGCTAGGCCCTCGAGGAGCAAGTACCCAATGGTCCAATATCCTGGAATGAATAAGTGAAGACCCCAGAGGAGCGGTTGTCTAGGTTACTGAGGACCCTGAAGGGAAGTTGGAAGCAAGAGACCCCGGAGGAGCAGGTGTCTAGAGCTTCTGCTGGAGCAAGGCCCTTAGCGAAAGGAGGCGTCTAAGCTAGCAGCTTAGCGCAGACAGAGTAGTGAAGCAAAGTCTTTGCTAACTCGAATTGGTAGCGGAAGCGGAGGCTAGTTATACCCGGAGGTACTGACGTCATGCGGTGGGGCTGCCCCCGAGATTCCCGCCATGATGTGTACTTGAGCATCAGAGATGTGAGCGCTCGTGCCCTAGGAGGCCATGGGCGTGAGCATGGCGGATGGGGACGCCCATGCTGGTCTGGAAACGCCGAGGCCCACAACACTCGGCACCGGAGACAGCCATCTTGACCAAAGAGAGGGAAAGGAGAGAAAAAGAGGTAAGCCAGAGTGGTCGCAGCCGTCTGCGACCGACGGATGCAACAATGTTTATGGAATAAGAGACTCATAGTGTCACAAGGTTTCTCCCCTGAGATGTTAATCATCTGTTTGCTTCTCATTTTGAGCAATTGTATACAGGAGTTTCAGACCCAGATATAGAGGTGATCCATGATTTTTTGAGTCCCTTGGAGAGGCTGACTCTTTTGGTTGAAGATCAGGCTGATCTGAGGGCTACCAATGAGGGTGCAAAGCTATTAAACTTTTGGCGCCTGGCAAGAGCCCAGGCCCAGCTCCTATGCTGGGCCAATTGTTCAACTATCTATGCAAGCCTAACACTGAGTCCAGAATGTTGATAGAGGCCCTTCTTGTTCTAATCCCCAAAAAAATCTAAGGAACCTCTAGATTGAGCCTCATATAGGCCTAGTTCCTTCATCAATGCAGACATCAAAATTCTTGCTAAAATTCTACAATTAAGGATGGAAGATACAGTTCATTTGATAACCCGGGATCAAACTGGTTTTATTAAAGGTAGAGCCTCTCCTAATAACACCCACCAGATGTTTAACCTCATTAATTTAGCCAAGAATCACAAGGTTCCAGGCGCAATCATCTATTGATGCAGATAAGGCATTCAACCACACCTCCTGGCAATTTCTCTTTTCTGTGCTGACCAAAGGGGGATTTCCAACTGCTTTTCTGGGGTGGGTCTGGGCCACCCCAGACCCAATCCCACAGTGACAGTTTTATCTAATGGGGTTATTTCGGCTTCCTTCTCAGTCTGTAGAGGTACTCGATAGGGATGACTTAGCAACTTCTAGCTATCCTCTCACTCTAATTCAATTGCTCCAACAGTATAGTAAGATCTCAGGATATTTAGTTAACTACTCAAAATCAAAGGTGATGTTAATAGGCCCTCAGTCACCTTTTTCACCCAAATTTAATTGGTGTAAGTTAGCTGAGGATGGTTTTCGATATCTAGATACCCTCAGACTTTCTATATCATTGGTGTCATATAATCACTTGGCTACTCCTCCACTCCTGTCAACAATAGCCTAGTGGTAACATAGGGATTCGAGACTTTCGCTACGGCAGCCTCGCTCCTCCCCCCCTTTAGCAAATAAATCACATAACAACTTTATGGTGATAAACAAAAGGCCGCAGTTTATTAAACCTAACCCGAGCCAACATATTAACATAAATACAAATAACACCCCCTATATCCCCTCCTCCACCGCATCCCCATCTTCACTTACACCGCGACCCGGTGATAAGCTAGCATTTTCCCCCCTTTTCCCCCACTTACCCCGCCGCGTCACCAGCGAGGGTAAGCTTGCGGCCTGAGCATCGGCCCCCCCCCCTTGCTCTTTAGGCCTTCCCATGTAGCAGCCCCAAGCTACACGGGCATTCCTCCCCCCCCTCCAAATAGTCCATTACAATGTAACAATATACAATACAATATATGGCTCAGGTTTTCCGCCATCACTGCGACATGAGTCCAACCTCACAACCAAAAGACAAAACATCGAAGGGAGGGAGGGCGGGAAAACCCTCTGCTTACCACGCTGCCTGGTTCGCAACTGACCGCGTCCCTACGCTTTCCCCGCTTGTGCCCTGCCTATCCACCAATGAGAGAGCAGCTTTTGAATTCGCTGCCTCCCATTGGTGACCCTCCTTATCTTTACTCCTCCCCCATTTACTCCCGCCCTTGCTCGTCGCCGACCGATGCTCGCCCCCTTGTTACCCTCGGCGACCCCGGACTAGCCGGGATCGCCTCCTTTTAGAGTAGTGGGCTATGAACCAGGAGCCCAGGGTTCAAGTCCCACCGTCACTCCTTGTGACTTTGGGAAAGTCATTTTACCCTCCATTGCCTCAGGTACAAACTTAGATTGTAAGCCCTCCGGGGATAGGGAAATACCTACAGTACCTGAATGTAATCCACTATGAAGCGCTGAAAAAAATTAAAGTGCGAAAAGTGGAATATAAATCTAAAAAAATAAATTAAATAAATAAATAAATTGGTGAAGATAATACAGAATGATTTGGCTAAATGGACATCTCTACCTATCACTGTTCAGGCAGAGTGAACTTAATTAATATGACAATTCTTCCCCAGTTGATTTATGCTTTTTCACATTTGCCAAGTAATATTCATTGCTCTATCTTTACAGTTCTTCTAGTGAGCATCTTATCCTTTCTATGAAAAAGTAAGCTTGCAAGATTGGCTTATTCTCCGGTAAATGATGAACCTTATTCTCCCCCAGAGTTTGGATCATATCCTCCAGGTCCTTGCCAAAAAGCAATATGCCCTTAAATGGTAAAGATCCCAGTTGTGCCTCAAGAGGAAACGTCTGCCACCCAGTTTCTTAACCACAGGAGCCTACGGGCAGAGACTGCTGAAACCATGGATCTCGCCGATGTCCACAACAGATCGTGAAGTGCATCCGCACTGTAGGCCATAGAAGCTTCTAAGCGGCCTGCTTGGGCAGCTTCCTCATCCGAGAAACCAGCGTTGGCTTGTAACTGTTGCACCCAGCAGAGCCCCGCTCGCAAGGCAAAATTGCTGCACATAGCTGTCCTCACTCCCAGTGCGGAAACCTCAAATATCCTTTTAAGCAGCAGCTCTAACTTCCTGTCTTGCAGGTCTTTGAGTGCTGCAGCGCCCATAACCGGGATCGTGGTCTTCTTGATAACCGCGGACACCGCTGCGTCTACCTTGGGCACTCGCAGCAGGTCCAAAGCATCCTCCGGCAGAGGATATAGCTTATCCATGGCCTTACTCACCTTTAAGCTGAGGTCCGGGGTATCCCATTCCCGGAAAAGTCAGTCTGTAGCCAAAAAATGAAAAGGAAAGGCAGTAGCCGAGCCTCTCAGACCCAACAATACAGGCTCCATAGCCCCCAGCTTGGATTCCTCAGATGGTCCCTCAATGCCCAGCTCAGCGAGAATAGAGGGAATAAGAGGTCCCAACTCCTCCTTCCAAAAAAGACAGACCACCTTAGGGTCATCGCCTTCAGTAATATGCGAACCTCTCGCTATGCCCAGCTGTTGTAAATCAGGATCCACATCCACCCCCCTGGGCTGAAGGTCTGGGTCCCCTGGGTCAGAATCCTGCCCAGAAGAATCAGAATCGGACTGCGGGACCCCTGTACGCAGCAGACGCTTAACTTTAGATGGCCCTGAACCCCCTTTGGTCCTGGACTGCTTCTTCGCCCTGGGCATGGAACCCAGAGAGGAGACCTTCACTGCAGACTGCTGCTTTCCCAAACTTTCTCGCTTTAAAAGCTTTATGGAGCAACAATATAAATTCCGATGAGAAAGAGGAAGAGGAAGAGGAGGAGGAGTCAGAAACCCCCTCGGGGCTATCCTCCAAGGCAAGAGAGATATGCAGCAAGGATTCCCGCTCCCCAGGAAACCTTTGCTGTTGAGAAAGAGAGGATGGCATCATCCCTTCTCCCAACGAGGCAGGTGGCTCCAACCTGCCTGTACCCAAAATGGCCCCCGTTCCCACGCTGCTCGGGAACAGGTCAGCCTCAGCCTGCCTTGAAACAGCTGACGCTGCAGGAGCTCGAGCAGCTTTACTTTTAGTCACCTTAGTAAATTTTGCGGCTCCGGACGATCCCTCCCCCCACCCGGCAGGCACACTGAACAGAGGCCCTCCCGGGAAACGCACATGCGGCATGCAGGGGAGCACGGCATCGTGCTGAAAGAAAAACCTGCCCAAACCTAAACCAAAAAAGAAACAAACAGCGAAATCAAAAACCCCCGATTCACACACACATGCCGAAGCAGGGAAGGGAGAGAGAGCCGCCGCGGTCACTAAAAACGAAAGTAAAACTTATAATTTATTTTTTTTTTTGTAAATACACTTGCCCAGCGTGGTCCAAGGTACTGAACTCGCTGGGTGGAGTGAACCGGGCTCCCCAGTGTCTTACCCAGAGCTGCCAAATGGAGGAATAAGGGCCCTCAATCCTGCACTGCAGCTGCCTCAACAACAGCGGGGGATGGCCTCTCAGGACCTCACTACCCCCCCCCCCCCCCCCCTCTGGGAGGCTGAAGACCACACTGCTCCTGATAAATCCACCTTCTTTTCTTTTTTTTTTTTTTTTTTTTTTTAAAGTAAAATTGTTCAAGAACAAAATCACCCTAACTCAAACTAAATCCTAGGCCAAACTAAACAATCAGCTCAGACTGTAGGTTTTACACCTCCACCATCTGCTGGAGACAGAGAAATACTGCCGGACTGTAAGTGGCACCATCCTGTATAAGGCAGAGTTTTGTTTTGAAAACTTCTCTGTCTCCATCTGCTAGAGGGGGGGTGCAAAACCCAGGAGTCTGGACTGATCCGGGTACGTACAGGGAACTCCCAGATTTTCATGTATATTATTAGGCCGCCAGACATGCTTGCGTGAATGGGTCAGTACTGATCCACCTCCACACTGGAACTCTCAAAGTGGTGTATGGTGGCCTGGAGTCCAGTAGCTCTATTGCAATCACAGACTTCATCTCACTTTGGTTGGGCTGTATTCAGATGCAACCCCATTATAGCTCATATGATACAAGTTTGGCATATAGTCAAACGACTAGATATATTATGCACTGATTTTTCTTATATGACTTCCTTAATGAGCAATCTTGCAACTTTTTCACCTGATATGTTTTCCTAGAAAAGGAGGGGTTCTCACGTTCCTGAGCCTGCTCTATCAGGATGGCCAGATTAAATCTTTTTTGGATCTGATAACTGAATTCGAAATACCTAGACATACCAAATTTCTATATTTTCAATTAAGAAAAAAAATGGCCAATTTGCATGTGGGGGGAGAGACAGTTAAGGAGAGTAATAGTCTGAAGGAATTGCTTTGCTGTGCTGAAGGAAAGCGACAAATGATTTCAAATTTTCCATTATCACTATTAGAGATCATATTTATTCAGCAGACTTCTCTCAATGTTACCAATGTGTGGAATGAGGATTAGGCTCCGACGTAGATGGGAAGGATTGGAAACAGATTTGAAAAGCATCCCATATGATCTCTTTCTGCAGTAAGAGCAGAGAGCTCATATATAAATAATTACATCGTTGGTATTGGACGATCATCCCTTTTGCAAAATTTGGTGCTAGTAGCCCTCAATGTTGGCGAGGATGTGGACACATGGGCAGCTACATCCATAGAATGTGGGAAGGTACATGGCTTTTGGATTGCATCCACCAGAAGTATGGTAGGATTCCTCCTATAGACCCATTATTTACTTGGGTTGTGGAAAAATAAGGTATGTATGAGGGAATTTAGGAAACTGATCAATCACTTGCTCCATGCAGCCAATCTTACAATCGTTCAAATGTGGAAAATAACATCCAGTGTAGAGAGTTGGGAAAATAAAGCGGCAGATATTCCTTTGGGAACAGGGAAATATATATGAAGAATTATGGCCTCCATATTGGGACTGGCAGACAAAATGTATTATCAATTTCAACAAAGAGCAACACCTCCCCAAAATAACAGGAAAACAAAAAATAACAAAAAAATAAAAAGAGGTAAAGCAAAATCTATTCAAAAAAATATAAAACAAAAAATACTTTTAAATTTTTAAACGCAAAAAAATTTTAATTCCAACAAAATTTTATATACACATTATATATATAGGAAACAGAAGAGACTGCATGCACCCTGGTGCAAAGTGTGTAATCTGCTGTCTCTTGCCCACAATGGGACCCAGGCAGTATTAGTGCTTCATACACCACAAATTTAAATCATATACTGTCATATCTCTGAAAACTATAATTTACAAAAAAACCTAATTGTTTTTATTTATGCTTGAATTCTCACCAATATAAATTTGTATTTAATGTTTTTATGCTTGAATTCTCACCAATATAAATTTGTGGCCTGCTATTGAAAATTTGTAAACTATCATTAACATCGTCTTTAGCACCTGAAGACTAGAGGGTTGCCAACGTAATGCCAATTTTTAAAAAAAAGAGATCAAGGTGTGATCCAGGAAACAGCAGACCAGTGAGTCTGAAGTCCGTGCCAAGCAAAATGGTAGAAACTATCACAAAGAACAAAATTGCTGAACATATAGATAGGCATAGTTTAATGGGACAAAGCCAACACAGATTTAGCCAAGGGAAGTCTTGCCTGACCAATCTGCTACTTTATTTTGAGGGCATAAGTAAACAAGTGGATGAAGGTGAGCCAGTTGATATAGTTTACCTGGATTTCCAGAAAACATTTGACAAAGTCCCTCTGAGGGAGTCAGTTGGACCATTAGATGATCGAGGGGTTAAAGGGGCACTTAGAGAAGATAAGGCCATCGCGGAAAGATTAAATGATTTCTTTGCTTCGGTGTTTACTGAAGAGGATGTTGGGGAGGTACCCGTAATGGAGAAGGTCTTCATGGGTAATGATTCAGATGGACTGAATCAAATCACGGTGAATCTAGAAGATGTGGTAGGGCTGATTGACAAACTGAAGAGAAGTAAATCACCTGGACCGGATGGTATACACCCCAGAGTTCTGAAGGAACTAAAAAATGAAATTTCAGACCTATTAGTAAAAATTTGTAACTTATCATTAAAATCATCCATTGTACCTGAAGACTGGAGGATAGCAAATGTAACCCCAATATTTAAAAAGGGCTCCAGGGGCGATCCGGGAAACTACAGACCGGTTAGCCTGACTTCAGTGCCAGGAAAAATAGTGGAAAGTGTTCTAAACATCAAAATCACAGAACATATAGAAAGACATGGTTTAATGGAACAAAGTCAGCATGGCTTTACCCAGGGCAAGTCTTGCCTCACAAATCTGCTTCACGTTTTTGAAGGAGTTAATAAACATGTGGATAAAGGTGAACCGATAGATATAGTATACTTGGATTTTCAGAAAGCGTTTGACAAAGTTCCTCATGAGAGGCTTCTAGGAAAAGTAAAAAGTCATGGGATAGGTGGCAATGTCCTTTCGTGGATTGCAAACTGGCTAAAAGACAGGAAACAGAGAGTAGGATTAAATGGGCAATTTTCTCAGTGGAAGGGAGTGGACAGTGGAGTGCCTCAAGGATCTGTATTGGGACCCTTACTGTTCAATATATTTATAAATGATCTGGAAAGAAATACGACGAGTGAGATAATCAAATTTGCAGATGACACAAAATTGTTCAGAGTAGTTAAATCACAAGCAGATTGTGATAAATTGCAGGAAGACCTTGTGAGACTGGAAAATTGGGCATCCAAATGGCAGATGAAATTTAATGTGGATAAGTGCAAGGTGATGCATATAGGGAAAAATAACCCATGCTATAATTACACAATGTTGGGTTCCATATTAGGTGCTACAACCCAAGAATGCCACAGAGGCATTCACGGAGCGGGATGCCAGTGGCCAGTAGTTGGTGTTCCACCTTCACGGAGCGGAAGGATGGAGGGCTGCTATCTCAAAAAAATAAAAAAATAAAAACAGGGGTGGGTAAGAGTATGGGGTAAGGGTGTGGCCTGCTTGTTGCAGCGGTTGCTACCCCTAACTGAGCTGGACGTTCACTTGAATGCGGATACGGCGCTGCTCTCTAGATTGGTGGTGGGGTGGAGGGGAATTAGGGAGGGTACTGGAAGCCAATAGTAACAGGTAGGAGAGA
The DNA here is from genome assembly GCF_901001135.1 of Rhinatrema bivittatum. Classification (NCBI taxonomy): domain Eukaryota; kingdom Metazoa; phylum Chordata; class Amphibia; order Gymnophiona; family Rhinatrematidae; genus Rhinatrema; species Rhinatrema bivittatum. Next base: position 54,333,641 of record NC_042623.1, read on the forward strand.
AAAAAAAGGGGAAAAAAATGGATAAAGTGCGTGGCTTGCTGGGCAGACTGGATGGGCTGTTTGGTCTTCTTCTGCCGTCATTTCTATGTTTCTATGTTTCTATAGTGGATAACACATTGAAATCGTCGGTGCAGTGTGCTGCGACAGTCAAAAAAGCAAACAGAATGTTGGGAATTATTAGAAAAGGAATGGTGAATAAAACAGAAAATGTCATAATGCCTCTGTATCGCTCCATGGTGAGACCGCACCTTGAATACTGTGTACAATTCTGGTCGCCGCATCTCAAAAAAGATATAATTGCGATGCAGAAGGTACAGAGAAGGGCTACCAAAATGATAAGGGGAATGGAACAACTCCCCTATGAGGAAAGACTAAAGAGGTTAGGACTTTTCAGCTTGGAGAAGAGACAACTGAGGGGGGATATGATAGAGGTGTTTAAAATCATGAGAGGTCTAGAACGGGTAGATGTGAATCGGTTATTTACTCTTTCGGATAGTAGAAAGACTAGGGGGCACTACATGAAGTTAGCATGGGGCACATTTAAAACTAATCGGAGAAAGTTCTTTTTTACTCAACGCACAATTAAACTCTGGAATTTGTTGCCAGAGAATGTGGTTAGTGGTTAGTATAGCTGTGTTTAAAAAAGGATTGGATAAGTTCTTGGAGGAGAAGTCCATTACCTGCTATTAAGTTCACTTAGAGAATAGCCACTGCCATTAGCAATGGTTACATGGAATAGACTTAGTTTTTGGGTACTTGCCAGGTTCTTATGGCCTGGATTGGCCACTGTTGGAAACAGGATGCTGGGCTTGATGGACCCTTGGTCTGACCCAGTATGGCATTTTCTTATGTTCTTATGTTCTCTTGAGAGACTTCTTAGGAAATTAAAATGTCATGGGATGGGGGGCAGTGTCCTATTGTAGATTGCCAGCTGGTTAAAAGATGAAACACACAGAGTAAGACTAAATGGAAAATTTTCCCAGTGGAGAAAGGTGAATAGTGGAGTGCCCCAGGGATCTATCCTGGGGTCACTGCTTTTTAATATATTTATAAATTACCTGGGAATGGGAACAAGTGAGTCGATCAAATCTGAATAATTTTGAGTCATTGGCAAAGTGGTTAAATCACAAGAGGATTGTAAGAAATTGCATGAGAACCTTGAAAAACTGGGAAATTGGGTATGCAAATGGCAAAAGAAATGTAATGACAAATGAAAAGTGAGGCACTTAGGGAAGAGTAAGCCAAATTATAGCTGCACAATGGAAGGTTCCACATTAGAAGTCACCATTCAGGAAAAGGATCTAGGCGACATTGTTGATAACACAGTTCTACATCAATTTTGCTGACTACAAGATAACATGTGATCTTTATGTATTTCAGTGTGCTGAATCCAAAAATCACATCCGTTTCCTCCAGTCATGTCCGGTTTTTCCACAAAACGATGTCTGTTCATAAACTCTTATAGCAATAATGTAACATTATTATTTAGATATGCTGAATAAGCAAAAAGATAATTAATGCGCAGAAAGATATGCTGAATATGCAATCGGAATAACCAATAGGAAGACTGCTTATTAAACAGTTTAAAACTGCTGACATTGGCATTTTATGGCTATATAAGCAGCGTGAAAACCGACGGCAGCATTCAATCGTTCAAGAGGCTTAGAAGTCGCAGCACATTTAACTCTGTTAAATCTGTTTTTGTTGAATGTGTCATCCAACACTCGAATAGTGCGTGGAAGGTGCCGTAATGATCCTGATATATTCTGTTACATTTGTGGTTGTTTTATAATACCCAAAAAAGGACAAATATATATGACTTTGTACGAAAAGCTGGTCATGCATATTTCAGGGTTAAACTGGGTGACCAGGACAAACCTTGGGCACCACATAAAGTGTGCAGGACATGTGTTGAAAACCTGAGACAATGGACTAAAGGTCAGAGAAAAAGTCTCAGCTTCAGAGTTCCAATGGTGTGGTGAGAGCCCCACGATGATGTTGATGACTGCTACTTCTGATTGGTAATTATTACAGGCATGAACACAAAGACAAAATCTTCCATCCAGTACCCAAATCTCCCCTCGGCACACAAAATCTTCCATCCAGTACCCAAATCTCCCCTCGGCACACAAACATGATGGCAGACTATTGCGGGTGTTTACAGCGCGACAACCCTGATCATAACTATTCCAGAGCATCCAAAAAGAGAGAATTTCTCCCTATCAATTAAAATTTACACAACTATTGCTGTCTTGGTTAGACGATAGACTTGGGTTTTTTGCATGAAACAAATATATTACCGGTACGTGCTATCGCTTCTTCAGAACTTCTTATTACCCTTGATATTCGACTTTATAATCTTTAATCAAACATTTCTCATTTGTGAAAAAATTTGACGTATTGCATATTTTTTTTTACTTCATATTTGGAATCAGCACCTTTCATTTCAGTAAAATCAGCAAAATAATTAGATCAGCAGAAAACTTTTTTTCAGAATATAGACCAGTGTAATACATTGAAATTTTCTGCTCAGCGTGCACAGCAGCCAAGAAAGCAAATAGAATGGTAGGGATTATTAGGAAAGGAATGGAGAATAAAACAGAGCATATGATGAGGAAAGGCTAAAGAGGTTAGGACTCCAGGTTGGAAAAGAGTCAGCTAAGGGGAGATATGATAGAGGTTTATAAAATAATGAGTAGAATGGAATGAGTAATTGTTAATCAGTTATTTACTCTTTCAAAAGGTACAAAGATTATGGGACATACAATGAAGTTACTAGGTAATACATTTAAAACTAATAAAAAAAAAACATTTTTTTACTCAACGTATAAATAAGCTCTGGAATTTGATGCCAGAGGATGTGGTGAAAGCTATTTGCATAGCTGTGTTTAAAAACGGTTTGGATAAGTTCCTGGAGGAAAAGTCCATATACCATTACTAAGATGGAGTTGCAGATATCCACTGCTTATTCTTGGGAAAAGCAGCTTGGAATCTACATACCCCTTGGGATTCTGTCAGGTACTTGTGACCTGGATTGGCCACTGTGGGAAGCAGGATACTGAGCTTGATGGACCCTTGGTGTGACCCAGTATGACGTCTTATGTTCACAGGCCCTGAGCTGACGTTCACTTGTTGTTGCCACGTGAAGATCTGCATGGGGCTTCGCTACCACCGGTTCTGATTTTGGCATACTGTGCCAGAGCATAGCTCACACACCTTTAAGGCCAGCCCTAAGCTTTGGAAAAGAGAGAAGAGAAATTAGTAGGGTTGGTATCAAGCAAAGGGAAAAAGTGCATGGTGGAAGATATCCAGCTTTAAAGGGATTCATGAGTTGATACATTTAGACAGAAGGAATACACTTTTTAAAAAACACATCAAAAACCTCTCTGATAGATAAGAACATATGAATATAAGAAGTTGCCATAGTGGGTCAGACCAAGGGTCCATCAAGCCCAGCAACCTGTTTCCACCAGTGGCCAATCCAGGTTACAACCCCTGCAAGTACCCAAACATTAAATGGATCCCTTGCTACTAATGCCAATAATAGCAGTGGCTATTTCTTAAGTCAGCTTGCTTAATAGCAGTTTATGGACTTCTCCTCCAGGAACTTATCCAAACCTTGTTTAAATCTAACTGCCCTAACCACATCCTCCGGCAATGAATTCCAAAGCTTAATTGTGCATGGAGTAAAAAAGAATTTTCTCCGATTTGTTTTAAATGTGCTACTTGCTAACTTCATGGAGTATCCCCTAGTCCTATTATCTGAAAGAGTAAATAACCAATTCACATTTACCCATTCTAGTCCTCTCATGATTATATAGACCTTTATTATATCCCCTTCCCCCCCAGCCATCTCTTCTCCAAGCTGAACAGCCCTAACCTCTTTAGCCTTTCCTCATAGGGGAGCTGTTCCATCTCCTTTATCATTTTAGTCACACTTCTCTTATCTTCTCTAGTGCAACTATATATTTTTTGAGATGCAGCGACCAGAACTGCCCCCCCCCCCATTCCATGCATTATTTCAGTCCTTCACCAGTTCTTATTACCCTCCTCTCTCCCCCCCCACCCCCGTCCCTCCACCCTGAATGTATAATGTTTTGCTTGCGCCCTCCTAATTTCCCTCAGAATGTACAGTTCTAAAGGTGTTTTTCTTTGTACATATAATCTGGCTGATTATTGCTCATATAATAAATGTTATATATTGATCATATAATAATGTTGATTACCTGCCTGTACCTCCCGGTACTGTTACTACATTGCCTTCCTACTGCCTTTTCTTCGCCGCTGCCTCTCTAAGAACATAAGAACATAAGAAAATGCCATACTGGGTCAGACCAAGGGTCCATCAAGCCCAGCATCCTGTTTCCAACAGTGGCCAATCCAGGTCATAAGAACCTGGCAAGTACCCAAAAACTAAGTCTATTCCATGTAACCATTGCTAATGGCAGTGGCTATTCTCTAAGTGAACTTAATAGCAGGTAATGGACTTCTCCTCCAAGAACTTATCCAATCCTTTTTTAAATACAGCTATACTAACTGCACGAACCACATTCTCTGGCAACAAATTCCAGAGTTTAATTGTGCGTTGAGTAAAAAAGAACTTTCTCCGATTAGTTTTAAATGTGCCCCATGCTAACTTCATGGAGTGTCCCCTAGTCTTTCTACTATCCGAAAGAGTAAATAACCGATTCACATCTACCCGTTCTAGACCTCTCATGATTTTAAACACCTCTATCATATCCCCCCTCAGTCGTCTCTTCTCCAAGCTGAAAAGTCCTAACCTCTTTAGTCTTTCCTCATAGGGGAGTTGTTCCATTCCCCTTATCATTTTGGTAGCCTTTCTCTGTACCTTCTCCATCGCAATTATATCTTTTTATAACTTCCATCTGCTCCCCTTCCCCATCCCTGTTTTGTGGATTTTCCATCCTTTTTTCAGTTGTTTTCTGTAAACTGGCGTGATGTTCCCACGAATGTCGGTATAAAAAAAGTTAAAAATAAATAAATAAATAAAAATAAAGTGAGGTCTCACTATGGAGCGACAGAGAGATATTATGACATTCTCTGATTTATTCGCCATTCCCTTCCTAATAATACCTATCATTGTTTGCTTTTTTGATCGCCACAGCACACTAAGCTGATGATTTCAATGTATTATCCACTATGACGCCTAGATCTTTTTCCTGGGTACCTGCATATATTTCTAAGACTGTTCAAATACTTTTCCATTTAATGTATTATATAAAAAATATAATCAATTAATTTTGCATAATTTTGATTTTTTTGTGCATAACTCCCCAGGATCTACAAAAAGTAGACAAGTGGCCTGTAGTATCTGGTAGTCATATACAGTACTGACAATAAAACCAATCGGAGAAATAATAAAGTTTCTTGGCTGGGTCAAAGTAAAATATTTTCCTGTAAACAGCTCTCCTACCCTCATGGGAGCAGCCACCTTGCTAACAATACCACAAATCACTTCACACATCAGCACTCGATGGTATTGAGTGGCCAACACATCCCAATTTTAAAGCTCTAAAGAGATGTTAATATTCTATTCTCTCTATTGCCCTCCCCTCTTTTTCCTCACATAATACAGCAGCAGCACACATCCTGGACAGAATCCATTTCTCAAGTACCAAAGCAGTAACACTGCAGTTTTATAGAAGCCCCGTAGTGTCTACCCGCGATCACAGAGCCTTTGCTTAACACCTTCCATGACAACTTCCTCTAGGTACAGAAGGGAAGCTGTCTAATTTTAATAATTATTTGAATTATTTTACTGAATTCGTTGTATATTTGATTTTATGGACTGCATGTGTTGTTCTTCGCTTTGAGTATATGCTGGAAAAGCGGGAGATAAAATAATATCAAGAAGAGAAAGAACCATAAGCACCGCTGAAAAAGATGAAAAAGTGCAACAGAAAACAGCGAAACTCTCACACTCGGCACAAGTTACAGCACCGAGGCTTGCGGCGACCGGCGGTCTCCGCTCATGCCGGTAACCGGGAAGTCATTAAGGAATCAGCGGGACGGAGCGATTCCACTCACCATCCTGGAACAGCTCCTTAACGTCTGCCGGAATTGCGGCGCCGGCCATGGTTCCAGCTACAGCCAACATCACTGAAAACGCCGCCGCGTAGTCAGTGTCCGGGAGTGACGTACAAAACCCGCGCCGGCGTATCTCCCACTATCGAGGATCCTACACTCGCAGACCTGGAAACGGGCGGGTGCAGGCCGCTGGAGACCGTGCGAGTGCAGGAGAGCGTGTAGATGCAGGCGCGCACGTGCACGGGAGGAACCAGTCTCGCGACCGGTAAGCGTGCGTGTGTGTGTGCGCGCGCTGCAGGCGTAGGGACCACTCTCGCGGGCCGCAGGTGCAGGAGGCTGCGGGGAAGGTGTTTCCAGGCTGCTGGGTCCATTCTCTTCCGGCCGGTGGCGTCTGGGAGCACTAAAGGAGTTCTGGTTGTCACAATACGGTGATATCGCTGTACTGGTTGTAAGCTTGTCAATAATAGCCCTTTGCTGTAAGGGACCTTTTATGCTTTGACGCAAATGAATAGTCGATTGGTTGGTCTTCAGCATGGAATCTATCCCTTACTTTCAGCGAGGATGCTGACTGTCCTGACTTGACAGGAATGAATGTATTTCCCTGCATAGAAAGAAGAAGTGGGCTCAGCTCAGCAGTTAAGAGGCGACAAGGCAACCAAAATAGAACAAACCCCCGATTCCTAATCCAGGAATTCACTGTGACTTTATTTCCTTTTGTTTAATGCGGACCTGCTGGGAGGCATTGGACTTCTCACGAATCTAACTACAGCAGTGCAAATAGTCCCTTTCCTTGTGTGTCTGCAACATTCTTTAGCACACAGACATATCAAACATTTTTTTTTGTTTTGCGAAAGTGAAAAGCCTGTACACATCCAAATGCCTTAACTTCATAAACTCACCTTTGGTATGGTCCTTAGCATAGATTGTAGTTGGATGGAGTCCTTATAAATCAGTCTAGAAGTGTTCCGCTCTATAAACAATTAGTATTGTAAGAAAAAAGTTGCCTCTTTGGGCTTTTTATCTGTCGGTTTACTATTGGTTTCTCGCTCATAGAGGGTCGTTTTTCAAATCGAGAGAGAGAGAGCCTTTGGGGAGGCACACATATTAGTCCACTTTTTATAGCACTGTAAGGCAGGCCATTCTGAACGCTGGGTGAGGTTTTGCTGGTGGGCTAGGTTTTGTTTTGGGGGGGTGGGGGAACAGTTGTACATGTACGAACAGCACAGTAGATATCAGTGAAGATTTTATGTGATTTGGAGTGATGAAAGATATAAAAAGAGATTTGTACAATGTACTCTCGACCTAGCTTGATACACTCTCTACCTAGATGCTATCAAGCTAGGTCGAGAGCCCACCACCAAAATCGAGTTAGTGATATAAAAAGTTGACTATGTGTGCCTCTCCAGAGGCTCTCTCTCTCCCTCCCTTCCTTGCCAGTAACTATGAAAGATTATTAAAATTAAAAAAAAAAAATCTTTCTAAATGTTTGTTTTCAGGCTTGGAAAAAGGATCAGATCATCATACATGAATAGTGATTACACTGAAAACTTGCAATGTTACCAAACACCGCCAATGGATTTATTTCATTCTGGTCACACTGTAAAAATATGTGCCCCTATGGTGCGATATTCAAAGTAAGTATTATGCAAAATATTCTGTTCTTGCATATCATTTTATATATTTTTGTTTTTAGAGCTCTATAGGAGACTACTTACTTTTTGTTCTTGGGTCACCACCTATTTTTTATAGAAAAGCATTTACCTATTTTTACAGCAGTATATTTAATTTAATTGTATTTAACTATTCCAAGACCAGTTTACCAGGAGGGAGAGTTCAGTTGGTGTAATGTTCTTTCACTCTAGCCTCAGTACTGACATAGTAACATAGTAAATGTCCGCAGAAAAAGACCAAAGTGGTCCATCCAGTCTGCCCAATGAGTATTTTTTATTTTTAATTCCTCTTAGGTACAGTGCATTCACAAAGTATTCAGATCTTTACTTTGTTTTCACATCTTATTATGTTATAGCCTTACTTTTTGTATGTTTAAGATTCTGGAAAAAAATATGAATTATATGTACTAAAAGCAACGTGTCAGAGAAAATAAGGCATTACTGAATAACATGTTGTATGATGAAATTTAAAGTATGCGTCTGTTTGAAGTGTAAAGCACTTCTTCCCCCTACCTCCAAAATAAAACACACAGGAGAGCTGGTAAATACCCTAATAGGGACAGATTTATTTATTTAGATTTAGCTTGGGTCTTTGGTAGTTCAAGGTGTGTTACATTCAGGTATAGTAGGTATTTGTCCCAAGGGTTTACAATCCAAGGGGCCGATGCCATAAATATGTGCAGAAAGTGGGCTATTAGATTCACTCCGCATTGGACACGCATTGTAGAGGCGCTAATCCCCTTATTGCATAAGGGGATTAATTAGTGCCTATACAACCCATGCGGGTTATATAGTGCACTCGGCTGAGCATCAACCCCCAAGTTTGTACCGAAGGTAGTGGGATGAAGACAAATGACTTGCCCAAGGTAACATCAGCATTTGAACCTTGGCTTTCCTGGTTCTTAGCCTGCTGCTTCAATCATCGAGCTACTCCTTGTCCTTTTCCAATAAATTCTGTATTTAAGAAGCTCAGAACATACCCTCATTCTTTCCACTAGGGAGTGGCAGGGTGGAGACACCAAGAGCTGGAAGGAACCCACAATATTATGGTTACTTTTTCTAGAGAGATCCATATGAACCACACATCCCCCTCCTAACACTGCAAGATCAGCTTTGCCTTTACTAAATATGGATTCACTAAAGAGGTGCAGGGACACATCCTGATCTTCATAAAAGAAAGATTTTTTTAACTGGATTGATTAAGGCACTCTTCGCCTGTTTTTCTCTGTTTAATTTTTAAAGAAGAGCTTACTTAGTTTTAAGCTAAACACTAATGGCCCGATTTAAACAAAAATTTTTGCCTGGTTAGAGTTCCAAGCATAGAGATCATTTTCATGACAAAATAATATAAAAAAAAAACCCAGCCTATCTGATTGACCAGTTCAAACTTTATCTTGCACAAATGTATGGAATGAGTGGCTAGAAAAAGTTTGAATCCAGCCCCAGTTCAGTAACTCTTCCCTTTTTGCTGTAGCTCCTCCAAATCATGTACTTCATGTTAATTTGAATGCTATCTTTTTTTTTTTTTCCAAACTGTTTATTTTATCTTTTTTAGTGTACCAATAGGAGCAACACACAAGTGCCAAAACAAAACAGAAAACGCCCTCAAAACTATAAGTATTGTGCAAAAAATGAGAGTATTACTCAAAGTCAACACCCTACACTAAATATTAACCTCATATATAGACATAATTTATCTGTTTATTTTCTGCTTTTTAAATGTTTTAAGAAGAGTGAAAACTGCTTTTCAAATTACAAATAAATAGGAGGTGGAAAACTGTAAACCTAACACATCATGAAAAAAAAAACAACAAAAAGTTAATTTTTTTTAATGTTGCATAAAATATTGCATGGTTGTCACTCAGTTTCAAAGCATATCAAGCTGCTGGTGCTATCTTTATTTTCAACTAAACATTCAAGAGCTGGGTTCAATTAAAAAAAAAATCCTGTTTCCATCCAGGGTTGGATTTGATGAAAGAACCTAAACTTAAATCACAGTCAAATGTGCACTCTTTTGTAATCTGTATATTCTTTATTTATGTCTAGAATGCAGTCAGTTTTTCTGCTATTTGGTTTTGTTGTATTTACCTGGAATGACTTAAATTAGAATGTTAAATGGATTGCTGGGTTGAGGTTTATGAAAAAAATTAAAAAATCAACATTTTATATATTCATCTGCTTGCAGGTTAGCCTTCCGAACTCTGGTGAGGAAGTACAGCTGTGATCTCTGTTACACGCCAATGATAGTTGCAGCTGATTTTGTAAAGTCTGTCAAAGCAAGAGACAGTGAATTCACAACAAATGAAGGTACATTCTTTGCATGCTATGGTTTTGTATTAAGACTTTTATTGCAAAGCTTGGTAGTAAAGGAGGGGGCTGCTGGGTATTGGATATAGCATGGGAACTTGTGTGCCCTTCTGCCCAGGGTGGTAAGAACCAGAGAGGAAGAGAACAAAACCATCTAACTTCTGCAGCTGGGACCTATCCTTAGCAATGTAAACCAGAAGAACTGGGCAGGCAGGATTCAGGTTTGGAAAGGTGAATAATCAAATCTAAAATCCAAATCCACCAACTCCAGCAGGTCTTTATTTGCCACCATCTGCTCTGTAAATCTGTAAAGAACTGAAAGCAGAACTTATTGGAGCTAATGTTTACTCTATGTTGGTGCAAAACTGTTTACAGTGCTCCTGTGCACCTCCTGAGACTGAATGTGCCTCTGAAAAAATGTACCATCTTCATCATGTGTTTTGGAAGGCTGGGGGTCCCCTTGACTCAAGTATTGCATGAGGAGATGTGGTCTAGTGATTAGAAGAGCAAACTTTGAGTCCTGTCAGCATTTTGGTCCTTGAGATCAAGTCCTTCTGTCTCTTGAGACTTCAGGCAATTCATTTTGTCCTTCTGTGCCTGAATTGACTGTTTTTTATTTGATAACAATAACATTTCTCCCATGTCTTTGGCTGTTTATAATGTGGTTCATGCACCACATGTCGTAGACCAGCTTGCCTGTATGTATATTTCTGTAGTAGACAATTATGTGAAGGTACATATAGATTCCTGATTGCTCAACATTTAATAGATGAGTTAAGATTTTTTTGTGATTTGTCAGGTTAAGTTTAATGGTGGTGGTAATGTTTCTCAAATATTGACATGAAAAGAACAGCAGTTTATTTATAACTGGAACATAGTACAACCTAAAGGATTGAATCGTGAAGCTGAATGGGTGTCATTTTTATGAATGAAGATCAGCTGAGGGGGGTGTATTTAGTGACTTATTTAGTGCAGAGTATAAATGCTGGTAGTGCCTAAAGTGAAGCACATGTATGGCTTTTGTGAGTGTGGAGTAGTAGTGGCTGGCTCTCAGTTCTGGTGATAAGTTTTAAGGTAGTTTGGTTCATGAAGATGATCAAATGTTATAAAATTGTTGAGTAAGTGTATTGATTTTTTAAATTAGGTTTTGAGTAGGTCTGATGGGATCGGTGTAAATAGTATAGAGATGACAAGATGTCCTATGGAGGGATCGTATGAGATGTTTTGGTAAGCTTAATTATGGGTGGTTCGTGTATTGTGAATGTGTGTAAGTAATATGAGTTAATTGTGGATATATTTTTAGGAGCATTATAGCCTTTGAAATATTGGTATGAGATGTATCGTGGGCATGATATCCTGTTCTGATTGAGGGATGTCGCATTGAGTTGGCAGTTTGGTCTTCAGCTTTAAGGAGTCCTTCGGAGCATTGTAGTAAAAGATAAGGTGAACAGTGGTGGTTTGGATTTCATCTGTAGAGTAACATTTATGAAGGTTTGATCTCCCCCTGAAGAAGCTGGATTTGGCGAAACTATTAGGCCCTGTTATTTGTGGGGGATATATTTGTATAAAAATCAAATCGAGCAAAAATTGATTTCCACGTCGTATCAAACAATTCACAAAAAAAAAAAATCCAAATGAAGAAAAAATCTTTCCACTGTCACCAGTGGATAACAGGATATTTGAGGACATATTTGAATAATAGAACATTGGTTGAACAAATTTGTACTTTTTGAATAGGAACATGTTTTGTATTTAAATACTCACACATGTAATGGATTTTTCCATAATATATGTATTAATTTGTATTTACAGTACAACAGGATATTTGTATATGCACATTTTTAAATATGTAATATATGTCATGTTGGTATAATTATATACAAGTAGATGTCTTAAATGTATTTACGAGATAAAAATAAAATATTTTAAATTATGTGCCAAAGTTGTTGAGGATTATATATTAAATTTGGATTCCTGTGGTTCTTGTATTTCTGTAGTAGAACAGTTTTACTACCTTTTGGATGAAGAGTACCACGTGAATGGTCATTGTTCTTATTAGGCCGGCTTTTAAATCAGTGAGGAATCCATAGTACAAAGGAAATGAGGCACAACATATCGTTTGTAGTTTGCTGTTATGAGCCTGTCCCTAGCCAAAAAATGACTTTCTATCCCAAAATCTGAAAAATAAGTGAACTTGCAGTGCATTAGTACCACCGACATATTACTTGGTTATTAAGAAGCCTTTAGTACGGATAGGAAGATCCAGTCAAATATGACAAAGAGGTTGATGGCACCTTATAAGCTAATCAATTTATTGAGGCATGAGCTTTTGAGGAGAATAGTCTGACAACATCAGCTCATGTGCTTGAAAGCTCATGCTTCCAGCAATCGGTTAGTTTACGAGTTGCCACCAGCCTTTAACATTTTTGCTACGGAGTAACATGGCTAGCCCTCTGGAAGTTTCCAGTTAGATAGTTGATCTGCTTTTTTTCCCCTCACATGGATGGTAGTGAACATATTGTGCTGGCATGATCCTTTGATTAAGTCCCAGGTGTGCTGGTGTGCATGAAGGACTGTCATGCAAGCACTCTCAGCCTATAGTCCTTGCCTAAGCACCACCACAACTGACAACTTGTCATAGTGTCTTCCACTAGTGCTGAGATGGCATTTCAATTCCTTGCACCAGCAGATATCTTGCGGTTAATTTTATTACTGGTGTACCATAACAGTCCTATCAATTTCATCAGGCGATCGTCCCCTGATTGTTCAGTTTGCGGCTCAAGAAGCACAGGTTTTGGCGGATGCAGCGGCTCTAGTCTGCCCCTTTGCAGATGGAATTGACTTAAACTGTGGGTGTCCTCAGAGGTAAGGCTATACTAAAATTATTCCAGAAACGATTTTAAAATTACTTTAGGATCTTTTTAAAAGTTATGGTACAATAGCCACATCACCCAGCCCAAGCTGATCAGATTGATCCAGTCCTGGTTTTACCCTTTTTTTCATGCACCAAAATGTAGTCCTACTTAAGGAAATCTGAACTACAATTTTGCATGTGCAATGGAGGTTAACACCAGGAGTGGGTCAGCCTGTTCAGGATGAGTGAGGCAGCAACCCCAAGTCAGCATTTCCCAATTCTCTCGTGGACTCACACCCAACTAGTCAGTTTTTCAAGATTACAACAATGAATGTGCACGAGATAGATCTGCACACATTGGAAACCCAGTGTATGCAAATCTATCTCATGCATATTCATTATGGATATCCTGAAAACCCTACTGTGCCTCCAAGAGCGGGTTGGGGGAAACACTGCCCTAAGTTATGGTAAAATTGTTAAGCTTGATTGTCCAGTTGAAATTGTTCAACTAGATGGATTAAACTAATTTGCATGTTGTTTGTTTAATACTAAGTAACTCATGGTTCCTGTGTGGACAGCCTTCGGGCACATCTAGTTATTGTACCATCCTGATTTAAGACTTCTTTGCCAAGATAAAAAGTGTAATTATGTCAAAAGATAAGCATTTGCTAAATATTGAATAGAGATTTCAAGAAAAAACAAATTGCACGGTGGTTATCGTACCCCGCGCTGACAAAATGACTGCTGTATTGTACGTGCCACTAGCATTTTTATTAAAATGTTATTTTCTTCTTTCAAATATGTGCAGTATTGTATTTTTGTCCTCTGCATTCTTATGGAAGAATTTTAAAATAATATTTTCTTCTACCAAGGATGTGTATTTCCATATTTTACTTCTCTATATCCTTAGATGCATTTTCTTAGCTGGTCAGCAGTTGAGAGAAACTTTTTAAGTGGTCTATTAAATAGGTCATATGAAGTGTCTATCAATGACTCTTGGGTATTTTATTCTAAATATTTGATAATGTAGAAAAAAAATATTTTTCCATGTATAGCTTTGAGAAACAAAAATTGCAGGGTTCACAGTTCTCCTCATTCGGATTTCTTTTGGAAGGCATCCTGAATTCCCAAATGATTAAAAAGGGCAGATGCTCAGAAATGTCACCCTTCCTCAGCCTTGAATGGAGAAGCACACAGTGTATTTAGTGTTCTGTAAGCGCAATGGGATGTAGTCATTAGGGACTAATCCTTACTTGTTATGCTGGTAAGCACTGGGACTTTCTTAAAGAGAAAAGAAAGAGAGCCTTATTCAAAACGTACTTTTTTCCCATTCTGTGCCTATGTTAAAAAAAAAAAACAACCCTCATCTGTATAAAGCTCTAATAGCTAGATTCATCAAAAAATGTTACTAACACATTGATAACGCCCACGATAACAAAAAGGGGCATGTTTATGGAAATGTTTGAATTGCCACTTCGCATCGGTAGTATCGCGTGGCGCAGGAATCCCTATTTTTCGCATCTTGTGCTAAGGGGAGAGAGATGAATGACCTGGTAAATCAGATAGGTGAGTAAAAGTTAACATCTCACTCAAACTCTGACTTATAGTTCCTGAGCAAGTACTACCATGGCAAATGGGGCTGTGTGATGAGCCCTGTATTGACTTTGTATAATATTCCAGGCTACAACATAAGTATGTACCAAGCAATTATACTTGAACCTATGTTGCTAAATTCACTTTATAATGCTTATTTAAACTATCTTCTGTTTCTTAGGTGGGCAATGGCAGAAGGTTATGGTGCCTGTTTGATAAATAAGCCAGAACTTGTTCAGGATATGGTTCGACAAGTAAGAAATCAAGTAGAGAACCCTAACTTTGCAGTGTCTATTAAGATAAGGTAACATTGTACACTTAAGTTCTGAAATTTTATTTTTTGACCTGGCAAAATTCTCCTTTGGGCTTCCAACCACATCATAACCTACTCCTACTTCAGTCACCGTCATTTAATAAAAGGGTTTGTGTAACAGAGGCACGCTGGGCCTTCATTTGCCATTTCTCAGGGGTTTTCTCTATTTTTTTAATCCCCCTCTCTCTTCTAATCCAGTTATCGCAACAGCAAGTAGTTCTCTTACACTGGTACTAGGTGTTGCCATTCAGCAATGATTGGAATTAAAAACAGCTCCTCCTGCCTGGCAGTACTGTGACAATTGAGCCAGCCCCTTAAACAGTCATTTTAAACTACTGTGGTATTAGAGATTCAGAACTGAGCCGAAAAACATGTAACCAATGATCAAATCAGAAGGGAAAAATAGATTATGGAACATGTTAATTATGTCTTAACTTAGGGATACCTAAATCTTGTCCTCAGGGACTACAAAGTGATCTGGTTTTCAGCATACCACAATGGATATTCATGGCACATCCTTGCATGCATTTGGAGCAAAAACCATATCATTTTGTATGTTTTAGATAGTCTGAAGGCCTGAACTGTTTGTGAGCCTTGAGGACCAAAGTTGGTCACCCATGCTCTAAATACAGTACTGAGGAACAGACTGGGCAGCTAGTTCATCTCTTTCTTTATAATCAATAATCATACAAAACTACTCACACATCATCTCAGATACCCCCAAATACACTAAAACAGCCAACAGATAGTATTATAGAGTTAGAGAAGAGATGAATACAGGACATCCCTTTGATAAAAGCCATACCAATCATTACCACATTTAAAAAGCTGATCTTCCTCTGCCTCCTCTGCTCCCTGGCAGCCTGATCAGCAGTGGTGGCAACAGGCAGGTAATGTGGGGGACACGATACTCACAAACCCCTAATCTTTGTGAGTACCTCTCTTCTCCCTTCTTTGCGTCCTGATTACAAAGGTAGCACATGCCATGGGGGAAGAGCAGGCAATGGAACATGGAGTGCGTGCTCGCCATATCCCCACCCCGGTTGGCCTCCCATAATACTGTGCCTCAAAAACAAAGAGGAGGGGAAGATGGAAGGGAATCTGGGAGTGGGGTGATATAGAGGAATTTGAGGCGGAAGGAGATGGAGAGAGAACCTGGGAAGAAGGAATGGAAGCTTGGACAAGGTCCTAAGAGAAAGCCAGCTTCCAGTCAGCTATGAGCAAGCACTACGAGAAATTCAGACAAAGGCAGGGGGCTAACAACCAACCAAATATTCTAATTTAATGACTGTATCCTTCCTGTATTTCATTATGTATTTGAGTCCCCAACAAAATCTCTAAAAAGGCTCCAATATATCTGGGAAATCCCTAGGAAAATTAGTTAATTTTGTTTTATGTAGAGGCTTTAATCATATCAAAATTGAGTATAACTTCTGATTACCTCAGTGTTCCCCAACCCTCTCCTGAAGGCACACCTACCCAGTCGTTTTCAGGATTACAATGAATATGCATTAAACAGATTTGCATAACCCGGGTTTCCAATTTATAAAAATCTATCTAATGCATATTCATTATGGACTGTGCCTGAAAACACTGCAGCTGTAGGAGCCCTTCCCATGTCATTAATTTAAGACATATATCGCCTTTGCTAAGGAGCTAGCAAGGCTTTTTATACACCTTAAACTCACTTGGGGTTAGAAATAATCTAGATTATATCTTCGACTAACAAAACTGTTTGCTGTTCTCTGTTGGAGAGCATCTTCACAGTAGCCTGAATTATCATGTAACTGTTATTTAAAACAACAAACAAACAACTGTTTGTTTATTCTGATTCTGTGTCCAAGTCATTCATTTCCTCTTGTAAAATGTCTTGGGCTGATACCCATCTGCTTTATGCTGTTAAAGTTACTCAGTTCTAGGAGGGAGATTTTAGGCCAGTCTTGGCTTTCTGATAAATCCATTCTGATGCATTATGGAACCTGCAGCAATGATATTAATGGCTGGAATCAGGGGTTACAAATACCCACTGCTTTGGGATGTAAGTTCAAAACTAGGAATAGCCAAAAAATCTTTCCCGGAACTGGGTAACTTGGCAGCTCTGTTAAAGCAGTTCTTTAATGTATTTGTTTTTATGTCACCTTCATAAACTTAAGTCTAAACAAAGTAGTGTAAGTAATCCATTTGTACTGCATATTCAGTTATAGATTTGAACATCTTTGTTACTGAGTATAACATAAAGTAAATGTGAACCCACAACTTGTCCTTCCCAGAGATGTTTTCACAAGTACAAATGGAAAGGGGATAAGACTTACAAGCCAGAAGCAAAGGTACAAGGACTAGGTAGTTACAAGATTTCTAGTTTCATTGCTACTACAGACTGCTAAGTGTGTCCTTATGATTTCTAAAAGAAGTCTTTCTCCATTGTTTGAGAAGGGTTGCCATAGAACTGTACGTAGGTTTGATTTCATATCCCTAGATGACTTGCTGCCAGGGTCATTCCAAACCATTTTATGATGTACTGTTGAGAGGCAAGGAAGTGCTTCAAAGGCACATTATCCCCCGTGAAACAGCAGGGTTAAACACAGGCTCCCTCTCTTTTTTTTTTTTTTCTCCTTTCCCGAACATCAGTGATAACACAAAAATCCTCTGCAGCAGCACAGCTCTATCCTCTTCAGCCTGGCATACTGTTTATGTGCAGAGGCCAGAGAATGCAAGAATTGTGGCAGTCGTTTCTCCACTGTCCTCCAGAAAGTAGAAGTGTAATTATTTTTATTAAAATAAAAGATTCAGATTTTTTTTTTGTTTAAAAATTGGACTTGTTTATTCTGAAAAATCAGTCTCTAATTTTAATGGATACTGGCTGTTTTAAAAAAGTCTATTTTAAGGGTTATAGTGTCTCTGTAACTAAGCCATATAAAACTGCATTGTGACAACATAAGTACTGTGATAATATTCAGTTTCAGCATAGCCTGATTTGTCTATTTCAAGGCTCATTACATTGATTGAGTTGCATTTTTTTTTTTTAATTTTAAAGATATAGGTTTTCCTTTATTTTCTAGACCCACCATCGCAGGCAGCCTCTTAGGGATGACATGCCAGGTAGCCTGGAAGGATGACATGCAATAAACCTCAGTACCACTCTGAGGCTAACAGGGATAGCCACAGTGACGGCCGCTGTCTTCCCTTTTTCCCCAGGACCAAATGCATTGCCGGTGGTGATTACAGCTGGCCCACTCGCACAGCAGGTTGAATCCTACTCTCCTGCAGCACAGCACTAGGCCTAAGATGCTTTTAGAAGTTTAAAGATGTCACACATCAGTGCTTTTACCTGATGACAATCATGGGGATGGCATCACAAAGTGACCGCATCAGTCAGCCATACTGTAGTTTTCATCCTACAGTATCCAAACTTATAAATCATAATTAGTCAGGGACATTTTTTAGCATTTATTTTTCAAAGACAGGCAAGGAAGAAAAGCCCTTATCTATTATGTTCCTGTGGTCATATAATGAAATTATGACAACCTGGAAAGATTATGGGACCTTCACCTTCAGTACATGTTTAGTTTTACTCCCGGTACTATTTATTATTTATAAAGCGTAAATACCCGTATGCAGCGCTGTACAGATGTACATAACATTGACTGCAATTCCATACTCGCGCTAAGTTATTACTCACACTAAGTTATTTGATTTAAGTCCATGTTAACACTAATTCTGTATTATGTTAAGCTATTCTACCTTTCTTAGTTGTCCTGAATTCATCTCCCTGTTTATTGTAACTCTCTCATATATCGCTGGTTATCCCTTGGTTGATGTGAACCGGTACGATAAGGCCTGTGCCTTGAATATCGGTATAGTAAAAATAAATAAATAAATAAATAAGTCTCTGCTTCATGGAGCTTACAGTGAGTCAAGGGGAAGTGTGTTTATTGTAGATAAGTGGTTAGGAGTTAAAAGCATCCAAAAAAAGTGAGCTTTCAGACCTTATTTAAACGTGGCTAGAGAAGGAGCATGACATCAACTTAGCGAGTCTATTCCAGGCATATTGCACAAGATGGAAAGCGCAAAAATGGGAATTGGTGGTGGTGGTGGTGAAGCACACAGATAAGAGCGACTTACCCAATAAGCAGAGTTCCCGAGGAAGGGAATAGTGAGAGAGAAGTGAAAATCAATAAAGAGGAGCCACAGAAAAAAATGTATGACGATTAACAGAAGTTTGAACTGTATGCAGAAGCGGATAGGGAGCCAATGTAGTGAATTGAGAAAAGGGGCTACGTGGTCCTAGCAACACTGAAGGAAGGTAAGCCATATTGCAATGAAAAAAAAAAGGTGATTCAGCAGGAGGACCGCAAAGAAAGGAGTCCATTCGGTGGCGCCAGATGATGTCACCCACAGATCATGGCTAATTCAGCCTGATTATGACGGAAGATTAGCATTTTGGTAGCATGTTCAAAAAGAAAGGGGCAAATTTTAGGGATGTTATAGAGGAAGAAATGATGTGCTTTGGCAGTGTTTTCGATGCGTTCAGCAAGAGAGTGAGGCTTCAAAGGTTACAGACAAAGGGAACCAGGAGAAGAGCAAGTTTGCTTACCGTAAACGGTGTTTTCTGTAGATAGCAGATGAATTAGCCATGCTATCTGGGTACGTCTTCCGTGCCACTAGGTGGCGGAGCTCTTTAAGTATAGCAAAGCAAGTGCAGGTGATGCTGGAACTGTTCGGGGAGGCGGGTGGGTCAGCATGGCTAGTTCATCTGCTATCTACGGAAAACACCATTTATGGTAAGCAAACTTGCTCTTTTCACGTAGATAAGCAGCTGAATTAGCCATGCTGTCTGGGAGTGCCCAGCTGAAGTATGGAGCTTTCATGAGGATTGATTAACTTGCTCAATACAAAATCTTTAGGCGGACAGTTCCTATGAAGGCTGTATATGCAATGAACATGTGCTCTTCTGTAGGATAGTCCTACCCATTACTGCATCATTCACAGTTTGGTTGTCCAAACTGTAATGAGATGTGAAAGTGTGCAGCATTGACCATATTGCAGCATTGCAAATATCAACGATGGGAACTTCATGGAGATGGGCCATCGAGGCTGCCAGTGCACAAACTTGGTTGGAGTGGAAGAAAGAGTTTGCGAACGTTGCTGGTAGCAAAATTGAATACAGTTCGAAATCCATGTGGAAAGAGTTTGTTTAGTCACAAGACGGTCTTGAGCATTCAGGTTGAAAGATAGAAAAAGTTGCGAAGGCCTGTTAGGCGAAGTAGTGTGCTGCTTGTAGTAGGCTAGGGCACGTTTACAGTCCAAAGTGTGGAGTTTTCGATCATTGTCATTCTTATGAGGCTTTGGGTGAAAATTAGGTAAGGTTATGGTCTGGTTAATGTGAAAACTGGAAATAACCTTTGGAAGGAATTTGGGGTGAGTGCGAAGAGTCACTTTGTCATGGTAAAATTGCAAATAAGGTGGATAGTGGACTAGTGCTTGCAGTTCACTTATTCTTCTTGCTGAAGTTAAAGCAACTAGGAAGAGAACTTTCCATGAGAGATTATCGAAGGTGACAAGTGTCTAATGGCTCAAAGGGGGGGAGCATTAGTTGTTCGATGACTATGTTAATGACCCATGATACTGGTGGTTTTTGCAATGGAGGGCGTGGTCGTAGTACTCCTTTCATGAATCTGGATACTAGAGTGTGACACAAAATGGGTTCTCCATTAATGTAAGTATAATAAGCTGCAATAGCACTTAAATGAACTCTGAGTGAGGAAGTCGCCAGGCTTTCATTGTAGAGTAAATGCAGGTATGAAAGAAGTTGTTCGGGTGGGCAAGTGAACGGGTCTGTCTCCGTTGTGGAACACCAAGAAGCATAGCGGAACCACTTTCTTTTGTAATTGAGTCGAGTTTAAGGTTTCCTTGATGATACCAATATGTCCTGAAGAGCAGGAGAAATTTCTAGGTGCTGGTATGCGATCCATTCAACCTCCAGACTGTGAGATGTAGGGAGGAATGAAGAGGATGTAGGAGAGACCCGTTGTCCTGGGTTAGTAGCTGAGGGCTGTTTCCCAGGGGAATGGAATTGCATATCGATAGACGAACTAGGTAGCTGTACCATGGTTGTCTTGGCCAAGCTGGTGCTATCAAGATCAAATCGTCTTCGTCTTCGATGCATCTCTGTATTGTGTGGGAGATGAGAAGTATTGGTGGAAACGCATATAGTAGGTTGTGAGACCAACTCACTAGAAAGGCATCCTATGTGATTCTTTTCGAGCTGGGGTTTATTGAACCGAAGTTTTCCAGCTGTGCGTTGTTTTCTGTTGCAAAAAGGTCGATTGATGGGTGACCCCAATTCCTGAATAGGCGTTGAGCTACTTCTTTGTCCAACTGCCATTCGTGAGGATGAAAAATCCTGCTGAGTCTGTCTGCCCTGGAGTTTTGAATCCCGGGCAGATAAGTTGCTTGAAGAGATATTGATCGTTGATGAGCCCATTCTAGTAATTGTACTGCTTCCTTGCAAAGGTTCCAAGAACCAGACCCTCCTTCCCTGTTTATGTAAAACATCGTGACTTGGTTGTCCGTGTGAATCATGACTATCTTCCCTCGAAGAGATTCTTCGAAAACTCGAAGGACGTTTCTGACTGCTTTTAGTTCTAGAAGGTTGATGTGTCTCTCGAATGTCGACCATAAACCCTGAGTTGTCAATTGGTCTAGATGGGCTCCCCAACCCTTGGGGGAGGCATCTGTGGTGAGTATTAGATGATGTCGTAACGGTCTCAATGGCGCCCCTGTCTGCAGTGTTGACGGAGAAATCTACCACTGAAGATCTGTTTTCATACTGGTTGTCGTCGTAATGAGGGTGGATAATGGATGGAGAAATTGATTCCACTGGTTTTTCAGTCCCCATTGTAGGCGACGCATGTGGAGCCGTGTATGAGGAATTACATATATGGCAGCTACCATGTGGCGAGGAGAGTTAGAATATGTCGAGCAGAAGTTATCCAAGTCTGAAGGAGATCTGTAGCCAGAATAGAGAGAGCCACTGCTCTCGGATGGGGGAGGAAAGTTTTGTCCTGTATCGTATCGATGACAGCCCCTATGAATTGTAAAGTTTGAGTGGGCTGCAGATGTGATTTTTCGTAATTTATGAGAAGGCATAGATTGTCTAGGCAAGAAATAGTTCATAGGAGATTGGTCCATAACAGGGTCTGATTGGAGGCTACTAGGAGCCAATCGTCCAGATAAGTAAATATTTGCACCCCCTGATGAAGAAGGTGCGTCACCGCCACTGCTAAACACTTGGTGAATACTCTGGGGGCAGAGGAGAGGCCGAATGGGAGAACCTTGTATTGGAAATGTTGATTGTCCGCCTGAAAACATAGGTAGCACCAAGAACTGGGGTGCATTGGAATATGCACATAGGCATCCTTTAAGCGCAGGGAGCACATCCAATCCTTTGGTTGAAGAAAGGGAAGGATGGAGTTGAGAGAAATCATTTTGAATTTCTCCTAGTAAAGATGTTTGTTCAGGGAACGGAGATCCAATATTGGACGCAGTCCTCCTGCTTTCTTGGGAATTAGGAAATATTGGGAGTAGAATTCCAGATGGAATTGCTGGGAAGATAACCTCTGAATGCAGTTGTTTTGTAGAAGATTCTGAATTTATTTCAGCAGAGGTTCTTTATGAGATGTTAGTTGTTTTTGTGGAACCCAATGTGGAAGGGTTGGGAGGGATGAGAAATGAAGATTGTAACCGTGGGCTATGATCGATAACACCCATTGATCTGATATGATATGATTCCAGGCGGGAAGAAAATTTGACAATCTGTCCTCTACTGGGGGGTGATGAGACGATGGCGATGGAATTCTTAAAAACGGTCTGAGGTTTGGCAGGTTGAGGGTCCGCCTGCTGTCTAGGCTGTCGAGAGGTCCTTGTCCTTTGGCGAGGCACTTGAGGCTGGTATGGGTGTTGTCTCGCAGATTGGTAGGGCTGAGGCTTGTTATATGAAAATTGTTTAAATGGCCTAAAGGGGGGTCTTCTGTATGAACCTGAGGTAGGATATTGTCGTTGCGAAGTGGATGGCTGATGTGGTGAAGTCAAGGAGAGGACAGCAGTCTTCTGCTCCTTAGTCTTTACCGTTTCAGTGAATTTTTCTTTGAAAAGGTTGGACGACACAGCAAATTTGCTAACTTGTCATGGACATCGTCTTGTATGGCGCTGGAATGAAGCCATGCGAGACGATGTGCAGCCAGAGCGTTTATTGAACCCCTAGATGAGATATCAAATCCTTCATAAATTGACCTGAGTAAGTGCCTTAATCCTTCCTCCATGCTGTGGTATTGAGGCAATAAAGGCGTCTCTGGAAATTTATGCTGTACTTCCAACTTAAGCGCCTGTAAATTGTCAAACAGGTACTGTGTAATATAAAATTGGTGATTCTGAATACGTGTGTTTAACATTGATGAATTACAGGATTTCCTTGCAAATTCATCCAACAACTTATGGTCCTTATGTGGTGGTGTATTTGCATGAATACGAGGTTTTCGTGCCTTCTGCATCGCTGACTCAATGACAATCGAGTTACAGGGAAGTTGAGTGGAAGCATGAAAAGGAGAATCCTTCATTTTATATTTCAAATCTATTTTCCTGGATGTTGGTGTTGTGGACAGTGGAGTCTCCCAGGACTTTTCTATCAGCTGTGTGAGAACGGAATGCTGAGGTAGGGCTATTGGCTCTGTGGGGGCATCAAAAATCTTTAATATGCCCATCATTTCCTGACGTGGGTCAGGTAGTTTCTGGTTTCAGCTTTTAAGAATTGGCCCACCTTCTCAATGAATTTGAGAGTAAGATAAATCTGGGGGTGAATATGGTTCTGGAGGTATTTCCACAGGGTTGGATGGGTAACCCGTAGAATCATCTATAGAGGTATCAGTATCGTATTGAATTGGAGATGAATGCGGTACTGGGTGGGCCTTATGTACTGGATCCAGTACAGTAGGGACCATTGGAATCGTTGGCAAGCTAGCCGGTTGAGGTGGAATATTCGATTTCTCAACTGATTGTAAGAACTGAGATAGAATATTGGTAATTTGGGTCATAGCTTGACTAGTTAGACCTGAAGTCGACGGAGGTGGTATTGGCTCCGTACTTGGTGGAAGAGTAGATGGGATTACATCCTCTGAACCATCACCTGGATCCGGTTGAGGTTGACCAGGGTTTGATGAACCAATAGAGACTATGGACTCAGATGAGAAGGTTCTATGTGAAGAAGGAGATGTAGGCAAAATATGAGGAGGTGAAAATTCTGGTTCAGGGTCCACAGTTTGCAGAGGAGACATTTCCCTTGGTCTCTTATAACCCGAATGGTGTTTCTTGTGTTGTTTCTGTGTGAATTGCGTCGGCAATGCGCCGGTATGCGTTGACGATGTACCTTTCAAAGGCGGTACCGATGCCACAATGTCTATGTGTGATGTTTTTGATGCAGAGGCGCCGATGCGTCGGACATCTTCTGGTGCTTCGATGCATCGAACAGTCCTCGGTGCGTCGATGCGCCGTACCTCTCCTTGTACTTTGCTTTTTATTTTCTGAGTCGCGTCAGCGCGCCTGACGTCGATGCGCCGCGTCGGTGATCCCACCGACGCATCTCCAGCACCATGCCCCGTTTTTTCGCAGGCAAGCAATGGTGGGTGTTCTAACCCTGCAGGGTCTACTGAGGAGGCTCTCCTCGATGAGGGAGACCACCTCCTTTTTTTGGGGCCCGGTGAAAACCTTACCAAGGCCTCAGATGGGGCATAGGAACCCGAAGTCCTGGCTTGAAGATCCTGTATCCTGGCTGCCTGCTGACGCTGGGCTCGTGGGGACATACGTCCGTAGTCCTCACAGTTTACTTGGTCGTAGGAAGGACCCAGACACAAGTAACAGGATGTGTGGCCATCGATGGCCGACATAATTTTGCCACAAGAGAAAAATTTGAAACCAGGACGTGGCATTCTTCTCACAGGTACTGAATTGAAGAATTGCTGCTGTTTTTCTCACTGGTTTCTTTGGGGTTTGTTTTTTTTTTTTACTTCAGAAAGTTTCTCTCACAGGAGAGCAAAGCTCCGCATGCCAACTGCTGCACGGAAAAAAACTGACTGAGGAGCCTGAGGTGAATCAGAGAGGATATAAGAGGGAGCCACCCGGCTGAAAGATTTTGCTCTACTTAGAGAGCTCCGCCACCTAGTGGCACGGAAGACGTACCCAGACAGCATGGCTAATTCAGCTGCTTATCTATGTGAAAACAAAAGCACCAATCACAGATACCGAAAAAGAGGGAAGAGGGGAAACATGTTAGTGGGAAAAGACAAGACATTCCATTTTGGCACGTTAAGTTTAAGGTAGCAGGACAAGCAGGCTGAAATTTCTGGTGCAAAGCTAGATGTAGGAGTTATCAACAACATAAAAGTGGTACTGAAAGTCACATGAAATCACAACACAGAGGGAAGACGTATAGAGAGAAAAGAGAAGATAAGCTCAGGACAGAGCTTTGAGGCACGTTGACCAATAGCTGAACAGCAGTGTCTCGGGTGATTTAAAAAAAAGATGTAAATTAAATGCCATGTGCCTTTAATTACATAATAATTGCAACTAACCAAATAAGTATGTGTGTGTATATAGATAGATATTACACTATTTTTTTTATCTAAGTAGATATTCTATTTTTAAATATAGATAACAAATAGTCTATTTCCTAGCGTGTAGCAGATGGATTCAGGACCAATGGGTATAGTGTACTCCTGCTAGCAGTTGGAGACGGATCAGATTTCAATCTGACGTCAGCCCTAGTACATATACCCCTGCAGGAAGTGCAGCTCTCCAGTATTTTCCGTCTCCATAGCAGTTAGGGACTATCTGCACGCTCTCAAGCTTAGATCAAATTTAAAAAAGAAAACCCAAAATTGAAAGAAGAAAACCTACCTGAAGACGAGCCCTGCTCTCCTGCGGTGATACCCTCGGGTCCCTCCCCCAGTTGAGATTCCTGAGGTGAGCCTCGGTCCGGCGGCCAAATCATGGCGAGGACCTAGCCCCTGATCCTTCGGGCGCAGCTGAGAGGCAGCGGGTGCACCCTCGAGCGTGGCGGTGAAGGTATTTGCCCTCTCCCCCCGCAGCTGGAGACCGCCCAGGACGAAACCGGGAAGCTCCGAAGACAATGTAAGGTAGAAATCTTCTACTCGAATCCGGTCTCCGAGGGTCGAGGACGAGCACAGGTCACCGACCGGGACCAGTGCCACCGGGTTGATCCGCCCTAGCAGGGCCAGGCCCCGGCTATTCCAAGAGTCTGCCCACGTGGAGACTCTCCAAGGGGGTCGCCATATTGCCCGTGTGCTCGCTGTCGCCATCTTGGCCTACTCGCCGCGCCGTTCGCCTCCGAGCGCACATCTCCGAGCCAGGCGCACAAAGCACTTGTGCGCATAGACTTACGCGCTCATAATTCCTTGTGCGCATAACTTGCACGCACATAGTCGAGCGCATATCTACGGCACAGCCGCGCGCACAACTTACACGCTCAATCTAAGCGCACCGGAGCGCACAAGATTTACGCGCCGACAACCATGGCACCCCCAGGAACAGAAATTAAAGCGCAAGGCCTCTGCCCAGCATGCCACATCAGAGCCACACAGTGCGAGGAGGCCCTGGGAGATCCAGCTCAGGGCCAGTCCCACCCAGGGCCGAGTTCCAGCTCCTCAGGGGGCACCCCGGACCTAGCCAGGGGGACCCCCCTCAGACGGGGTCCCCCAAGGAACTAGCACCCCTTGGCTTTGATCCAGCGTCCATATCATAGGTGGAGTTTTTCAAGGGGATTCACGCCTTTGTTCAAATGCAAACTGAACATCTGGCTGGCCGGCCACATGCTCCACCGGAGGACCCACATGCTCCAGGCTCCTCAAGATCTAGACACAGGCTCCCATTACCCAGAAGCCCCACCTACGGGGACTTGGACACCTCTGAGGAAGAAGCCGAACCCCTAGAAGAAGGGGAGCTCCCCCCGGGGACAGAGCCTCACCGAACCATGAAATGCTTCTTCACAAAGGACAAGCTCCCGGACCTGGTCAATCAATGTCTGACGGAGCTTGCTATCCCGGGCCCAGGTACTTCGGGGGAACCGAAACCGAACCCCCTGCTGGAGGGTCTTCGACAGACTTCTCGCCATTTCCCTCTGTTACAAGCAGCACAACAGCTGATTGACCTGGAATGGAATGCTCCGGAGTCCGCATTCAAAGGGGGACAAGCCTTGGCGGCCCTGTAAACATAGAAACATAGAAATGACGGCAGAAGAAGACCGAACGGCCCATCCAGTCTGCCCAGCAAGCTACGCACTTTATCTTTTTTTTTTTCCCCCATCTTTTTCTCTCACCCACCTGTTACTATTGGCTTCCAGTACCCTCTAGCCCTAATTCCCCTCCACCCCACCACCAATGTAGAGAGCAGCGCCGGATCTGCATCCAAGTGAACATCCAGCTCAATTAGGGGTAGCAACCGCTGCAACAAGCAGGCCACACCCCTGCACCATACTCTTACCCACCCCTGTTTTTTTTTTTTTGGAGATGGCAGCCCTCCATCCTTCCGCTCCATGAAGGTGGAACACCAACCACTGGCATCCCGCTCCATGAATGCCTCTGTGGCCACTGCCGCTCCGTGCAGTGTTTTGTACCCCCTGGACCCAGCAACCAAAGATCTTCTTGCATGCCCAAGAGTGGATGCTATGGTCTGCGTGGTCTTTAGGCGCACCACTATCCCAGTGGTGGGAGGAGCTGCGCTCAAAGATGCACATGACCGAAGTCTAGAGTCCATCTTCATACAATCATTTGATGTCGCCGCGATGTCTCTGCAAATTGCGGCCTGCTGTACCGTGGTGACACATGCCTGCCTATCACAAACCAGGAACAACACCCCGGGAGAAGACATGGAACCAGCGGTATCTAGTTGTTTGTAAATGTGTTAATTTATCATACGAATGTGTTATATGTATTAAGTTGTTTAAAAATGTAAACCGGAGTCTAAATAAATAAATAAATTCCTAGCGGACGCTGCCTCCAACCTAGTGCGCACAGCGGCCAGAGGAGTGTCCTCTGCGGTGGCTGCCAGGAGACAACTCTGGCTTCGAAGCTGGTCGGCCGACGCATCTTCCAAAACGTGCCTCACAAGGATGCCCTTCAAAGGATCCCTCCTGTTCGGCAGCGAACTAGAGAAACAGGCTGACAAATGGGGCGAGTCCCCATTGCCGCGACTGCCGGAAGATAGGACAAAGAGAAATCAGCGTCCCTTCCCCAGGTCCTCCAGGGGCAGAAGTTCGCAGCGCTTCAATCCTTACAGGAACAACTATCAAGCACCCCGCCCTACGGGCAGGAACCAGTCCTTTCGGACAAAGCACAACAAGAGGGGAGCCAGCTCGGGTATGGGCCGCAGCCACACCCCACAATGAGATTCAGCCGACCCATCCAAGGGAAGAAGCCATAGGGGGCAGATTAGCCCTATTCTACCACAGATGGGTCGAGATAACCTCGGACAAGTGGGTCATAGCCATCATTCGGGAGGAGTACTACCTGGATTTCCTACGAACCCCTCCGGACAAGTACGTGGAGTCCCCCTGCCATGACCCCTCCAAGAGGGCGGCAGTGGAAGCTACACTGTCCAGGCTACTGGCACTTTGACGCCATAACCCCAGTACCTCCACAGGAAATAAATACTGGCCATTATTCCATTTATTTTATCGTTCCCAAGAAAGAGGGAACATTCAGGCCCATCCTGGATCTCAAGTCGGTCAACCGCCACCTCAGGATCCCTCGCTTCCGCATGGAAACCCTACGATCCGTTATAAGGGCGATACAACCAGGAGAGTTTCTCACATCCCTGGATCTTTCGGAGGCCTATCTGCACATCCCCATTCATCAGGAACATCAGCGCTACCTACGCTTCAAAGTCCTGAACCTTCACTACCAGTTCCGGGCACTACCCTTCGGGTTAGCCACAGCACCCCGGACGTTCACCAAGGTAATAGTGGTGGTGGCGGCAACACTGAGGAAGGAAGGAATCCTTGTTCACCCCTACCTGGACGATTGGCTGATCAGAGCAAAGTCACTGGAGGAAAGCCGCCAAGCAACCAACTCTACTGGAAAGCCTAGGATGGGTAGTCAACACAAACAAAAGTTCCCTACAGCCCTCACAGTCGCTGGAATACCTAGGAGTCCGATTTGACACCAAAGAGGACAACATCAGCCTGACCCCCACAAGGAGATCAAAATTGTGGAACCGGCTACAAACCTTGCTGGACGATCCTCGTCCCACAGCATGGAATTACCTACAAGTCCTCGGGCTGATGGCATCCACACTGGAACATGTGCCATGGGCGCGAGCTCACATGAGGCCCCTACAGCACTCACTCCTATCACGGTGGAGCCCACGGTCCCAGAACTACACCGTACCTCTATCACTCCTGGGCAGAGTTCGGACCCAGCTACGGTGGTGGCTGCAGGCCAGCCACATGAGCCGGGGATCAAAACTATCCTCCCCAACCTGGACTCTACTCACCACAGATGCCAATCTACGAGGATGGGGAGCACACTGCGAGGAACTAACCGCCCAAGGGCAGTGGAACGCAGAAGAGGCGGGATAGAACATCAACCGCCTAGAAGCGCGAGCAGTCAGACTAGCCTGCATGCGGTTCGTCCACAGACTTCGAAACAAAGAGGTCAACGCCACGACAGTGGCCTACATCAACCGGCAGGGGAGAACCAGAAGCCAACAGGTGTCCCTAGAAATAGACCCCCTGATGGCGTGGGCGGAAGCAAACCTCCAGGAGATCTCCGCCGTCCACATAGCCAGGAAAGACAACATCACGGCAGACTTCCTCAGCAGGGAAAGTCTAGACCCAGGAGAATGGAGGCTGTCACCCACAGCCTTCAAGATAATAGTGGATCGTGGGGGACACCGGACATGGACCTTCTGGCAAACAGATCCAACGCCCAAGTATCCAGATACTTCAGCCGCAGGCAGGAACCGCAGTCCCAAGGGATCGATGCCCTGGTACAGCCCTGGCCCCCGGGGACTCTATTATACGCCTTCCTGCCGTGGTCCCTACTGGGCACAATCATTCACAAGATACACCTACACAGGGGACTAGTTCTTCTGGTGGTTCCGGACTGGCCAAGAAGACCCTGGTACACAGACATGAGAAGACTGCTGGCAGGGAACCCCCTACCCCTGCCCCCACACAGGGACCTGCTACAACAAGGTCCGATCCTCCACGAGGACCCAGCTCAATTCTCTCTTACAGTCTGGCCATTGAGAGGGCTTGCCTGAGAAAGAACGGGTACTCAGGGGCGGTAATCGACACCCTCCTCCGAGCACACAAATTCTCCACATCACTAACATACATAAGAATCTGGAGAGTTTTTGAAGCCTGGTGCACAACATC
Source organism: Rhinatrema bivittatum (assembly GCF_901001135.1). Lineage (NCBI taxonomy): Eukaryota > Metazoa > Chordata > Amphibia > Gymnophiona > Rhinatrematidae > Rhinatrema > Rhinatrema bivittatum. The sequence goes on from NC_042623.1 coordinate 54,363,871, forward strand.
AAACCACGCTCATTCACAGTTCCCGTGATCCTGGAATTCATACAGAACGGACTACAGAAGGGCCTGTCCCTCAACTCCATCAAGGTACAGGTGGCTGCCCTGTCATGCTACGGCTCCAAGAGCGAGAGTAACAGCATAGCCTCTCACCCGGACGTGTCACGCTTCCTGAAAGGAGTCAAACACATTCGCCCACCACTAAAGTGGCCGGTACCTCTGTGGAATCTCAATCTCGTTTTGGACTTCCTAGCGGGAACCGCCTTTAGACCCCTACGAGGCCTGTCCCTGCGCCTGTTAACCTTGAAGACTGTGTTTTTGCTGGTGTTCAGCCCGCCGCATATCGGAACTACAAGCACTGTCCTGCCGTGAGCCGTTCCTCAGGCTCACCTCGGGTTCCATCCAACTACGCACGGTCCCCTCCTTCCTCCCCAAAGTGGTCTCACACTTCCACCTTAACTAGACCATCTCGCTACCAACGATGGATGGCCGGAAGAATTCGGAAGAAGCCCGTAGTCTCCGCCACCTCAACATTGGCAGACTCCTATCCAGATACCTGCAAATGTCCGAGCCCATACGAAAAACGGACCACCTTTTCGTCCTTCACAGCGGAAAGAGACAAGGGGAAGCGGCCTCACGGGCAAACATCGCCCGCTGAATCAAGGAAGTAATCAAGGTGGCCTTCGTAGAAGCTGGTAAGCCACCACCTCTACAGGTCAAGGCCCATCCTACCAGAGCCCAGGCAGTAGCCTGGGCAGAAACTAGAATGCTGTCACCTGCTGAGATCTGCAGGGCGGCTACATGGTCCTCCATCCATACATTCTCCAGATTCTACCATCTGGATGTTCAGGCTCGGGAGGACACAGCATTTGCAAGGGCAATACTAAGTGGGTCACGGGCAGCCTCCCACCCGGATCGGGAGTAGCTTTTATACATCCCATTGGTCCTGAGTCCATCTGCTATACGCTAGGAAATGGAGAAATTATTTACCTGATAATTTTGTTTTCCTTAGTGTAGACAGATGGACTCGGCATCCCACCCTTGGCTGCCGTCTCGCAGGGCCCTCAAATGTTCAAGGGTAAGCCATGCTTTTCAATTACCTAGGGCATCCACCCTGCCAGGTGTCGACGCTTTCCAGTTGAGTACACTGGCGGTTTCCAGCTATAGTCAATCAACCAGTTCAAGTTAATCAAGTTAATCAAGTTTAACATTTAACCAAGTTATGAAGTTATCCAAGTTAAGCAAATTATTAAGTTAATCAATCAGTCAGTCACACAATCCACAAGGCTTTTCGAGGAGAATACTGAAGAGCTGCACTTCCTGCAGGGGTATATGTACTAGGGGCTGACGTCTGATTGAAATCTGATCCGTCTCCAACTGCTAGCAGGAGTACACTATACCCATTGGTCCTGAGTCCATCTGTCTACACTAAGGAAAACTAAATTATCAGGTAAGTAATTTCTCCAATATCTAAGAAGATGTTCTATTTTTAAATTCAGTTTTTGCAAAGTGACCAAAAGATCAGCTAATTCATATGTGCCTGGATTTCAGGATTCATGATGATTTAACCAGGACTGTAGATCTCTGTCGGAAGGCTGAAGCAGCAGGAGTTTCCTGGATTACAGTCCATGGCAGATATGTAGAAGAAAGACACCAGCCAGTACACTATGATGCAATTAAAGTAATAAAAGAAAATATGTCTGTACCTGTAGTTGCTAATGGGGATGTTAGAAATTTAAGAGAGGCTGAAAACATACATCAAATGACTGGAGCAAATGGTAAGTATATAAAAGAATGTTTGCCTTCTTTGCACAGTAAACAAAGGGAACATTATATGTATTTAGCAACTGTTTACAAGTTGTATGCAGTTTAGTTCCAATTAAGTACGGTGGAGTCTATCTAGTAAAGATTTTTTTTCCATATTATGCCAATGGAAAAAACACTTAGGGGTAGATTTTAAAAGATGCGCGCGCTCCAAGCCGCACTGCCTTCCCCCGTTCCCTCCCAGGCCGCTCCGAAATTGGAGCGGCCTGGGAGGGAACTTTCCTATTCCCCCACCCCACCTTCTCTTCCCTTCCCCGCCCTATCCCCCCTACCTTTGATTACTTCTTTTTTTTTGTTTTAAAACTTACTTCAGCCCTGGGGCTGAAGTAAGTTGCGCACGCCGGCCAACTGCTGGCACGAGATCCCTAGCCCAGTGGCCGTGAGGAGACCTCGGGCCACGCCCCCGGACTGCCCCTTTTGTAAAGCCCCGGGACTTACACGCGTCCCCGGGCCTTTTGAAAATCCGGCCCTTAGTACATAGAGCACTAGTTCTTGCCATAGGGCAGGAAACTGAAATTAGGTCAGAAGTTAGGTCTTGATCAATTCCCCTGCTTTTTGGAGTTCTAAAAATATGTTGTAATATCCTGTTTTTTTGAAGACTTAACTGTGTACGTGTATCTATGCCTACGCACACACACACACATGTTTGTTTATTAATTTAAGGCCCCATTTTAAAAGGCCCGCACATGTAAAAAACGGGGATTACGCACAGGGCCGGGCCCTGCGCATTTTACAAAGGGCCGGCCACTCGCATAACCCTCTTTACACGCAGAAGTGCCAGAGCAAGTAAAAGGGGGCAGGCTGGGACAGCGCCATTAGACGCTGTTCTGGGAAGTGCACGCCGGCAGCCAGCCAGCGTGCAAGTTTACTTCTGCTCCTGAGGAGCAGTAATTTTATAGAAATAAAACAATTTGGGATATCTAGGTAGAGGTTAGGGATTGGGGAGGAGAGGAGAAAGGAAAAGGGAGGAAGGTTAGGTGGGGGGGGGTAGGGAAGTTCCCACTCAGTCAGCCCTTTAATTGTAGCAGACTGGGAGGGAACTGGGAAAAGGCCAATTGCTTCACCACGCATAACTGGAAAATCCCACCCTTGCACACGCATTGTGAGCTGCCCACACGTGCATGCAGATGTTAAAATCCGGCTCGCATGTGCGCGCAGACACCGTATTTTATAAGATGCGCGCACTTTCATAAAATGATCGTGTCCATGTGCATGCGCGCGCTCATTATAAATCTACTTTTTAATTAGCTGAAGAAGGATCATATTCAGCTAATTTTTATATTATTTCAACAAGCATTCTTACAAACTCAAAGAATTCAAATTTCTCCAGGAGCAATATGGCTGCTGTATTACATTATCAGAGGCCTGTGATTCAGTTTTGACAGATTTTTTTCCCAAAAGGGCTAACTTGCAATTGTCACCCTGTTCACCAGGATGTGTGACATGGCTGGGTTTTTAAGCCAGTGTTAAGATAAGTTAGAGAGCAGAGGTTGAGAAAATATGCCATATTGACCCTACAAAACTTTAAGGATGAAAAGAGATATGTCTATATCATGTCTCCCTGTCCTTTGTTTGAAAACCCCAACAACTGCTGAAATTCAGCAGTGAGTATAAGTGAAGTTTGGGGATCTTCATCTCTCCAGTGCAGAATTGCAAACACAATAAAACTTTTAGAGCAGGAATAAGCAGTTCCAGTTCTGAAGTGCCAAAACAGGTCTAGTTTTCAGGACATCCACAATGAATATGCATGACGTGTATCTGCATATTCTGCCTCCCTTGCATGCAAATATCTCATGTGTATCCATTGTGGCTATCCAGTCTTGCTTGTGGCACTCCAGGACCATAGCTGCCTACCTGTTTTAGAGGATGCCCTTCACTCCACACACTATCACATCATTTGATGAGAGTAGAGTAAGATCTCACTGCTAGGATTCCAAAAATATACATTGTTATTGTCACAAATCTTTTAAACACACTCTGTTATAGCATTAATATAATGTGCTGAAAGCAAAATTATGCAATTTTACTTTTATGATAAAGGCATGTTAACTTCCTTTTCACTGCTTACCTATTTCCATGAGGTTAGAGCACATTTAAAGCTGTTCTGTCATTGGTTAGTGTCTTATGGCTGCCAGACTGTGCATCAAAGGAGTTTGTCACATAGTCACATGGTGCTGTCTGACAAACCATAGTTACTGTTATAAAACGTGCTGGAACACTAGAGCACGCATTTTTGCTTTTTAAATTGAAATAATTCAGTGTTTAATCGTTTCTTACACTTCTACTAGCGACATTGAAATTTCAGTGAGGCTACAGTACCCCGTGATGGCCAATAAACATTGAAACTGCTTTGCCGCTCGTCAGCGCTTCTTGCTGTCTGAAAATCAAATGATTTTGAGGCATAGTCATACCATTCTGGCTGAAACTTGCAATGTTTGATGTTTCTCTTTCTTTTTTCATGATACATCATAGAAAGGCCAGGAAACTTACCTCCCTGTTACACAGAGTACAGGTTTCTAGAGCACTCCTGTTTACTGTACAGTTTCTTTAGCTCTTAGTTGCCATCTTTCTAGCTCTTCAGAAGCAACGGTGTTGTCACTTTTTAAACTCTCTTTGCCTGACACCTTTTATCGGATTTCCCATTTGAAGGTGTAATGGTTGCCAGAGGACTCTTAGCAAATCCAGCCCTGTTCGCCGGGTATGAAGAAACACCTCTAAAGTGTATTCAGGACTGGGTTGACATAGCCCTTGAACACGGAACGCCTTTTGTATGTTTTCATCATCATTTAATGTACATGATGGAAAGGATTACTTCAAAGCAGGAAAAGCGAGTTTTTAATGTTTTATCAAGCACGTCTGCCGTTTTAGATTATCTGGGGGAGCAGTATAGCATCTAACAGTTTTTTAAGAGAATGTTTTAAATAATGTGAAATATAGTACTTTTATATTTTTAAATTTTCTTTGAAATATATTTTATTATGGAGTTAAAGGAAGGATTTTACTTCGCAGTTTAATTGTTCTATTTTGAGTACCTACTATCAGTTTTACTTCAGGCAGGAGAAACCATTCTCCATTATCTGTACAATTGCTACTACACAGTGTTGTAGCCTTTAAAAAGAATAGCAAATTACTGAAAAATAGCCCTAAATGGGTTTATTTTCTTCTCTAAGCTGCTGCTTTCAGCACTTAAATCCACTGACCAGACCCGCTGATAGGTACTGATGATATTTTAGGATTGAATTCAAAGATTTTTTTCATGTTTTCTGCTGATGCAGTTAGCAGTGTGGCCTCAGTTGGTGTTTTTATGTGATATCTAGTCACAAATAAAGATAAGCCAAGCAAGCCGTTGCAGCAGTAACCTAAACATGAGCCTTCGGTTCAAGGCTGGGGAGTTGCTAACCACATATTGGAGGAGCCATGCTTGAGCTACAGAAGTTGCACTTATTATGGACAACTCATGCCGAATTTAAGATTTTGGCACCCACAGGCAGAATGCCACAGGGGCACCTCTTTGAAGGCTTGCATGCACACTGCCCTAAAGCAAGCAGAAACAGGCTTCTCTCTGGGCTGGATATTTGGCACCTTCAAAATGTGGTGCCCTAGGCAGTTACCTAGGTTTCCTTCGCCTAAATTTGGACCTGCCCATGCTAGGCCAATAGATGAGTTGTTTCAGCCCTGGGTCAGCTGAGAATCATGATAATAGTGTAAATGGCACTGGGAGGTAAAGGGGATAAGAAGTTCCATACAGAAATAATGGAACCTACTTTCTGGGATGCTCATACAGGCATATAAATGTCAGAAATACCCTGCTCAGGCTTTGCTTGTACCCCGTGTCTGAAAACGCACAAGTTCTTGTTGGGGGACGAACACACACACATGGTGTTCTCACAAGTCTTTTTCTTCCTTTTAAGATGCGAGTTATGTAAGAACACTAGGATTCAAGAATGTTTTACAAAGAATTTTAATGCAATCATTCCAATGTCAGGGAGTTATTTTAGTGCATTATTAGCATGTCTATATTTTACAGATCTTCCATTACAAGAATGATTGTTTGATTTTCCATACATAAAAAGGTCAAACATTCATCTGGCACCCTCACTCATTCTTAATGTACTCTGTTGCAATGAAAAATTATAGAACTCTATCATTTGTCAAAGAATTTGTAATATATGGACGTAAGAAAGGAGCTATGACTGTAATCATGAATACCATAGCCTCTGCATCTTAAGTCTCATCCTTGTAGTTTTTGTAAGTTGTTTGTTTGTTTTAGCACAAACAAATCTAAATCAAATAAGACGCATAGTTATAATTTTGCAGGTAAATTATATTTTAAACAGATTGAATCTATTATTTGTTCTTGCTATTATTTTGTATTTGTATTCAATAAAAGCAGTATTTCATAAACTTTTCCCTTAGTGTTTCGAACTCCCACAATGAAACCTTGAGGGTGGAAATGTGCTATTTTGATTACTTTTGTTTTAAAGTGCATTTTTAGTATTGTTTTATGTAAGAGCATGTCTGTCTCTCCACGACTGATAACTTTTGAACCATTCATCCAATTTTATTCCAGTTTCTACCACAGATAATAAAATACCAGGTGCCCTCCCCAGCTCACATTTTTCATGTGTTCTCAACACCTCTGACATGTAGAATCCCTTAATTCTCGTACCTATGGAGAAATAGGCAGTTCAGTTCATTTGGAATCTCACAAAAGTCAGCACATTCTGATGTCATTGAAGATTTTTTTTATTAAATGTATTTTCATTGAAAAGCCTGAATAACAATTATTGTTTAAAAAGTTGCGCCATACAACGATCATAGGCTATTGCTCCCATGCAAGTTTTTCTATCATTTTCATTCCAAAATAAGCATATTAATTTTATCTAATAACACCTTCCTGAACATACCCAGATCAGTCCAGAAAAGTGGGTTGTGTATTCCTACCAGCAGGTGGAGTCAGAGAACAATTAGAACTTTGGGCACTGCTATATAACGAGAGTGGCCACCTGCAGACACTCAGTATTTCTCTGTCTCCAGCGGGTGGTACAGATGCACATCTGCAGTCTTTAGTTATATTTTTTATTTAGTTAGTTTGAATTTAATTTTTTGATTTACGGTCGCTTCCTGAGATGTTAGGCGCCTTCGTGGGCCATCCCTCAGTAGAAGCCGGGCGTCCGGGGAATTGAGTATTCCTGTGGCGGGTTTTGCCCGCCACAGTTCACTGTCTATCAGGGGCTCCTGGCTACTCACCACCGTCTCTGCTACAGCTGCTCCCTTGTCTCCTGCAACAGCTTTTCTCTGTGTTTTGGTAAAGTTTAATTTAAAAAAAAAAAAAAGCTGTTTTCACTGCAGCTGACTGACAGTCTTCAGTGCTGAGGTAAGGAGAGGTGCAGGAGAGACCAGGTCTTTTAAGGCCAGCCAGGGAAACTGTCAGCAGTGATCCCCCTCAGCTCCCAGAACTCCGGGTCATTTTCTGAGGGCAAGGATGAGTTTTCTCCATGTGCCTCGTTTACTCACCGCTTCCCTGCTGGGGGCCTTGCGATTTCACTATAGACAGACTCCTTTCCCACGGCATGGCTGTGCGCGGTTTTTTTTTTTCTCCTCAGCCAGTAGTCTCTTAGCCCGCAGCATGAAAAGTTTGTTTTTCTGGTCCTGCCTGACTGAAATTTTCTCTGCGTCACGGCTCCGAGCATTTCTTTTTTTATTCACGCCCTTTTCTATTTCACTTCAGACTATCAGCGCGCTGCTGCAGATGGGACTGAAAACAGAATCGCAGACCTGCCGCGAGTGTGGGTCACAAGGCCAGGCGTTAGATGCGGCCTCCTTATGCGCAGCGTGTTCCCCGGGGTTAGAGGACTCTTCAGGACTTCTTGCCTCCTCTCTCGGGAAGGGAACGTCTGTCTCGCCTTCGGCTTCGCGGGAAGAGGATTCTCCGCCTGTTCTAGCCCCGGTGAGGGAAGACCTCACCGGGGGAACTGATGATATCACCCCAGCTGACTCTCCAGTGGGGGAGGGGGACCCAGAGGGATTTTCCCCAGAATTTGTCCTCCTTATGCACCAGGCTTTCCTGGCAAGGAAACGCTTGGCGGTAAAGCTGCCCGGTCTCCTGAGACAGGTTCGGACCCGCATTAGAAAACAGGTCGGGGTACGGACCCTCGTCAGTGCCTCTCTGATCGGGCTCACTCCACAGGGGATTCTCTCCAGGTTACGTGAGATCCGATCCCGGGGTCTTGGCTGACGCCGGCTTCTGGGGTAGTAGGGGCTGCAGACCCGGATCTGCGGCTGGATACTGATGATCCGGATGAGCCCGATGACCCTCCTGCGGAGGGGGTTGACCCCAGCGTGCTACGTTTGTTCAAGCAGGATGAGTTAAGACCCCTTATTCCCCATGTCCTTGAAGTTCTGGGACTTAATGTTTCTCAAGAAGAGTCTGACAACGAGGGCGTCAATCCAGTCCTCGACGGCATTAGGGGTCCCACATCTTTTCCTCTACCTAAGAAGGTTTGCAAACTAGTGACCCGGGAGTGGGAGACTCCGGATTCCGGCTTGAAGGTGGGCAGAGCTATGGCAAAACTGTACCGTTATCATCTGTTTTGGATTTACTGAAGATTCCAAAGGTGGACGCCACGGTCTCAGCAGTCATGAAAAAGACCACTATCCTGGTTGCTAGGGCGGCTGCCCTTAAGGATATGCAGGACCACAAGCTGGAGATCCAGTTGAAGCGAGCATTCAAAGTTGCCGCGCTAAGCCTTTGGGCGACGGTTTGCGCTAGCCTTATGCATAGTGCCTGTCTGTGTGGAGTCAGCTGCAGGGGCCGGTACAGGCAACAGTGGGGCTCTACAGTCCGCCCACCTAGAAGCAGGCATCGCTTATGTTGCAGATGCTTTGTATGATCTGGTGAGGACCTCGGCAAGAGGTATGGTGTCCTTGGTGTCAGCACGGTGTCTCCTCTGGCTGCGAAATTGGGCGGCAGATTTGTCCTCCAAGTCCCAGCTTTGTAATCTACCCTTTAAGGGCAAGCTCCTGTTTGGGGAGGATCTGGATCAGCTAGTAAAGCTGCTTGCCGAATCTAAGGGCAGTCGGTTGCCGGAAGATAAAAGATCTTCTAAGAAAGTCTTCCCTTCTCGAGCTAGGTTTCGGGACTCTCGCTGCTTCAGAGCGGATAGATACTCCGCACCTCTTGCTTCTAAACCTGCATCGGGGCGCCAGCAGTCCTTTTGAGGGGGGTTGCCGGTCCGGAAGAGATTCGGGACATCTTGGTGCAGGAAGTAATAAAAACCCCCAGTAAAGCCACGAGCACCTATTCCATCGTCGAAGCTGTCGGAGGCAGATTATCCAACTTTTACACGGAATGGACAAGAATTACATCAGACCGCTGGGTCTTAGAAGTGATCAAAGACTGGTATGCACTGGAGTTCTCGCTCCCGGTCCGGGAGGTTTTTGTGGAGTCCCGAGTGGCCTCAACTGTCAAGCGAGAGGCGGTCTGGGTGACTCTACAACGACTTCTCGAGCTCAAAGCTATTCTCCCAGTTCCAGAGGCTCAACAGGAACGAGGTTGGTACTCCGTGTACTTTGTGGTCCCCAAGAAGGAGGGCACGTTTTGGCCCATCCTCGATCTGCAGAAGGTGAACCATTGCCTTCGGGTTCCTCGCTTTCGTATGGAAACCCTGAGGGCAGTGATGGCCGCAGTTCGAAAAGGGGAGTTTCTCGCTTCTCTGGACCTCATGGAGGCGCATTTACACATTCCGATCCAAGGGCTCTGGTTGGCGATGGAAAGATCCTGGTCCATAAACCGGCTCGAGACCAGGGTTGTACGTCTGTCCCTGCAGGTGTTTCTTCCCTGGATCCAGGGCAGAATGGTGCAAGTCTTCTCGGACAATGCGACAATGGTGGCGTATATCAACCGGCAAGGTGGGACTCAAAGTCCCACCATAGCACTGAAGGCACATCTTCTGTTCACCTGGGCAGAGTGCCATCTCGAGGGCATTGCCGCATCCCATGTTGTGGGAGTAGAGAATGTGCAAGCCGATTATCTCAGCCATCAGCAACTAGACCCAGGGGAATGGGAATTATCTCTCGAGGTGTGGAATCTCATTTGCACCAGATGGGGAATCCCTCCCATCCATTCGGTGTGTCCAGATTGGAGTTTGAATTTAGTCCTGCGAGTTCTATGTGGTGCTCCTTTCCAGCCTCTTCGTGGAGTTTCCCTGAAAGATCTGACGTTGAAAACGGTGTTTTTGGTGGCCATTTGATCGGCCCGTTGGATCTCAGAGTTGCAGGTGCTGTCTTGTCGGGATCCTTTTCTTCGGATTTACAACGATCTGGTATCGTTACGTACGGTTCCATCCTTTGTCCCTAAGGTGGTTTCAGCCTTTCACGTCAATCAAACTGTGGAGCTTCCGGGGTTCCCTAACTGGTCCCGGGAGTCTTCTCAGAACAGAGACCTTCATCTTTTGGATGTGCGGCGCGACTTATTGCATTATCTGGAGGTTACCAATGACTTCAGATGTTCTGATCATTTGTTCGTTCTCTTTGGTGGCCCAAAGAAGGGGGACAAAGTGTCAAAGGCGACCATATCTCGGTGGATTAAGGAAGCATACATAGCCTGAGGGCGTCAGGTGCCTTTGGGTCTCAGAGTTCATTCCACTAGGGCTCAGGCTACCTCCTGGGCAGAGTGTCAGTTACTGTCGCCTCAGGAGATCTTTAGGGCAGCGGTGTGGTCGTCTATTCACACTTTTACGAAACATTACCAATTGGACGTTAAGGCTTCTGATGAACCGTCCTTCAGGGAGAGTGTGCTTTGTGCGGGTCTTTCGGTTTCCCGCCCAGTGTAGGGTGGCTTGGGTACATTCTACTTTTCTGGATTGATCTGGGAATGTTCAGGAAATGAAAATTGGTTCTTACCTGCTAATTTTCGTTCCTGTAATACCACAGATCAGTCCAGAGGCCCACCCCTTTCTTCAGATACCGAAAGACTGTCTTGGTCAGAACCTGCTTAAGTTTTTATTGTTGAAGCTCCTTTTTTGCAGACATGATTCATGGAGCAGTTTTTAGCAGTTGTTCGGTCTGGTTTTTTTGCCAGCGACGAAGTGGTAGTCCAGAAATTTGGTTGGGTGCTACCCTTCGTTATTTAGTTCTGTTAGCATGGGCTTGGGTACAGGTCAATACTGAGTGACTGCAGTTGGTACTCTCGTTATGTAGCAGTGCCCAAAGTTCTAATTGTTCTCTGACTCCACCTGCTGGTAAGGATACGCAACCCACTTTTCTGGACTGATCTGTGGTATTACAGGAACGAAAATTAGCAGGTAAGAACCAATTTTCATTTAAACAATATTCTCATTTAAAAAAAAGGAAATTATAACTCAGCATCCACTACATTAAATTTCACTCTCCTCTGCTTATTACCTGATATTATTGGCATTTTCATTAATGTTTCTCTATCTTCATGTAATGCCAAAGAAGGAAACTAGGCATCATGAAATGTGCACGCCTTTCCTTGATTTATTTGTATGATAAACTTAAAAGGGGGCAATTTTCAAAAGTGCTCCCATTTTTTGCAAATCTGCAGGCTTTGTACCAGTTGTCCCTCTAGACTTGCTTAGAGAAAAATGAGGGGCAGAGGTTTGCAGTTGCTTGGCTGCAGGTACATTTTATTTATTTATTTATTTATTTATTATTTTTATTATACCGAGTTTCATGATGGAATCACATCAACCCGGTTTACAATTAACAATGTGAGTAAAGGCAGAGAGTAACATAGTAAAACATTTCCCAATTCAACGTCACATATAGAATGAAACTTAACAGGTATAATAACAATATTTAGGATGTGAGAAAGTTACAAAAAACAGGGAAAAATAACTAGGATCTGAAAGGGGAGGAAATTGAAGGAAGAATATTAACATTTTATCCAACTGTATCAATTAATAAATATGTATAGTATAAAAATATAGATGAGTAGCAAAAATGATCAAATATGATGCTGTTGTGAATTATAATAATAAGATGCTGTGACTGCGTATGAAGTTAGTGGGTTTATTACAGTTCACTAACTTTGTGTTTGTGCTGATGGGTGGGGAATTTAATCCAGTTCTGGGAACGCTTTTTTAAAAAGCCACGTTTTTAGTCTCTTCCTAAAAGTTGAAAAACACCAGGCATGGTTTTGAAAATGCAGAACTACACCCATGGTTACCTCCCTTGATCAAACCCCACTGCTGTAAGTACATAGATGGTTGATCCCTGCACATACTTTTACATGCACGCAGGGAGGATAACTTTCAAACTACCCACCATTCATTTTTTTAAATTTCTCTCATTATGTATTTAATTAAAAAATGAAGATCTTTAGGGCTGCTGAGGGTGGGACCATTTAGGCCAAATCTAGCAAATGCATGTTTGATCTGTGTCATAAAGGGAGCCAGAGTCTATATCAGGCAATTTTCAGGGACTTTGTTTTCAGGAAGGCAAGAGGGCACAAACTAAAACAATAAAATTCAAATACCGGTACATTGAAAACCTAAGTCCCCAGTCATATTGAGAACATGGCAGGGAGGGGGTGTTTACCCAATCCAAACACAAGAAAATACAAATGCTATTTGCATGAAACCCCATGCCACACACCTGTCCCCATCCCCCACCTTGGAGCATAATTTTCAAATCCAAACTATGTCTTGTCTGCTTTAAATCTGGATATAAAAGTTTAGTCTTGGGCTGGTCCAGTGGCAACTGTGGTGCACTGCCATGTAGAGGAATTGCGTTCAATTCCCAAGTCACACTTCCACATCCGAGGCAGATGTGGAAGCATTATGTTGCAGAAGAATACTGAATTCTTACTAAAAATCAATTTTTTTCAAAATATTTTGTTTTAATTATTTTCTGACACTTGTAGTAGGTCTGAATTTATTCTTTTGTTCTTTTTATATTTCTTTTTCTTCCCTATATCAGTTCTCCTCCAATTTTACTTTCCATCTTTTTTCCTCACACTTCCATTTTTCTTTTCTTCCATCTCTCTCTCCACCATTTCACTAGGCTCTCTCCTCCCAGACATAATTATTTCTTCTTCTCTGTCTCTGTTCTCCAGTCTTTTGCAAAGTCTCTCCAGCAAGGCTGGAGCAGGAAGCAGAGGACTTATCTTCTGTCTGAGAGTTGGGCTCTGTGTACTCATACATAACAAAGGCCCTGATGTCACCCCCAAAAGTGCAACATTCTAGGCCTCTGGTTGCTAACTTCAATCCTGAAGAGCCACAAACAGGTCTGCTTTTTCAGGATATCCACAATGAATATGCACATGATAGATCTGCATGTACTGCTTCCAGTATATGAAAATTTCTCATGCATATTCTTTATGGATGTCCTGAAAACCAGCCCTGTTTCTGGCTCTTGATCACCTAATCTCCCTTTATAGAACTGGCTCTGTCTGTTCCCTGCAACCGATGTGCCTGCTCCCCATTGCAGACACAGGCTAGAGAACAGTGGCAGGCTGAACCTACATTATACTGTGAGTATTAATGTTTTATATTGTCTATGTCAGGGGCAGAGCCATGGGCTTCATATAAGAAGAGTTAATAGTGTGAATTGCACTAGGAATGCAGTTTGTTTAGGCACTTGTACTTGTACTGCTGCTGGATTTTTACTAGGCCCAGAGATTGCTGCAGATCTGAAAGGGCTTAACAGGAAATAACTGGGAACTCTAAGATAACCCCAGAACTAGACTGAGCATCAGTCAGAGAGAGAAAGAAGCAAAAAAACACCTACATTACTGATCCAGAAAAATCCTGCCTAAGGCATTCCATTTACCTGTGCTCCCTGTTCCATGCTCAGATCCCCAAAGGCAGTCAGAGCTCCAGAGTTATTTATTTATGTATTCTATACCATCACATCGGTTTACAATGAAACAAGTAGAAAACATCGAATTAGCATAAGAGAAATTACATCTCAAACATTTCAAAAATTCAGGGCAGTTAAGTTAAAGGAGGTATGAAAAAGCGGTAGGGTAAGCAGCGAGAGAGGATTAACTAACGGCAATTTTAACATATATACAATAATAATATTGGTGAGAAATGAAACTTTTTACAAGGACTTTTATAAGCATATTCGTGTTTCAGGGTTTGGTTGTCTGAGTGGGCGGGTGTTATGCGAAAGCTTGCTTAAACAGCCAGGTTTTCAATCTTTTTTTTTCTAATTTTGGGTGTTAGTTGCAATGCGTGGATAAGATGATGGTGCAGGAAAGAAGGATTCAGTTTTGTAAGCAACTGGCCAACCTTTTGGGGAAAGGGGAGACTTTTCCAAAAGGACAGGCTCCACCTTAAGCAGGGTGGAACCAGGCTGCTGGCGCTAACCTTTAAAAAGGCAATAGATCAACTTTTAAACTAGAACAAGGGGGAACGCCAACAGTCACTCAGCAGCACATGGTTTGGAGGGAGGTATCTTTGAAGGATGCCAACAAAACAGAATTAGGTCATCCCAAGAGAGAGGTTCCAGTAAAAGCAAAAGTAGTCCATGTGCCTCTAAGTAAAGAACCACCTAAGTTAAAAGATTCCAAATTATCCCTGTCAACTGAAATGCAGGTTATTAATACAAACAAAAAACATACTTTGAAATTTTTGTATGTCAATGCCAGACATCTAAGAAGTAAGATGGAAGAGTTAAGAGTGTATAGCACTGAATGAAGAGGTAGACATAATTGGCATCTCAGAGTCCTGGTGGAAAGAGGATAACCAATGGGACAGTGTTATACCAGTGTACAAATTATACCGCAATGATAGGGTGGATCAAGTTGGGTGTGGGGTGGCGCTTTTTATTTGAGATAGCATACAGTCACACAGGATAAAGAATCTGCAAGAGACTAATTGCACAGTAGAATCTTTATGGGCAGAAATCCCATGTATGTTGGAGAAGAGTATAGTTATAGGAGTATACTACAGTTCACCTGGTCAATATAATAAGACAAACAATAAAATGCTAAAAGAAATAAAGGAAGCTAACCAATTTGGGTATGCAGTAACAATGGGAAATTTCAATTACCCCAGTATTGACTGGGTAAATGTAACATCAGGACAAGCTAGAGAGGTAAAGTTTCTGGATGGAATAAACGATTGCTTCATGGAGCAATTGGTTCAGGAACCAACAAGAGAGGGAACAGGATTTGGTGAGAGAGGTAACTGTGGTGGGACCACTTGGCAATAGTGATCATAACTGGTAGAGGGACAATTTGTAAAGCTCTAGCACTAAACTTTCAAAAGGGAGATTTTGATAAAATGAGGAAGATAGAAAAAATTGAAAGATGCAGCTACAAAGGTTAAGAGTGTACAACAAGCGTGAACATTGTTTAAGAACATGCCATACTGGGTCAGACCATGGGTCCATCAAGCCCAGCATCCTGTTTCCAACAGTGGCCAACCCAGGCCATAAGAATCTGGCAAGTACCCAAAAATTAAGTCTATTCCTTGTTACTGTTGCTAACTATCTTAGAATTGCAGTCCAGATGTATTCCATGCATTAAGAAAGGTGAAAAGAAGGCCAAACAACCGCCAGCTTGGTTAAAAGGCAAAGTGAAAGAGGCTGTTTTACAAAAAACCTTCCTTCAAAAATATGAACGATCCATCTGAAGAAAACAAGAAAAGGAATAGGCACTGGCAAGTTAAATGTAAAACACTGATAAGACAGACTGAGAGAATTTGAAAAGAAGAGGGCCACAGAGGAAAAACTCATAATAAAAACTTTTTAAATATATTCGAAGCAGGACACCTGTGAAAGAATGGGTTAGACTGTTAGATGATCAAGGGGTTAAAGGGGCACTTAGGGAATATAAGGCTTCAGTGGAAAGAATGAATGAATTTTTTGCTTCAGTGTTTACACAGAAACATAGAAATGATGGCAGAAAAGGACCAAATGGTCTATCCAGTCTGCCCAGCAAGCTTATGGTAGTATCTGCTGTGCCGTGCAGTTACCCTCATACTTAAGTTTCCCAGACCATAAAAGTCAGAGCCCTTGATGGCTGCTGTCTGAATCCAATTTCCCATTATTTCTTGCCATTGAAGCAGAGGGCAATGTTTGAGTTGCATCAAAAGTATCGGGTTTATTGATTAACGGTAGTAACAGCCGCATCAGCTTGTTTCCCCAGACCGTAAAAGTCGGGGTCTTTGTTGGTTGCTATCTGAATCCAATTCCCCTTTGCCCCCTGCCATTGAATCGGAGAGCAATGATGGAGTTTCATCAACAATATAAAGGCTTTTACTGCTTAAGGGTACCACACCTCCCCCCAAACTACACCTGCACTTCAGTACCTCTGACCTGAGTCACAAGGGGCATGCTCAAACTTCACATTTCTAGAGAAACCGCAGGATAAAGAGATGGGTTAATTCCTTTGTCATGAGCTCAAGAACTAAGCACTGGGTCACCCCAGGACCCGCCACTCAGAGCAGCTCCTGAACTCACAACTATCATAGCATCTTCGCATCACCAGTCCTTCACCAACACTTCGGCCCTTCCATCCCCTATGGCCTCAGTTACCTACTAGGTTTTGAACTAGACAGCCTGGTTTTAAAGCTTGTTGTATAGTGTCCGGTTACAATGGGTAACCAGACAGTGTAAAGCCCAGTCAAGCAAGCCCTGTGCTAGCAAAAGGGAGGGATGGGCATCTCAAGAATCAATCATCTGGCTTAAATAGGGCTTATTGATGCAGCTACAGAGTTAGAAATAAAGAAGCATGCTTTGCCTGACTACGTGCTTCTCGTGCCAACTCCGCTGCTGCTATCGCTGCTCTGCTCGCCGGCCCGTGGCATAGTGGGGGGTGATAATGCCTCCAGGCACAGGGCCATAGGGGGTGCTGTTGACTGACATGGAAGCCCATGCGGCCGCCGATAGACCTCATCCCAGCAGTGGCCGAGCACACAGCAGGAAAATCTGCGGGGCCAGGGTGGAGCTCATCTCACCACGGCCCGAAGATAAAGGACACATCCAAACCTGCAAGTGCTCCTCCTCCTTCCTGCCTATGCGGCCCCGGAAGAAAAATGTTGCCGGAGTCGCGTGAGCAAGGAGGAGGAGCATCGGCCGCATACAGAAGAGCAGCATTTATGGACTGCCGTGGTTCCCGTATTGCGGCAACCCAAGAAGAGGAGGAAACCCAGCAGCAAGGCCCCACAGATCCCATGTCGCTGCTGCCCTAGAAAAGGGGGAGACCTGGTGGCATGGCCTCCGTGGATCTGTCATAGTGGCCCAAGAAGAGGAGGCACGGCAGCAGAACTGCCAAGGATCCCACATCACAATGGCCTGAAAAAATCAGGGCTGCCGCAGAGCCCATCCCGTGGTGACCCGTGAAGGCCCAGAGGCGAGAGAGAGGCTGAGGGTCTGCATTGTGTGTGTGTGTATGAGAGTGAGTTGAGAGATTGTGTGTGTATTATGGGTCTGTGAGTTGAGAGATTGAGAGTTTGTTGAGAGTGAGAGTTTGAATGTTTGGAAACAGCATGTGAGAGCCTCTGTGTATATGAGAGAGACAGCATGTGACAGTGAGAGCCTGGGCATGAGCAAGACAACATGCGGGAATGAGAGAGCCTGTGTGTGTGACAGACAGCATGTGCAAGAGAGACAGTGCATATGTATGTATATATGAGAGCATGTGAGAATGAGAGCTGTGTATGCGTGACACAGCATGCGAGTGTGAGAGCCTCTGTGTATATGAGAGAGACAGCATGTGACAGTGAGAGCCTGGGCTTGAGCAAGACATGTGGGAATGAGAGAGCCTGTGTGTGTGACAGTGAGACAGCATGTGCAAGAGAGAAGGTGTATGTATGTATGAGAGCATGTGAGCATGAGCTGTGTATGCGTGACAGAGCATGTGAGTGTGAGAGCCTATGTGTATGTGTCAGCATGCATATGAATAAGAGAGCATGTGAGACAGTAAGAATGTGTGTCAGCAAGCATGTGAATAAGTGTGAGGGTCTATGTAAGTAAGCATTCGTGCTTAATTTAACTTTGATTGAGCCTGTGTGAGTGATCATGTGTGTTTATAAATAAATAAATCATGTGTGTTATAGAATGCAAGTGTGTTACATGAGAGAGAGAAGAGAAAGTCTGTGTACACCCTCCACCCCCCAACTAATGCACGATAACTTATTTGATTTTATATTCCTCCTTTCAGCCACTTCAAAGTGGATTTCATCTCAGGATGACTGTAAAAAAAAAAAAAAAAAAAGTTCCCTGATATGGGGAGAGAATTGCTTTTAATCATTATTACTTTTAATCATTGGGTGTTAATTGATATGAATCCTGTTTTGAAGTATGTTGTTGGTGTTTACGAATTTTTAAGAAATTAGTTTTAAATTAGTGGATGCTCTATTTGTCAGCTGTTTTGAAAGATTCTTTTTATTATGATTTTACTATTGTTTTATTTTTCTTGAATTTATGGTTTGATGTTTTATAAGAAATGGTGGTTTCTGTTTTTCCATTGTTGCACTGCATAGAGTTCAGCTTATAGTGTCCAGTTCATTTTTTGTCAGCACACTTTCTAGTGTGCTGACAAAGCTCTTTGTATTTAGTGAAGGTCGGGCTGTGTTCTGCATGTTAGGTATTTATTCTGCTAGCATATGGTTCATTTTATTTACTTTCTAGATAGCTTTTAGATCCCTACACCAGAAAAGAAGCTTGGCTTTGGTCCATTTTCCTTATAGGAGGTGTATTGCTGTCTTAGGGCCTGGTTTAATATGTGCATTGTTGCTTTTTCATAGGTAGGGTTGTTACTGTTTGAGTGCTGGCCGTTAGTCCTGTTTCGGTATGAGAATTTACTATATTGTAATGGTAATTGTTTACTCATACATTTCTGAGGGCTAAGTTACAATAGGCCTAATACCATTTGGGCTCCAAGTTGCAGGATATGAAAAAAATGCAAAAGACGGGGAGAGAATAAATATGGCCCTTGGTCCTCAGCTGTCCACTTGTGATCTGTTCAAAAGAAGGCAACCCTATTACCTACCCCTTCCCCGTCCAACAGCGTTCCTGCAACACAGTGCACACATTCATATCATGATAAAGTATAAACACGAAATAAAAAAAAAATACCTGAAATAAAGATACAGTCTAGTTATGCGTAACGTTATTTCTAAACACACATCTTTGCTATCTCGAGTCAGCAAAGCCTCCTTGCTCTGAAAGAATTTGAGATAGGAGCCGCAGACGTCCGCAAAGCGCATGCGCAACCGGAAGCGGCGGATGGACTAGTCTTAGGGGGCTCTTAGCTGCAGGCCTGTGACGTCCTCGTGCTGGCGCGCATGCACTGAGCACCGCCTCCCTTCCCCTACCCAACCTTTCACCCGTCCAGAAGCTGACTGTGAACGTGAAGAGGAAGAGAGTCGCGGCTCCTTGTGGCGAAAAAGGGCCTGCAAATTTAAAAGGCAGCGCAATCTGGCGGAAAAACCGCCTACTTGGCAACACTGATACTGTCATTGTTACGCTTGGCGTGCGTGTGCCGGCGTCACACGGGAAAGGGGCCAGGAAAAATAAAACCGCGGGCGGAGCGCGCTGCAGTCCGTGGAAGGCAAGTTCCTGGACTAAGCTTATTCTGCTTGTGATTAATGGCCGGTGGCGGTGGGCTCGGTGTCGCCCGCCGCCGGGCTCTCCCTTTACATTACCCACCTTCCTGAAAAAAAAAAAGAAGAACTAATGGACGATGACATAGGCGAAATTTGCGTGGAAACCTGCGAGGAGCGCGCTGTAAGCAGGGGCGGGGAGTGGACGAGGAAGCGCTACTATGTAAAGATGGCTTTGGAAGGGGCGGGGCAGCCATTCGGTTGGGAACTTCTGTCTCTCTTCATCTGGTTTTTAATTGCATGAAGTGCATGAATGCATGGAAGGGGCTAGCTGTCGTGCTCTAGTTGTCTTCCCTCTATATCCTGTAATTTTAACTTACTGTTATCACGGTTTTGTTTAAAAAAAAAATTACCCAGTTTATGTATCTACGGCAACACGTGTAAAAATTGTCAATAAAGTTATTTGAATTCGTGTGACAGGTGTGGTAGAAAGACTGGCATGTCAAATGTTTCAGCAGACGCTCCGAATGCCATCTTAATTCCCATGACTGCAGAGTATTGCAATGAAGAATTAGCTACTAATAAAGATTAACAAGCAAGTTGGTGATACCTTTCTTTTGGCTAACTTTTCAGGCCTAGATTCCCTTCTAAGCATTTTTTCCACGAACACAAAATCGTCAAAAACCCTTTTCATCTGGCTCTGAGCATGGTATTAAGCTATCTTTCTATTTCTATCATTATTGAATGGGTGCTTTAAAGCACTATGATGATATGTGCTTCAGTGGTATTATTTCCTGCCACAAGGATTGATTGTAAATGTTCATAATGCTTTTTAATCACACTTTTACTTAAATCACAAACACTGTAATTACAAAGTAGGATTATTTATTTTTCTTTAGATCTCCCAAGAGAGAAAGATGACTTTTCAGTGGACAGTAGTGGCCTCATTCCTTTATGCCGAAGTAGCAGTGCTTTTAGTATTGTGTATTCCATTTATTTCTCCTCAGAGGTAGGCTATATATTGATTACTCAGAATTATGCTTTTTAAAACTATTTTGCAAAATCATAGGGATCCCCAAACTCAGTCCTCCAGGGCAGCACCTAGTTAAGTTTTCAGGATTTCCACAGTGAACATATATGAGATCTGTTTCCATACACTGGCAGTGCATGTGGATAGATCTCATGTATATTCATTGTGGAAATTCTGAAAACCCAACTGGCTGTGGCCCTCAATGACAAAGTTTGGGGATCCCATTATCCAGCAAAGTAATATGACTAAAAAGTTTTTTTTCTTATTTAATGTACATGCAGTTATACTCTTGAAATGAGTAGTTTTGTTAATATTAAAGGAAAGCTGTTAAAAGTGTATTATAAAATACTCAAAAGTACATGATGTATATTAAATGAAAAGTTGTACAGCTAAGTTATTTTTAAGGTAACTGCTTTCAGGCATTCAGTGAAAATACAGAGAAGTATGTTATGTCATAGAGTACCTCATAAGTAGTAATGTTGATTGTGCCATATTTTATTACTGAGTTTTGTAGTTAGGGATGGGAAAGGTAGATGTTTTAGGGAGCTAGGTAGAGATCTTCTATATTCTTCTACTCAAAACGATGGAAGACCAAAAAAACCTATCCTGGATAAAGAGAAATCTTCCAGCTGGTCCCATTCTGTGGCTGGCAACTGGGATATATCCTTTGCAATGTGAACAGAATGACAGCACACTGGATGAATGAGTTAAGAAATTGGCATACTGGGTCAGACCAAGGGTCCATCAAGCCCAGCATCCTGTTTCCAACAGTGGTCAATCAGGCTACAAGCACCTGGCAAATTCCCAAACACTAAATATATCCCATGCTATTTATGCCAGTAGTAGCAGTGGCTATTCCCCAAGTCAACTTGATTAATGGCCTTCTCCTTCAAGAACTTATCCAAACCTTTTTTTAAACCCAGCTACACTAATTGCACTAACCATATCTTAAGAACATAAGAACATGCCATACTGGGTCAGACCAAGGGTCCATCAAGCCCAGCATCCTGTTTCCAACAGTGACCAATCCAGGCCATAAGAACCTGGCAAGTACCCAAAAACTAAGTTTATTCCATGTTACTGTTGCTAGTAATAGTGGTGGTTACTATCTAAGTCAACTTAATTAATAGCAGGTAATGGACTTCTCCTCCAAGAACTTATCCAATCCTTTTTTAAACACAGCTATACTAAGTGCACTAACCACATCTTCTGGCAACAAATTGCAGAGTTTAATTGTGCGTTGAGTGAAAAAGAACTTTCTCCGATTAGTTTTAAATGTGCCACATGCTAACTTCATGGAGTGCCCCTAGTCTTTCTATTATCCGAAAGAGTAAACCGATTCACATCTACCCGTTTTAGACCTCTCATGATTTTAAACACCTCTATCATATCCCCCCTCAGCCGTCTCTTCTCCAAGCTGAAAAGTCCTAACCTCTTTAGTCTTTCCTCATAGGGGAGCTGTTCCATTCCCCTTATCATTTTGGTCGCCCTTCTCTGTACCTTCTCCATCGCAATTATATCTTTTTTGAGATGCAGGGACCAGAATTGTACACAGTATTCAAGGTGCGGTCTCACCATGGAGCGATACAGAGGCATTATGACATTTTCCATTTTATTCACCATTCGCTTTCTAATAATTCCCAACATTGTTTGCTTTTTTGACTGCCACAGCACACTGAACCGATGATTTCAATGTGTTATCCACTATGACGCCTAGATCTCTTTCTTGGGTAGTAGCACCTAATATAGAACCTAACATTGTGTAACTATAGCATGGGTTATTTTTCCCTATATGCATCACCTTGCACTTATCCACATTAAATTTCATCTGCCGTTTGGATGCCCAATTTTCCAGCCTCACAAGGTCTTCCTGCAATTTATCACAATCTGCTTGTGATTTAACTACTCTGAACAATTTTGTATCATCTGCAAATTTGATTACCTTACTTGTTGTATTTCTTTCCGGATCATTTATAAATATATTGAAAAGAAAGGGTCCCGATACAGATCCCTGAGGCACTCCACTGCCCACTCCCTTCCACTGAGAAAATTGTCCATTTAATTCTACTCTCTGTTTCCTGTCTTTTAGCCAGTTTGTAATTCACATTTACCCGTTCTCGACCTCTCATGATTTAGACCTCTGTCGTATCCCCCCTCAGCCGTCTCTTCTCCAAGCTAAATAGCCCTAACCTCTTTAGCCTTTCCTCATAGGGGAACTATTCCATCCCCTTTATCATTTTGTTCACCCTTCTCTGTACCTTCTCCAGTGCAACTATATCCTTTTTGAGATGCGGTGACCAGAATTGTCCACAGCATTCAATGTGTGGTCTCACTATGGAGCGATACAGAGGCATTATGACATTTTCCGTTTTATTTACCATTCCCTTCCTAATTGTTATGTTTCGGTGGTTTAGTGTGCCCATGGGCCTCAGCCCGACCCCGGCCGTCCAGGGCCGAACCAAGGGTTGACGGTGGCCCCGCATGGCTGACGGTCTACCCTCCGCCAGGCCGGCAAGCTCCCATGGCCAAACATCTGAGGATGTTGGAAGGTGAATGGTCCTCCGACCATTCCGGGCCTTTCGGACCTGCTGCGAGCAGCATGGAGCAGCAGGCCTGGCCTGAGGTTGAGGGCAGACGGGCCTTGACACGAAGACACTGGAGTTGATGCAACGGCATCACATGGCACGAAGACACTTGGCAGAAGACGTGACACCAGGGCTGTGGATACAAGACACCAGGATCGATGCAGACGGCATCGCAGACAAGACACTTGACTAGGTTGATGCGGACGGCATCCGAAGCAGGAAACATGACGGGGTTGATGCAGACAGCATCCGAAGCAGGAAACGACGGGGATGATGCAGACGGCATCCGAGGCAAGACACTGGACATCAAGGCAAACACAGGACATGGACATTGGCACTGTCTCTCAGGGCTCCCTACTCAGGCCACCTGCGGGACTGAGTCGCGGACCACCCTGTCCGTTACGCGCCCTACACAGCCCCAAGGCTGGTCGCGGACCACGACGGGAGCGGGACAGCGGAGGAAGACACAGCAGGCTTCACGGCTCAGGAGCACAGGACGACTGTCCACCAGCAGCCTAGTCCACCCAGGAATACTGCATCTGAGGGACCCCCGGCCTACCGGTAGCAGAAGGCTCCAGAGCGAGGACGAGGAAGAGTGAAGGCAAAAACATCCGGAAGGCAGGAACACCAGGACAAAGGCTGAAGACACCTGGACATGGACCTCAGGCACGACAAGGAACATGGAACGAAGAGATCAAGGTGAGGAGCTCCACGAAGAAGACCTTACAACGAGCTCTGGCAGGCGGGAGCCTCCAGAGCAAAGACTGACCACGATGCAAGGCGAGGCAGAATGAACGAAGCAGCCCTATATAGGGCTCAGGCAGGAAATAGTCCACAAGGTGGGGCCCAGACACTTCCTGTGTCTGGCCCTTTAAATAGTGTAGAGAGACGCGGCCGCGCGTCTAAGGAAGCAGGAGCAGGGCTGTGCAGGACCACGGACAGCGGCCTGCACAGCGTCTGCACGCCGGCAGCGTCAGACGCCGAGAAGAGGCAGGGGAGAGCCTGGACGCAGGCTCCAGCGTCGGCAGCGGCTCCAGCTGCTGCAGGAGGCCCCGAGGGCGGCTCCAGCTGCCAGGAAACACCAGGGCTTTTGCGGCCTCCAGCCGCGAAGATCCGAATGACGTCGGGGGCACTCCCTGCCCCGTGGGAGGCCGCGGCTCCGACCGCGGAGCCTGAAGATGGATGCAGGAGGCCTCCGGGCTGCGTGGGCAGGCTGAGGGCGGCGACCTGCCGCCTCGGCGAAGATTTCAGCTGCGGTGAGTGTCCATGCCTGCTCGCGGGGGGGACCCGTGGGCAGCGCATTCATAACACTAATAATTCCTAACGTTTGGTTTGCTTTTTTGACTGCCGCAGAACACTGAGCCGACAATTTCAATGTATTATCCTCAATGATGCCTAGATCTTTTTCCTGGGTGGTAGCTCCTAATATGGAACCTAACCGAGTAACTACAGCATGGGTTATTTTTCCCTATATGCATCACTTGCACTTGTCCACTTGTGTTGATCTAGAAATATGAACTAAATGTATATAATAGCTGCTTTGATATCCTAGAATATGTACACTATGAACTAGAATATGTACTTGCTATGATGTGAAATGTGGACACAAAGTATATGATTGAAGACCATGTATATGAATGATGTTACTGTAAACCATTGTGATCTTCTTTTGGAACAGTAGTATATAAAACAACCAAATAAATAAATACATTTTATCTGCCATTTGGATGCCCAGTCTCACAAGGTCCTTCTGCAATATATCACAATTTGCTTGTGATTTAACTACTCTGAAAATTTTTTTATCATCTGCAAATTTGATTACCTCACTCGTTGTATTCCTTTCCAGATCATTTATAAATATGTCAAAAAGCACTGGTCCAAGTACAGATCCCTGAGGCACTCCATTGATTACCCTTTTCCACTGAGAAAATTGATCATTTAATCCTACTCTCTGTTTCCTGTCTTTTAGCCAGTTTGTAATCCACAAAAGAACATTGCCTTCTGTCCCATGACTTTTTAGTTTTCTTAGAAGCCTCTCATTTGTCAAACGCCTTCTGAAAATCCAAATATACTATATCTACCGGTTCACATGTTTATTTACCCCTTTACAAAATGACGCAGATTTGTGAGGCAAGACTTCCCTTGGGTAAATCCATGCTGACTATATTCCATTAAACCTGTCTTTCTACATGTTCTGTGATTTTGATCTTTAGAATTGTTTCCATTATTTTTCACAGCACTGAAGTCAGGCTCACTGGTCTATAGTTTCCCGGATCACCCCTGGAGCCCTTTTTAAATATTGTTGTTACATTGTCCATCCTCCATTCTTCAGGTACAATGGATGATTTTAATGAAAGGTTACAAATTTTAACTAATAGATCTGAAATTTCATTTTTTAGTTCCTTTAGAACCCTGGGGTGCATATAGTCCGGTCCAGGTAATTTGCTACTCTTTAGTTTGTCCATCTGGCCTACTACATCTTCCAGGTTCACAATGATTTGATTCAGTTCATCTGACTTACCACCCTTGAAAACCATCTCCAGAACCAGTATTTCCCCAACATTCTCATTATTAAACACAGAAGCAAAGAATTCATTTAGTCTTTCTGCAATGGCCTTATTCTTTCCTAAGAGCCCCTTTAACCTCTCTGACATCTAACGGTCCAACTGACTCCCTTATGGTTTTCTTGCTTCGGTTATATTTTATCAGAGATGGGTCGAGATCACATCAGACCAGTGGGTCCTGGAGGTGATACGTGAAGGATATGTGTTGGAATTTCTCAGTGTTCCTCAGGATGTGTTCATGGTGCCTCCTTGCCACTCCTCGCAGAAGAAGCAGGCAGTGGATTCCTCGCTTCAAAGGCTCCTCAGTTTGAGGGTGTGGTTCCAGTGCCCACATCTCAAGAAAGTATGGGGCGATATTCCATTTATTTATTTATTTATTTTATTTATTTTAAGTTTTTCTATACCGGCATTCGCAATAGATATCGCATCATGTCGGTTTACAATTAACAAGTAGATATTTACAATTAACAAGTAGATGTTTACAATTTTACAATATAAAGTAGATATTACAATATAAAGTAGATATTTACAATAACAAGTAGATGTTTACAATTAACAAGTAGATATTTTGTTGTGCCCAAGAAGAAGAGTTCCGTTAGTTCCATCCTTGATCTCAAGAGGATCAACTGTCATTTGAAGGTGACTCGTTGCTGTGTGATAATGGCAGTGCAGTTGGGGGACTTTCTGACCTCCCTGGATCTGTCCAAGGCCTACCTTCATATTCCTATCCGTTTGGACACCAAATTTTTCTGCCGTTTTTAGTGTTGGGGTTGCTGTTATCAGTTTCAGGTGCTGCCATTTATTCTAGCTACCGCCCCCAGGACATTTTCCAAGATTATGGTGGTAGTAGCAGCGGCCTTGAGAAGCGAAGGGGTCTTGGTGCACCCATACTTGGATGATTGGCAGATTCATGCCAGATCTCAGGAAGAGAGCCACCTGGTGATGCACAAGGTAATTTCCTTGCTCTAGGAACTTTGTTGGGTGGTGAACCTGGCCAAGAGCAGTCTTCAGCCATCCCAGTCTTATGAGTATCTAGGGGTTTGGTTTGACATGGGACATAAGAACATGCTATACTGGGTCAGACCAAGGGTCCATCAAGCCCAGCATCCTGTTTCCAACAGTGGCCAATCCAGGCCATAAGAACCTGGCAAGTACCCAAAAACTAAGTCTATTCCATGTTACTGTTGGTAGTAATAGCGGTGGTTATTATCTAAGTCAACTTAATTAATAGCAGGTAATGGACTTCTCCTCCAAGAACGTATCCAGTCCTTTTTTAAACACAGCTATACTAACTGCACTAACCACAGGGACAGGACAGAGAGAGAGTTTTCCTGCCGGAGGTTCGAATTCAGAAATTGATGTCTCAGGTGCGTCAGTTGGTGAACAGTATACGCCCAGCAGTGTGGTCCTAGCTACGGGTATGCGGCTTGATGGTGGCAACCCTGCAAGTGGTGCCGTGGGAAAAGGCATATATGCGTCCTCTTCAGCGCTCGCAACTGTCTCGTTGGAGCTCGCAGACTCAGGACTATTCAGTTCAGCTACACTTGCCAATGGAAATCTGCTCTTGCCCGGAGTGGTGGTTGCAAGAGGCTTACCTGAGAAAGGAAGTTTCCTTGTCCTCCCCGACCTGGTTGGTACTTACGACAGATGTGAGTCTCCAGGGTTGGGGAGCTCACTGTTGGGTACTGACAGCCCAAGGGCGTTGGAATGCTGAGGAGTCCAGCTGGAACATCAATTGCCTGGAAGCCCGGGCAGTCCGGTTGGCATGCTTGCAGTTCAGCCATAGGCTGCAGGATCAAGCGGACCGCATGATGTCAGACAACGCGATGACTGTGGCCTACATCAATCACCAGGGCAGAACCAAGAGCCAGCAAGTCTCACAGGAAATAGACCAACTTATAGAATGAGTGGAAGGACATCTACGGATGATATCTGCCTCTCACATTGCAGGAAAAGACAATGTAAGAGCAGACTTTCTCAACAGGGAGAGTCTGGACCCAGGAGAATGGGTGTTGTCAGTTGAGGCGTTTCAGCTGATTTTGAATCGCTGAGGCCTTCAGTTTCTAGACCTGCTGGCGACTTCTAGCAGTGCGACTGTTCCTCGGTTCTTCAATCACAGGAGAGATCCATGGTCCCTGGGCATAGATGCTCTCATACAGGTCTCGCCGGAAGACCGGTTGCTTTATGCCTTTCCTCCGTGGCCCTTGCTGGGCAGGATAATTCGCAAAATTGAAGGCCACAAGGGGCTGGTACTCCTGGTGGCACCGGACTGGTCCAGGCATCCGTGGTATGCAGATCTGCAAAGACTCCTGATGGTGACCCCCCTTCGTCTTCTGCCGCAAATGGATCTGTTGCAGCAGGGACTAGTTCTTCACAAGGATCCAACTCTGTTCTGTCTTACGGTTTGGCCCTTCAGAGGGCTCGCCTGTTGAAGCATGGATATTCTTCTGTGGTGATTGCCACCTTACTCCACACTCAAATGTTTTCCACTTCTTTAGCCTATGTGCGGGTTTGGAGAGTATTTGAGGCCTGGTGTGAGGAGCATGGTGTTCTTCCTCATTCAATTAAGATCCCGTTCATTCTGGACTTTTTGCAGGATGGGTTGAATAAAGGATTGGCCCTTAATTCCTTGAAGGTGCAGGTTGCGGCTCTTGCCTGTTTCAGAAGCCCATCTCATCCTGATTTGGCCTGTTTTTTGAAGGGAGTGCAGCATCTTAGGCCTCCCTTGAGGTTACCAGTTCCATTGTGGAGTCTTAATTTGGTGCTGGACTTCTTGATAGGCCCTACATTCTGACCATTGCGTAGCCTTTCCTTGCAGTTATTGACTTTGAAGACAGTGTTCCTGGTGGCTATATGTTCTGCGCATCAAATTTCCAAACTGCAGGCCTTGTCTTGCCGGGAGCCATTCCTTTGGGTGATTCAAGGGGCATTTCAGCAGCATACCCGTTCCATCCTTTTTGCCCAAAGTGGTCTTGGAATTTCATTTGAATCAGTCCATTTCCTTGCCATCCCTGGATAAGGTCAGGGATGCGGAGGAGTATTGCCTCCTGTGCCTCTTGGATGTCAGGAGACTTGTGGTGCAGTATCTGGAGGTTTCTGAACCTTTCTGGAAGATGGACCACCTGTTTTTCCTCCATGGCGGACATAAGCAGGGCGCTCCAGCTTTGCAAGCTACAGTAGCTCGCTGGATTAAGGAGGTGGTCATGGCCTTGAATGTGGATGCTGAAAAGTAGTTGCCTACGCACTTTTGACTCATTCCACTAGGGATCAGGCAATGTCATGGGCGGAGGTTAGATTGTTGTCTCCCATCGATATCTGCCAAGCCGCAACGTGGTCCGCCTTACATACTTTTTCCAGGTTTTATCGTCTGGATGTGCAGGCCCAGAAGGACGCAGCCTTTGCACATGCAGTGTTGACTGGACCGCGGGCAGCCTCCCACCCTGTTCGTGAGTAGCTTTTGCGACATCCCACTGGTCCTGAATCCATCTTTTTAACACTAGGAAATGGAGAAATTACTTACCTGATAATTTCATATTCCTTAGTGTAGACAGATGGACTCAGCTTCCCACCCTCGGCTGCTGCATGAGTGTGTCACTAGTCGTCCTGTTGGGCTCCAAGTCCCAAGGGATTACTGGTAAGTGTTCATCCAGTCCCTAGATTGGGGTACCTAGGTGCTTACGTGAGTTCAGTGTTTCTTGTTGGTTGAATACAGTTATGGTTGCCTATTTTTAATCAAGTTTTTTGCTAGTTTGTCCTCAGTTGCTTTTGAAGAGAATACTGGCAGGCTGGGGTCACTGCAAGAATATATATATTGTGACGTCAGCTTGCTCTGTCTCCATCTGCTGGTAAAGGAGCATAACCCATTGGTTCTGAGTCCATCTGTCTACACTAAGGAAAACAAAATTGTCAGGTAATTTCTCCATTGTTGACTCCTCTAAAAATCCCGAAAGATCAGAGAGGCATCAGAATTTCTATTACTAGAAACTTTAGAAGAAATACTTTTAGGTTCTGGTAGATAATACACTTTGGTCACCAATTGAATAGCTTCCTTAGAGCTTTAAGAAAATCCAGATAAAAACAATTATGGTAAGCATCTCAAGTAGAGATACCATTGGGCATCTTGGTAAAATTAAGGAATTGCAAGTTTATTCTTTTGGCTTGGTTCCCAAGGTTTTCTACTCTCCTTCTCAACACTACATTGTCTTTAACTAAATTATTTCATTCAGTTATCTCTTAATTCATGCACTTCTGTTCGTTTACTTGAACTGATAAGGCACCAACATGGAGTCTATCCTAATGGACTGAGCACTTTCATTTTAGTTACAACATTCTACAGAGCTTCCAAAGTGATAACTGCAGGCTTCTCTAATTGAGGGGAACCTGCTAGAGTAAATGTTATGTTCTCAATGAGCTGGGATACCTCACCAGAGATGGGGAAACATCTGCGATAGCCCCAGGCTGTAGTCCTGTTCCTAATTGAAAAGTATTTCTTCTCTTCAGAGATTTCTTTTGTTCAACATTTCCTGGGCCAAGCAAGTATTTTCTATTAAAAAAAAAAAGTTGAACAGTGTATCTTTTCTCACAGGAGACAGTTTTTGTCTGCTAGCTCTCGTGGAGCCCTAGGGGGGATTTTTCCCCTTGATTACTTCAGCCTAGGACTCCTTTTTCCCAGTGGCCTTCCCTGCCTAGGGGTGATACTGGTGGTCCAGTCACTCCCCCTCCTTTTCCTGTGGTGACCCCTGAGATGTGCATGCCTCGGGTCCCATTGCAGAGAAGTTTGACATTCCTCTGCTGTGTCAGGACTCAATAAAGCCTGCTAAGTAATTCTTGAACAAAAAAAAAAAAATGACTGATTCAGTTCACGTTTAATTTTGAGGTGGAAAAGGCTATTCTTTATGGCATTTTGCCGACCGGCAGGGAAAGAAGCAGCTCTCAGCCTTCGCTGGCTCTCGCGCTTCTGTGCTGGCAACACCAGCTGTTATTTTCTCACAATCCTGATGCCGAGATTAGCGCTTTGCCTGGCCTGCGGGGGGGCCTGCTTTGCGGCTCTCCCGCGACAGCCTTTGCTCAGTCTGCTTGCCCGGAGGGGAGGGACCCTCCGTGGCACCTTTTAAATCGACGACCCGAGGTCGGGTCGGCAAGCAAGTGTCCGGGCCATCCTCTTCAAAAAAAATCCACGGGAATGGTGGCCATTTTGTGCCCGGACCTTGCTGCAGACTCGGAGCCTCAGGGGAGAGGGGAGCTGGATTTTACCCATTCTCTGCCTAATTTAAGTCCTATGAACGCTCCTGTTTCTGAACCCTCCCCAAGGGGCCCCTCCCCCCCTTGCCTGGCAGAGCACTCCCCAGGTTTTCCACGGAATTTGTGCTCCTGTTGCACAGATCTTTTTTGGCCAGCTTGGAGGAACAGGGGGATCCCTCCTCGGGCCCCCCCGCAGCGAAAATCCCTCATTCGATTGGCGGCCAGGGCTCTGGTGCTCCAGACTCGCAGGGAGCGACCAGGGTTAGGACTGTGCCCGGTGGTCCAGACCCACTTGATCCTCCTCAGCCCGCTCCGCATCCAGATCAGGATGATGACCCGGATCTGTTGCTAGGTAATCCGCCTGTGGAGGGAGATGACCCACGGGTTCTAAGATTGTTTATCCGGGAAGAACTTGATCTACTCATTCCTTTTGTTCTTGATGAACTTGGGATTGAGGTTCCCTCAGAGAACCCTGCCAGTACCTCCTCTTCTCGGACCGTGGACCTGGTCTTAGCTGGCCTTCGAGCTCCTCGTACTTTTCCTTTTCACCCTATGCTCATGCAGCTTCTGCTCCGGGAATGGGAATCCCCCGAGTCTGGCCTCCGTGTGGGCAGGGCAATGGATAAACTATATCCCCTGCCGGATCAGGCCCTAAATATGTTAAAGGTCTCCAAGGTTGTCGCTTCGGTGTCCACTGTCACCAAGCACACCACTATCCCAGTGGTGGGGGCGACGGCCTTAAAGGATCTTCAAGATCGCAAGTTGGAACTTCATCTCAAAAGGATCTTCGAGGTGTTGGCCTTAGGAGTCCGGGCGACAGTCTGTAGCAGCCTCATGCAGCGGGCAAGCCTCAGGTGGGTTCAACAATTGCTCAGAAACCCAGGACCTCCTGGCTGCTGAGGCCCAACAAGCAAAGCGACTCAAAGGCACGATTGCATATGGAGCTGATGCCCTTTATGATCTCCTCCGAGTGCAGGCCAGGGCTATGGTCTCCGCGGTTTCCGCCAGGCGTCTCCTTTGGCTGCGTAACTGGGCGGCAGACTCCTCCTCTAAGTCACAATTGGGCACTCTTCCTTTTAAGGGCAAGTTGCTTTTTGGGGAGGACCTGGAACATGTCCTTGGGGGACAACAAGGTTCATAAGCTGCCTGAGGACCGTCCTAAACAGTCAAAATCCTTTTTTCCTTCGCACTCCCGTTTCAGGGGTCAGCGCAGGTACAATAAACCCCAAGGGTCTTTTCAGCAGAATTCCTCCACCAGGTCGCAGGCATGGTCTCATTCCTTTCTGGGGCATCGGCCTTTCAGAGATGGCAACCCTCCCGGATCCGCCACAAAGTCCTCACAATGAGATGTGACCAGCCCCTTCTTCCGTTTGCGCCTTAGGTGGATGTCTGTCCCTTTTTCTCGAGGAATGGGCCAAAATCATTATGGATCAGTGGGTCCTCGATGTGATCAAAAAAAGGTTACGCGTTAGAATTTGCTCGGGAGCTTCCCGACCGACACCTGATCTCGCCCTGCAGCAGTCGAAAGCGACCAGCGGTGTGTCAGACTCTCGACAAGCTCCTGGAACTCAGAGTCATAGTCCCTGTTCTCAGAAAAGAACAGGGTTCCAGCCAGTATTCCATCTACTTCGTCATTCCCAAAAAGGACTGCACCTTCTGTCCAATCCTGGACCTCAAGAGAGTCAACCGGGCCCTCAAGGTTTCTCATTTTTCAATGGAGACCCTGAGGGCGGTCATAGCGGCGGTTCGCTCAGGGGATTTTCTGGCCTCCCTCGACCTCATGGGGGCTTACCTACACATCCCGATTTGCAAGGAATACCAGAAGTTTCTTCACTTCCACATTCTGAGCAGGCATTTCCAGTTTCAGGCTCTCCTGTTTGGTCTCACCACCGCTCCTCGTACATTCACCAAGATGATGGTGGTGGTCGCAGCCTTCCTTCGGCGGGAGGGAATATTAGTCCATCCCTACCTGGACAACTGGCTCATCTGGGTGAAGTCAGAGCAGCTCTGTGTGGCAGCAGTCAATCGTGTAGTGTCAGTCCTCACCTCCCTCGGGTGGATTCTCAATTACTCCAAGAGCAACCTTGTGCCCTTCCAGGTCCTGGAATTCCTGGGTGCTCGTTTTGACACTCGGGTGTCCAAGGTTTTCTTACCCAAGGTTCGGGCGCTCAAGCTCATGAAACAGATCCAGCATCTCATCTCTCTCTTGTCGCCCACGGCCTGGGACTACCTTCAAGTACTGGGCTCTATGGCTTCCACTATAGATCTAGTTCCTTGGGCGTTTGCGCATATGCGTCCATTGCAGAAAGCTTTACTAGCCCGCTGGAAGCCGGTTTTGGAGAATTACAGGTGCTTATGCCGCTTCCCAAATCTACTATCACCAGCCTACAGAGGTGGCTTTCCCTCGATCACCTCTCAAGGGGTATGCCTCTGGAGACTCACCAGTGGATTGTCCTTACGATGGATGCCAGCCTTTCCGGCTGGGGAGCGGTGTGTCCACGGCCCAATCCAAGTGGCACATCAACTGCCTGGAGGCCCGGGCGATCCGAATGGCACTCAAGTTCTTCCTCCCCTTGGTCAGGCGCAAAGCAGTGAGAGTCCTCTCCGACAGTGCTACCACAGTAGCTTACATCAACGGCCAGGGGGGCACCAGGAGTCACCTGGAGGCTCTGGAGGCCAGCAAACTGTTTGCATGGGTGGAGCGCCATCTGGACCGCCTGGCGGCTTCCCACATTGCAAGGAAGGAGAATGTTCAGGCAGACTTTCTCAGTCGTCAAATTCTCTACCCCGGAGAGTGGGAGTTGTCGGAAGAATCGATGGATCTAGTCATACACAAGTGGGGGGTTCCTCATTTGGACTTGATGGCCACCTTAAAGAATGCAAAGGCTCCCAGGTTCTTCAGCTGCAGAGAACTGTCTTCGGCTGAAGTGTCTTCGACTGAAGTGTCAAGAACACTACTCGGAGGGAGTGGACACGCTGACCCTACCCTGGCCCAACGATGTCCTCCTTTACATGTTCCCACCTTGGCCTCTGGTGGGAAAGGTCCTCAGACGGATAGAGGTTCACAACGGGCCAGTAATTCTCATCGCGCTGGAGTGGCCCCACAGACCGTGGTTCTTTGACCTCGTGAATCTCACGTTGGATGGCCCTCTTCTTCTCGGTCACCTCCACAATCTCCTCCGACAAGGTCCTGTATTTTTCAAGTGGGCAGATCGCTTTTGTCTAGGCCTGGCTTTTGAGCAGCAACGCCTAAGAAGGACAGGCTTTAAGGAGGAAGTGATCTCCACTTTGATGCGCACACGTAAAACCTCTAAATCTCTGGCTTATGTGCGAGTCTGGAGGGTGTTTGAGAATATGTGTGTGGACGCGGGGGTATCGACGCATAGGGCCTCGGTCTCCTTGGTTGTCTCCTTCCTTCAGAATGGTCTCTCTAAAGGCTTGTCTTTTAATTCCTTGCATGTTCAGGTTTCTGCCCTCTGTCCCCTGTTAGGGAGGCACGACGGTTACTTGATAGCGGCCCATCGGGATGTTATACATTTTCTTAAGGGTGCCAAGCATTTGAATCCGCCAGTCCGGGCAACTTGTCCGTCCTAGAGTCTTAATCTGGTTCTTCGTGTTCTCTGCGAGGCGCCTTTTGAGCCCCTCCGTCAAGCCATGCTCAAGGATCTGACACTTAAGACAGTCTTTCTCTTGGCTATTTGTTCAGTTAGGAGGGTGTCCAAGCTTCAAGCTTTCTCCTGTAGGGAGCCCTTCTTGCGGTTCTCGGATTCAGGGGTCTCTCTAAAGACAGTTCCCTCCTTCCTACCAAAGGTGGTTTCCTCCTTCCATGTAAATCAGTCCAGCGAGCTCCCTGCCTTCTCTCTGGAGGATATTGCTAGTGCGACGGGGGTGACCTCCGCCGTTTGGATGTTAAGAGAGCTCTTCTGCAGTATTTACAGGTTACTAATGACTTCAGGATCTCAGATCATCTTTTTGTCTTATGGAGTGGGCCTCATAAGGGGCAGAGGGCCTCTAAAGCCACCATAGCTCGTTGGCTAAAGGAAGCCATCGCGTTGGTGTATATTTGCTGGGGTCGGCAGGTCCCGGAGGGTCTAAAAAACCCATTCTATGTGTTTGCAGGCTACCTCGTGGGAGGAGAGCCAGCTGGTTTCTCTGCAGGAAATTTGCAGAGCAGCCACTTGGAAGTTGTTGCATACTTTTGCTCGGCATTACCGTCTTGACGTAGCAGCGCCAATGCTTGGTTCTTTGGCAGACAGGTACTCCGAGCGGGACTTTCGAGGTCCCACCCTAGTTAGGGAAGCTTTGGTACATCCCACTGTCTGGACTGATTCGGGTACGTACAGGGAAAGGAAAATCGGTTCTTACCTGCTAATTTTCGTTCCTGTAGTACCACGGATCAGTCCAGACTCCCTCCCGGTATCCTGTTCTTAAGTCCACTCATTGTCATCTTTCTTTTCAGCTGTGGAGAATGCCTTTTCCTTACAGAACTATTATATATGAAGGACCTTAAGGCACCGGATGTTTATACCTTTTAGACAAGAGCTGTTTTTTGCACTGTTTCTAGTTTTTTGCATTGTGTTATCCTTTTTGGATCAGTTACTTGCTTGACCTTCATCGGGTTCATTTCCCAGTTTGGTTATCTGCTTTGTTAATGTTTATACTGAGGGGCGCAGGGTGAGCACACTCCTTATATGGGATGCCTTTTCAGTTTTTCTCTGGTTCCGTCTGCTGGACAGGAGGCTCAACTCCACTGTCTGGACTGATCCGTGGTACTACAGGAACAAAAATTAGCAGGTAAGAACCAATTTTCCTATTTGCCTACAATGGAAGTAATGCATGCAAATTTATTACATGCATATTCATTGTGGATATCTTGAAAACTACGCCTGTTTATAGCCCTTATGTCAGTGAATGACAGGATATGCTCTGCTCTTATCCTACCTTATTCACACGACCCTCCTGCCCTTAGGAAAGGAGTTTATTATTTATTTAGAGATGTGGATTCTCCAATAGAGTTACTTAGAGAAATAAACCAGACTGGATGTATGAAAATAAGTTTCTTTATTCAGATAAAAGTTATAATCTTTTAAGGCAGGTAATTTAGCTTATGAGTCGTCATACTTTTCTAAGCTTATCTTAATCAAACAGTACAGAGCTATAAGTGTAAGAATGATAACTATGGTTATTGAAATTATAGCAATCAGATAAATATCTACTAAAGCCATTTTCTTGTAAAATAAATGCTTTCTAGTACATGTCTTGCTAATACAAGCTAAGGTTAAATATTCTAACTAATGTCAGTTATACTAGCTAGGGTCAATTATACTTGCTAGGGTTCTCTTATGCAGAAAGTAATTAAAAAGCTTACCAAAGATCATGAAGCAATTAGCCTGCTTAATGTGGTCAGTCAAAGGTTTATCTTGCTCTGCTACCACTTCTCCCCCCTACTGTTCTTAACAGGAGTTTAAATAGGCAGAATAGCCAGGTGGGGGCTAGTCTGCTCCTTCTTATCAAAAAAGTTAACAAATTTGCCCCCCTTACTAAGACAGAGGGGTCTGAAGTTGGAAGGCTTCCCAGTTCAAGAAAGTAGACTTTTTTGCGCCCCCCCCCCCCACAAGGGTAGTCAGGTGGGGGCTCTCATTTTCTAACTTCCCAAGAGCAAAGATAAGAAGTAACGTTTCTTATACTTTTTTTCTAAGCTTCCAAGGACACAGG
The DNA here is from genome assembly GCF_901001135.1 of Rhinatrema bivittatum. Classification (NCBI taxonomy): domain Eukaryota; kingdom Metazoa; phylum Chordata; class Amphibia; order Gymnophiona; family Rhinatrematidae; genus Rhinatrema; species Rhinatrema bivittatum. Next base: position 54,400,346 of record NC_042623.1, read on the forward strand.
TGTCTGAAGTTGAAAGGCATCTCAAAAGAGGCCCTTTTCTAGTGCAGGGCATATGAAAAAGCAATTCTTTTGTTTCAATACTAACTTGGTATAATTGACTACACTGTACATACATGATTACAAAGAAACACATTTTCTGACACTTGAGGACGTTAGTTGGCCCAACCAAAATCTAGTTCACCCAGAAAATTCCTGAAAGAGATCTGGGACCAGTTGGGCAGGCAGCATTTGTTTGGCAAGAGGAGAAGAGCAACGGTGTGTCATCTGCCATGCATGTCAATCTTTCTCATTCATATTGATTGTGGATATCCTGAAAACCAAACTGGCTAAGGGGTTCTCCAGAACTGGCTTGAAAAACACTGTGCCAGAAAATCTATGGATAAGCATGGCTTTCATTTCCTTCCTTTTTTAGTAAGTCCTCATATTTAGGAGGCTTATCAGATGGCTCCAGAACTGTGAAGGCAATGATTTAGGCCTAGTTTTTGCCCTGTTACTTATGTGCATCTCATAAGATTATTTAGTACAGTTCACTTTTTGCATAAAATATAGAGCAGGATCAACTATGTGGAAGGAAATGGGAAGAAATGATCAATTTTATCATTTTAGGAAAGCAAGCAGTTTAGTTAGTTTTGTGCTTTTATCGGAGTAGGCAGCACTGGTCCTTGAGAGTTACAAACCAGTTTGGTTTTCTGAATATGTGCAATGAGTAGTAAATAACATCAGAAAAAGACCACATTGGTCCATCTAGTCCACCTAGTGATTCATCCTTTTTGAGTAGATGAGCACACAGTTTACCACATTCAACCAATTGCCAGCTCCACATACTCCCATATCATTTATCTGAACTTTCAGCCTTCCTACCACTGCTCTTTTTATTGGTTCCAAGCTCTCGCAGAATCTGCCAAAGTACTAGTCTGTACTATCTCCACTGGTAGGCCATTTGAGGCCTGTGATTCTTACACAAACCAACACTAATTTCAAAATCCAAATTCCTTATCTTGTCTTTTTACCAAGCTTTCTAATAATTCATACATCTACCAAAACTAGTTAAAGCCATTATCCATCTGGCCTCCCCATGTTCAGTGTAGTTGGGTTTTAGTCATGATTATGCCATGCAGGTTATCCCAATGCCTTCTTACATCCCAATACAGTCATATTACTGCTATTAGGATTATAGCCTTCATTCTGAACAGATTACACCAAACTGTCATGCCACTAGGTCTTGCTCCTGCTATCCCTTCAATTTTTGAAAGTAAGGATCCTCTGTGTTTGTGATATATTTGCATAAAGGTGGGCAGAGAACTTGGTTAATTTGCATTTTATGTTTACCCTGAAAACAAGACCTATTTGTGGCCTTCAAAGGGCCAAGTTATTTATATACCTCTATTTGGGCAATCCTGAAGGAGGGCATGCTTGCTGCCCAATCAGAGAACAAAGAAATGGCTATGCTGTTGAGTCTTTGTGCCATGGAGGCATTGCAAGTTCAGGTGGGAGGGAGCTGCCAGAACATAATGACATCATTGTAAGCATGCCCCATGTGTCTCTTTCAGTGGGTAGAGGAGAGAAGTTGCTTCTGCTATGATGGGCCCAGGTGAAAATCCGCTTACTTTGTGGTAGCCCAGGAAGAGCTGCCACTCTCAGGCCTCAGCCCAGGAGGAGTTCCAGCTGCTGCCGGGTCCATACTAGAGAGAGATTACAGCTGTTGCCTGCCCTGGGGGAAAAGAAATGGTGATAGGAGAGGGGAATGGGCAAAGAGGCCAGAGAGAAATGAGGAAGTGGGGAAAGAAGAATAAAGGCAAAACATGTAATTTAAAAAAATTAAAAAAAAAAAAGCAAATTAAAACGTGAAAAAAAAGACACAAAAATACAAAAATAAAGGGAAAAATTACTGAAAACAGTAAAAAAAACAAATGGGGATGGAATTCTTAGCTCCTAAAAAAAATGTTTGTTGGCACTTAAGTTTTTGAAAAATTTTCCATCCCTTACCACTTTAGTGTATCTCTCTCTGGGTCTGGGTATAGTGTGCCTGGCTGTGGTGCATCTGTTTTTTGTCTGGGTCTGCTGTGTGTATGCCTGTATCTTTGTCTAGATGTGATGGGCCTGTGTATTTCTGTCTAGCTGTGGTATGTCTGTCTTGTGACTATCAGGGTGTTGGATTTCTGGCTCTCTGTGGGGTGTCCGTTTTTGGGTGTAAGGTGTCAGTCTCACTATCTGCCTGTGCTGTGTTTGTGTGTCAAGCTTCTATCTGAGTGTGGATTGTCTGTGTTTTTCTCTCTGCCTGTGGTGTGTCTATGTTTTTATGTCTGACTGTGATATATAAAAGGAAGGAATATAAATAATATAAATATAAATAAACAAGGAATATAAATAAATGAATAAATATTTTTTAAAAATAAGTATTCTAATACTTATTGGAAACCATTGTGATGGCAAAACCGAACAACGGTATATAAAACTTGATAAATAAATAAATATATCTGTCTATCTGTGTCGACTGGGTGTTGGGTTTCTGTCTCTCTGTGGAGTGTTTATGTCTGTCTTGGTATCTGTTTTGCTCTCTTTTGCTCTGGATGTGCAGTGTCTTTTGTCCGTCTGGGTATGAGCTCTCTGTTTTTCTCTCTCTGTCTGGATGTGAGATGTCTGCCTCTCTGTGCTGGTGTGTACATGCTTACCCCTTTCAGCAACTTGAAGAGAAAAAAAAATGAGGAAATGGGCTCTGATCCACTGGTTGGCATTGTGGTTGCCTGATGGATACCCTTCATATACACAGGGCCCTCCAGTCTTCCGTGATTCTGTGGCCGTGGTAAGGGCCACAGAATTGGCCAGTCTTTAAGGGAGCTCAGATATTTTACTCATCATTGCATTTTTTTTAGCATGAGTTACAAACAGCTTACTAAAATTTTGTTCCCTTACTATTTTCCTTTGGACTTCAAAACATTTGCATTGTCAGTTTTGTTTGTTTATTTTACCTGTCAGTTTCTCCTTGCTCTCTTGGCTTTCTAGTTCAATCAGAACCTTCCTCACCTAAGTTGGTGGCATCATAAGCATTTGTTTGCAGCCACCCAGGAGTATGGGGGTATAGATTTGGCTCAGTTTTTATTCCCTCGACCTCCTCCCTCTATACTCCAGCTGTTGCAATGACAATCCTTGGTTGGGGTCCACACACAGACCATGGTTCCCTTTGGAAGCTAATGTGTGTCCTCCCTGAATCCCACCTGTAGGTGGCACTGTTGTGCAATTACTGGAATTCCCTCTGGTTGTGGATTATTAGAAGGAACAATGTAGCCACATTTCATCTCTCATCAAACTGTTGTCACAATTAATTGTAATGCAGTTTTAGCTCTAAGTGGTTTCTTGCAGTTTTAATCCTCTGTCTATGTAGAGTTAATTATAGTCAAATATGTGCCATGACCAACAAGGGCAGAATTTCATTAAGTAGTTTGATAAACATCAGAATTAAGCAACTTGAAGGACAACCACTGTAACAGAAGTGCATTGTTCTGCGATGAGAATTAATGGCATTGTGTTTAAATAAAGAAGAGTCTTTTGTTTCATATTTGATTTCCTGGAATTATGACTGTTTCCTCTTTCAGGTGGCAGAAGATTTTTAAATTCCCATTATGGAATACTATTGGAGCTTACTGGAACAAGGCATTCCTTGCAATCATAGTCATACTGATTGTCCTGTTTCTCGGTAAGTAATAGTACAGCAGTGTAGAAAATCCTAAAAATTACTACTGTCCTACCTTGCCAAATATACTAATCCCTGTTGAAATCAGCAAGTATGGGGCTGTGGTATGTACATTACAAGTGAAACGTTAAGACGTGTTGGGGCCGTGTTGTACAGATTGTTTATTTCCAGAGTGAGGCAGCACTTCAACTCCTTATGGGTGCAAACCCAGCAACCAGCAGCCACTTTTACTCCTAAACATTTGTGCGGTGCTGTATAGATACACGTAGGAGAGAGTCTCTGTGGAACTTACAGTCTTGTTAAAAACAGACTCAAAAGACCATTAAACCTTTGTGGAGAATCAGGGAGAAAATGTAACCTCTCGAAGGGGATTCAGTATAGGTGCAGTCTAATTGAAGACAGAGACAATTGAATGTAATTGGGTTAAACTAAGAACTGGATGTTTGCAAGAAAAACAACGGGGATGCCTAGTTGTTGCTAGGCAGTTATTAGCAGCAGGCGAGGGGAAGATCCAGGAGATGAAATATATTTATCCACCCTTTAAAATGAACATATGTATTTGCTGTACTTGTGTTTATGTAAACCTCTCAATTTTCTTTTGGATGGTATCTGCAGTATACACTGCTGATTAAAATATGTGACTAATCATGCACAGTTGAAGGCAGTATATCATGAATCCTGTCATACTGAAGGAAGACCTGGCGATTGTGCTGTTGTGCAAGTCATTTGCGAGGCCTCACCTGGAGTTTTATGTCCATTTCTGTAGGCTGTACCTTTTACACACCTTGGAGGCGATTCAGAGAAGGACTACCAAAATGGTACTGCTTTTGCCCCTAAAACGCTATAAGATGAAATTTAAGCTTCTACGTTTACACTAGATGTATCCTAGAGAGGAGACAGGGGAGATATGATTGGAAAAGATGCATTAGAACATGAGGGTCATAATATGAAGATCTGAAGGAGAAGAGTCAGGAGCAGCATTAGGATTTTTTTTACAAGAAGGTAGATGTGTTGAATGTCTTCCTAGGGGCAGGTGTTGGAGGAGACTGAAAACAGTAGCAACCTTTATGAGAGCAATTTTCAAAAGTTTTTACATGGGTAAGGGTGTTTACTCACATAAAAACACCTTTAGAATATTTCCCAGTGTATGCAGCTAAAAGTAAGTGTCCTGTTTGACAGCACACATACTCTTGGCTGTGCTGAAAGTGGTGGATTTGGGGCAGGGAGAACAAATAATCGCAGGAATTTCATTCTGATATCCCTGTATGTACTATAAACACAAGCATTCCCTGCCAGCCCCTGAATTTTCAAAGGGAAACTCCACAGGGAGGTTCCCTTTGAAAATGAGTTTGCAGGCCCATGGGTACAAATTGCTCCCAGACCTGCAGCTTCCATGGGGATACTGAAAATTGCCCCCTAAGAGAGCAGGGCATGGCATAAACACAGAGGAACCTAAATTGCAGAAAAGTGAAGATATCAGACACCGGCCTTAGTGACTGGCACATGTTTAAAGTGCCCTATCTGAATAATTCAACAACTAGTGTTGAGGTTGATATAATGAATAGTAATTTAATTTAAAATATTTATGACCTGCCTATCTAATACCCTAAATGAGTTATAATTAAAACAACCATAAAGACAAAGCATAAAACATGGTATAGATAACTTACAATTTTCTCATGGGTAAATACACTAGACTAATAAGCTCAGATTTTACATTTATCACATGTACATGATTAATGGCCAATACATCACTGTCATCGTAAATATAATTCTTGCTATTTGTTGTCACTACAAAAGCCTTGGCAAACAGATGGTGTGTATTAAATTTTTTTCTGAATGTTTTCAAATCAGTTATGGCCCTCAGTTCTTCTGGAAGGGAATTCCACAACTCAAAACCTGCCACAAAAAAATTTTGCTCCTTTTGTTTCACATAGATTGAGCATCTTTAACCATAGTCCTTCCAGGAAGATATGTGATCGCAGCACTCAACTAGGTGTATAGATTTTCAGCCAAGCACTAATACTGTAAGGTGTCTCAGAATTAAGTACCTTAAAATCATTAAGTGGATTTTAAATTCGATTATCCATATAATAGGAAGCCAGTGCACATTATAAAGCACAGGGGTAATAAGAGCAATATCCCAGTTAAGACTGTAGCCGCTGCGTTCTGAACCACCTGAAGAGCACAAGGAGAAGAAATCGGCAAGCCTATGTAAACTGCGTTACAATAGTCAAGGCCTGAGATAACAAGAGACTATTAAAACAGTATGAAAAAGTGTAGATAAAAATGGCATCAGTTTGCGTAAAATTTGAAGCTTGCAGAATGCACCCTTAACCATAATACCTACTTGCAATTTAAATGATCATGTGGTATCACAAATAACTCCTAAGTTACGGACCTTGCAGGAGATTGGTATTTGATGACCATCTAGCTGCAAGAAAGTGGTACATTGTAGCCATATTTGTTTTGCATGCCTTGCTTCATTCCAGTGGCGGCTTCCACAGTGTTTGCATTTTTCAGTGGACCTTCCCTCGCTGAGAATGCAGTAACATAGATCATACAGGACTGCATGGGGATTCTCTTCTGTCCCAGGGCCTACTGCAGTTTTGGTATAGGTTCTGAAATAAAGGTTTGAGAGCCCTGGATGGGACACCTCTGGAGGCTGGGATATGAGCTGTTCCAGAGATGAGAGGCTATTATTGCCTGGGTTTTCAGTCCTCCATGGAGAAATGTGGCTAAGGCTAATTCCGAGGAGTGTATAGCTGGGATTTAGTTCAGTGGCTATGAAGGTAGCCTGCATGCAGGGCTGGGGCAAAAGTATTTGGTGCTCTAGACAACCTTCGGTCATGCACCCCCTCCCCCAACTTACCTCCAGCACAGCAATTCCTGCTACAAGTGGCAGTAGCTGTAGCACAGCATTCCCTTCTTGGTGGTATTAGCTTTGGTACAGCACCCCTTTGGGCCTCATGCTAGTGGGAGTTTGCTGTCCCGAAGAATTGGCACTCTAGGCAGCTACCTAATTTGCCTGATTAAAACACTAGCCCTGCCTCTACGGAACATGTACCATCCTTGGCAATGGCCATGAGGGTAACTTATAATTCTGGTAATAGATAAATGAAATAACCTGCACAGATGGCAGCAAATACCCTTAATTAGGCTTGGGGATAACTGGCATGCAATGGTGATTACTACCCTTAGTAGAAGGCTCAGAACAGTGGTAACTACCCTTGCTGCAGCCAAGGACTATCCAGCATGAAACAGCAGTTGCTACCCTTAGCAAGGAACGCAGATTGTGAATTGGCAAGTACCATGGCTAGGGGGTTGGCCTTAGTGGTATCAGCATGGAGTCTGCTTTGGTTGATTAGTATTTTTGATGAAGCTGTGCTTCAAAGGACGTCCCTTGTTCAGCAACGAGAGACATGGTGGTGAGTAGGTGGAGGGATTCAAGGACCCCTCGCCTCTCAGAAGATGGAAAGTCATCTTCACCATCATCTAGAATGGATGGGACTCCAGAACCTCTCATTCTTCCTAATGAGGTTTTGGGTGGGTCTAATCTTCGGTACCCAAAATAGGCGGACACCTTTCTCGGTTTTATCAGATGTCAGGAAGTATTTCTTCACGGAGAGGGTGGTGGATGTCTGGAATGCCCTTCCGGAGGAAGTGGTGAAGACCAGAACTGTGAAGGACTTCAAAGGGGCGTGGGATAAACACTGTGGATCCATAAAGTCTAGAGGATGTGAATGAAGAGTGGGTGGCTCGCAGGAATGACGGCTACTATCTGGAGATAATACCCTTATTCAATAAACATACACACGGTTAATGCAACTCCAACATTGCTCTAAGCTTCAATGGCAAGAGGAAATGTGGAAAAAAGGATTTGCAATCACAAAAAAAGAGGGGAGTAGCTTGCTTGTTACGGCGGTTACTATCCCAAACCAAATAAGCCTGATACTTCACTTTCAATGCATATCAAGCATAGCTCTCTGCTTCAACAGCAGGGGAGAAAGACTGTTACTTCAATTTCAATTCATTTCCAGCATAGCTCTCAGCGTCAATGGCAGGGGGGAATGAAGAAAAGTGGATCTATATACAGACAACAACCAACAAGGACTGAATTACATAGTCTGGGTAAACAAATAAGCATGGTGTAGCTTGTTTATTACGGCAGTTAATACCCCTAACTAATTAAGCTATTTCACTTAGATGCAGTTCCAACACTGCTCTCTACATTAAAGGCGGGGGTGGAAGGGAAATAAAACCGAAAGGTTACTAAGGGCCAAGAGTAACAGATAAGTATGAGAAAAAAAAAGTGCGAAAGCTTGCTGGGCAGACTGGATGGGCCGTTTGGTCTTCTTCTGCAGTCATTTCTATGTTTCTATGAAGATGTGGATCTGGATCACTACCGTTCAGTAGGTGTTAGATGGAACCCACAATGGTTATGCCCTGCAGTTTTCTAGGAACGGTTAAAGATGCAGTTTTGGTTTCCCTATAAAAATCCATTGGAAAATGGACGCAGTGCGTGTCACTCTGCAACTGCTCATTGTCTTACGAGTCGTGGTTCCTATTCCATAGGAACAGGAAGGTATAGGACAATATTCCATTGACTTTGTGGTTCATGAACAAAAAAATATATATATCTTTTCACCTCATTTTGCATCTGAAAGGGGTCTACTGCTTTTTGTGGGTTATTCATTTCAAGTTGGAAACCTTATGTTCAGTGATCATGGCCATGCAAATGGAGAATTTCTCATGTCTCTGAATCTGACAGCAGCCTATCTTCACATCCCCATTCAGATGGAACATCAGCAATTTTTAGTACTTCGTGGTGCTCAGTCATCATTACCAAAGTCAGGCCCTACCGTTCTGGTAGGTGACAGCCCCCAGGACATTTTACAAGGTTAGGGTGGTGGAAGCAGCTATGCTGCGCAGAGAAGGCATCTTGGTCCATCTTTATCTGGAGTTCAGTTGCTATAGGACAATGGTTGGGTGGTCAGTCTGGCCAAGAGCAGCTTGCAACTCTCTCAGATGCTGGATTACTTAAGAGCCCAGTTCGATACAGTTCAGGGCATGGTGTTTCTTCCGAAATAGCTTATCTAGAAGCTATGGGGACAGATTCAAGCCCTATAAATGACGGATCGACCATCAGCATGGATTTACCTACAGACATTGGATTCCATGGTGGGGAACTTACAACTAATTCTGTGGGCCAGGGCACATGTTAGGTCTTTTCAAAAGGTATGGCTGTCTTGGGGAAGTCCCCGATCTTAGGAAAATATGATACAGAAGGCTTGCCTATCAATGTTGAAGCAAGACTTACTTTGCTGGTTGCTGAGGGACCATCTCACCAAAGGTGTGGATTTGGAAGTGCCTGATTGGCTAGTGATCACCACAAATTCGAGTCTCCAAGGCTGGGGAGCTTACTGCCAGGAGCTGGTGGCACAGGGTCCCTGGAGGAGATGGATTGGTCCATCAATTGATTGAAGACTCCAGCAATTCAGTTGGCGTTGCGTACCTTGTGGACTGATTGAGCGGGAAAAATGTAAAAGTAATGTCGAACAATGCCACAGCGGTAGCTTGCATAAATCATCAGGAGGAATCCAGAGTCAAAAGATTTTTCCAGGAAATGTATGTTCTGCTGCCTTGGGCGGCACAGAATCTTCTCGCATTACTGGCTTCACACATAGCAGGGGTTGACAGCATTCAGGCAGATTGTTTCAGCTGTCATGTCCTGGACATGGGAGCTAGCGGGTGAGGCTTTCAGCTCATAGTTTCTCAGTGGATTTGCCCCTCCGTGGATCCGATGGTGACCCATGAAATCAAAGGTTCATCAGTTTTGCAGTTGCATGTGGGATGCTTAGGCAATAGAGCTTGATGTTCTTATCCAAAGCTGGCCATGGATACAGATGTGTTACAGGTTTCACCATGGCCCGCGGTCAGTAGGCTGTTGCAGAAGATAGCCAGGCACCTGGGATTGGTGCTCCTGGTGGCCCCAGACTGGCCAGAGAGATCTTCAACATCTAGTTGATGGCAGGCTATGGCAACTACCTTCCCAAAGGGATCTTCTGTGACAAAGGCCAGTTCTCCGGGTCAGTTTTGTCTTAAGATTTGGATCTTCAGAAGGCATGACTGTTAAAGCCAGGTTATTTCATGGCAGTAGTGAGCAACATGATGTGGATGCGGAAATTTTGTAGCAATGTGAAGAAGTTTTCAAGCAATGAAGTCAGGAGCAGCAGTGAATTCTTGCCAAAGTGGCAATTCCCTTCATTTTGGAGTTCCTACAGGAAGGTCTGAGTAAGGGACTAGCCTTAGTATGCTAAAGGTGCAGGTGAGGGCTTAGGGTGGATCTAATCTTCGGTACCCAAAATAGGCAGTACCCAAAATAGGGAGATCTCTCTATTCCCATCCAGATGTGTACCAATTTTTGAAGGGTGTTAAACATATTTGACTACCGTTAAGGTCGCTGGTGCTGCTTTGAGATCTGAATATGATACTGACTTTTTTGGCACGCCCTACATTCTGTTCTCTTTGGTGACTTTCCTTGCATGCTTTGACCATGAAGACAGGGGTTTGTTGTTGGGTTGGTTTTTTTTTTTTATATTAGTTGCCATATGTTCAGTGTGGAGACCCCTTCCAGGTAATTACCCCAGATAGGTTACAACTTCAGACAATGCCTCCTTGCCACAGGTGGTTTCAAGCTTTCATTTGAATCAGTCTGTGTCATTACCAGCATTGGACAAGACCATGGTTGAATTTCAGCTGTTGTAATCCTTGGATGTGGAGTGTCCTTTGTTGCACTTCTTCAGGTTACCAGATTTAAAAAAAAAAAAAAGGTCCATCTCTCCATGGCACGTTGGATTAAGAAGGTCATCACGGCAATCCATGTAGATGCTGATATGCTGTTGTCCAAACAAGTCACGGCTCATTCACCCAGAGTGTAAACGGTGTCTTGGGCGAAGTTGCAGTTTTCTGTCTCCGTCAGAAATCTGCAGAGCAGTGAGTGAAGTGGCCTTCCCTGCATACCTTTCCTTCGGTAAGGAAGACGAACCTCTTCCAAGGGAATGTAGATAGCCTCCCATCCTAGAAGGGCAATAGCTTTGGGACATCCCATTTGTATGGACTGGCCTGCCTAGATGCAGAGGATGGTGAAATTACTACTTACCCGATAATTTCCTTTCCTCTAGCATAGGCAGGCCAGTCCACAATCCTGCCCCGGGCTGCCTGTATCATTTGTTCTTCCACTTTGTCCTTAAGGGGCATTATCAGGGATGAGGATTAGAGGCTAATGGGAAGCTGTAGTCATTGAGGGACCTTGTAAGTGCCTTCTTCCAAGTTTGTGCCTTTTTAACTATTGTGTTCCTCTATTTACTCTTCTTCTGAGTTCAGTACTTCCTGTCTTTTTCACTGGTAGTAAAAAAAAAAAAAATGAGGGGGAATGGAAAGTTCGAAGTTAAAGTGTTGGTGTTAATCAGTTGTCCACAGTTGGTTTTTGCAGGAATACTGGCAGGTCAGTGCAGTACTATATAAGGGTGACATTAGTGAGTCTTTTACTCTCCATTTCCACCTGCTGGTTGGAGTGCATAACCCACTTGTGTGGACTGGTCTGCCTGTCCTAGAAGAAAGAAATTTATCAGGTAAGTAATAATTTCACCTTATCAGTTCCCTTTTCCTGCTGGTTATACCTGCAAACCCCCGAAAACCTACCCCAAACCCCCCCTGCGCGCACCGAGCCTATTTTGCATAGGCTCGGCGGCGCGCGCAAGCCCCGGGACGCGCGTAAGTCCCAGGGCTTGCATGGAGGGGCGTTTTGGGGGGCGTGCCCGGAGTGACACGGTGTTTTGGGGGGGGGGGCGCGTGTTGCGCAGGGGGCGGTGCCTCAGGCGTGGTTTCGGCCCGGGGGCGTGGCCGCGGCCTCCGGACCAGCCCCCGGGACCGGAACATGGAGCGGGGCAGCCGGCCGGCGCGCTCAAAGTTACGCCTGCTTCCAGCAGGCGTAACTTTGCCGACAAAGGTAGGGGGGGTTTAGATAGGGCCGGGGGGTGGGTTAGGTAGGGGAAGGTGCGGGGGGTGGAAGGAAAGTTTCCTCCGAGGCCGCTCCGATTTCGGAGCGACCTCGGAGGGAACGGAGGCAGGCTGCGCAGCTCGGCGCGCGCAGGCTACCGATTTTGGGCAGCCTTGTGCGCGCCGACCCCGTATTTTAATGGATACGCGCGGCTATGCGCGTATCTATTAAAATCCCGCGTACTCTTGTTCGCGCCTGGTGCGCGAACAAATGTACGCGCTCGCGCTAATTTATAAAATCCGACCCTAAGTGTTGCAATGGTTTTGAAATTCCAGGATCTGGTTGTAGCCTGGAAATCTTGACAGAAAATAGTTTAATTTTAATTTATTAAAAAACATATAGTGCTTCAGACAATGAATAGCAGCCTTCAGTGCTTTCTCAACTGAATCTGTAATTGGAATTGAAAACTGAATGTCATCAGCATAAATGTGATGCGTAACACCTACATCAGCAAGTACTCTACAAATTGGTCTTAAATAAATGTTAATTAACATAGCAGAGAGAGATGATCCTTGTGGAACCCCCACTTTGCAAAGGAAACCAGGATGAGAAGGAGCCAATCACTGATTATGCTCTGTGCCCTATCAGTGAGATATGAACAAAACCATAAAAATACAGTTCCATAAATCCCAAATCAGCAAGATGTGTTAAAAACAGGCTATGATTCAGGGTGTCAGAAGCTGACGAGATATCCACAAATATTAGTAGAAATTGTTTTCCCATGTCAAAACCTCTCTGAAAAGTATCTTAGCTAGCTACTAACAAGGTTTAAGTAGTATGGTTTTTTGTGACCCCAAACTGTTGATGATCCATTACCTCATGTTCATCTAACAAATTTTTAAATTGTGTAGAAATCATTTTTTCAACAATCTTGGAAAAGGTAAAGACAGGCCTAGAATGTGCAGGGTCATTCTGGTCACCTATAATTTTCTTCAGAACAGAATGTATACTAGCACGTTTTAGAAGTCTTAGCAGAAATGCAGGTGCTCATATAGCTGCTTCTGCCTGCCAAGTTATGCAGGAGACCTAGAAGATTGGATGATCATTCAAAAGCCCAAATAGTATTGGTAGATGTTTTAGATTATTACAAAGTCTTGTGTTTAGACATGGGATGGGAGAGGTGCTGGTTGCAAATTAAGTGGGGGATCTTGTATGCTTATCTGCCCAAGATGATAGAGTACAAATGAGGAAGATGACAAAAGTGGCCTGGATAAGGAATGAGATATGACTGGCAGTTGGGATAATTCCTGAGTAGCATCAGCAGGACTACTAACGGGGCGGACTGGATGGATGAGTTGTTCTTTTTCTACCGTCATCTATTCTGTTACTGTGGCGGATGAAAGCACTTCTAAGCATATCCATTCTTTCAGTCTCCTTTCTATACTCATTACTGCTCAGTCTCTTCTTTAGCTATTCCCACAGTGTTGGGCTTCTCCCTGCACCCTCTGGGGCCGATACAATAAAACACATGGTAAATCAGGTGTCATACTGAGTGCCCGTTTTCCTAATGCACGCAAAGCCACCTCTCCTGGGCATCCAATGCCATATTTAAATGAGCTGCAGTGTTAAAAGAAGCACATAGGGAAAAATTGTGCATCCCTAGCGCTCAAATGCATCAGGTGCCCAGGAGACATGGCTGTGCACTTACAACTTTACAATGGATGCTCAATACAGTTACTACAGGAGTTCAAGAAAGAATTAATGTAACGGATCGATTACCAAAAAAAACTTTTCTGGATGCACACTATACACGCACAATAGCAAGGGGCGAATGTTTATATTGTGCATCCAGAAAACATTTTTTTTTTTGTAATCGATCCATTACATTAATTCTTTATTGTTTATCACCAAGAGCAGTAAATCTGCTGTTCTCTGTGTTTCCTTCTCTGTGGATTGATGAGCACGATCAGTTATGCAGTTGTTTGGGCTCGCGTTTTGGATGCACTAATCCCTTTATTACATCGGGTGTTAGTCTAACGAGGCAAAACTTGCATCCAACCACTCCTTAACCTATGTGCACGCTTTATTGCATCGACCCCTCTGCGTGCCACTAGGGCAGGGCTACTCTTGACTCATGAGTGCAAGGGCCTTGGGGGTGACATCAATGTTGTCATCACCCCAACTGCTTCCAGGAGGGGAGGAGAAGGAGCAGACAGGTAAGGCCCTAGGGGAGCTACGCTTACAGAATAGGAGCCAGGACTTATCCCTCAATCAACCACTCCTGTTCTCAGAAGAGAAGGTTGATGCAAAGCGTGCCCTTCACAATTCCTTTGTAACTTTTTTTGTGTTCAGTGTCAACACAATGAGTTTCTAACAGAATGCTATTTCCTTTGTACGCCCTTCACCTCAGAAAAATGCATTCCTTATATGACCTTCTTTATGGTCCAAGAAAATGCACAGACTTTGGTATCCCAACATTATAAATATATTTAGGTAGAAATATGAATCCCAAGGCTGGGAAGAATTGCTGAAAGCATGCCAGTTGGCATGGAGAAATCATTTTAAACTGTCGTCAGTCACTATTTAAATCTGCCTTGCTAAATAAAGATAGACAACGTTATGACGCTTACCCTTACTTAGAAACAGACTGCAATAGCTGACTATACATGGAAAAGAATCTATTAAAAGAAACATGCACTATCTGTGTATTGTTTGGTATTTCAGAAGTATACACATTAAGAAGCAGGACTTGCCCTCATTTCAGTGTGTTTACAGTTGTCATTTTTGGGGGAGGGGTTTTGGTATCTCCTGTGCATAGGTTCCTTTTCAGTTTTAAAGAAAAAGACAAAGTGGGGCATGTGGAGTACCTATTTAAACCAAATCATTGTTTCTTCTTCCTCCCTTGTTCTCTTTGCCTGTTTAATTTTTATGGCAGTGGTTACAAACCAGATAGTGATGAGGGGAGCAGAAATGCCCCCCTTGGCATTGTGGAACAATTTCCTCCTAATGGTATGATGCTGATAGTCATTCTCACACCATTCCCCTCTTGGGGGTTTGTAGCTGCTGTTGCATATCAGAGATTGGAGGGTGGGCAAATGATAGTTTTTTAAAAATACAAAATTATTTAAAAAAAACAAAAAAAAAACCTAGTCTGGTCAGTACATTTTTGCAACGCTACTATGTCTTTTTTTTTTTGTTTGTTTTATTTCTGCATCAGCTGAAATATTCAGCTGGTAACTTCTTCCAGTATTTCAGGATGATATGGTTTTTAAAAGAGGTGGCCAAAAAGATGAAGGCAAAAAGATTAGCATTCAAAAGTTGCAAGGATTTTCCGTTGATAAGCCATCATGTGTGGGTGCCATCTTATAGCAGCCACCAAACAAACTCGTTTTTCTTAAGTGTGCTTTTACCTTTAATGAGCATGTGCAGGAATTCCAACGGGGGCATTGTCTCAAAAACCTCCCTGGTCATTTTTTTGTATGCGCACAAGCACAAATATGTACTCTGTCTCTCCAGAAATGTTTCTCCTAGGACAAGCTTGGTAGTCCTCACCCATGGGTGATAAGATCGGATGGAGCCCGGCATGGCCAAGCGGAATCCCTCTTCAGTTTCTTTTTCCACTAAGCTTTTGCCTTGTGACTGTGGTGCTCATGCTAAACTTTTTGGAAAACTGTTTTATTCCCATTTTTATGGTTTGCACTGGGTCCCTCAATCTCCAGGGGTTAGTGATCAGGCGTCACAGTAAGCTTTTACATTCTTCATGGTCGATTCCTGATAGTGCCGCTTCCCAGTGGCCGCCAGTCATTGACCTTGTGCCATATTCTTTTTCCAATGGCATCCGGTTTTCATTGTCACCCCAGTGCCCCCAGACTATGTCCATCACAGACTGCCATGAGATCTGTATTTTGTGCCTGGAGGCATCGCATGACATCTGGGGTTGCCCTTTCTGAGTCCAGATGACTCCTAAGGGCCGTTGCATGCGCCTTGACAAAATGGAAAAGTTGCTTGGCGCCAGAAAGTCTGAACCCTAGATTTTGGCATTGGGGTCTTTAACACCCAGTGGACGTGAAGTCTCGGTGACCAGAGTTCCACGGTTTTTATATTTTGAGTATTAGGTAGAAAGTACCTGGTTTAGGTTCCTGGGGTGCATCCATGTAAATCTGTTGGCATATTCCAGTAGGGAATCCCTTCAGGAGTTTTTGTAATTCCTTCTGGTATTCTCCAGTAGGAGTATGAAGGCACGGGCTTTTAAAATGTTGGATTGGAGAGTTGTCTCCTTGCTTGACATGTAGAGTCCAATCTATTCATGACAACCATGGCTCCTCCTTTCCTTGATAATGATGTGTGGGTTGTTTTGGAAATAATGGATGGCTTCCCATTCTATACAGCTGAGGTTGTGGGGCAAATGATGCTGTTCTGTATCCTACCCCCACATCCATCCCCTCATATATTGCCTACTGTCTCTACTATACTTCATGCATTTGGCAAAGTAGACTCTATCCTCAGCAGCTCATGTCTCAATAAATTGGCTAATCTATAAGGTGCCACCTGCCTCTTGTCATTTTTGCTACAGCAGAATAACACGGCCAACCCTCTGAAGATCCAAAAATGGTGCAGACTCTGTGCACCATAAGTCCTATTACTTGAATTTTAAGAACCTAAATATATATATACCCTAGAAGAGAGGAGGAAAGAGCCATATGTTAGAGGCATTCAGATACCTTTGTGTTACAACCAAAGTTTATGGGAGAGTGGCATTGCCTCAGAAAGGATTTGTCCCCAAGACCTAAGGAGAGGCTCTGCAGCAGGGCCACCATGGACCATATCCCACAGCAGTCCAAGAAGAGACTTTGAAGACATGGGGAGACACTGAAAGAGAGTGTGGGAGAGCATGAGAGAGGAAGCCTGTGGAAGTGGGAGCTAACTCATGAAAGAGAGCATATGGGAGTGAGGAAACTTGTGTGTATATGCAAGTGGCCTGCTTGTGAGAGAGCATATGTAAGAGTGAAAGCCCGCTTGTGTATGTGATAGCCTGTGAGTGTGAGAGCTTGCAGTTGTGTATGTGAGTATGAGAGCTTGCATGTGTGTGTTTGTGAGAGAGCCTGTCTGAGAGATAGTTCGAGTGAGAAGCATATGGGATTGAGGAAGCATATGTATGTGTGAGACGAAGCATGTTTGTGTGTGAGGAACTCTGTGAGAGACAGTATGAGAGTGAGTAGCTGTATGTATGTGTAAGGGAGTCTGTGGGAGTGAGAGAAAGCCTGTGTGAGCATGTAAGAGGGAGAGCTTGCTTATGTATGTGTGAAGTAGTATGTGAGAGACAGCATGTAAGAGTGAGAGCCTTTGTGTGAAAATGAGAGTCTAGATGTATGTGAGAGAGAGCACTTGAGATAGAGAACTTGTTTGAGTGGGATGGAGCCTGTGAAAGAGAGCATGTGATATTGCCTGCATGTATTATGTGAGTGAGTCTAGGTGAGTATGTGAGGGAGCGTGCGTGTGTGCAGGAACCTATGAGAGAGAGCATGTATGTGAGAGAAAGAGCCTGCATATATGTCTGAGGGAGTCTGTGAGAGTGGTAGCCTGTGGGTGTGCCTGAGGGAGCCTGTGAGAGTGAAAGTGCTTGCATGTGTGTGAGAGAAAGCATGGGTGTGTGTGTGTGTATGTGGAAGGGAGCCTGAGGGAATGATAGTTGGTTTGTGAGCAAGAGCATGTAGGAGTGAAGAAACCAGTGTATGAGAGGGCATGTGTGTGGGTATGTGAGGAAGCTGTGAGAGCATGTATTTATGTGTGAGGGAGCCTGCTAGGAGAGCCTGGTTTGTGTGGGAGAGCATATGGGAATGAGGTAATCTGTGAGTGTGAGAGAGAGCCTATTAGCCTTGATGTGTGAGAGAGGGAATCTGTGTGGGTATGTGAAGGAGCCTGTAAGACAGAGCATGTGAGAATGAGAGCCTGCCTATGTTCTGAGTGAGCCTAGGGTTGAGTGTGAGGGAACCTGTGAGCGTGAAAGCCTAAGTGTAAGAAAGAGGGAGCATGTAGAAGTGAGAGATTGAGGGGTTGTGTGTTGATGAAACCTGTGAAAGAAAGAGCCTGCGTGGGTGTGAGAGGAAGCCTGTGAGAGTGAGAGCTTGCATCACACGTTCGCAACCTTGGTGTCCTTATTGATAACCATCTTACTTTCAAACCCTTCATCAAATCTATCATCAAGGAATGCTATTTCAAGCTCCAAACCATAAAAAAACTCAGACCACTGCTACACTTTTCTGATTTCCGCACTGTACTCCAGTCTATCATTTTATCTAAGGTAGACTATTGTAATGCACTCTTTCTAGGCATTCCCGCCACCTATACCAAACCCTTACAACTACTACAAAACGCTGCCGCTAGGATACTATCAAATTCAAAAAAAAAGAGATCACATCACCCCCACACTTATCGAACTTCATTGGCTCCCTATACACTCCCGAATTCTCTATAAAGCCCTTTCCATCATCCACAAAAGTCTGTTGAACTCTAACCTCAATTGGATTAACCCCCCACTCCTCCCCCGTACCTCGAATAGACCCACACGTACAGCCCTCCAAGGAACCCTACGTGCCCAACCCATCAAATCTTTCAAATTATCATCTACCATAAGCAGAGCTTTCTCTCTCGCTGGCCCCTCCATATGGAACTCCCTGCCTCCCGATATACGCCTGGAAACATACACACCCACTTTCAAGAAAAAACTGAAAACATGGCTCTTCCAGCAAGCTTTACCACACATCACCTGCCATTACATAAACCCCCACTGTTTAACTAAAAATTGAGTAACTAAGAATTTGCTACATGACTAGGAATCTATTTCTCGGAATATGTCTCATGCCCATCGATTTTGTACTTTGACTCGGCTACTTATGTAATTAGCTTTTGTAAATAGTTGTGATTTTACTGATTTTGCTGTATCTATTTATTGATATCACGGACGCTCGCGGCATAGTCAGCTCTATACCCTATCCCACTTTTAAACACCTTGTTCTCAGTTACATGTAAGGGCCCTGCCCAAAAGTTAACCTGTTTTTTCTCAATGTTATATGTAAGGGTTTTGCCCATTTGTTCCTTTTTAACTGTAAACCGATGCGATGTGTAAACGGTCATCGGTATAAAAGAAACTTTAAATAAATAAATAAATAAATAAATATGTGTGTGAGAGAGCGTGAGAGTGAGAGCCTGTGTGTGTTGCAACGGAGCCTGTGGGAGTAATAGCTGCTTTATGAGTGAGAGTATGTGGGAGTGAAGAAGCCTCTGTGTGAGGGAGCATTTATGCATGTGAGGAAGTGTGAGAGCATGTGTATGTGTGTGAGAGGGAGCCTGTGAGAATGAGAGCTTGTATGTAGGAGTGAAAGCTGATTTGTGAGTGAGAATATGTGAGCGTGAGGAAACCTGTGAGTGATGGCATATGTGTATGGGAGGCTGTGGGAGTGACACCCAGTTTGTGAGGAAGCCTGTGTGTGTATGTGAGGGAGCTTGTGAGAAAGCATGAGAGAGTGAGAGCGTGTGTGAGCGAACCTGTGGGAGTCAGAGCCTGGGAGCATGTGTGAGTATGAGGGAACCACTGGGGCTTGAGAGAGGTGGACAATGGAGAGAGAGAGGATCGGAGAACCTGTGTATGAGAGATGATATGGAATATGTGTGACTGTGTGAGAGAGAGAACAAATATGCGAGTGTGTCTTGTGAGAGAGATAAAGGATAAAGTTTGTGCTCCCCTAGCTCCCTAATCCTCAATAATCTCAGGGTGACAGGAAATCAAGAGAACCAGGAATCTTTTAATTAGTTTAAATTAATGGGAGGTGATTGATGTGTCTGCTGTTTTGAAGTATTTTATTGATTGGGAAATTTAAAAAAAATTATATAGCTTTTTAATTATCTGATGTTATTCTATTCAGCTGTTTTGGAAATTTTAAAAACATTTATATAACTTTTTAATTATTGGATGTTATTCAGCTGTTTTGAAATATTTATTCTTTTTATTAGTATGTTTAAACTATGATAATTGAAGATTTATATTTCTTGGGGGTTTTTTTTATATATTTTATGAAGAATGGTGATGTTTTTGTTTTTACATTGTTACATTGCAGAGTCTGGCTTCTTGGTTTCTATTTCAGTTTTTGTCTGCATGTATCTGGTTCTAATTTGTGGTCCTTTATACTGTATTTGGTGAGAGTCTTTCTCTATTCTGCATTTGTGACCAAGTTGTGAGATTCTGCTGGTGCTGGGTTCTCAACTCGAGACACACCTAGCCAGACAGGTTTTCAGGATATCCACAATGATTATACATGAGATAGATAAACAGTGGAGGCAATGCATGCAAATCTACCTCATATCCTGAAAACCTGACTGTCTAGGTGTTCCGAAGGACTGGGTTGAGAACCACTGTCTAGCTTGTAGTATCTGTGTAGGTATCTAAAACAATTGGGTTTGTTTCGTTTCTCCAGTAAGTGGTTTTTCTGTCGATAAGCAGAGCATTTAGCCATGCATAGTGGGTGGCGTCATCCATGACATCACGGAGGTGGAACTTTCTCTCTAAGCTCGAAGAGCTTTGAAGTGCGCATGAGCACGACTTCCTGCGCTCCTCGAGCCTGCCTCAGTTTTTGTTTTCCGCGACACTGCACGGACATGTGGTATCTCTCTCATTGCCTCAGAAAACGAAGAACTCAATAAAAAAAAAAAAAAACATGCTGAAAAACCCGGGATTTAAATACTGCTCATGCAGTAAAATCATGTCGGTGACCGATGGCCATAACTACTGTTATTTATGCCTTGGTCCCGACCATAATCAAACCGCATGCAGGGACTGTGGACGGATGTCCCCGTGGGCTAGAAGGCAGAGGGCAGAAAAATGGAGAGGCTGAGGAAATCTAATGCCCCCTCTCCAACGAATGGAAGATCAACAAAGTCCTCCCCGGTTAAGCCAAAACCCCGGTCTGAGACATCTTGATGCGCGCATTCGGCTTCGGAGAGCCGTGCACTGCAGACTGCGTCATCGACCACGCAGCTTGCGTCGAGCATTGCGTCGGGTATGATGCATGCACTACAAAGACCTTCATCGAATCGTCCTCATTTGACACATGCGTCTACTCCATTGGCAGCGTCGGAAAACTCGAAGCATACCGACGCACCAAAAAAGAGTAAGCTGCGACACATCACGACGCACCTCAAAAGCCTTTGACGCATCACGACGCAGTTCAGAAGATTACGACTCATTCAACTCACAAACATCAAAAGGCTACTTCAGAGGCTCTTAGGTAGCCTGAAACACCAAGGAAATCAATCTTAAAAATGAAGCATGTTACTCAGGGAGCAGCATCTTCAACCAGCCCGGTTGGGCAACACTTCTTCCTCGGTATTCTCAGACATTATCATTGATGAACCACCTGGAGATTGGAACTCATCACCGGATGTGCTTCCTCATCCTCCATGTCCCAAAAAGAGACCTACATCTTCATTGCCAAGGACACCAGTCAAGCGTCTCAAAAAATCAGCGAGACAACCAGCCCATCCTTCCCGCCCGACGGCTGAAGAAACGATGTCTCATATAACTTCCCTACTTCACAGTTTCTTCCAGGGCTTACCTCAGGATCCCAATATCCTCCCACAGTATCCTCAAGCTCCTGCATCGCCTAATTCTCCTTCAGGAGACTGTATCTTTAATTAAAAAACAAAATATTCCAGTACAATCATTAGTTGCTCCTTTAGACACGCCATCTACGTCCAAGCGTATTTTTCCCCAATACAAGAGAGGTTACTACTACCACAGGCCATTCCGGTACCAATCAACCTATAAACCACAGCCTTTCCAACTACAGCGGTCTCAATCTCAGATGCAGGGACAAAGACCATGCCAAAAAGCCCAGAGGCCACAAAAACCTCAGACTACTCAACAATCTTTTTAAGTTCACCTGCCACAACAACAGTTTCTCTGCTGTCTCTGTTCCATTTCCAATGGTCCCATATCACCATGGACCAATGGGTCTTGAGCATTATAGCACAAGGATATAGTCTACGTTTCAACTCAATTCCAAAGATCCCTCACATCATTCGTCCCAAGACTCCTTTGGTTCAAGTTCCATCGTTCCTGAAGGAAGTTTCACTCCTCCTTCAGCAGAAGGCTATCCAGCCGGTACCTTCCAATCAAATGGAGCATGGCTTTTATTCCCAATACTTCCTCATTCCCAAGAAATCAGGAGGTCTTCGCCCTATTTTGGATCTTTGAGAACTCAACAAATATCTTGCAAAAGAAAAATTCAAGATGATCTCTCTCAAAACGGTCCTCCCCTTTCTTCAGACGAACGACTGGTTGGGCTCACTCGATCTAAAAGATGCTTACACTCACATCCCGATTCACAACCGTTGCTGGCGATACCTCTGTTTTCAGGTTGCAAATCAACACTATCAGTACAAAATGCTTCCCTTTGGTCTCTCCTCAGCTCCAAGAGTCTTCACAAAATGCCTTGCTGTTGTTGTGGCACACTTACGCAAACAAGGCATAAACATATTTCCTTACTTAGATGACTGGTTAATCGTAACTCACGACCCCCAGTTGCTACAAAATCACAAAGAGGACACACTCCGCTGTCTCCAAAACCTGGGATGGATAATAAACTACGAAAAGTCTCAACTCCATCCAACCCAAAACATTCAATTCATAGGGGCCATTATCTGAACCCCGCTTTCCAGAGCTTTTCTACCTCCAGAAAGAATCCAAACTATACGCTCCCTAGCTCTAACTCTGTTACATCGGAAAAAAGTTCCAGCTCTTCACGTTATGATGCTATTAGGTCACATGGCCGCAGCAATACATGTAGTCCAAAATACTCGTCTCCATATCAGACGCCTCCAATGGGGACTAAAATCCCAATGGAACCAACTCACTCAACCAATGTCTCACAGAGTACAAGTTACGAATTCCATGAAAAGGGATATCTGATGGTGGCTTCAGCCATCTATCTTGGAGGAAGGGAGCCCATTCCAACACCTACCTCATCAAATAATTCACACCACAGATGCTTCAACAAGAGGGTGGGGAGCGCATCTCCTCCACCTGCAAACTCAAGGACTTTGGTCCACGGACGAACAAAACTTTCAAATAAATTTGTTGGTGCTCAGAGCAATAAAAAATTCCCTACAGACGTTCCAGACATGGATACGGGGAAAATCTCTGATGATTCATACCGACAATCAGGTAGCGCTGTTTTATATAAACAAACAAGGAAGCGGTTCAGATATGGGAATGGGTGGAACACAACAATATCTTCCTTCAAGCATCCTACCTACCAGGCCTGGCGAATATCAAAGCAGACAAACTCAGGAGAGTTTTCCACCCACACGAGTGGTCGCTCAATCAATCCGAAGCAAACAAAATCTTCATGTTCTGGGGAACTCCAGACATAGACCTCTTTGCAACGGAAGAGAACTGGAAAGTGGAAAGATTTTGTTCTCTACTTCCCAGCAAGTACAGGGTTTCGCAGGATGCGTTCCCGATTCCTTGGAACAAGGGTCTACTATATGCCTTTCCTCCAATTCCGCTAATCTCGTGCCCGATCCAAAAATGTATAGCGGACACGGCAGATTTGATCCTCATAGCACCTGCGTGGCCGAGACAGGCATGGTATGCCTGTCTTCTTCGTGTCTCCATTCATCCTCCAATTCTACTGCCAAAGGACCCAACTCTCCTTTTGCAAGACAAGGGAGCCTTAATCCACCCAATGCAAGCCTCCCTCCACTTAACAGCATGGAGGTTGAATGGCACATACTGAGCTCCTTAGATCTCTCATCCGACATTACAGATGTTCTCATTGCAGCAAGAAAACCCTCCACCAGACGTAACTATGCCTTCAAATGGAAATGATACTCTACATGGTACACACTCCACAAACTTGACTCTTTTTCTTGTCCACCAGAGTCAATACTAACTTATTGGCATTCTTTATCCCTTTCCGGTCTGGCAGTCACATCCATTAGGGTTCACCTTAGTGCTATGGCAGCTTATCATATCTTGGAACAGGACTGTTTCATCTCCTCTCATCCTTTGATTTCAAAATTTATGAAGGGTTTACTACGTTTACACCCACCTCTTAAGAAACCAATAGTGCCATGGGATATCAATTTAGTCCTGGACACATTGATGAACCCACCCTTCGAACCCAAATCAATTTCTTCCCTTAAATTTCTAAACTGGAAGGTACTTTTCCTCGTAGCTATCACTTCTGCGAGGAGGGTAAGTGTGCTTGTAATCACTTTCCCATATCTCCAATTTCATCACGATAAAGTAGTATTGCGAACTCATCCTTCATTTCTACCAAAGGTGGTTTCTGCTTTTCACTTGAATGAAACGATCTCCTTACTGGTCTTTTGCCCGTAGCCATACACTGACGATCGACAAAAACTCCTTCTTACCCTAGACTGTAAATGAGCCTTAGCTTATTACAAAAGCACCACTGAAGCGATCAGACACTCATCACAATTGTTTGTTTCCTTCAACCCAAATAATCCAGGTTAACCACTTACGAAACGGACTCTTTCTAACTGGATACAGCTTGTATCCAATACTGCCATTCTACAAAAGACATGCCTCGTCGGTCCAGTTAAGGCCCATCAAATAAGGGCAACTGCAGCTTCCATTGCGCATAACCAGGGAGTACAGATTCAGGACATCTGCAAAGCAGCGACTTGGTCTTCCATTCACACTTTTACTTCTCACTACTGTCTTGACCAGAAGTCAGCAGATTCCTCACTGGGTTCTGCGATTCTACGAACTTTTTCTAACTCCTAATAGCTGTCCATGTTTCTACCGGTTGCAAAAAAAAAAAAAATCTTTAATAAACAGTGTTCCTTTAATGTTACTGTTTTTTCTGATATTTCATATCTGCAACCTGTACGCTTGGGACTCCCACTATTAATGGCTAAATGCTCTGCTTATCGACGGAAAAAAGCAAGTTTGCTTACCGTAAACGGTGTTTTCCGTAAATAGCAGGGAATTTAGCCATGCATTCCCTCCCACCTCCCTGGACAGCCATACTTCTTACAACACCTACACCAGCATTAGCTTGGAAAACCAGCTGAGGCAGGCTTGAGGACTGCGGGAAGACCCCCTGCGAGCAGGCTCACTCACCCTTGCTGCTGCTTCTGTTCCCGACGCGGCAGGACGCCGCCATCGGGCCTGCCTACGTGGCTGGAGCCGCGGACTGAACTTCCTCCCAATGCCCGGAGGCCATTTCTGGCAGCAGTCTTCACCACGGCCGGAGCCACAGCCTTTCCTGCCGTCCTCTGTGTGGCCGGAGCCTCCCCTGACATCATTCGATCTTCACGGCACGGAGGCTGCAAGCCCCGGGCTCGAGTGGCGGCTGGAGCTGCCTTCGGGGCCTCCTGCAGCGGCTGGAGCCGCTGGCGTCTTCGGGCCTGCTCTTCAGGCCCAGCTCTGCATCTACGCGATGACGCTGTGCAGGCCGCTGTCCACGGTCCTGCACAGCCCTGCTTCCTGCTTCCTTTAGACACCGGCGCGCGCCTCTCTTCAGGATTTAAAGGGCCAGCCACAGGAAGTGTGGCTGACCCCACCTAGGGAGTGGACTTCCTGCCCAGCCCTATAAAAGGGCTGCTCCGTCATTCAGTCTTTGCCTTGCATCGGAGTTGCTTCACTCTGGAGGCTCCTGCCTGCCAGAGCTCCGTCAAGTCTTCCTTGTCTTCTCCATGGAGTTCTTGTTGCTTCGTCTCGTCATGCCAAGTCATGTTCGTGCCTGAGGTCCCCGTCCTGGTGTCTCGTCTTGGTCTTCAGCTTCCTGTTGTTCCTGGTTCCTTGATGTCCTGATTCTTCGACTTCAGCGCTCTTGAGCCTTCTGGTACCTGTTATGCTGGGGGTCCCTCGGATGATGTGTGCCCGAGCGTGGACTAGCCCACAGGTGGACTGGTGTCCTGTGCTCCTGAGCCGTCATGTCCTGCCAGCCATTGGTGGAGCTTCGGAAGACATCGGCTCCGTCGGAGTTCTGCTTCAACTGGATCCTTCCCTGCGCTTGTCCCGCTCCCAGCGTGGTCCGCAACCAGCCTCCTCGGGCTGTGTAGGGCACGCAGTGGGACAGGCTGGTCCGCGACTCAGTCCCGCGGGTGGGCTGAGTAGAGCGCCCTGAGAGACAGTGCCAATGTCCTTCCGCCCAGCTTCTCATCTCGTCTGGACTTCGTCAAGTTCCTCGTCTCGTCATGGATGCCGTTGCATCATTCTTGGTATCATGTCTTGTTCCTGATGTCGTCGCATCGACCCTGGTCCGGGATGCCGTCACATCGACCACTGGTCCGTGATGTCTTCGCATCAGCTGTGGTGTCAAATCTTCGTCTGCGATGCCGTTGCATCGACCCTGCTGTCATGTCTTCGTCCGTGATGCCGTTGCATTGATCCTGCTGTCATGTCTACGTGTCAAGGCCCATTTGCCCTCGACCTCAGGCCAGGCCTACTGCTCCATGCTGTTCCATGCAGCAGGTCCGAAAGGGCTCGGAATGGTCTGAGGACCATTCACATTCCAACATCTTCTGTTGTTGGCCATGGGAGCTTGCCGGCCTGGCAGAGGGTAAGACCGTCAGCCATGGTGGAACACACCGTCAACCCTTGGTTTGGTCCTGGATTCGTCTGGGGTCGGGCTGAGGCCCATGGGCACACTAAAAAGCCCGGCGGGGATCACTCCGTAGCGCCCCCGCTGCTAACAGTGCTCATGCACACGTCAAAGCTCTTAGAGCTTAGAAAGAAAGCTCCATCTCCGTGACGTCATGGACGACGCCTCCCACTATGCATGGCTAAATTCCCTGCTATCTACGGAAAACACTGTTTATGGTAAGCAAACTTGCTTTTATTGGTATTCTGGGACCCAGTATAATATTTATAAAGCTGCATTTTTACAGGTAGGTTGGTTGTTTTAGTCCTTGGCATTACCACTATTACATTATGATAGGTCTGCTATATAGATTTTGAGTGTCTTTTTTGCTGGGTTTTGTGTTACTTCACAATGCGTCTGGCAGTGGAAGGTGTGCTGCTGTAACTGAGATGACACCAGAATTTGGAAATATTGTTTTTGTATGGTGAGTTATAAGGGGAAACATCCAAGTTCCATTGTTGCGGGAATTTCTGTGGATAAAGAGTGTTTTACAGAATTGGAGGTGCAGGATTCTTATTGAGATTCTGTCCCTTCCTGTACAGATTCCAGACTTCACTCTCATATCCATATAGAATTGTTTGAATGAGGCTATGAAATATTGTTAATGGTAGTTTTAATAGAAGGTTGAAACTGGACAGCTTTTTAAAAATTGTGCGGAAGACCCTTGGGAATTATACTTATTGAGGTCCATATTCAGACACAGTCCAGCTAGCAAAGTTAGCCGGATAAACTTATCCGGCTAACTTTGGAGGTATAATCAATAGTGAAAATGCACTATTGAATATTGCCAGCTATCTTAAAGTTAGCCAGTTAACTATAGTTGCCTTACTTTAGGGATAGCTCTTTGGCTCGACCATACTTAGCAGGTTAAGTCACCCGGCTAACTCTGAATATTGGAGTTAGCCGGTTAACTTAGCTGGCTAACTCAACTCCTTCCAGTTACACCCTCAGAACGCCCTTAATTTAGCCGGTTAAAGTTCTAGCTTCCTGGGTCTAAATATTCATTTAGTTGGCTAACTTCTGAGTTAGCCGGCTAAATGCTTTTGAATATGGACCTCATTGAGTCTCTTTTATAGTCAATTTAAAGACATGGGTCCATGCTATGGAGGTAGGTGTGATGTGTGGAAATGTCACTTTGGCTTGCCCCCCCTTCCCCTAAATACTTTGTGTAGAGACACCACTGCTGGTATCCCTGGTATGATTTTAGCCCCACCCTCCCCAGATCACTCCCCAACTTTGAAAAGTACAAAAGTCAGATGCCCTGCCATCTTTCTCCCCCAGGGGCCTACCTCCACACAAAGTTTGGTTTAGCTCGGTCTAGCTGTTTAGAAATGGAAAGCAGGGAGAACATGTACACAGACAAACTCAACCATCTGATAATACTCCCTTCCTTAAGGAACCAAGGCTAAAAACAGGACTGATCAAAAAAAGTATCATGACATGGAGTGGAGCTGGTAACACTGCAGATTTCTCAAGCACTCTTCAGAGTGAGTTGAGAAGGGCACCTTGATAAGGTATCGGGGTGCCCGGAGTAATGTGGGTGCCAGGAACGATTTGCACCGGTGATGGGGCCACCGTGCGCAAAGGGGACTTTTGCGCCCGGCATGCCAGCCCATTGGCTGGCTTTAGGCATGATGGGTTTGAATTTCAAACCTCGGGGGAAATGGGAACCTAATGGTTCCCTTGGGCTCTGGTAGCCAGTCGGGGGAGGAGCCAGGTTGGGGAGTTATCATCGGAGCAACGGCAGCAATGACTTGCCTGCCGTTGTGCGTGGAAGCTGCTTCCCTCCCACCCACCCTCATATTTCCTTTGTATGTTGATCGTTGGTTATTTTGGGGCGGTGTTGTCGCAGCTGAGGGCGGGTTGCCCGACCCGATCGAGGTTCAGCGTGGTGTTTAAGGGTGTGATGGACCCGACAGTTGTCAGGTCGGAATTACGGGCGGGACAATTGGGTGGAGTTGTCCTGCGTGAGGCTCCTTGCTGGATGGTGGCAGGGACTTATTTTCACAACTCCTTGCTGGGTGGTGGCGGGGGTTGTGGGTGCGAGTATTGCAAATGTTAATGACACAAGGTTTGGCTGGCCTGGATCTGTGCACCTTGCTGGCGGGTGCATAGTGCAGCCTATGTAACTTACTTGAGCCTGGGCACCTGATTGTTGTGCAATAAAGCTGCGCCCTGTTTGATCCCCATTTATTGTCTGAGTTTTCATTGCTACTGAATGTGAGAGGGTGGGTGCCGGGAGAAGAGTTGGTCCTGGCTACCCATATTATGGTTACCAGCAGAGCCCCGGGGATCAGCAGGAGCACACACTCTCATGGAGCCGAATATGTTTTTACCGGATAATTACAGAAATCCACATTAGATGCTGAATTGTGTGACTTTTCTATGATACATTTTTAGTTCATCTGGATGTCATCCTTCCTCCAGTGTCTTTTCACGTGCATATTTTGCACTCATTAGCTGCGTGTATATTTTTACTGGAACATTTGCAGAACTGACATTCGTCTTCTGCAATTCTAATATTATTCAATGAGGATTTCATAAGCTGTTTGTTACTTTGGTTTCAAATTTTTAAAAAATGGATAATCATAAGATGGCATTTGTGTTTTGCACTACATGAACTGTAGAATTCTTGAGGTCACGTTGGTCCTGGAGAAAGCCGCAGTTTTTTTGGACCCAACATAAGAATAATCTCGGTATGATGATGTAAGACGACAGGGAGCTCCTTCTTCAGAACATTTTTGAATTATTTTTTTGGGATTGTCCAGTAAAAGCTATTACAACCTACGAATAATTCACTCCATGTGTGCCTTTTACCTTTTGGATGTAAATATAACCAAGTATTTTAGCAGTTACCCAGTGAAGAAAAATCCATTTTTTGTTTGCAGATGCTGTGAGAGAAGTGAGAAAGTATTCAGCTACCCAGGTGATAGATAAAGAATCAAAGCTCTATCCCAGTGCATATGATCATATCCATATGAAACTTTTTAGATCACAGCGAAATCTTTACATCTCAGGATTCTCCCTTTTTCTGTGGCTGTAAGTATAAACCTCACCCAAAATCTTTCCAAGGTTTGCATGGTGTTGTAGATTATACCATATGCTTTGGCTTGTTTATCATTTATGTGTGTTTTGTTGCTGGCCATTGACTGTTTCAAATTGGTTGTCTGCCTTAGTCTTTTAAGTATCATCATCTTGTGTATAGCACAGTAAAAGCTGCTCAACCTCCAATTCCAAAGTTGTGAACCAAGAAGTAGCTTCTACTTCAACTAAATAAATACCCTTAGTTTGCGTATTGGGCAGTTATTCCTTATGTGGTCAGTAGCTTCATCTATATGACCACAGCTACAAACAAAGCTGTCTTTTAAGCTTCCATTTATGAAGATTATGGACCACCTTGGGCTGGGTTTGTAAAACCAGTTGAGTCTGCACTGCTGTATTTGTAGCAAGTCAAAACTAGAGACTTAACTTTGATTGTTCATTAATTATACATTGGAAAAGTTGTTACTGGCTAATTCCTGCTCCAGGCGGCCCCCTTACAGTAAAGCCTGAAATAACAAGCTCTTGTGATTTGAATAAAATCTTTAGGAGAGCATGGTCTCTCCTGAGGAAGATTACAGTATTGGGAAGTCAAAGTATCTTTGTCTGCTCTTGTGTTTGTCAATAGAGCACTCAAGATAACAAATATAGGGAGTGCTATATTTGACTACACAAGGAGCCAAAGCTATACAGTAGACTTTAGTATTAACAAATCATTTTGATTTTACTTTATTTCATCCAACTGTCCTTCTCATTTTTTTATTCCATCTCTTTCTTCTCTGTGAATTGTGCATCTCATCATAGCGAAGCTACTTGTGGCAGAGTAAACAGTAGGTTTCTGGAGCCAAGTTTTGGAGCAGGCATGGGTGTGTTTAGTGTGGGTAAACTAAACCCACACTAAACACACCCACAGCCCCGCCCCTCACTCTGCCTCACCATCCTCCCTCCTACCCACCTCCTCCCTCCTCACCCTACTCTCCTCTCCCAACCTCAAGAACCTCTACACATCTTTTTTTCCAAAGACTCCCTTAGATAGTATCCTTCATAGCATTTCCGCAGTGCAATTTTAGAACATTCCTATAAATATCTCTCTTCCTTGTTGTTCACAGTTACCTTCCTACAATGTAAATAAGCAGATCTTGCTATTTAGTTAGCCATATGTACAGTCAATTGTTCGTTCTCATCAATTACCATGTATAGTCAATTGTTCGTTCCTACCTGTTACCATGTTACAAACTGTTACCATGTTACAATGTAAAATAAGCAGGTTATGTCTTATTTGTTTTAGTTATATGTAAACCGATGTGATATCTTGATTGAATGTCGGTATATAAAAACAATAAATAAATAATGGTTTGGGTGTTTTTATGATACGATTGGATTAAACTGATTTTAATGATGTAGTATGCCAGATTGGGAATGTTTTTGGAACTGGTTCTGTAGTATATAAGCAGAACCAGAACCTGTCACAGATTCTGCCTGTTTCTTGTTTGTTCTGCCATTTTATAATGCTGTAGCTCACTTAGAATTAGTTAAAATAAGTGTGATATAAAGATTTTTAAATAAATAAACGTAAATATTTTTTTCCTTTCTCCTAATTCCACAGACAGTCCAATAAACTGTCTCACAACAGCAAAAAAAAGATCTAACTGGAGCAAGAGCCCCAGAGCAAATTGTTGAAACACAAAGGAAAAAAGGATCGACACATACTATTAATCACTAGCATGCACAGAGAGGAAACGGAGAACATCAACCATGCAGAAACCTTTTTTTTTGTTTTTTACGTCACACACTTTTCCAAGGGAATCTCCTCACCATTCCCAATGCAAAGCAATTGATCCTTACCATAGTTCTTGCTGGGCTGAATTATAAAAATTCCCTCCCTCCATCTATGTCCCTTTCACTTTGTGTAGAGGACAATTACATGGTTCATTCATAATTTTTGAAAAATCACATCTCTCCACTGTTCCAGAAGGTCCAGTGGTTATTGATTAGAACCCAGTCCCAGTTCACAAGCCCAGAGCTAATTTACTTCTAGTCTCTATTCATCTCCCTTTATATTTCCAGATACAGCCTAACTCTCAACAGTCTTCTCCTTTATTTATGCCTTCCCTTGCTGTTCCTATCTTTTAAGAAACCCATACCTTCGTTTCACTGTGCAACATTTCTCTTCCTTGTTACTCCATATACTTGATTTTAAGAATTATTTTGATGTGAGCACTGTAAGGGCCTTATTTATTAAGTCGCAAGGAAGAGCTTTGCAGAAATGACTGAGCCGTGGTGCCCGAATGCCGCAGGTTAACAGATCCCGCAGAGATTTTTCTGTTGCCACGACCGGGAATTTTGCATGTTTCTGCTTGTGGCAATGCATGATATACTGCTTTAACTTCTCTGATGTTTGTTTTAATTTGTCCTTTCCTTGCTGCTCTCTCCATCTTGCTGCCTCCATAATTTGCATTTGACTTTTTATGATCAATTTTATGTGCATTGTCTTGAGCTATTCTGGAAAGGCAATATTTAAAATCAAGGAGAATAACTTTGTTATCCATTTTCACATTGATTTCACATTGAAATCATCAGCTCAGTGTGCTGTGGCGATCAAAAAGCAAACAATGTTAGGAATAATTAGGAAGGGAATGGCAAATAAAATGATGGATGTCATAATGCCTCTGTATCACTCCATGGTGAGTCCACTTCTTGAATACTGTGTGCAGTTCTGGTTGCCGCACCTCAAAAAAGATATAGTTTTACTGGAGAAAGTGCAGAGAAGGGCGATCAAAATGATAAGGGGCAAGGAACAACTGCCCTATGAGGAAAGGCTAAAGAAGTTAGGGCTGTTCAGTTTGGAGAAGAGACGACTGAGGAGGGATATAGTAGAGGTCTACAAAATCATGAAAGGGCTTAAGTTAATGTAAATCATTTATTTACTTTCTCAGATAGTAGAAGGACTAGGGTGCACTCTATGAAGTTAGCAAGTAGCTCATTTAAAATAAATCAAAGAAAATTCTTAACTCAGAGCATAGTTGAGCTCTGGAATTCACTGCCAAAGAATGTGGATACAGCAGATAGTGCAACTACTTTTAAAAAAGGTTTGGATAAGTTCCTAGAGGAAAAATCCATAAACTGCTATTAATAAGGAATAGTAGCTTGAGATCTCTTTAATGTTTGGGTACTTGCCAGGTACTTGTGACTTGGATTGGCCAGTGTTGGAAACAGGATGCTGGGCTTGATGGCATCTCTTATGTTCTTAGACAACACCGCACAGCTCCATATATGCACATATATGGCTGCATAGAGAACTTCTACAATATTTTATAACCTGCGTGTATCAGGTACACACAGATTATAGAATGTGTTTGTCTACCCTCAACATAGGCATATATGTATGCTTATGCATGAACATGTGCAATGCATTGAAACCATGTATTTCAATGCATTGAACATGCATATTTTCCTAACTATTTCAGAAACATATGCATATAGGGGTAAATTTTAAAACATATGCTTGGGTGTACATGTGTGTGCGCTACCCAGCACACTCACATGTACACCCGATTTTATAACACGTGCGCGCAAATGCGCACATGTTATGAAATTGGGGGTCGGCGCGCTCAAGGGGGTGCATACTAGTGCATCTTGCGCATGCCGACGCCTGTGGCCTTCCCCCGTTCCCTTCCCCCTATTCTAACCTTCCCACCCCTTTCCCTAACCTTTCCGCCCCTAGCCCTATTCAAACCCCCACCCCGACCTCTGTCTTACCTTTTGCGAATGCCGGCACGCAATCCTCTGACACAGCGCCAAATGGTTGCTGTGCCGGAGACCTCTGGCCCCGCCCCCGGACCGCCCCTTTTTTAAAGCCCCGGGACTTAGACATTTCCCGGGGCTTTACGCGCGTCGCTGGGCCTTTATAAAATAGGCCCGGCGCACGTAAGCCATTCTACGCACATAAAGCTTTTAAAATCCGGCCCATATATTTTATGTGCAAAAAAAATACAACTTGCTCACGTAAACTCTGATTTATGTGCATAAGATGATATATTTTAAAACTCGCACTAGTAATTGAAATCATCAGTTTTCTGATTCCTTCACCAGTTTATCCAGTCCATCCAGTCCTTGTCCAGGTTATCAAGACCTCCTAATTCTTCAGCCTGAAGTTCACCCAGACCTCCTACCCCACCAGTACTTGACAACAGATGAGTCTGATATCAATTGTGCAAGATACTTAGGTGTAAAAATGTGTGAATAAGTTTCCACTTGTACTTGCCTGAGTTGCTTATAAAATAGCAACTTTCCCCCATTCCTCTTAGCCCCGCCCTAAACCACCCCTTTTTTACGCATGTAGATGTGCGTGTGAAAGCAAAAATATGCATACATTTGATATTTATGAAATTAGCTTATATGCTAATTTTACCCATGTAACTCCTTTGAAAATTCACCCCAAAATACAGGCATTTTACATTGTGAAGTTTTTTCTAATTGAATGTAATTCTTTATTAAAACACTCCTCTCTTGAAATGCTGTAATAATTACATAAGGTGATGTATATTCATTGCACCTTTCTCTAAAGGCACTGCATACAAATGTAAAACAATTGCTAATAGGATAATTAATTGAAAGACTCATACAGAAAAGTCAAGCAGACATTAGTGGACACAGTTTTGGATAATCTGAAACGTCTAGAGGCCTCAGACTAATCCCCCAAAATCCAAAAAAAGTAGTCTGACCAGTCTCAGAGGATGTTGACAAGGTCCTCTTACAACAGGATTTGTGCATCAGTGCAGTTGCCATACAAGAAAGTGCCAAGTCAAGTAAAAGGATGTGAGACAACTCGGCCCTGACAACCTTCCTCGGGGGCAGGTTTGGGCACTTGTAGTATCTAGAAAGCCCCGGAGACTTCCAAGTCTTGCAGTCTCACAATGATACAAAGAAAGGCCATTAAAAACTCTGTATAGAGGGTCTGCATGTTTATACCTGCCATCTCATATTTAAGCATTTTCGTTTATTGCAGTTAGCATGTGACATTTTGTTAGAATAGTGACTTAGAACTTTGTAAAACAAGCAATTAGAATCATTGAATATATGCGTTAAAAAAATATTGTGTCTCTTCTCTAGTGTGCTGAGACGTATTGCTGTTCTTATTACACAAATGGCAAGAGAGATGGAAATTAACGTGGCTTTGAAAGCACAAGTGGAAAACACCAATGAAGCTGCCAAAACGTATATGGAGGAAAATGACAAGATAAAGCAGGTCTTTTTTTTCTTTATGTTACGTTTCTGTGAGTAGTGTATGTCATTGCAAGGGATATTTTTCAAAACAGTCTTATTTGGTTGACAGGAACAGAGCCACAGAAAAGATCAAAGAAAACTTGATCCACTATGGCAACTACTTTTAGTGAGCAAAATGTAGGCACCCCTGGTCATATTATATGTTTCAATGAATCTCTAAATGAACAGAAGCTGATACATGGTACAGATTTAAACAGAAGGTATAAAAGGAGCGAGTCCCCACAATAATACATTAAATATTCAAAAAATGGAAAAACAACAGATTTCAACCCAGTCACAAAACACCAAGTCTGCCTCAGTGCATCTACAAAAACACTTTTTCAAAATAAATTAAATGTATGCTGAGCTGGCATTGTCTGTCTGACCTGAGCAAATTATGTGAATATTAGCCCAGTGTAATTCCTACTACTTGTAATCCAATGCCACACAAAAGTGGATCTTTTATTTATTTCAGATGTGATGAACAGTCTCATATATAGTCTAAAAAAAGATACTGCCCACCTCTTAAGTCACACTTATTTTTTTTGTTTTCGAATTTATAATTTGTGTTAAAATTAAACTGCTTTGTAACACTTACAGTTCCAAAGTTGCCACTGCTCTCACTGAATAAACTTTTTCTTGATGTAAAGATGTTAGCTTTATTTTTTATTTTATATTTATTGTGTGTTAAACAATACAAAACATTAACACTGTGGTTACAGAAATACAGTGAAGAAAACAAGAAACTGATATTCATTGAAATAAGAAAAACAAAATGTTTCCTCATTTACCGACCAAACAGGAAAAAAGGAGAACGACGTGAGAAAACCAAAAGAATATCAACAAGCCATGAAGAAAACAGCCATAATGTGACCGGTCCTGCTTTATATTTAAAAAAAAAAAATCAATACGTTAGAACAAACTGGGAGCCAGAGAAAATGTTATTACTCTCCCAGAATCTATAAATGACTTCAGTTGTTCTGGGGCAAAAAAAAATGCATTATTATATTTAATAACACATTTACATGGATATCTTAGACTAAAAGAACTACCTAAAGCTATTATCTGTCATCTAAAGGCAAGAAACTCTTTCCTACTAGTTTGACCAAGAAAATAATTATTCATATTTCTAAAATACAATTCTATTGATCCTGGCTGCTAGGCAGCCTTCTGCCAGCAGTGGTCCTCACTGAGCCATGCTGTCTCCCGATCTAGCCATCTCCTTAATGGCCCCATGACACAGCAAGGCCAGCCCTATTTAATCTTGCCTCTCCCACAAACCTGTGCCTCATCGAGTCATTTCTGCTCCCTGCTTTGGCCCACCTTGCTTTGTTACTGCATGGTCCTTGTGGCCTTCTTTCCTTGTGGCCCTCATGGTCTATTTGTCTTGTCCTGCGGCCTCCTTGGCTTTTCTGCTTTGCCTCGTGGCCTTTAGTCCTTCTAGCCTTGCCTTGCCTTGCCTTGTGGCCTGTGAAATAGGTAAAAAAAAAAAACAACTTTATTAATGGAAGGAATCTGATCAGAGGAAATATGTGTTACATTCGCCAATTATGGGACCGGCCATGACCGGCATCACTCACCCTGATTCCAGCGAAGCCCTCCTGACCCAGCAGGAAATACCACAGCAGTACTACAGGCCCTAGGCTTTGATGCCGCCAGAACACTGCTACCATCCTGCTCATACTTGTGGACCCATAGGTGTGCGCGTACCACTCGGCTGTATTTAAAGGGCCAAGGGCTGGAAAGCCCTGCGGCACCCAGAAATGACATCAATAGGGATTGCTCTACTTAAACCCCACTCTCACTCCTTGTCTTTGCCTCAGCAACAGGTCTTCTACTCTTGCAATAGTGCATGTTGCTCCTGCATGTTGGTTCCCAATTCCTGTGCCTTTTCTTCCAGCCTTGCACCATTCAGCCTTGACTTTTCCAGCCTTCCCCTGTTCTATTCATCTTGTCTAGTGTTTTCAGTGTGTCTTCATCCACACAGCCTGACTCTCTGGATCTTGTCCTTTTGCCTGAACCTGATCACGATTGCTTGCCTCCTGGACCTGACCGTGATTGCCTGCCGCCTGGATCTGATCCCTTGCCTGAACTTGACCACTCTTGCTAGCTGCCTGCCCCGACCTTGGCCTGTCTCTGACTCCAAGTCTACTGCCTGCCCTGACCCCGGCATCTGGACTTTAGTTATCTTCACCGTCCTAGGAACCTGCCTAAGTCCTGCCGGTTGCCAAAAACCAAGGGCTCAACCTGTTGGGGGGGGGGGGGGGTTAGCTGGTAAAGATAAAGCTCCAGATTGTCCCGCTGCAGGGCATGTTCGCTAGCTACCAGTGTAAGCCTCGTGGGTTCACCCTCGAGGCTACGTCAACTATGCCACAGCACAGAGGGCTGACACACCCCACTACCTTTCACACTATAGAGAACATCTGAGAATTATTTCTTCAAAGTCACAATGGGACGCTCGCCCATAATTGAGGGAAAATTCAAAATGCGCAAGTTGAGATGTTTGGAATGATTCTGAAGAAATTCAGCTCTCCTCAATCCTGTATCATGGTGGCATTAACCATTTGAATATTCTTAATTGCATTTTCCAAAGACAAGATCTTATTGCTAATCTCTACCAATTATTCTTCGTGCTTTAATACCAGAGGTTCCAGCCTAGTAGTTAAAGAATCAATCTTATATGCACAGTTATTTAGGAACGTTCCAAAACTGGTCATAAACTCACAAAGAGAATCTAGGGTCACCACTGCCAGCTCTGAAGACATAGTTTAGGACTCACCAGTGGCCAGTCCCAGCCTCGACTGCAGTGCCTTCTTAGAAAATGATCCAGAGTCTACTTGCAAAGTGTCCTGTCCGGCAGAAATGGGGTGAAGGGAATGCAGAGCACTGCAAGCTCTTCCTGTTGTGCTCTCTGAAAATAGATGGTTAGAGCCACCAGCTGCAGAGAGAGCAAACTTCTTTTATTAAATTAGTACAAAATAATATAAGGTTATACCTAAGGGGGAGAGGTAGTGTGCTATGCAAAGCACCAATATAACACACACTCAAGAGATTTTACTGATAGCAAGACTAGCTATAGGATTTTTATATTTGTTTCATCCACTCCTAAGCTAGATTACATACTTGCCAACATTTCTATGATTGATTTTCTATTATAAACAAATAATATCAATGGACATATGGTAATTTGTTCTCGATTTCCATGCTAATTATTCTCGTCTTGTATGTAAATGAGGTTATCTATGTCTGTAATGGGGGGGGGGGGGGGCTTGTAAGCACCACAACATTTCAGAGTCCACAACTGCTATCAAAGAGGAAAGTCACCAAGTCCTCCTGAGCCCTCTCCCTTGCAGTTGCACCTGTGACCTCATCCACTGGAGCTGCAGGGAACTGAATGGGGAATCATATCTCTTACTTGGCAGCAAGGTTAGATCACGAGGGCTGAATGACACCTCGTCCCTAGGTGAATCTGGTGCTCCTTCATTGGGAAACAGCGGGGGACTTGCTCCCCTTTTGTGACAGAAGCTCGGGAAATGAAGGAAGTAATAGACAGCTGGCCCTGAAGTGAGTAGATTTGGAAGGGAAACCCTCATTTTCCCTTTGCTTTTTGAAGGCATTTTCCAAAGAAAAGCTTAGTAAAGTAACAAGGACAACAGCTCTTCATGACCACTTCACACCGCCATCTTGTTCCACCCCCCAAGTTACTTAGTTTGATTGAAAGGCATTGAATGAAATAAAAAAAGGAACTATTTAATGCCAACATCAGTGTTTCAGTAACTGCCTGCTTTGAGGGAATGAAAAGAGACTGAGAAAATTGAGATATTTATATTTTAAAACCTTTCATTGACCAATCAAAAACCTGCAAAAAGCCCATGTGATTTATACTTACCAATACTGAGGCTGAGCAGTTCTTATATTTAGAAAATTTTGGAATCATGATATTTGACCAGTCATTACAAAGATGCAAATGGATTTTTAAACAATCTAAACAAATTTTTACCTTCAAGCCACTTAACTAAAGTAGACCTAAAACCTCAGAAGTTAATTTACAAAATGATTTATATATTTATTTATTTATTTATTTTAATTTTTTCTATACCGGCAATCGTGATAACATCACATCAAGCCGGTTTACAATAAACAATGGGGTAATAACCGGAACCAAGAACAAATATGTAATATACATATTATAAATGCAGTTACAATAAACAAGGAAACATGCAACTGGGAGTAAGAAGAAGAAAAGATAGTAACTTTAACATGGTGTATAAACCTGTATATATATGTATATATATGTAAAAGGGCTTTTGAAAATTGCTACTTCTACACAATTAACTTTTTAAAATTCACTCTATAGGGATGAATAGTTAAAAGGTTTTACGTGAGTAAATGCACTTTTGAAAATTGCTATGTAATATGCTACTTTTATGTATGTAAATCTTTTTGAAAACTACCTTGACAGTGTAAAGGATGAATTTTAGAAAACTGTCCATTCAGTTTTAATATTAAAACCCAAAAGACTAACTGTTTTCATCTTGTAGATCCAGTGCTGTTGAAGACACACCCATTGTGGGTCTATTTTTCCCATATATTGAATTCACCACTCAGTCCACTACTATACGATGTAGCTCTAAATAGTGATTCACCATAGGAGCCTCCCTATGGCCATGACGAATACAATTATGATGATCAATCATTCTTGTCCAAAACATTCTTTTGTTCTTGCTAGGGTAAAGCAATAGACATGGGCATATACAATGTGTGGTGGTTCAACAACTTTAGAATTTAAAATAAATAGATGGATATCCAAGAAAATATAAAATCGCACTAGTGAAGGCTTGTGGACAAATGGTACACTGTTAACAGCAAAGGAATCCACAGTCTTGTGTATAGTCTTGGGAATTTCTCAAAGAAGAGGTGTCCATAGAATGAACTATTTCCTAGCACCCAGATAGATGGATTCAGGAGCAGTGGGTTGTGCATCTCTACCAGCAGATGGAGGCGGAGCAAAGCTAACGTCATAGTATATATACTCCTGCAGTGACCTCAGCCTGCCAGTATTCTCCGTCTCCAGCAGATGATGGACATGCATTTCCCTTCTGGGGATTGTTTCAGATTTTAGAATCCAAAATAAAAGGAAAATTAATAACCCGCTCTCCTGCGGTGATACCAAATGGTCCCTCCCCCAGTTGAGAATTCCTGAGATGATTTCCGTAGTCCCTCAGATGAGCGCCTTGGTCCGGTAGCTGGTTTTTTAGCCGGTGTGGAATTAGATGTTTGGCAGTGGGTGCAGGAAATCGAGCGCAGCGGTGACAGCATATGCCCTCTCCCCCCGCAGCCGGAAACCATCTCTGTACTCAGGTGGGAAGGGCTAAGCTCAGGTAAGGTTTAAAAATAAAAAAAATTAGAAGAAATACAGAGAAGGAGGGTTTTGTGTAGGGCTTCCTTCTTCCCCAGTCTCCATGCAAGATGCGCCGTTCTAACATTCATCCCGCCCTGAAGGAGGTTAAGGGACGTTAGCAGCCTCTTATCGAAAAGCCATCGCTAGAAGGCTTTTTCACTGTGTGCCGCATGCTAGGCCACGGCGGTGTGTTTGCACACTTTTGCCTGTACGTTAGGCTGCCCTCTGCAGGACCGTCAGTTCGGTCAATGCGTCCAGGTTGTGCCCAGTTTTTGGACCCTTAGTCGAGCATCGGTTTGGACATCTAGGTTATTGCAGCATCCA
Source organism: Rhinatrema bivittatum (assembly GCF_901001135.1). Classification (NCBI taxonomy): domain Eukaryota; kingdom Metazoa; phylum Chordata; class Amphibia; order Gymnophiona; family Rhinatrematidae; genus Rhinatrema; species Rhinatrema bivittatum. Next base: position 54,440,740 of record NC_042623.1, read on the forward strand.
GATTAGACGCATGCTTAGCTGTGTGCACAATTTGGGCGCCTTGGTTGTGCGCTTAAGTTTGGGACACCTAGCTTTGTGGCGCCTAATCTTAGGATTCCTAAATTTGGGACGAATAAATAAAAAATAATGGCACCTATAGCTAAGAAACCTAAGCGCCTTTCCCTATGCGCTGCCTGTCATATCCGGGCATCTCAGCCTGGCATGCCCTCTAACTTGTGCCAGCACTATTTGAAGGCTCAGGGAGAATTATCTTCCTCTGATTTTACTAAGCCTAGTTCTTCCCAGCTTCATGAGGGTCTGGGTAAAGATGTGTCAGGAGGGACACCTGATCTTGGAACTCCCTTAACTGATTTATCAGTGGAGAAAGGTAACTCAGTGGGCACAAAACAGGTGCCTCCTGGTTTTGGCAAGGATCCTTCTGCCTTTTCTTGGGTAGAGTTTTTTTTCAAGGATTGCAATCTTTTCTTCAGGCACAGTCCTTAGCCCAGTCCAATCCTGCCAGGGTAGAGCTGCACCCCAGTACTGCTGTTAAGCGCCGAAGTACACCTAGATCAGCATTAGACATTCCTGATAAAGATCAGGATGGCACGGATGATGAGGCTGATCCTGACTCCTGACCTAGAACCTTATAGACTATGTTGTGGTTCTTTCATAGAGATGAGCTGCTGGTGCTGATTTCCCAGACTTTGAAAATGCTGGGAGTACCTGGGGCGGATTCCAATTCTGAGCCAAAGAAAAATCCCATTTTAGTTTCCTTCCGCATAGCCTCTTGTTTTTTCCCTGTGATGGAAGCCATTCAAAAATTGATTGATTTTGAATGGGGCACTCCGGAGATTAATTTCAAAAGGGGTCGAGTTTTGGAAGACCTGTACCCTTTGGATCCAATGGTGAGAGAGCGTCTGTGTTTTCCGAAAGCAGACACACTTGTTTGTGCAGTCTCCAACAAGACAACTATCCCCGTGGAGAAAGGAGCAGCCTTGAAGGATGTACACAATAGAAGGATTGAGACCATCCTTAAACAAGCATTTGAAGCAGTGGCAAAGACTTTGAAGATAGCTTCTTGTTGTACCCTGGTGGATCGCTCTTGTTTACTTCTCTCTCAGGAGGTCAATGACTCTGGAGTGAATTCCAGGGCATTTATGGAACCAGCAGCCACCTTTTTGGTAGATGCGGGCTGCGATATGGTCCACACCTCAGAGGGGTGGCTTCGAGAAGTCATGCTAGGGGATCCAAGCATTTTTGACCCTATAGAGGAGCAACCTTTCCGAGGATTTGGCCTTTCGGTAGGTCTCAGTCCTTTCATCCCAGCCAGCCCAGACGGGGCACTGGCTCGGGTAGTGGCACTTCCCGAGCCTCCCAATGAAGGTATGCTTACCCACCCCTGGAACAGGAGATAGGGGAATGCCTCTCTTTTTTTTTTATCAGAGGTCCTGGAAGTGATATGGTGGCATTTCGCAGTGTTCCTTGGACGTGATCATGGTATCTCCATGCCACTCCCCACAGAAAAAGCAGGCGGTGGAGTGTATATTATCAAGGCTTCTTAGTCTGAAGGCTATGGTTCCAGTGCCCACATGGATCAGATGATGGTGCAAGGAAGAGGGATTCAGTTTTGTAAGGAGCTGGGGAACCTTTTGGGGAAGAGGGAGTCTTTTCTAAAGAGATGGGCTCCATCTTAACCAGGGTGGAACCAGGCTGCTGGCGCTAACCTTTAAAAGGAGATAGAGCTGCTTTTAAATTAGAACAAAGAGGAAAGCCAACAGTCAATCAGCAGCGCATGATTCGGAGGGAGGTATCTTCGAAGGATACTAATGAAGCATTAGAGTTAGGGCATCCTAACTGAAATGTTCCAATAAAAAAAAAAAAAAAATTAGTCCATGTGCTTATAAGTAAAGAATCACCGGAACAAAATGATTCCAAATTATCCCTAACAACTGAAAAGCAGAATGTTAATGCAAACAAAAACCAGACTTTGAAGTGTTTGTATGCTAATGCCAGAAGTCTAAGGAGTAGGATGGGAGTGTTAGAGTGATTAGCACTGAATGATGACATAGACTTAATTGGCATCTCAGAGACATGGTGGAAGGAGGATAGCCAGTTGGATAGTACTATACTGGAGTACAAACTATAGCGCAGTGATAGAGAGGAGCAACTTAGTGATGGGGTGGCACGTTATGTCTGGGATAGCATAGAGTCCAACAGGATAAAGTCCTGCAAGAGACTAAATGCACAGTCAAATCTTTATGGGTAGAAATCACTTGTGGGTTGGGAAAAAGTATAGTGAAAGGAGTATATTACCGTCCACCTGGTCAAAATGGTTTGACAGTGAAATGCTAAGAGAAATTAGGGAAGCTAACCAAATTGGTAGTGCAGTAATAATGGCACATTTCAATTACCCCAATATTGACTGGGTAAATGTAACATCAGGACATGCAAGAAAGATAAAGGTTCTGGATGGATCTAATTCTCAATGGAGACCAAGATTTGGTGCGGGAGGTAATGGTGGTGGAGCCGCTTGGCAATTCTGATCATTACATGATCACATTTGAATTAATGACAGGAAGGGGGACATTAAGTAAATCCATGGCTCTAGCACTAAACTTTCAAAAAGGAAACTTTGACAAAATGAGGAAAATACTTTAAAAAAAAAGTACAGCTACAAAGGTAAAGAGTACACAATAGGCGTGGACATTGTTTAAAAATACCAACTTAGAAGGGCAGTCCAAATATATGGCACGCATTAAAAAGGCCAAACGATTGAAGGCATGGTTAAAAAGTGAGGTGAAAGCGGCTATTTTAGCCAAAAGATCTTCATTCAAAAATTGGAAGAAGGATCTATCAGAGAAAAAATAGGATAAAGCATAAGAATTGGCAGGTTAAATGTAAGACATTGATAAGACTGGCTAAGAGAGAATTTGAAAAGAAGTTGGCCGTACAGGTAAAAACTCATAATAAAAACTTTTAAAATATATTCGAAGTAGAAAGCCTGCGAGGGAGTCGGTTCGGCCGTTAGATGATCAAGAGGTTAAAGGGGCACATAGGGAAGATAAGGCCATTGTGGAAAGACTGAACAAATTCTTTGCTTCAGCGTTTACTGAAGAGGATGTTGAGGAGATACCCATTCCGGAGACGGTTTTCAAGAGTGATGATTCAGATGAACTGAACCAAATTATGGTGAACCTGGAAGATATAGTAGGCCAAATTGAGAAACTGAAGAGTAGTAAATCACATAGACTGAATGGTTCTTGAAAGAACCATTCAGTCTATGTGACTGAATGGTTCTTGAAAGAACTAAAAAATGAAATTTCAGACCTATTAGTAAAAATTTGTAACCTACCATTAAAATCCTCCATTGCACCTGAAGACTGGAGGGTGGCCAATGTAACCCAGATATTTAAAAGGGCTCCAAGGGAGATCCGGAAAGCTATAGACTGATGAGCCTGACTTCAGTGCCAAGAAAAATCATGAAAACAGTTATAAAAAATAAAATCATAGAACAATTAGATAGACATGGTTTAATGGAATACAGCCAGCATGGATTTACCCAAGGGAAGTCTTGCCTCACAAATCTCCTACATTTTTATGAAGAGGTGAATAAACATGTGGACAAAGGTGAACCAGTAGATGTGGTTTGTTTGGATTTTCAGAAGGTGTTCGACAAAATCCGTCATGAGAGACTTCTAAGAATAATAAGAAGTCGGATAGGAGACAATATCCTTTTGTGGATTACAAACTAGTTAAAAGAAAGAAAACAGAGAGTAGGATTAAATGGTCTTTTTCCCACAGTGAAAAAGGTAAACAGTGGAGTGCCTCAGGCATCTATACTAGGACCGTGTTTTTTAATATATTTATAAATGATCTGGAAAGGGGCACGACGAGTGAGGTGCTTAAATTTGCAGATGACACAAAATTATGTAGCGAAGTTAAATCTCAAGTGGATTGTGATAAATTGCAGGAGGACCTTGTGAGACTAGAAGATTGGGCATCCAAATGGCAGATGACATTTAATGTGGACAAGTGCAAGGTGATGCATATAGGAAAAAATAACCCTTGCTGTGGTTACACCATGTTAGGTTCCACATTAGGAGTTACCACCCAGGAAAGAGATCTAGGCTTCATAGTGGATAATACATTGAAATCATCAGCTCGGTGTGCTGTGGTGGTCAAAAAAGCAAACAATGTTAGGAATTATTAGGAAGGGAATGGCAAATAAAATGATGGGTGTCATAATGCCTCTGTATCGCTCCATGGTGAGACCACATGTTGAATATTGTGTGCAGTTTTGGTCGCCGCATCTCAAAAAATATATAGTTGCAAAGGAGAAAGTACAGAGTAGGGCGACCAAAATGATAAAGGGGATGGATCGGCTCCCCTATCAGAAAAGGCTAAAGAGGTTAGTTAGGGCTGTTCAGCTTGGAGAAGATGGCTGAGGAGGGATATGATAAGAGGTTTATAAAATCATGAAAGGACTTGAAGAGGTAAATGTGAACCGGTTATTTACTCTTTCAGATAATACAAGGACAAGGGGGCACTCCATGAAGTTAGCAAGTAGCTCATTTAAAACAAATTGGAGAAAATTCTTTTTCGCTCAATGTATAATTAAGCTCTGGAATTTATTGCCAGAGAATGTGGTTAAGGCATTTAGTGTAGCTGGGTTTAAAAAAGGTTTGGATACGTTTCTAGAGCAGAAGTCCATAAATTGCTATTAATCAATAAGGATTAGTAGCTTGGGATCTATTCAGTTAATGTTTGGGTACTTGCAAGATACTTGTGACTTGGATTGGTCCCTGTTGGACACAGGATACTGGCTTGATGGACCCTTGGTCTGACCCACTTTGGCATATCTTATGTTCTTATTAAATAAAGTACCAACAAAAGTCACAAAAGCAAGCTTAGAATAAATATCACATATTCTCACAGGACAAGCAGGATGGTAGTCCTCACATATGGGTGACATCACAGGATGGAGCCCAATCATGGAAAACTTCTGTCAGTTTCCAGAACTTTGACTGGCCCCTACTGGGCATGCCCATCATGGCACTAACCCTGCAGCCAGCAGGGGTCCCCTTCAGTCTTCTTTTTTCCGTGCAGCAGTAGCCTTGCGGTAAAGGAGCTCTACAGAGATTCCTGACAGGAATTTTCCTCACGGAATTACTAAAAGTTAATTTGCCCCACAGGGGTCCCTCTTCTAACTTTTTTCAGACCGTGGTACTCCGGTAAGTTTTTACCCGTTTTCCATCGATTACTGTTGAGTTTGGCCCTCGCGGCCTACTGGCCGTCGACCGTACCGTGGCTCGATTTTTTGCCATGGCGTCGGGGTTCTGTCGGTGCCCGGACTGTACCCGCACCATGTCTATCACAGAACCCCATAAAGTCTGTGTAATGTGTCTAGGACGCGAGCACGATGTCTTGACCTGCACCAAATGTGCCCTAATGACACCAAAAAGTTGCAAGGCCAGAATGGAGAAGATGGAACTTCTCTTCCGTACTCAAACCCCGACTCCATCCATTGCATCGACGTCGTCAGAGCTGGCACCGTCAACTTCGCGCCAGCATCGACCACCGACCAGTGACCGCCCGGCATCGACGACTTCTCAGCCATCGACACTCTCTACTCCCCCTCAGGATCGAGGGGATCGCAGGGACAAACATCGCCATCGACACCGTAAGTCTTGGACCATCGAGGGAGCGAAATCATCGACCTCGCCATCATCTGAGCCGCTGTCGAAGAAACCCCGTCCAGAAAAGGCACTGACTGTTTCTGTGACCGGGTCACCGAGACAAACCTCACCTGACAGGGGATTGGGAGCCGCGACTCCGCCTTTAATGGTGGTCCCTCCGGCTATGCCTCTGCCTCCCTCTTCTGTTCCGGAGCCGGGACTGCTTGCTCCAGGTCTCCGAGAACAACTGGACTGGATGGTTCAGGAGGCCATCGATAAGGCAATGCAACGACTTCAGGTTCCTCTGACACCGGTACCGATTGCGGAACCGATCATCGACCCGATTCTGGCAGCGCTGGCATCGCTGCTCTCCAGGATGGAAGTGCTCATGGCCGCTTTTCCACCGATGGATCCCAGGTCTCCGATGGCTCCGGTGCCATCCCTACTTACATTGTCATCGGGAGGAGAAACATCGTTCTGCATCCCTCCATCGGAAGTTCTGCCTCAGCCATTGATGCCAATACGTCCCTCGCCACCGATCCAACCATCGGTGCCGATATGTCCATCGGCACCACCGAGCCATCCATCAATGCCCTCGATGCCTGTGCCGGTGCCTTCGATGCCTTCATCGGTGCCTCCGATAATTCCTTCGGAGCCTAGACCAGGACCTTCCGGTATCCCACCATCCCGTCCCCTTCTAGTTCCTAGAGGGACAGGTGCTGATCCTTATGATACCTGGACTGATGATTCCTCTCCAGACACCGATGATTTACCTTCACCACCTTCACCCACTGAAAGTAGGAAGCGTTCTCCTAAAGAAGACCTCTTCTTTATAAATTTTGTGAAGGAAATGTCTGAATTGGTTCCCTTCCAATTACAGACTGAACAGGATGATAAGCACCAGATGATGGAGTTGCTCCAATTCCTGGATGCCCCTAAAGTAATCACCTCTATCCCTATCCACCAGATTCTTCTGGATTTCCTGAAGAAGAACTGGGAACATCCTGGCTCCATTTCTCCAGTCCACAGGAAAGCTGACACTACCTATTTGGTGCAGTCAGCTCCAGGCTTTCAGAAATCACAGTTAGATCACCACTCGGTAGTGGTGGAGTCTGCACAGAAGAGAGCAAAAAGGTCGAAGCCTCACTCTTCTGTTCCACCTGGCAAGGAACAGAAGTTCCTAGATGCCATCGGTCGCCGAGTCTTCCAAAGGTCCATGCTCATCTCCCGGATTGCCGCCTATCAGCTTTATATGACCCAATATAATAGGGTCATTTTTAAGCAGATACAGGACTTCTCGGACTCCCTGCCTCAGCAATTTCAAGAACAATTACAAACCCTAGTAAACAAGGGTTTTGAGGCAGGCAAACATGAGATCAGAACATCTTAAGACATCTTTGATTCTTCTACTAGAGTATCTGCAGCTGCAATTTCAGCGAGATGGTGGGCCTGGCTCAAGTCTTCTGACCTATGCCCGGAAGTACAAGACAGGTTATCCGACCTGCCTTGTATTGGAGATAATCTGTTTGGCGAACAGATTCAACGGACGGTGGCGGAACTAATCGACCATCATGAGACCCTAAGACAGCTCTCTCTGATGCCTCCGACTTCTCTTCAAAACAGCCCTTCAGGAAGGGCTCTAAAAAGTCCTACTTCCGCCCGAAGAAGTCCTACCCGCCACCAACCAGATCCCGTGCCATGAGACCTTATCAGAAACCTCAGTCTCGTCAAACACGTAAACAAAAGCCACAAGTAGCTCCTCAACCAGGGCCTGCTTCAGGCTTTTGATTTCCACCTAGAGAGCAAAATGCCAGATTCCACTGCCTCACATACCAAAGGGAGGTTGATTGTGCCACTTCCACAACATATGGCACTTAATCACCTCAGACCAATGGGTATTGGCAATAATTGCTCAAGGTTACCATCTAAACTTTCTCTCCATGCCTCCGGACTCCCCACCTCTACCGATGTGGGAAAACATCCGATCACTCCATTCTTCTGGATCAAGAGGTCTGCCTCCTTCTCCAGTCCAAAGCAATAGAACCCTTACCATACTCTCAGCACGGCCTAGGGTTCTATTCCCGGTACTTTTTAATCCCCAAAAAATTGGGAGGCGTTCGTCCTATTCTGGACCTTTGGGCCCCCTCAACAAGTACCTCCAGTGAGAAAAGTTCAAGATGGTCACCTTGGGCTCGCTTCTACCTCTTCTACAAAGAAGAGACTGGCTCTGCTCTCTGGACCTCCAGGACGCAAACTCTCATATTGCGATAGCTCCATCTCATCACAAATACCTGAGGTTTCTAGTAGGCCCCAAGCAATATCAATATCGAGTGCTTCCATTCGGCCTAGCGTCTGCGCCACGAGTCTTTACAAAATGCCTCATAGTCGTCGCAGCCTTCCTCAGAACCCAAGGTGTTCACGTCACCCCTACCTGGACGATTGGTTAATCAGGGCTCCTACTCAGCAAGCTGCTCTGTCGTCCCTCAATCTAACCTTACACACTCTAATTTCATTAGGATTTCTCATCAACTACAACACATCCTACTTAGTCCCATCTCAAACCTTGTCGCTCATTGGGGCAGACCTGGACACCTTGCAGGCAAAGGCTTTCCTGCCTCGACAACAAGCACTAACTCTCGTGTCTCTTGCTCACCAGCTGCAGTCTCAACACTCTGCAACTGCACGCCAATTTCTCGTCCTCCTGGGACACATGGTGTCCTCAGTCCATGTCATACAAATGGCCCGCTTGGCCATGAGACTCATGCACTGGACTAAGGTCTCAATGGGCTCAATCCATTCAGCCCCTGTCGACTGTTGTCCATGTCACAGACTCACTCCTTCGGTTTCTTGCCTGGTGGAAAAATCAGATCAATCTCCTCCAGGGCTTGCCCTTCCAGGCTCCAGACCCTCAAATCACTCTCACAACTGACATTTCCAACCTCGGATGGGGAGCCCACGTGGCTGATCTGCAGACACAAGGATCTTGGTCTCCAGAGGAAGCTAAACACCAAATAGGTTTCCTGGGGCTTCGAGCAATCAGATATGCTCTCAGGACTTTTGAGGATCGCCTCTCAAATCAAGTCATCCTGATTCAGACGGACAACCAGGTGGCCATGTGGTACATTAACAAGCAGGGAGGCACGGGCTCCTTCCTTCTGTGTCATGAAGCTGCGCAGATTTGGGCGGAAGCTCTCTCCCATTCGATGTACCTCAGGGCCACCTACTTGCCGGGAGTGGACAATGTGCTGGCAGACAAGCTGAGTCGCATCTTTCAACCGCACGAGTGGTCTCTCAACCCCTCAGTAGCGAACTCCATCTTCCAACAATGGGGATATCCTCGGATAGACCTCTTTGCGTCCCCACAAAACCGCAAAGTGGAGAACTACTGCTCTCTCTCATTCGCAGCAAACACTCTCAACCCAGAGACATATTCTCCCTCTCATGGGCAACCGGTCTGCTCTATGCATTCCCTCCACTTCCTCTTCTCTCGAAGACTCTCGTGAACATAAGAACATAAGAAAATGCCATACTGGGTCAGACCAAGGGTCCATCAAGCCCAGCATCCTGCTTCCAACAGTGGCCAATCCAGGCCACAAGAACCTGGCAAGTACCCAAAAACCAAGTCTATTCCATGTAACCATTGCTAATGGCAGTGGCTATTCTCTAAGTGAACTTAATAGCAGGTAATGGACTTCTCCTCCAAGAACTTATCCAATCCTTTTTTAAACACAGCTATATTAACTGCACTAACCACATCCTCTGGCAACAAATTCCAGAGTTTAATTGTGCGTTGAGTAAAAAAGAACTTTCTCCGATTAGTTTTAAATGTGCCCCATGCTAACTTCATGGAGTGCCCCCTAGTCTTTCTACTATCCTAAAGAGTAAATAACCGATTCACATCTACCCATTCTAGACCTCTCATGATTTTAAACACATCTATCATATCCCCCCTCAGTCGTCTCATCTCCAAGCTGAAAAGTCCTAACCTCTTTAGTCTTTCCTCATAGGGGAGTTGTTCCATTCCCCTTATCATTTTGGTAGCCCTTCTCTGTACCTTCTCCATCGCAATTATATCTTTTTTGAGATGCGGCGACCAAAATTGTACACAGTATTCAAGGTGCGGTCTCACCATGGAGCGATACAGAGGCATTATGACATTTTCCGTTTTATTCACCATTCCCTTTCTAATAATTCCCAACATTCTGTTTGCTTTTTTGACTGCCGCAGCACACTGTACCGGCGATTTCAATGTGTTATCCACTATGACACCTAGATCTCTTTCTTGGGTTGTAGCATCTAATATGGAACCCAACATTGTGTAATTATAGCATGGGTTATTTTTCCCTATATGCATCACCTTGCACTTATCCACATTAAATTTCATCTGCCATTTGGATGCCCAATTTTCCAGTCTCACAAGGTCTTCCTGCAATTTATCACAATCTGCTTGTGATTTAACTACTCTGAACAATTTTGTGTCATCTGCAAATTTGATTATCTCACTCGTCGTATTTCTTTCCAGATCATTTATAAATATATTGAAAAGTAAGGGTCCCAATACAGATCCCTGAGGCACTCCACTGTCCACTCCCTTCCACTGAGAAAATTGCCCATTTAATCCTACTCTCTGTTTCCTGTCTTTTAGCCAGTTTGCAATCCACGAAAGGACATCGCCACCTATCCCATGACTTTTTACTTTTCCTAGAAGCCTCTCATGAGGAACTTTGTCAAACGCCTTCTGAAAATCCAAGTATACTATATCTACCGGTTCACCTTTATCCACATGTTTATTAACTCCTTCAAAAAAGTGAAGCAGATTTGTGAGGCAAGACTTACCCTGGGTAAAGCCATGCTGACTTTGTTCCATTAAACCATGCCTTTCTATATGTTCTGTGATTTTGATGTTTAGAACACGTTCCACTATTTTTCCTGGCACTGAAGTCAGGCTAACCGGTCTGTAGTTTCCCAGATCGCCCCTGGAGCCGAGTGAAGTTACGTCAGGACAAGGGAACCATGATCCTGATAACACCTCACTGGCCATGCCAAGTGTGGTTTCCAATACGTCAGGATCTCTCCATCCGCAGGCACATTCCCTTGGGAAAGGACCCGCTTCTGATCACTCAAAACGACGGGTGCCTACGCCATCCCAATCTTCAAGCCTTGTCCCTGACGGCATGGATGTTGAAAGGTTAATCCTTCAGCCACTTAACCTTTCTGAACCAGTTTCCCGGGTCTTGATTGCTTCACGGAAGCCTTCCACGAGAAAATCTTACTCTTACAAATGGAAAAGGTTCACGTCATGGTGCTCTTCTCAGTCCCTTGACCCTTTTTCCTGTCCAATCCCGAAGTTTCTGGACTATCTCTGGCATCTATCAGAGTCAGGCCTTAAGAATGTATGTGAGTGCGGTAGCTGCCTTCCATAAAGGATGTCCCTATATCAGTACAACCCTTGTAACACGAAGGGCTTGCTCAACATCAAGCCTCCACTACGTCCTCCGGCCCCTTCTTGGGACCTTAATCTGGTTTTGGGTCGGCTCATGAAACCACCATTCGAGCCTCTTCACTCTTCTGAACTTCGATATCTCACATGAAAAGTGATTTTCCTTTTGACTATCACTTCAGCTCGCAGAGTTAGTGAATTGCAGGCTCTAGTTACCTATCCGCCTTACACTAAACTTCTGCAGGACCGGCGGTACTCCGTACTCACCCTAAATTCTTACCTAAGGTAGTTTCGGATTTTCATCTCAATCAATCCATCATACTACCTACCTTTTTTCCCAGGCCCCATGCCAATCCAGGAGAACAGGCTCTGCATACCTTTGACTGTAAATGGGCTCTAGCGTTCTACCTAGACCGTACAGCTGCCTACAGGGAAAGCACTCAATTGTTTGTCTCTTTCCACCCTAACAAGTTGGGGAAGCCTGAGGGTAAGCAGACTCTCTCCGCCTGGTTGGCAGACTGCATATCCTTCTGCTATCAGCAAGCGGGTATTCCATTTCAAGACCGTGTTAAAACACACTCTGTGAGGGCCATGGCGTCTTCAGTAGCACACCTACGATCAGTGCCGCTTCCTGACATTTGCAGGGCTGCTACCTGGAGTTCTCTCCACACCTTTGCAGCCCACTATTGCTTGGACAAAGCCGGAAGACAAGATTCCATCTTCGGCCAGTCTGTCCTTCGCAACCTATTTACAACGTGACATACCTACACACTTCCGCCTGCCCGGTGGGGTTCAGGATGCCCTCTACCAAATTCCACCCCAGTTGTTGTGCCTGTTGCACGCCTTTGGGTACATTTGGTGCATGATCGGACATCCTCAGCTCGGTACTCACCCATATATGAGGACTACCATCCTGCTTGTCCTGTGAGAAAGCAAATGTTGCTTACCTGTAACAGGTGTTCTCACAGGACAGTAGGATGTTAGTCCTCATGAAACCCGCCCCGCAGTGTTGGGTTCATAACATTTTATTATTTTATTTTTCGGCACTGCCTGTAGCTTTTAAATAAGACTAAAGGGGGACCCCTGCTGGCTGCAGGGATAGTGCCATGCTGGGCATGCCCAGTAGGAGCCAGTCAAAATTCTTGAAACTTTGACAGAAGTTTTCCGTGATTGGGCTCCATCCTGTGATGTCACCCATATGTGACATCACCCATATGTAACATCCTGCTGTCCTGTGAGAACACCTGTTACAGGTAAGCAACATTTGCTATCTATTTTATCTAAAACTGTAGTAGTTATTTTGCATATGTACTCTTTAAGGAGGGATTTAATTTACTTATTTTGACTTACATTTTTTATATTCTTGTATTGACTTTCCTTTGTTTACTATGAACAGTAATATATGGTCTATATACTAAATGTAGATTACAACAAGATCACAGTAGCATAGTAGATGCCAGCAGAAAAAGACCAATTGGCCCATCCAGTCTGCCAAGTTTTTCCTGTTTATTTTTTATTTATTTAAAAAAAAAATATTCCATATCTTCCAACAACACTGAATTCAGTGCAGATTACTACAAATTTTTAAAAATTCAAATAATAGACATGAAATTTATTAAAACATCTTGCAAAAGATAGACCCCAACTACCAGCCATAAAGTGTGATCACCATGGTCATTTTATTAAATCCTTTCATGCTGATGATGCACTGTGCCAAATAAATATTTCACTGATTTTTATATAGCGTCTTTAATTCTTCATTATGCTGTTCTTTGGTTTTATCCTGTCTATTAAGTTTCTCATCTCTTCTTGTGTTCTCTTTATCTTTCTATTCAGTTTACCCAATACTACTTTGTCCTTTTTTCTTCATGACACTATATTTCAAAGACTTTTCCATCCGGGAGAAAGATTAGTCTTGAGGAAGTCCTGAGACATGGGTTGGTAGACTCTCCATCCGCAGGCACATTTCCTTGGGCAAGCCCCCTTTGCACCAATCGGGCGGCGCACCCTCGCTCCCCAACGCCACCGCATCACTTCCCCCACCCCCCACTCCCCGCTACCGGACGCTGTTAGAATAATCAAAATTACTAACAGCGTGCTGCAGGAAGAGCTGTGGGAGATCCAGAGCCAGATCGGGTAGGCAGCTGCTGACAAAATTACTAACAGCGTCCGAGGGGGGCGGGGAAGTGGCCGGCCTCGATTCCTTGCCTTGTGCATCATTTTCCGGTGCTGGGCGAAAGGGGCTTGCCGTGCTTCAGCAGAGGAACCTAAAATTTAAAAAATAATAATAATAAAAAATCTGCCTGCCAGTCAGCAGGTTAGAAAAACGGACACTCAATTTTACCAGCGTCCGTTTTCCTAACTTGTGGCTGTCAGCAGGTTCAAAAACCAACGTCAGTAAAATAGAACGTCAGTTGTCGGACCCGCTGACAGCCAGCTCTACTGCTAATAAAGAGGTGCTAGGGACGCACCATTGTCTCTAGTGCCTCCTTATTAGCACGTGGCCTTATTTAAATAGAAAATCATGCGCCCAGGAGAGGTGCCTGGGCGCATCAGAAGAGCAGGCGCTCAATAAGGAGCACCCACTCTCCTGTGATTTTTACAGTATCAGCCTGTCTGTATTTCTATATCTTTTATTCGGCCCTTCTCTCTCTACACTTGCCATTCCACTTACAGTCTGTCCTCTGCTACTTGTGCATCCTTCTTCCCAGGGACGGATTGGCCTGTTGGGGCTTCGGGCATCCCTGGTGGACCGGTCCACCCAATTATGTGGTTGGTGTTGATCGCAGTGGACTACTGCCTGCGGAGCCATTACAACCAACACTAGGCTCCCAGTGCTTCTCGCATAATAGGAGGCTCCTGCTATCTATATTTATATTTGGCCTGTTCTGCTGCATTCCCGGTGGGCGCTGTGGCCTCCCTTAGCTGGTGAGAAACCTGACAGCCAGAAACGTGATTATAGCATGCTATAGAATTCCTAACATTCTATTTTCTTTCTTAGCCACCACAGCTCACTGAGCAGATGATTTCAACATATTATCCATGAAGATGCCTAGATCCTTTTCCTGGGTAGTGACTCCTAATGTGGAATCTTGCATTGTGTAGCTCTTTGGTTGTCCAGTCTTGCAAGATCCTCTTGGGATTTAACAACTTTGAATAATTTTGTATCATCAACAAATTTGATCACCTCACTCCTTCCCATCTCTAGGTCATTTATGAATATGTTAATAAGTAGCAGTCCTAGTACAGATCCCTGGGACATTCCACTATTCACCTTTCTCCATTGAGAAAACTGACCATTTAGCTCTACTCTCTGTTTTCTTTTTTTTTAACCAGTTCTCCATCCACAACAGAACATTGCCTCCTATCCCATGACTTTTTAATTTCCTTAAGAGTCTCTCATGAGGGACTTTGTCAAACACTTTTTGAAAATCCAGATAACACTATATCATCTTTCTCATCTTTATCCACATATTTATTTACACCTTAAAAAAATATAGCAAATTAATGAGGCAAGAATTCCCTTGACTAAATCATTGTTGACTTGTCTCATTAACCATAGCCTAGACTACCCCACTCTTATTAGGGAATGATGAGACAGGTACATGAGTACAAGTAACTTCAACTTGATGCAGAAGTGAATAATGAGTCAAAGCAGTGGTCATAGTGATGACCGAAATTAGGCTGTGCTAGATTGTAACGACAAGAGATGGTTCAGTGAGAGCAAGTGGGAGGTGAGTTTATTTTGAAAACCCTGCATGAGGTTTAAGCCACAGAATTTGTCCATGCTACAAAGCAGGTGCAAAGACCACGGGTACTAACATACAGTGCAGTTGCTTACCTGTTACAGGTATTCTCCTAGGACAGCAGGATGTTAGTCCTCACATGTGGATGGTAGTCCTCACATGTGGGTGACATCATCCGATGGAGCCCGGCATGGAAAACTTTTATCAAAGTTTCTAGAAGCTTTGACCAGTTCACTGAGCATGCCCAGCATACCGCTATCCGCACATCCACGCAAGGTCCCCTTTCAGTCTCGTAACATAGAAGGAAACAATTATGAGCGAAAAAATAAACAACAAACTGGAGGGAGAACCCAACTCTGTGGTGAGATGGGCAGAATTCCTGAAGACTAACATCCTGCTTTCCTAGAACACCTGTTACAGGTAAGCAACTGCGTTTTCTCTTAGGACAAGCAGGATGGTAGTCCTTACATGTGGGTAAATACCAAGCTTCAGACTGTCCCTGAGAACAGGAAAGGCTAACAACGACCGAACAAAGTGCCAACTGGCACAACACAACTGCGGCACTGTAGGTCAGTCAGGAACTGTCCGGTTCCCATAGAAGCATGAAGAGTTGGTTTCAGGCCTGGAACAGGTTGCGCAGGACGGATTGACCGAAAGCTTATTCCTGGCGCCTGTCTTTTTCCAAGCAATAATGAGCTGCCAAAGTGTTAAGAGAACTCCAGGTTGTGGCCCTGCATATTTCGACAATGGGGACTGCAGGTAGATGAGCCACCGACATCGCCATAGCCCGCACAGTGTGAGCCTTTACTCTGCCAGCTATATGCTGGCTTTACTCTGCCAGCATATAGCAGAAGGCAATGCAATCCACAAGCCAATTCGACAAGGTTTGTTTACCCACTGCAACTCCCAGTCTGTTGGGATCAAAGGATACAAACAGCTGAATGGACTGCCTATGGCTGGCGGTGCGATCTAGATAGAAAGCCAAGGCCCTTTTACAGTCCAAAGTATGAAGAGCCTTTTCCCCGGAGTGGGAGTGAGGCCTCAGAAAGAGAAGGTGGGTAAAACAATAGACTGATTGTTGTGAAAATCAGTGACAACCTTGGGCAGAAACTTAGTATGTGTGCGCAGGACCACACAATCATGGAAAAATCTTGTGTAAGGAGGGTACGTGACAAGGGCCTGAAGCTCACTGACCCTGCGAGCTGAAGTGATAGTCACCAGGAATATGACCTACCAGATGAGGAATGAGCATGAGCCATGCCAGGACAACGTTAAGATCCCAGGAAGCAAGCTTGGGCTACAAAGGGGGCTTCAACTGGAGAAGGCCCCACATGAAATGGCCTATTAAAGGCTGGACTGAAACTGGCACACCAACAAATCCCCAATGGTACGCACTAATAGCACTAAGTTTCACCCTGACTGAGCTGGTCTGAAGCCCAAATTCAGACAGATGCCACAGATTGTCCGACAGCTGGAGAAGAGGGCATGAGAAAGGATCTAAATCCTGTCCCATGCACCAGATGGAAAATCTTTTCCACTTCAAGCTATAGGACTTCCTGGTGGAAGACTTCCAAGATGCCACCAGAACCTGGGAGACGCTGTCCGAGAACGCCAAGGTCTGGAGGACTATGCGCTCAA
Organism: Rhinatrema bivittatum; assembly: GCF_901001135.1. Classification (NCBI taxonomy): domain Eukaryota; kingdom Metazoa; phylum Chordata; class Amphibia; order Gymnophiona; family Rhinatrematidae; genus Rhinatrema; species Rhinatrema bivittatum. The sequence goes on from NC_042623.1 coordinate 54,457,221, forward strand.
CATCCAAGCTGTCAGGGTCAACACCTGGAGATTCAGATGGCTAGTGCCCTGATTCTGCGAGATAAGATCGGGTGCCATCCCCAGCCGGATGGGTGCCCGCACCGACAGGTCCTGCAGAAGCAAGAACCTTGTTGGGGCCAAAAGGGAGCCACGAGGATCATGGTCCCTCTGTCCTACTGAAGCTTCAGCAGCATCCTCAAGAGGAATGGTAGGGGGGGGGTACACATATAAAAGACCCATCCCCCAGTGGAGGGATGGGCAAGCTGGACGTCTGCCCCTGGCACTAGGGAGCAGAAACCTGCTCACCTTTTGGTTGTGAGGGGAGGCGAAGAGGTCTACATCTGGCGTACCCCACTGGTGAAATAGTTCGGCTGCTACCTCTGGGTGGAGAGACCACTCGTGTGGCTGAAAGGAACGGCTTAAATGGTCCGCCAGCACATTGATATGATCCAGTTGGTATGTCACTCGGAGAGACATCCCCTGTGAAAGGGCTCAGCTCCACACTTGCACTGCCTTATGGCAGAGGAGGACCGAGCCCTTACCGCCCTGCTTGTTGATATACCACATCGCAGCCTGGTTGTCCGTCCAAATCAGGACATCCTTGTGCAACAACTGGTCTCTGAATGCCCACAAGGCATATCGGATCGCCCAAAGCTCCAGGAAGTTTGACAGTGGGCATCGCTGGCGGTCTAGAGACCCTTTGTGTGGATCCCAAGCCCTGAGGAGAGGCATTGGTGGTGAGGATCACCTGAGGTAGAGAAACTTGGAAGGGAAGCCCCCTCTCCAAATTGGAGAGGTTCTCCTACCAAGACAGAAACGCTCGCAGAAGGTCCGTGACTGCGACAGGAGTCTTGAGGTCCTGGGAGGCCTGTCGCCACTGGGACTGCAAGGTCCACGGAGCCCCCCACATGCACAGGCAGACGAGAGGGGTCACATGGACGGAAACTGCCATATGGCCTAGCAAGCGGAGCAAAAGGTGGGCGGATACCTGCCAACTGTCCCGACAAAGGTGGTTAGTGAAGCCAAGGCACTAACCCAATCCCTGGGCAGAAACGCATTTTCCTGTGCCGTGTCCAGCCTGGCCCCTATGAAGTCCAGCTGAGGAGATGGACAGAGATGAGACTTGGGGTAGTTGATAACAAACCCCAACATCTGTAGCGCTGCATAGTCAGAGCCAGCGCACTCAGGGCTCCTGCCTGGGAGTCGCTCTTGATCCAGCCAGTCGATTGATGCCTAAGGTAAGCCACCACCACTGCCAAGCATTTGGTGAAAACATGGGGGGCGAAAGCCAACCCGAAAGGCAGCACCCTGTATTGGTAATGAGCCTTCCCCACCACAAAGCAGAGGAACTTCCTGTGGCCGGGGAGAATGCTATGTGAGCGTACCTTCCTTGAGGTTGAAGGAGTAAAGCCAGTCTCCTCCTCTGAGGAGGGGGATTAGCGTCCCCAGAGAGACCATCTTGAAATTTTCTCTTGCGAGAAATTTGTTCAGCGCCCGGAGGTTGAGGATGGGGCACAAGCCACCATTCCTTTTCGGGGTGAGGAACTACCTCGAATAGAACCCTTCGCCTTACTGGGAGCAAGGGACTGGCTCTACCGCACCTGCTGTGAGAAGAGCGGAGAGCTCCGTTTGAAGTATAACCTGCTATGCGGACGAAACCCCACGATGGACATGGAGGAGAGGTCCCTGGGCGATGGCTGAAGTTGAGACAATACCCCGATGGATGATAGAAAGGACTCATCGGTCCGAAGTGATCTCTTTCCAGCGATGGGTGAAGCTGAGAAGCCTGCCCCCTACTTAGGGATCCGATATCAAGGGTATGGTTGACTGACTTCCGCTTCCTCACCGCCAGACAAAGTCCATGGCTGGGGCTGGCTGGGGTGCTGCCTGGGGCGCTGGCTGGGGTCTAGGTGCTCGCTGCTGGCAAGACAGCCCCTAGAGCTAGTTCGTGGCATACGAGCCCAGGAGGCTGGAGGATGATAATTCCTCTGCCGGTAAAAGGGCTTCTGGGAAACCCACACTGGAGGACGTCTGGCCGAGGACGGGCCTTTCGAGGCACTGGCAGACAGCTGTTGAAGGGTATTGTGATGATCCTTCAGCTGCACTACCGCATCCCGGACTTTGTCTCTGAAGAGGTTTTCACCTTTGCAGGGGAAGTCGGCTAGCCGTTCCTGGACCTCCAGCTGGAGGTCAGAGGCTTTAAGCCATGCCATCCTCTGGGCACTTGTGCCCACTGCGGCTACATGGACTGCTGCCTCAAAGACATCATAAGTGGATCGCACCTTATGCTTTCCAGCATCTTGACCCAGCAGAATGATGGCTGAGAGGGCTTCCTGTTGTTGTTGAGGCAGGCCCTCTGCAAAGTCCTGAACCTGCTTCCAAAGGTTGCGGTTGTACTAGGACATGTAGAGCTGATAGGCAGTGATGCGGGCCACCAGCATAGCGCCCTGGAAGACCTTCCTGCCAAAGCATTCAAGCTCTCTTCTTTCTCCTTGGAGGGGCAGAGGCGAGGGTGCGAAATCGCCGGGCCTTCTTCAAGGCGGACTCCACGACCACCGACTGGTGGAGGTGCTGCTTCTCAAACCCCTTGGCCTGCTGCACCAAATAGGTAGCATCAGCCTTTCTGTTGACGGGGGAGATAGAAATGGGGTGCTCCCACATGCGGAGGAGAAGGTCCTTGAAGATATCGTGGATGGGAACTGCCACGATTTCCTTCAGAACGTCGACAAACTGGAGCACTTCCAGCATTTTGTGTCACGCGTCCTCCTCCATGAGTAACTGAAAGGAGATGGCTTCAGCTATGGCCCTTACAAACCCCGCAAAGGACAGGTCCTCAGGGAGTGACCGACGCCGTTCTTCCGGCGGAGAGGGCTCCGAGAGGGGGTCATCTGAATATTCAGAGGACAACTCTGTAGAATCATCTCCCTAAGAGTTGTAAGGCTCTTCCTCCTTACTAGGGCCTGCATGATGTGGACAAGGCCTGTGAGGGGCATCAACCCTGGGCTCCGATGGCCTCGGAGGCTACACAGAAACTGCGGGCATTGACGGTTCCCCTGGCATCGAGGGGACCATCCGCAGAAGACCGGATGGGCCTGGCAGAGGCTTGGGAAATCGTGGTCTTGGAACCATGACATCACCCGTCTCTTCCTCCTCGGAGGACCAGTGGAGGGCATTAGGGCCGTTGAGGAATTGAGGGTCCCTCGGGCACCAGTTGCATCGGTAGGACACCTAAAAGGATGTCCAGACCCTCTAGCAGGCGCGCTAAAACTGACGGCGGAGGCTCGGGCACCGGTATGGGGGCTGGTGGCACTGGCAGCTCAACACTCTGAAGCGCCTTGAGCACCGCGGACTGCACCCTGCGGTCCAACTCCTCCTGAAAGTCCAGTGTAACCAGGACTGAGGAAGGGGGGACAAGGTGTCACCGGCACTTCCTCGGATCTCCGAAGAAGCACGTTGCCCGGCACCGATATTGGTGAGGAAGGCCTAGGACTACCGGGGAAACCAGAGGATGGGGCCTCCGATGGCCGATGTCGCTTCAGTGACAGCCCGGCAACCAACTGCACCGCACCGGAACCGGAGCCATGCATCGACAACGACCAGTGACGATGCTTACGTGATCTCCCTTGGTACTCAGACCGGTCTTTCCCCGGTGCCGAGGAAGCAGAGGATCCCGAAGTACGGGAGAGTGGTGAGATCATCAAAGCTCTCTCACCATCCCCGCGATCCTTCGAAGGACCAGTGAGAGGGATAACGAGGGGAAACTTGTTGAGAGGTTCCCCATGACCTCTTGGAGTTGAGGGATCCTAAGCAGGAGTAGAAGGAGCAGGCTTGGGCACCACGAAAAGTTTCTCCATCTTATCAAAATGCGCCCATTGGCCCTTTGGAGTTATCTGGTCACACAGAGAACACCCACGGACATTGTGCGAGGCCCCCAGGCAGAGGATACAGACCTCATGCAGATCTGTGATGGACATGGGCACTGGGGGCACCGTCGAAAACCAGTCAACGCCATGAAAAAAATCCCGGCGTGCGGTCAGCAATAACCGGCGGCCACCACGCAGTGAATAGTCAGGAATCGCCAGCAAAGTTGGAAAAAGGTAATAAACCTACCACACCGAGGTGGCACTGACCGCAAAGGGGGACCCGATGAGGAAAAACCTGGGAAAAGACCCGAAACTTGTCAAGAAAACAAGAAAAAGTAAGAGCTCCACAAGGCAACTGCACCGCAGAAAAGAAGATACTGAAGGGAGACCTCGTGTGGATGCGCAGATAGCGGTATGCTGAGCCTGCTCAGTTTGCTGGTGAAAGCTTCTAGAAACTTTGACAAAAGTTTTCTATGCCAGGGACCATCAGATGCTGTCACCCACATGTGAGGACTACCATCCACATATGAGGACTACCATCCTACTTGTCCTAGGAGAACTATGAAGCGGCTGGCCGATACTCTGCCTGTTGGTAAATCTGACCTTGCCTACTCTTCTTTTTGAACAACTGAGTTTTTTACTTACTCCAGTTCTGGTTCCTAGTACAAAAATAACAATATCCTTAAAAACTAATTGTGCAACTATTGCCATTAAGATATTTTAGGAATCATTTGACATGCTGTAAAACAGTACCAAGTGCAGTAAATTTGTCCAAACATTCCTTTTTCTTAGGCCTTGGACAGAAGTAACAAGAGCGAAAAGGAGAAAACAGATGCATTCTATGAAAATCGTAAACAAGAAATAGAGAACCTGAAGATAGAATTAAAGAAGACTGTAGAAGGTAATGATTTTGAGAGAGACTATAGAAGACATGATTCCTACCAACTAATATTGCTTGTAACACATAATTTTTTTCTCTACAAACAGAAGAGTGGGAAAGACTTTTGAAAACCTAACCAAACCAAAATTATTTCAAACAATGAAAATGATATTTTCCCTTAGAAAGTGAACTATTGTCAGGTTCAGCAATGACCTCCATCCTTTCCCTCATTGAAAAAAGGAAATCAAGCCAGAACAATAGCACTGGAATGGTAAAATGGAAAGTCCCAAGGCATGGTTGGTGACTGACTATTGAGCATGTGCCAGATAAAGCACCATTACTATATGCAGCATACTGATGGCAATTAGTGGGTTTGTCTAAGCAAAAATATTACGTTTTTAGCCTTCTCCTGGGCAAGTGAATTATAGGTGATCCTTACATTTTTTTTATTGGGGGACTGCCTGGATCAGTGTTTCATGGCATTTATTTTCTTCCAAGATCTTGATTTTAATAGTATTTTAAATAAAATTCTGTGTGTAGGAAGAAAACTGGGAGCTCTGGTAGCGTGCTGCTCTGTTGGCCCTTTAGCGAGGCAGAAATGATACTGTGTTCTGGCTTGTTAGAGATTGGCATTGACCTCTTAAGACACACTCAGCAAGTACAAGATGTGTTGTTTTGGTTTCAAACATGCCATTGTTTGCATGTAAATAAATACACTGCAACTAAGGTAATCAAATTTCAGAGTTTGACCCCCTTCACCTCTGGGTAGACATATGTATCAGAATTAATGTTGCTAAGAAGTGAGAGGGAATAAGAAACATTTTGCTAAGCTTTATTTATCCTGATAGCCATTGTATTATTTTCAGATAATAACCAAGCCCTCAGCCATATACTTACCAAAAAAAAGAAAATGAATTTTGTAGCATGGACACTATCCCATGTGCTAATTAGTGTTATGGCTTTGCTGCTAATTTATTTATTTATTTTGTGTTTTTCTATACCGGCATTCGCGAAAGGTATCACATGCCGGTTTACAAATAACAAGGGGTGTAAGATACAATAAGAACATTAACAGGTGCAGATCAAAAATGTTGCAGTTACAATAAAACAGGGAAATACACAACTGGGAGCAGTGAAAAGTCGATAGGAAGTTAACAGAACAAATTTACAGATTTATGGTATTTACTAAGTAATGGAGTTTCGCAATGATATAGATTATCATGTTAAGGTAAGGTCTGAAAGTGAGTTAAGGTTCAGATGGGGTCTGGAAAGGCTTTCTTAAATAACCACGTTTTGAGTCTTTTCCTGAAAGTTGGAAGGCAGGGTTCCTGTCGCAGATCCGGTGGAATGGAGTTCCATAGAGGTGGTCCTGCTGTGGAGAAGGCCCTGTCTCTGAAAGTTATATGCTGAGAGGTTTTGGGGTGTGGTACCTATAGAGATTCTCTATAGGACTCTCTGATGGGTCTGGAGGAGGTATGTTTTCTGAATGGGATTTGCAGGTTAAGCAGAGAGTGTTGATGGATAGCTTTGTAGATAGAGGTAATGGACTTAAATATGATTCTATAGTGAATTGGCAACCAATGTAGGTCTTTGAGAATTGGAGATATGTGATCTCTTCTCCTCGTGTTTGTCAATATTCTGGCTGCCGTGTTTTGAACCGTCTGAAGAGGTTTAGTGTGAGATGAGGGTAGACCTAATAATATAGAGTTGCAATAATCTAACTTAGAGAAGATTATTGCTTGCAGGACTGTTCTGAAGTCGTGCGAGTGGAAAAGTGGTTTTATTCTTTTTAGGACATGAAGTTTATGAAAGCAGTCCTTGGTAGTTTGGTTAATAAATGATTTTAGGTTTAGCCGATATAAAATATATAATATAATATGCTAATAGATAAGTATATGTAATATACTTAATATAATTATAATTAATTATAAGTATAATTAATTATTAATTATAAGTAATTATATAATATAATAGATAATAATATGCTAATATAATATGCTAATATAATAGATAAGTTATATCTGGATAACATTAGAGCTCCCATTGAGCTGCTCTAACTTATTCGGTTAACTTAACCGGATAAGGCTGAATATAGGCACTTAACCAGTTATGATAACAAGGTAAGTTGCCCCGCCTTGATCCACCCATTGCCTGCCCCCAAGATATCTGGCTATCTGCTTAACTAGATAAATACTTATCCAGCTAAATGGCAGTCACCGAACATAGCCAGATATTCAGCGGCTGCCCCATAGCTGGATAAATCTTACTTATCCAGCTAAGTAGTGTTTGAATATATATCCCTATATGTCTTAATAATCCTGACTGTGAATTTCTTTAAGTTGTATTTGTGCTTACACTGCAAGTGCTATATGAGGTTAGTGTTTATAGCATGATACCTCTTGTTACTAGTTATTATGTTTAAGGTTTCATCGGAGCTGCTTTCCTGGAGGGCTATCGTTTGTGAGAAGGAAGCAGCTTTTACCTGCTTGAAGATGTTGTGTGTGGATTTTGCAGGTTGTATAATTATTTCTAAACACACCTGGTCTGAAATGACTGTATGAGATAACAGCTCCCTTGACCTTGTGTGAAGATCAGACTGCCGCTCCATTCCCTGGAAGAGTTGTGTTTTCCTGCTAGTGCTCCCTGCTTTCTAATGCAGTAACACTCCAGAGGATCATTGTACATATGGTTTAAAGACTGTGCAAATTTTCATTTTAAAACATACCAAAGCAAAATTACTGCCTGAAGCCCTGTGCAGTAAATTCCAAAGTTCCAGTGTTATACATCCTGTAGCCAAAAGCTTTACTACATAGACTACAGATCTTGCTGCATAACATTTTTTTTAACAGTTTTATTGGTGAGTAATAAGAAACATTACAGAAAGAACAAATTGGTAATAAAAAATGTCACTAAAAGTTACATGTATTGGCTGCATAACATTTTAGACCCCAATTATGTTTTGTAAAGTAATCCCTGAATTTTCTTTCTCCAAAGTATCTTTATAGGAGTGTTTCTTGCATGTAGGGCAAAAAGTGCCATTAAGATGTTCTCTTTTTTTTTTTTTTTTTTGTTAATTAGAACTTTTATTAGAAACCACTCTATAAAAGAGCAAAGGTACAGTATACAGCACATTTGAAATACAATAGCAAACCCAAAGGGAATTGTAGAAAACTTAATACAGTCAATGAATCATAATAAAGTCACCGATCGGGACTATATTAATAACGTTGCACTGCGATAACTCCTTACACATAAAAAGCCAGTACCTCATCTGTAAATAAGATATGAACCATTTTAAAGCAATAAAGCATGATTCATAACAAAATGAATATTTGTGTGGTTACCTAATTTTCAAACCCTGTCCAGTCTATCCACCAAGATGTTCTCTTTTCATTCTGATTTTTATTTTATTTCTGAGAAGAAATAAGCATTTAACGTTTTTAGCACCTCTTTCCTGGCCAAGCCCTCCATTCTGAATCTGAGTAAATTGGGGCGATGCTGTGCTGATTGTAATCAGCATGCCCTCACCTCCCTACCCCATCTTCATTTTAAGTATGAGCTGCTATAAGCAGCTGAAGAGTACACTCAGGACTGGAACTTTTAGAAAACAAGAGTGGATGATCACAGTACAGGATGGAAAACGTTTCATTTTTAAATAATATAAAAATATAAGAAGTTAGATATATTAAGACAAAGGAGAAATATATGAAAGATTAAATGGGGTAGTAATAGAACCAAGAAACAAACAAGTTGAGTACTTTAGGTAATGCCTGTATTTTAAATGGAGATATAGGTGTAAAGAATGTTACTGGTGTCTGCTTCTAGTTCGTTCTCTAGTGAAATGGGAGAGCCTATTCCTAAAGGATGGTCTCCACCTTAACTAGGGTGGAACCTGGCTTCTGGATCTAATATTTAAAATGGAGATAGAGCCACTTTTAAACTAAAGCATGGGGGAAAGCAGACAGTCGCACAGGAGCACGTGATTTGGAGTGAGATATCTTCAAAGGATACTCGCCTAATGGTGACATTAGAATATCCTGATAGAAAATTGTGATAAAGGCAGAAATAATGCAGGTAAATTTAAATAAAGAGCAGACAGATAAATGATTCCAAACTGCCCATTTCAACCCTCACTAAACCAACTACCCCTCTTATACCAGACACACAAGCATCCAACAAAGCCAACGAACTGGCGGTCTACTTTGAGAAAAAAATAGACACCCTCCTCGCTCCTCTCAAGGTGCCCTCTCCTCAACCGAACTACCCTCCCACTACCAGCACACAACACTCTCACCCAACCCACATGCAATATAAAGCAACTACAGCTTCGATGGCTTCCCTTGAGCAGACATCCGCCTTAGAAATTGAAAACATCCTTAGGAAGATGAAGCCCTCATCCCACCCACTTGACCACATCCCATCCAATCTACTGTTCTCCATTCCTAACATCATCGCTAAACCAATAGCAGACATCATAAACTGCTCGCTCTCCCAAGGTCAAGTCCCTGACCAACTCAAGCTTGCTATTCTCAAGCCTCTCCTTAAAAAACCTAACCTTCCACCCACTGACCCAGCTAACTTCAGACCAATTGCCAACCTCCCAATGATTGCAAAAATCATGGAGAAGGTAGTAAACAGACAACTATCCGAATTCCTAGAAGAGAATGTCATTCTAACCTCCAATCAATTTGGATTTCGAAAGTCATTGAACACTGAATCTCTACTAGCCTCGCTTTCTGATAACATCCTCATCAACCTGGAAAATGGTCAACCTTTCCTTCTCGTCTTACTGGACCTCTCCTCAGCATTCGACACTGTGAACCATACCTGCCTCATTCAGCGTCTAGCAGATATTGGTATAACAGGTTCAGCGCTCAACTGGTTCAAATCTTTCCTTGAAAACAGACAATACAAGGTCAGGATTAACAACAAAGAATCACTCCCTATCAGATCAAAGCTGGGGGTACCTCAAGGATCATCCCTTTCACCAACACTATTCAATATTTATCTCCTTCCACTCTGCCATCTACTATCTAACCTCAAGCTAACACACTTCCTATACGCGGATGACATTCAGATCCTCATCCCGATAATGGAATCCCTCCACAAAACGTGGTCTTACTGGAACAGCTGCCTTTCGGAAATCAAAAACATGCTAACAAGCCTCAACCTCGTGCTAAATAGTAGCAAAACTGAAATCCTCATAATAGCTCCAGACAAGTGCTCTCTATTCAACCCAACTAGTTCCACCCAACTCTCCTTCACATCAATCGACCACACACCACAAGAGATCTTGGTGTACTTCTGGACAACCAACTCAACTTCACCAAGTTCATAAACAATACTACCAAAGACTGCTTCTTCAAATTGCAAGTCTTAAAAAAATTAAAACCTCTTCTACACTTCCAAGACTTCCGCTTGGTACTACAATCTATCATCCTCCCTAAACTGGACTATTGCAACTCACTCCTCCTGGGCCTGCCAGCCAACACCATCAAACCACTTCAGATGGTCCAGAACGCGACAGCCAGAATTCTCACTAACACCAAAAAATGGGATCACATCACCCCTAGCCTCCAAAATCTTCACTGGCTGCCCATAAAATTTAGGATACAATTTAAATCCCTCATGATGATTCACAAGGCTCTTCACAACATCTCCCCCCTCAACCTATCCTTCCAACTACAGCAACACGTCTCCAATAGACCGATCAGAAGTGCATACCAGAACATGCTTCACACCCAGCCAACAAAAACCTCATTGAGGAAACGAGCTCTGTCCACTGCAGGTCCCCATCTTTGGAACCTGCTCCCACCGGACCTCCGCCAAGAACCATGCCTTCCGACATTCAAAAAGAAGCTAAAGACTTGGCTATTCACTCAAGCTTTCCCTGAGAGCTAAAATCTGGTGAAGCGACAGACGATATACCTACCTCTGTACATATGTTCCTGATTTATGGTTCCTGATTTATGGTTCACAGTTACATTTAATTGAGTTTATGAAAGTTCTCTTTTAATAGTTTTCCTGTATACTTGTGTTAATGTATTCTGCCTTGAGGCGACTGTTTTAATGTATTTCCGCCCTGGAGGCGACTGTTCAGTTCCTTGTAAACCGGTGTGATATGTATTCTTTACAGGAACATCGGTATATAAAAATTAAAAATAAATAAATAAATAAATTATAAATACAATTAAAAACAAACTTTGAATTGTCTGTATCCAAATGCTAGAAGTTAACAAATAAGATTGGAGATTTGGAATGTATGGCACTGACCAAAGATGTAGACATAATAGGCATCTTAGAGACCTGGTGGAAGAAGGATAACCAACAGGACCTTGGTAACAGGGTACATTGAAATGAATGGCCAGGTCAAACTAGTGAATGGGTGGCACTATATGTTAAAGATGGCATAGCTTCTAACAAAATAAAAGTCCTGCAAGAGAGAAAATGTATTGTGGAAGCTCTGTAAATAGTTATTACCTGTTTGATGGGGAATAGTATAACGATGCGGGTATTCTGTCATCACCTGGAAAGGATGAAGATACAGATAGTGAAATATTAACAGAAAATTAGCAAATTGGGCAACACGGTACTAATGGAAGATTTCAGCTATCCCAGTATTGATTGGGTAAATATCCCATCAGGCCTTGCTTTGAGGTAAGGTTTCTAAATGCCATAAATGACTGCTTCCTGGAGCAGCTGGTCCTGGAACCAATGAGAATAGAGACTACTCTAGATTTAATTCTCACTGTGATTAGATCTGGTGTGACAGGTAATGGTAGTGGGAGCCACTTGGCAATAATGATCAAATCGTAATCAACTATAACATAATTACTGAAGGAAGAACATTATGGAAAAGTATTCCAGTCGCATTTAACTTTAAAAAGGGAGACTATGATAAACTTGGGAAACTAGAAAAAAAGTAAAAGGAATGGTTGGAAAGGTTAAAAGTTTGCATGTGGTCTGGATGCTGTTTAAATACACTAGCAGAGGAGTGTGTTCAGAATGTTGAAAAACATCTACAGACAAAAACTGTCTTGAAGCAACGAAAAAGTTTTTATTTAACCAATTCAATCATCAGGCACTCTTTTTTTTTTTTTTTTTAATACATTTCCTACATTCTAATTGCCTATCCTTAAAAAACTTGCCAACATTTTTTTTAAATCTTTTATAGCACTTACCTTTTGTTGAACAAAATTGTCTTTTCTTTTTAATTTTCAGCTTCACAACTGCAGTGCTTAAATTTTAATCCCACAACTCGTCATTAGTGGTTTATGTCAGTGATTCTATACTTGAAGTTTGTTTTGCTGTTGAGTTTTTTATATAAGTATCATATTAGTTCGGTTTATTGATGACATTTTTCTTGTATGGACAGGCACTGATATTCAGTTCTACTCTTTTTTTGACTGGTTAAACACTCATGACCCCAATCTTCATTTTTCTTTCACTTTGAACTCATCTAGGATATCTTTTTTAGATATTGTAGTTTCAGTTAGCAATGGTTCATTCACTACCTCCATTTTTCGCAAACCCACAGATAGGAACACTTTGTTACGCTATGACAGTAACCACCCTCGCATGCTTAGAGATAATATCCCCATAGGTCATTTTCTTAGGCTAGGTAGGCTCTGCAGTCCATGCTTAGATTTCATTTCACAAGCACAGACTATGAAACTAAGTTTTCTAGACAGAGGGTATCCAACACATATTGTTAAGAAAGCATATAAACATGCCCTTTATGTAAATTGAGACTGCTTATTTTTACCAACCACCTTTACCTCTACAGATTGACATACTTGTGTTCTCCCTTATTCATGTCGGATTGGAGAAGTTTGTGCTAGTATTAAACGTCATTGGCTACTGTAGTATCACGTTGTTCTTGGCGAATCAGACGAGTAGAAAAGTTGCCCCCACGAGGAGAGAGCTGAAGAATTTCAATAACAAAAAAATCTCATGACTGAGGTAAGGTGTTATGCAGACAGCCAATGGGAAACTAAAGGTGCTTCAATTCTAGATGAACGTATGCAGGAACAATTATCAGAAATAAGTTTTAAGCTTTTCAAAGACAGATCTTCAGACTGCATCTGAATCATCCCAACCTACTACACTCTTAGGTCATTCTCCATGAGGGCATTCCACAATCTGCCCCCTCTCTACATCTTTGTGCATTTTTTTACACCCCCCATAAGAATAAACAATACCCTCTCAAACAGATTTCAATCTACACCTCCAGTGGAGTTATGTATATTATTGTTTGTCCTTGCCCTCTGACACATGTTGTTAAAACCATTAGGAAGCTTAAAACATGTATTTCTGATAATTGTTCCTGCATACGTTCATCTAGAATTGAAGCACCTTTAGTTTCCCATTGGCTGTCTGCACAACACCTTATCTCAGTCATGAGATTTTTTTGTCATTGAAATTCTTCAGCTTTCTCCTCGTGGGGGCAACTTTTCTACTCGTCTGATTCGCCAAGAACAACGTTGGATCTTTGAATAAGGTTCCCTGCATCCAGCAGGACTCAACAAAGAAATTGAATGGTACGTTATCTACTAGTGGTTTATTTAGCACTCCTGTGTTTTTCCTCATTCCCTATACATACACACTGCGGGTATATATATATTTTTTTCTTTCCCCCTTTTTTGTATTTTTATATTTCTCCCCTTTTTTTGTCCTCTACCCCCCCCCCCCCCCCCCCCATTTTTTGATCTATATTATCTTGCCTTTTTTATTTTATTTGTTTCTTCCCTGCGCTATTTCCCAGGTATTTGTGTATTTGCAGATATTGTTGGTTTTGTTTATATAATTGTTTGCGAATGTCTTTCTCTTCTCTTATATGTACATTCCATTTTTTTTTGGTGATTCCCTACTTCCTTATAGGGATGTGCATTCGTCCAGAACGAATTAGGAAATTTCAACGAAATTGCCTAATTCATCCTGGATCGGGGAGGCCGAAACCCGAAGGAATTTTTCCCGAAACTTCTGGAAAAATTTGTTTCGAGGTTAGTACGCGCTAACGAAAAAATGTTAGTTTGCACTAAACCGAAATTCAGGCCTCCCCGAATTTTAAAGGCCCAAATCGCAGGAAATACGAGATTTCCTGCGGCGGGCCAAAAACGAAGGCTTCGCACATCCCTACTTCCTTTATTTTATTTATTTATTTAACACTTTTTTATACCGACCTTCATAGTAAATAAACCATATCGGATCGGTTTACATAAAACAAGGGTATAACAGAAGCAATAAATAAAAGTAATTAACAAGAGAAGAGAATAAGATAAAGTTACATTTAACAAGGAGTAAAAACTTGGGAAGCTTAAAAGCTGGAAGGAAGTTAAATGCCAAAAAATAATTAAAGAAGCATAGTCCAAAAGGAATTTGGATTAAAGCAAGATGCTTTAATCAGTAAGTGCCAGAGTTCTTCGTTTGAATGGTTGTCAGACTTTAATCTTCTACGTCCAAGTGTGGATAAAGAAGACTAAGGGTTGTCTGGAGGATCATCGAAGGCTTGGAGGAATAGCCACGTCTTAAGTTTTTTCCTGAATGTAATGAGACAGGGTTCTAGTCGGAGGCTTGAAGGAATGTTGTTCCAAATAGATGGACCTGCTATTGAAAAAGCTCGGTCTTTGGTCGAGGAAAGGCGTGAGGCTTTAGTTGGGGGGTAGTTTACATTCACCTTTTTCACTCTAATGCTTGGTTATTATTGCTCTTATGCCCACCTGCATGTCTGTTTAAACTCACATTTTTCTTTCCATTATATCATTTATTGTTATATTCTCTGTTGTTTTATCGTGTTGTTTTTAGCATATTAAACCTTGTTTCTTCACTGCTGCTTTGAGAGGACAGTACATCCGGTGGGTCCCCTAACAATAGTTAAAAGTTTTCCAGTTATATTATTTCAGTTCTTTTTAAACTTCCCCTCTTCTCTGGAGCTTCTTTGGCCTTGATAACATTCGGAATTGTTTGAGTGATGTCATTTGAGAAGTCATTCGGCACGTAAAATCTGTCCGGTTTGGTGCGTTTTTACGATATATTTAATCTTCTACCTTTATGCACAGTCGGCAGCCTGGGACACCACTGATGTACACTTCGGAAAGTAAACTTTTTTTCTCTGTTTCCTTTTTGTCTTAGTTATTTTGCTGTTCTGTTACTTTGTTTTCTCAACGGTCTGATTTTTCTTTTACAGCTCCAGACACTGTTTTTCTATACTTTTGATGCTATAAGTATAGGAATGTTTTTTTGCTTACCTTTTTTTTAGCTAATTTTATACACGTATTCTTTTTTCACCTCAAGTCGCTACTCCATTGGTTTGCACACTTCTATCCTCTTGACTTGTCACATTAATAGAAATTTCCTTCGTCTCACCATTATCTGCCGTATGGTCACACATTTTTTTGGCTGGTATGTTCCTTTCTGTATCCCAAGTGGCTGTAACACTCCGATGTTTTTCCAGTTACGCCTCACACAATTTTTGCTAGCTTGTCAAGCAGTTCTCACGCTTCCTTTTACTTTTACATTTCCCTGAATTATGCATTTAATGCACTTTGCGCAGACGGCACAGCCTACACTTCTAGTAAGTTTTAAACTTTTTTTTGCGAGGTTCTACCTTTTTTCATCTACATTTTATTATTTTTTACAGAGATATTACTTCATTATTGTCTAAGATCCTTGCTATCTCTTTTTGTCCCTCCCAATGCAGCCATTGCGAAACATGGCCTGTGTCAGGGGACTTACAGTGCTGTGCTTATATATTATTTACACCATTTTAACCAGTGCAAAACCAGCCTGCCTGATGATTGAATTGGTTGAATAAAAACTTTTTTGTTGCTTCAAGACATTTTTTCAACATTCTGAACACACTCCTCTTGTAGTGGATTTCTCCTTCAGTGTGCTCCATTTGCTTGCTGTTTTGCTGTTTAAATTCACCATTATGGAAGCCCAGACTATTTATTTATTTATTTAAAGTTTTTTTTTTTTATGTACTGATATTCATTTGCACATCATATTGGTTTACACGGAACAGATGTAACAAAGTAAGAGAAATACATGGAACCAGTAGAACTAAAACAAAAGCAGGTAAAATAAAAAACAGGTAACAACATTAAAAGTAAGTCAACAGGGATGTATTATTTACAAATTCACAATAGGCAGGTTGCGAAAAGTGAGGCAGGTGTTGAAAAGGGGGTGGGCTTTAAAAAAAAAAAAAAAGGTAGAAAGAAGATCAAATGACTGCCAGAATGGTTAAAAGGTGAGGTGAAAGAGGCTATTATAGCCAAAAGAACTTCTTTCAAAAACTGAAAGGTGGATCCAAATGAAGAAAATAGGAATGAGTATAAGCACTGGGAAGTTAAATGTAAAGCATTTACGAGGCAAGACAAAAGAGAATTTTAAAAGAAGTTCCAGAGAGAGTGAAAAAGTAAAAATAAAAACTTTTTCAACTATATTTGAAGCAGGCAGTCTATAAGGGAGTCATCTGGACCACTAGATGATTGATGAGTAAAAGGGTTGCTCAGGGAAGGACAAGGTCATATCAGAAAAACTAAACAAATTCTTTGCTTCAGTCTTTACTTAGAAACGGTGTTGGGGAGATATCTCTGCTGGAAAAATTCTTTAAGGGTAAACAGAGGCACTGAATCAAATCACAGTGAACCAGAAAGATGCAATAAAACAAATTAACAAACTAAAGAGTAACAATTCACTGAGACCAGATGGTATAGACTCCAAAATTCTGAAAGAACTAAAAAAAAATTCTCATTCAAATTGGCTACATTATCAGAGGATTGGAGGGTGACCATCATAATGCCCATTTTTGAGAAGGGCTCCAGGGATGACCTGGGAAACTACAGACTAGTGAGCCTGATGTCGGTGATGGGCAAAGTGGTAGATGGTATTCTAAAGAACAAAATTATTGGCCATCTGGATAGACTAGTGCAGTGTACTCCAGTCCTCAAGAGCCACAAATAGGTCTGGTTTTCAGGATATCCGTAATGAATATGATGAAGTTTATACTTACCCATTAATTTCCTTTCCTTTAGTCCTAGCAGACTAGTCCATACAGGTGGGATGCACCCCCTGGCCAGTAGATGGAGGCAGAGACAAAAATTCATGAGGAGACTTCATTCCCTATAAAAAGCCTGGTGCTGCCTCAACTCCTCAGTATGTTATGTCAAAGCTAGAAAACTAACCAGGTGCCATTGTTAGTTCTGATTTCCACAGTTGTCATTATAACAAGAACTTGGACAAGTGCAAGGTGTTACATATAGGGAAAAATAATACTTGCTGTAGTTACACGATGTTAGGTTACATATTAGGAGCTACCACCCAGGAAAAAGATCTAGGCATCATAGTGGATAATTCTTTAAAATCTTCGGCTCAGTGTGCTGCAGCAGTCAAAAAAGCAAACAGAATGTTAGGAATTATTAGGAAGGGAATGGTTAATAAAACGGAAAATGTCATAAATCCTCTATATCGCTCCATGGTGAGACTGCACCTTAAATACTGTGTACAATTCTGGTCACCGCATCTCAAAAAAGATATAGTTGCGATGGAGAAGGTACAGAGAAGGGCAACCAAAATGATAAAGGGGATGGAACAGCTCCCCTATGAGGAAAGGCTGAAGAGGTTAGGGCTGTTCTGCTTGGAGAAGAGACGGCTGAGGGGGGGATATGATAGAGGTCTTTAAGATCATGAGAGGTCTTGAACGAGTAGATGTGAATCGGTTAGTTACACTTTCGAATAATAGAAGGACTAGGGGGCATTCCATGAAGTTAGCAAATAGCACATTTAAGACTAATTAGAGAAAATTCTTTTTCACTCAACGTACAGTAAAGCTCTGGAATTTGTTGCCAGAGGATATGGTTAGTGCAGTTAGTGTAGCTGGGTTCAAAAAAGGTTTGGATAAGTTCTTGGAGGAGAAGTCCATTAACAGCTGTTAATCAAGTTTAGTTAGGGAATAGCCACTGCTATTAATTGCATCAGTAGCATGGGATCTTCTTAGTGTTTGGGTAATTGCCAGGTTCTTGATATAGTGCGCTCAGTCGAGCATACAGCTTTACATGCGTTTGGATGCACATTTTGGACGTGCAGTGTGGGGATTGGCGCATCCAAAATGCGTGTCCAAACCACCGCGAAGCTAATAGCGCTTATCACATGTAAAGTACATGTAGATGAGGTTATTAGCTTATCCCTGCAATTCAAGAAATTTCCCACGCGGCCAATGCATCCATTGCAATGCGGCAAATTTTACGTCAGGCTGGGCTGGCATAAAAGGTCTGGCGAACTCAGGACTCATAAGAAAAAACAAAAAAAAATCCTGTTTTCTGTGATTCCTCCTCTTAGTATTGTTGGGATACTAAGTAGGAGGAACCACAGAAAGTGGATCCAAGTTAAAAAAAAAAAAAAAAAAAAAAAAAGTTTTGGAAAAAAAAAAATTCTGGGCGCCCAATATGCATGCACAAGGTACACGGTCCAGGCCGTGTGCATGTATATTGTGCTGGTAGCGGGTATTGAGCATCCATTTTCCTAACCCGCACTGACTTTCCTATCCTCTGGGTGCCGGATGCCAAGGAGGCGCTAGGGAAACACAATTTTCCCTCGCGCCTCATTTTTAGTGCAACCTCTCATTTAAATATTGGATCGCGCGTCCAGGAGAGGTGGCTGGGCACGCGTTAGGAAAGTGGGCACTCGGCATTGAGCACCCCTTTTCTACACACCCATATTGCATTGCCCTGAATATATTTACATGATCCTCGGTGAATATTTCTGTTTGCTATGTATATATTTGTAATGGTGCACAATGCTCCGAGTTGTGCAACTTTCTTTTGAAGTCTTTTTTTTTAATTATATGAAAAGCTTACTTTAAGTTTTGGTTTTTCTGCCAGGACACATAAGGTATTTGAGGCATGGGAATTTATTTTATGCAAAACATTGTAACGATGCATTAAGTTGTTTTCTGTTGATCATAAGCTATCTTTTTCATCTGATTAGAGATACCAGTGTGTATAATGACAACATAGGCAGTGTGCTGTTTCTCATGAAACATCCCAGTAGATACTGTCAGATCAGATTATGCTAATACAATACCAAGTAGTTTGGAGGTCATTAAACTTCTGTAGGAAAAACATAGTTTTTTCTTCTCTGTGTTATCCACAACCCATATATATTACATTTTTATTGATTTATTTATGTCAGGAAATTACAGCAACAGTACTAGGAAAATATTTTCATTTGCTAATTCAAATTAAGATCTTCTTTTTCTCATCTTTTATTTTATTTCTAATGGGACATTTGTAAAGATTTTTAAAGTTCCTCCAATTTGTTAGTCCCATCATTGCAAATCTCAGTTATTCACAGTGCTGGTGCTTATCAGAACCGGTACGGCATCTTGCCCTTACCTGTCAGAATGAAAAAAGATCTTGTAGTTATTACATTTCAGATTATGTCCCTCCATGCTGCTGTGAATATGACTTGGGAGGTTTAGAAAAAATGTTTGTAAAAATGTCCCAGGAGATCCATTGCAGAAATCTTTAGCACATAAGCAGTCCATATCTTCACATGTAAGAACTTTACTTTCTGGTTTCTGCTTATAAATACAGAGAGCTGCAGGGGGCACACACATAATTCCACCTTCTGCAACTTATTCACATTTACTGAAACAAGAGAAAATCATTTAATGTGATGGTGCTTCATTGTCGATGATATGGTTTGGAGAAATGGGAGGTTATCTTGATTTCTTTTAAAACAATATTTTAATTCTGTTGACAGTATTTACCCCACTATTAAATGCGCCTCTTATAGTACCTTATTATTTATTCATGAATGTTTCTCTTACTATTCAATAAAATAAGGTAAAAATTGGTGGGTAGAATGAAAACACAGATGCTAGCAGCTGTAACATCCTGCACACCTAAGCATATCAGATTTATTATTAGTTATAAGCAGGGCTTCCACTCTCCTGCACAAAATCTGGCCCTCACTGCCAAATTCCCTATTTCCAGTGACTTTGCCATTGAGGACTGGAGAGGTCAGATGGAGGCTTAAGCAGCGGTGGCAGCAGATGGCTCTGACCTCCTCATTGATCCTGACTTGGCAATAGGAAGAGGACAGCAGCAGTGTGGCGATTCAGGACACATCCTCCTCTGCTGCTCAGGACCCCAGTGTTTGTTGCATTTTGAACAGTATGGTACACTGTAGTGCCGCACAGTTCAAAGAGCAACATTCTGGCCCCAAGCAACAAAGGTGGAGGAGGAAGTCATCCTGCTGTGAAGCCAAAATCAGAGGGTGAAGAGGACTGGGGGGAATGAAGTGTGAGTGAGTAGATTGGAAGGGGAATGGTGTGTGAGTGAGAAAAGAAATTGGTGTCAGAAGGAGAGGTGTATGAAAGTGGATCCTCCTCCCTCTTCCTCCTGATCCCAGATCTCCCTTTTAGTGATCCAGAATCCCTTTTTTCTCCTCTCAATATTCCTTTTCTTTCCTCCCAGATTCCTCCCTCCTCTTCTCTGCTCCATCCCCTATCCCCCTCTGTCCTTCCTTTCTGATATCCCTCTTCTATCTCCCTCCCCAACATCTGTTCTCTTTCCCAACACTAATCACTAAGATTGCTTTCCTTAAAAAAAAAATAGTAATAATTAACTAACTGGACACAAATTTCAGAAAATGGCTTTATTTGTATAAAGTAAAATACAAATTTGCATTATTTAATATGCAAACTTACCACATAATTTCCACCATTTTTCTGAAATGATGTAGAATTTTCTTACTCTTACCTCAGAACCTATCTTTGAACTGCTCTAGGAAAGTGGGGGCCATAGCGGTTTTAGTCTTGTACTCAAAACCAGACTTATTTGCAGAGCCCTCAAGAAATATGATTTTAAAAAGTGCAAATTGCACATCATTAATAACATCCTTTGAGGAACTTGCAAATCAATGATTAATTGTTATCAGTGGCTGGAAGAATATATTAGGCAGAACAAGATTGCATTGTAGCTAATTTTCATTCATCAGCAGTTAAGTAGACTAATGAATATAAAGATTTTCTCAAATTACAGCTATTCTTAATTCAGAATAACTTGTAAAAGACACTCCCAAGCCACTTATCATATCATTCTAACTGCAGCTCCACAATGGTGGTTTATACTGTATAGTTTAGATAGCCTGGCAAACAAATGTTATGTAGGTATAGCTACTGCCAACAAAACTCGCTCCAGGAGTCTCAAGTGTGTTGTTATAAACATTTGTGGTCAAGCTGTCAAATTGGGTTTCCAGTTCCTTGGTCTTAAAGTCTCCCCTACAAAAAAGTAAAAAGAAAAGACATGAAAGATCTGGATAAAGTTATTCAGAAAATTCAGAATAATGATCCTCTGCAGCTTAAAGGTTAACCTCTGCATTATCAGAGCAGAACAAACCTTTTTATGGCTGAAAACATCACAATGTGCTTTTTCTGCATTGGTTTTCGAAGTGAACTCTCTGACAGTGATGCAACAGTGTAAGCAATAGTAGGGTGTTCTGCAACCTTTGTCCCCCTTCTCCACACCTGTGGGGACAGGGGGTTCTACAGACAATTACCTCTATCACCTCCTATACCAATGTAATCCAAATAGCTCAGAATAGACCAGAGTTTTTCCACAGAATCAGACTTTTGTCAGACTTTTCAGGTTTAGCAGTTAGAATAAAATAGACAGTTCATATCTCTATAGTCCTTACTGCTCATCATCGGTTTATACTGAGTAAAGCTGTACATCATTGGTAATCAACATAGCAGAGACCTTGACTTGCTTAGGGTATATTAATAAACATAACTAACTAACCCCATAAGTTTAGGAGATTGCCTCGAGTGGAGAAGTAGCCTAGAGGTTAGAGCATTGGGCCACAAACCAGGGCTCAAATTCTACTGTCGCTCCTTGTGACCTTGGCAAATCACTTTACCCTCCGTTGCCTCTCGTACAAAATTAGATTATAAGCCCTCTGGGATAGAGAAATACCTATAGTACCTGAATGTAATCCGCTTTGAAGTGCTGAAAAGCAGAATGTGAAAAGCTAAAATAAATAAAAATGAAGCGGTCTTTAAAGGAGGTAGTCTCTGCCGAAGGGAGCAGGCGTTCTTGGCCCCAGTTTCTTGCTGGGCTAAGGCTAGTCTAAGCATTGGAGAAGAAAAAGGTTTGAGATGAACAGCCAGGTAACAACAGGGCTTCTTAAATGCTCAGAACACCGGAGCTCATCTGCTTCATCGCAGGGAGGAGTGGGGGCTGCTGGCTCGTGTGTCTTCTTTCATTGGTCCCCTGAGCCCTCTGCCCAGCTGCTTTTAACAGGCAAAGCATGAATATGAAAGAAGCTTATACATAGTCAAGCAGCAGGATAGCAGGGTCGTTTCTCCATGTCAGACTGCTGCCCTCCCCTTTTCTCATTGGGGAGGGGGGGGGGGGACACTGCTCCTGTTGTATGGTGACCCCAGATCAGGATCTGATCTCGGTCATGCAAACTCTTGACCCTTGTGCTGTGTTAGGTCAGCTCACAGAAAAGTGCTGACACATATGCTAAACTGCCCTTTGGATAGGCTTTCATATCTGGGCAGATATGGGTTGTTTTTGCATCTGTAACCTGTCCCTGTCTTGGGCAGCAATGTTTGTGGAAAGAAGCTATAGCCCTTAGTTAAACAGGCAGTTCAGATAACTTGTCTAAGTATTGCCAATCTTCCTCATCTTGTTTTTCTGTTGAAACATACATGTCAGTGTCCATCTTATGAAGTCTGCATCTCTCTTGTGGGGTCAGTATTCATATTTGGTTGTATTCAGTGGTAAAATTTTGTGATACCTTTAACAACAATATTTATTTAACAGCTTTATAGCCAGCCTTTCTTTAACAGTCTGTTCCTTTGGGAGTGAGTTAGTGATTTGGTGGTGAAATGTTGCTTATATTTATTTATTTATTTATTTAAGGGTTTTTTATATACCGAGGCACGTTTGCAAAAACATCACCTCGGTTCACAATGTAACATAACCTAGCAACAAGCTTTACAATAATATAAATTTTTTAACAAGGAGTCAGTTAACAGGGGCTGGAGGAAAAATACATGGATTATATACATATGTACATTTTTTTATTTATTTATTTATTTATTTTTAAACAATAGAGTTAATCAAAGCAGTTAGGTTATTAGTTAATTTATAACTTTATAAATCGCTTTTTTCCCGTTAACTACCAGTATAAAGCAGTGTACAGCAATTAAACATAATCAAGAACAGACCATCTCGATAGTAACATGGTGAATGATAGCAGAGAAAGACAAAATTGGTCCATCTAATCTGCCCAGCAAGTTTTTTTGTTTTTTAAGGGTGGTAGCAAGTGCCACTCCATGCAGTCTACCCCCAAGCCTTCTATTAAGATTAGTAGCAACTGCTGTTCCATGCAGGCGACCTCCAAGCAGAAATGTAAACTTCAGGTATAATAGTAAATTCACCCCATTTGTTCATTTGCATTGTCTAGCTCAGAGGTTCTCAACCCAATCCTCAGGACACACCCAGCTAGTCAAGTTTTCAGGATATCCACAATATGCATGAGATAGATTTGCATGCACTGTCTTCATTGTATGGAAATCCATCTCATTTATTTAATCAACTTGTACCTTAAATGCAGATTTCAACATAGCAAATGTCTCATGCATATTCATTGTTGATATCCTGAAAACTTGACTGGCTAGATGTATCTTGAGGAGAAGAACCCCTGCCAGCAGATGGAGACAGGGAACATTTTGCTGACACTGCTACATAACCTAGTGTGCCACCTGCAGTCCCTGTATTTCTCTGTCTCCAGCAGATGGTAGATGGTGTAAAACCTGCAATCTGGAGAGAAAAAATAAGAGGAAAAATAGAAGATTTCTGGATCCTCCCAGGGGATTGTGAGGTCCTAGTGGAGCCGCCATCCCAGGTTTGAGGTGGATTAGCAAGGGGTTATTAACCCTTTTTGGTAGCTCGAACCTAAAGTCCGTGGGGTGGACATCTGGTGGTTCAGATCCCTCATCCCCCACGAGGCAGCCTTGGGACCTGCTGGCAGCTCAGCACAGAGGAGCAGGGAAGTAACATTTTTCTTTCCTATGGCCAGGGCTAGGTTGCTGAATTTTGTTTAGTTTATTTTTTTTAAAAAAAAGAGAAAAGGAGTGTGTGCCTCGTGTTTTCTTTTATCAACGGCTGGAATCTGGTTCTGCCATGGCCTCAAGGAATTCTTCTTTGTCTTCCCTCCATGTTCACTGGTGGGCAAGGTGTTATGATGGATAGAGAAACATCCGGGCAACATGACTCTGTTGGCTCCAGAGTGGCCACGTCACCCATGGTTCACAGATCTGATCAATATGACCATAGAGGGGCCATTGAGGTTCGGCCATCTGTTGAATCTTCTCTGCCAGGGCCCAATATTTACAATTGAGGGTACAGGTCGGAGCAGGACTGTTCTCCTGCTTTCTTCTGATGCAGTAGTAGTACGTGGCCCCAGCCACGTGGTGATGGTGTGCAGCAAGGCTTGCCATGTTTGTGGGAGATTGCATTCGCACCTGAATAGGGCAGGCCTATACTCTGGCTGTGTATAGGGGAAAAGGCACTTCAGAGGGGCCTGCTTCCTCTGCCACTGCTGCTTCTGCTGCTACGTTGGCCACAAAAATTTCCCTTGGTAGTGCAGGAACGGCTGCCATATTGAATTCCCCGACAGGGCCATTGGTGGGAAAGGACAGGGGAATCCCACCGTGGCTGTCTCCCGCTGTTGCTGCCACTGGGGAGAACCGGTGTGATTCTGATTTTGAAAATTTTCCCCTGGATAGGGGAGGCTTGGACCTGGACGATTTGGATAGTGATTCAGATGGATTCCATGCTTTTTCCACAGAGTTTATTTTTGCTTATGCATAGGGCATATTTATTTGTTTGTTTGTTTGTTAATTCTTTAGCAGAAAGACCAGCAGGAGATAATGCTAGGTTCAGGTCTCTGGTGACACCGGGCCCCTGAAGAAGCCAAAAGAAAGCATTCAGAGAGCGTTCGGCGTGTTCTGGGTCTTTCCTTTCAGGCAGGAGGAACTGAGTGTGATACTGAGGACTCAGATGATCCAGAGGCTGTGACGAGGAATTCCCCAGGTGCAGGCCAGTTGCCGGATATGGCAGACCTGGCTGAGGACCCAGAGGAGGTTCTGGTGACCGAATGGGATGATCCCAAGGTGGTATGCCTTTTCCGTAGAGAGGAACTCTGGCTTTTGATTCCGCATGTGCGTCAGGAGCTGGGAATCAAGGTTTCTCAGGAAGAATCTGACCTGGAGGGAGTGGATGCCGTGTTGGCTGGTTTGCGTGGACCAGTGAAAGCCTTTCCGTTTCATAATTCATTGAGGAAGTTGACACTTCAGAGTCCAGCTTAAGGGTTGGCAGAGCTATGGTGAAGCTTTATCCGTTGCCGGAAGAGACATTGGAGCTTTTAATGCTCCCTAAAGTCAACGCTTCCGTGTTGCAGTTACTAAAAAGGCCACCATTCTGGTAGCGGGATCGGCCGCTCTAAGAGATGTACAAGATTGCAAGTTGGAACTTCCCTCAACAGGACCCTGGGCATAAGGGCTGCAATTTGTAGCAGTTTTATACAGAGTGCTTCTCTGCGTTGGGTCCAGCAGTTGCAGGAGATGCAGGTTATTTTGGGACCAGCAGTGAAGTAGGCTGAGCATTTAGAGGCAGCTGTGGCATACTGGGCGGATGCTTTGTATGACCTGAACAGGACATCTTCCAGAATTATGATGTCTGTGGTATCATCTAAAAGATTTCTGTGGTTACAGAATTGATCAGTACATATCTGGTCCAAATCTCAGCTGGGGGCTCTTCCATTTAAGGGAAAAACTCTTGTTCGGAGAGGACTTGGAGCAGATCATGAAACATTTGGGAGTGTCCAAAGTATACAAGTTACCAGATGACAAGCCAGTTAGTCCTTTCAGAGAGGTTGGAGACAACCCTGGTATGGGTGCAGGAGATATGAAATCCTCGCAATGAAGCGAGAATGGTCACTCTTCAGTTCCAGCCGTCATAGGGTACTTGATGCTCTTTTATGAGGAGTGGACCAAAATTATAATGGATCAGTGGATTCTAAGTGTGATAAAAGATGGCTATGCGTTAGAATTTGCTCATCCAGTATGAGACGTTTATATGGTTTTCCCTAGTATTCCTCACACCAAGTGGGTCACTGTTCAAGAGACAGTGGACCTCTTGCACGTTTGGGAGCTATAATGCCAATTCTTTGGGAGGAGCAAATAACAGGGAGGTGTTCCAAAAAAGGAAAGGACGTTTTGGATTTAAAGAAGGAAAATTCAGCTCTCAAGATTCCTCTGCATGGTGACTTGGAGGTCAGTCGTAGTGGTGATACACAAAGGGGAGTTCTTGGCATCTCTCAAATTGATAGAGGCTTATCTGCACATAGCCATTTGGATGGAGCACTAGAGATTTCTGAGGTTCATGATCCTAGGGGAAGATTTTCAGTTTCGGGCCCTTCCCTTCGGATTAGCGACAGCTGCGCATACTTTCACCAAAGTGATGCTGATGCTGGCAGTGGCCCTGTGAAGGAAGGGTGTGTTGGTGCAACCGTATCTGGATGACTGGCTCATTCATGTGAAATCAAAGGACCTCTGTCAGCAGTCATAAAAACATAAGAAATTGCCATGCTGGGTCAGACCAAGGGTCCATCAAGCCCAGCATCCTGTTTCCAACAGAAGCCAAATCAGGCTACAAGAACCTGTGAAGTACCCAAACACTAAGAAGATCCCATACTACTGATGCCAATAGCAGAGGTCATTCCCTAAGTCAACTTGATTAATAGCAGTTAATGGACTTCTCCTCCAAGAACTTATCCAAACCTTTTTTAAACCCAGCTACGCTAACTGTATTAACCACATCCTCTGACAACAAATTCCAGAGCTTAATTGTGCATTGAGTGAACAAGAATTTTCTCCTATCTTAAATGTGCTACTTGCTAACTTCATGGAGTGTCCCCTAGTCCATCTATTATCTGAAAGTGTAAATAACCGATTCACATCTACTTGTTCAAGACCTCTCATGATTTTAAAGACCTCTATCATATTTCCCCTCAGCTGTCTCTTTTCCAAGCTGATCAGCCCTAGCCTCTTTAGCCTTTCATCATAGGGGAGCTGTTCCATCCCCTTTATCATTTTGGTCGCCCTTCTCTGTACCTTCTCCAGTGCAACTATATCTTTTTTGAGATGCGGTGACCAGAACTGTACACAGTACTCAAGGTCTCACCATGGAGAGATACAGAGGCATTATGATATTTTCCGTTTTATTAACCATTCCGTTCCTAATAATTCCTAACATTCTGTTTGGTTTTTTGACTGCTGCAGCACACTGAGCTGACGATTTCAAAGTATTATCCACTATGATGCCTAGATCTTTTTCCTGGGTGGTAGCTCCTAATATGGAACCTAACATCGTGTAACTACAACAAGGGTTATTTTTCCCTATATGCAACACCTTGCACTTGTCCACATTAAACTTCATCTGCCATTTAGATGCCCAATCTTCCAGTCTCGCAAGGTCCTCCTGCAATGTATCACAATCCGCTTGTGATTTAACTACTCTGGATAATTGTGTATAATCTGCAAATTTGATAACCTTATTCATCATATTCCTTTCCAGATCATTTATAAATATATTGAAAAGCACCGGTCCAAGTACAGATCCCTGAGCCACTCCACTGTTTACCCTTTTCCACTGAGAAAATTGACCATTTAATCCTACTCTCTCTTTCCTGTCTTTTAACCAGTTTATAATCCATGAAAGGACATCACCTCCTATCCCATGACTTTTTAGTTTTCTTAGAAGCCTCTCATGAGGGACTTTGTCAAACGCCTTCTGAAAATCCAAATACACTACATCTACCGGTTTACCTTTATCCACATGTTTATTATCCACTTCAAAAAAATGAAGCAGATTTGTGATGCAAGACTTCCCTTGAGTAAATCCATGTTGACTCTGTTTCATTAAACCATGTCTTTCTATATGCTCTGTGATTTTGATCTTTAGAATAGTTTCCACTATTTTTCCTGGCACTGAAATCAGGCTCACTGGTCTATAGTTTCCCGGATCGCCTCTGGAGCCCTTTTTAAATATTGGGGTTATGTTGGCCACCCTCCAGTCTTCAGGGTCAATGAATAATTTTAATGATAGGTTACAAATTTTAACTAATAGATCTGAAAGTACTGATGCATTTGAAGTCTCTAGGATGGGTGGTGACTCTGACAAGGAGCCATCTCATTCCCGCTCAGACACTGGAGTATCTGGGAGCTTGGTTCGACATGCTGAAGGGAAGAGTGTTTCTCCTGGAAGAGAAGTTGCTGATGTTGCAGGGTCAACATTTGCTATGGCTTTTGGAACCCAAGTTCTGGGACTATTTATAGGTCCTAGGCTCTATGGCAATAACATTGAAACTATTGCATTGGGCATTTGCACATATGTGGCCTCTTCAGAGGGCTCTTCAAAGGGCTTTTCTCTCCCGCTGGAATCCGTTATTGGAGGGAGTATCATCTTCCCCTGCCACTCGAAGGGGAAGGCAAGAACAGTCTTTCATGATGGCTTATTTGCACCAATCTCGAGTGCAGTGTAGAATTAGCAGTTCCAAATTGGGTGTTTGTCAACACCAATGCCAGCCTCTCCAGATGGGTGG
Organism: Rhinatrema bivittatum; assembly: GCF_901001135.1. Taxonomy (NCBI): domain Eukaryota; kingdom Metazoa; phylum Chordata; class Amphibia; order Gymnophiona; family Rhinatrematidae; genus Rhinatrema; species Rhinatrema bivittatum. The sequence goes on from NC_042623.1 coordinate 54,485,646, forward strand.
CAGTGTGTCAGGATCAGTCGGCTCAGGGCCAGTGGTCGAAATAGGAAGCCTTATGATCTGTCAGTCGTTTAGAGATGAGAGTGGTGCATTTCACGTTTCTTGCCTTTCTGCCATGGATACGCGACCGTCCAGTATGGGTTCAGACAATGCTACAAAGGTGGCCTACATCAATCATTAGGATGAAACCAAGAGTCAGGTAGTAGCTCAAGAGGATCAGGAGTTGATTCTCTGGGTAGAACAGCACTTGGAGCAACTGGCTGCATCTCACATCACCGGGGTAGACAATATTCCAGTGGATTTTCTCAGTCGGAGAAAACTAAACCCCGGTGAGTGGGAGCTGTCAGATGTGATGATGCATCTCATTCACAGGAAATGGAGGTATCCCCATATGGACTTAAGGGTGACCAGGCAGAACAGCTGCTGAAGAAAACACAGTGTAGAAGGAATTGATGCTCTGGTTCTGCCATGGCCTCAAGGAATTCTTCTTTGTCTTCCCTCCATGTTCACTGGTAGGCAAGGTATTATGATGGATAGAGAAACATCCGGACAACATGACTCTGTTGGCCCCAGAGTGGCCACGTCACCCATGGTTCGCAGATCTGATCAATATGACCATAGAGGGGCCACTGAGGTTCGGCCATCTGTTGAATCTTCTCTGCCAGGGCCCAATATTTTTGGATCAGGTGACTCAATTCTGTCTCACAGCTTGGCATTTGAGAGGAGATGGCTGAGATGGAAGAGATAATGCAAAATAATTATTACTATCCTATTGCAGGCCAGGCAACCTTCCACATCGGGCCTTCAAATCCAGGTGTCCCAACCTGTTTAAAGATGCTTAGGTACATCCCAGGAGTCTGGACTAATCTGGTATGAACAGGAGAAGAAAATTGGTTCTTACCTGCTAATTTTTGTTCCTGGAATACCACAAATCAGTCCAGAGATCCACCCATTAAAGGGGGAAAGAGTCTGCTGCTCGTGCTAATGTTTCGTATATAGTACAGAGTTGGAGATTTTCAATACTGTTTACTTAACGTTATTTTTGGGAAACAAGTTTTCCATTTTGTTGCAACTTCACCTTCCTCCTCCTTGTTGTGGGGGACTTTACATTTAGGATTCTTAAGAGTTGCTTCAACTTGGCTTGGGTACAGGTCAATACTGAGGGCTGCAAGTGGCACACTAAGTTATGTAGCAGTGTTTGTGAAACTTTCTCTATCTCCATCTGCTGGCAGAGATGCAAAACCCAGGAGTCTGGACTGATTTGTGGTACTCCAGGAACGAAAATTAGCAGGTTAATACCAATTTTCCTTTTTCTCTTTTAAATGGAACACAACCAAGGAACTGTTTTATATTTGAGTTCTTAAAACTTTTATTGTGTCACAAATCAGTTCACATGGAATGGGAGCTGACTGATTTCTGCAGAATGTGAAATATATGTATAGAGAGAGGAATGTGGAGATTCTGTGTATTTGAAATAATTTGTGACTCTTGCTAATGTGACTGTTCCCAGAAATTCAAGAACAATGCAAGAGAAGAGCATTTAAAGAATTAGAAAACTATTGACTTGCTAAGTAAAATTAGTCATTGATAGAGGATGAAAATTGCATTTATTTTGTCTACTTTTACAGTGTTTCACATTACTTAAGGGGGGTATATCTTTTTAATGAAAAGATGTTAAATGAATTCTTTATGCAGTCATTTGTTTTAGTTTGCATGTAAAAGAGCACTTTTATAACATTATATACCACTGAGGGAGCTCTTCTTATGACATTCATTTCTATTGATGGTCAAAGATGGTTTGTAGCATCACTTTATTCCAATTTCAGATTAGCGCTTAGAAGTCAAAATACTAACCATTAATATATGCTGTCTGAAAGTGTATTTCTAATAGATGTTTGAAGAAACAAGAGACAGCAGAAGCATTACTTTTGTCATGTGCTAGAAAAATGAATCAGTGAAGTCACAGGAATATTTAATCAAAACGCAGAGGAAAGCAATAAAATATCCATTGTTACAGAATCTTAATGATGGGAATATTGTGTAAATCTCAGTCTAATGTTAGTATAAAACATTAATATGAAGAGTGTTTGGGAAAACCACATTTATCATTAATATTATTTCTTTTTAGCTCTTAGTAATTCACGGACTGAACTGACTGCCATTAAAACTCAGTCTGGAAGCCTTACAAAAGAATTTGATTTACTTACAAAAGAACACAAGCAGTTGCAGGTAAGCTTATGAATTCCTAACCACAGAAAAGGGAATATAGTACCTCAGTGTACATACTAATAGATGAACCAGCTTTCATATTTTCAGTGCAACTAATGCATTACACCAGTTCAGCTCAGCAGCTAAAATGGCAACATCTCATTGTACAAAATGCCTTTGTGCATTCTTTGAAGTCACCTGTCCTGTCCACAAGCAAGAGCTGAATCTGAATAGAATCAGAATGGAATGGCAATGAGAAGTTTAACCAGAGAGGAGGTGAAGTATGATCTGTTCTAGGGGAAAGGTTGTAGTAGTAATTTTTACCTGGGCAGTAGGGGGGAGAGAGAGTCAAAAGTATTCAAATAAATAAGGATAATAGAGGAAAGTCAGTTCTTAGATGGAGAAGTAGTGGTGCTGTTTGTCTGTAGGGCTGTCCTAGCATAAAGAACTGGCAAGATCTTTATGGACAACTTGGGAGTCGCCATGAAAACTGACTCTGTTAAAGGTTCCTGCCTTACACCATGCCAGCTATGGAAATACCATGGACTACGCAAGGGCAGAGACTTGTGCTTTGATGTTCACTCAGGGTGCCACATTGTGTTACCCTTCCTTTAGGTCATTACAAATTGTGAGTGTACCTTTTGGGCATTAAAAAAAGGGTTATTTTTAAATTTTTATGTTAATATTTATGTGGCACCCTTATGCAGTGTGCCTCAGAAAGCAACAGCATATCCATATTAAATGGTGCATTGTACAAGAAACTGATTTTCTGAGCCACGGCCCCTTTCCATTTGTGCAGTTGGTTTGAACCAAGATGGGTTACTATATATATGTGTGTGTTTGTGTGTGTGCATGTGTGTATATATATATATAGATATATAAATACACATACACGCATACATACGTGAAGGGTATTCACCAGGCAGCCACATTGCCAACCAGTGGCTCAAAACCCCCAGTTTGTTTCTTTTCAGGTTGTTGAAAGGAATAAGCTCACACATAAACACACTCACAAGCACAAAAAGGCAGACAAACACAGAGAGAACACAGATACCCAGATAGACTGACACTGTCACCCCATACCCTGACAGACCCGAGAGACAAAGACACCCCAGAGAGAGATAGAAACCTAGCACCCAGACAGGCACATATTCATAGATATATGCCACACCTAGACAGAATATTACAGACACACCACACCCAGACAGAAGGCAGACACAGAGAGAGGCACAGACATAGCACACCCAGACAGAAAAACACAGGCAGATACAGAGAGACATAGGCAGACAGACCACATCACGTCCAGACATATAGACCACACACATAGGCCAAAGCACAACAGACAGACACAAACTCCACACCACACCCAGATACACAGGACAAACTCCACAATGTTTATGGGCTGGAAAATTTTTCAAAAACAGGTGCCAACCAAAATTTTTTAGGAACTGAGTAAAAGCCCATCCCACTCAGCCCAACTTTTTGTTTCTTTTTTTTTACTGTTTTCACTAATTTTCCCAGTTTTTCTATTTTGTAGTTTGCTCATCTTTATTTTATCATGTATTGAGTTGCTTATTTAACTTTTTGTATACTTTCTGCCTTTATTCCTCTTTCCCCACCTCCTCCCTCTCTCCCTCCACTTCCTCATTCTCTCTGGCCTCTTTGCCCATTCCCATCTTCACCACTTCTTTACCCCAGTGGGCAACAGCTGGGATCTCTCTCCCTGGATAGGGACTCAGCAGCAGAAGGAATTCCTCCCGGACTGAGGCCTGAGGGGCGGCAAGTCTTCCTGGGTTATGGAACTCCGTAGTGGCTGTTCCCATGTCCAGTTCTGCCACAGAGCTAACAGCTCCCCAACCTGAGCTCGCCACAGTAGAAGCAGCTTCTCTCCCTGACCCACCAAAAGAGAGACATGGCTATGCCATGGCATGCTTACAGTGACATCACTACGTTTTGACAGCTCCCTTCTTCCTGAGCTTGCAGTGACTTTACGGCACCAAGACTCAGTGTAGCCATCTTTTTCTTTCTTGATTGAATAGCCAGTGTACCACCCTTCTGGGATTATTCAAGCCCCCCCTTGCAGGGGGCCTACCCCACCAGTTTGCTCACCCCTGGTCTGGGCTAAAGCAGGATGAGAAAGATAGGTTTTTAGTTTAGATCTGAAGTAAGATAAACCAGGAAAGGGAAGAGAGACAATGATGAGCAGCAGAAATTTGTAAAAACCTACAGGGGAATGAAGAGAGGTTTGGAGGAGAGCAGCCAGCAGTGCATTGCAAGATTCGAAATGCAACAGAAAGCATGCACAAATGACGTGACATCTATCAAAGGAAAGCTGAGGATGATTTTTTTCAGGTGTAGCTAGAAGCTGAGAAATGAGCAGAGCACACACATTATGCTGTGACTGTTCTGGAGCTTCAAAATGTCATATTCAGTATTTTGTACCAAGGTACACACAAGGGGTACATGCAGTTGAGTTGATCCTACATTAAAATACCAGCAATTCTGCTATGGAGATGAGAAAAAATACATATTCAGTGCACAGTTGGGAGCATCAAAATTATTTTTCTCTTGACCTCAATATAATCCTGTCAGGGCCTCATTTCTTTTCAACTTTGAAATATTGATAGGTATGGTTTTCCTTTATAACCATTAATTGGACAAGAATGGGGTGGTTGAAAGTATGGAGTCCTGTACTCTGTTTCTCTTTATGGAACAGCATTTATGCTTTTTCTACCCTGGAACATGTCTTGCAACCACATTTATTTTCTATCTTCAAAATATTCGTTATATCGACTAGATTAGTAGCACTAACAGCGGCGGATTCCTGATGAAGACCGGCCCGGGGATTCGCCGTCCAGGAGATACCACATGGTCTGCCGAGTGTGGCTCTGTCACGGCCACGCTCGGCAGACCACGTGACTAGTGCGACCGGCCCACCGGGGGATGCCCAATCCCCCGATAGGCCAATCCACCCCTGAGCACTAATAACATGTTCTTTACTATTAATAACATTTAGTCTTTTATTCCTGGTGAATTCTATGCAAAAAAAATAATAAATTCTGTAGACTTTATTAAATAATACAATATAATCACTGTCTTTGAGTAATAATTTATAATGCAATACAGACTATTACGGATGCATTATTTTTAACTTTTGTTTTTAGCAGAATTTTCCCATCATAAGGCCTGGCCCCTCTCTCCCAGGTCACTTTCTTCTTCCCCAGGCTTGAACCACAGCTTTTCCCTCCCCCAGCCTCGACCCTCCCCAGCTTTCTTGCCCCTTTTTTGTCTTGAACTCCTCCCCAGACTTGATCCCTCCCTCCCTCCCGGATTGTCCCTACCCCAAGTCTTTTTTTCACATATAAAGAATGATTTATATGCACAAAACATGTTTACTGTGCAGAAAGGAGAAATTTTTACTTAATTTCCATTCCATGAATCCTGGTACACCTGTCCAGTCCATACAGTTGGATTATGTTCTCCTACCAGCAGATGGAAGCAGAGAGTACTCAATTCTTCCATGACATCATCAAGATTACTTAGATGTGGTGCAGCACAGATAAATCTAGTATTCCCCTGACAAAGCACTATTAAAACAGATTATAACAATCTAATTAAGAATAATAAACTTCCAAAATGTTAGAGAAAATCTCTTATAACTAAGCACCTGTCTAAGAACTAGAAGGAAAACAAAAGTGCAAGGACGTGATCACCTTTGGCCAAATGAAGACCACCTTCTCTGTAAAATATATACACGTAACAGAAATCGATGTGAATACATGTCTACAAACCGAAATGACCCAACTTCCCTGGAGGGTTCTGGACTGGTATACCAGAATTCATGGAAAGGAAATTAAGTAAAAATGTCTCCTTCCATTTCATCCTGCTACACAAGTCCAGTCCATAGAGGTGGGAAGTACCGAAGCCCAACTAACTAGGGGAGGAGAAAGTAAGGGCCACTTTGAGTACTCCAGCTCCATAAGCTGCGTCCTGCTTAGCCAAAAAATAAAAAATATATTCCGCTACATAAATAGGTTCTTATTGTGTACGAAGAGTGACCACCATACAGCGCCCTTGCAACGTATGGCTTATATGTGTAAGCCTTTATAAGCGCTGGGGCTTTATAATCATAGGTCACTTCTTTTGATGATTAATGTATTCCCCGAAGGGCTATATGACATTGCACTTATCTTAGCATGAAATATCCACGGTGCAGCTGTATGTAAGTCTTCCTCATTTGTCTTGAAAAGTTCAATAATGCAGCAATATGTGAGTCTTCCGACACTGCAAGTGTTTCGAAGCAATTAACTTCTTCTTCAAGGAACACAAAGCTGCATGCTGCTAATAAATTTGTCTGTGCAATGAAAAGTAAATGAAAAGAGTCCTTTAATAAACTGCTACGAGCTTATAAAACACCATGGCTGTGAAGGAACTTGGATCACTTACTATTTGTGGAATGTGGTCAATATGCCATCCGGAATAATTTATGAATGCGCTCCAACCCATGTATCAACCCCAGCAGCGTCTGCTGTGAGGATGGGTGAGGAGCACACCCAGGCCTCCTTATATACTTTAACATCTTTGAGCCCTGGAGCTCCTGAGACTCCTTCTCCTCCATTAAACAACCATATCCAGTTCCAGGACTGGTCAGTACACCAAAAGGAATTGGGTACTAAAACGGTTGCAGAAGCTGGACCTGAGTCACTATTAGAGGAGGTTATAAGTAGAGGCGTAATAGGGATAAACGCCTCTATTGTCAACTTGGAGGGAGGAGAAGAACTGACAAATGAATCCAACAGGATTGTGGTAATTTGCCAGGAAGGAGGAGTGAGGGATTCCCCTAAGGAAAAACTGGTTAATTCCTCTGAAGTTACCCTTGGAAAACTTTGGGAAGCCTCTTTGAAAATTCAAAATATGATAGCGTCTTTAACTGAGTCTGTTAATAATTCACAGAAAAAAATTCAAGAAATTGAGCCTAAGTTAAACTTACAGGAGACGAAAATAAAAGGATTGGAAGAAAAGATTTCATCTATCCAGGAAACACAAACAAAGCTACTCCAGGATGATAATATTGTTTTGAAAAAAATTGAAAATTTGGAAAATCTTGTTAGATACCACAACTTACGAGTACTGAATTTTCCAAAAGTAAAACTGATATCCCCTAGGGAGCAGTTTAAGAAATATTTAACTGAAATTTTTCAATTATCAAAGGAAAGTATGCCAGTAATATCAAAATTTTATTTTGTGTCTAAAGCATTGAAAGAACAAGGGATAGTGAAGGTGTTTAATGTGGTGGTAAAAGATAATCTAACTGAATTTCTTGAAACTACGGAAGAGGGACATTTTCCGTTTTCTTAACCATTCCCTTCCTAATAATCCCTAACATTCTGTTTGCTTTTTTGACTGCTGCAGCACACTGAGCCGACGATTTCAAAGTATTATCCACTATGATGCCTAGATCTTTTTCCTGGATGGTAGCTCCTAATATGAAAGGGTTATTTTTCCCTATACGCAAAACCTTGCACTTGTCCACATTAAATTTCATCTGCCATTTGAATGCCCAATCTTCCAGTCTCGCAAGGTCCTCCTGCAATGTATCACAATCCACTTGTGATTTAACTACTCTGAATAATTTTGTAAAATCTGCAAATTTTATAATCTCACTTATCTTATTCCTTTCCAGATCATTTATAATTATATTGAAAAGCACCGGTCCAAGTACAGATCCCTGAGGCACTCCACTGTTTACCCTTTTTCACTGAGAAAATTGACCATTTAATCCTACTCTCTCTTTCCTGTCTTTTAACCAGTTTATAATCCACGAAAGGACATCGCCTCCTATCCCATGACTTTTTAGTTTTCTTAGAAGCCTCTCATGAAGGACTTTGTCAAACGTCTTCTGAAAATCCAAATGCACTACATATACCGGTTCACCTTTATCCACAGGTTTATTAACCCCTTCAAAAAAAATGAAGCAGATTTGTAAATCCATATTGACTGAGTTCCATTAAACTATGTCTTTCTATATGCTCTGTTATTTTGATCTTTAGAATAGTTTCCACTATTTTTCCCGGCACTGAAGTCAGGCTCATTGGTCTTTAGTTTCCCGGATCACCCCGGAGCCCTTTTTAAATATTGGGGTTACATTAGCTACCATCCAGTCTTCAGGTACAATGAATAATTTTAATGATAGTTTACAAATTTTAACTAATAGCATCCGGTCCAAGTGATTTGCTACTCTTTAGTTTGTCAATCTGGCCTACTACATCTTCCAGGTTCACAGTGACTTGGTTCAGATCACCAGACCTATCTGCGTGTCAAAGTGCGCCCAGTCAAAGTATTCTAAAACTTGGATTACTCTTTTGGATGCCTGAACTCCTCCTTGGCAAGATTTGGCTCTGATCAACCAAGTATCTAGATAAGGATGAACCATGATACTCTCTCACCTTAAAAACACCACTACTACCACCATGACTTTGATTAAATTTCACAGAACCATTGCCAAACCAACTGGGAGTGCCTTGAACTGAAAACTTTCTTGCGGAATGCAGATCCGGAGATGCTTCTGATCTTCCTTCTTGATGGGAATAGATAAATAAGCCTCCACCTGGACTAGAGAGGCTAGATACCTTCCCCTCCGCACTGCCATAAACACAGAGCATCCATCTTGAAATGGGAGATTCGGAGACTGCTGTTCACTCCCTTGAAATCGAGAGTGGGTGTCTAGGCTCCATCCTTTTTGGGAACTTTTTGGGAACCAGCCATGGCCCTGCTCCAAAAGGGGAACCAGCATTAGCCTGAAGCCTACAGCAACTGAAGTCTGTCCAGGGTTTTGTGGACCACTCCTTGTTTAGCAGTAGAAGAACAGGGAGAGATCTTAAAGGCATCGGGGATGGAAGCAATGAACTAAGGTGTAGTAGTGACAGATTACATCTAATATCCACGGATCTGAAGTCATGCAAGTCCATTCCTGGTAAAAACACTCCAAGCAGTCGCATACTGGAAAAGCCAAGGAATGGACTTCTCTTTATTGCAAGGACCGATTTGCTCCTGAAAGGACTGACTCTTACCTCTTGTACCCTGCAGACTTCGATAGGAGTAAGAGACTGATTTCTTGCCCAGTCTATAAAGTCTAGATTCCCAAAACTGACCTTGACTTCTGCCAGGTCTATAAAAGGACTTTGTCCTCAGGAAGTCTTTGTGACTTGGGATTCCCCAGGTGTTGTACTAGCTTCTCCAGATCTTCCTTGAACAGAAGCCTTCCTTTAAACAGGAGCTCCCCAGCCAAGACTTGGACCAAGAATCTGCTGCTCAGTTGCAAAGCCAGAGAAGTCTCCTGGCCACTATGGCCAAAGCCACCGAAAAAAATAAAATCCGGAGAATATCACACTAAGAAGGCTGTGGTGGATTCCATCCTAGCCGCCTCTTCGCCCTCTTGTAGCTGCTGTGCAATGCCCAGTTCACCGCCCCGTGCAATGCCCGAACTACAAGCCTGCTACAAATAGAAATTTGGACTGCCAAGGCAGTGGAAGTAAAAAGACTCTTCAAAGGAAACTCAGTCTTTCTGTTCTGTGGATCTTTAAGCAGGGTGCTTCCCTCCACAGGGATAGTAGTCTGCCTAGTAACTGCGGTAACCAAAGCAACCAGCTGAGGAATTTGAAATAAATGCTGAATTGCTTCAGGTGAAAGTAGGTACAGTTTCAAGAGATTCTTGACCTCCCACCCCCCCCCCCCCCCCCAAAAGACCTCTCTCCAGGGTCTCCCATTCCGCCAAAACCATCTTCTCCAACTCAGAATGCAAGGGAAATGCTTTGATAGATTTATGGACATACACACACCCCCTTTAAAGGGATCCCAAACAGGAGCCTCCTCCATTTTGGAATCCACTAATCCTAAGGAAGGTAACCACTTGATCAATCAAAGCAGTGATCTTATCTCTACTGAAAATCCTAATCAGAGAGTCATCTTTTCTGTCTGAATGCACCTCGCCTTCCTACAAGGATGCACAGTTGACAAAGTCTGTCTATTCTTTGGAATCCTCCTGGGCTTTCTCCCAGTCCTAGGAGGCCTCATGTGGGGACCGCTGTCCCTCTAGGATACTTCACAGGCATTAAAACCCCAGAATAGAGTGTACTTATAGCCATAGGAGACCTGTGTTTTCCCTTAGGCTTCTAAATCCCATAGAAGGCCTGGTGAAGAAAACAAAAAAAAATTCAAGGGAAAAATCCCCATAATCTTTGGCCTAACCCTGAGGAGCCCAAATCAAAGGGTCTTCTACATGAACCAGAGTTTGGGGGCTGCTTAGAAATTAAAGATGAACTAGCAGGCTGCTGCAGGAAATCTGAAGCACCCGTGGAAGACAGGTAAGCTTGGGGCTTGAACAAGGTTCAGCTACGGAAACCTTTCCTACCTACAGAGGAACCACTGCCAACTTGCCCACAGCCTTTGAGCACTCTCCCGGGATCTTTCCCGCTGAAACATAGGTGGAACAAAGAGGCCCTATGGTGGTAGCAGAACATGTGCATTCACTAGCATCGCAGCAGCGGCTGCGCTCAGATCCCTCTGTCCTGAACTGACTTTATTGCCACAATCAGCTTCCATACACTGGTAAATATTACCCCCTTGGGTTGGCAAAAAACAGAGGGCAAGAAAAACTCAGCCCAGTGTCTCCCTTCTGCATCCAGGCCTTAAACACTGCTGTTGTTCCTGGACCTCCTCTCTCCTTTTTTTTTTTTTCTCTAAACAGCAAATGCCTCAAGGTCTCCATAAGAACATAAGAAAATGCCATACTGGGTCAGACCAAGGGTCCATCAAGCCCAGCATCCTGTTTCCAACAGTGGCCAATCCAGGCCATAAGAACCTGGCAAGTACCCAAAAACTAAGTATATTCCATGTAACCATTGCTAATGGCAGTGGCTATTCTCTAAGTGAACTTAATAGCAGGTAATGGACTTCTCCTCCAAGAACTTATCCAATCCTTTTTTAAACACAGCTATACTAACTGCACGAACCACATTCTCTGGCAACAAATTCCAGAGTTTAATTGTGCGTTGAGTAAAAAAGAACTTTCTCCGATTAGTTTTAAATGTGCCCCATGCTAACTTCATGGAGTGTCCCCTAGTCCTTCTACTATCCGAAAGAGTAAATAACCGATTCACATCTACCCGTTCTAGACCTCTCATGATTTTAAACACCTCTATCATATCCCCCCTCAGTCGTCTCTTCTCCAAGCTGAAAAGTCCTAACCTCTTTAGTCTTTCCTCATAGGGGAGTTGTTCCATTCCCCTTATCATTTTGGTAGCCCTTCTCTGTACCTTCTCCATCGCAATTATATCTTTTTTGAGATGCGGCGACCAGAATTGTACACAGTATTCAAGGTGCGGTCTCACCATGGAGCGATACAGAGGCATTATGACATTTTCCGTTTTATTCATCATTCCTTTTCTAATAATTCCCAACATTCTGTTTGCTTTTTTGACTGCCGCAGCACACTGAACCGACGATTTCAATGTGTTATCCACTATGACACCTAGATCTCTTTCTTGGGTTGTAGCACCTAATATGGAACCCAACATCATGTAATTATAGCATGGGTTATTTTTCCCTATATGTATCACCTTGCACTTATCCACATTAAATTTCATCTGCCATTTGGATGCCCAATTTTCCAGTCTCACAAGGTCTTCCTGCAATTTATCACAATCTGCTTGTGATTTAACTACTCTGCACAATTTTGTGTCATCTGCAAATTTTTTATATTCAGAAGTATGATCATTTTTTCTCCTGAAGGTTGCTTGCGTGAGTGGGAGGTGACGTGAGGGTTAGAAATAGAAAGGAGAATTGTATTTGTCGGAACTCAAAATTTATTTTGTGAAATCTTTCTCCAAAAATGGAGCCAGTTTTGTATATTCAAACACGTAGCCTCACAATACCCTTTGGTAGAAATTTGTCAGAAGCATTGCTCGTTAAGTAGCTCATATACACTTGTGTGCAAGAAACCAAGTCAAAACTAGATAGAATTTGGCGAACTGATCATGGGCCTATGGGTGGGGTCTGTATTGTACAATGTGAAAAGTCTCCTGTGCAGCCAGGATGACTTTGTTTTATATTGGGTGGTGGTTCTGTAATTAAAAAAAAAGAAAACTAATAAATGTGAAATTCATTTATAAAAAACGTATTTCTTAATGTGCTAGATTCTGAAAATGATTATATGCACTGTGTACCTATCAAAGTTCTGTTTAACAGCCTGTATTTTGCATTTTCAGGACCTGGTTGAGGACACATACGAGAAGAAAGATCAGTAGGCTGATCGGCAGTCCTAAAAGCTGACTTTGGTTAACCTGCATGAAGACAGAAGGGTTTTGCTACCTTTGGTATTTGGATTGAGTGTTTGTTTCTTCTGGAAGAGAAGTGCGCTGCCGATGACTACTTATATCTCAGCGAGTGCTCTAAGGAGCTAGTTATATTCTGTGCCACTATGAAACCATTAAATGATGTATGCTGCAATTGGTGATGCATTTAGGTATCTGTGAAGTGTGTCAGCTATCCAGAGAGAAAACCAAATTAAGTATTTTCAAGGAAGGAAAAAGTTGAGCCCCACAACAGTTATTGCATGGTACTGCTGCTCTCCATCCCAAGGTGCAGATCTAGCAAGGTTTATACTGTATGTCATAAAAACCATGGAAAGCGTTGTCCTGGCTTTCAGGAAATCCTGTCTCTAGCCTCAAATGTGTCATATCAGGAAGTCATTCTTTGCTAAAAACTAGTGGGTTTAAATATGCTAATTATTTTTTCAGTCAGATATTGTTCTTATGTGGCCTGATTGAACCCTAAAAAAGGATACAATTTAGATTTGTACTTGCATCAGAAAAGGTTTCTTATTTTTATAATCAACACAGAGTAGTAGATACTTTTTATGGTTAAGAAAGATTTTGTTTTTGCATACTGTTATTTTGATAGAGCATTTCAAAGAGCTGTTACTGTGAGGATTACCAAAAACTTTTTTTTTTTCTTTATACATCTGAATTGTTTCATCATGGCTTCACATCTTTTTTTCTCTTTTCCATGCATTTCTGTGCCACTGGATTTTTTTTTTTAAGAGAAGTCCACAAGAAATAGTGCTCTTAAATCTGTGATTACAGTATAAACTCCAAATGTTATCAGTCAAGTCAGGCTTTCTAGACCAGTGGTTCTCAACTTTTTTTCTATCAGGACACAGCTGAGAGTTGATGCTCACATGCGTGACACACTGAACACATGAACATCATGGGACTAAATATGAGCATATGCTCTGCATGTACAGGAGTCCCCTGCTTCCTAACAATGGGGCCGATGCAATTAAAACACACAGAAAGCGGGTGCTGAATATTCAGTGCCCACTTTCGTAATGAGCCTCCAGGCACCTCTCCTGGGGGTGCCATGCTACATTCTAATTAGGGGTTGCACTGTCAAGGAGGCACTAGGTGTGTGCCCCTAGCGCCTCCTTGACAGCATGCACTCAGGAGAGGCTAGCTGTCCGTGGCCGTTTGCCGGTTTAGAAAATGGACACTGAATTTATCGGCATCCATTTTCTAAATCGGCGCACAGCCATGGGTTCAGAAAACACGCCGGTTAACTGAGTGTCCATTTCCAGAACCCGACCACTGGCACTTTTTTAAAACTTTTTTTTATTCTTTCGTTCCTCCTACTTAATATCTAGGCAGGTGTTAATTTCTGAGCGCAAAAATGTGAGTATTGGAGACACTTTTTTTTTTTTTTTAATTTCAGGTGAGTAACTAATAGCCTCATCAACACACATTTGTATGTGATGAGTGCTGTTAGTTTTGCCGCGCATTGGATGCACAAAGTGGAGGCGCTAATCCCCTTACTGTACGCCTACACAACCCCGGTCCAACTACAGGTTAAACAGTTCTCTCGGCTCGATGCACTGTATTGCATCGCCCCAATGAGGGCAGAGCAGAACTAACATTTCCCTGTACAATTCACCATACAAATAAGATATTCTCATTTTGGTGTCATCTTAAAAACAGCATCACAAACTCCTTCTGTTACCAGGTGCATTGTAAAATAATACAAAGAAACCCCACTTTGTACATGTCGATCAGACCTGCCATACCTCAGCAGCACTAACTCCAAGTTATGAAGCAGCAATAGCTCTACCCATGAAAAGGCAGCAGTTCACCACCAGTGCAATATAATATTGAGAAAATACAACAAATAAGGCTGATACAAACCTCTAGTAAAGTACCTCATCTCAGTCACATACACACAGACATACCTGCCCTCACCAAATATTGAATAAAAGACCACAAATTACAAATGTGGAAACAAAACCTGGAATGGAAACTCCAAGACTATGTTCTGCTTGCAGTGCAAAACTGAAGACTAGAAACAAAAATATATTTCCTCCTACACGAAGCAATGTTCAAAGAGAGAAGAAATGCATATTCTCAAAACTGACATAGTATGGCCCTTGTACCCAGTCACTTCCCTTCATGTCCCATCACTCCTCACTTTCCCAACTACTCAGTCATCCCTTCATATGCTCAGATCCCTGTCCAACGTTCCCAACACTCCCACCCCACATCTTTCCCGTGATCAATCTCTCCCCTGTCCAACTCTTTCTGCCTTTCTGTCTCCCATTCCCTAACCAGAATACCTCTGCTCACCTTTTTCCTACCCCTTCCTGCAAAGCATCCCCTACTCCCCGATCCCCTCTCCCCCACCCCACACTTCCATCTCTCCACATCCATCTCTTCCGTACCCATCAGCCCCAACCCCTCCCTCCACCTCTCCCTATCCAGAAACTCGAACCTCTTTTCCCCCACCCCTGACTCCCTATCTCCCATGCCTTCCTGCCCAGCAGACTCTTGAACTCCTATCTTCCCACACCTTCCTGCCCAGTACATTTCCCCCTCCTCCTGGCTCCTAGCCAGCAAAAAAGACTTCAGTCCAATCTAGAGTCTCCCTCCTGCTTTATCAGCAGCAGATGAGGGCAAGAAGCATTGAGGAGAGAAAGATGAGGCAGCAGCAGTGGATCTACAGAGCACACACCTTTCTCCCTTATTCTACTGCTTTCAAATCCAGTCCCTATGGGGTGAAAACAGCATCAGCAGTCTCATTACCAGGCCAGACAGAAGAAGAAGAAATCGGTGTCCTGCTGGGCCCATATGAACAGGAGTTGGTGATATCACGCTCTGATCTTGGCGAAGGAGGGACAACCTCCGGTTGCCCAGGAAGAGAAGGAAGCAAGAGCAGCTTGCTATCATACCCAATAAAAGAGAAGTCAGCCAATTTCCACCCAGACTGATGAGGAAAGATCTGTCTTCTGCTGGCTCTGTGACACACCTCCTGGGACTTCACGACACTCTAGTGTGTCCCAACACACCTGTTGAGAACCACTGTTCTAGATTGCAATCTTGGATTGCAAATAAATTGCAGAAAATTTTGCAAATCTTGACATAGTCTATGAATAAAAATAATCAAAGTAAGAGTGGAGTTCTGCATCACAATGGATTTTGCTTTTATTTTAATGCTATGACCTTCATCACTCTATCACCATTAGCATAATAAAAATAAAGCAGTAATTTACTTTTTCAAATCATATTCAGCTAGGGAACAGTCCATAAAACTAGCAAGTAGCAAATTTAAAACAGATTGGAGAAAGTATTAATTTGTGGAAATTAATACCGGAGGATGTGGTGAAGGCATCTATCATAACTGAATTTAAGAAGGGTTTACACAAGTTTCCTGGAGGAAAAGTCTATAACAAATATTGGCCAGATGGACTTAAGGAAATCCATGATTTATTCCTAATAACAAGCAAAAAGGAATTTGATCTGTTCTTTGGGATCTGCTGGGCACTTCTAATGACCCGGATTGGCCACTGTCAGAGACAGAATGCTGGGCTCGATGGATCTTTGATTTGACCCAGCATGACCCTTCTTATTTTTTTAAGCTAGTCACAAATGTGTTGAGTTTGGACAGTTAAAAGGTATCGTCTACAACTTGTTTGTTGACCCATATTTGTATTCATTAATCTCTGAAATTGCTGTAGTGCCACAGCTCAAAGGAAATATACAAGAACTGCATTTAATAAGAGGCCAGCGAATGTTTCTTTATAAAACAGAGGTATGTGCTCAAAGAGACAAACCTGCACATCTGATGCAAAACTATCTTTTATGTAGGTGGATATTTGATATCAGTCCATTCGTGGAATTTTAGAGTCTTCTGTTTCCTTAACCAGTAAGCCAAAAGTATCACAGTTGGTCTGGATTATGAATAGGGTTTGTAATGGTTGAGTGAGAGTTTTGGGCCCATCTTTAATGAAATGGACCATCTGACAAAATTAGTGTTCCTTCTGTTGTCACTAAATTGGTGTACAGCAATGGCCACTGCAAAATATCTGAGCTGTTGCCTTTTACACAACATGTCTGCTCTTGGAGGATGAGCAATAAAACTATTTTAAATATATTTATCTGATCACACATGTCAGAGTTTAATAAAATATTCAAATACATAAACTTGATTGAATAACTGTATCAAAAAAATACTCCCAAACCTGTTGGACGGAGATATTTCTTTACAGAAGCTACCTTAACTCCAGGGGTCCTTTGGGACCTGATAAGTTCAGTCTGTTTTGTTAAAAATATTCTTTATCTTTTTGCTCCCTAGATTTTATGCCAAAAATATATATATAATAATTATTTTCCAATACATCTGAGCAAGTTATGAAGGAAGCCTCTCTATACCAAGAGGGTTTCATATTATTTAAATGACTTCCATTGACCAACTTGAAAAAGAAGCCAATGCTACTAGCTGTTACTATGGAAACAGAGCAATTCAGGAGCCATAGTTCACTCTCTATTGATTCATGTGACTTCTTTTAAATCAGTTGGACTTTCAGTTTGAAGGGGTTTGCATTCATTATTACATAAAGCCTCCCAGCAGTTTTTTCATTTTGAAAGGTACATTGTAAGAATTTCATTTTGGTCATTTTTCTTTGAATGTTTATTCTGAGACTTCTGTTTTACTGTGATCATTGAAAAATAAAATAAAGAGACATTGAGCTTATCGTCCTGTGATTTCAGTTCTGTTCATTTTGCAAGTCCAAACACATTAAGCCATAGTATCAATGTTTAAATATATGCTAAGCAAAACATATTTTATGTAGCTTGTCAGCTACTATCAGACAATGTAAACAGTTGCTTTCTGCTGCATAATTTTCCAAAACAAAAAGTCTTTTTTATTTATTTATTTATTAGTGGTTTTTATATACCGATCATCGTTTGGAACATCTATTCGGTTTACAGTAGAACAGTAAATTCAGCAACAGGCTTTACATATAACTGCGTGAATAGCGAGATTAGCAAAACCGGAAGGAGAGGGAGAAGAACACTACATGGAACAAACAATGTCATCTAGAGTAGACAGAATAGAGAGAAAGTCATTGTACTAAAAGGAAGATTAAAGTATACCAAAATTATGTACAGCAATATACAAATGGCATACATAAAAAACGGTACGTTAAAATCTAATGTATATATCTTGACTCCGGGTCATTGGCGTTGAGTTTAAGTATTGATAACGGTAAATACAGAGTGTGGTGTGCTCTGTAAAATAAATGGTAAATTTACCAGTGGAACCAAGCTTCCATAGAATAGTGTTGTAAGTAGGGTTCCCTGTGCATCAGTTCTCCTAGGACAAGCAGGATGGTAGTCCTCTCATGTGAGTGACATCATCAGATGGAGACCGGCATGGAAATGGAGATGAGCATGCCCAGTATGCCACTATCCACGTGTCCATGCGATGTCTCTTTTCTGCGGTGCTGGAGCTTGTACCCTTTTTTGCGGAAAACGTTCCACAAAGTGTGTTTTTTTTCACTTTTCTTCCTGCGCTGGGTCTCTCCAGTTCCCCGTTGGCTTTTTCATCGGTCAATGAGTTTTTTTCTCTTTTTTTCTCTTTTTTCTCTTTTCCTCTCCTTCGGTGTCCGCCATTCTTCATGTCGTCGTAGTCTTCTGCGCGTCTCATGGTGGCCTCGAGCTTCCGTCGGTGCCCCCAGACTTTGTCCTTAATGGATCCACATGAAGTCTGCATCCTGTGCCTGGGGGCATTGCACGATGTTCAGGGCTGCGAGTTGTGTGCTCAGATGATCATAAGGGCCACCGTGCCTGGCTGGACAAGCTGGAGAAGGTTTTGGGATTGGGGAAGTCCGATCCTCCCACTCCAGCATTGATGCCTTCGACGCCCAAGAACCAGGGAGAACCGCTTGTCCTTGTACCTTTGTGTCTCCTCCTCAGAGGCCTTTGGGTGAGGAGGGTGCTGGAGATCGACCCATGTTGGTTTCTTCTAAGTCCTGGACCTCTGGACCATCATCCTCGGTGTCGAGGAAAGACCCTGGCTGAGCACCAAGGAAGATCTCGGAAGCACTGCCATTCGGCCACGGCTGCCTTGCCATCGAAACGGCCATGGCGAGAAGAGGCCTCATCCCCCCTCACATCTGATGGCCCGAGGCCAACCACGCCGAGTCTGGTATCGGGCGCAGACTCTCCTCAGTGTCCCGAGGAGGAGCTGGCCTCACCCCTCTCCTCTCAGACTGCCCTTTCATTGGAGGCTTTTGAAGCTGAGCTTGAACGTTGGATGCACCTGATGGTGGAACGTGCTTTGCGAGACAGGGAGCCGGGGTTCCTGCCACTGGTGCCAGTGCCTTCTTCGGTTCCGATGCCATCTCTGATGTCGGTGCCTGCACCAATGCCAGGATCTTCGCCAATACCGGTGCCTGCACTGATGCTGGTGCTAGTGGTGCCCAGGTTGGAACCATTATTGGATCAGCTCGATGCCCTCCTTGGTGTCCTCCTGCCCCAGTTGTTGCCGGTGCCCCGTGATCCCTCAGTGACCCGTCTGGCACTGAAGCGTAGGGCATCCAAGCCAATCCCCATTGAGGACTCCTCCAGGGACGAGGGCCCATCAGTGCCCTCTGTGCCATTGGGACCCTGCGTGCCCCGGCCCACGCTGCCTGGGCTGGTGCCTGGACCCTCGGCCCCCCGTTGTCCATGGGTCTCTTGGTGCCTCAGCCCTGGGATGCGTCTAGCACTCTCTGGCC
Source organism: Rhinatrema bivittatum (assembly GCF_901001135.1). NCBI lineage: Eukaryota > Metazoa > Chordata > Amphibia > Gymnophiona > Rhinatrematidae > Rhinatrema > Rhinatrema bivittatum. The sequence continues at coordinate 54,504,952 of NC_042623.1, forward strand.
TTCCCCCCCAGGTAGTCTTGGTGAGCCTGAGGTCCCTTATGACCCTTGGCTTGACGATACCTCTGATGGCTCGTCGGTGGATTCCGATGGTCTTCCTTCTCCCTCGGACAAGTGATGTCGATCTCCACTGGAGGACCTAATATTCATGGGGTTTGTCTGCACTAAGGTGGAGACCATACCCTGTTGCGACCATCAGTCTTCGACAGCTTCGCCCCACCTACCTCTCACTACTTGCGGCGCCTCCCGCTCACCTCGGTCTACTGGCTGCCGCAGCGTCTGTTTGTCGTCCTTTCCAGTGTCCCCGGACCGGCTTTGGTGCTACCTCCCGCTATGCTCCTCCAAGGTACCTTAGGGCGCATGCTGCCCTCATCTTTATTTCCACGGCGCGAACCTCAGGGGCGTCCCCCTGATATGACGTCATGCTGCCCAGATATTTAAGCCTACGGTATTTGCTAGCTCATCGAGTTAGCAACGGTATCTCTACGAATGGGATTCGCTCTCCGTACCGAAGCTGCTCTGCCTTTCCAGCGCTATCTGGAACTCTTACACCCTTCGGGGTTTGCTAACAGGGTACCTGCTCCTCGGGGGCCTCTTCTGCTTCTTTCAGGTGCTATCAGGAAACCGGTATTCGCTCCTCGAGGGCCCATGTTCCCTGAGTCGCTGCCTGCATCTTCAAAACTTTCAACTTGGAAGACTTCACTAACAGTTTCCATCTGTGAGTACAACTACCATCTATTCCACAGTACTGCTTCACTGGAACCAGGCCCTTGCTCCTCGAGGGCCTGCCCTCTGTTCTGGGGCTAGTCCTCTTGTCTACTGGAATCTCTGTTACTGCTATGTGAGTATAATACAACTGAGTCTCTCTACTCTAAGGGATCAGGTACTCGCTCCTTGAGGGCCTGCTCTCCCTGTCTCGGAGCTTCTCCTAATTCTACCTGGGACTCTGAATGCTTCTCATTGTGTACTCATAACTCTCAGTCTCTTTCCACTACAGCACAGCCAGCAGAGGATTCGCTGTTCCAGCGTTCTGTGGGAGACCTGCCTAGCTGGGCTCAACATCCAATACTCACTACTGCCACCTCTGGTGGTTTCCAAAACTGTTTAATAAAAGATTCAAATCTGTGTTTGGGTGTCCAGAGTCTAACCTGACACAGTGGTCCCTCACGGGACTGCCCCCCGTGGGCGTGGTCAGCTGCCACAGTGTCCAAGGATCCACCCAAACATCAAAATGACAAAGTTCCTCATGAGAGGCTTCTAGGAAAAGTAAAAAGTCATGGGATAGGTGGCGATGTCCTTTCGTGGATTGCAAACTGGCTAAAAGACAGGAAACAGAGAGTAGGATTAAATGGACAATTTTCTCAGTGGAAGGGAGTGACAGTAGAGTGCCTCAGGGATCTGTATTGGGACCCTTACTTTTCAATATATTTATAAATGATCTGGAAAGAAATACGACGAGTGAGATAATCAAATTTGCAGATGACACAAAATTGTTCAGAGTAGTTAAATCACAAGCAGATTGTGATAAATTGCAGGAAGACCTTGTGAGACTGGAAAATTGGGCATCCAAATGGCAGATGAAATTTAATGTGGATAAGTGCAAGGTGATGCATATAGGGAAAAATAACCCATGCTATAATTACACAATGTTGGGTTCCATATTAGGTGCTACAACCCAAGAAAGAGATCTAGGTGTCATAGTGGATAACACATTGAAATCGTCGGTTCAGTTTGCTGCGGCAGTCAAAAAAGCAAACAGAATGTTGGGAATTATTAGAAAGGGAATGGTGAATAAAACAAAAAATGTCATAATGCCTCTGTATCGCTCCATGGTGAGACCACACCTTGAATACTGTGTACAATTCTGGTCGCCGCATCTCAAAAAAGATATAATTGCGATGGAGAAGGTACAGAGAAGGACTACCAAAATGATAAGGGGAATGGAACAACTCCCCTATGAGGAAAGACTAAAGAGGTTAGGACTTTTCAGCTTGGAGAAGAGACGACTGAGGGGGGATATGATAGAGGTGTTTAAAATCATGAGAGGTCTAGAACGGGTAGATGTGAATCGGTTATTTACTCTTTTGGATAATAGAAAGACTAGGGGGCACTCCATGAAGTTAGCATGGGGCACATTTAAAACTAATCGGAGAAAGTTCTTTTTTACTCAACGCACAATTAAACTCTGGAATTTGTTGCCAGAGGATGTGGTTAGTGCAGTTAGTATAGCTGTGTTTAAAAAAGGATTGGATAAGTTCTTGGAGGAGACGTCCATTACCTGCTATTAAGTTCACCTAGAGAATAGCCACTGCCATTAGCAATGGTAACATGGAATAGACTTAGTTTTTGGGTACTTGCCAGGTTCTTGTGGCCTGGATTGGCCACTGTTGGAAGGATGCTGGGCTTGATGGACCCGTGGTCTGACCCAGTATAGCATTTTCTTATGTTCTTATGTTCTTAATAATCATAACATACCCTTCCAACTTATGACAGAAGAGGATGCCCACCATAAAATGCTGGAGATCCTCCAGTTCATGGAAGCCCCAAAGGAGGTAGAGGCAGTCCCCGTTCATGAAATCTTTCGTGAGCCGCTTCTAAGGCTATGGGAACACCCCATCTCCCAGTGAACCTGTTTTGGAAAATTATGCATGCAGACAATGCAGCAGACTACAGGGTTTTAAAATTGTCAACTTTCCCACCAGTTGGTGGTGGTGGAGTCTGTGCTAAAGAAGGCGAAGAGGTTGTAAACTCATGCCTCAGCTCCCCCTGGCAAGCAGCATAGGGCGTGGGATGCTATGGGTAGGAGGGTGTTTCAGGATTCCATGTTGGTAGCTCGTACTGCCTCCTACCTTTTGTATATGACCCAATATACCATAATCTCTGGAAGCAGGTCCAGGAAGTTGCGGATGGCCTAGCCCAACAGCTCCAAGAGGCCCTTATATCCATTGTTCAGAAGGGCTTGGAGTGCAGAAAGTGCAGGCTACCTATGATGGCTTTGAAACAGCAGGCCGCATTGCAGCTGCCGGTATTTCTATGAGGCATCTTTGTTGGCTCCAAGCCTCGGATCTTTGTCCTGAGGTTCAGGAAAGACTGGCTGACTTACCTTGCACCGGGGATAACCTTTTTGGTGACAAGGTAAGGATGCGGTTGCACAGCTGAAGGATCACCATGAGACACTTCAGCATCTGATGACCGGCGTTTCTACTTCCCCGTCCTCTTCCAAGAGGTCCTTGAGACCATGGCCAAGGAGGCTTTTCTACAGGCCAAGAAAGTACTATCCTGCCCCTCGCTCCCGCCCACAGCAGGTCCATTCTAGGGGCAGGTCCCAGCAGCAGTGGGGCCCCAAGCCTCAGCCACCACCTCAGGCTAGCCCCGCTTCGGGGTTTTGACTGGCCTTGAGGGAGCACAAGCCAGGGGTTTCAGCCAAGAACAGAGGGCCCACCAGTCGGGGTCCGTCTCCAGTTTTTGGCGGACTGATGGCCATCCATGACTTCAGACCAAAGGGTCCTGGCTATCATCCATCACAGGTACAGGCTCAACCTTGTGGAGGCTCCGCCAGATTCAACCCCAAGTCCATTTTGGGTATATCAATAAGCAGGGGGGCACCAGATTGATCCTCCTCTGTCAGGAGGTGGTGCAGATCTGGACCTGGGCGCTGGCTGAGGGAATGCTGCTCCGGGCTGTGTACTTGGCTGGTTTGGAGAATTCCCTGGTGTACAGACTGAGCAGAACTTTCAGACCCCCGAATGAACCCTGAAGCAGGAGGTGGATCAGATCTTCCTTCTCTGAAGGATCCCAGTTGCGGATCTGTTTGCCTCTCCCTGCAATAGGAAAGTTCCCCAGTACTGCTTTCTACCAGGTCACACAGGGAACCAGCCACGGACGCCTTTGCCCTTCACTGGGTGACAGGCCTCCTGTACGCATATCCTCCACTTCCATTGGTATTGAAGGCTTTCTTGAAGCTTCGCTAGGACAAGGGGACTATGATCCTCATAGCTCCCCATTGGCCAAGACAGGTTTGATTCCTGCTTTGCGGGATCTCTCTCAGCGGGATCCGGTCTGTGTAGGGAACTGCCCCAGATCTCACGCAGGATCAGGGCAGGTTGCACCACCCCAACCTCCATGCCCTGTCACTCACAGGATAGCATATTTGGCCAGTCTGTACTCAAGAACCTCTTTCAGCTGTGAGCCCAGTTCTTCCTCCTAAGGTCCCTGGTTTCAGTTCAGACTGACCTCGCTGTTACCAACAGCACCTCTCTTGTATTGCCTGTTGGCACCTGTTTGGTGTCTGTTGGGGCCATTATTTTTCAGGGCCTGCCTGTAGCTAGGGATTTACCCACATGTGAGGACTACCATTTTGCTTGTCCTAGGAGATGTTCTCCTAGGAAAGCAGGACGTTAGTCCTCAGGAAACCCACCCTCCACCCCGCAGAGTTGAATTCCTGTAGTTTATTTTATTTTTTCGTAATCTACTTACGAGACTCCGGGTGAACACGTGAATAGTGGCATGCTGGGCATGCTCAGTGTGCCAGTCAAAGTTTCTAGAAAGTTTGACAGAGGTTTTCCGTGCAGCGGTCCATCTGATGATGTCACCCACATGTGAGGACTAACATCCTGCTGTCCTAAGAGAACACCTGTTAGAGGTAAGCAACTTCGCTTTCTTTAAATACTTTAATATTCTAACATTTTTCATGCAGTACTCAGAAAAAACACACTTTTTGCTGGATGGTGAAAAAGTTATTTATTTCATAAATAACTTTAATAAATAACTTGTTCATTAAGATGAGAGAAGAGCTGTGTCTAAGTCAGGTATTATCCAAGTTTTTGTACACATTTTTTTACCAGTACACCTGAATCCTGACCCATGCTACTCCTACTAATTTAGTCCTGGCTCTTTCTTGACCATAAATTCTGAATTGGACTAGGCTGCCCAGTGGTTTATAGGGTATGTTGCATGAAGGCTGCAAAACGGTATGGGGCAGATTTTAAAACCTGTGCGCGGGCACAGATTTGTTCGCGCAACCCGGCGAGAACAAATCTACGCCCAATTTTATAACATGCGCGCGCAGCCGCGTGCATGTTATAAAATCCAGGGTCGACGCGTGCAAGGGGGTCCACAATTGTGCAACTTGCGCGCGCCGAGCCGTGCAGCCCGCTTCCGTTCCCTCCGAGGCCGCTCTGATTTCGGAGCGGCCTTGGAGGGAACTTTCCTTACACACACACCCCCCCCCCCCGCACCTTCCCCTACCTAACCCGCCCCCAGCCCTCCCTAGAACCCCGCCCCCTTACCTTTGTTGAAGAAGTTACGCACGCCGGCCAACGGCCAGCCCGCGATCCCGGGCACAGCGGCAAATGGCCGCTGTGCCTGGAGGCTCAGGCCACACCCCGGACCGCCCATTCCCCGCCCCTTTTTGCAGCCCCGGGACATACGCACGTCCCGGAGCTTGCACGCGCCGCCGAGCCTATGCAAGATAGGCTCGGCGCACGCAGGGGCAGCTTTTCAGGGGTTACGCGCGTATCCCTTTGAAAATCTGCCCCTATGGTTTTTAGGATAACTAAAATATATAAATTAATCCTAATCTAGAGCCCCCTATATGCAAATATAATCTCATAAATATTCCTTATGGATTTCATGAAAACCTGAGCTCCTTGTGGCCAGCCCTTTAGAAATGGAGTTTGACGTCCCTGGGGTAGATCAATGTCCATTATCGGTGAGAGCAGAAGATACAGCTCTATTGTTGGGGTTTCACAAATGAGCCAGGTTTTTACAGTATTCAAAATGAATTGAATATATGTAAAATAAGGTTTCTAACAGTTGATCTGAATCGTGTTAATTTCCATGTGCGCTGGTTAACAAGAAATCCCTATCCAGATCGGAATCTGGAGGATCAGTTTCCTGTCTCTGGACTGTGCTGATGAGACCAGATGGCAGGGTATTAACCCCCTACCCCTCCATAGAGTGGCCATAATAGTAACATTTTCTTGTCCACAATGAGCTGGGAAGGCAGGGTATTAGCGCCTGGTATTATAAGGTTCTCAAGCTCTTTCAAAAGGCCAAGAAAGAAACATCCTTAGCTCATGACTCAGAATGTACCATTGATCTCTTGCTAAAAGGCTTAGCCAATTCATTCCAGTTGGGCTGTAATTTGATATTTGAAATCTAGCATAAAGGAATGTGAAACTCCCTCGCTGATACACTCCAAGCACCATCACACTGACCACCAATGCTCCCTAAGGTATGCAGTAGACTGCCAACACCTTTCTTCTGCCGGGCGTGCTCCAGCTATCCAGCAGTTTAAACTTTACAGGCCTGGCAGCTCCCTCAGACCTAACACGTTATAAAACTGCAGGACAACTGGAGCACATCAGGCGGGGAGAAAGGTATCAGCGGTCTCCCATGCATCTTAAAAGAAATGTTGCTCACCACTATTCCAGTACTGTAACTTTGTAAAGAAGTATTTGTACTCACAAATGTGTTTGAAACTATTATATGCAATGTAAATGTATTAGCATCGCAGTTTTACATTGTATACACTATTTACATGTTACTTTGAAGCATTCTGTTGTTTTTATTTTAGCTACGACAATCTCTTGATGTTTGGAAAATTTATGTTGCTGTAATTTTTTCTATATATCCAACCCTATTTTGCATTACAAAATGTGGAGGTGCATTCCCGAGAATATCCAGCGAGATACCTCAATAGCGCTCGTATACAATACAAAATTATTTCCCACAGGATATGTTGTTGTAGAACACTATTTTCAGTTATTTTATCAGCTTCATATTCATTTTATTTTTTTTGTCTTAATAAAGTTATGTTATAGCAAATGTCAGTTTCTTTATAGTGTGTCTCAATTCCATAAATTAAATTTTAGGTTCATAAAAGTAAATTGCAACATAGCAAAATTCTGTTAAGAGAGTTTAGAATATCTGTCTCCAAATTTCTGCAACTGACCAGCATAATTTAGGCTTGTTGCTCTAGTATATTATAAAATACACTTTGCATAGTTTGAAAATATATATACGCTTTTAAGCAGGTTTGGTGTATTTTCAACGTCTTGAAGTTCCATTTTCATTTGAGTCTCTGGATTCCTTGCAGGCTGTGCTTTTTTACTGGTCCATTTCAAGAGTTATGCAAAAGTAAAGCTCTACTTGAGCTTTTGAGACAATGGAACAGATGGAAAGAAAGGTCTTTTAGTCTGGAAAGCTCAGTAACCACCACTAATGTTCCCTCTCTTTTTATTAGCACAGTTATAATATGAATGAGGTTTTATATCTCCAATTTTATTGCTTGATGTTTTGAGAGGAATGATGTTGTTTCTGTTTTTCCATTGTTGCACTGCATAACACAGTTGGGCTTGTGGTTTCCAATTCAGTTTTTGTTGGCACATTTCTATTCTGTATTAGATAAGGGGCTGTCTGTATCTTAAAAGTCCAATTCTTGTGAACTCTAATTCTTGCTTTTACACCATTATGGTTCCTCATTTCTATTTTAAACGCAAGTTTGCTCTTTATTAATTTCACTTGCCTACAGAAAGCAATTTTGAATGTTCTTGCAAAAAATCTTTTTTTCATTCACATATTTTATTGTAACTGCTGTTAGTAAATTAGGTGGTAGGGATTAGCTGATGCTTCCTCTAAGGATTGGGTTGCTGTGAGCATACATTTTATAGGCTTTTTGCATCAAAGAAAGTAGTGCTCACAGGGTAAATTAGGAGGGTGTATTGTGTCCCAGGGCACATAGCAGCAGCAAATTTTCTGGTGCACCATCAACTTCAACAGTCACCCCAGGCCCCTGTGTCTCACTAAACGAGCCTTTAGGCCTCTAAACAATTTTGGCCTTTGAGAAGCTGCTGCATACAAAAACTATTGTAGACGAAGATTTTTCATCGTTATCTTTGTGCTTATTGACAGTTCAACAGTATTAAATGTTAGCTGACTTGTAATGGGATTTGAGTTTAACTCATCCCATCAAAAACCCATCATTAGAAACAAAATCCCTTTCCAGCAATTATTTTTCTGCTGCCACATATTGCTACTTCTGACTTCTACCTTCCAAAAAGGTATGTGTCTGAAAAATTATTTTTTATGACACTATTGCATTCTTGGCATTTTTTTTTTTAACCAATAGGTGGAACAAAAATGCCTGTAACACAATACATATTAGCCTTCCTATGTAGAAGACATTTATTTGAATGGTTTAGAATTATTTTTTTTCATAAGTCAAATTACATGCATTCATTTTTAGTCTTCTAACTGCACTTTTCTAGTTTTACAACCAAAATATTGAATATGCAGTAAATGTTTTATTTTCTCTTGGAAAGCACAGAGCATTTCACCTTGATAAATATCCATGGGGTTTCTCTTTCACCTTTGCTGCATTTTATCTGAAGTTTTGTCATTTCCGAGAAAAGATCGAAAAAAACCAAATGTTATGTCTGTGTACCCTTGGGCTGAGGCAAGATTGGCTCAGTTTCTCACCATCAACAGGTGGACCCAGGTGAAGCAGAGACTGGTCAAGACCTTCACCTATACCAGCCCACATTCCCCTCAGGTTGAGCCTTTGGGTGCCGAGGACAGCAGGACTTAGGCGAGGGTCTCTGCTGATGACTGGAGATGTGGTCCGAGGTCAGGTGAAGGTCATAGGCAAGCAGCGAGTAGATGCGTTGATATCTGGGCAAGGGTCAGAGGCAGGCAGAGGTCAAACTAGGTATCCATCCAAGGGAGAAGAAGAGGAATGGATAGGGTTGAGGCAGACAGGCAAGGCGAGTAGGTTGAGCCGACAGAGACGAAGATTGGAACAGGCTGAAGACAAGACTGGAACAGGCTTAGGAAGCAACACATACTATACTCGGTAGCAGGACCTATTGCTGAGGCAGTGAGAGAAATACAGAGCCCTTTATAGGGCTAGATGTGTGAAGTAATCAGGAAGTGCCTTGGGGCTTTCCCACCATGGGCCCTTTAAATACAGTGATGGGCCTGCCTAAGGAAGAGCGTGGCTAGTTGGGGCTGGCGGCATCCTGCCACACGGTAAGCCGGCAGTGCCTCGCCACATCAGGGAGTGGCATCTTGCTGTGTGGAGGGCTGGCGGCGTCCTGCCATGTTGGGAGGCAGCGGGGACAGCCTGGCCGGGGAGGTAAGAGCAGCGGTTCACTGGAGCAGCTGCGGACTGCCGAATGCAACAACAAATCCATCCTGACCTATGTTGGAGCAAGAGAAGCTGATGTCATGTCCAGCTTTTAAAAAATGTAAACCAGAAGCAAAATAAAAATGGAAGCTCAGAATAGGATAAGAGACAAACTGTGTCTTAAAGGAATTCCAACATTTCTTTCATTAAAGAACCACGCAGATGGGCTCAAAAGTCTACTTCCCAGATATCCAGATAGCCTCAGTGCACAGATAACAGAGATAATTAGTTTTACAAATATAGAAGGGTTAAAACAGCTTTAATGAGAGAAAGGGAGCAAGGAGTTTATGTACCGGTCTGTCATTTGTTAATCTGAACTTTAAATCACAGTCTTCATCTCTCATGCTCTGATTTTTAAAATAAGAGTGGCATCTGCTTTTTTTTTATTAAGAAGTTGGGAGTTTGAGAAGCAGCAGGGAAAATTGGTGCTGCTTGCTTTAAAAGAAAACAAACAAAACCTGTTAGAAATTTTAAAAAACACATTTAGAAACTTTAATTACATGTATTAGTATGGAAACAATGCTCATTTACTCAGCATGGGATAAAATAAAACACAGTAGCAGTAAAATTGTTTTCTTCCCAAGTATATAATACAGTCCCTGGTGCCACAATTATCCTAACACCGTCTAGACTCCACACCTAAACAATTCCATTTAATGGAGGGACAAAGCCTCTTTTAACATTTTCTTTTATGCACTGAGAGCTTGAGAAGGCTGGCAGATGCTTCCATTCTAGACTAAAATGAAAGGTGCAAATGGACATTGTAGGTGTCCAGTTGTATTCTTCCCTATTTCTTCTTCTCCACTCTTAATCCTTTCCAGCAACTTCTTGATCAGAGTGCAAAAATTGTACAGCTTCATACGGAATTTTTCTAATGCCAGCCAGCAGGAGACACTATTGAAAGGCTTCCTGGTGCCTCCCATTCAGAAGCTGTGCCTCCTTAGGACTAGCTGTCACAGATTTTGTAGCTCCTATTAGGCATTGGAGTTCATGGCATGGGTATCTATGGCCACTGGACAATACCATCAAAGCCTGTTCTGAAAGCTGACTTGGTAGGAGGTAAGGTCAATAAGCCAGCTACTGGCCATTGCTCATATGTACATCAGCAATTGGTAGTTGTTTTCCAGATATTCTGATAAGCTAGAAAGAAGAAGGATCTATCAAAATACAGTCCTTCCCTCCCTTGCCACGCAAAACCGTGTATACTAACAACAACTAAAAAATGTGTAAAACTGATGTTATAATCAGATCAGCTTAGCCAAGCTCTGATTTCTGTATACTTTATGAAGGGCACTGCCTTTATTTTGAACAAAAATGTTATTGACTCGGTAAATTTCCTTACACCAAATGCACTAACTCTCACCAATCTCCTTTTTCTATTTGCAGGGAGGGGAAAGTGGAGGATTTTCTTCCTGCTCTTTTTGTGGCTACTGCAGGGCTTCCAAACCTGTCCTGGTTACCCCACAGCTGGGTTTTCAGGATATTCACCATGAATATGCATGAGATCAACTTTGCATATTCATTGGTGATAAGGGTATAGGTATATACTCTGGCATCCGCTGACAGTTAAGACTTGTGCTTTAAAACAACCGACTCCATGAACCTGCAGATTTTTCATGGTTTTGACGAATTGGTTGGGCAATCTCTTTCAAAAAGATTTGTCCAGCTCTAGTTTTGTGAAAGGTCAAAGGTTGATTGTCTTCCAGAAAGGCTTATATCCCTAAAGAGCATGTGTTAATATGATTGATCTGGACTTAAAATTTACAATTTAAATGCTTAATTTTAATTCTGAACAGAAAAATTTGATTAGAACAAAAATATATAATTTGAGTGATGAGAAGAATTTACCATGAAGAAACAGTTTCTAGAATGTAGTGAAACTAATATCAACCTAACTACAATACAAAAAAAAAATCAAAAGGCTAAATAATCAAATATACATATACTCAACAAACTATAAAAACAATAAAACAATAATGTTAGTAATGTAAAAACAAATGTATCGGCACTATTATAATATCAATGATATATTTAAGTTGTGTAATTTATTAATTTCAATAAAGCAATGGCCAAGGTACACTCTAAAGGTCATGATTAAATCGGAAAATGAGGTTTGTAACATCATTTGGACAAAAGAAAACAGGGGCAGATGCCTAGAACTCAAAGCTAACAAAGAAAGCCTAAGATTGCAATCATAGCTATTTCTAATTTGCTTAGCTTTGGGTGGTTGGACAGCTCCATGTCAGAAGGGACAGGCAGAGCTAATCCTAGGTTTGCCCAGACTGCAAGAATGTCTGGCAATCTTCTATTCTTAGAGACATTGAGGCCAATATTCAGCACTACTTTGCCGGATAAGTAGTGGCTTATCTGGCAAGTGGCAGCTGCTGAATATCAGGCTATGTTTAGCAGTCGCCACATAGCCAGATAAGCCCCTTATCTAGCTAAGTAGTTAGCCGGATATCTAGTGGGCAGATCGGGATGGCACTACTCATCCGACTAACTTAGCTGGATAAGTGCCAATGTCTGGACTTATCCAATTAAGTTAATCAGATAAGTTAGACCTGCGATAGAGCAGGTTTAACTTATCCGGATATAGTTTATCCTGCTAAGATGCACCAAATACTGGGATATTCATCAGCATGGCTGAATATCTCAGTATTTGGGTTTACAAGGTCAAAGATCCAATGAGGTAAATCCAGAACTGGCTCAGCTTGACCCTAGTGACAAAGATTCATCTTGTCATTTTATTCTAGCAGTGCTCCCAGTTTTTGATCCTGGCACAAGAATGTACATTGAGCCAAAAAAACTTCCATTCAGAAAATTTTGTGTGTGAATTGAAATACAAGAGGTGAAAAGTAGACTACCACTTTGTTCGCTGGAAACATTTGTCCCAGAATTTCTAGAAAGCAGAAATGAGCAGGCAGAAACCTGATTTAGCTTTCTAGGAATAGCATAAAAAAAATGAAAGATTATTTATATCATGTTATATATTCATGGTTCATTTAATGACCTCCGGTTTTCGCATTTAAAAGAAATAGGAACCTCCGCGAGCAACTGGGTTCGGCTGTACTTCCTATAGTAAGCGCACCCTTTTTAGGTGGACAGCATTCTCCTTGTGGAACATGTAGTGTATGCCCACATGGCCATGTTTGAGCATTCCAATCTTCCCAAATGTTGTCACATTCCAGGAATATTTAACTGTGAAACGGCCCTAGATATTTATGGGATTACATACCCATATCAGTTACTTTATATTGGGCAGATTAAGAGGGGTGTTTGGACTCATATTGTGCAGCAGAAAGTTGTATCCATACTCTGAAGGCTCAAACCCCTTTAGTAAAACGTTGACTTTCACATCAACATCACCTCGAGGATTTGAAATTTTTTGTGATTTGTAGGGTTACACTTCACATAACTTGTGCTCTTATACAGAAATAACAATGATTCATTCACTCTTGAGGTACGCAAAGCCCCAAAGGCCTTAATCAAGATTTAGAATGGGTTTCTTTATTGTAAACATAATATTGTATTGGCACCGTGGCAGACGTTTGGGTGCCAATTTCTGATTGGATGTGGTTCCTTTTTTGTGTGACGTAACTTAGCGCCATTTAGTCTTTACTCTGCGTTTCAGCTCATGTGGCTTTGTAATCGCAAGAGCGTGTGCACAGCGTTTCTCATTGTGTCAATATCTTGTTTGCATCACGGTATGTTGCATCACAATATATTGGCTGCATGATTTGCCTAAAAATCATTTCCTCATCCTCATTCTGGCCGATGCAATATCGGCGCACGAAAAATGGGCACTCGGGATTGAGCGCCTGCTTTCATAACGGGCGCCCATCCGCCTCTCCTGAGCGCTCAGTGCAGTAGGCAAATGAGCCACTGCATTAAAAAGGAGATGCTAGAGGAAACTGTGTGTCCCTGGAGTCTCCTCGGCATCAGGCGCCCAGGAGAAATGGCTGTGCATGGGATAGGAAAACAGGCACTCGTAAACTGAGCGTCCATTTTCCTAACCTGACCGCCGGCAAGACATTTTTTTTTTTACTTTACTCCTTTTTTCGGTTTTTCTGAGTTAATATCGCCATGATATTAAATCGCAGGAACTACAAAAAAGCAGTATTTTCTGCTTTTCTGTTAACTTTAGGGGCTCCTCAAGACTTAACACCTGCTCCGGGACACATTTATTTTTTACATAAGTGGATAATAGCCTCATCAGCATAAATTTACATGTGATGAGCGCCATTAGCTACGCACTGGTCTCGACACGCATTTTGGATGTGCTAATCCCCTTGTGGCATAAGGGGTTATGTAAGCGAGTCCAAAACACACATCCAACTCGGATTAACCAGTGCATTAGTCTTGAGTGTATGGTATTGCATCGGCCTGACTGAGGGTGACAGAGTATCCTGCATGGCAAGACTATTTGGGAAATGAATAATTTTTTTATTGGAAATTTTGAATTCTGACATTTTTTTCAGTGGACAAGCAAGATGGACACAAGTGGTGATGAGGTCAAATGATATTAGTAGCCCATTTTGGGCCCAACAAATATAGTTTCCATGGCTCAAATAGCTAGCAGTTCATCAAAACTACAGATATTCCAATCTCTCCTCACACAGCACAATGGGAATCTCTTACCTCTGAACCTTCTGTCTTTGGCTTTGACAGCCTGGAAGTTGATAACCAATTAGTTGTATCTATGCATTTACCTACTGAGATTAAGAATTTACTTCAAGAAAACTCTCCACTGGGAAATTGTACAACTTAAATAGAAAAGATGTACTAATTGGTGTTCATGTCAAAGTAAAACCATTTTAAGTGTTCTCTCTCCTATTATAATATCTCTCAAGCTGGAATTCAAGAGATTCAAAGTTAAACTTGGTCAGATTTCACCTTAATGCTATAGTGGTATACAATGAACAGTGGAAAGATGTTCCCACTTTCCACCAATCTACAGTCGCCAGGTTCATGAAAAGTCTCACACACCTATTATCTCCATTAAAAGATCTTCCAGGGGCCATGGGATCTGAATGTAGTTCTGCTCAGCTCTTGAAGCCACCTTTGGAGTGTTTAGCAACAGCACTCTTGAAATTCCTGTCTTGGAAAAATGTATTCTTGATAGCCATTACTTAGGCCAGATGGGTAGGTGAATTACAAGCACTGGTCTGTTACCCTTCGTACACCCTGTTCTTTTACAACTCAGCAGTTTTGAAAAAGAAAACATCATAAATTTCTACCAAAGGTGATTTCTCAATTTCATCTGAATGATTCCATTGTGCAATTAGCATTCTTTCCAAGAACACACACCGATGAGGGCAGACAGGCTCTGCATACACTGGACTGCAGATGAGCCCTGCTTTTCTATATGGAAAGGACACAGCTCCACAGGGAATCCTGCCAATTGTTCCTTTCCTTCAATCCAACAAAACCTGGCATTACAAGAAAACAAATTCTTTCAACCCAGACCTCTAAATACTAAACAAAGGAGACACTTTATCAAACTATGAAACAGCAGTCTTAAAACAAATTCTTAAAACAAACTGTAGAAAGTATTTATTCCTTCAACATACAAACAAGCTGTGGAATATATCACCAGAGGATGTGGTGAAGGCAACTAGAATAGCAGAGTAAAAAATGTTTCTGGAAGAAAAGTCCATAGAACATTGTTAGCCAGGTAGACTAGAGAAAGTCATTGCTATCCCTGGGAATGAGTATCAAGAAATAGATCAACTTTTTCTGATCCAGTCTGACCCAGCATGGCATTATTATTATTATTTTTTTTTTAAATAATTTTTTATTGAAGCAGCTTTGAAAAACAACAGGTAACGGCTATCCTTGCAAGTACCGCTCGTTAAAAAAAATAGTATTAACTGAACATGAACTGCTTCACTTATTTTCAACAGTTTAATGTCACTAGCAACAACTTTTTCACATTCTTACCCATCCATTCTTTCTTGCTGAAAGCTAATATAGAATGCAGAAGTCAGATTCTCTGTTGGGCTGCAGCGTGGCATTTCTAATGTTCTTATCATCACTTGACTGCATCACTTACCGCTACAGTAGAGCAGGACCACATCTTGAGAATAAGGTAAAGGCCCAGCAAGTGAGGGCCACCGCAGCTTCTTCAGCACATCTTTGCCCTGCATCCATTACAAGATATTTGCAAGGCTGCCACATGGTTCTTCATCCATACCTTCACTACTTATTATTGCATGGAAAATGCTTTGTGTTCAAGAGAGCAGCTTTAGACAGGCAGCTCTTCAAAGTTTATTTAATTAAACCTTCAACTCTACCCTCTGTCCACTGTTGTCATGGGTTACATTGATCCAATACTTACACAGACTAAAAACAAGATAATCATCTGCAACCCTCAGCTTTGGAGTCCCCAGTTGTGTGGCTGATAGCCTCCTGCTTGTCCGCAGAGGAAGCAAAGTTGCTAAGATGTAACAGACCACGCCCCCTGGCCCGCCCCTTTTAGCTGGCCCGGCACTTCTGTGCATATCGGGGGTTATGCGCGTGGCCAGGCCCTTTCGAAAATGCCAGACAAGCACGTAATCCCCGAATTTTATGTGCGCGGGCCTTTTAAAATTTGCCCGTTTGCTTTTTTCTTTCCCTGGACTTTTAAAATGCACCTGCTGTATAAACTGTGAATATTTACTGACCAGCACTTCAATAAATTACAAAATATGCAACAAAGAGATGAATATATATTTTGAGACTTTAAAACATCTAAATAATTTGGGAAAAGAAACCCTACCTCATTCAAATAATGGCAGTTTTTCTAAAATGTGGACAGGAATCAGTCTTGGTTATGTGAGTGCCACCGAATTTACTAAGTTATATAGAAATCAAGTAGGGCAGAGTTCTAGAAATCCTCTTGACACTGGAAAAAACTCATTCTTTGCAATTTATGGCACATTTTACTGGAGCAATATGAGAATAATCCAAAGATGTATTTTGTTGTAGAAGAGTCTGTGATATTGTAACTTTAAGAGATTTTTGAGACTTACTATGTGACATTAGCCTGCTCTCAGATTGGAAAGACAGATATTCCACAAACTGATGCTATCTGAAATAAACTTGTATTATACTAATCTGTAAAATGTTGGCTGAGAGTATGGAAAAAGCATAGGGTGTAATCATCACAGGGGTGTGCTGTCATTTGAATATGATCTGAAAAAGCTGAGATTTGGTGGATATTTTTTTGTGTGTGTTGTTTTCGAATGAAATGACAGAAAAAAAATGTTCAGTTTTTCGATTTTAGTCTGTGCTAAAGCCAGAATCAAGGAGGCGTGGTCAATGGCAGCCGGGGTCAGGTTCCGAGGATCAGTCAGAGGGAAGTCAGCCAAAGCAGGAGTCAGATACCAGGAATCAGTCCGAGAGTAGTCAACGAAGCAGGGGTCAGGTTCCAGAGGTCAGACGGGGTCACGAAGGCAGGCAAAGGTCAGAATCCAGGCAGTGATCAGAATGGTCAATGAAGCAGGCAGAGGTCAGTACCAGAGAGTCAGTCCGAAGGTACTACCTGGGGAGACAGGGACAGACAGAAGCTGGAACAGGAGAATGCTGGAACAAGGCTGGAACAAGACTGAAACAAGACTGTGAATGCAGAGGCAAACTAGTACACATACAGTGCCAACCCAATTGCCAAGGCAAAGAAATGCAGGCAGGAGCTTCCTTAAGTTGTACACTCAATCAAGGCGCGCCACGGAGCTAGGACACACCCCTGGGCAGTCCGCGCGTGCGTAGGAGCGTGGCCGATGCCACGGAGGACGCTGAACTCCGGAGTGAGGCCTGGTGCGCAGTGGAAGGCCCGGCAACCGCCGCCACGGGACGCCGAGGCCTGGAGGAGCTCGCAGCTGCCGCTGGGGAGGCCAACCCGTGACCTGCAGAGGAGCTAGCGAGGTGAGCAGGCCCGTGCGCGGGCCGAGCGCGGACAGGGTGTGCAACAACATCGAAACAACACAACCCAAAAGATTTTGCTGTGCATACCCCTAACACTGTAAGCAAATTAGGATTAAGCAAGACTTTTATTTGTTAAACCCGTGAATAGAAATTCAGCTTTCTTTGGGGAAAAATAAAACATCTGACCTGCAGATGTTGAAATTCATTCAAGCCTTTAAAACCAGGATAGACATGGAAGTGCCCAGAGTTTTTCCTAACTAACATGGCACAGCAGAATTATCCACTTGCACACTGTAGTGACTGCAAAGCTGAGGGTCTTCAGCAAATTCTTACTTGACTGCCGGTGCCAACGTAACAGCAGACTGGTGGCACAGATCTGTATTTCCTGTTTAAACTAAATAGTTGTGCCAAATTTTTCTTTTATCCCAAAAAGCAGTTAATTTAATAATAGAAAAAAAGAAATTATTAAATGTTCACAGTTAGTATACTTTGTTTATATTTAACATTAGAATTAATTTAAATGTTTTTAAATAAATAAGTATAGTACTTGTATAACGTTAGTATTGTATGTGCCTAGAAAGTCCAGGATTAAATATACTTCCAGTATGCTATGTCTCATAGTCGAATTAGTATATGTGTTTTTATATTGTACTTATCCTACATTTTTATAAGGGAAGCCAGTCTGAACCAATGTGATCCTTCTTCAGCTGAAATAACCAGTCTTTGGGTGGTCTGTTGCTGGCATGAACTGGTCTCTTATCCTCTACACACCTATTCAGATACAGACTGTGGTCTGGCTCAAGGCTGATGGATAGACACAGAAACTTAAATACACTTTTAGATCCCTTCCTAGCACGACCATCTTTCATATATTTTAATGTATACTGTTATTTTCTATGTGTTACGCGATACACTTATGAATGTAAAAGCTGTAATCCGCCTTGGATTTGTCGGAACATAAAATGGAATGAATAAATAAATATTGTTTTGAAAAACATTTGGAAAATCTTAGATTCTTTGTAGGCTGTGATACCTTTTATCAAACCAAGATAAAAATAATTAAAAAAAATAGTACACATGGGCTCTTGAGACCGCATGGATCTCTTCTTTAAAAAAAAAAAAAAAAATCCTTCTTTAGTACGGGCCTTTGCTGTCTCTAATGCTCATGTACTACCACAATTTGTACATGTTTCTTGTTAGTTAGTCTAGCAATAGAAGGCATCTAAACCTACAGAGAAAAATTTTGGATGTGTATTGGGAACAGGGTACATGGCATAAAGCTCCACTGAAATTTGTTTGAATGGTTTTTTGTTGGTTTTTTTTTTTGCAGGACAGCACAGAAAAATTAATATTTTTGTAGTCAAAATGAGGGACTATCCCTCCAGTTTCAGGATAATGGACAAACTGATACTATAGATAATCAGTTTGTCATTAAGGGTGTTGGAATATGGTTCCACAAATCGTTTTTTATGCCCACCTAGCTACACTGCATGACTTTTACTTTTAGTTTTCAATACTTATACAGATATTGTCATATATGCTCTTCAATTCATATATTCAGTCAAATATCTAGAGGGCATTAATAAAATGCAAGGAGCATCTTCCACTGATAAAGAAGTTCAAGATCAAAGGGTCATGGTGTGAAGTTGGAAGGAAGACGTTTCACAGAAAAATTCCCTGAGGCCGCTGCCCTGCCTTGTGGCCGAGGGCATAAAATGAATGGGGGAGGGCGGTGGCCTGACCTCTAGCCCCCACCCAGAGTGCTCAGCAAGGGCTAGTATGGGGGCCAGGCTGCCCAGGGCACCTGAAGCAGGGCTGGTAGTGAGGTGAAAAGGGGGCCGGGGGAGATGGAAGTGACATCACCCATGTAGCTGATTGTTTGAGGTCTGTGCTCCCTAACCCAGTTTCATTAATCCTCCTTAATCGCTGCAATCCGAATAATTTTTAGAGCAGAAAAGGATCATTTGCAAGGGAGAGTCACTCATCATGTCAGTTTGGAAGAAGATGTGTGATTTAAAGCAATTCTATGCGGCGGCCGTAGAGAAATCGAAAGAAGGCCTAGTGGGAGAGGTGGGCTCAGAAAAAATGCCGCTGGAACAGACGTTTGAGAAGGGCAGACTTTCAAAAGTGGTTTACAGAGCTTCGACAGGATATGAGCTCGCTTAAGGTTGAAATACTGAGTATAGTTGGAGAAGTGCGCAGAGAGGGGCGGATTTTAAAAGGGTTACGCGCATAACCCTTAAACCCCCCCCTGCGCGTGCCGAGCCTATTTTGCATAGGCTTGGCGGCGCGTGTAAGCCCCAGGACCCGTGTAAGTCCCGGGGCTTTGCTAGGGGGGGTGTGGTGCCGGCCCAGGGGCGTTCCAGGGGGCGTGGTTCAGGCCTATGGACCAGCCCCCGGGTCGGGTGATGGCACGCCAGCGGGCCACCGGCGCGCGAGTTACGCCTGCTTTGGGCAGGCGTAACTTTTGCGATAAAGGTGGGGGGGGTTAGATAGGGCTGGGGGGAGGCGGAAGGAAAGTTCCCTCGGAGGCCACTCCGATTTTGGAGTGGCCTCGGAGGGAACGGGCAGCACCGCAGGACTCGGCGCGAGCAAGGTGCACGAATGTGCACCCCCTTCAGCGCGCCGACCCAGGATTTTAAAAGATATACGCGCGGCTACGCACGTATCTAGTGAAATCCGGCGTACTTTTGTTTGCACCTGGTGCGCGAACAAAAGTACGTGCTCGCGCTTTTTTTTTTAATGTACCCCAGAGTGTGCTGATTTGGGCATAAGAATGAATGAGATTGAGAATCGCCTGGAGGAGCACATGGAAGATTGGGAAAGGAGCCGCAAGATGATAAAAGCATTGCAGGATGATAATGTGGCTCTAAAAGAATATATTGAAGATCTGGAAAACGGATCTAGAAGAGGCAATCTATGTATCAGAGGGGTCCCTGAGGGCCCGGAGTTTCAAGACTGCTCGAGAGTGGCGGCAAGTTTATGTATGGCAATCCTAGCCAGGGAGGAAGGGGCGGAGGGCCTGCGTGATATCAAGCTGGGCAGAGCACATAGAGCTCTGGCAGAACCGAGGGGGAATGTGCCCAGAGACATTATCATATCGTTCCACCAATTTTCTATGAAGGAAAAAGTTTTGAATCATCCAGGAAGCAGAAAGAGATTATTTGACATGGCCATAAAGTGGAGATTTTTCAGGGTTTGTCTCCATTGACGATCAAAAAAAAAAGAAGAAGCTTTAAGGAGAGTCTTCAAATTCTGCTTAAAGAGAATCACAAATAGAAGTGACTTTTACCACTTGGATTACAGTTTATTATCGACTGTGGTTCTTCGCGGGTTAAAACTGTGGAGGAAGCAACCAAAATTCTGCAGGCAACGAGTCTGTATAAACAACAGGGCTCCAGTTCCAGTTCCAGAGCGGTGTCCCCGTTGGGAGGCAGAGAAGGACCAGCGAGATTGCAGAGTATGCAGTCAGGTGGCAGACATCTTCACAGACAATCAGGAGGTTCATCCTCATCGAGGGAGGCATTTGTGGACATATGAGAAGGAGCACCAAATGACGATTGGAAAGGGAATGGAGGACAGTTTTGTGTCCTAACAATTTAAGACTGAGATAGAGTTGGAATTTTAAAAAAGTGAAGAAAAGACAGAGAGGGGGGTTTCTTTAATGGGTTGCAGAATATGAGAATGTGAGATAATCGAGAAGGAATAAGGGAGTTTTTCTGTTGAAGCTTTTTGTGTATGAATGGGGGCTGGGAGCATAGGGGGGTAGGATGGGTGGGTGGGAGGAAGGGGTTGAAAGTCTGTACTATGGGGGGATGGGAGGCATAATATGTGCCTCTGATAAGTTTAGAAAGGGGATAAAAGTAGTGACGGTGTAACAGGAAGGGTACATTTCTTGGTTTTCAGAACTTATCTCTGGGTATATTATGTGTATTATATGTTAATGTCAGATTAGATGGGGACAGTGAAACTAGTCTCTTTGAACATAAAGAGTTTAAATACTCATGTCAAATGGCAATTGCTATTTAAGGATGCTATCCATATATAATCTAATATATGTTTCTGTCGAGACACATTTGAGAGGAAGGCATGAGAGGCTATTGGCCTCTCAGTCATTTCCTCTTCAATTCTTTGCATCAGCTCCAGTAACAAGCAAGTATTGTGGCGTGGGAATTATTTTTTCAAAAACTTTGGTGGTGAATGTGCAAGCCACATTGTGGGATGTAGAGGGCCGGTATATTATAGTTAAAATAATATTAAATAAGGAGATGTTCACCTTAGTAAATGTCTATGTTCCCTAATACATCCCAGGATGACTTTTTTGTGAGGCTGTTGAAAATATTGGATAACTGGGCTGAGGGACACACTATTCGGGGGGGGGGGGGGGGGAATATGAGTGTGCCCAGATACCTTTATTTGGATAATTCCGGGGGAAGATCTGTGGCTGCTAATTCACATAGGAAATGCCTTAAAGCATTGGTGGTGGACTGTGGACTAATTGATATATAAAGACTGATGCATCCCATGGAGTGTAATTATACTTTTTACTCTAAAGCCCATAAAGTATATTCTAGGATAGATTTATTTCTGGTAGATTAAGGCACTGGTGGCTCAGACAGGGGATTCTGGAATAGGCCTTATAATGTGGTTGGATCATAGCCCTATATGGATATCACTGAAG
Organism: Rhinatrema bivittatum; assembly: GCF_901001135.1. Lineage (NCBI taxonomy): Eukaryota > Metazoa > Chordata > Amphibia > Gymnophiona > Rhinatrematidae > Rhinatrema > Rhinatrema bivittatum. Next base: position 54,526,719 of record NC_042623.1, read on the forward strand.
GTGGTGGGAAGTCAGCAAGGAAGGAAGTTCTTGAAATTGAATGACAGTCTACTGGATGATCAGGAATTTTGTGAAAAGTTGCTGGGGGAAATACAAGAGTATCTGGCTGATAATGATAATGGGGAGGTTACAGAGTGACCATCTGGGACTATATGAAGGCAATTGTGAGGGGGAAATTGATAGCGAGAGCTTCTCTTGTGAAAAAGGTGAGAGATGGTGTTAGAATTAATCTTTTGGAAAAATTGGGTAAATTAAAATTATAGCATAAAAGAAATCCTGTGCTGGTAATGGAAGCTAAGTTGGATTCCCTGAGGGCTGAATTAAAAAAGTTGGATGAAGGGATCATTATCTTTCATTTGGAAAACTTAAGCAGGAATACTTTGAAGGTAGTAACAAGGCCTACTGGCAAGAAAATGAAAGGAAAAGATGGTACAAAATCAAATTTTGAAGATTAAGGGTAGAGCTGGGAAAATGGTGTATGAGAATGAGAGCTTTGGAGCACGTTTTTCCCATTTCTATCGAGAATTATATGCTAAACAGGTAGATATAGATAAGGGAGATATAAATACTTTCCTAGAAGGTATTAGCCTACCTAAAGTAGATGAGCTTGCTCAACAGAGGATTCATAAAGAGATTACTTCATTTGAGGTGGAACAGGCAATAAAACACTTTAAGGGCAAGGCCCCTGGACTTGATGGCTTCTCTGCAAGCTTTTATAAGGAAATGTGTTCAGTGATTGCTCTCTCTTTGGAGACTATGTTTAACTCTCTGTTAGGGAATCATTTTATAGCAGAGGATTCCAATAGGGTGGGGATTATGGTGCTGGCAAAACCCGGAAGGGATGGAACCCTATGTGATTCCTGTAGGCCTATCTCGCTCATCAATGTGGATTTAAAAATATTAGCAAAAATATTGGCGTCCTGATTAGGGAAAATTGAATCAAAATTGGCTCATCCAGATCAAATAGGATTTATCCCTGGGAGATTAGCAGTGGATAATGTAAAGAGGATTATTAATTTAATTTGGTGGGTATAACATAGTTGCATACCCATGATGCTATTAACTGTTGATACCGAAAAGGCATTTGACATGGTGCACTGGAAATATCTCCTTGCATTTTTAGATAAGGTGGGCCTGGGGGGGGGGGGGGGGGGGATTTTTCTACTTGGGTTAGGAAATTATATATGAAGCCTAGTGCATGTATAAAAATAAATGGGAGCTATGCACAGTCTTTCCCCATAGAAAGGGACGCTAGACAGGGGTGCCTTTGTTATCGCTTCTTTTTGCCTTGTACATAGAACCCCTTGTGTTAAGCTCAGGCTTGTGAACCCTTGGGCCGAGAGGGTGGTATACCTTAGGAGGAAGATCCGTATGTTCTCCCGTCGGGTGGCAAGGCAGGAACAGAAGACGCGACCAGCTGACCCTCGGCACTGGAGACTGAGGCGACTGTGGAGGCAGACGAAGGGTCATGACGACGAGGAAAGGAACTGTGTCTTCACCACTGGAAGCCCGTGGTTCCCCCAGGAGGAGCCCATAGGGACCCGGACCACTGGGACTTAGGTGGCCTTTGAGAGGTCAAGGAGACGAGTGTTCGGTGCAAGGGCTAACTGGAGCTTCACCCCTGGAAGACCGCGGTCCCCCCGGGAGGAGCCCATAGGGACCCGGGCCGCTGGGACTTAGGTGGGCCCTTGGAGACGATGGTCAAGAAGAAGTCCAAGGTCAAGTGCCAGAGGGTCGTCGCTTACCAGTCCGAGGTCACACACCAAGGGATCGTTGCTTGCCAGTCTGAAGTCACACACCAGGAATCACCACTTGCCAGTCCGAAGTCACACACCAGGAATCACCGCTAGCCAATCCGAAGTCAGGAACCAGAAACACCAAGATGAGACAGGAACAAGGATCCAAAGTGCAAGAAGACTCACCGAAGCAAGCAGACTTAAACAGCACTACAAGAGACGTTGCCAAGTCGAGGAATGAGCAGAAGAAGTCTCCTTTTATACTTCCTCTGCTCTGGCTCATAGGGAACAGCTGAGTGTAGTTAAAGGGATCAGGTCCCTTTAAATCTGAGGAGGAGGCGCGGCCTCGCGCCTAATGATGGCGGTAGCCATCTTGGATTCCCTCCATGGAGAGAAACGCTGCTGGACGCCGCGAGGGAGGAGCAGGGATGGCTTCCCCTGCCGGCGACCATCACAGGGGCCCGTGCCGAATCGACAAGTAAGAATCAGGGACCTTCCTCGGAGCTCCTGCGGCGGGTCACCATCGCAGGCATGGTAGGGGACCGCGGTCGTGGCCTTCCACAGCCGCGGAACACAACAGTACCCCCCTTTTTAGGGCACCTCCCCAGAGACCTGGGCTTAGACGGATGGTCTCTGTGGAATTGCTCAAGCAAGCCTCGGTCCAAAATGTTGGCCATCGGCTCCCAGGTGTTTTCTTCGGGGCCGAACCCTTCCCACGCTAACAGGTATTCCCATTTCTTCCTATGCTTTCTTATGTCCAAGACCTCTCGAACTTGATAGGTGAGGTCATCTTCGGAGGCAATAGGTTGGGGAGTCAGAGACGTGCTGGAAGGCCATGATAATACCAGAGGCTTCAAGAGCGAAACATGAAACGTGTTGTGTATCTTGAGGGAAGGCAGCAGACGAAGCTGATATGAAATGGCACCAACCTGTCGGATGATGGGAAACGGCCCAATAAATCGCGGGGCCAGTCGCGCTGATGGCAGCTTCAGGCGGATGAACTGTGTACTCAGCCATACCTTTTGGCCCGGCCTGAGGGGTGGATATGGTCTTCTTTGCTGATCGGCATACCTTTTTGCCGCCTGACTGGCTTTGATCAGCGCGTGCCATGTGGAGATCCACAGGCGGTGTAACTCGTCTGCAGAGAGTTGGGCTACCGGGGACGTAACTGGAATGGGAACTGGCAGCGGAGGGCATGGCTGCTTCCCATACACTATCTGAAATGGCGAGGATCCGATAGCCGTGGAGAGTTGAGAATTGAGTACAAATTCTGCCCAGGGTAGCAGGCTAGCCCAGTCATCTTGTTTCTCATTGACGTAAATACGGAGGAACTGCTTTAAGGTTTGGTTCGTTCTCTCCGCAAGACCATTGGTCTGTGGGTGGTAAGCAGATGTATAGTCCAGGGTAACGTCGAACTTTTGGCAGAGGGCCCTCCAAAACCTGGCAGTAAATTGAGGCCCCCGATCCGAAAGGATACTTCTAGGTAGGCCATGTAGTCTGAAGATGTGCTGGACGAACAGCTGGGCCAGCTGTGGTGCGGACGGCAATCCTGGGAGTGGCACGAAGTGTGCCATTTTACTAAACTGGTTGACGACCACCCATATGACCGGGTTGCCACTGGATAAAGGCAGATCGATGACGAAATTGGTCGCCAAATGGGTCCATGATTCCGAGGGTGCAGGTAAAGGCTGAAGCAAGCCTGGAGTCGAACCGGGGATCCTCTTGTGGCGAGCACATGACTGGAAGGATTCTACGTAAGCCCGGACATCTTTGTTGACCTTTGGCCACCAGTAGTATCGGTGCAAGGTCTGTAGGGTCTGGGATTGTCTCGGATGGCCGGATCAATGGGAGTCGTGAGCCCACGCCAGGACTTGTTTCCGCAGATGCGGCGGAACCAGAGTTTTCCCAGGAGGGATGGTCGTGGTAGCAGCCAGTAGGACCCGTGATGGCTCGATGATAAACTGAGGGTCATCAGGGTTCTCGGTGGTCTCAAAGACCCGTGACAAGGCATCCGCCTTGAGATTCTTTCTGGCCGGGCGATAGCGCAGGACAAAGTTAAAACAGGTGAAAAGTAACGCCCAACGTGCCTGTAGAGGATTGAGTCGCTGCGCGCGGTGCAGGTACTCAAGGTTTTTATGGTCTGTATAGTCCGTAAACTGGTGTTGTGCCCCCTCTAGCCAAGGGCGCCACTCTTCTAAGGCTACCTTTATAGCCAAAAGTTCCTTGTCGCCTATGGCGTAGTTCCACTCTGCTGGAGAGAATTGGCGGGAGAGGAAGGCACACGGGCGTAACTTATGACTTTCAGAAGTCTGGCTCAGAACGGCCCCTACGCCTTCTGAGGACATGTCCACTTTGATGACAAACTGCCGCTGCGGATCCGGATGCCAAAGGCACTGTTGTTGTAGAAACACCTCCTTGAGGCGACGAAAGGCGACTTCCGCTCCCAGAGGCCAGTTCTTGGGATCTGCGCCTTTCCGGGTCAGGGCTGTCATCGGGGCAACGATGGATGCATAGTAAGGTATGAATGATCGGTAATAATTAGCGAAACCCAGGAACCGCTGAAGTGCCTTTAATCCGGACGGCTGTGGCCATTCCCGAATGGCCTTCAGCTTCTGGGGGTCCATACGGAAACCCTCGCTGGAGATGATGTACCCCAGGAAGGGAAGGGACTCCTGCTCAAACAGGCACTTTTCAAGTTTCACATATAGTCTGTTCTCTCGGAGTCATTGCAATACTTGTCCGATGTGCTGGCGATGAGTGGTCAGAGACTCCGAGAATATCAAAATGTCGTCCAGGTACACTACCACGCATTGATATAAGAGATCACAGAGTATCTCGTTCATGGTGTTCTGGAACACCGCCGGAGCATTACAGAGCCTGAACGGATTCACTAAATACTCATAGTGGCCATCTCGGGTGTTGAAGGCCATCTTTCATTCATCACCCTCCTTGATACGGATCAGATTGTAAACCCCTCGGAGATCCAACTTGGAGAAGATCCTCGCGCCTTGCAGCCAGTCGAAGAGCAAAGAGATGAGGGGCAAGGGATAACGGTCCTTGACTGTTATAGCATTCAGGCCCCGGTAATCAATGCAAGGGCGAAGGCTTCTGTCCTTCTTTCCGACGAAGAAGAACCCAGCCCCTGCTGGGGACTTTGATTTCTGAATGAAGCCCTTCTCCAGGTTTTCTTTGATGTACTCTGTCATGGCCTGCGTCTCCGCAGGCGAGAGGGCATAGGTGTGCCCCTGAGGAGGCTCAGCGCCAGGGAGGAGGTTGATGGCGCAATCGAACAATCGATGAGGAGGAAGTATCTCGGCCTTTTGCTTTGAAAAAACGTCCGCGTAAGAGGCATAAGGGGTCAGCAGACCCTGAAGACTGGTGGAGGCAATAGAACAGGAGACTGGAGTTACTGATTGGAGGCAATTGCCGTGACAATTCGGCCCCCAGCGAGATAGCTGCAAAGTTTTCCAGTTGAACTGGGGAGCGTGCTCCTGGAGCCGGGGAAGGCCCAGGACGACCGGATGTATGGAATACTCCAAGACATAGAACGGCATCTGCTCTTGATGAAGGACCCCAGCCCTCAGCTGGACGGGAACCGTGGTGTGAGTCACACGTTCCGGAAGAGGCTTCCCTTGGATCGAGGAGATGACCAAAGGAACTGAGAGAAGAACTTGTGGGATCTTTAAGTGTTCCACCAGGCTCTTCATAATGAAGTTGCCGCCGGCGCCAGAGTCCACCAGGGCTAGCATGTGGAACTCCCCGTCTGCAGAGGTTAACGCCACTGGCAGCGTTAGTGGAGGTGCAGGTAAAGTACGGCCCAGGAAGAGACCTCCTTCAGGTCCTAGGCCAGGGAGTTTCCCAACTGCGACGGGCATGCAGCTATTTGATGACCTGCTGCTCTGCAGTAAAAACAAAGTCCTTCCTTCATTCGCCGCCGGCGCTCTTGCAGAGAGACTCTCCCACGGCCCAACTCCATGGGCTCCTTGGCGGGTGTTCGAAGGGTTCCTGCTGCGCCTTTGGGGGAAAGCGAGGACCTTCTCGCTGCCTTTACTTCTGGAAGGCAAAACCGCATACGACAATCCACTCGATTGGCTAATTCTATCATGCCATTGAGGTCGTCCGGATGTTCCTTCGCTGCTAGTTCACTCTGAAGGCACAAGGATAGCCCTTCCAAGAAGATCCCATGGAGGCAATCCTCTTTCCAATTTAGCTCTGCGGCTAGGGTGCGGAATTCTGTTGCATATTCGGCCACTGTCCGAGTACCCTGTTGCAAGCGGAGCAATTCCGAGACAGCAGTGGGTTTACGGACAGGCTCATCAAATATCTGTCGGAAAGTGGACAGAAACTGATTCAAGTTTCCAAACACTGGGTCTCCTCTGGGCCTCTCACCCATAGGCCCATAGGTCTCCTCTGGGCCTCTCACCCATGGGTGAGAGGCCCAGATCAAGGGCTTTCCATCGAGCAGAGACATAATGTAACTGGTTTTGACCAGGTCGCTAGGAAACTGAGTAGGCAAGAAGGAAAAGCGAACCTGGCACTGATTAAGAAATCCCCGACACAACTTCGCGTCTCCGGCATATCGAGAGGGTGCCGGGAGTTGTGTGGGAGTTGCTTGTCCAAGACCACCCATGGTGGCCTGCACCGGGCCCTGAGGAGTAGAGCGGCTCCCCGAAGCCACAGGTGGGGACATCAGAGTGGGGTTCATGGGCCCTAATGCTTCAATGCATTGGTTTAGGCCTTCCACTGCAGAGACAAGGACATCCAGGGTCTTTTGCTGGTCCATCAGGCACTGGGCCATTCCAGGAATGGCCTGGTGGGCAGATACCTCCACCGGGTCCATGGACTTGGCAATCTGTTAAGCTCAGGCTTGTGAACCCTTAGGCCGACGAGAGGGTGGTATACCTTAGGAGGAAGATCCGTAGGTTCTCCCATGGCGAGGCAGGAACAGAAGATGTGACCAGCTGACCCTCGGCACTGGAGACTGAGGCGACCTTGGAGGCAGACGAAGGGTCATGATGACGAGGAAAGGAACTATGTCTTCGCCACTGGAAGCCTGCGGTCCCCCCAGGAGGAGCCCGTAGGGACCCGGGCCGCTGGGACTTAGGTGCACATTTGAGAGGTCAAGGAGACGAGCGTTCGGTGCAAGGGCTAACTGGAGCTTCACCCCTGGAAGCCCGCGGTCCCCCTGGGAGGAGCCCATAGGGACTCGGGCCGCTGGGACTTAGGTGGGCCCTTGGAGACGATGGTCAAGAAGAAGTCCAAGGTCAAGTACCAGAGGGTCGTCGCTTACCAGTCCGAAGTCACACACCAGGAATCACCGCTTGCCAGTCTGAAGTCACACACCAGGAATCACCGCTAGCCAATCCAAAGTCAGGAACCAGGAACACCAAGACGAGACAGGAACAAGGATCCAAAGCGCAAGAAGACTCACCGAAGCAAGCAGACTTAAACAGCGCTACAAGAGACATTGCCAAGTCGAGGAATGAGCAGAGGAAGTCTCCTTTTATACTTCCTCTGCTCTGGCTCATAGGGAACAGCTGAGTGTAGTTAAAGGGATCAGGTCCCTTTAAATCTGAGGAGGAGGCGCGGCCTCGCGCCTAAAGATGGCGGCAGCCATCTTGGATTCCCTCCGCGGAGAGAAACGCTGCTGGACACCGCGAGGGAGGAGCAGGGACGGCTTCCCCCGCCGGTGACAGTCACAGGGGCCCGTGCCGAATCGATAGGCAAGAATCAGGGACCTTCCCCGGAATTCCCACGGCGGGTCGCCGTCACGGGCATGGTAGGGGACCTCGGTCGTGGCCTTCCACGGCCGCGGAACACAACACCTTGCTGTGAGGGTCAGGGAATTGATGACTATTGAGGGAATCTGGATGGGTGATCAGGAATATAAGTTATCCGTGTTTGCAGATGTTGTTCCATTTTCTGTGGTTAATCTGACAAAATCATTACCTCAGTTATTGAGTAAATTGGAGAAGTTTAGGAAGGTTTCGGGATATAAAATGAATGTGGATAAATCTGAGCTTATGAATATCTCCTTCTCAGAGATCCTGATGGTGTGTCTTCCAGAAAGTTTTCCTTTTAAGATTGTTAAGAAAGGGGTAAAGTATCTGGGAGTGATGATTGGAGCTAATTTGTTTAAATTGAATTATGAGGCACTATGGAAGAAAATACAATTGGACCTTCAGAGAAGGGATAGAGGAGATCTTACATGGCTGGGATGGATAGCAACAATAAAAATGAACATCTTACCTCGTTTATGCTATTTATTTCAAACTGTGCCAGTGGCTATAAATGAGAAGTGTTTTGCAGGGTGGCTGCATAAATTGATGAGGTTTATATGGAAACCCAGATCCCCAAGGGTTGCCAGGTGAGTATTATACTTTCTGAAGGCCAGGGGAGAAATGGGGGTACCCTGTTTATTGTAGTACTATGTTGCATCTTTGTTAAGGGTGACCTTGGACTGGCATAAAGGAGGGATAAATAAAGGATGGGTATCTCTAGAACAGTATTTGCTAAATGATATTTCAACAGATGTCATGGTTTGGCTACCTAAAGAAGTGAGATTTATGCTTACTAATGTCTCACCAGTGTTGAGAGCGGCCTCGAAAGGCCTTGCATTCTGTTACGTGAGGGGCAGTTTTGGTGTGCCCATGGGCCTCAGTTCGGGCCCAGACCTTCAGGGCCGAGCCAAGGGTTGATGGTGGCTTCGCATGGCTGACGGTCTGACCCTCTGCCAGGCCGGCAAGCTCCCAAGGCCAACATCCGAGGATGTTGGAAGTTGAATGGTCCTCCGACCATTCCGAGCCCTTTCGGACCTGCTGCGAACAGCATGGGGGCAAAAGTACACAATAAGCAACCAAATGTCTGATCTTATACAACTTTATTGTGTAGAAACAATGTATGCAAATGAGCCCGACTCCAGCCGAGTTTCGCCCTCTTTCAAAAGGGCTGCATCAGGGGCTAAAAACATACAATAAATAACAATAAATAATATGAAAATGAATAAAACTAATAAAAACATATAATAAACAACATTTGAAACGAACATATAAAATGATACATATAAAATGGTAACATGGATATTTGTGTGGAGTAAGTATGGAAACCAACATAAAAAATATGAAACAAATATATAAATTAAGATCATAAAATCTGCATAGTAAAAACAACAAAATGAAAACAGTATGTAAAAAATGAAGTGTTTATATGATATTGTTTTCCGCAATTGACTTTATACTTTTATATTAATCTCGTAGGCAATGCCCTTTGTTTATATATACAACATTGATGAGGATAGAATATCTATACATGCAAATAGTAAGCATTTTAAGCTTTTCACTTAATTTTCTCTGTCTTCTTTTTTCAACACATTTTACAGACGTGGTGAGCTTTATTTTATCTTATTTATCAATGTTTTTATTTAAAAAATGATATTTTTATACACTTATGTAGCCAATGTCACTCGGTGTAAAGAGTCATAGTGATTAAGGCAATATTCACTTTCTTACATACACTTCATTTTTTACATACTGTTTTCATTTTTAACTGCTGCTTGTGCATGGAGCAAGAGAGGGGCTTTAGGATGATAGTGTCTAGCATTCTGAAGTCGACGAAGCAATGTGACAAGGCGATAGCTACAGCCAGAAGAATGCTGGGCTGCATAGAGAGAGGAATAACCAGTAAGAAAAAGGAAGTGATAGTCCCCTTGTACAGGTCCTTGGTGAGGCCTCACGTGGAGTATCTCAAAAGGGATAGAGACAGGATGGAGTCTGTCCAGAGAAGGGTGACCAAAATGGTGGGAGTCTCTATCAAATGACTTATGAGGAGAGGTTGAAGGACCTAAATATGTATACCCTGGAGGAGAGGAGATGCAGGGGTGATATGATACAGACCTTTAGATACCTAAAAGGTTTTAATGATGCATAATCGACAAACCTTTTCCATTGGAAAAAGGTCAGTAGAACTAGGGCTCACATAATGAAACTCCAGGGAGGACGACTCAGAACCAAAGTCAGGAAATATTTCTTCACGGAGAGGGTGGTGCATGCCTGGAATGCCCTTCTGGAGAAGGTGGTGAAGACAAAAATGGTGAAAGATTTCAAAGGGACATGGGATAAACACTGTGGAGCCCTAAAGGCTAGAGGATGGAAATGAAAAAAAGTGCATGGGGGTAACTTGCTGGTGTGGCGGTTACTACCCTTAACCAATAAGCCTTCATACTGTTGATGCAACTCTATTATTGCTCTCTGCTTTTACGGCAGGGGGAAAAGAGGAAAAGGGGAATTAGATTCAGACAGCAACCAACAAGGATATTGGATTTTACGGTCTGGGAAAACAAATAAGCATGGTGGTAACTTGCTGGTGTGACGGTTACTACCCTTAACCAACATGCCTGATACTTTGGATGCAGCTCCAACATTGCTCTCTGCTTCAACGGCAAGAGGTAACAGGAAATTGGACTCAGACAGCAACCAACAAGGGCCTTGACTTGGATGGTTTGGGAAACTAAGTAAGGGGGTGATTTGTATGGCACAGTAGATGCTACCATAAGCTTGCTGAGCAGACTGGATGTTCCTTTTCTGCCGTCATTTTCTATGTTTCTATGTTTATTTATTTAATTTATTTATTTATTTATTTGTAGTTTTTATATACCGACATTTGTTTAGTAACCTCACATCGGTTCACAGATAACAGAAACATTGCAGCTGTGCGAACTAGAACAAACATATGCAACAGTGCTTTACAAAAAACATTTACAATAATCAATAAACTTTACAATAAACTTGTTAATGAAAATATGCAATGAAAATATGCTTTACAATAAACATATACAATAATCAATAAACATTACAATAAATTTGTTAACGAAAATATGCAACAGTGTTTTACATAAACTTATTTAACCAGGGGCGGGGAGGAGGGGTAACAGTGGAAACAATGGAAGGGAAAAATCAAATAGTGGTACATAGCAAATTCTCGCTGAACTGGGCTGACTGACAAAATACCACTTTATTGAGTGTAGTGGGTTCCTGGAATTGCCTACCAGCAGAGGTGATGGCAACCAAAACAGTGGAGCACTTCAAGGTACAGAGGGAGGTGGTATGGAGGGAGGTAGGGAGAAGATCAGAAATAGAGAAGGCTTGCAATGACATAGGTACAAACTGACAAAATCTATGTTGCCAAGACTGCAGTGAAACCTGCAAATATAATCCTATTGCCAAATATTTGTAGTTTTGCATTCCTTACTATAATTTTTTTTTATCCTGTATCTAAGAATATGTGCTTTTATCTAGTAACAATGAGCCATGTAAATGCAGGAGAGAAGAAAGAAAACAAAATCTCAACAGGGTGAAGAGTAGTGAACAATCAGTGGATGCTCTGTTACCTATGTCATTTGTTTTGAGGGGCTGGGGAGGATATAAGTAGTTTTTCCGACTTAAAAGATGCTCTACTTTAACAAAAAGGTCCTTATTTTTAGCAGAGGGGAGCTGCAGTCAGATTGTTCCTCTGCACACTTGCAAATCAGAGTGGCAGTGAAACTGCTCTGTGTAAAATAACTTTGGGAATCCAAGCAGAGTTTGCAACCTGTGAGTGGGTGGAGGATGTGCTGCAGAACAGGTACAGGCTCACTTAAACTGGAGCTGGGTGTCCCTGTTTCCCCATAAACAGAATCAGCTGGGACTATATATTCCATTAGGGCCATCAGACTGGGAAGGTTGCTGGGGGCTGCAGGTATGGAGCAAGTCACTCTGCAACAGAGTACAGCACCTGCGTCTAGCTAAAGGCTATCTGGCTAGTGGGCTGGGGTACTTTGCTTTTGATTAGGTCTTTTCTTGCCCAGTGTGGGACTAGCTCATGACAAGCAACTTAATTTGTCTCACTGTCTTGGCAGCATGGAAAAGTGCAGCTGTGCTTCTGGAGTCAGGGCTCCTCAGTTTTTTAAGGTTTATATTTGGGGACTAGGAAAGATGTGGATGTACAGGAGAAATGGGACAGGCGTTGCCTTATCTACCCAGAAGAAAGAGGGGATTTTTATTTTTTGTATTTAAATTTTATTTCCTCAAATACATTTTTCTCCACTGTTTAGGAATAGTTTTTAAATTGCAGCAGCACCTGAGAAAGTGTTAAAGACCCATTAGCGTGGCAAGCCTTATAAAACAGGGGAAGCCAGACAATACATTTTTTTTTGGATTTAAGAAAATCGGATTAAACAGATTTTGTTTTGCTTCCTTAAAGTAGGAAAGTGGTTAGAAAGGAACGGAGTGCGGCGGTGTGTGCTGTCACACATGTGTGTTCCTCTTTGTGATCCCCAGGGATGGCCACGGGAAGGATGGATAACCCGGAGTACAATAATTACCTGGTGGCCCGGTCAATCTACTCCGAACCCATCTTTCAGGAGGAGAATGAGAAGAAGGAAGTGGTTCCAAAGACTCTGCGAGAGCGGCTGCAGAAGTCCTGCAGGTTTACCTCTTTATTTCTTACCTGCTGGCACTGCTAGCTCAGAGGAGAGGGGGAGCTGGGGAGAGCCTGCTTTTGGGGGAAGGAATCTGCCTGGAGTCATTCACAGTCTTTCTAAGGAAACACGACAAATGCTGTGTCCTTCTCTATCCTTGGAGGGGGGGTTTACCTGAAACATCAGTGAGCGAGTCTCTGTAAGGGCTAAGGTTCAAACTCCAGTATGATTGGTTCTGGCTTGCAGCTTTCCAAGGGGCTACCTGCTAATCCTACTGCTCCCACTATTAGACATTTATTAAGCGTTACCAGGATAAGCATCTGTACAAGTGCCATATGCTTTCTTATTCTGTGGTCCTTTCTATCCTGGAGCCTTTTATTTGCTGGGTTTTATGCAGCATTGTTGCAGGTGAATCTTCCTAGCTATTGCTGTCTAAGATTACACATTGGCAATGTGGAGCACTCATTCGGCGTCCTAAAGAAATACTGAAAAACAGAAATCTATGGTACTTTACTAAATGTTAGTAAAGGAGGGGGGTTTCCTGAGATTTTGTTGTAGGTTTTTACTAACTGCAGAAATGATCCTGCAGGCTTTGATTTAAAAACTAAACTCTCTTTTTGTGTGTGTGTGTGTGTGTGTGTGTTGGATCTGGCAGCTGTTCATCTAGAAAGGCTTTGCAGATCACCAAGTCCTTTTTCCCTGTCTTGGACTGGTTGCCCAAATACAGAATAAAGGAATGGATCTTGAATGATATCATCTCTGGTGTCAGCACAGGACTTGTTGCAACTCTACAAGGTAAGAAGAGCCTCCTGTAAGCTCCAAGTGGTAGGGATGGCCCATGATGTGTCTCTGTGCAGCATTGCATTCATACGATTCATAATAATAATAATAATTGCAGCATAGCTGGAATTAAGCTGTAAAACGCAATGTTTTCATATGTATGTTAATAGTGCATCCAAAATGTACTTTTCGATCAGATCTAGAAACAATAGTTATGTAGTTGTACCATGATTGTATGCAGAAGGGTAATGTAATTCATAGCAATTCAGGGTCCCTGCCCCCATAAACTTACAGTCTCAGGGTCAGCACATGACCTTGTTCAAGGTGATGGGACAAGTAATGAATAGAATGGAATATGGGTTGCTTGGTGCTCAGCTCTGTTCTAATCATTGCACTGCATTTTATGTTCCTCATTCATAAACAGCGATGCACTGTATGTCTGAGACCCATCCCAACCTAAGACTTTTCTGGAATACTCAGACATGTTATCTAGAGCAGGAGTGGGCAATTCCGGTCTTTGAGGACCGTAAACCAGTCGGCTTTTCAGGATATTCCTAATGAGTATGACTAAAATAGATTTGCATACAACTGAGGAAGCGTGCATGCAAATCTCTCTCCTGCATATTCATCAGGGATATCCTGAAAACCCGGTTTGTGGCCCTCAAGGACCAGAATTGCCCACTCCTGATCTAGAGTATAAAGTAACTTATTAGAAAATGATTATTCAATGTTCCTTCTCAAGAAGTACCAGGAACTATGATAGTACTAATTCCATAACTATTTAAAAGACTATATATACATAATTTTCAACTGTAAGCAAATAACAATTTAGAATATCTGAATTAGGAATGGAAGGAGAGAAAACCGTACTAAAGGTTTTCTCCCATTTTGTGTCAATGAGAATCATGTTTAGTACATAAGACCTCTTGGGTGTCTAACTTTCAGAGGTACATACTGTGTACTTACAATATTTTTTTCTATGGCAGACCAGCCAGGTGGCTTAGGTGGCAAGTGCTCGCACTGCCCATTTACAGCAGTACACAGCACTTGAACCAAGGATCTCCAAGTTCAATCCCCGAGTTTGGGTCTTCAGCAAACTGGGGTTAGGGCTGGAGATGCTGCAGAGAAAGCATTCAGACCCCCAAGGGGGGGATGTAGACATGGGGGAGCATGGTGGTTGGATTCCGGGCCTTTGATTGCAGAGTTTCAGAAGAAGCCCAGCTGTCCCTGGTCCAGGACTATCAGTGCAATGACCAGATGCGGGTATGGGGGGAGGGGGTGATATAAAATAAAGGGAGAATGCCTAGGTGGGTGTGAATGAAGGGTCATGGGTACGAGATCTCACTGAGCTGGAAGTAGAAAGGAGAAGGAGGAAACTGCCAGATCAAAAAAATGCAGATTTATTTTCTGATGAAATTGAAATGCCTGTAATTTCCACTGTTTGTATTCTGATGCCCCTAATGTTTCTGGATGGTTTTCAGGCCTGGCCTTTGCTTTGCTGGCTGCTGTTCCTGTTGGATATGGTCTCTACTCCTCGTTCTTCCCTATCCTGACGTACTTCATCCTGGGGACGTCAAAGCACCTCTCAGTTGGTAAAGTCACTGCATCTCTTGCGCTTTCGTGATGGTTTTTCTTCCTGGAGCTTAGCAGCCTCTGGTTGATGAGTGGTTGCTCCATGAAATATAATTCTCGCTTACATTGTCTCAGGCAGTCAATGGCAGGAAATGTGTATGTTAAATACGCAGCCCAAAGAGAAAACCGCATTTAGATTTCTAAGTGCGGTTTTCTCTTTGGGTTTATATATAACGCACTGGTTGCCCTTTAGCATTGAGTGTTAAATGTGCAGAACAATCTGCACCTTAAACCATTTCTCTGGAGGGGGCTACAAACCAGGGAAGCCAGCGTTCAAATCCCACTGCTGCTCCTAGTGATCTTGAGTAAGTCACTTTACCCTCCATTGCTTCAGGTACAAAACCGAGGACAGGAAATGCCTACAGTATCTGAATGTAATTTGCTTTGAAGTGGCTGAAAGGCAGACCATAATTCTAAAATAAATAAACAGATACCAATCCAATTTCATCTTTTAATGCTAAAATTTGTGTCCTCCCCTCCCATTTAAAAGCTAAAGCAGGCTTGAATGCTGGTTGTCTGTGCTTTGCCTTGGCAGGCCCTTTCCCTGTAGTCAGTCTGATGGTTGGATCTGTGGTGCTGAGCATGGTTCCTGATGATAAGTATCTAATGATCAGTAACAGCACAGGGCTGAACAAATCCGTAGTGGACGTCACAACCCGAGACGCAGAGAGAGTGATGGTCTCTGGGACCCTTTGCTTCCTGGTTGGAATTCTGCAGGTAATTTATATGCAAATATGTATGCACTGATGTTCTTATTCATCTTTCCTTTTTTAAAAAAGAAATTATAAATACTATGTTGAATCTCAAATATCATAACATATAGTGAACAAGTGTTAAACAATGACATAGCTTGATACAGTTTCCACTCAACATCAAACCTCTGTCCCTCCCCTGATATACAAATCAGGATAAACATTTGTTCAATTGAAAAGTTACAAACAAAAACCAAACAAAAAATCCCTCCCCCTGTTATGGTCCCGGGCCGTGTCCCGGTCCCTCCACCTACCTCGAGGCTGGCCTGGGCCGCAGGAACTCGTCTTCAGCTGTCCAGGCCCGACATGGCTTTCACCGCGGCTCTCCCTTGAAGAGGGAGACGCCGCCGACCCGACACACTGGGTCCTGCCCCCTAAGTTCTTGAGAACTTGCTGACAGCCACGGGTTCGGAAAACGGACGCCGGCAAAATTGAGCGTCCGTCTTCCAACCTGCGGGCTGCCGGCCGATTTTTTTATCTTTGGGGCCTCTGACTTAATATCGCTATGATATTAAATCGGATGGTGTACACAAAAGCAGTTTTTACTGCTTTCCTGTACACTTTCCCGGTGCCGGCCGAAATTAACTCCTGCCTTTGGCAGGCTTTAATTTCTGAAAGTAAAATGTGCGGCTTCACTGCTCATTTTATTTTCTGAATCGCACGGGAATAACTAATAGGCCCATCAAATGCATTTGCATGTTGCGGGCGCTATTAGTTTCGGAGGGGTTGGCCGCGCTTTTTCCACACGCTACTACCCCTTACTGTCGGGCCGATTCAGTATGGTGCGCTCGGCTGAGCGCACCTTTATCCCCCATTTGGCCGCATGTTTTCGAAGCGCTATTTTTACCCCTTATACAGTAAGGCATAATAGCGTGTGGAAAACGCGTGGCCAACCCCCCCGAAACAACAGCGCCCGCAACATGCAAATGCATGTTGATGGGCCTATTCGTTATTCCCGCGTGATACAGAAAGTAAAATGTGTAGCGAAGCCACACATTTTACTTTCAGAAATTAATGCCTGCCCAAAGGCAGAAGTTAATTTCGGCCGGCACAGGGAAAGTGTACAGAAAAGCAGAAAAAACTGCTTTTCTGTACGCCCTCCGACTTAATATCATAGCGATATTAAGTCAGAGGCCCCAAAGATAAAAAAATCGGCCGGCAGCCCGCAGGTTGGAAGACGGACGCTCAATTTTGCCGGCGTCCGTTTTCCGAACCCGTGGCTGTCAGCAAGTTCTCAAGAACCAACGCCAGTAAAATTAAGCGTCGGCTCTCAAACCCACTGACAGCCGCCACTTCTGGCAAAAAGGGCCCTAATTTGCATACCTTGGCTTCCTGAATCGTGCGCCCAGGATAGTGGCCTAGGCGCGTGTCGGGAGAGCGGGCGCTCACCGGCTCTCCCGTGAGGTTTTCTGTATCGGTTTGTGTATAAGGGGTAAAAATAGCGCGTCGAAAACGCGCGTCCAAATGCGGGCTAACAGTGCGCTCAGCCTGAGCGCACTTTACTGTAACGGCCCGAATGAAAACTAGATTCTTTGAATGTTGAAGTACTTTTTATTGGATTTCCGTAAGAATAATCAATCTATTGAATCCATTTATAATCACAGACAAGAATTATTCCTACAATAAAAGGTTATCACGACCTAAAAGAAATGATCCCATTTCCTCCAGGGCCAGTACATATGCAAAATGACTGCATGGCATAAGAATATCTTCTTCTTCTCATGAGTTTATACAACGTCTGACCACTTTGTCACACATGCTTCTGTTTGTTCAAGATCTTTCACGAAATACGAAAGACACCTCAGCAGGTGTTGCATTATGTGAGGCTCACTGCTCTCGATCACAGGTCTTTGAATGAAGATTTGAATGTCATGCAACTTCCTACAGAAAAACCCTTATATCGGTACTAAAATTATTCTAGACCTTTCACAAATACTGTATGCCCATCTGTCAGGAGATGGAATTGAAACTTTGTCTGGCAGAAACAGGAATATTACATTAATATTAATAATTATTTCCACTAGAAACATGAATATTGCATATCTGACCCCAAAAATTGGGAGTTCTTCTTTGTTTTATGTTTCCACCCATTTGAAAGATCTCAAATTTGATTTAAGGATAGTCATCTGAACTTTGGATTCTACGGTGTCCGGCACTAGGGATTTTGCTGTGACATTCACACAATCTTTAATCTTCTTGGGGGATATACTCTAATCGATCGATAACATGATCCACCCCCTTCTCTTCTTCCGCAGCTCGTGCTGGGAGCTCTTCAGATTGGCTTTATTGTGAGATATCTCGCGGATCCGCTGGTTGGAGGATTCACCACCGCAGCTGCTTTCCAAGTCTTTGTCTCACAAGTGAAAATAATCCTCAATGTTCCAACTAAGAACTACAATGGAGTACTGTCCATTATATATGTGAGTATTTCCCCGAAATTCCAGTCTACCCCATTTATCCAGGCACCTTCCTCCCTTCAGGCTGTGTAATACTGTTCTCACTTGTACCTCCAGTGCAGTAATGAGCATGAGAGCCAACTTTTCAAAATGATTGGAGATGCTAAACTCACTACAAATTACCTCTCCCTGTCATAGTGAAAGAGTTTGTTCAGTATTGGGGGTGCTTGAGCTGGCACTTCTGGTAGTGAGTGCACATTCACTTGATGCTGCTGCTGCTGCTGCTGTTGTATTCAAGTTGGAAAAGAAGCCCCACCTTAACCCTAGAATAACTGATCTCACCCAGGAAGGTAGTTTTCATTTCTGGATTAGCTACAGCAGAAGAAACTGATACTGGAATGTACGTGAATAGAGTTTAGGAGTCAGCTCCAGTGCTAAGCATACAAATACAAACACAACTAAGCCGTATTTAATCCTGGAATCGTTCCTCCCACCCCCACCTCCCATGATGTGACGAGAAAAGAGAGCAAAACCAAGATAACTAAACCAGAACTGAATATTGAATTGTACACCAGGAGTATAAGGGTCTGTGTGTGAAATCAAGGGGAGTGTGTGTGTGGGGTTTTTTTTTTTTTTTTTTATCATGGATTTCAAACCATCAGATGAGGATATTGCAAGCAGCTGTACAGTGTGTAGTAATGGCTTTTAAAACTTTTCTTTCTGTAGACCATTATAGATATCTTTGCCAACATTGGTAAAACCAACATTGCTGATCTCATTGCCGGACTGCTGACCTTTATTGTCTGTGTGGTGGTGAAAGAAATAAGTGATCGCTATAAACATAAGATCCCTGTACCTATTCCAATAGAAGTCATAGTGGTAAGTGGAATACTCCATGAGTTTCTTTCTTGTACAGTTCCTGTGGGTTTGGTTTTTCTTTTTAAAATGTGACAACATTTTTCTTTTACTCTAGACAATAGTAGCCACTGGGATTTCCTACGGAGCTGATCTGGCAGGAAAATACAATGCGGGCATTGTTAAAACCATCCCAAGTGGGTGAGTGAATTCTCATTTGAACCGTGACCGATCCAGTTGCCTTTTCTGTGATCTATGGCACTTAACTTGAACTCGGATTCTTTTTGAAAGCCTCCTGATAAGTTCTCAGCTGAGCATGGCCTTGCTGTGTGCTTGCTCCCATGCTCATTAGTGAAAACAAATACTGAATTTAAACCTTCTTTGTAGAACATCATGGGGATGCACGCTGCAGGGAGGAGGAGAACGGGCTTCCTAACACAGAGGCAGGCAGCATGTGGGATGAGGCATAGGAAGCTTAGTGCCCAGAAAGGGCACCGTGTAAAAGGGATCAGATTCAAAGTGAAGTGTGTGTTAGGGGGAGAGAGGGGTAAAAGCAGATAAGGTGGATGAGGCGCAAGACTGAATGTAAAGCAATAGTTGCCTCAGATGACAGTCTGCATCCCTGGTCCCCGCTTAGTACAAACTGTTTTCCCATCAGCTAATGGCATCCAGAGTAAACGTGGATGAGATCTAGTAGCCCCTCTTTTTATACATATGGCTGGAATCTGTGGGGCCTGATTTTTAAAGAGTTTGCTTCCATTCCTGGGAGGGGAAAAAACCCCCCAAACTTTCCTAAGTCAGTTTCCTTTGAATTGTTTTGGTGTGGAGACACGCTATTGTACACACCAGGCTTGAAATAACGTTGATGGAAAAGACTCCCAGGGACTGCAACTGAGTTTAATTCTAAAGAGAAATAAGGGTCAAGAAAAAAGTTCTAGATGAGACCTATTTACTGGATTAACATAGCACGTCTGTGACTCGCTTTCCAGGGCTAAGCTCCCTTCCCCAGGTAACTGCACAGTTACATTCGTTTTAAGTAGAACAGCCTCAGCTAAGACATGAGTTTATCTGCATGAGTTTATTAAAACTTATTAGAGGGATGATGAAAAGGAGGAGGTTGACAGAGGTGAAAAGCAGGCCCGGCGCATCCGGGTGTGCATACCCTGCATTTGCACGGGGCGGCACACCCAGGGAGGCGGCGGGCTGGCGGCAGCAGGAGAGGCCGCGAGCTACAGGCAGAGCCTAACCAGCCAGCAGCCAAAGAAGGAGAGAGAGCACCGGTGACTGAAGAAGAGGCCCAGCTTCCGTGTATGGGCCTGCTACGCCCTTGCACAGCTTCTGCTCCCCCCCCCCCACCAAGCAGGAAGCTCGGAGGGGCCTGTTGATAACAGAACACCAGGGCCGGTGCTAGTGTTTTTGCTGCCCGGTGCGAAAAATTACAGTGCTGCCCCCCACCCCCTCCACCTGATTCATTTAGTGCTTGTCCCGGGCCTATCAAATAAAGCCCAGCTCAGTCCTGCAATCTATATTTTTTTAAAACTGAGCCCCCTTCCCCAGAACTCATGGATAGGGAAGGGTATTAGGTACCCTAGGCAAACCTTACAGCCTTGCATACATGACCCCCCCCCCCCCCCCACACACACACACACACTCCCACACCCTTTACAGACACAATTAAATTATGCATTTATAACAAATTTAACATGAAAAAGAACATTCAAAAGTACAGTCTTCTGAGGCAAAAATATCACTTGCAGCATGCATATTATATTTACATGCACTGCTGTGGTGTCAACCAGAAAACTCTGCAAAAAACACTTGGAGCTCCAATGGAATTAGACATTTTATAATGGGTGCTGGGTGTGGGCTTGGCCTTCAGAAAGCCATAAACAAACAGAATTACCATTACAACATAGTAAACCTCCCATATTAAAACAACCCTAACAGCCTTATCTATGAAAAGGCAACACTGCACATATTACACCAGGCCTTAGAATACCAATAAAAACTCTTATTAGGAAACCAGGCTGCTATAGATCCCTATACAGGAATTACATGCTAGCAAAATACCTCACCTAGGTCACATATGCAGAACACAGAGAGACCCTGACCAAATACAGAATAAAGAGATCAGAAAGTATAAACAGAAATTGCTGAACTGGAACCCACAACAAGCCAGCCTCAATATGCAGAGCACCAATGGAAAACAGATAGTATCATTCTTCATAAAACTTTAAACAATAAAATCAAGAAATATAAAGCATTAATCATAATAGTAAAGTCATATTCATAAAAAGAATATTTCAAATTAATTAATGAAAAGAATTTTGAAAATTTTCCAAACACCAAAAAATATGTTTGTATGTGCATATGTGTGTATCTGTGAGAGATCCTATGTGTGTATGAGTGTGTGTGTCTATGGGCCTCACTTACTAAGCATTTTTCCCATAGACACAGAATGGGAGAAAAGCCTTAGTAAATCAGGCCCTATGTGAGAGCCTATATGTTTGTGTGAGTGTGACTGTGTAAGAGCCTATGTGTGTGTGTGAGAACCTGTGTGCCTGTGAAGATGTCTGTGTGAGAGCTTCTGTGTTTGTTTTGTGCCTGTGAGAACCTATGTGTCACATATATTCTCTCACAAGCATGCGCACACACACACACACACACACACACACACACACACATGTATCTGTGAGGGAGAGGGAGCCTGTGTTTGTTAGAGAGAAGGAGTGTGTGAGAGAATGAATGTGTTATTGTGTATGTGTGTGAGAAAGAAGATAAAATTTGTGTGGCCCTACCTCCCCCAATCCATGACTATCTCAGGGTGACTGGAAATCAGATCCCAGGTATGCAGAGCAGATTTTTAAATCCTTATTAGTTTTAATTATTAGGTTTAATCTGATGATTCTGCTCTTTTGAAATATTTATTTTTTGGTGGGGGATACAACATTTTTTAATTGGATTTTTTATTCATCAGACTTTTACAATTTTTTTGGGTGTTTGGGAAATTTTCAATATTCTATTCATTGACTGGTTTTAAATATTCTTTTCATGAATATGACTTTTCTATTATGATTAATGTTTTATATTTCTCAATTTTATTATTTAATGTTTTATGAATGGTAATATTTTTATTTTTCCATTGTTGCTCTGCATATAGAGGCTGGCTTGTTGTGGGTTCCAGTTCAGTTCTTCTCAGCACATTTCTGTTTATACTTTCTGATCTCTTTATTCTGTATTTGGTGAGGATCTCTCTGTGTTCTGCGTATGTGACCGAGGTGAGGTATTTTGCTGGCATGTAACCTTTGTGTAGGGATCTATGGCAGCCTGGTTTCCTAATAAGAGCTTTTATTGGTGTTCTAGGGCCTGATGTAATATGTGCAGTGTTGCCTTTTTATAGATAAGGCTGTTAGGGTTGTTTTGGTATGGGAGATTTACTATATTGTAATGGTAATTCTGTTTATTCATGGCTTTCTGAGGACCATGTCCCACACCCAGCACGCAATACAAAATGTCTAATTCCATAGGAGCTCCAAGTGTCCTTTTTGCAGAGTTTTCAGGTTGGCACCACAGCAGTGCATGTAAATATAATTTGCATGTTGTAAGTGATATTATTGCCTCAGAAGACTGTACTTTTGAATGTTCTTTTTCATGTAAAATGTGTTATAAAAGCATAATTTCATTGTGTGTCTACAAAGGGTGTGGGAGTGTGTGTGTGAGTGTGTGTGTGTGTGGGGGGGGGGGGTTGGTGTATGTGTAAGGCTGTAAGGTTTGCCTAGGTTACCTAATGCACTTCCGTATTCATGGGTTCTGGGTGCGAGTGGGGGGGGGGGGGGGGCTTGTCACTTTTTAAAAATATAGATTGCAGGACAGAGCTGGGCTTTATGTGATGGGCCCGGGACGGACACTGAATGAATCGGAGGGGGGGAGCACAGTAAATTTTCGCACAGGGCAGCAAAAAAAAAAAAACCTAGCACTGGCCCTGGCGACAAGGACAGTAACATTTTACAATTCCAAGGAGCCTAGAGCTTTCGAAAACTAGTCACAGATGTGTTGCGTTAGTCCTATTAAACAAAGAATTGCCTGCTTGTTGACCTTTATTTCTACATGTTGCCATGTTAGTCCAATTGAATAACAATGCTTTGTTGCAGAGAGAGACCACCATAAATAAAATGGATCGGGAAGGAGTGAAAGTTGTATAAATTTTCATTAATCCTGGTGTGAGATGTCAATGTGATGTGTATTCTATTAATTATTTTAGGTTTATACCGCCTGTATCGCCGAATGTGAGCCTGTTTTCGGAAATGATTGGATCGGCATTTTCCATTGGGATAGTAGCTTATGCTGTCGCTGTATCCGTAGGCAAAGTTTACGCTGCTAAGCACAACTATGCTATCAATGGAAACCAGGTAACGTGGACCCTTTAGGTTTGGTTACTTGCCTTTCTAAACCTGCACTCAAGCTTTTCTCCTGCCCCAGAGAGCTTATAATCTACGCTTTTACCTGAGGTAATAATGAAGGCTGATGTGACTTGTCCAAAGAGAGATTTGAACCCTGGCTTCCCTGGTTCTCAGTCTGCTGCTAGGCTACTCCGCCAGTCCACATCATAATATGTACTATAATCGTCAAAACCCTTTCCTGCGTATATACATCCATAATAGTGAGTATCTTTCTTTTAAAAGTTCTGTCTTCCCCCTGTGTCTGACATCACTACCGATTTTAAGTATGCATTCTTTTCTAAATTAAACAGGTAATCTCTCACCTCCCTCGTATTACCAATTTAAACAGCATAAATCGAATTAACTTTCCTCGGCTGAAAATATCTGTCCATCAGCTGCTTTCTGTCCTTTGCAATGCACTCATTTCTCCATCTTGACATTGCGAACTGGTTAAAAAATTGAAAACATAGAGTAGAGCTAAATGGTAAATTTTCCCAGTGGATAAAGGTGAATAGTGGCGTGCCCAGGGATCTGTTCTGGGTCCAATGGTTTTTAATATATTTATAAATCACCTGGACATGGAGACAATGAGTGAGGTGATCAAATTTGCCAATGACACCAAATTATTCAAATGTGCAAAATCATAAGAGGATTGTAAGAAATTGCAAGGGGACATTGCAAAACTGGGAGATTGGACATGCAAATGGCAAATGAAATGTAATGTGGACAAGTGCAAAGTGATGTTCTTAGGGATGTTCTTATAGCTGCACAATGCAAGGTTCTACATTAGGAGTCACCATTCAGGAAAAGGATCTAGGCGTCATCGTTGATAATACATTGAAATCTTCTGCTCAGCGTGCAGCAGCAGCCAAGAAAGCAAATAGAATGATAGGGATTATTAGGAAAGGAATGGAGAATAAAACAAAGAAGAATAACCACCTCTTCCCCACTGACCAGTGAAATTGAATAAATAAGTGGTACAGTATTGTGAATTTACCTTTATTGAATTTATAGCTATGTGATAGTATTCTCCCTAAAGTTACTAATCCTCTGTTCAAGGTTGACAAAAGTACTTATTTCTTTTGATTAAGCTATAAAAAAACAAATGTGTGATTATCAGTAATGTTGAAGGATAGAGTTGGGAAGGTTGGTTAACTGTACCAAACTCTATTGTATCTTTTCTGTTTTTGATGGTTTTGTTTCTGTTTTAAATATGGAAAATCAATAAATATATAAATTAAAAAAAAACAAAACAAAACAGAGAATATCATAATGTCTCTGTATATCATCTTGAGTATTGTGTGCAGTTCTGGTCAGCACATCTCAAAAATGATATTGCAGAATTAGAAAAGGTACAGAGAAGGGCGACCAAAATAATAAAGGGGATGGAACAATTCCCGTATGAGGAAAGACTAAAGAGGTTAGGTCTCTTCAGCTTGGAGAAGATATGCTGAGGGGAGATATGATAAAGGTCTATAAAATAATGAGTGGAGTGGAATGAGTAAACGTTAATCATTTGTCTACTCTTGCAAAAGTACAAAGACTAGGGGACATACAATGAAGTTACTAGGTGATACATTTAAAACTAATAAGAGAAAATAGTTTTTTATTCAATGCATGATTAATCTCTAGAATTCGTTGCCAGAGGACGTGGTGAAAGCTATTAGTGTAGCTGCGTTTAAAAAAAGGTTTGGACAAGTTTCTGGAGGAAAAGTCCATAAACAATTATTAAGTTGCACTTGGAGAAATCCACTGCTTATCCCTGGGATAAGCAGCATGGAATCTACCTACCCCTTGGGATCAGGGCCGGTGCAAGGGGATTAGGCGCCCTAGGTACCTTCTGCCTTGTGCCGCCCCCCGGTCACGTCGACACCCTCCCCCCAGATGCAGCCCCGACTCCTACCTCTTGTGAGCGGCTTTGCTGCCGCCACCACTTGCGGCCCCACATGGCTTTTGAGCGATGGTGGCAGCAAAGAGGAGTGGAGATTCGAATCCCCACTCATCTTTGCCGCTGCTGCTCACACTTCTTAATGGTCGACACCCTAGGCCCAGGCCTAGCTCGCCTAGTGCTTCCGCTGGCCCTGCTTGGGATCCTGACAGGTACTTGTGATCTGGATTGGCCACTGTTAGAAACAGGATGCTGAGCTTCAGGGACCTTTGGTCTGACCCAGCATGGCAAGTCTTATGTTCTTATTTCTGATGTTGAGGCATGCCTAGTATATGCCAGAACTTTCTGCACAGGGCAGACAAAGGCGATGCCAAAAGTATCAGAGCTGGTGCAGATCCACAAGCAAAATGAATTAGCTCTTGTAGACATTTACATCCACAAGATGACTGGAAAGTTCTATAGGGTGGAATTCTGGCCCATAATGATAAAAATAGCTGATAAGATGTTGGGTGATTGCTTTGATCTTGCTAAATCCAGTCCTTCTTCCAGTTGTCTCTTTTCTTTTACGTTGAAAGGAGGCACCAAAGTAGGACTTACAGTACAGTACAGTACAGAAGTAGAAGGAACCCAGTACATGATAAGGACCATCCAGTCTGTCTGGTTAAGCTCAAAGCTAAGGATATGTTCCAGCTGTCAGTCATGCAAACTCGACTGCCTGCAGGATATAGTTCCTTATTCAAGTTATTTTTTTTTTTTACTTCCCTCCTTTGTCATCTACCATTCTGAGTAGAGGGGCATACGAGTTCCCTTCCTTAAACCAACATTTAGGCATCTCCTTCTCCTCCCCTGCTCCCCTAGCCTTATCCATACTTTTGACACAACCTCTCAACCCTGTTCTTATCACTGCTGTATAGCTATTACATAAGCAGTTATGTAACATAACTGCTTAAATTCTGTCAGGGCACTGGCATGTGCCTCCTCCACTGGTAGGCCACGTCAGGCATCCACCACCTTCTCTACAGAGAAGGATATCCTCAGAGCCTGCCTCCCTTCCTTCAGCTTCATATCATAACCCCTTGTCAAGCAGGTGTAGTGCTCGGGACAGAACCTGTCCTGACCCTTCTCTGGAGCAGTGTTTCTGCTGTGCCCGTGGGATACAACATACATGTCATTGGCATTCTGGGACACGGCTTTCATCCAGGCCTGGATTTGCCATTAGGCACACCACGTCTGTAACTACTAGGGCAGCAAAATTCTGGAGGGGGCAGCAGGCTGGCTGAAGATTTGCTGTCTCCCAGGTCTGCTGAATCTCACTCTGCAGAGAATGGCCGGCTGCTTCCTGCCCCAAACTCTCCCCTTCCAGTGCAAGGAACAGGAAGGAAGGGACGACGCTGGAAGGGACAGAGCAAAGGAAAAACTGCTCTTTTCTCCCTATTCCAGCCCTTCCTCTCCTGTGATGTTGTGAGGGGAAACAGGAAGGGGAGAGGTGAGGCCACAGCACACACAGCAGGAAGCCAAGAAAAGTCACAGGTCTCCCTAACCCTGCCCCTCGCCTCCTGTCATTCATGGATTTAAGAGGAGGAAGTGAGCCTAGAGCAAAATGAGCAGAACCAAAAGGGCTGTGCCTAAGGACTTCTGCTCTGTTGTCTCTTATCTGAACAGGGAGGGGCATCAGCACCAATAGTGCAAAGGGGCAGCAAAATTCCAAACCTGTCACTGCTTTTATCCCTACTGCCCCTGATCGACAAATGGTCCCTAATTCATCACAGGGCAGAATTTCTCCCTCATCAATTGTCAGTGAAAATAAAATCTCAGTCCCACTCATTGTCATAACTGTTAAGGAAGGGACCCTAATTTTCTTTAATCTTGCAAGTCAGGCTGTGCCTATCAAGGCTGTGAACATGAACACTAATTCTTTTCTTCTTTTCTTCTTTGTTTTGGTTTTTTTGGAGATTTTTTCTTTGTTTTTAGTTTTTGGGGTTTTTAATTTTGGGTTTTTTTTTTTTGTTTTGTTTTCAGGAAATAGTGTGCACTATTGCAAATAGGGTACATTATTTTACTAATAGTGCACTCTAATTGCATATGTGCTAGGTAGGGATGCATATTCCCACAATATGGTGGGTTGCTGGACCTGAGGCAGCATGGATTCCTGTCAGACAAATTTTATAGACTTTTTGATTGGGTGACTAGGGAATTGGAAGAGCGCTCAATGTGATCTATTTGGCTTTCAGCAAAGCTTTTGATACGATCCCTTGTGAATAAAATGAGAAGCTTAGGAGTGAGCGCCAAGGTGATGGTGTGGATTACAAACTGGTTGATGGATAGGAGACAACGTGTAATGGTAAATAAGAACATAAGATATGCCATACTGGGTCAGACCAAGGGTCCATCCTGCCCAATATCCTGTTTCCAACAGTGGCCAATCTAAGTCACAGGTACCTGGCTAGTACCCAAACATTAAATAGATCCCAAGCTACTAATGCTGGTAGCAAGCAATGGCTATGCTTTATTAATTAATAGCAGTTTATGGACTTCTCCTCCAGGAATTAATCCACTCCTTTTTTAAACCCAGCTACACTAACTGCCTTAACCATATCCTCTGGCAATGAATTCCAGAGCTTAACTGTGTGTTGAGTGAAAAATAATTTTCTCTGATTTGTTTTAAATGTGCTTCTTGCTAACTTCTTGGAGTGCCCCCTAGTCCTTGTATTACCTTAAAGAGTAAATAACTGATTCACATTTTACCCATTCAAGTCCTTTCATGATTTTGTATACCCGTATCATATCCCCCCCTCAGCTGTCTCTTCTCCCAGATGAACAGCCCTAACCTCCTTAGCCTTTCCTCATAGGGGAGCCGTTCCATGCCCTTTATCATTTTGGTCACCCTTCTCTGTACTTTCTCCAGTGCAAATGGTACCTACTCTGAAGAGAGAGCCGTGTAAGTGAAGTGCCACAGGGATTGGTGTTGGGACCGGTTCTCTTCAATATCTTTGTGAGCGAAATTGCAGAAGGGATAGAAGGTAAAGTATGTCTATTTGCAGATGATACTAAGATCTGCAACAGAGTGGACACACCTGAAGGAGTAGAGAGAATGAAAAGTGATTTAAGAAAGCTTGAAGAGTGGTTGAAGATTTGGAAACTAGAGATCCAATGCCAAGAAGTGCAGAGTCATGAATCTGGGATGCAGTAATCCAAAGGAGTTTTACGTGATGGGGGGGGGGGGGGGGGAGACTTTTGGGCATGGACCAAGAGAGGAATCTTGGGGTGATATTGTCTGGGGATCTGAAGATGGTGAAACAAATGTGTCAAGGCGATAGCTAAAGCCAGAAGAATGTTGGGCTGAATAGAGAGAGGAATAACCAGCAAGAAAAAGGAGCTGATAATGCCCTTCTACAGGTCCTTAGTGAACCTCACCTGGAGTATTGTGTTCAGTTCTGGAGTCCGTATCTCAAAAAGGATAGAGACAGGATGAAGGCGGTCCAGAGAAGGGCAATGAAAATGGTTTGAGGTTTGTATCGGAAGACCTATGAGGAGAGGCTGAAGGATCTAAATATGTATACCTTGGAAGAGAAAAGGTGCAGGGGAGATATGATACAGGCCGTCAGAGACCTAAAAGGTTTCAATGATGTATGGACTTTGAAACTTTTCTGTTGGAAAGGAAACAATAGAACTAGAGGTCACGAAATTAAACTCCAGGGGGGATGACTCAGAACCAACATGGTGGAGGCCTGGAATACCCTTCTGGAGTCAAAATTCAAAGGGGCATGGGATAAACACTGTGGATCTCTAAAGGCTATAGGACGGAAATGAGAAAAGCCTGTAGGGGGGTAACTTGCTGGTACAGAGGTTACCACCCTTAGCAGAAGGCATGTAAATTACTACCCTTTAACCAATAAGCTTTAATGCTTTTAATGCAACTGCAACATTGCTCCCTGCTTAGATGACAGGGTAAAGAAGAATTGGATTCAGACAACTGTTCTGATACACGGTCTGGTATACTGATACACAGACATAAGGGAAACTGATATGCAGATATAAGGGAAAAAGCACAGGACTACTTCCGCGGCCAAGTCCTATAGGAAACAAAGAAAGCACGCATGGAGGTAATTTGCTGGTGCAGTGGTTACTACCCGTAATCAATAAGCCTTGATACTTTTGATACATCTCCAACATTACTCTCTACTTCAACAGCAGAGGAAAAAGGGACTTGGATTCAGACAGCAACCAACGAGGGGCCCCGACTTTTATGGTCTGAGGAACTGATAAACATGGGGATAACCTTCAAGGATCAGCAATTACTACCCTTAACAGAAGGCATGGGATTAGTACTCATTATTATGGAACTTCCTCAAGCACAAAAAACTTCCTCAAGCACAAAATTCATGTGTATCATAAGAACAAAACAGCATACGTTTTGCCATGCTGGGTCAGACCAAAGATCCATCAAGCCCAGCATTCTGTTTCCAATAGTGGCCAATCCAGATAGCAGAGTTGCTTACCTGTAACAGGTGTTCTCCAAGGACAGCAGGATGTTAGCCCTCACACATGGATGACATCATTGGATGGAGCCCGGCATAGAAAACTTTTGTCAAAGTTTCTAGAAACTTTAACAGGCACACTGAGCATGCCCGGCATGCCGCTAACCATGCATCCACGTGGGGTCCCTCTTCAGTCTTATAACATAGAGTTCGCAAAAAAATAAAATAACAAAATGAGAGAAAACCAACTCTGCGGGGTGGCTGGTGGGTTTCGTGAGGACTAACATCCTCCTGTCCTTGGTGAACACCTGTTACAGGTAAGCAACTCTGCTTTCTTCAAGGACAAGCAGGATGGTAGTTCTCACACATGGGTGATTAAGTAGCTCCAGGTCTCTCCAAATATGCGCAACAGAGTGCCAACATGCACAGCAACTGGTACTGCAGCCACCACTGGAGCAGGCCTGCACCAAAGGACAGGGCCCACGGAGGGAGTGTTGGGTTTTCATGGCTGGAATAGATTACGGTAGACAGACTCTCCGAAATGACTGTCTTGTCGGTCATCCTTGTCCAGACAATATTTCTAGGTGAAGGTGTGGAGGGAACTCCAGGTCACCACTCTGCAAATCTAGTGAATGGGAACTGCATGCTAGTGAGCCACCGAGACGGACAAGACCCGGACAGAGTGAGCTTTGACGTGGCCATCAAGCTGCAGCCCTTCCTGTGCATAACAGAAAGTGATGCAATCCACTAACCAGTGGGATAGAGTTTGTTTGGAGACAACGACTCCTAATCTGTTTCTATTGAAGGAGATGAAAAGTTGAGTGGAGGCACAGTGGGGTGCTGTCCGTTCCAAGTGAAAGGCAAGCGCCCTCTTGCAATCCACTATGTGTACAGCACTCTTACCTTGGTGAGCGTGAGGCCTCAGGAAAAAAGAAGGCAACACAATGGACTGGTTGAGATGGAATTCCAAAACCACCTTGGGAAGGAATTTCAGGTATGTCCATAGGACCACCTTGTTATGACAAAATTTCGTATAAGGCAGGTACAACATCAGAGCTTGCAGTTCATCTATCCTGTGAGCTGATGTAACCGCAACTAAGAAGATTACCTTCCAGGAGAGGTACTTTAGGTCACAAGATCGCAACGGTTCAAATGGAGGTTTCATAAATTGTAAGAGGACTACGTTTAGATCCCAGGAAACTAACAGAGGGTGATTGGGGAGCTTTAGTTGTAGTAAACCCCTCATGAATCTGCCCACTAGTGGATGGGAAGAAATTGCAGAACCATCCGATCCCGATAATATGCCCTGATGGCACTGAGGTGAACCCTCACTGATGTGGAGACCAGACTCGTAGAGGGACAACAGATAGTCCAGAGGTGCAGGATGGGAGCAAGAGAAGGGATCCAGACTGTGACCCTCGCACCAAGATGAAATGTGCTTCCCCTTCAGATTATAAGATTTTCTAGTGGATGATTTTCTGGACTCCAGAATGACACGAGATACCCCTTCCGACAGGCCGAGGGCCCCTACCATCACCCGGTGAACATCCAAGCCATGAGAGCCAGGGCTTGCAGGTTGGGGTGGCAGACCCTGCCCTGATCTTGGGTGATTAGGTCCGGATCCATCTCCAACCAGATCAGGGGGTGCGAGGCCAGGTCCTGAAGGGTCAGGAACCAGACCTGACAGGGCCAGCAGGCGGCGATGAGGATCATGGAACTCTGGTCCTGCTGCAACTTCTGGAGCATCTTGGATATGAGCGGAAGGGGCAGGTAAGTGTACAGCAACCTCATGCCCCAGTGGATCGAGAAGGTATCTGCTATTGATCCCCTGCCCCTCTTGCTGAGGGAGCAGAATTGGCACACTTTTCTGTTTTCCATTGAGGCAAATAGGTCTATGTCCGGGATTCCCCAGCAATGAAAGATGCGGTTCGCTACCTCCTGTCTGAAGGACCATTCGTGGGGCCGGGGTATCC
Organism: Rhinatrema bivittatum; assembly: GCF_901001135.1. Taxonomy (NCBI): domain Eukaryota; kingdom Metazoa; phylum Chordata; class Amphibia; order Gymnophiona; family Rhinatrematidae; genus Rhinatrema; species Rhinatrema bivittatum. The sequence goes on from NC_042623.1 coordinate 54,558,101, forward strand.
AGCTCAAGGCATCGACCAGAATATTGTCCTCCCCTGGAAGGTACACCGCCTGGAGAGTGATGTCGTTCTCGATGGCCTATGACCAAACATGGACTGCCTCCTGCAGAGAGGGAACAATCTCATCACTCTGTTTGTTCAGGTACCACATGGCCACCTGATTGTCAGTCTGAACCAGAACTACCTTGTTTACGAGGTGCTGTTGGAACACCCACAGGGCATAGCAAATCTCTCACAGCTCCAAGAGGTTGATCTGAACCAACCAGAACCCTTGGGTGTGGAAACCCAGAACATGCGCTCCCCACTCTGTCTGAGAAGTGTCAGTGGTGAACATGGCCTGGGGCTGAGCATTCCAGAAGGGGCAACCCTGCACCAGGTTTAAGGGGATTGTCTACCACAAGAGGAACTGACGTAACATTGTCAAGACTATAATACGAGCACGCAGGTCCTGCCTTGCTTGACACTATTGAGAGTTCAGTGTCCACTGCGCCCAGGCAGTGTGTAGCCGAGCAAACGGGGGTGACATGTACTATCGCTGCCATATGAACAAGCAGCTGGAGGAATTGATGAGCAGAAATATAGGGGCAGCTGGAGATGTGTCAGGCAAGAATCGCCAAAGTCTCTGCCTGTCCCTGTCTCTGCGGTGTCCAGACACGCTCCAATGAAGTCCAGCTGCAAGGATGGCTCTAGATAGGGTTTGGGATAGTTGATCAAGCATCCCAGAGTCTCCAAGGTGTTGATCGTGAGGTGCATGGAACTCTGTGCCCCTTGCCGGAAACTGCCTTTGATGAGCTAGTCGTCGAGGTATGGGAAAACATGAATTCCCTGCCTTTGAAGATGGGCACCGACAACTGCCAGACATTTGGTGAAAACTGGGGGCGCAGATGCCAGGCCAAAGGGCAGAACTCAATACTGATAGTGATGTCCATCGACCAGGAATTAGGTATTGTCAATCTGCCTGAAAAATGGGGATATGGGCATATGCGACCTTTAGATCTAGGGAGCAGAGCCATCTCCCGTCTTGAGAAGGGGAATTAGGGTGCCCAGCGATACCATCTTGAACTTTTCCTTTACCAAGAAATGGTTTAGGGTTCTCAGGTCCAGGATAGGCCTGAGGCCACTCATTTCTTGGGGATTAGAAAATTCTTGGAGTAGAATCCGTTGGCTGGGCGGTACGGGTTCGACCGCCTGAGCAGAAATGAGGATGGAGAGCTCCACTCGAAGAATCCGTATGTCCCCAGCTGCTCTCCACCAGGGAGCGAGGCAAAAGTAGCTGGAAATGCAGTTGGTAACCCTGACAAATGATGGATAGGACCCAGAGGTCCAATGTGATTGAGATCCACAGATCTGCGAATAGCTGGAGACGACCCCCGTTTGTAGAGAAGGCTGGCTCATGCTCCCTAGTCGCCAGTCAAAACCCTGTGGCAGGGTTCTACAACGGGACTTAGGCACCCGAGGTGGCCTAGGTTGTCTCTGTCTCATCTTGGGGACAGGCCTTTGAGCCCTGAATCTTGGTATGGGTGGGTAATATTTATGAGGTTGATAGAAAGGCCGTTTAGGATATTGACGTGGGGGCTTCCTGGTAGTCTGGCTGTCAGAAGTACTAGCCGACAATTGCTGAAGGGCCTCTTGGTAATCCTTCAACGGAGCCACAGCCTCCTTAATCCTGTCTCCAAACAGGTTCTCCCCCATACATGGTAAGTCAGCCAGATGGTCCTGGACCTCAGAGCACAAGTCGGAAGCCCGTAGTCATGCTGTACGATGGGCTCCAATGCCCACTGCAGCGGATCTCATGGCTGTCTCGAAGACATCATAAGCTGAGTGGACCTTGTGCTTATTGCACTCCAGACCCTGCTGGACAATAGACTGGCAGTCCTCCTGGAATTGCTCTGATAGACACTCACTAAATTCCAGGGCCTGCTTCCATAGGTTCCGGGAATATTGTCCCATATTAAGTTGATAGCAAGCTATGCAGGCAATGAGCATGGCGCCCTGAAATACTCGGCGCCCAGTGCATCGAGAGCTTTATGCTTCCGCCCTGGAGGTGTGGAGGCATGGGTACATACCCTCTTAGCTATAATTACACAATGTTGGGTTCCATATTAGGTGCTACAACCCAAGAAAGAGATCTAGGCGTCATAGTGGATAACACATTGAAATCGTCGGTTCAGTGTGCTGCAGCAGTCAAAAAAGCAAACAGAATGTTGGGAATTATTAGAAAGGGATTGGTGAATAAAACGGAAAATGTCATAATGCCTCTGTATCGCTCCATGGTGAGACCGCACCTTGAATACTGTGTACAATTCTGGTCGCCGCATCTCAAAAAAGATATAATTGCGATGGAGAAGGTACAGAAAAGGGCTACCAAAATGATAAGGAGAATGGAACAGCTCCCCTATGAGGAAACACTAAAGAGGTTAGGACTTTTCAGCTTGGAGAAGAGACGGCTGAGGGGGGATATGATAGAGATGTTTAAAATCATGAGAGGTCTAGAACGGGTAGATGTGAATCGGTTATTTACTCTTTCGGATAGTAGAAAGACTAGGGGGCACTCCATGAAGTTAGCATGGGGCACATTTAAAACTAATTGGAGAAAGTTCTTTTTTACTCAACGCACAATTAAACTCTGGAATTTGTTGCCAGAGGATGTGGTTAGTGCAGTTTGTATAGCTGTGTTTAAAAAAGGATTGGATAAGTTCTTGGAGGAGAAGTCCATTACCTGCTATTAAGTTCACTTAGAGAACAGCCACTGCCATTAGCAATAGTAACATGGAATAGACTTAGTTTTTGGGTACTTGCCAGGTTCTTATGGCCTGGATTGGCCACTGATGGAAACAGGATGCTGGGCTTGATGGACCCTTGGTCTGACCCAGTATGGCATTTTCGTATGTTTTTATGTTCTTCTTATGTAGCCTTTTTCAGGGCCGACTCCACCACTGACTGGTGGGGGAGTTGATGGCAGTCGAACCCAGTGGATAGCTGGACTAGGTACACAGCATCCGTCTTTCTGTTAACCAGTGGCACCTAGATGGGATGCTTCCATAGCTGGGTCACCAGCTCCTTGAAAATGTCATGAAATGATACCACCACCACCTTGCTCTGTCAACATTTGGAAAGGCACCGACTCAGCTATGGCCTTGACAAACCCCACGAAGGAAATATCCTCGGGGGGAGATCACTGTCGCTCCTCCAGAGCAGAGGGTTCGGAAGGCAAATCTTCCAATTCCTCAGCGGAGGGTACTGACGCCTCCACCCCCCACCCCCCCAGGGGTCATAGGGAGCTTCTTCCTCACTGCAACCCTCCGGGGATGTGGGGAGTCGAAGGCCCGTTGGTTTGCACACCCTGGTCCTTGAGGGCACCGAGGGAAATGCCGGAGGCTTCGGGGAGCCTCGAGGCCATGAGGGTGGCTAGGGATCCGATAACGTCGGTGGGAACAGGGGAACCAAAGGTATCTGTGAATCCAACACCAAAGGCCCTGGGAGAGCTGGCAGGTGAGTGGCACTGTGTGTCTCCGGGCCGTCATCGATCCTGATGGCCCTTTCTCCTCGAAGGAGTTGCTCACTGGTATGGGGGCCGTGGCAGTGGCAGCGGTTCACCCAGTGTCTGCAAAGGGACTTGGGGCACCAGAGCTGGCTGCATTGGTAACATACTGAGCAGCATGTCGAGCCACTCTAGCAAAGATGCAGGCACCGGTGGAGCAGGCTCTTGCAGCGGAGGTGGTACCTGGGGAACTGGAGGCTCGAGGCCCTGCAGGGCCCAGCCGACTGCCAACTGCCAACTGCACGCTCCTCTCTAACTCCTCCTCAAAGGCTGGCGAGGATAGAACGGCCTGAGGAGGAGTTGGCGGAATTGGTACGTCCCCTGGAATGAGGAGGATCGAGCTCTCTACCGACATCGGTGGGGGCTGCCTGGAGGCATCGGTGGGATCAGAGGGAATGGTCTCTTCTGCCCTCGACTGCTTCATGGGAGGCACAGAGTCGATGCCTTCTCACAGTCTGGTTTCAAAGAAGAAGATGGATGACGGTACTTCTTAGACCTTTCTCAGTGAGCACTGCAGTCCTTGCCCGATGGGGACGGTGAGGAACCCGACTGGGAACAGTATAACCGGGATAGCGGACGGTCCCCTGCGCCAAGTTTGGGACCAGGCAAAGCAGGAGGAGGTGAACCCGACAGAGTAGACTGGGGATTCCTTCCCAAGCGGGGTGGAGGTCCCCAACACCGCTTGGATGGCTCCGACCGCTTGGACCCAAAAAGCTTTTCCATTTTATCCAGACATGCCCAACGGCCCTTAGGGATCATCTGGGCACAGAGATTGCAGATGCGGACATCATGAGAGGCCCCCAGGCAGAGAACCCAAACCTCGTGGGGGTCTGTGATCGACATGGTCCGGGGGCACTAAAGGCACTGGCAGAAGCTGGTCAATGCCATGGAAAAAAGAGCATGGCATGTGGTCAATGGTCGACTGACACCGGAAGGGGAAGCCATCAAGGATCAACTGCAAAGGACGAAGGACTTACCGATCACTGCCCGAGGAGGGTGAGGGACCCTACACGATGTGTGGAAGGAAAAAATACTTCAACTAGCCAAAAAAGCCAAGAAGAAGTGCAAGCTCCAAAAACCACAGGCAACAGTTCCATGGAAAAGAGACTGAAGAGGGACCCTGCAAGGACACATGGATACTCATACTCATACTCAGTGTGCCTGTCAAAGTTTCTAGAAACTTTGACAAAAGTTTTCCGTGCCGGTTTCCATCCGATGATGTCACCCATGTGTGAGAATTACCATCCTGCTTGTCCTTGGAGAATACAAGTACCTGGCATGATTCCTAAGTTAAGTAAATGTCATGAAGCTGTGGATTTCCCCAAGCCCATCTTAATAATGGTTTATGGACTTTTCTTCCAGAAACCTATCTAAACCTTTTTTAAACCGAGCTATATTAAGAACTTTTACCACATCCTACAGCAACAAATTCCAAAGTTTAGAAAGTATTTTTTACTATTTATCTTAAACGTATTATCTAGTAACTTCATTGCATGTCTCCCTAGTCTTTGTACTTTTTGAAAGCATATACAAGCGATTCGCATTTACCATTCCAATCCACTCATTATTTTATAGACCTCCATCATATCTCCCCTCAGATCATCTGTTCTCCAAGCTGAAGAGTCTTAACCTCTTCAGCCTTTCCTCTTAAGGGAATAATTGAATCCTTTTTATTATTTTGGTTGCCCTTCTCTGTACCTTTTCTAATTTTGCTATACCTTTTTTGAGATGTTTTGACCAGAACTGCACAAGGTATTCAAGGTGTGGTCGTACTATGGAGCAATACAGAGGAATTATGATAAAAATAAGGACCAGAACTACTCAAGGGTTTTTCCCATTTTATGTCTATGGGGAAAAAGCTTAGTACATCTGACCCTGCAGACCAGGGATCAACTGCTGATTCTGTTACTCTTTGTGACCTTGGGCTCTCGTTGCCTCCGGAAACAACATAAACTGTGAACTTTCCAGGGTAGGGACTCATCGTTCCTGTATCTCATTCATTGTAAAGTGCCCTATTAATGCCAAAATTATACGAATCAAGTGCGCAGCACCATGTCTTGATGTGTAGCACAGTGGTGTATTTTCTGTTTCCCACTAAAAGCTTTAGCCAGTATGTATGACCGTTTCAGGAGTGAAGCAGACAACAGCTTACGTATAAACACAAGAAAGTATGCAGGGATGACTGCATATTCTGAAGTACTCAATGTGTAGAAAAAGAGGGTTTTAGTTGTTAAAACAAGAAAGTATGCCTCTAACAGCACATCAAGTGGACAGGGCCCAGCAACATGGAGAAAGCCCCCGCCTCCTCCCACTAGATGGCAGCAGCTCCCACATGGATATCCAATTTATTTATTTATTTGAAAAATGTATATTTATTTATTTATTTATTTAGCATTTTTATATACCGACGTTCTCGATACAAATATCTACAATAGTGAAAATGACATGAAAAGAACAACAACATTTGTCGTTTTATGTCATTTCTAATCGAAAGTCACACAAAAGAAACAACACAATTTCATTTCACTTTTTTCTTTTCATTATCGCACGTGTTAAATGATTTAGTGCGTTCTAATAAGAAAAAAATAAAATGAAACACAAAATGAAATGAAGCAGCATTTTGTTTCTATCCAGACCCTTATTAATTATATTGTTGTATTGGTGTCAATGTTTTGCTGAACAAGATCCCTAAAATGAATCCCTGTCACATTCCTTTTCTTTTTTTTTTTTTCACACCTTGAGCTGATTTTGTTGTTTTTTTGTTGTTTGTTTTTTAATTCAGGAATTCATTGCCTTCGGAGTTAGCAATGTATTTGGAGGTGCTTTCTCTTGCTTTGTTGCCACCACTGCTCTGTCACGTACGGCTATCCAAGAAAGTACCGGGGGAAAGACACAGGTAACATATCATGTACTCATGCTGACGATATTCCTAGATACGGGAGTCTGGGTCACACAGGATAGGGGGATCCAGCCCTGATTTTAACTCCAGTGAAATGAGAGCTGCACCTCTATGCGGCCTCTGTACGAGCAGCATTAACACCAACACACACGTTAAAATAGGTTTAATGCGTGTGTTGATAAATGTGATTTACTGAGCCCCTAACATGGGTGTCAAAAAAAATAGATCACTGACATATATTAAAATATGCAAAAATCAAATGCCGGAGTAGTAACTTCATTGGAGGGACAGGGTACGTCAGATGTCTGTTCGGGAGATGGGGTGAGGTGTTTCCCTGGGCTAAACCAGCCTGTCCAATTTGGGTAGATTAGTGCAGAGGACTATTGATGTGACAAATGATATGCAGAACAGTGCCTTATAGGAGCTATGCTCATTTTAAAGTGGCCTTGTCTACAGGCATGAGATTTGCACATAAGTAGCATCAGATATCCAGTTGAACTTGAAAGTATGCTATTTGCTGATTTTAATTCGGTTTAATACATAGGTCCTCCTGTATGCAAGTCAGGGCTGACCCTAGAAGGGTGTGGGGGCCTGGGACACATCACCCAGTACAGTTCCCCCCCCCCCCTCTTCTGTATTGAAAAGAAGGGGGGAAGGTGACCTCCTGACATTGAAGAATCTGTCCCACAGTACTTCGTGCCTCCGGGCCTGCTGCTGATGTCTCTGCCACTCATGGCTCCTGTCCCAACTGAGGAAGGGATGTCAGACATCAGGGGCAGAGCTATTGTGGCCCCAATTTGCCTTGAAACTCCCCCCCCCCACTCTACTGGGGATGGCCCTGTATGCAATGGGGTAAAAAAATCTGGTACAGGCTTTACATGTTCTTGTGTGATTCATTATATGCATTGATCAGTTTAATGGTGTCCTGGATACAGGAAATTAATTTTAGTCAAAGGTAGGTTATTTCTGAATTAGAAATAGCAAATTCCAGGACTAGGCTTATGAAGTGTGTCCTCTGGGCAGAAAAAGGGCCGGTGCTAGCATTTTTCTTGCCCTGGGTGAAAAATTGCTGTGTTGCTCTCCCCCCTCCCCCCCCCCCCCCCCCCAATCCTCCCCTCATTCTGTTTTTTTTTAAAACACAAAATATCTCTTGTTTTCCCCAATAACCAACACAAAATAGAAACTGTCAGTCTCATGCTCTGTCCCGGGCCCCCTTTTGCCACTACAAAAAAACCCTGCTCCCTCCGGTAATCCAAACTGTCAAAACTTACACACCCCCCTCCCCCCCAAACGTATTTTACCCAGCCCAAAACTTCAGAATTGTGCGGAAGTGATCCCTAGGTCCGCCTACCCCACCTATTAGTATATAAAATTGGTGCCGGCGGGGCCCTGTAGTCGGCACCAGTTTGTTGTACAGAAAAACATACTGTTGTGCCAACCAGAAAACCCTGCAAAAAAAATCACTTGGAACCCATAAGGTACTAGGCCTTAGGTGTGGGTTTGGCCCTTGGACAGCCTTGAGTAAACTGAATAACAATATAGTAAAATTTCCATACCAAAACAGTACTTACTGCAAGTACTCAAACAGGAACATCCCTAACTATGAAAATCTGAATAAAAAGACCATAAAGTATAAATAAAAATGTGTAGATAGAAACTGAACTGGAAACTGCAACAGGCTAGACTCTTAATATAATGAAGCAATGGAAAAACAGAAACATCACTAGTCCTCATAAATCAAACAATAAAGCCAGGAAATATAAATCAATCATAATACACCATACTAATAAAAGGAGTATTGCCAAACAGATGACAAATAGAATAACATCCAATAATTAAGAACTCATATAAAAAGTTTTAATATTTTCAAAAAAGCAATAAAATATTTCAAAATAGCACACAAATCAAACACCCAATAATTAAAATGAGAATGGAAAAATCCCCCACTTCCTATACCCAACTTTTAATTTCCAGTCACCCTGAGTTTGTTGTGGATTAGTGAGGGGTGGCACCAACCTTTCATCACCCTCCTACCCAAGACACACACACACCTATACCCCCAGGCAGGCTTCCATTCACACACACACACACACACACATTCTTTACAGGAATGTCGGTATATAAGAATTCAAAATAAATATACACACCCATCCCCCCAGTCAGGCTTCCATTTATACACACACACACCCCCCCCCCCCCCGCCATACCCCAGGTAATCTACCATTCACACACTCATGTACATGCACACCCCATCCCTCCATGCAGGCTTTCATTCACATACAGACACGCACACACATACACACACCATCTCCCCAGGCAGGCTTCCATTCACACACATACAAACACACACACACACACCATCTCCCCAGTCAGGCTTCCATTCACACACACATACACATACAAACACACACCAAGTCTTAGCACTTTCTCTATCCTCATCTCATGATGTACGAGATGAGCATACAGAAGTGTCCCGCGAGTGTTGAGTATCGCAGGGCCAGTCAGCACACAAGGAGGAGCTGAGAACGATCTCTCTCTAGCTCTCTCTTCTTCAACCGGAGGGTGGGCTGTTCCCAGATGCAATCCAGCACCATCTCCCCCCTCCCCCATGTCTTTTACCTGTCCTCTCAACCCTTTTACCACCTCTGCCTTGCACATTTGTCCCAATCATGCCCTAAATCTTCCACAGCAGTGGCCTCCAGCACCTCCACTGCCGGTCCATTTTAGGTTTTTACATCTTCAGCTTTGCTTCTTATAAAACCAAGACAAGTCAATCCTCAGATCCCCTTCTCTGTCTTATTACCATATTTAGTATTAATTCCCACATCCATTAAGGCTAGTGATGCTACAATGATGAAAGATCCGCCTCCCCATTCACATTTAAGTTTGGGTTTTAAGCACAGGTAATCCCAGCCCTTTTGAAAGACCAATGCTCTTGCACATTAATGTTTAAATACCTCTCCACGCAGGTTACTCCAATGTTTTCTTAGAGGCCCATTACTGCCATTCCAGTGCTGTTTAGGGTCGTAACCACTGTTCCATGCAGGTTAACCCAGTGCTTTCTTGGAAACCCAATGAAGTTATAGCCAGGCCAGGATTTGCCAATAGGCAAAAATCTGGATTGGGGGGGGAGCAGTAGGGCCAGTTGAAGATTTGCTGCTTCCCATTCGTGATGATTCTCGCTCAATGGAGAACAGACATCTGCTTCCTGCTCCAGCCCCTCCCAGTTCAGAGAATAGGAGGGGGAGGGGTGAGGCTGAAAGGAAGAGTAAAAGAAAACCTACTCTCTACTCCTGTCTTGTGCCAAGAGGTGAGGCCAAAGCACACAGCAGGGAAAAAAAAGAAAAGCCACTCTGCTCCCTAATTCAGCTACTTCTGTTATTCAGGGATACCCTAGAGGAGGAGGTAAGTCTGGAGCAGATAAAGCAGAGCAAAGAAGGCCGTTCTTTAGCTCCTCTGTTCTGTTCTTTCTTCTCTGGAGTTGGAGTGGAAGTCAGGAGGGGAAAAACAGCACCAAAAGGGCCTAGGGTCAGAAAACTCCTAAATCCATCACTGGTCATACCATTGCTGTTTGGGGTGGCAACCACAATTTTGTGCAGATTGCTTCAATGCTTCTTGTCTCTAGGGATCCATAGGAAGGAAGGAAAATCATAGTATGTAAGGCAAAGAACAATGAACTTAAGAACATAAGTTTTCCATGCTGGGTCAGACCAAAGGTCCATCAAACCCAGAATCAAGTTTCCATTAGTGGCTTATCCAGGTCACAAGTTCCTAGTAGGGTTCCTAAATTCAACAGATTCCATGCTGCTTTTCCCAGGGACAAGTAGTGGATTTCCCCAAGTCCAACCCTTTTTTAAGCCCAGCTACACTAACTGCTTTCAGCACATCCCTTGGCAACAAATTCCAGAGTTTAACTATCCGTTGAGTAAAAAAAGTATTTTCTCCTATTTTTGTTAAATGTATCAGCTAGTAACGACATTGCATGTCCCCTAGCCTTTGAACTTTTTGAAAGTGTAAACAACAGGTTTGCTTTTTATCCGTTCCATAGAAACATATAGAAACAGAGAAATGACAGCAGAAGAAGACCAAACGGCCCATCCAGTCTGCCCAGCAAGTTTCGCACTTTTTTTTTTTTCTCATACTTATCTGTTACTCTTGGCTCTTAGTAACCTTTTGGTTCTATTTCCCTTCCACCCCCACCATTAATGTAAAGAGCAGTGTTGGAACTGCATCTAAGTAAAATATCTAGCTTAATTAGTTAGGGATAGTAACCGCCGCAATAAGCACGCTTACACCCATGCTTATTTGTTTACCCAGACTATATAATTCAGTCCTTGTTGATTGTTGTCTGTATATAGATCCACTTTTCTTCATTCCCCCTGTCATTGAAGCAGAGAGTTATGCTGGATATGCACTGAAGTTATGCTGGATATGCATATGTGTTCCAATACATTATGGGGTGGATTTTCAGAGCCCTGCTCGCGTAAATCCGCCCAAAACCGGGCGGATTTACGCGAGCAGGGCCCTGCGCGCCGGGAAGCCTATTTTACATAGGCCTCCCGGCGCGCGCAGAGCCCCGGGACTCGTGTAAGTCCCGGGGTTCTCCGAGGGGGGCGTGTCGGGGGCGTGTCGGGGGCGTGTCGGGGGCGTGTCGGGGCGGGCCCGGTCGTCGTGGCGTTTCGGGGGCGTGTTGGCAGCGTTTTGGGGGCGGGTACGGGGGCGTGGGTACGGCCTCTGTACCCACCCCCAGGTCATGGCCCGGCGCGCAGGAGGCCCGCTGGTGCGTGGGGATTTACGCCTCCCGGAGGGAGGCGTAAATCCCCCGACAAAGGTAAGGGGGGGGTTTAGACAGGGCCGGGCGGGTGGGTTAGGTAGGGGAAGGGAGGGGAAGGTGAGGGGAGGGCAAAGGAAAGTTCCCTCCGAGGCCGCTCCGATTTCGGAGCGGCCTTGGAGGGAATGGGGGTAGGCTGCGCGGCTCGGCGCGCGCCGGCTATACAAAATCCATAGCCTTGCGCGCGCCGATCCAGGTTTTTAGCAGATACGCGCGGCTCTGCGCGTATCTACTAAAATCCAGCGTACTTTTGTTTGCGCCTGGAGCGCAAACAAAAGTAGGCTATTCGCGCGCCTTTTAAAATCCGCCCCTCTATGTTATAGACAATATAGTTATTTCCTAAACAATCAATTTTCCAGAATGTTACTAGTAGTGGATGAAATGAAAGCAGTTTCTCTGATGGAGAATACATTTTTTAGAGCCAAAATGAAATAATATAGCTAAAAGAGATGGAAAAAGAGAAAAAGGCTGAGGTGTGGGCTGACGCTGCTAATACCAGCAGTTCAGCTTTTCATGCCGAACACACCTTCCCTATTGATAAGTAGATGTTAAGTGAAAATACGTAATGAGCAATAAAAGAGAAGTCCCATGTATCCTCTGCTATGATAACTCATAACTCACTAAGTCTACCACAGCTACCACAGACTGTTCTCAGCATATCGACAACCACAGCCTAGGCTCAAGTCTTTTTTCTTTTACTTATCAGTAATAAATTTTCCCCTCCCCCAGTAGCTAAGCTCCCTCCCCATAGGCTTGTTCGCTCTATTAGTTCTGTCCTGGTTCATAGTTATGTTATCCAAGTTGTTTCACATGCCCTGTTCATTGTAAGACATAAGTTTGTCATTGTTTATTATCTGTTGCAATGTAAACCGGAGTGATAGGTAACACTGTTACCTGAACTTCGGTATAGAAAAGTTAATAAATAAATAAATGACGAGTTGAGGGTTTGGTTACATTTAAAATTATGGAAGGCAAAGAACTCAAATGTATTCAAATTCGGAAGCGCGCTGTCCTAGTGGGTTTAGAAGGAGAAATTGCAAGACCTTGTATTTTATAGAAAAAACAACTCTAGCAAAAGGCCACCAAATTCAGGCAGTGGAAGGCCTGGCAGTGAGAGGTGGGACTTGAGAATGATCAATGATATCCCAGAGCCTTTGAAGCCAACTTACTAAAGTGCATTAAAGCTGTCGGAAGTGGTTAACAGGCCTTAAATGCACTGTTAGCATGCACAAGCTAGTTACAGATGCTGTTAATGTGCAAAAACCAGCTTGCAATAGCTTTAATGTGAAATTTATGATAATTAGTCCATTATCAGCGTAGAGAAAAAGTGTGCACACAAACTCCTTCCCAGATCCATTAAAGCAAAAAAACGTAATTACATGTTGGGGAGGCATAGTTACGTTTTTGCCACACTGTCCCATGTACACACATACTGGTAAATATATACTGCAGCATCTGAGGAGCATGTGCAGGGACGGCGCTTCCCAGTAGGCGAACTAGGTGGTCGCCTAGGGCGCCAGCCATTAGGGGGTGGCAAAGAGCTGCAATATCCTGGAGCCCATCCCACTCACGGGCGAGAGGAGTAGAGACTGGGCGAGCAGCACCTCTGTTTCTGTGTGCGTGTGAGTGAGAGGGATTGTGTGTGTATGAGAGAGCAATGGTGTAAGCGAGAGAGATGGAGGGAGTCTGTGTAAGGGAGCGTGTGTGAATGAGACAAGGAACCTAAGTGTGTGTAAGTGAGGGGGGGGGGACCTGTCTGAGTGAATGAGGTCAGGGCCGGAGCTGAAGCCTGGATGAGGGGGGGGGGGGGGGGGGGAGAGAGGCGGGCGCAAGGCAGAAGGTTCACCTAGGGAGCCTAATATCCTTGCACCAGCCCTGAGCATGTGCCTCATTTGCACTGTGTTTATGTGCGATAAAAATGATGTTGATACACTTTAATACATGTGCCCCCCTAGTCACCAAATTGATTTAAGAAGAGCAAACTCCCTGGCCTGTTGGAGGATCCATGTAAAATATGGCCACCTGAGGCCCCTTATTCTCATTCAGTCCCACTTCTTCACACTCTGTCATTGTGCTCACATCTTCCTTCTTTAAAGTATCTTCTGGAGCAGGGGAGGGAAACTTCGGTCCTCAAGGACCACCAACTAGATGGGTTTTCAGGATATTCCTGCTGAATATGCGTAAGAGAGATTTGCATGCGATCAGCCTCAGCTGTATGCAAATCTAATTCATTTATATTCATTAGGGTTATCCTGAAACCCCCATCTGGTCAGTGGCCTTCATTGATAGGAGTTGTCTACCCCTGTCCTGAAGTACCAGATTAATGACTAGGGAGTGGACCCTGGGCCTGATTTTTATAAGGCTGGATCCCATGGCTACAGAATGGAAGCAGATTCTTAATAAAACAGCAGCCTGCTGAGATCAGAGAGGAGGACAGACTAATCTAAACTGCCTCATTTCCGTGTGATTCTTCTATCTTTAAATCACAGCATAAACTGGGCTATCCAAAGCCATCCTTGGTTATGAAACAGGACATTCAAATTAGGGTAACTGTAGAGATCTGTGCTGGGCCAGCCCGGTTGTGCTCTCATTGCTTCTGTGAAGTACAAAGCCATGGAGGCAATAGGAGTCAAACCAGGACAGACGTGTGCCTTCTGACACGGCGTTTATACAGTCACCCTCATTCAAGTCCTGCATTAAGGAACAGACACTGCTTTAACATCTACTTTACCAGACTTCCCAAATCCGTTCTGGTGAGCCCACAGCCAATTAAGGGGTAGAGTTTTGTAAAACTACGTGCGTGCGTCCATGTGCGTGCTACCTGGCGCGCACACGTGGATGTGCAATTTATAACATGCGCGCGCCAGTGCGCACATGTTATAAAATCGGGGGCGGCACGCGCAAAGGGGGGGGTCGACTTTGGCAACTTTCTCATGGGGAGGCTCCAATTAAGGCGTGGACTGGGAGGGAACTTTCCTACCCCCTACCCTAGCTTCCCTTCCCCTTCCCCTCTCCTCCCCACCCCCTAAACCTAATCTCCCGTACCTTTCTTTTTTTCTTTTTTAAGTTGCTGCTCCTCCAGAGCAGAAGCAACTTGCGTACACCAGCCGATGCCGGCGCCTGCTCCCCCGGCACAGCGGCAAATGGCCACTGTACCAGCACCTCCAGCCCCACCCATTCCTGCCCCCCTTTCCCGCCCCCCGGGCTGCCCCCTTTTCAGGCCCCGGCACCTACTCGCGTACCGGGGTTTACACGCGTGGCCGGGCCCATTTGAAAATAGGCCCGGTGCGCATAAGGCCCGGCCACGCTCGTAAACCCTGGGATTTACAGGCGCTGGGGTTTTAAAATCCGGCCGTAAGTTTTCAAAATGTCCACAAGGAATATGCATGTGATAATTTTTTGTTTACATTGGAGAGACAATATATGCAAATGTACCTCATGCATATTCATTATGGATACCCTGGAAATCTGACTGGCTGTGGGATTGCTAGGATGAGTTTGGGAAATTCTTGCCTATGCTCCAGCAGCTGGTTGACTTGAGGTAATGCATGTTTCTTGCTTTGCAGGTTGCTGGCTTGATCTCAGCTCTCATAGTGCTGATTGCCATTGTAGCACTAGGGAGACTCCTGGAGCCCCTGCAGAAGGTAATCTGTGTTGGTTTGTTTGCTTTGCATCATTGGTCCACAGCTGCCAGCCAGCATCAGGCCATCAGGGTCACTTTGAGTGAATCCTAATTCTTTATCTTCTTCCGTTAAAGGATTCTGAGATTTGTAGTATCAATTTTCTGGCTGCCAATAGACAAGAAATCCCAGAATGCTTAGAAATGGCTGTTTAAAAAAGACTATTGCAAGGTTTTGCCAGTGGCTTGGGGTTAGTAGGTGTAGGATTAGTTTTCTTTGCAGAAAATAAGTTTGACTCGCTGGTCTATAATCAGAATGAAAAATAGAAGTTGATGCCATGAAGATCAAAAACCTGTTTATGTAGGTCAGAAGTTCTCAACTCTGGTCCTGAATGCCAAGGCAGATCTGGTCTTCAGAGTAAATGGAATATGCAGATGAGTCTGTTCTGAGACCAAATACCGGCATCTGTATCTCATGAACAGGAATTCTGATTCTCCTGAAAACCAGGATTGTTTGATGGCTTTGAGGATGGGAGGTAAAAATCCTTGATAAAAGAATAGTCTTATTTGTAACACTTTATTCTGTTGGTTTTTTTTCTCGCCTTTCCCTGCAGTCTGTGCTGGCCGCTATTGTCATTGCCAACCTGAAGGGGATGTTCTGGCAAGTGCTGGATGTGCCCCGCTTGTGGAGACAGAATAAGTTTGACTCTGTAAGTAGCTAAATGAATTGGAACATTTGCCAGGGAAAGTTGCTCCGGGATGTGCTGCAGTCAGTTTAATCCGTAGGCCCTAGCATAGCCAGGGGGCAACACAGGTTACAGAAACTGCTGCTGTACAGGCTTATGCATTTCTCTATAGCAATCCTCCATGCCCCTTTATTAAGCTTCCAGGAAATACATTTAATACAGTTTTTGTCGTGATAAAGGAAGTGTTCACTCCAGAAAGCTATTCAAGAAATGTATTGAGGCAGTCCGATAAAAAAAAAAAAATAAAAGGGCAATTTTTAGAAGCCATTTACCTAGGTAAATACCGATTTGCATGGCTAAAAACGACTGAAAATTTTCCAGCTCTCACAGGCCGTTGCTATATTGTATACTGGCTAACAAGCTTTTGGATGTGTGTTTTGGATGCGCTAGGCCGATGCAATAAGGGGATTAGTGCATCCAGAACCAGAATGTGCATCCAAACCAGCGTGTAGCTAATAGTGCTCATCACATGTAAATGCATGTAGAGGAGACTGTTAGCTATTATTCCCTCATGCAAAAAATCACAATGCTCGCGATGCGCATGTTGTAACATGGATAATAACTTAACGCCAACCCTAGGGCTGGCATTAAATCTTACATGCTCCGAGCCATCTAAAAAAGAAAACCACAAAGCCACAAAAAAGCCCAAAATACTACTTTTCTATGGTTCCTCCTACTTAGCATCATCCCAATACTAAATAGGAGGAACCACAGGAAGCAGCATGAAAAAAAAACAATTTTGCCAGCGGTCAGGTTAGGGAAATGGATGCCCATTAATTGAGGTCTGTTTTCCTAACCAGCACACAGCCACTTCTCCTGGACGCCCCGATGCCATGGATGTGCTAGGGACGTACAATTTATCCCTAGCGCGTCCTTTTTAGCACGACCCCTCATTTAAATAATGCATTGCGCACCCAGGAGAGGTGGCCTGGCGTGCGTTAGAAGAGCGGGTGCTCAATCATGAGCGCCCGTTTTACGCGAGCCGATCACGCATCGGCCTGTGACTTTTAGCCAACGACGTGTGCCTTTTTACCCGGGGCAAACAGTAAGCAGGTTTGAAGATGTGGCTAGGTCGAGAGAGGGAAGCGACGTGCGTGAATAAGATTTTCACACCTACGCGCGTTGTTTTGCAGGGGAAAAAGTACCGGCAGAAAGAGCAGGTGCAGATCTCTGTGGGCACTTTTCCCCCCTGGGGCAGTTTTCACAGGGGAAGGATGCTCGTGCTTTCCCCTTCAGAATCGCTTGAAAGTCCACAAGCAAAAGTACCCGCGGGCTTTGCTTCTAGGCAGGGGATGCTTCTGAAAATGCCCCCTCCCCTCTTTTTTTTTTTTTTGTTGATTGACCTGTATTTTCATGTAGACAGTTTAATAAAAACAGATTCGGGGAGTAGGGAAAAGAGCGTGCACATCCGCTCCCCGTGTCACTCCTGCCATGGACAGTTGAGCACTCGGTTGTCATGTTTAGTGATGTACTTAATGCACAGAAATTCACATAGGAGTCGATTTTCGAAAACGTGCGAAGGCATCCATGTGCGTGCAGCTCCCGGCGCGTGCACATGGCCTCAGCTGCTTGATAACATGAGCGCATCGACACGCGCACGTATTAAAATACGATTCCTGCGTGCACATGCTCGCCAGATTTTGTTGTCCGCGCACGCATGTGCGGGCGGGTGGCCTCTTCCGCACACAATGGGGTGGGGGTGGGGGGGAAATTAAAAAAAATATGCACAGCAACGCGAGTAGGGTTTTCCCATTTCCCTCCCAGTCTGCTCCGGAAGTAACTTCGGCGCGCCGGCCAGCACGCTTCCCCGGGACAGGGCTTAATGGCCACTGTCCTGGTCGGCCCCTGTGCCGCTCCTTCCTGCCCAGACCCCCGCCCATACTGGCTGGCCCCTTTTTCGATGGCCCAGCACTTCTGCGCGTGTGGCCGGGCCATTTTTAAAATGCGCTCGGCGCGCACACGGCCCGGCCACACACGTATCCTCCAGGATTTTATGCACGTGGGCTTTTTAAAATTCAAGCTATAATGAACACTGTCATAATTACCCATGTGTGCCTTTCTGTACCGGAGGGGGCAGTGTGATGAACTTGGAAGGTCATTGTGATGAGTTTCATTAGGAGACCCCCGTTAGAAAACCTAATTGAAGATAATATATTGGTAACAGTAAACAGAATAACCTACAGTTAAAAATGCAGTCAGTGAGAGGCTGCATGGTGGTATGGGATCCAGGAAATTAAGTAGTACTTCAGGAAATCTAAGGGAAAAGTAAAACCGCAGTGCTAGATATTCCCTTCTCTGCACAGACTTGCCTGGTTTCTGGAATTTATTTTTCTCACTTCCTTTCCTTGCTTTTCTCGTTTGTTTTTTTTTTTAATTCAAAATCAGTTTTGCTTTGTGCATGTTTTCATAAGTTGGCGTCTTTGGGAGGGGGAGGAGCAGCCTAGTGCTTAGATCACTGGGCTGCGATTCAGGAGAGGCTCTAGCCTCCCCTCTGCCATCCCCATCCCCCGTCCCTCCGGGACCCAGCTGAAACAGCATGGCTTGTGCAGTAAGCAGGTAGAAAGCTCACTTTCCTTATTGATTATGAGCGTGATAAGAGATGCCAGAGAACGGGCAAGTAAAACGAAAAAACAGGATAGCAAAATGGAAACAAAGAGATGTTGCAGGCCTGTACTTTGAATAAATAACTTTTAAAGTGTGAAGGCACTGGAAAAATACCGATGTGCAGTCCATTCAACATAAATTAGGCTTCAATAAAAGGTGAAAATGATATCCTTTTGTACTGCTCCAAACAGATAGTTATTCTGAAATGGATTGTTTGATATATACTAAAATCAGTGTCCTTCACTGTACAATTTATTTTGCATGTAGGTAATCTGGGTTTTCACGTGTGCAGCATCCATTATTCTGGGTCTTGACCTGGGACTCCTGGCTGGCTTGGTGTTTGGATTACTGACAGTTGTGCTAAGGGTTCAATTGTAAGTAGCCTTGCTGTTGCTTTGGCTAACGTACTTCACGTGATGACCGACTGCGCGCTGCAGAGCCCCAGCTTCTGCCTTTGATTCACAGTTCTCAGTGCAATTACTCTGCAAGTCAGGTTGCCAACCTTGGCCAAGTCCAAGCAAAGGTGAAGATGGGACGATAGCGTGGCTGATGTGCTGACTGGCGGCAGTTGCTTTTCTGTTCCTGACAGCCCTCTTTCTCCCATGAACACTCTCCGAATCTTTGATGATTCTTTTTACTTCTATTTAACCCGTATATCTTGAAAGTCCGGTCAGTATTACAATGTTGGTAGCATTTTTCCATGTTTCCTGTTTTACGTCACCAAATTATCAATGTCAGCCTCGCTCACATGCGGCCTTAACCTTCTACAGTGTCCTGTATATCTCTTATAGAATGGAACTCTTCCTAATTATGTAATGAATTAGGCAAAGGCACTTCATATAAAAGCCATAAAAGTGGAAATGTATTCACAAAGACTACATTAGAATAATACTGTTATATAAAAATCAAATCTCTACGCCCTTTTGCATAGTCATTATTCAACAATAAATGGCATCACAAATGGTTTTATAGGACATCCGCCCCAGAATTATGTAAATTCTAAAGGATACAGTTTTTTTCCTTTTAAAAGTATCCTGAGTCAGAAGCACAAGACAAAACAGGAAACTGCCAGTTTTTTAAAAATAATAAATAATATACATAAGTCTAAATAATTGCTAATTCGGGATAATTGGAATTATTGGAGATAATTGGGAGTAATAATAAAGACTTCCCTGCATTACCAAAGGATTTATAGAAGGAAAAAAGAAAAAAAGGCAGGACATGGAGTGGGTGAGATTAAAGCTCAAACAGTAGAAAACTGAAAAACAAACCCAGGGTTTGCTCCCCCTCTGTTCACTTTCTCCAGAGAGAGGCCTGAAATGCAGCCACTGATCCCATATGGCTGCCAAACCCAAAGCAGCTTTGTGTTCCTATGAACATGGATTCCAATGTAGAGGTTGACATGGGCAGCGGGTACATTGATCTCTAGGGGTGCTATTCTGCTACAGAAATGGACACAGAACACTATGTACGTCGATTTGTATGCCAATAGCGTGCCATGGGAATCAGTATCTGAGACAATAACTTGCCCAAATCATTTACCTGAATGATAGGTTTTGCTGTGTCTATACAGAAGACAAACTTTAAGCCCCAGTTTTTCAAAAAGTTCATAATTGAATTTTTTTAAAGCACAAAGTGTCACCTGCTTTAAGTTTATCCTCTAATGACATTTGAACAAATTGACTTTTCCCATACTTGTCCAGCTCAAAAACTATCAAACTACTTTTTCTGAGGTTTGGTAGGTAAGGATCAGGGCACCACAGCAGAATTCCAGAAAAACCTGTATTTTTCTGGCAAAATGCCAGTATAATGAATATTGGGGGTCTAACAAATAAGTGGTTTCAACCATGTACTAGAGATGTACAAATTCCTTAAAAAAAAAGTGTGCCCCAAATTTGATGAACCTGCATAAACATCCTGCTAATTTATTGAAATGCTTCAATTAATTTTGTATTAAAGTGGCAAAATCCACTTCAGATCCTTAAGAAATCTGAAGTCAGTTTCTTCAACTTGGCAGGTTTGCTTTGAATTATTTTGAAGATTCACTTCATATCTTTCAGATTCTATTTTTGATTTTCTTGGAATCTGCTTTGGATTTTCCCAGTATTCACCAAGGAAAAATCTCATGGATTTCCCCAGTGCATCTGGGGAAAATCCGAAATGTCCATCAAAACTGGAACCAGGCTGAAAGTCACTGGGTGTGAGTTTTGACTTTCAAGTGTTAGCACGCTACTCTAAATGCAAAGTTTCACAAACACGGCTAAGTGGCATCATATTACTGCATAGGTGATAACACTTTGTGAGGGACATCATCATGTTGTGATAGTTTATGTTTAGGCCTCAGAAGCAATATCTGAGTAGATGCATGAAAATTAAAAGATTTCTTTCACATCTGTGGCACCCATAGGAAACTGTCAGGTTCTCGTGCAGCCATCTGGTAACAAGGCAAAATAATGTGATCACTCTGTGGTTCCCAAGCCAGTCAGGCAGGCGCACCTAATCAGTCTGGTTTTCTGGACAGCCACAATGGATATTCATGAATAGATTTACATATACTGGGTCTATAATGTATGCAAATATATTTTGTGCATATTAATTACAGATATCCTGAAAACCTGACTGGTTAGGTGTACTTCCAGGATTTTGTTGGGAACTACCGATTTTGATCTAGCATTTAAGGAGCTCAGCGTCCTTTCCCCATAGGAACCAGCAATTGTCACCTTATTCCCTATTGCCTGGGATCTAGGTCTACAGAGGTCTCTCCCGAGTCTATGTCTTACACAGAGTAGTAAAGATGCTTCTTCTCAGTGCAATGAATATAACCTTACCTCATAGAATAAAGCAACAAAACCCAAAACAGTATTACTTGGTGCCCATGGTAGACTGTTAAATAGGTCCCATGTGTTGAACCATGAATGATGTGTTGTTATGAGCCTTCTGAAAGGCAAAGTTGATGTTTCGCTGTTTTTCTTTTCCATTAGCCCCTCGTGTGCATCTCTAGGAAACATTCCTGGCACAGACATCTATAAGAACATCAAGGAATACAAACATGTAAGACCTCCGTGTTCTTTATTTGAATAATTTTTCTCCTATAGATGGGATAGAGTTTATTCAGCTAATTGGAAAATACCAACTTGATCACTGATGTGCTTTTATGCTCCAGGTTGTAGAGCCTGAGGGAGTGAAGATCATCCGATTTTCCAGTCCTATTTTCTATGGCAATATCGATGGCTTAAAAAGTGGTCTCAAATCTGCTGTAAGTAAAGGAGCTCAGAAATGTTACAGTAAATTTTCAGAGTTCAATGTTAATGCTTAGACCCTTCATATTTTCTTTAGGTGGGGTTTGATGCTGTGAGAGTCTTCAACAAGAGGAACAAAGCACTGAGAAAAATACAGAAACTCATTAAGAAGGGGCAATTAAAAGCAACAAAGGTGACTTTTTTTCTTTTATTGCCAATCTTCTTGCTTTCACTTTTTCCTTAATTAGAAGGAATAATTAATGAAAAATCTAGTTTTTGTAAGTAAAGAAGTTGGGTCTTCACTGTAAGGTATCAGCATGTGATACCCACTGGGCTGAGCTTTGTACTAGTATCTGATATTTCATGCTTTGTATTCAGCACTCATAAGAACTTAAGACTTTCCATACTGGATCAGATCAAAGGTCCGTCAAGCCCAGTATTCCTCAAGTCCAACTTAATAATTGTTTATGGACTTTTCCTCCAAGAACTTGTCCAAACCTTTTTTAAACACAGCTATACTAATAGCTTTCACCACATCCTCTGGCAACAAATTCCAGAGCTTAATTATACATAGAGTAAAAAAAATTTTCTTTTATTAGTTTTAAATGTATCACTAATAAGTTCATTGTGTATCCCGTAGTCTTTGAACTCTTTGAAAGAGTAAACAACCGATTAACATTTACCTGTTCCACTCCACTCATTATTTTATAGATCTCTATCATATCTCTTCTCAGCTGTCTCTTCTCGAAAGTGAAGAGTCCTAACCTCTTTAGCCTTTCCTCATAGGGGAATCGTTTCATCCCCTTTATCATTTTGATTGCCCTTCTCTGTACCTTTTCTAATTCTGCTATATCTTTTCTGAGATGTGATGACCAGAACTGCACACAATACTCAAGATGAGGTCGCACCATGGAGCAATACAGAAGCATTATGATTATTCTCTGTTTTATTCTCCATTCCTTTCTTAATAATTCTTAGCATTCGATTTGCCTTCTTGGCTGCTGCTGCACACTAAGTAGAAGATTTCAAAGTATTATCAACAATGATGCCTAGACCCTTTTCCTAAATGGTGACTCCTAATGTGGAAGCTTGCATTGTGTAGCTATAATTTGGGTTGCTCTTTCCTATGTGCATCACTTTGCACTTGTCCACATTAAATTTCATTTGCTATTTGCATGCCCAGTCTCCCAGTTTTGCAAGGTCTTCTTGCAATTTCTGTACATAATTGACATTCTTCTTATGATTTAACAACTTTGAATAATTTGGTGTCATTGGCAAATTTGTTCACCTCACGCAATGACCCCATTTCCAGGTTTCTTATAAATATATTGGAAAGCAGTGGTCCCAGAACAGATCCCTGGACACTCCACTATTCACTTTCTCTATTGGGAAAATTTACCATTTCGCCCTACTCTCTGTTTTCTATCTTTTAACCAATTGGCAATCCATAGTAGGACACTGCCCCCTATCCTATGACTTTTTAATTTCTTAAGAAGTCTATCATGAGGAACTTTGTCAAATGCTTTCTGGTTCACCTTAATCCACATGTTTGTTTACTTAGATTGGTTAGGCAAGACTTTCCTTGGCTAAATCCATGTTGGCTTTGTCCCATTAAACTATGCCTATCTATATGTTCATCAATTGTGTTCTTTATGATAGTTTCTATTTCTACCATTTTGCCTGCCACAGATGTCACTCACTGGTCTGTAGTTTCTTGGATCACACCTTGAGCCCTTTTTAAAAAACTGACATTACATTGGCAACTAACTCTCCAGTCTTCAGGTACCATAAATGATTTTAATGATGGTTTACAAATTACTAACAGTAGGTCTGCAATTTCATTTTTTAGTTCTTTTCAGCACTCTGGGATGTATACCATCTGATCCAGGTGATTTGCTACTCTTTAGTTTGTCAATTTGCCCTAGTAGGTTCACTGAGATTTGTTTCAGTTGTGCAGAATCATCACCTCTGAATATCATTTTTGGCAGAGGTATCTCTCATACATCTTCCGAAGGAAAGAATTAGTTTAGTCTCTTTGCAATGGCTTTGTCATCCCTATGTGCCCCTTGTACTCCTTGATTATCTAATGGTCCAACCGGCTCCCTCACAGGCCTTTACTGTGAATATACCTGAAAAAGTTTTTATTATGAGTTTTTGCTTCCGCAGCAAGTTTCTTTTCAAATTCTCTCTTTGCCTTCCTTTTCAATGCTTAGCATCTAATTTGCCAGTGCTTATGCTGTTTCCTGTTTCTTCATTTTGAAAAATGTTCTTTTAGCTATTATAGCTTCTCTCACCTCACCTTTTAACCATGCCGGTAGTTGTTTAGCTTTCCTTTTACCTTTTCTAATGCATGGATTACATCTAGTCTGGGCTTCCAAGATGGTATTTTTAAACAATGACCATGCCTGATGTAACCTCTTAATCTTTGCAGGTGTTCCTTTCAGCTTTTTCCTATTTTTCTCATAGTCACCTTTTTGAAAGTTCAATGCTGTTGCTGTAGATTTCTTTATTTGTCCTTCATCCAGTTATTAAGTCAAATTTGATCACACTGTAATCACTATAGTCAAGTGGCGCCAACATTGTTTCTTCTCACACCGAATCCTGTGTTCCTCTAAGGACTGGGTCTAAAATAGTTTCCCCTCTTGGTGGTTCTTGTACCAACTGCTCCATAAAGCAGTCATTTATTCCATCTAGGAACTTTACTTCTCTAACATGACCTGATGTGACAGTCACCCAGTCAATACTGGGAGAATTGAAATCACTCACAATTACATTTGGCCTTGGATATTCCAAATCTATTAGCCTCCCAGAATTACTTGTTGCTTCTCTTCAGCAGTATGTTGGAATAATCATGGGTTTTATTGGCATATCTGTAGTTATTGATCTTGCTACGTGACCCACTTACTGAAGGGATACATTTTATGCCCTTATTTTTGCTTTAGTATCAAGGCCTTCTTAGGATAGATCCAGACAGGCTTCTTGGATTCAATTTGGTTTTATCTTCAAGTTTTTAACTATTTAAAATGACAAGAGGTTCATATTCAAAAGCCCAGTGATCTTAGGGAAAGTTACCTGGATATCTTTTTTCTGGGTATCTTTGCCTAAATATTCAGTGGCCCTTTTATTTGGATAAGTCCCAATGAATATACTCAACTAAAGTTACCTAAATAAAGTTATTTGAGTAAATTTGTTGCTCATTGGGCTTTTCAATATTGAATAAAAGTAGCAGGCCAGCAATGCTAGACCCTTTCTTTCTCTCACTGGCCAAAAAAAAAGGAAGAAGTGAATTGCACTGAGCCACATCCCCTAAATAAAAGAAAACAGTGGAGTGCCAAATTCCTGCTCCCACCCCCACCCCCAAATTCAAAAAGTGCCCTGGAAGCCCAGTGGGGAAAGGAGAGGCTCTTATCTCCTGAATACTCAGTGCCAATGCAGCTGACATATACCAGCACTTAGTATTCATTGATTCATTTAACTCTGGGGTGAATGGGCCAATCTCTGCTTAGAACTCTGTACCGAATCAGGATTTTCTCTGACAGTGAGCTCTGGAGAACAGTTTCCTTCCCTGTCAGTGATGGGACCAAATCCCAGTCAGAGCTCAGTCTGGACTGGGAATCAGTCTGCTCACCTTGGAGTGAATGAATGCTAAGTGCTGCACCAGTACTTGTCAGCTGTACTGGCACTTAATATTCAGCCCCATGGGAGCAAGAGCTCTCTGTAACAAACTGCCAACTGGGCCAGGCACGTTCTGGAACAGACTTCACAGAGCCAGCTACTTCCATGTACTAGTATTCAAACTTTCCAGTTTCTCTCAAGACACCAGGATCACCCCAGAATGGTAAATTACAAGTCAGGTTTACGCCAGCCCAATTTCCTAGGATCATACAGCATTTATTTCCCAACAGTACCTTTTGCATATTTAAACCTTAAGAAAAGGCTGTAGGTATTTCTGCTTCTGGGTCCAGAAGGGCTCTTTCCCTCTGGGTTCCCCGTCTCTGTTTCCCTCTCTGTCTGTAGGCAGAACTCTTTTTTTAATTACACTAACCAGACTTAGCAGCTTTGTAATTTGCCTCAACTGTATCTCCCAATTATTAACACAGCTTTCTGTGATTGCTGCTTTAACCATAATTTGTCCTCTTCACAAGGTCTCCAGACTACATATCCCAGCAATCTTGTGCTTCCTGTTCCATCTGGCTTTACAATCCCTTAAGCCAACTCTTAGATTTTCTTTCCCCTTTGAAATAGTGTTCTCTATGGACCTTCATCAGAGCTCCTTCTGCTTTCTGGAGTTCCCAACTGTTCTGTCTCTGTAGACTGGTTCAGCATGTGTAAAACCCCTGCTTTATCACACTCTCCTTCTTTCACTGGGCTTCCAGAGCACTTTTAGAGGTTTTGGGGTGGGGTATGGGAATTTGGCACCTCACTATTTTTTAGTTAGGGGATTGGCATGGCTTGACATGTCACATTTTCTATCTCTTGGGGCGGTAGGGAGGGGGAATCCAGAGCCACTGGGCTCTACTACATTTTTTTTTCTTTTGGTTATCTGGGTAACTTTAGGTCTGCTATTTGATGGACCAGAGTTACCCAGGTAAAGTTTGTATTCCTAGCACTTGATTCACATGTATTGTATTTATTTATTTAAACGTATTTATATCCCGCACCATCAAAACTTATCTGAGTGGGTTACAATCTAATAATCATAAAAATATATCATAAAACAAAATAAAACACACAACAGTTAAAAGCAGAATTTAAAAACATAATAAACATAAAACATAAAAAACACCTCTGATGTCACCCAGCTCTGAGGTAACAAAAACTATGCTGAGGAAAAGATAAGTATATATTGAAAATTATATAACATCATTAAAAGCTAAGGTAAACAAATGAGTCTTTAGTACTTTACGGAAAGCTGACAGAGGATTCTTCTTTCAGTCCAGTAGGAAGAAAGTTCTGGCTCTTCTTCAGAGTCTGCCAGAAGTAGAGAGATAGTGGATGCCCTGCAAGGGACTCTATTCAAACAAATGGTAATGGAACCCATGAGGGAGGGAGTTATACTCGACCTAGTGCTCACAAACAGGGATAATGTCTCTAATGTCCAGGTGGGTGCCCACCTCAGCACCAGTGATCATCAAACAGTATGGTTTGATATCGCAAATAGGATACGGAGAGGTCACACAAAGACTCGAGTTTTGAATTTCAAAAATACGGACTTTGTTGAAATGGGGACATACCTGGAGGTAGAACTAGAAGATTGGGAGAAAATGAGAGAGGTGGAACAACAGTGGGCCAACTAAAAAGAGCAATTACAAAGGCAACAAATCTATATGTTAGAAAAGTATCAAAAGTGAGAGAAATAAGAAACCAATCTGGTTTTCAAAGGAGGTGGCTGAAAAAATAAAGGCAAAAAGAACAGCATTCAAGAAATAGAAAGAATCCCAAAAAGAGGAACAAAGGGAAGAATATCTGGTGAAACTGAGGGAGACGAAGAAAGTAATCAAGAAAGCAAAAAGTCAGGTGGAAGAAAGCATTACCAAAGAGGTAAAGCAAGATATATCAGAGAAAGGAGAAAGGACCGAAGTGATATAATGAAATTGAAAGGTGACAAAGATCAATGTGTGGAAGAGATGAAGAAATGACCAAAATATTAAACAAATACTTCAGTTTGGTGTTCACTAAAGAAGACCATGAAGAAGGACCATCACTAGTTGACAAGACTGAGGATAGGAGTGGAGTAGATGAAACTCCGTTTAGAGAAGAGCTAGGAAAAAGAAAATTGGACAAGGCCATTGGGTCAAATGTTGTACATCCCAGGATACTGAGGGAGCTCAGAGATGTGCTGGCGGGTCCACTGAAAGACCTGTTCAATAAATCCCTGGAAACGGGAGTGGTGCTGCGAGATTGGAGGAGAGTGGTGGGAGCAGAGAGGAGGCTGGAAACTACAGGCCAGTTAGCCTCATCTTGGTGGTGGGAAAATTATTGGATACTCTGCTGAAGGAAAGGATAGTGAACTATCTACAATCCAGTAGGATGCTGGACCCGAGGCAGCATGGATTCACCAAGGAAAGGTCCTGTCAGACAAATCTAATTGATTTTTTTAATTGTTTGACTAGCGAATTGGATCAAGGAAGAGTGCTCAATGTGATTTACTTGGATTTTAGTAAAGCTTTTGATACATAAGAACATAAGAAAATGCCATACTGGATCAGACCAAGGGTCCATCAAGCCCAGCATCCTGTTTCCAACAGTGGCCAATCCAGACCATAAGAACCTGGCAAGTACCCAAAAACTAAGTCTATTCCATGTTACCATTGCTAATGGCAGTGGCTATTCTCTAAGTGAACTTAATAGCAGGTAATGGATTTCTCCTCCAAGAACGTATCCAATCCTTTTTTTAACACAGCTAACTAACCACATCCTCTGGCAACAAATTCCAGAGTTTAATTGTGCGTTGAGTAAAAAAGAACTTTCTCTGATTAGTTTTAAATGTGCCCCATGTAACTTCATGGAGTGCCCCCTAGTCTTTCTACTATCCGAAAGAGTAAATAACCGATTCACATCTACCCATTTTAGACCTCTCATGATTTTAAACATCTCTATCATATCCCCCCTCAGCCGTCTCTTCTCCAAGCTGAAAAGTCCTAACCTCTTTAGTCTTTCCTCATAGGGAAGCTGTTCCATTCCCCTTATCATTTTGGTAGCCCTTCTCTTTACCTTCTCCATCGCAATTATATCTTTTTTGAGATGTGGCGACCAGAATTGTATACAGTATTCAAGGTGCGGTCTCACCATGGAGCGATACAGAGGCATTATGATATTTTCCGGTTTATTCACCATTCTCTTTCTAATAATTCCCAACATTCTGTTTGCTTTTTTTGACTGCTGCAGCACACTGAACCGAAGATTTCAATGTGTTATCCACTATGACACCTAGATCTCTTTCTTGGGTTGTAGCACCTAATATGGAACCCAACATTGTGTAATTATAGCATGGGTTATTTTTCCCTATATGCATCACCTAGCACTTATCCACATTAAATTTCATCTGCCATTTCAATGCCCAATTTTCCAGTCTCACAAGGTCTTCCTGCAATTTATCACAATCTGCTTGTGATTTAACTACTCGGAACAATTTTGTGTCATCTGCAAATGTGATTATCTCACTCGTCGTATTTCTTTCCAGATCATTTATAAATATATTAAAAAGTAAGGGTCCCAATACAGATCCCTGAGGCACTCCACTGTCCACTCCCTTCCACTGAGAAAATTGTCCATTTAATCCTACTCTCTGTTTCCTGTCTTTTAGCCAGTTTGCAGTCCACGAAAGGACATCGCCACCTATCCCATGACTTTTTACTTTTCCTAGAAGCCTCTCATGAGGAACTTTGTCAAACGCGACAAACATAGAAGACTCATGAACAAAATGAGAAGCTTCAGAGTGGGAGTTAAGGTAGTAATGTGGATTGTAAACTGATTGACTGACAGGAGATAGCGTGTAATAGTAAACGGAACCTACTCTGAAGAAATAAATGTGATAAGTGGAGTGCCACAGGGATCGGTTTTGGGACCAGTTCTGTTCGATATCATTGTGAAGGACATTGTAACAGGGATAGAAGGTAAATTTTTTCTATTTGCGGATGATACTAAGATCTGCAACAGAGTGGACATACCTGAAGGAGTAGAGAAAATGAAACGTGATTAAGAAAACTTGAAGAGTGGTCAAAGATTTGGTAGCTGGGATTCAAAGCCAAGAAGTGCAGAGATATGCATCTGGAATGTGGTAATCCAAAAGAACTTATGAGATGGGTGGTGAAAGACTAATGTGCACAGATTGGGAGAGAGTCCTTGGTGTGATAGTGTATGGTGATCTGAAGATGGCGAAGCAATGTGACAAAGTGATAGCTAAAAGCAGAAGAATGCTGGACTGCATAGAGACAGAGAGAGGAATAACCAGTAAGAAAAAAAGAGATGATAATGCCCTTGTACAGGT
This sequence comes from Rhinatrema bivittatum, assembly GCF_901001135.1. Classification (NCBI taxonomy): domain Eukaryota; kingdom Metazoa; phylum Chordata; class Amphibia; order Gymnophiona; family Rhinatrematidae; genus Rhinatrema; species Rhinatrema bivittatum. The sequence goes on from NC_042623.1 coordinate 54,587,567, forward strand.
CCTTGGTGAGGCCTCACCTGGAGTACTGAGTTCAGTACTGGTGCCCATATCTCAAAAACAATTAAGTCAGGATAAAGGCAGTCCAAAGAAGAGTGACGAAAATGGTGTGAGGTCAGTATCAGATGATTTATGAGGAGAGGCTGAAGGATCTGAATATGTTCACCCTGGAAAAGAGGAGGTGCAGGGGAGATATGATCCAGAAATTTGGATACCTGAAAGTTTTAATGATGCACAATAGTCAAACCTTTTCCATTGGAAAGAAATCAATAGAACCTAGGGGCCATGAAATCAAACTCCAAGGAGGACGACTCAGAACCAACGCCAGAAAATATTTCTTCACAGAGAGAGTGGAGAATGCCCTAGACTGCCCTTCTGGAGGAGGTGATGAAAATGAAAACAGTGAAAGAATTCAAAGGGGCAAGGGATAAACACTGTGGGGCGGATTTTAAAACCCCTGCGCGCGTAAAGCCTCCCGGATTTACGCGCGCAGGGCCCTCCCGCGCCGGCGCGCCTATTTTGCATAGGCCGCCGGCGCGCGCAGAGCCCCGGGACGCGCGTAAGTCCTGGGGCTTTTTAAAAGGGGCGTGTCGGGGGCGTTGCCGAATGACGCGATGTTTCGGGGGCGTGACGCGGCATTTTGGGGGCGGCGACGCGGGCATGGTTTCGGCCCGGGGGCGTTCCGGAGGCGTGGCCGTGGACTCCGGACCAGCCCCCGTGACCGGAACACGGAGTGGGGCAGCCGGCTGGCGCGCGCTGATTTACGTCTGCTTTTCGCAGGCGTAAATCATGAAACAAAGGTAAAGGGGGGTTAGATAGGGCCGGGTGGGGGGTGGGTTAGGTAGGGGAAGGTGGGGGGAGGGCGAAGGGAACAGGCAGCGCGCGCTGGGCTCGGCGCGCGCAGGTTGCACAAATGTGCACTCCCTTGCGCGCGCCGACCCCGGATTTTATAGGCTACGCGCGTATCTTATAAAATCCAGCATACTTTTGTTTGCGCCTGGTGCGCGAACAAAAGTACGCGATCGCGTATTTTTTTAAGATCTACCTCTGTGGATCCCTAAAGGCTAGAGGGTGGAATTAAAGAAAAGAGTACATGGGGTAACTTCTTGGTGTGCCAGTTGCTACCCTTAACAAATAAGCCTTGATACTGTTAATAATGCAACTCTATCATTGCTCTCTGTTTCAACGGTGAGAAAAGGGGAATTGGATTCAGACAGCAACCAACAAGGGCCCTGAATTTTACTGTTTGGGGAACAAATAAGCATGGGGGTAACTTGCTGATGCGGAGCTTACTACCCTTAATCACTAAGCTTGATACTTTTGATGCAACTCCAACATTGCTCTCTGCTTTCACGGCAATAGTTAAGGGAAATTAGATTCAAACAGCATCCTAGGGCCCTGACTTTTACGGTCTGGAAAACTGATAATCATAAGGGTAACCTGCACAGTGCAGCAGGTGCTGGCATAAGCTTATTGGGCAGACTGGGTGGATCATTTGGTCCTTTTCTGCCGTCAATTCATTTCTATGTATGTCAAGGTGATAATCTTAAATTTGCATCTAGACTCAAATGGAAGCTGGTGAAGAGACTTCATAATAGGAGAGATCGGGTCCCTCCTATTTAACCCTTCCACTATCGTTGTTGCTATGTTTTGAAGCTAGTCTAACCTCATCATCAACTGATTCACGGCGACTGGATCACTTTTTACATAAATATGATTGGAGGTCATGTAGTACGTGAAGTTGGCAAAAAGCCACTTGTGTAACTGCTGAAATAAGTGCACCCATGATCAGACCCATGTCCAACCAGATATCCAAATTTCATATCTTTTGACTAAAGGGTAATACTGCCCCATCTAATGCTACCTTAAATTCTGGACCAGGTTTGATTTTCCTGCCAAAGAAGTTCAGATTTGTTTGCATTTACTTTAAGTTTGTGCTTTTCTTTAAACTTCTTTGTAGGGAGCTATTGATATTCCTTAGTTCTTTCTCCCCTTTGACAGCTGTTGGACAGAATCTTTGCCATCATCCACAAATATATGATACTTCACTTGGCAGGATTGTAGTATCCCGCACAGAGATCGCATATATATATATATATATAAAATAAGTATGGTGACAGTATGGACCCCTCTGGACCTCCACAGGTCAAATCTCATGAGGTAGAATGTGTTTTGCCTCTGGCTACTCTCTATGGTATATCTTGCAAAAATGATTTAAACCATGCAAGAGCTTTATTAGTCAGTCTGACCACTTCCAACTTGCTAATTAACAATTATATAAAATAACAAGGCTTGGAGTACATAATTATGAGCATTAATCTATTTTAACATACCTAGATTGCTTTGAAAATTGTCTAATTATTGTGCTCTTTAAAAGTATCACTAATTCTTTGAATGGTTTACATTGTCATGAAATGATATGATAGAAGGGATTGTGAGTACCTTAGGTATTATCATATCTGTATGCATTCATGCCCTGTTACTTTCTGTAATCCACCTTGGGCCTACCTGTTGGAAAAGCTGAAATCGGGGCCGGCTTGAGGTAAGGGATAAGATGGCGGTCTTCCCCCCAGCCGAGGCATGGTACAGGTCAAATTATTGGGAGGGATTCCCTTGTAGTCCGGCCCTTTCAGTGATTTGAATACTGCAGAAAGGGAAAAGTAGGGGTCAGAGTTCCCAGAGGAATGGCAGAGAGCATGTCAGTGATAATATTTTTGGGAAGCTGGCACCCCTGCCAAACATTCAGGAACCCTATCACCTGCCCTCCACCATTCTCCAGCATTTCCCTCCAGGAGAAATGGGAAATAGGGGAATGGGGGGGTGTCTATGTGTGGCAAACTCTTTCCAAGTCGGTGCAAGGCTATTAGGTGCCCTAGGCGAAGCTTACAGCCATGCACCCCCTCCCTCCCAGCCTTCACCACACACAATTAAAAATGATGCATGAAAAAGGACATTCATAGTCTTCCAGGGTAAAAATATCACTATAATATGTATATTATTTTTATATGTGCTGCTGTGGTACCAATTACAAAACCCTGCCTAAGGATACTTAGAACCTACATGGTATTAGGCCTATTGTAAAGTGCGTTTCATGTGGGCTTGGCCCTCAGAAAGCCATGAATAAACTGAATTACAGTTACAATACAGTAAACCTCCCATACCAAAAGAGCACTCAAACAGTAACAATCCTACCTATGAAAAGGCAAAACTGCAAATATTACGCCAGGTACTAAAACACCAAAATACCTCCTATTAGGAAAACAGAAGAAGCCAGGCTACTATAGATCAATAAATAGAAATTACATGCCAGCAGAATACCTCACCTTAGTCACATATGCAGAACACAGACAGACCCTCATGAAATACAGAAAAAGATATCATAAAGTATAAATAGAAATGTGCAGACAAAAACTGAACTGGAAACTGCAAGAAGTCAGACTCTGTTCAATAGAAACACCATCACTGCTCATAAAACAAAAATAAAATAATGAAATATAAATACATCTATCATAGTAGTAAAATTATACTAATAGAATAAATATTTCAAAACAGTGACAAACAGAACATCATTCAATAATTAAACTCAAATATTTACAAAAAGGTCTTAAAAACTATTAAAATATTTCAAAACCGACATCGAATAACACTCAAAATTAAAACTAAAACAAATAAAAAAATTCCCTGTTGTCCCTACCCGGAATCCTGTCACCCTGAGATTGTCATGTGAAGGAGCCACATAAACTATATCCTTTCTTTTTCACACATACACACTTACATACTCCCTCTCTCATACATACACACCAGTCCTCTCAAACCCTTTCTCTCACATACATAGGCTTTCTCCCTCTCACACAAACATGCACTCAGGCTTTCATGCGCTCTCTCTCTCTCTCTCACACACACACGCACACATGCGTACAGGCTCTCACACACACCCCTTCTCTCTGACATGCATTCACACATGCTTACAAGCTCTCACACTCACACATGCATTCAGGCTGTTACACACACCTTTTCTCTCATATGCATTCACACTTGCACACAAACTCTCTCACATGCAATCACACATGCCTATAGGCTCATTCAGATGCTCTTTCAAACACCAACATAGACTCTCTCTTAATCTAACACACCCATGCACACAGGCTCCCCTTAGTTTCATTCACACACACAGGCTGTCACTTACTCTCATGTGCACTCAGGTCTCCCCGGGTCTATTCTTCTGGCTGTGGCCATGCCCCTCTTTAAGCACTGGTGGGCCTAGACTTCCGGCCATGGCAGGATAGGCTCACCTTGGCCATGCCAGTCCTGAGGCGCTGTCGGGCCTAGTCTTAAGGCCACTGGCAGGATGGGCTCTGCCATGGCCATGCCACTCCTGAGGCCCCGTTGGGCATAGTCTTCTGACTGTGGTGGGATGGGCTCTGCCGTGGTCACACTGTTCTTGAGGCCCCGCAGGGCCTCACATTCAGCTGCAGGCACTTAGGCAAAGTGAGGCAGCCACTGTAGGAGAATTTTGGAGGAAATTTTTGCCGCTCCTCAGATTTTACTGCCTGAGGCAGCCGCCTTACGTTGCCTCATTGCAGAACCGCCCCTGGTTGAAATATCGCATGCTTAGAAATAAATAAAGAAATAATGAAAAGAAATAATTTGGCTAACATTCATAAAATCACATACTAATCAAGTTACTTTGATGAAAGATATAGAAAGAAAAAACTCATCAAATTACAGCTAATACTTTTATACTGGATCTAAAATTTCCAGTTAAAGGATGTCACATAATCTATTTAAAGAATTTTCTTTCTACAAGTCCCTGAAAAGCGGAATATAGATCAAAGGAATGAATGAATAAATAAAGAATATCTACAAACCCAAAGTAAATACAATTTTATAAAGTACTGTATCATAAATATCATAATTTCATCTGTTGTATAACATAAATGTATGTGGGTTTGTGTTGTGTTTAGAATGGGATTATCAGTGATGCTGGTGCCACCAACGAAGGTTTTGAGCCAGATGAGGATCCTGAAGAACCTGAAGATTCAGGAGTTCCAAGCAAAGAAGTGGAGATCCAAGTGGACTGGAATTCAGAGCTCCCAATCAAAGTGTCTATCCCCAAAGTGTCCATCCACAGTGTTATTTTTGATTTTGCAGCAGTATCTTTCATGGATGTTGTGGCAGTGAGGTCTATAAAATCGGTAAGTATTTTCTCCATGCATCTGGAAGATGTAGTTACAGGAATGGGATCTACAAAGGGCTCGTAATCATGTATCCAACACCCACAATAATTTCACAATCAAGGGTTCACTCAAATTTTAAATTTTAGAAGTCAAAACATTTCCGTTTAGCCAAACCTGAAAAGTCATTTTGGTTTTCATTTTTTTCACCAAAGAAAAATCATAGTTTGGGCTGATTTGCGAAATTTTTCATATAGGTCCATGCCATCAGCCAGTTTGATGGCTCTGTAATCTCCATGGAATGGGCCAGTTTGATGGTTCTTGAAAGGTCCCTGATAGGGGCTGTACTAATGGCTCTGTCCTGTGACAGGTTCATATTTGAGACCTGAATTACAGGTCCTGGACAGGACCGAGCAGTGTAGTATTGAGGGAACAGCATTCATAGCTCCCGGTGAAGGATTTCTGGGTCACGTTCAGCAACAACCATTGATCTTTGTCTTGCAGATTGTGTCAATGGTTTCTAAGGGTTCCCTGGAACTATGCTGCTTTGAGATGAAGATGATTACATGAGGTTGCTTGCCTTATGTGCCCTATCTCATGGCATGTATTGTGGAGACTGGAGGAGTAGCCTAGTAGTTAGAGCCCTAGGCTACAAACCAGGAGACCTGGGTTTGAGTCCTGCATCACGCCTTGTGACCTTGGGCAAGCCACTTTACTCTCCATTGCCTCAGGTACACACTTAGGGGTGGATTTTAAAAGGGTTACGCGTGTATCCCTTTTAAAACCCTCCTGCGCGCGCCGAGCCTATTTTGCATAGGCTTGGCAACGCGAGCAAGCCCCAGTTTACGCGTATGTCCCGGGGCTCGAAAAAAGGGGCGAGGACGGTCCGGGGTGGGGGCTTGGCCAGAGGCCTCCGAAGGCCCGCTGGGCTGGGGGATCATGCGCTGGTACTTGGCCGGTGCGCGCAACCTACGCCTGCCCAGAGGCAGGTGCAACTTAAATAATAAAGGTAGGGGGGATTTCGGTAGGGCTGGGGGGTGGGTTAGATAGGGGAAGGGAGGGGAAGGTAGGGGGGGTGAAATGAAAGTTCCCTCCAAGGCTGCTCCGATTTCGGAGCGGCCTCGGGGGGAACGGGGAAAGCCGTTGGGGCTTCCCTAGGGCTCGGTACATGCAAGGTGCACAAGTGTGCTGGGTTGCGCGCACAAATCTACGCCCGCACGTAAATTCAAAAATCTGGCCCTTAGATTGTAAACCCTCTGGGGATAGGGAATTACCTACAGTACCTGAATGTAATCCACTTTGAAGCGCTGAAAAAAGTGTGAAAAGGGGAATATAAATAATAAATAAATGTAGCCAGATTAGAAGATGATAGGTTAATAAAAAGAGATTTTCTAGTGTCATACAAAATAGCCCTTTAGTGTCCCTGTTTCCAGGCCTTTCTTAACACACAGTTCACAGTTGAGACAAGTTCTGATTATACTGGATTGTGAAGAGCTGGGGAGGTTGTAGACAGAAAAATGGAAAGTTTAATAAAGTGCATACATCTATATACATTCTCCTCCTGCACTGCACTTAAGTTTTAAATGATTGTTTTCTTACTTCAGAATTATATTTCCGATTTAAAAACATACTCAAGGAATAGCCTTTCCTTGAACATGTAAACACATGTATGTGTTTACATGTTCAAACATGTTACTGGAAACATAAAGCTACAGTTATACTATATGTCATTTCAAGTGAATCTGTCTATTCACATTATTGACACTGTTGGAATGATGACCGTGGCATTTTCCGAAGCCCCTCTGTGCCTCAGCTGTGCTCTCTTCCACTGGCCACACAACTAAGAAGTGAATTGAGACTGCCATTTCTTTTCACTAAGACCACAGAAAAGGCCTCTTGGCTGGCAATGGCTCCCGGATACTTGCCTAATTTATGCTAGATTTGGAATCATGATCAAAGAGCAGAAAACTCAATAACCACACTACCAACCTGCCATTCTTGTAAATTTGGGTTTTAAGTAGTGAATTATTAAATCCTGAATAGATATTAGCATTTTAGAAAGTTTCACGATGACCTAACTCTACATGTTTTAGTTAAAACAAGCTATAATAGTATAAAGAAAAATAATTTTTTTAATTCAATTGATGGCATGCCTTTAATCCCATCTTACTCTGCAATCAAGACCACTTCCATTATGGATCCCTATTGTGTTATGAATGTCTAGGGACTTTCAACTTGCATGTCAGCTTCTGAAGGGGAGCAAGAAGGCAAAAATAATAAGATTTTTTGTTATACAATGGCACAGAAACCTTTTGTATTTTTCTGAGATGGGGAGAGGACAGAAGCAGCCAGCAGTTTCCTCCTGCTCTGTTAGACTTCCAGCTCAATCAGAAGCAACCTCGATTGGGTTGCAGCACCTTGAGCCGTCACACTGGGGGGTTCTTCCCCATTTTACACTCCCGTTTCCATCTAGCCCAGCCATTGCGGAGCTGGTCTTTGGCCAGGGGTCCATAAGCCATGGCTCCTTTTGGAGCTGCGTGCATCCCGAGCCTGGCCATTAGATGTCACTACGACTCAATAGCAGGCAGTCCCTGCCAGCCCCGGGGCTGTAAACACTGGCCCTGCAGCATGCCCAGATCTGGCTGGCCTGACCAGTGAAAGCCAGGCTCAGGAATTTCTCCATTACTGCCACTGAGATAATGGGCCCAAAAAAAAAACATTCTTTAACTGAATGCTTCAATTTTTTTTTTTTTAGCACTGACAATATTTTGCTTTGTTTACAGATAGTGAAAGAATTCCAGAGAATTGATGTGAAAGTGTTTTTTGCAGACTATGAAGGTAAATGGTCTCCATGTGTTTATTTCCTTCTAAACTCCCTTGGGTGACTTTCAGTGATTAGGAGGGTAGCCAAAGTGACAGGAAATGGGATCGATTAAAAATACATGTTTTTACTCCTGTGCAATAAAAATTGACATTGTGAACTCCATCAGGAACCTGTCTGATATGAAACCATATAAAAAGGTCGTATCAGAAGACGCACCCCTGGGGAGAAATCCTTTCCTCTTCCTCTGCCATTGTTGCTGCCACTAGTGCTACGTCTTCCTTCTGCTCCCAGAGGTATGATGGAATTAGAAACCCTCAGTCACTATGGCTAGGAGTTTTTAGGGTTAAAATAAAGTGCACTGTAGCCTTGTGTACACCAGTACTAGTGTGAGGAATCACAGAGAGCAGAACAGATACCAGTCACTTTTCTTACAAAGCTTGCCACTCACTATCTGCTTGCTGACCAGGACTATGTAGACTTTCCTTAATAAATGACACAGGTTGTGGAAAAAGTCACACATGCTCATAGAAAGTCAGGTAAAACAAAGAAAAGAAATGCTGGTCAATAGGGTTGCCAACTGCCCGGTTTTGAACCAGACAAGACAGCCTTTCAAACAGGCTGTGCAGTGTCAGGTGAGAAGTAGTGACCGGACACTGAAAGTCCAGATTTTGCAGGTGGCTCCTCCTCTTTCCCAGAGCTTTCCTAGTCAATGGAGAGAAAGGCAGGGTTGGAACCTCTCAGCTGAGAGTTGTGCTGTGACCTTGCCTCCTGCCTCCTTTCCCAAGCTGTGATTGGATGGCATAGGGAAAATGAGGCAGGGCACAGCACCACATTCAGTTCCCAGTGGTTCCACAGAGCTCTGCAGCAACAGCCCTCTTGGTCCCACATCCCCTCCCTCATGGAGTGCTGGGCCAAGACCTGACAGAGGGGCTGCAGTGAGCCAGCCAAGACAGATACAAGCACAGGGAGGGGGGGGGGGTGAATAAACAGACAGACAGTGGTACAAGGTAGAGAGAGGGAGGGACACAGAGGGAACATAGACAAAAGAGGAGGGAAGGGGAGATGGAGACATGGGAGGAGTGAGACACAGAGGGGGTATGGAGAGAAGGAATAGGTCACGGGGAGGGAATGGGAACAACATAAAGGGGCATGAGGTAAGGAGGGAAAAGGGGGGAAGAGAGAGACAGAAGAGGCACAAGGGAGAGAGGGACATGGGAGGGAAAGGAGATAGATGATGGCACTGGGGAGGGAAGGGCTAGAGACAGGAGAGCAGCACAAGAGTGGTGGGTTCAGAAGAGGGAGAGGAGAGAAAAAGAGAGCAAATTAAGAGATAGGTGGCACAAGGGAAACAGAGATGAAAGGCTGGGAAGAGTTTAAGGAAAAAGGAAGAGAACCAGCTGGAGGAGGAGTGTAGTGAGAATAGGGAAATATGTCTGGGTGGGAAAGACTGTAGAAGGACAGCTGGAATGAGGTGATTTATTTATTTAACAAATTTCTATTCCATACTTGTCCAGAGTTCCAGGTGGATCAAAATAAAACATACATAATAAATATATAAGTACAAAAGTCAACATAAAAATGAAATAAACAATAATAAATATATGTAAAATATATAACCTAAAGCAACAAAGCAGCAAACATAATAAAAACATAAAACATCAATCGTGAGGACAGAAATATTGCAAACATCATAAAAGTAAAAGCAAATAAAATCAATATACCTTTAAAATAAACATTAAACCCTGACTCATAACAAGCAGCTTAAACACAACCATGATAACTTTATATTTAATCTGCCACTCAATTGGTAGCCAAAGCAGGACTTCTAAATAATGTAAGAGAAAAGGCTATTTCCATAGCCGGTCCCCAACTGTGGAACTCTTTACCTCAGGAACTAAGGATGGAATCTGATATTAAAATATTTAAAAAGGGTATTAAAACATGGCTATTCAAACAAGCCTTTCATGAGTGTTAACCAAATGATTATATACCCTAAAAATATATTCAGATTTTGTTTTATCTCTGCTCTTACTTTTCTACATCTTTACTGCTTAAATTTTATGATTAATTATTTTTACTATTTTATTTGTTTTTAATTTATTATGAAACTTTGTAATTTCTTCTTTTCATTTAATTGTGGAAATGCAAGTATTTTTAAATGAAGATTTGTTAACTAATGTAAACCGATGTGATATGTTCTCATGAAACATCGGTATATAAAAATAAATAAATAAATTCTAATAATGGAGTGATATGCTCTCGAGAACAGGTCCCAGTCAATACTCTGGCAGAAGAATTCTCTATCACCTGCAACGCCTTTGCCGTGTTTGCAGGGAGATCTATCAACAGTGAAATACAGTAGTCCATACTAGTGAGGATTAATACCTGTAATACTGATTGAAAATCCTCAATTGTCAGTAACAGTTTAAACCTACACAGCATTGAAGGCTTATAAAATGATGATTTAACTATTGATTTCATTTGGGATTTCATAGACTGTTCAGAGTCTAATATTACTCCTAAGTGTCGCACAGAGGAGATACCTGAATACCAGCAGTGTCTACCTTAAAACGTGATGGAACACCAACTAAAGCCAATCTGCTTAAAATCAAGGTCTCACTTTTGTTTACATTTAATGCAAGACAATTATGACTGAGCCATGCTTTGAAGGATGAAAAATAAATTTTAAGTAATTCGTTGTTTGCAGACCAGGATTCCAACTTGGGTATAAAGAACTGTTTGTCATCCACGTAAAGTTTATTCTGACCGTCTAAACCAGCTAATAATTTGCACAAGGGAAAGATATAAATGTTAAACAAAGTCACAGATAACGTGGACCCTTATGGGACCCCTGTAGTAAGTTTCTGCCAGCTACAAGATGTATTTGCAATAGTAACTTATTGTGTGCAATTTGACAAATAACAGCCTGAAATATCAATCTCCACAAGACGATTGAGCAGGATGTTATGATCAAACATATCAAAGGCTGCAGAGATGTCGAACATATTTATCACATAGCAGGCACCTCTATCACATCACTTCTGAATTGTAGCAACAGTTCTGTGTTGAACAATTTTCTGAAACCAAATTGAAATTGGTCTAATATTTCGTGTTGTAGTAAAACATCATTCTATTGATTCAGAACAATACTTTCCAAGTCCTTAACAAAAAATGGCAGTGAAGAGAGATCTCTGTTGCTAACTTGCTACTGTACTGAGCGATATCCAATGAGGGCTTTTTAAAAATAAAGATCTTACAGATGTTTTTCTCAGGTTAGGTGGAAGTTGTCCTCTGCCAGTGATGTTGACCATTTTCACAATGTGAACACTCAAATCATCATGCAGCAATTTAAGTAGTTAGTACAGGAGAACATGGATTTAGTGGACAGGTGGCTGGATTGAGTTTAACTATGACTTCAATAATTTGTTTTCTAGAAACTAGATTAAAAGATTTCCATGTAGACGTACCAGGACACACAGTAGATGGAGGAAGGCTCTGCTTATTAAATCTGCTACAGACCTGCACAGATTTGTTCTGAAAAAATTAAGAAAAGCCTTCCCAATGACTGGGGTCACAGGCAATTGAGTTACCCAAGGTATTGCCCATGCCCATGGCATGAGCTGTTAATTTCTTAACTAAATAGAAAATCTCATGCAGATTGATGTGCCCAGCTGAAAATTTAGTGCAATAAAACAGTTTTTTTTCCACCTTGTCTGACATAGTTCTATATCGAGCCATACAGGCTTGATATTTCATTAGACTATAATTTGAGCCAATCCTATGTTAGCTATGCTCTAAATGTCACAGCACACGCGTGAACTCACACAACTCCGAAGGAAAACAAGAGGTGCTTCATTTATGTCTACTTTGAACATGCTTCATGAGTGCTAAATTCTTCCAAAGATCTCAAACAAATTTTGATGACGAATGTTAACTGCATAGTCAACATCAAGTGGATTAAAGTCCCCAAGTGTAGACAAAACTATTTGATGGAAGTACTCAGGATCAATACGGGAACGTACCATGTACTGGGGGAAGCTAACAAGAATGAGTTTGTTAAACCAGGAAAGGATAACTGACATGAAACAAAAAAGTGGTGGTCAGACCAGGGAATTTTCTCATTCTGAGTACACACTGGAGATCCTGAGGTTACGGCAGAATTTACAAAAATAAGATCATATGTATGGCCCAGTTTATGGGTGGGTCCTTCAACATGAAGAACCCACCCCCAAAGCAAACATAGCATCCATAATAGCATCTGCAGGAGCGAGAGAGGATATGAATCAATGTGCATGAGTGGAAAGATTTTTTAGAATGATTTTATGTGTATATTTTAAAATTCTAGCTTTAAGGGCCAGCACCTGCCATTGGCAGTGGTTTATTCGTTATAGATTTATGTCCTGTCATTTGAGAGAAGAGTGTTGCACACACTCAGGCTGCTGAAAAACTATGCGCTGTGGCCAGCGCACGGCTCCACACACACTTGGACATGTGTTTTGGATGCACATCCAGAACCCCTGATGCAAAACAGGGATTAGCGCGTCCAATCGAGTGCGCAGCTAATAGCGCTCATCACAGGTAAATTCATGTTGATGAGGCTAATAGCTATTTCCCTCAATGCAAAAAAAAAAAAAGTGCACCCAACACACATATTTTTGCTCTAAAAAATTAACGCTCCCCCCCGGAGCAGGCATTAATTCTTGAGGAGCACCAAAAGTTACTTTTCTGTAGTTCCTCCGACTTAATATCAAGGCTGTATGTGTGTATAAGAGATGAGGTGTGTGTTTGGGAGTGTGTGTGTGTGTGTTTGAGAGATGAGGTTGTGTGTTTAGGAGTGTGTGTGTGTGTGTTTGAGAGATGAGGTGTGTGTTTGGGAGTGTGTGTGTGTGTGTTTGAGAGATGAGGTTGTGTGTTTAGGAATGGGTATGTCTGTGTAAGAGAGGATTTTGTGTGTTTAAGGGAGGGGAGAATGGAGATGGATGAGTATATGTATTTGGTAAGGCTTTAGTTATGATAGAGGGCAAAACTGCATGAGAAAGGCTGTGGTTGATGTGTTTATGAGGATGGTTGAAATATTTTATAAAACAAAGTATTTGGAGGGGATGCTTGGGGGCCAAGTAATGAGTAGATCAACAACTTACAGAAGTCTGTGCCTCACACCCTTCCTTTGCCCGGGGTCCTTTAGCCTCAAGTTTAGTAGGGTGTCCAGTTACGGTCCATGGAAAAGTTGGTGACCTTACTGGTCAGTGGCCAGGGACACGGCAGCTGTTAAAACAGATCTCTCTCTCTGCACTGTACACAGAGGCACCCTCTTACGCCTGCCTGTTCAATAGTGCAGTGCCTCTGTAAGAGTGAACAGAGTGTCTCCTTTCACTATAACAACAGGCAAGAGCCCAGACCTTGTTTCTCCTTCCTTTCCTTACCAAATCTCCTTTTAAACTTTTCCTCTAGCTCTGAGAACTAACTTCACAGTCACAACCTCTGTGTCTGAAATCCAATAGAGAAATTACGGAACAAAATGGTGACTACTCAAAGTTATATTTTGCTTTCAGTTTTTAGTTAAAAAAAAAAAAGAGGAACTCATTCTTAATCCATGTAGATACTAGCCGAGATAGGCTGCTTGTAAAAGTGATTGATCTTGATTGCTCCTTCCTTGTTCTTTTCCATCTTGGCTCCATTCTATCTGGCTTGCCTTGGATAGAAAAAAAACCCCAAAACACTACATTTGCTTGCCCCATATACTTGAATAGGAAACTCCAAGAAACTCTAATACATCCTTTATTTATTCAGATTAGCCCCCAACTTTGTGCTGTAAATATTACCTAATATATTATGTTTAACACTGTTATAATATATTACCACTATTATTATATAATACTAAGTATATTATGTTTAACGCTATTACCAAGTTGAGCTGTTACCATTCACTGTCAATCCTTTTGTTTATATAATTCATTGTAAATCCTTTTGCTGCATTATGTTCCACTGTAAACCGAGGTGATGTTACTAACGTGCCGCGGTATATAAAAACCCCTCAAATAAATAAGGATTAAAAAAAAAGGAATGCAAATTAAACTTGCTGTTATTTTCAGAGGCACTGTGCAACTGTTTCATTTCAAGCACACAAAAACCCCCAAACAAATTGGCCTGTTTCGATTCAGATTGTTTCAAACACATGCATATGTGTAATGCACACCCATAGATCAGCCTCTCCCTGATGACTTGGAAACATCTGGCACCTCTAGTGTTGTGCTTGACCAACGAGTGGATTTATTTAAAACATTTATACTTGAGACATCTGTTTGGACCAGAGCATGCTGGACTGTACAGCTGTTGTAGTACACAAGCTGTCCAGATGGGTCGATAATTTTATCGCAATCTGCAAATCATCTAGTTTTCAGCAGGACCAATATGTTCTACTAGAATTCTGCAGTACCAGATTGTAAAATGAGTTATTTTCTATGCAAGGCTATAAAATCATAATTATGTAAATATTCCCCCAGAACCTGTATTTTTCAGAGATTTGAATACTAGACATGTTTTGTCCTTTTTTTTTTTCTATTTCCAGTTTTCTAAAAGTATCTTAATTTTTTCATTCTTAGACAATATTTTGAAAAAAATGGAAGTTTGTGCTTTCTTTGATGACACTATCAAACACGACATATTCTTCTTGACTGTTCACGATGCCGTGCTCTTCATACAGAGCCAAAACATGTTCAAAGACATCCAGGATCCCATCTTTGAAAAGGTAAATGACTTCCCTCAGCACTATAGTTCCTACTGATTACAAAATGTACCCATCAGTCCAATCCGTGACATATAAACATGGTTTTAGTTGTACACCAAGCAGTGATAAAAGGGATGAAAACAGCTGCAGGAGAGTACACTGCTGCTAAATTACAGGTTGTGTTACAATATTGGTGTGGTAATGTTTATTTTCAAAGCACCTTCCAGCTTTGAAAACAAACACCATCATTGTATAATGCAACTTGTAATTGTACTTGTATGTTCGGACAACCTCATCTGTGGCTCATCCTGCACTGCGCTTGGTAAAGGGAACTAGTTACAAATCCATTGCTAGGCCAAGCACGAGGTATCGACTGTAAATTGTTGGTTGACCTTTATTACTTCAGTTAAAAGCTCAATCGTTAAGACCAAGGAAGGAAATTAGAGTTAGAGAGCAGGATAAATGAAGACAAATGGTTAATAGTAGAGGCTACAACACTCCTCTTGTGGCAAAATTGTTCTAGCTGTACAATTGTAATAGCTGCTGACTGGAATATGCATAACCTTTCTGTTCAGATTTCCCTGATGCAAGACTCTAAGGAACCACTGGAGTTCACTGAAATAGAGCAGCCGGAGAATGAGCTCGATGCCCAAGAAGAGGTATGACTTACATTTTTTTTTCAGTTTTAATTATTCATGCCACTTTATTTATTTAAAACCAATTCTGTACTGTTTCCCCGGTTAGGATACTGTCCAAAGCGATTGGCAAACGTGCAGAATCAACTATAGCATAACAATACACTTAAAATTTGAAAAGAGGCAACAATCAGTCAATACAAACAAAGGATGCTTAAATAAAATCTTGCCATCAGTATATCAACATCTCATTTTCATCATACCCAACCAAAAACAGAGTCCCAGATGACCCTCTCCAGCTCAGCCCCTAAAAGACCACTCACCAACAAAAAGTATATTACACTATATACTGTTATATTTAATGGTGATGTTATAACTCCCACTCCCCACTTCCCCCTAAGCAATAACACTAATTCTCTGCCACTTCCACCTCCCCCTATATACCTACAAAATAACACAAGAAGCTACAGAAAAAGCTCCATTACCCAGCATCCATAACTTGTCATTTCCTCTCTCCTCCTGCCTCTTGCAGGAAACAGTAGGGGAAGGGGTGATGCTGGAGTGAACAGAGCATAAAGCACAGCAGAGAAAAAGTTAGTCTGCTCTGTATTCCAACCCCTTCCCCTCCGCTCCCCTCAGGAACAGGAGGGGAGGGAGAGGTGCTGGAAAGGACAGAGTGCATAGCACAGCCCAGAAAAGCTACTCAGCTTCCTAATTCATCCCCCCACTCCTTTAACCCAAGGCGCTGCCTGGGCAAGATGCCGGTTAGATAAGCATGCTGGATAATCGGGGCTTTTACTATATACAAATAAGGAAAAACCTTGGCTCATTTTGAAAAAGGGGGGCAACCATGTATAATACACCGGGAAAAGCAGCTCTCCATGTATGCAGTTATTGTCCATACAACAGAGAACGCGTGTTTTACTTTGTTAGAACTGGCCACAATTATGGAGTCTCCTGCTTGCTAAAGTTTCTTCGAAGGCGACTTTAGCAGGGCACTGTTTGGCAGGGCAGAGAGTCTTTAAATGAATGTGACCAAACATAGGACTGATCAGTGGGCTTAGCCTCATTGAACACCTTGGGGGCAATTTTCAAACTCTCCCTTTTGGGAAAAATCTGAAGCTATTTAACATCAAGGGGAAAAGTGAAAGTGTGCCTGCACAATTGCTTTGAAAATTTTCCACAGGCACAAAGCTCACGTGGATGTTTGCACCTGCTTTTCTGGACAGGAACCTTTTGCATGGAAGCTAACGTGTGTAGACCTGAAAATGCAATCTATGCATGTTATCTCCCCCTCCCGCAATGTGGCTAAAGGTATTGCACATTGTTGAAAGGCACACTTACTTTTAGCCTCATTGAGGAAGGGCAGGTTGTAGCTGGACAATTTAATACAGGCATAAATTGCTATGTTCTGATGGAAATGACTTTGAAAACTGCCCCTTTGTATGTTCTGCAAATTATTCTGGTGTAATTGAAAACCTGAGCTAATTTGTGTGGGTTTTGTTTGTTTGTTTTGCCAACCTGCTCCACTGGGTTTCCAGCTCAGGTTCTACTGGGGCTACAAACCATGAGCTTTTGTTTCCAACTATCTGAAATGTTCCCCTTATTTTTAACCTCCTTCCACCTCAGCTAGACCACTCTTCATAGTGAAAGGAAATGAGAATGTGTGGTCTTTCTGTCGTATCGAAAGCCACCAACGTCATCAAAGTCTTCACTGCCATTTTAAATGACTGCACATCTCTGAAAATAACTGCATGCCCCACCTGCGTTTGAAATATAAGTCAAACTCAACCGCTGATTGACTCTTCTTTTCCTTTTTTTAATCTCTAGGCAATGCGGAGACTTGCTTCCTAAAGAAAGATTGGAGAATGCAGGACTGTGGCCCCTGGACAGGATTTACACACCCTTGTCTCCTGCTGTCACGCATTAGGTCATTCGCTTGGGCTCAAGGACGTTCTTATTTTTCCACCTCTCTTTCCTTGCTGGAATGTTCATTCACTGCATCAGCAGCCTCGGACCTGCAGAACTCGTCACACAGCTCAGAGGCGCCCATGCAAGGGGAGCCACAAATAAGCAACAGTAAACATGGTCTGAAAAAGTGCAATACCTAGAGAAGTTTCTTAGCACACATCATGGAGACAATATTAGGGTCACATCAGTTCTCCAACTTGGTTAAGATTTGAGAAGTCAAGTGCAATAATATGCAGGAGAACTGGCATCAACTTAAGAAAAAAAAAAAGTGGGAGGGGGAAATACCTTAAAAAAATGTTTTTCAAATAATTGTACATTTTTAATATTACTTATTCATACAAGAACATACATAAGAAATGGCATACTGGGTCAGACCAAGGGTCCATCCTGCTTCCAAGAGTGGCCAATCCAGGCCATAAGAACCTGGCAAGTACCCAAAAACTAAGTCTATTCCATGTTACATCATCAACAGCTATAGAATAAAATCCAGGAAATCTGCAGTTTATTGTTAACTTATCAATGTTAGAAATGAGCACGGTTCCTCGTGTTTGGGCTCACAGACCCTACGTGGGTGGAAGACCAGGCTGTTTCTCAACTGATTACATAATATTGCCCTTGTACTGCCTTTGTGTGTAGGATTCTTACTGGAAGTCAGGGGCTAGAGAAAATAACTATAAAGGGGTCAAATGGCTAGCTACTGGAGATAAAATGCCTTAACTCCACAGTCCTCAGTTTCCTCTGGCTGCAGGCAGGGCAGAGATAGACTCTAAATTGGGCTGATACCCCAGAAATCAAAGGACGTAAATTTAAAATATTGCTTTTTTTTTTGTTTGTAATATTAAGTGGCATTATACTTTTTTTTTTTTTTACTGCAAGAACCATTTGCACATGCTATTCAATTTTAGCTCACATTAAACAATTCTTGCAGAAATGTTCAAGTTAAAATAATGAAAGTACAGTACAGTATATTCATTTTATGCAAAATGTACACAGTACACGATCCTCCAGCAGAACCTGGAACTTAAGGTGCCTTTTTATAAACCTATCTCAAGACTTCCTGTTTCAAATATTTAATCAAGGATACACAAATAAGACAGGCATTTCTTTGGCCATGTGCCTCCCAAAGATGAACATTTACATTATTTTCAGTATTTCAAGTATGGTGAGCAATGATTTTTTTTTTCCTATAACTGAGTAATGTATTATGTTAGGCTTACTGATTGATGCCTCCTCCAAGAAATCTTTTTTTTTTTTTTTTTTTTTTAATATCTTTAAAAAACAGTGTCAGGTTGCTGTTTTTAGACTTAATGGGAGGATGTTTGTTCTGCTGTGAGAAATGCAGGGTGTGGGAAGACATTTTAAATAGCAGATTCCTCACACAGGTCTTTTGAATGCAACTCATGGGGCCAAATGACTTTTCTGGGATAATTTTACAGTTCCTCATTTGTTCTGGTTTTGTTTGTCAGCTTGAATGCTTTATGTTTTATTAATGTAATCCACCTGAAGCTACATATTTGGCATGGGGGTGGAATATAAAAAGTTTAAATAAATTCAGCTGCAGAAATTGGCAAAGGGCTGGTGCATGCTGGTTGCCGACACTAAAATAATGTCATATAAACTGCATTGTACAATCTAGTCAGCGTGTCCTCCCCGAGGAAGTAAGGTTACGTTCGGATTGAATATAAAATGTTTTCTTCAAGAATTCAAGAAAAATAAACCAAACACTGGTCCGTTACTCATCTAAAAGTGAATTTTAAAAGCCTGACAAGCACCAAAACCAGGAGCTCTGTGAATATGTTGGGCCAGCGCACCCAGAGCAGATTTTAAAAGCTGCCCGCGTACGCGTGTATATCCTGCAAAAAACAAAAAGGGGTGGGGCACAGGCATTCCTGGATTTATACTTCAAATTTAGCATATAAATATGTGCGCCTGCCGTGTAACTTTACTTCTGCTACGCAGGACGTGCTACTCATAAAATAAAGATAAATAGACGGCTGGGCAGAGTTTTAAGGGTCAGGGCTAACAGGAGAGAGGGGAGGCTATTAAACTAGATAGGGTTTGGAAGTCTTTCCCTTACCTGGGCAAAGTGACAAATGCAGTGGGACGTGTCTTTTAAAATCCGCCTACTCATGCGGTAGAAAGCGCATCCACTTAAAACCGCACCCAGTCAGGCTATTTTATAACACGCACACATGTACATACGTGCGTTACAAAATGACTGCATCCCTGGGCCATGTGTGGGCCACGTGTGCTCGCCAGTTTACAAGTTAGCGCCCCCTGGCGTCTTTGTCATTTATATTGTCGTTTCAACGAGCCATAGCTGGAGCAGGGCCAGAAACTTAAAACCCATTATCATGGACAAACTCTACCTCTAAGCAAGAAGATAAGAAATTGCCATGCTGGGTCAGACCAAGGGTCCATCAAGCCCAGCATCCTGTGGCCAATCCAGGCCATAAGAACCTGGCAATTACCCAAACACTAAGCAGATCCCATGCTACTGATGCAATTAATAGCAGTGGCTATTCCCCAAGTAAACTTGATTAATAGCCGTTAATGGACTTCTCCTCCAAGAACTTATCCAAACCTTTTTTGAACCCAGTTACACTAACTAATTTCGTGTGGGGAGAGGGGCGATTAGTTGATTGTAATCACAAACTGTCTGACATTGGCATGATGGCATATTAATTAATCTGCTCTATCTTCCAAAAAAAAAACTATATATATATATATATGTAAATATAAAAAAAAATTAGAGCAGAAGACTTTATTTATACTCTAATTTTATTGGCTCATCATCATCTCATCTACTCAAAGTCTAGGAATCGCAAGTGAGCAGACTAGGAGGGCCAAGTTGCTCTTTTTTTTCTGTCATCCTGGATCACATTCCTCTAAACCCCTGCTCCATAGGACATCTTGATTATGCAGAGGTTTTTAGACTGTAGTCATGCATGAAAATATTTTGCCCATCATAGACAGAGAAATAACTATGTAAATAGGAGCATCTCAATTGTTTTCTATGAACTTACAAGCACTTTCAATTGAATTTGATCAAACATGCATTCATTGCAGGCAGCACAACATACAAACCACAATGCTTAATGGAGGCCATTAAAGAAAATGCCCCCCCTCATGCTTCTACTCTGCAAAAAGGAAGATAGTGTAATCAATCCCTGCTTTGTTCTGAAGGAAGGTCTTGCTGGTGCATGTGGTAATTTATAGTGAATGAAAAACAAAAGCCACCTAGAAAATTGATAGCACAGCTCAAAACCAATGTTTCTTAAATGTGTCATAAATGTATCAAAATAAGTACATAACTATTATAAACGCCGCATCAGCAAGCCTGTCGACGTGTTCAGTCTCTTGGACATGAACCGTCCGGTCTGCACATCATTTGCGGCTAGGTGGCTTTATGTCGTTGATGTACCAAGGTAATATGATTATCTTAAGTATTTGAATATTGTATCATCCAACTCGCACGGCGGCACCCTGCCTGTAGCAATGAAATTGTTTTTCTGCGTCTGTCCCAATTCTCCAGTCAAGGATCTTAAATTGCAATTTAATTATGCAGCTGAAAGCCTCAAAGTTGGTTAGAAGAATCCTCTGACTGTACAATTTGATCAACCTAGTATAATAAACCCGACAGCGGCCGGTGTTTCGCTGCGGGGCTGCTTTAATCAGGGGTGATTGTCTGCTTATAGTGAACCAATGGTCTCACGGAAACATCTTAAAGAATGTTTCCGTGAGACCATCTCTCTGTCCCGCTTCTTTAAGATGCGGCTTTCAGCCGCATAATTAAATTGCAATTTAAGATCCTTGACTGGAGAATTGGGACAGACGCAGAAAAACAATTTCATTGCTACAGGCGGGGTGCCGCCGTGCGAGTCGGATGATACAATATTTAAATACTTAAGATAATCATATTACCTTGGTACATCAACGACATAAAGCCGCCTAGCCGCAAATGATGTGCAGACCGGACGGTTCATGTCCAAGAGACTGAACACGTTGACAGGCTTGCTGATGCGGCGTTTATAAAAGTTATGTACTTATTTTGATACATTTAAGAAACATTGGTTTTGAGCTCTGCTATCAATTTTCTAGGTGCCTTTTGTTTTTCATTCAGAGTTGATTTACAGGACCTATTAAGTGTTCTTTTTTAGAGTAATTTATAGTGAAACATACATGCTGCTTGGTTACCCATTCATAAATCTGACTGCAGCTGTTTCTGCTAAATGCTGGGTGCAATTTCAAGACCCTTTTCACTAAAGGTCCAATCCAGGCAAATAAGTTTGGACCGCCTCGATTGCCTTACATGTGCATATACCCAGTACTGGCCCCATCAGTGCCTGATTTTGGCCTTGTACACAGATAAGACACCCTAAGCCACCTGCTATTTCTCTCTGCTTGGGTCTTTCCCATGGCAGAAATGTGATTGCTGAATAGGATACTTAAGAGATGTACATTAATGCACATTCTCCAGCTAGAATGCCTCTAAATCAGTATATTTGCTAATGCATATTTGTACTGTCAATGTCATTAAGAACTGTTATCACCATGTTTTTTTTTTATAGGAAAGATTTTATTTCCTCTAATGCCTCCTAGGTTTTACCCCCATTGAATGTAAAACCAGGACTGGCTCAATCTGTACCTGCTGACCCAGAAACAGCACAGCAAAGTTTGCAACATTGTACAAGAATAGGGAAAGTTATGTCAGTCAGCACTGTAGCTGTATATATTAATCGGGCCCATTCATGCCAACCAGGGCCAGAAAAGAAAATTGGTTCTTACCTGATAATTTTCGTTCCTGTAATACCACGGATCAGTCCAGACTCCTGGGTTTTGCCTCCCTTCCAGCAGATGGAGACAGAGCAAGTTTTGACAGACTCTGCCATATATACCTAGGTGCCACCCACAGTCTGCCAGTGTTACGTATTGTCAAAGCAGAATGGTATCAAACCAAACTAACTATATACAGGAATCATAAACCAAACTGGATCACTAACCCCAACTGCGAACCACGTTCATTAACCAGGGTAACAAAAATAATCTGCAGACCCGAAGAATAAACAAATACAGAAGAAAGCAGACTCTCCTTTACCTCTCTACAGCAAACGGGTGGGACTCTGGACTGATCCGTGGTACTACAGGAACGAAAATTATCAGGTAAGAACCAATATTCTTTTCCCTGTACGAACCCGGATCAGTCCAGACTCCTGGGATGTACCAGAGCTTCACCTACCTGGGATGGGATCCGGAGAGGCCCGCTCTGAGTGCACCTTCTCCAAAATTCCCCGTACCTGGAGCCTGAACATCCAGTCTGTAATGCCTTGCAAAAGTATGCAAGGATTTCCATGTAGCCGCTCTACAAATCTCCTGGCCCGGGAAGTCGCTTGAGAACGTGTAGAATGCGCCCGTAGGCATATCGGTAAAGGCCTACCTTGTAATAAATATGCGGAATTTATTGCCTCCTTGACCCACCGAGCTATCGTGGTCTTAGATGCCATATTACCTCTTTTCGGACCACTCCAGAGAACAAACAGATGATCGGAAACCCGAAAATCATTAGTGACTTCAAGATAACGTAGTAAGATCCTGCGCACATCCAACTTCTTTAAGTCCTTAGACAGTGGATCTGACCTATCCAGATCTAAAAAGGACGGAAGCTCCACCGATTGATTCAAATGAAAGGCGGAAACCACCTTTGGGAGAAAAGACGGAACCGTTTGCAAGGAAACACCAGAATCCGAAATCCGCAAGAAAGGCTCACGACAGGAAAGGGCCTGAAGCTCAGATACTCTATGAGCCTAGAAAATCGCCACCAAGAACACCACTTTCAACGTGAGGCCATTTAGCGTGGACAGATTTAAAGGTTCAAATGGTGCAGTGCACAAAATGGAAAGAACCAAATTTAGATTGCAGGACGGACAGGGATGATGTATTGGAGGACGTAAATGTTTCGTCCCTCTAAGGAAATGAGAGACATCAGGATGCGCAGCCAATGGTAACCCCTGAATGGAACCGCGCAAACAACCCAGAGCCGCCACCTGCACTTTCAGGGAACTGCACAATAAACCTTTAGCTAGCCCTGCCTGAAGGAAACCTAAAACATCCGATACAGACGCCCGGGTGGGCACCACCTCCCGAGCTACATACCAGGACTCAAAGACCTTCCAGACTCGGAAGTAGGACAGAGAAGTGGAAGGCTTACGGGATCTCAACAGAGTAGCTACCACCACATCTGAATATCCCCTGCTTTTTAGACGCTGCCTCTCAAAAGCTATGCCGCTAGACAGAAGCAATCTACCTGGTCAAAACATACAGGCCCCTGATGAAAAAGATTCGGCAGACACGGAAACCGCAGAGTACCCTCTACCGCCAGGTTGACCAGATCTGTGAACCATGGACGGCGCGGCCACTCGGGTGCCACCAGGATCACTTCGGATGGGTGAGCCTCTACCCGCCTGAGCACCTTGCCGATCAGAGGCCAAGGAGGGAAGACGTAAAGCACTATCGTCGACATCCACGGCAGCACTAGGGCATCCACCCCTTCTGCTCCCGTGTCCCTTTGGCAGGCATAGAAACGCGGGGCTTTGGCATTTTTGAACGTCGCCATCAGGTCCATGCAAGGTGTTCCCCACCTGTCGCAGATGAGTTGAAAAGCCTTGTCCGCCAGCTCCCACTCTCCGGGATCGAGATGATGGCGACTTAGAAAATCCACATGCACGTTGTCAACCTGGCTATGTGGGATGCCACAATGCTGAGTAGATTCCGCTCGCCCAGCTGATTAACAGTTGAGCCTCCGCCGCCACTGGACGGCTCTTGGTATCTCCCTGGCAATTGATAAAAGCCACCATGTTTGCATTATCGGACCATACCCGGCAAAGGTGAAGAGAGAGGCAGGGCTGAAAAGCCCATCGAAGCAGTCCGACCCCGCAGCACAACCCCCCCCCCCGGGGTTATCGGAGGTTCCTTCGCCGCTGGGGATGCAGGCTGAATACAGGCCATCCCTGGAAAACAACCCGTGAACAGAGCCACACACCCGACAGGCCGCCCTGGGTGGCATGATTCAGTAACCGGGAGAAGTGAAAACAAAAAATAAAAAGCGCAAGGCAAACCCGCTCCTGAGCCGCAGTGGCAGAAAAAGTAAGAGAGAGCCCCGAACAAAAAAAGAACGCCGCCTTATTTACTTAAAGATTTATTTATTTATTTTCAAGCCTGAATCGGAGTCCACAGGTTCTGGCGCTGAGGCGGTCCCGTTGGGGTGAGTGATCCGGGCTCCCCGGAATCACCCCAAGCTCTGGTGCACTAGTGGCAAAGAAGGGCCCTTGACCCCTAGCCACAGCCTGCCTGCACACCAGGAGGGATAGTCCCCTCAGGACCTGGCCAGCTCCCGGAAGCCTGAAGGACACACTCCGGTCGAAAGCACCTCTCTTGTTATTTGCTTTTTTTTTTTTTTTTAAAAGAACAGGCTTTACCATTTTTAGTCCATATAAACCAACATATAGCCCATGGTGGGGAAGAGGGTATGGCAGCAAACTTCTGGCATCCAGACTGTAATATGTATGCTTCAAAAAGGGGAAGGAGTAATGTTATTAATAAGAAACAAGTAAACTGAAGCACAGAAAAACAGATAGATTTGTCCTGAGAACCAACGGCAGCAGAGTTTGGAATAAAGACTATAAGAACATTAGAAATGCTATGCTGGGTCAGACCAAGATCCATCCAAGATCCTGTTTCTACTAGTGGCCTGTCTGTTTCTTGTTACTCACTTCCAGAGATAGCAAAAGCTTTCTGTAGTCTGTCTAATAATGCTTTTTTGAACTTTTCTTCCAGGAACTTGTCCAAACATCTTTTAAATCCAATATGCAGTTCCCTTGAACATATGCTCTGGCAGCACATTCCAGAGCATGACTGTGCACAGAGCTGAAAATATGTTCTATGACTTGTTTTAAATATACTACTTATTAGTCTGATGGCATCTCCCCTTATTTTAGTATTATTTGAAAGGGTAAATAGCACTCCTTTACCTACCCATTCCACCCCACCATGAGTTTATAACTTGGGGTAGATCCATTTTTTTCACTAACATCTCTGTTAATATGCCAACTTTGCCCCTCATAAATTAAGGCAAAACTCATTTACATGTCATTAACATGGATCATTAATACAAGTTAGTTAACAGACACCTCAAGGACCCTTTCGTAAAGATTTCCCCTCCATTGTGTTTTGGCTCTTGTTTTATAGATAACATTCAAATACAGGAAAAGAATAGAAGGTTCTAGAGATTTGCATGACTGCCCAAAGGATCATTTACATAAGTTGTAATGTCAACTGCATGATAACATCATCGCTATCTACCCTGATTGGCTTCCCAGGATGTGTAGCCCATTTCCCATGGCTCTCTGTTCTGTTAAACTCTTACTGGACAAGACAATCAACACGTCTGTAGTTATATTGATTTCAAACTCCTGAGAATAGTGCCTGAAGCTCCCCTGTGGTTTCTTCTCTAGAGCAAAACATTTTTTTTTTTATGTTATTTATCAATTGTTCTAGTCCACCAAATCTGGCCAAAGCATATGATATATAACCAACATAAAATCATACAGTAAAATAAATCAATCATGCCCCAGCAGGAGTTAAAATAGCCAAGCTTTTATTTTCTTCCTGAAGGCTAAATAGTTTCCAATCTTACTTCCCAGGGGCTTAATTCCAGAGATCTGGCACTCCCGAACAGAAACCATCCTTCTCTGCTGAACCGTCTTAAGTAGCTCCCACCTAGAAGGGACTAGACAAAGAGCCTCATTCTGCAAGCACAAATTACAACTGGGGATGTAGCTCCGAATCCCTTCCTGTAGAAATTTTGCACCAACCCCATGTACTGCCATAAACATCACAGTCAAAATTTTAAACTGAGTGCACACTTTTCAGTTGGCAGCCAATGTAATTGCTGTAATGAAGGTATAGCCCTCATTCTTCTAGGATAAAAACATGCCATACTGGGTCAGACCAAGAGTCCATCAAGCCCAGCATCCTGTTTCCAACAGTGGCCAATCCAGGCCATAAGAACCTGGCAAGTACCCAAAAACTAAGTTTATTCCATGTTACCGTTGTTAGTAATAGCAGTGGCTATTTTCTAAGTCAACTTAATTAATAGCAGGTAAAGGACTTCTATCCAATCCTTTTTTAAACACAGCTATACTAACTGCACTAACCACATTCTCTGGCAACAAATTCCAGAGTTTAATTGTGCGTTGAGTAAAAAAGAACTTTCTCTGATTAGTTTTAAATGTGCCCCATGCTAACTTCATGGAGTGCCCCCTAGTCTTTCTTTTATCTGAAAGAGTAAATAACTGATTCACATCTACTCGTTCTAGATCTCTTATGATTTTAAACACCTCTATCATATCCCCCCTCAGCCGTCTCTTCTCCAAGCTGAAAGGTCCTAATCTCTTTAGTCTTGCCTCATAGGGGAGCTGTTCCATTCCCCTTATCATTTTGGTAGCCCTTCTCTGTACCTTCTCCATCGCAATTATATCTTTTTTGAGATGCGGCGAACAGAATTGTACACAGTATTCAAGGTGCGGTCTCACCATGGAGCGATAGAGGCATTATGACATTTTCTGTTTTATTCACCACTCCCTTTCTAATAATTCCCAACATTCTATTTTTGACTGCCGCAGCACACTGAGCCGACGATTTCAATGTGTTATCCACTATGACGCCTAGATCTCTTTCTTGGGTAGTAGCACCTAATATGGAACATTGTGTAACTATAGCATGGGTTATTTTTCCCTATATGCATCACCTTGCACTTATCCACGTTAAATTTCATCTGCTATTTTGATGCCCAATTTTCGAGTCTCACAAGGTCTTCCTGCAATTTATCACAATCTGCTTGTGATTTAACTACTCTGAACAATTTTGTATCATCTGCAAATTTGATTATGTCACTCATCGTATTTCTTTCCAGATCATTTATAAATATATTGAAAAGTAAGGATCCCAATACAGATCCCTGATGCACTCCACTGCCCACTCCCTTCCACTGAGAAAATTGTCCATTTAATAGTACGCTCTGTTTCCTGTCTTTTAGCCAGTTTGCAATCCACAAAAGGACATCCCCACCTATCCCATGACTTTTTACTTTTCCTAGAAGCCTCTCATAAGGAACTTTGTCAAATGCTTCTGAAAATCCAAGTATACTACATCTACCAGTTCACCTTTATCCACATGTTTATTAACTCCTTCAAAAAAGTGAAGCAGATTGTGAGGCAAGACTTGCCTTGGGTAAAGCCATGCTGACTTTGTTCCATTAAACCATGTCTTTCTATATGTTCTGTGATTTTGATGTTTAGAACACTTTCCACTATTTTTCCTGGCACTGAAGTCAGGCTAACCGGTCTGTAGTTTCCCAGATCGCCCCTTGAGCCCTTTTTAAATATTGGGGTTGCATTAGCTATCCTCCAGTCTTCAGGTACAATGGATGATTTTAATTATAGGTTACAAATTTGTACTAATAGGTCTGAAATTTCATTTCATTTTTTAGTTCCTTTAGAACTCTGGGGTGTATACCATCCAGTCCAGGTGATTTACTACTCTTCAGTTTCTCAATCAGGTCTACCACATCTTCTAGGTTCACCGTGATTTGATTCAGTCCATCTGAATCATTACCCATGAAAACCTTCTCCAGTACAGGTATCTCCCCAACATCCTCTTCAGTAAACACCAAAGTAATGAAATAATTTCATCTTTCCGCGATAGCCTTATCTTCTCTAAGTGCCCCTTTAACCCCTCGATCATCTAACAGTCCAACTGACTCCCTCACAGGCTTTCTGCTTTGGATATATTTTTAAAAGTTTTTACTGTGAGTTTTTGCCTCTACGGCCAACTTCTTTTCAAATTCTCTCTTAGTCTGTCTTATCAATGCCTTACATTTAACTTGCCAATGTTTATGCTTTATCCTATTTTCTTCTGTTTAATCCTTCTTCTAATTTTTGAATGAAGATCTTTTGGCTAAAATAGCTTCGTTTTGTCTTCTTTCCACCTTTTTTAATGTGTGGAATACATCTGGACTGTGCTTCTAGAATGGTATTTTTTTAAACATTCTAGAAGCACACTTTTTACTTTTGTAGCTGCTCCTTTCAGTTTTTTTCTAACAATTTTTCTCATTTTATCAAAGTTTCCCTTTTGAAAGTTTAGCACGAGAGCCATGGATTTGCATACTGTTCCTCTTAGTCATTAATTCAAATGTGATCATATTATGATCACTATTGCCAAGTGACCCCACCACCATTACCTCTCTCACCAAATCCTGTGCTCCACTGAGAATTAGATCTAAAATTGCTCCCTCTCTCGTCGGTTTCTGAACCAATTGCTCCATAAAGCTATTCTTTATTCCATCCAGGAACGTTCTCTCTCTAGCGTGTCCAGATGATACATTTACCCAGTCAATATTGGGGTAATTGAAGTCTAATATTGAGCAGAAGCAAACCTTGCACATAAGCAAGTACATAGGAACACTGGTGCAAGTAGAAAGATACAGTTCCATTCAATCAGTAAACTGTATTTTTATTGTGAACATTCATAATACATTCACTGTGGCAACTCCGTTAGTGTGACAGCAAGAAGCTTAAAGTCCCCCGACACGGTCCCGTGTTTCGCGGTGGCTGCATCGGGAGGGACCAAATGATATTCAAAATCTGAAATAAAATATGAGTAATCAGGAACGGAACAGACGGCTGCCATATATATATAATAGTAATAGTTCACATACCTTATACAAGACCATCAGGAGCGCGAGCGCCTGCTGAAGTCAACTCATATTTAAAACTCTCAAAATGGCGCGAAAGAACAGGCTCTCGCGAGATGCTGGGAATGACAGAGGAACACCTGTGATCATATTAACATATTAGACAGAATGGCTAATAAAACAGATACCACTCTATATCCTTATTAAGACCATGGGGGGAAACTGAGTTAAGGCTAAAGATCCATCGCTGCTCCCTCCGACCTAGCATACAGGCGAAATCTCCTCCCCGCGGGGACGGCGAGACCACCTCCAATACCTGGAAGGAGAGGTCAGCGATGGAGTGTCCGGCATGTGTCCAATGAGCCACTAAAGGTTCATCAATCCTGGATAATCTGATATTAGAACAGTGTTCTATAATTCGTGTCTTAATCATGCGTGAGGTTTCAATGGTAGAGAAAGGGAGAATACAGTTAAAGCATACATCATCACACTGTGTGGAAGAGCTGAACAGCCAGTCCCGGTGCGTGTATAGCGCACGTTTAAAAGCTCTTTTCACAATTCGTGTTGGGTAGCCCCTTTCAACAAACCTGGTGAACATGCTTCGGGACTGAGAGAGAAATTCCTCCCGTGTGGAGCAAAGGCGACGGAGCCGTAAAAATTGCCCCGTAGGTATATTATCACGGAGTGCCCGGGGGTGACAGCCGTTATAAGCCAGCAAAGTGTTCCGGTCAGTGATCTTACGGAAAAGAGTGGTCTCTACCATTGGAAGGTCTATTGTGAACATGATTAAACGCCATTGGTCAGCCCTGTCCCTCACTGATTTAATGCATGGTCCCCTACGTTTCACCTTTAAAAGAGCCACAAATTTGAGAGACCGGCTTGTGCACACATCGCTGGCGCCTGTACAAGACTTACGTCGGACTAGGGGCCAACATAGCCCCTGTGGCCGATGCACGATGTGCAGCCACACTGAGACCTCTACAGTTTTCAAACACCCTGGGTCAGGACGTGTGTTCAATCTACATTCCCAGTCAGATTGTTGCACAAAAGGAGTAATTTACGTGATTACATGCCCTTGCTCATTGGTTTATGTGGGGAAAACCTCACACATGATTAAGACACGAATTATAGAACACTGTTCTAATATCAGATTATCCAGGATTGATGAACCTTTAGTGGCTCATTGGACACATGCCGGACACTCCATCGCTGACCTCTCCTTCCAGGTATTGGAGGTGGTCTCGCCGTCCCCGCGGGGAGGAGATTTCGCCTGTATGCTAGGTCGGAGGGAGCAGCGATGGATCTTTAGCCTTAACTCAGTTTCCCCCCATGGTCTTAATAAGGATATAGAGTGGTATCTGTTTTATTAGCCATTCTGTCTAATATGTTAATATGATCACAGGTGTTCCTCTGTCATTCCCAGCATCTTGCGAGAGCCCGTTCTTTCACGCCATTTTGAGAGTTTTAAATATGAGTTGACTTCAGCGGGCGCTCGCGCTCCTGATGGTCTTGTATAAGGTATGTGAACTATTACTATTATATACATATGGCAGCCGTCTGTTCCGTTCCTGATTACTCATATTTTATTTCAGATTTTGAATATCATTTGGTCCCTCCCGATGCAGCCACCGCGAAACACGGGACCGTGTCGGGGGACTTTAAGCTTCTTGCTGTCACACTAACGGAGTTGCCACAGTGAATGTATTATGAATGTTCACAATAAAAATACAGTTTACTGATTGAATGGAACTGTATCTTTCTACTTGCACCAGTGTTCCTATGTACTTGCTTATGTGCAAGGTTTGCTTCTGCTCAATATTAGACTTCAATTACCCCAATATTGACTGGGTAAATGTATCATCTGGACACGCTAGAGAGAAAACGTTCCTGGATGGAATAAAGAATAGCTTTATGGAGCAATTGGTTCAGGAACCGACGAGAGAGGGAGCAATTTTAGATCTAATTCTCAGTGGAGCACAGGATTTGGTGAGAGAGGTAATGGTGGTGGGGTCACTTGGCAATAGTGATCACATTTGAATTAATGACTAAGAGGAACAGTATGCAAATCTCTTAGCATGTCACTGTCCGTCTCACCATCTTGACCAGGTGGACAGTAGTATACCCCTATCACTATAGTCTTCCCCGAAACACAAGGGATTTCTACTCATAAAGATTCAATTTTGCATTCAGTCTCATGCAGGATGTTTATCCTGTTGGACTCTATGTCATCTCGGACATAAAGTACCACACCACCTCCCCGATGATCCTCTCTGTCATTGCGATATAATTTGTTCCCCGGTATAGCACTGTCCCATTGGTTGTCCTCCTACCACCATGTCTCAGATGCCAATTAAGTCTATGTCATCATTCACTGCTATACATTCTAATTCTCCCATCTTACTTCTTAGACTTCTGGCATTAGCATACAAGCAGTTCAAAGTTTGTGTTTGTATTTTCATTCTGCTTTTTAATTGATAGGGATGTTAGAATTTTTTTTAGCT
Source organism: Rhinatrema bivittatum (assembly GCF_901001135.1). Lineage (NCBI taxonomy): Eukaryota > Metazoa > Chordata > Amphibia > Gymnophiona > Rhinatrematidae > Rhinatrema > Rhinatrema bivittatum. The sequence goes on from NC_042623.1 coordinate 54,619,145, forward strand.
CAGCTGAGTTTTTAGTTACAGGCACTTGGACTACTTTTCTTATTATTGGAACCTCACTGTCGGGATGCCCTAATTCTAATGCATCATTAGTATCCTTTAAAGATACCTCTCTCCAAAACATGCACTGCTGAGCGACTGTTGGCTTTCCCCTTTGTTCTAGTTTAAAAGCTGCTCTCTCTCCTTTTTAAAAGGTTAGCGCCAGCAATCTGGTTCCACCCTGGTTAAAGTGGAGCCCATCCCTTCGGAAGAGACTCCCCTTTCCCCAAAAGGTGCCCCAGTTCCTAACAAAACTGAATCCCTCTTCCTTGCCCCATCATCTCATCCTCGCATTGAGACTCCAAAGCTCTGCCTGCCTCTGGTGACCTGAGCGTGGAACAGGGAGCATTTCAGAGAATGCTACCCTGGAGGTTCTGGATTTAAGATTTCTACCTAAGAGCCTAAATTTGGCTTCCAGAACCTCCCTCCCACATTTTCCTATGTCATTGGTACCCACATGTACCACGACAGCTGGCGTCTCCCAGCACGGTCTAAAATCCTATCTAGGTGACACATGAGGTCCACCACATTCGCACCAGGTAGGCATGTTACCAGGTGATCCTCACACCCACCAGCTAGGCTGCCCATCAGCCAGGCTGCCATATTTTAGAGCACTTGTAGCTGTTGAATATTCTTTTTTTGGAAGCCCTAAGGCTGGCATTGCGGTATATAAAGGACAATACTAAGGCTTAAACAATCACCCTAAAAACTGAAAAATCAACCTTAACCTCCATAGCTAAATAAAAAAAAAAAAAAAGACATTCTCTGGAGTGGAAGAGATGTGGGGAGCAAGGCTGACCTAGTCATCCACAAACAGCACCAGGTCTCTACACCTTATTACTCCTAGTACTGTGGTCTCTACCCTTTAAAAATAAATCAGAAATGCTCCTGGTGCTACTCACCCACAACCATTCGTTTTCAGCCACATTTTAAAAGCAACTTTTGTGAAACAAACCATTTATAAATCAATCCTACTCCCCCGTTCATTTTTAGAATTCCCTTAGCTGGATCCTTCCCTGCTGTGATAGTCTGCAAATGTTCACCTGCTAAAACCCAACATGCAGTAGATAGGGCTTTCTATAGCAGAACAAGGCTAGATGGCAAAACGCTTTAATACAGCTGACCTCAAGGGAAAAAACCCTCCTTCCTTGTAGTATCTTATTTGTTTTAGGGACAGGTGCACATAGATGATAGAAAGTCTGGAGAAGCTGGTATTTTCAGTCACTCGCGCAGCAGTTGGATTAAGCCGATTCTTACAAAATGTCCTATTTGGACAAGAAGAGAATCAGTTTTTAATAAATGGTTACTCCTGTAACAAATCAATTATTTACAATTGTTTTGTCAGTAGTTACAAAGTTAAACTAGCAACAAAACTGGCACAGCATTATACCTAAATTAAATGTTCTAGTGCCAAATTAATTTTGAATGAAATTTACAAATCCACAATGTAATAGAAAGCCCTACTTGGGTGGAGTGACAGACCAACGTAGCACTCCACAGGTTAGCTAGGGAAGGCAGGGACTGGGGCTGCTATGGCAGCCGTGGCATAATGGTGACACCTAGTGATCAGAACCAGGGTGTACACTACACATATCGTGATCTGGAGTCTCAGAAGATCGTGTACAGCAGCAGCACTGTAGCTCCTGGCTGAAGACTGACAGATTAATGGCTAGACCAGAGAGGAAGGGGAGAGGGGGGAAGTGAGGAAACCACCTTCTAGGGGTGGGGTTAAAAATGTATTCTGGTTATAAAACTAGGGTAAGTCTTTGCACCTCTAGAGTCTAAGCTGAACTGTTTATAATGGATTTGACTAATCTAGCATCAAGGCCAACTGAGTGGAGGCTTCTAAAATGGAGCTGCGTATTAGGGGAAAAACTACTTTAAATCTTTGGAAGCAAATTGGAGAAATTACTTACCTGATAATTTCATTTTCCTTAGTGGAGACAGATGGACTCAGGACCAATGGGTATAGTGTACTCCTGATAGCAGTTGGAGATGGATCAGATTTCAATCTGACGTCAGCTCCTAGTACATATACCCCTGCAGGAAGTGCAGCTCTTCAGTATTCTCCTCGAAAAACATTGTGGCTATATGTGTGACTGACTGATTCACTTAATATGATTAACTTAAATAACTTCATAACTTGTTAGAATGTTTAAAATATGATTAACTTGATCTGGTTAAGTGACTATAGCTGGAGACCGCTGCCAGTGTACTCAACCAGAAAGCATCGCCACCCGGCAGGGTGGATGCCCTAGGTAGATGAAAACATGGCTTACCCTTGGATTAACTGACAAAAAAACATGTATAACGACAGCCAAGGGTGGGATGCTGAGTCCATCTGTCTCCACTAAGGAAAACGAAATCATCAGGTAAGTAATTTCTCCATTTCCTAGCGGGTAGCAGATGGACTCAGGACCAATGGGATGTATAAAAGCTACTCCCGAACCAGGTGGGAGGCTGCCCGTGTTCCACTTAGAATTGCCCTTGCAAATGCCGTGTCCTCCTTAACCTGCACATCCAGATGGTAGAATCTGTAGAAGGTATGGATGGAGGACCATGTTGCCACCCTGCAGATCTCAGCAGGTGACAACATTGTAGTTTCTGCCCAGGATACCACCTGGGCTCTGGTAGAATGGGCCTTGACCTGTAGAGGTGGAGGTTTTCCAGCTTCTAAGTAGGCCGCCTTGATGACTTCTTTGATCCAGTGGGCAATGGTTGCCTGCGAGGCCGCTTCTCCTTGCCTCTTTCCACTGTGAAGGACGAAAAGGTGATCCGTCTTTCGAACTGGTTCCGCCATTTCCACGTATCTGAATAGGAGTCTGCCGCTGTGGAGGTGGCGCAGACTATGGGCTTCTTCTGAATTCAAGCCATCCATCGTTGGTAGTGAGATGGTTTGGTTAAGGTGGAAGTGTGAGACCACTTTGGGGAGGAAGGAGGGCACCGTGCTTAGTTGGATGGATCCCGGGGTGAGTCTGAAGAACGGCTCACTGCAGGACAATGCTTGTAGTTCCGAGATGCGGCGGGCCGAACACATGGCCAGCAAGAACACCGTCTTTAAGGTTAACAGATGAAGGGACAGGCCTTGGAGGGAGCTGAAGGCGGATCCCGCTAGGAACTCCAAGACGAGGTTGAGGTTCCATAGAGGTACTGGCCACTTTAGTGGTGGGCGGATGTGTTTGACTCCTTTCAGGAAGCGTGATACATCTGGGTGCGAGGCTATGCTGTTGCCCTCGCTCCCGGAGCCATAGCATGACAATGCTGCCACTTGTATCTTGATGGAGTTGAGGGACAGACCCTTCTGTAGTCCATTCTGTAAGAATTCCAGGATCATGGGGCTCGACGTTGTGGTCTTCACACCAGGCCTCAAAAACTCTCCAGATCCTTATGTACATTAGAGATGTGGAGAGTTTGCGTGCTCGGAGGAGAGTCTCTATTACCGCCCCCGAGTATCCGCTCTCAGGCGGGCCCTCTCAATGGCCAGACCATAAGAGAGAATTGAGCTGGGTCCTCATGAAGGATCAGACCTTGTTGTAGTAGGTCTCGGTGTGGGGGCAGGGGTAGTGGATTCCCTGCCAGTAGTCTTCTCATGTCTGCGTACCAGGGTCTTCTTGGCCAATCTGGAACCACTAGAAGAACTAGTCCCCTGTGTCACTGAATCTTATGTATGATTGCTCCCTGCAAGGGCAACGGCGGGAAGGCGTATAGCAGGGTCCCCGGTGGCCAGGTCTGTACCAGGGCATCGATCCCCTGGGACTGCGGATCCCGCCTGCGGCTGAAGTATCTAGGTACTTGAGCGTTGGATCTGCTTGCTAGAAGGTCCATGTCTGGGGTCTCCCACCGATTCACTATCATCTGGAAGGCTTTGGATGACAGCTTCCATTCTCCTGGGTTTAGACTTTCCCTGCTGAGGAAGTCTGCCGTGATGTTGTCTTTCCCAGCAATGTGGACGGCGGAGATCTCCTGGAGATTTGCTTCCACCCACGCCATCAGGAGGTCTATTTCTAGGGACACCTGTTGGCTTCTGGTTCTGCCCTGTTGGTTGATGTAGGCCACAGTTGTGGCATTGTCCAACATCACCCTGACCACTTTGTCTCAGAGTCTGTGGGCGAACTGCAGGCAGGCTAGTCTGACTGCCCGCGCTTCTAGGCGGTTGATGTTCCATCCCGCCTCTTCTGCGTTCCACCATCCTTGGGCGGTTAACTCTTCGCAGTGTGCTCCCCATCCATGTAGACTGGCATCTGTGGTGAGCAGGGTCCAGGTTGGGGAGGATAGTCTTGATCCCCAGCTCATGTGGCTGGTCTGCAGCCACCACCGTAGCTGGGTCCGGATTCTGCCTGAGAGTGGTAGACGTACGGTGTAGTTCTGGGACCGTGGGCTCCACCGCGATAGAAGTGAGCATTGTAGGGGCCTCATGTGGGCTCGCGCCCATGGCACCACTTCCAGTGTGGATGCCATCAGCCCGAGGATTTGTAGGTAGTCCCATGCTGTGGGACGAGGAAAGCTCAGCAAGGTCTGCAGCCGGTTCCACAGTTTTGATCTCCTTGTGAGGGTCAAGCTGACCTTGTCTTCCTTGGTGTCGAATTGGACTCCTAGGTATTCCAGCGAATGTGAGGGCTGTAGGGAGCTTTTGTTTGTGTTAACCACTCATCCTAGGCTTTCCAGCAGTGCTATGACTCTGCTGGTTGCTAGGTGGCTTTCCTCTGGTGACTTTGCCCTGATCAGCCAATCGTCTAGGTAAGGGTGAACGAGGATTCTTTCCTTCCTCAGTGTTGCCGCCACCACTACTATTACCTTGGTGAATGTCTGGGGTGCTGTGGCTAACCCGAAGGGTAGTGCCCGGAACTGATAGTGACGATCCAGGACCTTGAAGCGTAGGTAGCGCTGGTGCTCCTGATGAATTGGGATGTGTAAGTAGGCCTCCAAAAGATCCAGGGATATGAGGAACTCTCCTGGTTATATTGCGCGTACGACGGATCGTAGGGTTTCCATGCGGAAGCGGGGTATCCTTAGGTGGCGGTTGACTGACTTGAGGTCCAGGATAGGCTTGAATATACCCTCTTTCTTGGGTACGACAAAGCAGATGGAGTAATTTCCAGTATTCATTTCCTGTGTAGGCACCGGGGTTATGGCCTCGAGGGCCAGAAGTCTGGATAGAGTATCTTCCACTGCCGCCCTCTTGAGGAGGTCGTGGCAGGGGGATTCCACGAACCTATCCGGAGGGGTTCAAAGGAAATCCAGGTAGTACCCCTCCCGGATGATGGCTAGGACCCACTTGTCCAAAGTTATCACGACCCATCTGCGGTAGAATAGGGCTAGTCTGCCCCCTATGGCTTCTTCCCTTGGATGGGTCAGCTGATTCTCATTGTGGGGCGCAGCTGGGGCCTGTCCCCGAGCTGGCTCCCCTCTTGTTGTGCTTGGTCTGAAAGGACTGGTTGCTGCCTGTAGGGCGGGGTGCTTGATAGTTGCTCTTGTAAGGGTTGAAGTGCTGCGAATTTCTGCCCCTGGCAGACCTGTGGAAGGGACGTTGGTTTCTCTTCGTCTTGTCTTTCGGCAGGCGTGGTAATGGGGAATCTCCCCATTTGTTGGCCAGTTTCTCTAGTTCGCTGCCAAACAGAAGGGATCCTTTGAAGGGCATCCTAGTGAGGCGTGTCTTGGAAGAGGCGTCAGCCGACCAACTTCGAAGCCAGAGTTGTCTCCTGGCCGCCACTGCGGATGACACTCCTCTGGCTGCTGTGCGCACTAGATCGGAGGCAGCGTCAGTGAGGAATGATACTGCTGGTTCCATGTCTTCTCCCGGAGTGTTGTTCCTGGCTTGTGATAGGCAGGCACGTGTCACCAGGGTGCAGCAGGCCGCAATCTGCAGTGACATGGCTGCAACTTCAAATGACTGTTTTAGGATGGCTTCCAGGTCATGTGCATCCTTGAGCGCCGCTCCTCCCTCCACTGGGATGGTAGTGCGCTTGGCGACCGCACAGACTATGGCGTCCGCTCTAGGGCATGCCAGAAGCTCCTTGGTCGCTGGGTCCAGGGGGTACATGGCTGACAAGGTTCGTCCCCCTTTGAATGTGGACTCCGGGGCATTCCATTCCAGGTCAATTAGCTGTTGTGCCGCCTGTAAGAGAGGAAAATGGCAAGACATCTGGCGAAGGCCCTCCAGCAGGGGGTTCGCTCTAGGTTCCCCCGAGGTGCCTTGGCCCGGGATAGAGAGTTCCGTTAGACATTGGGATACGAGGTCCGGGAGCTCGTCCTTTGTGAAGAAGCGTCTCATGGTTCGGTATGGCTCTGTCCCAGAGGGAAGTTCCCCCTCCTCCAGGGGCTCAACTTCCTCTTCGGAGAAATCCGTGTCCCCATAGGCGGGGCTTCTGGGTGGTGGGGGCCTGTGCCTAGGCCTCGAGGGTCCTGGGGCATGAGGGTCCTCCAGTGGAGCATGTGGCTGATCAGCCAGAGGTGCAGTTTGCATTTTGACAAAGGCGTGAATCCCCTTGAATAATTCCACCCAAGATATCGACGCTGGGTCTAAGTTGAGGGGTGCAGGTTTTCTGGGGCTCCCCGTCTGTGGGGGGGACCCCCTGAGGAGCTAGCACTGGGCCCTGGGTGGGACTGGCCCTGACCTGGATCTCCCAGGGCCTCCTCACAGTGTGCGCACAGGGCGTTGGCCTCCTCCCTTTGTGCGGCTCTGATGTGGCATGCAGGGCAGAGGCCTTGAGCTTTTATTCCTGTTTCTGGAGGTGCCATGTCTGTGGATGCGTGCGCTCCAGTGCGCCTGAGATGTGCGCAACGAATGCGCGCGTAAGTTTATGCGCACAAGGATTTTGTGCGCTTAGCTCGATTTGTGCGCTCGGATCGAACGGCGGGCAGCGCGGCGAATAGGGCCAAGATGGCGACGGCGACCATGCGGGTAATATGGCGACCTCCTCAGAGGGTCTCCACATGGGCAGACCCTTGGAAATAGCCAGGGCCTGGCCCTGCTAGGGCGGATCAACCCGGTGGCACTGGTCCCGATCAGTGACCTGTGCTGCTCCTCGTTCCTCAGAGACCGGATTCAAACAGATTTCCACCTTACCTTGTCTTCGGCGCTTCCCGGTTTCATCCCGGGCGGTCTCCGGCTGCGTGGGGGAGAGGGCCAATACCTTCACCGCCGCACTCAAGGGGTGTACCTGCTGCCTCTCAGCCACGCCCGAGGATCAGGGACTAGGTCCTCGCCGCGATTTGACCGCCGGACCGAGGCTCACCTCCGAGGAACCACGGAAATCACCTCGGGAATCTCAACTGGGGGAGGGACCAGAGGGTAGCACCGCAGGCGAGCGGGGCTAGTCTTCAGGTAGGTTTTCCCCTTTAATTTTGGTTTTCTTCTTTCGATTTAGTTCAAACGCTGCGAGAGCGTGCAGATAGTCCATAACTATGGAGACGGAAAATACTGAAGAGCTGCACTTCCTGCAGGGGTATATGTACTAGAAGCTGACGTCAGATTGAAATCTGATCCATCTCCAACTGCTAACAGGAGTACACTATACCCATTGGTCCTGAGTCCATCTGCTACACGCTAGGAAAACTACACATTTTATGAAAAAGGAATGTTCAGCAAACATTTCTTCCACAGCAGCAGCTTTACAGAAGGGGAATACATCCCTTAAGAGGGTACTCAAACTTTTTAGAGAGATGTTTTATGTGTTAGCCACCAAGAACAAACTATTTTGTGGCTAGAAATATTCAAAATAAGTTTCAGAGCCACCCCCTCAGGCATTAAAATTGGAAAACATTAAAAGAGTGGACATTTAGTCCACAAATTTCTGCGTGGAGCTACGGCAGAGATGTTACCGTGCTATTTACAACTAACATCCAGTTAGCAGCAGTGGGTGTCGAGTTTCCTTAAAATAAAAAAATTGTGCCTCGTCTGCTTGGATGTGCACCATTCTGAGTCCAAACAGCAAGCACCTCCCTGCCTCTCATACAAAGGTTACAGCCAAATTACCAACTTTACATTTTTCTATGCCGCTCCCCAGTATTTTGAAAACAGTGTCACAAAATATTTTAATATGGGTCATAAGGCAAAGATACTTCTTTCCTTCGGTTTTGCTGCTACATCAAGGGGGGGGGGGGGGTCTAGTGTGGTCTCAAAAGCTCATGTATATCAGTAGCTCTGGATTATTCTTATGTAGGTCCAATAAAAGTATTGCAACCTGCACAAGGACCAAAATTTCCCCCCCCCCCCCCCCCAAACACTTCAGTGGCCCATAAACATCAAACATAGTATGAACCAAGTAGATGTTCTCCTGTAGGGTTTAAGTTGTGATCTAACTGCAGGCAAGCTGCTTAAAAAAAAAAGTACAGTTATAAATCAATTTAATTTTACATTGCTTTTTTCTATTTTATGTTCCATCAAATCATAAAAGCTTAAGCTCAAGGCAGAGCACAGAATGAACAAAATACAAATCAACTTGAAACAAAATTCAGAATTGAACCAACTATGTTTTGGTAACAGAAATGGGATCACTACCTGCTATTAAAGAGTTCTTACACCACACATTGCAAGGTGAGTAGTTTTCTTAGAAGAAAAATATCCCTGGGTTTTAAAAGAAATGGTTTCGTTTTATAATTTGTGTTTACAAAGGAGAAGTTACTATATACCTGATAATTTCCTCTCTTCTAAAGAAGACAGGCCAATCCACACACGTGGATAATGCACTCATACCAACAGATAGAGAAGGGATAAAGCTGACTCACTGTCACTGACATTTAGCCTTGTCTCATCATCAGCCCGCTAGTGTCTCTAGAAAAGCCAAACTGTGGACAAACTGATTATACTTGAACATGACTTAACAGTTAACCGCTTATGCTTCCAAACAACTAGGAAACATGGAGCTCAGCAAAAGGTTATCAACTAATCTCAGGGGCTGGTTATGTCACTTACCAGTCCTTCAAACAAATTAACAGAAATAGCACTTCATCACCTGCATATAAAGGACAAACAAAAAGCAAGTAGGCAGCCCAGGATGGGTTGTGGATTGGCCTTACTTCCTTAGAGGAAAGGAAATTATCAGGTAAGTAGTCATTTCTCCTTCCTCTGCACTCAGGCAGACCAATCTACACCAGTGAGATGTACCAAAGCTACTCCGGAAAAGGGTGGGAGACTGCCCATGATCCCGTCAACATCCCAAGCACAAAAGCTGTGTCATCCTGAGCCCTAATATCCAAGTAGTAATGCTTGGAAAAAGTCTGTAAGAGGACCACACTGCTGCTTGGCAAATCTCAACAGAAGAAAATAATCAAAGCTCTGCCCACAAACCACTTGAGCTCTAATGGAATGCTCCCTAACTTGAATAAGTAAAGGGAGATCTGAATCCACATAGGTGGCCGTGATGACTTCTTTCATCTAATGAGCTATAACTGTCCATGTTGACGGTTCACCTTGTTTACCTCCACCATGGAGCAAAAACAGTTGATCAGACTTCCTGAAAGAACGAGTAGCCTTCAATAATTGCACCGGTTGCTGCTTGACAGCCAAGGCAGCGTGGGCAGGAAAACAGACTGAGTCAAATGAAACTCTACCACTTTCGGCAAAAAAGGAAGGTACTGTCCTAAGCTAGACCACCCCTGGAATCATTCATAGAAATGGCTCACAGCAAGAAAGTTTGCCGCTCAGAGATCCATCATGCTGAACAGATTGCCATGAGAAAAATTGTTTTCAAGGTGAGCAGTCGCAGATACCACACAAAGAGGCACCAGGAAATGCAAGGGAGGATGTAGATACTTAACTTTTCAAAAACCTGAACACATCCGGATGGGTCGACAAGGTTGCCCCATTGACTCGCGCCCGCAAGCAAGGGCTGCTACTTGCACCTTCAGAGTGCTAAGGACCAAGCCTTTAACCAAACCCTCCTGCAAAAATTCCAATCTCAGTGGAATTTCAACTCTGAGTGGATGAGAACATCGCTCCTCACACCAGCTCTCGAACATTCTCCAAACTAAAATTTCCTGGCCCAGATTAAAGTGTAAATCACTGCAGAAGAATAACCATGCTTCAGCAACCAAGCTCTCTCAAGGGCCAAACCATAAGACAAAACCGACCCATATCGTCATGCCGTATGGGCCCTTGATGCAATAGATCCTTCATAAGCGGTAGTCTGAGAGGACTTTCCACCAGTAGTGTCTGAAGATTGGCATACCACGGCATCTGGAGCCACCAGAAGTACAGTTTCAGTCTGATTTGCAATCTTCCAAATAACCCCATCATCGGCCATGGTGGGAAGGCATACAACACCCCGCTTTGCGGCCAAACTTGAATGACAGCAGATGCCCAGCGCACTCAGATCCCTTCTACAACTGAAGAACTGTGATACCTTCATGTTGCTGGAGGTTGCCAGTAAATCCAGGTACAGGTGACTCCAGCGCTTCACTGTGAGTTGAAAGTTAGTCTGTCAACTCCCACTCTTCTAGGTCCAAGATCTGCCTGCTAAGGAAGTTGGCCCTTATATTGTCCATCCTAGCAATGTGGGAGGCAGATATGTCCTGCCCACTCTATACCTGTTGGCTTCTGGTTCCATCTTGATGATTGATATAGTCTACCGCTATGGCATTGTCCAACGTTCTTACTGCTCAAGCTTCCAGTTGCTCGGTGAACCACAAGCACACCAGTCAAACTGCATGCATTTTCAACTGATTGATAGTCCACTGCTGCTCCTCAGCATTTCAGCAACCTCGCGCCACCAACTTTTCACAGTGAGCCACCAACCCAGAAAGCTCATGTCTATTATAAGCACTAACCAGTTTGGTGTCTTCAAGGAAACCCCACTCCTGAGATGATCTGCTTGTAACCATCATTGCAACTGGACACTCACTTCCAAAAGCAAGTGGAATCTCACATTGCACTCTTGGAAATGTGGATGCCACTGGGAGAGCAACATGTGCTGAAGGGGCCACATGTGTGCCCTCACCCAGGGGACTATGTCCAATATGGCTACCATCGATCCCAGGACCTGCAAATAAGACCACACATTGGGTGAATAGTCCTTCTTGGGGCCTGAACTGGAGTAATTAATTTCTGAATGTGACTATGGCAGAAACACACTGCCTTGCTCCATATTGAATTGCACACCAAGATACTCTGAGATGGCTGTAAATTGCTCTTGGCCAAGTCCACCATCCAGTCTAGCTCCTGGAGCAAGTAGATCTTGCAAGATACCAAATGACTCTCCTCTGCACTTTTGGCCTGAATCAACCAGTCCAGATATGGATGGACAAGAATATCCTCCTTGATCACCATGACCTTGGAGAAGGTTCGGGTGCTGTAGTCAGCCCAAAGGGTAAGGCCTGAAATTGATGACAACGTCTCAGAACAGCGAAACACAGAAAACAATGTTCCTGGCGAATGGGAATATGTAGCTAGGTCTCTTGTCAGGTTGAGAAATGTGAGAAATTCCCATTCAACCCAGCAATTGCCATAAATTCTGTAAATGTTTTTTTGTTAAAGTTTGGTAAATGTATTCTGTTAAATTCCTATTGCCTTTCTCTGCTCCTAGTTGTACATTTCCCTGTTTTATTGTAACTGCAATTATTTTCGCTCAGCACTTGTTATTTGTTCTTTTTTATTGTAACCTATTATCACACCCCCCTGTTTATTGTAAACCGGCATGATGTGATACTTATCACGAATGCCGGTACAGAAAAAACTCAAATAAAATTGTACTGCTATTATGATGGAGCATAGCGTTTCCATTCTGAGTCACACGCATGTCGCTTGATCCCTTTCAGATCCAGGATAGGCCAAGAGGACCCCTTTTCTTTCTTGGGAATGACAAAATAAATGGAATAGTAGCCCGGATTTTCTTGCTATCTGGGAACAGGAACTATGGCCTTCAAATCCAACAGCCTCCTTAACAGTTTCCACTGCCACGGTCTTCTGCAGAGAGTTGCATGGCGAGACCATAAAGGCATCTGGAAGGATTCAGAGAAATTCTAAAGCATTGCCATCCTCTTACCACTTCCAGGATCCACTGGTTCATCATAATCTGGACCCACCTGTGAAAAAAAGTGAGACAGATAACAGCCTCTCTCTTGATCCAGTAGGTGAGCCCACACCTTCATTGTGAAGATTGATGTGCTTCAGCCCCAGAGCCTGCATCTTCGCGAGGCTTCTTAGGTCAAAAGGACCAAGATCTTCTGAAAGGACGAGACCTTTGAGTAGTTGCTCCTCTGTAAGGACAAAACTGACCGGAATCCCTGGAGTGGCTCTCGCCCTAAAAGGATATGCCACTGCCTTCTTGTCCTCTGAACCTCGAGGAATCTTGGATTTCCCCCCAGCTATTCGCCATCTTCTCCAGCTCACTGTCAAATAAAAGAGAACCCTTAAAGAGTAACCTTGTGAGACTGGACTTGGAAATATTGTTTGCCACCCAGCTATCACAGAAGCAACCTCTCTAGCAGCTGTCCGCACCAAGTCACAGCCTGCATCTGTTAAGAACGCAGGCCCCAGTTCCATCACCAAGCTGTCATCAGACCCTGCTCCTTGTGTCTCTTGCTACACACAAACCAGCCCAAGCCACCAAGCAGCAGCAAGAAGCAATTTGCAAATTCATTGCCATGGCCTCAAAAGCCTGCTTAAGGATAGCTCAAAAAAACTGATCAACCCGCCAAGCCCGAGCCGTCTCCACTCTATACTAACTCCCCAGAGAAGTGAAAGGAAAAAGGGGATAAGAGCTGCCAAGGAAAAAACACCAAGGGAGAAGTACCTAGTAAGGGGGGGGGGGGGGGGGGAAAAAGAGGGGACTAATACTTCCCTACTCGTTTATGTTTGAGCGACTTTGGGAGGGACCAAATAGGTGTCACATCAGGAGCTAAAGCAGCACATCTGAATCTATCTTGTCCTATTTTTCTTCTCTTTAGAATCCTTCTCTTGCTTCTCTTGTTTTTTTAAGCAAACCCCAGTATTGCTGGAGATGGACAATACTGGCAGGCTGATGGCAGGGCTATATGTCTGAGTCAGCTTTACTCTGTCTCCATCTGCTGGTAGGGGTGCATAACCACCTGGTGTGGACTGGTCTGCCTGAATGCAGAGGGGGGAAAAAAAACCCAAAACCACACACAAAGCTATTCATTTCTTTTTTTTTTTTTTATTTTTAAAGTCAATTTTTTTAGGCCACAGAAGATCATCCAGGCCAGCTCTAGAGTAACTGGCAACTTGTGAGAAAACTGAAATTAGTATCTCTCTTCTTTGGTGGTGGCTGCTCTGGCACAGTACTCCTTACGTTGGCAGTGGTCCAAGCACAGCATCCCCTTCCCGCCATTCCTTTGCCCTGTACCATTTTCCTCACAACCTCTCCTCTTTCCCTCATGTATAGCACCTTGTTGAGATCAAACACTCCAAACAATGGCCCCACGATCATCTTAGATTCATTTACCCTAACTGCAAAGACTGCAGCAAAGAAAATCCAATTTTTTTTTTTTAGATGTAGCACACAGCACTTAATATTTAAGAAGAATGCTTAGTGTACACACTGTGATCAAAATCCATTTTTATTTTCAGCCACATTTCCTGAGCAATTCTGTGCAAACAGATAAAACATTTGGGGGGGGAATTAAACAACTTATCACAGCACATAAGCTATGTGAAAATTGTAAATAGTCTGCTCGAAAAACTATGGATATTTATTCAGGCCCTACTGTAGATTATAAAATTGTGGCAAAAACTCACAGGAAGTACAGGCTACAGGCATCCACAACGATGGACCTTCAGTGCATATGATACAAGAATTGCTCTAAGAGATCTGCTAAAAAATACATTAACATTTTTAAGATAAAGGAAAATTAAACTTGAATCCTGCAGAAAGGAAGCAACATGCTGCAATGCAAGCAAATTTCAGTAGTAGCCTGTTTCCACCACATTCCCTTCACCTGTGGCCAATTAACACTGGCATCTAATTCTGATGCAACCCCCTCCGTACCTGCTGATCCATCACGACTTTTTATAAACTAATTTCCCAAGAATGCATGGAGTTAATCAGTAAATAGTGATCTTGTGCTTTCCAAAACAGTAACAGAATGCAAAAAAAAAAAAAAAAAGGCTGGGATAGCCCAGAAGGGAAGGCAAGAGATCAACCGGAGTCTGTGACATTGCAACAGGAAGTAAATTAGGCAGACTGGATGGGCCTTACCATTCCTCCCTGCTATATTTCTATTAAAAAAACCCCAAAAAACCAAAAACATTGGCTTTATGGAATAGCCAAGTATTCTTTCAAAGAAAACATTTATCCTGAACCATGCACTGGTTTAACAGTGCCCTTGATTTCTTACATGTTTTCTTGTGAACGAATGAGAAACTTGAAAATGGGCCCATGCGCGGACAATGGTTGAGATTTCCAGTTCTGAGTACGTAGGTAAAAATCTCACAGAAAAAAAAGCTCACACTGACATTAACATGCTTGGGTCACAATGCAAATGTGAAAAAGGTTCTCAAACCTGCTGCAGCATAGAAGTAGTTAAGTGTCTCTGCATTGGGGTTTGTTTTTTTTTTCCCTACTTAAGACTTTCAAGTCTTTCCATTGCAGAGCCGTTGCTTATTCTTACAATTAAATTTGCAATATATGAGCAGAAACTTGCTCTAAAATAAGCTTGGGAAAAGTTGTTTCCTTTTTGCAAACTTTGACCATTTATTGTATCTGAGAAAAGATAGAGGCAGAACAGTTCTATGCGCTTAAGAAACAGGATGTTACTAGGTTCGGGCTCACATAAAAATATCTTTACAGTTGTATTTAAACTTTACACGAGTTGACAAACTGCATCACAAGTAAAACTAAACAGCAGATTAACAAACAATATACAAACAAAGAGTGGTACAGTGTGTATGCAAATTCACAGGGGAAATTTACAACACTAAAGACACAGTCTGTTAAAATATAGCTGTGGTTTTACTGAGCCACATATCTGCACTACAATATATTTTAAGTCCTAAGATCAAAGCGTAAAACAATAAAAAAAAAATGTAAGTTTCCACCACGTCCTCCAGTCACAGCTGAATAACTTTTTAGAAAGGGTCATATTACTCAAAAGGCCGACTATAGGGCTACACATGAAGCTGCAGCTGTATCCATCCCTGCAGCATACCAAGTTCAAGTTACATTGGATGTCATTGATAGTATGGTCTATATCGTGCTTGATCTGGGTGATGTGGTCCAGGAATTGGGGCTTGAGTAGGTGGAGGCCCTTGCATTCGAGGAGGTGGAGGTGGTCCCCTTGGAGCAGGCCACATGCCAGGGCTCATACCCCCAGGCTGGGTAAAAGGGGGGCTGAGAGTTCCTTGGTCTTCACTGAACTTTGGCAAGGAGTTAGGATTAAAGTGATGAGGAGGGGGAGCATTTACAGGAGGTCCACCGTGTTGAGGGGGAGGTCCTGGAGGAGGATGATTCATATATGGTGGCATCTGGGCAATAATATGTCCAGGGGGAGGAGTAATTGGTGGTGGAGCGGCTGTCAGAGGTGGTGGTGGTGCCTGGCTATAAACCATATGAGGGGTTCCTGCTGCCTGGGGAGGATGTTGCATTGGATGGCTTATTGGTGGAGGAGGAGGAGGGGGAGGTGCATAGTGCTGCTGTGGAGGCATGATATGATGAGGGTGGGATACCACTGGCTGACCTGCATATTCAGGATGGTGGTGAGGTGGTCCTGGGGCAGGTGGAGGTGGTTCTCGAGCTCCCGAACTGGAATCGTCCTGGATAGGGACAGTTATCAGATTGCTATGCTTCCTTGTAGAAATCCGGAAAGTGTCCTGATTCACCGAGCGAGGTGGCGCCATGGCCATCTCAGCCGGGGGTGCCCGCATGTCTTCGTGCTGCTGATTGTAATGCTCATGCGGCACATGCTGAATCGGAGGTGGCGGCATCAAGATGTGAGGCTTGGGTGGAACGTGGCTCAAATGGTGCTTATCTGGTGGCATTATGAATCGATCAGGAATGTCTGCTGGCGGTGGTGCCATGGGTGGGTGAATGGGCTCAGGTGGAGGCCGAGCAGCTGGTTTTCCGGCTCGCATGTGGCGGTGATTGATGTGAGCTTGCAGGTCTCTCTGAGACAAGTACGTTCTCTTGCACCCCTGCACAATGCTACACATGAAGAGAGAGCCTCGCATACACTGCTCAATTCGCTGAACAGGGTCATTACAGCTAAATAAGAGAAAAACACATTACTTAATTCCCATTAATTGACAATTCCTTTCTGGATCCTTCTATGGACTGCACAATAGGAAGCTTATTTCTGACATACTATTTTAGGAGTTCCACTTTATAATGAATGGGCTGCGAGTTGATATACTTTGGTTACTATAAAAAGGGTTTGCTATTACTGAGTTTGACTGTTGAAACAAATAATTCACACACAAAAATAATTTGGGCAGCCAAACCTCAGTCTGTTATCAAGGGAGATCATTGTATTTTAAACACCTCTCTATCCAAGGTGAACTGACAAAATGTTATAAAAAGATCACATCCAAAACTCCAGGTAAACTAAATATATAATCTGAATCTATCCAAAAAGATAAAGACTACTTGTACACATTCTACAATAGATGTATTCCTACTATATTATAGTAAAACATGGAGGTGTTCTTTCCTAGGCTTTTACAGTAGAAACGTTTGCTGCTGACCTCTCTCATAAGTGCTACCCCTGTACTTTAAGATGCCCCTTTCTTTTCTCCTCCAGAAAACGAATTTCAAACGTGCTTACCCTGGGCATATCTTGTCTCCCTTTTTTTCGTGCTGAACAGCACATTCATAGCAGAACACATGCTTGCAGGGGATCTGGGAAGAGAGAAAAACCATCTTAGGCAACTGAATACTTGTAGCGTGCTTTTCTTCACGTGCTTCAGTCCAAAATGGCAGAGGTGGTGGCACCTTACAGACTAACAGACATTGAAAGGTTATGCCTCCAATCCTGCCTTTCATTCTATAACTTCAAACAGAAAAGCACACTGTACATGGAACTTAAGAGACACCGTGCTCATCAAGAGCCCACCTCACATCATTCTGCAGAGTATCAGAACAGTGGGACTTGGTGCTAAGGAAAACGTCACTACCTTGCAGGACAGTGCCTGAATTTCACAATCAGTGCTGATGCAGCCCTAATAAGTTATTTCTAAGGCATAAATGAGGAGAAAAACAATGTTTGGAGAGAAGTTCAAAGTTATTTTGGCTACCACTCTGGGGGCATCTTGTGATGTGCTCCTCTGGAAGAGATATCTTGAAGTCCCAGTACCGAAGGCCATAAGAATGAATTTTATTTTTTGTTGATTTCCGAGCCTGATCCCTTCAACTCAGTTTATGTTTGTGAAGGCAGTAGCTGTACATTTATCATTTCTGTACAGAGTCTGCTGAACACAATCTCTGTTTATGTATCTTTAACATATAGTTTTTTGTTGATTATATTTATCACTCTCCAGTTGTTTTAGTTTAAATTCTGTCCTGTCTTCCATCTCCCATGTTTTATGCTCCCTGTCTAATGTAACTTTACTTTCTACCTAGATGTTAATTGGTTTCCCCTCAGTTACATTGTAAACCAGTACGATAAGACCTGGTCTTGAGCATCGGTATAGTAAAAGAAATTAAATAAATAAAATAAATTTTCAAATGGCTTTTAAGCAATAGTACTAGCCATAAAAAACCTGAGGTAATTCCAGCAGCACTTAAAATCATGTCTTCTGAGTTTTGATTCCTGAAGATAAAGGTGCTGAAATTACTCTCAACCAGTAAAAATAATAAAGCCAAAAGTACATCAGAACCCAGGTGGGCTGACCCTAGTCAGATCTCACAAATTAAAGTAAGAGCGTACCCAACAGAAGAGTTTTACAAATAAGGAATACATTTTTTTATTCCAAGAATGAAAATATCTAATATAAAACAAAGATGTATTATGGCAAAATGAGAGACCCTGAAAATTAAAGCCAAAAGGAGAAATAATAAAGTGAAGCGTCATGACGCCAAGCTGAAATCCCCAGGAATCCTGTCTGTACCGACTAAAGCTTCTGATAATGGGGAAATCCATTCAGATGCCTAAGCACTATGAGGTCCACATTCAGACATTATTCAGCCCCTCACTTATCCAACAAACTCTTTAGATGGATAAACCATTAACCAGCTAAACGGCCAATGCTCAGCGAAGCCAAATATTCAAAACTGTGCCATTCAGTCGATAAGTGGCACTTCTCATTGACCTCCGAGGCCAATGTTAAAAAAAAAAAAAAAAGCTGAGCTAAGTTTAGACCTTAAGTTAGGTGCCTAAAGTAGGCACCTATATTCAGACAAACAGGAGCCTACGTTTTTGGCTGAAAATTTGCCTGAATTTAGGACTTAAGCTTGGGCCTGTTCACTTGTCTAGATTTAGGCTCCTAAGTACCTAGTGCTGAAAATCAGTGCTAAGCACCTAACTCCACCCCTGTAACCACCCATCTTTTAGGGTCAAATTTAGGAGCCTAATAAAACTAGGAGCTTAAGTTTAGAGACTTAGCTGTAGTAAATGATTTGAAGGAGCTGCTCTCATCTCTCTAGGTTTCATTATATCCTGTTATGTACTGACAGTGGGCTATGCAAGTATGGAGAATAGCTCTTTGATATACCTCCCTCCAAGGAGAGTCAAAGTGTACTAGAGTGGGTCCTAAATCTCTTGGCTTTCTTGAGGGCACCTTCGGCCATCACAGACTGATGCAGTAGAAGCTACCCATCAAATCTTGAAGCCTGGACACAATCACATCCCCTTAATAGGACCCTAGCCAGGAGAGAGACCCCAATCCTTAACTGGGTTGCCTAGAGCAGTGGTTCTCAACCCTGTCCTGGGGACCCCCCAGCCAGTTGGGTTTTCATGATATCCACAATGAATATGCATGAGAGAAATTTTGCATGTTATGGAGGCAGTGCATGCAGATTTTCTCTCATGCATATTCATTGTGGATATCATGAAAACCCAACTGGCTGGGAGGTCCCCAGGACAGGGTTGAGAACCACTGGCCTAGAGGATCTTATAGACAGATACTACTGCAATATCCCTACTGTAAATTGGTCCTTTAGCAACTCTGATGGAATGACATCTTTCACTCTCTTCTCAACTGCCAATGAGGAAGTCTCTCCTCTCTCCTGCGGAGATGGGTCAGTGGGGCAATGACTCTTCCGGATCACAGAAGTCATCAGATCCCTAGTCCCACTTCCAGGATTACCCCATTCAAACCAGACAGACATGATGGGTTGTGGATTGGAAGCTCACCCAGCTAGGAGGCAATGCCCCAAAGAAAACCTCAGCTGCCTATGGTGGCCTAGCTCGAACATCTGCATGCTGGAGTTTTCCCCGTCAATGCACTTCGATGATGCATCAGTGCATCAACACCGAATACCCATTCTCATCAGTGCAGTGGCACCAGAAGGAACTGGATCTCGGTCTGAATCAATGCAGATTCTTGTGCACTGATGCTCTACTCCTACATTGTAGGATCTCCTGAAGCTTACTGTCCCAGCATCTCAAGAACTACTGATGCCAGCACAGACAGGGAGGCCACATCTTCCTAGACTCTAAACATTTATTTATTAAAATATTTATACTCTGGCATAGGTTTATCATCAGGACCCTTGGAGACTTATATGATTCCTGGAACTGTGGTGAGCTCTCCTTTCAAAGAGTATGCTTTAAGTCTAGGCATCGATGCTGGCAGAATGTCCTCTGGTATCACGCATAGGCCCGATGCATCTTAATCCTTCCTCTTGCTTGGAGTCCTAGGAGGATGTCAAATGCCTGTTGGCAGTCCAAGCAGCCTTATCTCTCAATGTTTAATGTCCATTGGCCAGACTAAGTCTCCTGATAGCTTCTAAGAAGCTTCCACTGAGAACAGCATTCTCTCAGGGTTGTAGTCTCATAGATAGCAGGTCAAGATGCTGTGGTCTGCCCGTGTTCAAAGCATCCACCTCTATCATAGGACATGACCACCTAATCCAGCCGCACAGGGGGCAGACTTTAAAACCACAACAGAGGCAATGGATGAAAAATAAGCTAAGTAAATAAATGATTCAAAGGCTGGACAAAATCCGACTGGAGCCACCTTGGAGCACCAGAACCTGAGCACCATGTGGCAAACGGTAAAAATAAATAAATAAATAAATAAAAATCTATCTAGAGAGCTAAAGGGTGAAAAATAGCCTGTGGTACTCTCTGGGAACAGCTTCTGCAGCTCTAGAAACTCTCACGACAGCAGCTATGAGAGAGGAACTGTAACTTATGTGGAAAAGATGAGACTGAGATGGGATATGGGGAAGTGGCCAGGGCTGAACAGGCCACTGGGGCATGCTCAAAGCTTCTAGTTTTGATGACAAAGTTCTGGGCTAAGTTCCATCTGATCATGTCCTCCATGTATGAGGACTGCCAGCCTGCTTCTCCTCTGAGAATTTATGTTATTTATTTTTATTGTATGTGTAGGTATCTCCGCAAAATAAAGTTAAGTTATTGTGGTTTAAAAATGTTTTGAAATCTATCATCTTGCTGAATCTTACTTCCCCCTCCAAAGTGGTTATGAATGCTCTCTCAGCAATCCTATACTTTCTTTTTAAGCTTTTTCTGCTCCTTTAGATTTTCAGCTCATTGGAACCGACCCCAGCTAGGACTATGGTGCCATAGCCTTCATTTGTAATGACTCGGGGGGCTCCTACCACCCCCTCTTAATTTTATTCCCTTGCCTTCTTAACCAGCCATCAGTAAACTGGGCCGCAATTGCTTTACTGACTTTAACCCCTCAACACAAGATTACAATAATCCTTACCATACGTCCATAGACTTTAATAGGCAATCCACACTTGTCACAGAAATGGACAGGAGTATCATCTTTTTCTCCCAGCAGGTTTATCTGTAGAAAATATTTTTCACAGTTAATTCTAGCTAACTCCACCTAAGGAACAAATTCCATGAAAATCAGTTCATTACCTAGAAAAAAAAAGTAACATTTTCAAAAAGGTTAGGACTTTTCAGCTTGGAGAAGAGACGGCTGAGGGGGGATATGATAGAGATGTTTAAAATCATGAGAGGTCTAGAACGGGTAGATGTGAATCGGTTATTTACTCTTTCGGATAGTAGAAAGACTAGGGGACACTCCATGAAGTTAGCATGGGGCACATTTAAAACTAATCGGAGAAAGTTCTTTTTTACTCAACGCACAATTAAACTCTGGAATTTGTTGGTAGAGGATGTGGTTAGTGCAGTTAGTATAGCTGTGTTTAAAAAAGGATTGGATAAGTTCTTGGAGGAGAAGTCCATTACCTGCTATTAAGTTCACTTAGAGAATAGCCACTGCCATTAGCAATGGTTACATGGAATAGACTTAGTTTTTGGGTACTTGCCAGGTTCTTATGGCCTGGATTGGCCACTGTTGGAAACAGGATGCTGGGCTTGATGGACCCTTGGTCTGACCCAGTATGGCATTTTCTTATGTTCTTAGGAACAAAATGTCATTATGGATAACCCCCCTTGTGATGGGTATGCTCTCTGGTTTAATGTGTTAATGAGGACACTCAATTTACATTAATCACATCACAGCCCACTGTACTGTCAACAAGCAAAACTACTGCGTTTGGCACGTGCTCTCTGGTTAGCCCTGAAGAAACGGCACTATTAGCAATATTAACAATCTTTTATAACTACATATTTTGTTTCTTTTGATTTGTGGGCAAACCAATGCATGTCTTCTGTCCAAAAATAAAGGAAAACTGGTTCTTACCTGCTAATTTTCATTCCTGTAATACCATAAATCAGTCCAGACTCCTGGGTTTTGCCCAGGAGAAAGTTTCACCGACACTGTACATAACCCAGTGTGCCACCTGCAGCCCCTCAGTACTGAACTGTACCCAAGCCAAGATGACAGCAACAACCATAAATTTCTAAGCAACCTCCCTTCCTGCCAACGAGCCGTAAGAAAGTGAAGTTTCCCAAAAAAAGACAATGGAAAACTCGTTACCCAAATTTAACATGCGCAAGAAGCACTGAAAACCTCCAACCACTCCGCTATATACAAAGCAACAGTACAAGTAGCAGACTCTTCCTCGCCCAGTAAATGGGCGGGTCTCTGGACCGATCTGTGGTACTACAGGAACAAAAATTAGCAGGTAAGAATCAATTTTCCTTTCCCTGTATGTACCCAGATCAGTCCAGACTCCTGGGATATACCTAAGCTCCCTTTAACTCGGGTGAGACCTGGAGAGTTCGCAAGTAGAACATGGAAGCTGGAGCCCAGACATCCAAGCGATAATGCCTAGCAAAAGCATGCAATGACTTCCCCAGTAGCCACCCAACAAATTACATGCAGAGATACGGTTGTGTTTCAGGCCTGAAAGCCACTTGAGAACATGTCAAGTGCGCCACTGAACTCCCCAGCAGCGAGAACCCTTTAGAAATATAAGTCGACTCGATCGCTTCCTTCAGCCATGCACAATTATAGCCTTAGATGCCTGGCTTCCCTTCTTTGGATCACTCCACAGTACAAAGAAGTGATCCAATCTACGGAAATCATAAGTGACCTTTAGATACCTCGATAATGCATGCCTCCCATCTAAGAGCCTAAGCTCCACCACGTGAGGTATAGATGAATCCAAATCTGGAAAAGCTGGAAGCTACTCTTAAGATGGAATGCATAGACTACCTCAGGAAGAAAAGAAGGCACCATGCATAAAGCAGAGTTTACCACCTGTAACAGGTGTTCTCCCAGGACAGCAGGATGTTAGTCCTCACATATGGGTGACATCAGAAGGAGCCCAGCACCGAACACTTTTGTCAAGTTTCTAGAAGCTTTGACTAGGCACACTCAGCATGCCCAGCATGCCACCATCTACGCGGGGTCCCTCTTCAGTCTCATAATATAGATTACGATAAAATAAAACAAATAGGAGAGAGACACCAACTCCGCGGGATGGTGGGCGGGTTTCGGTGAGGACTAACATCCGTGCTGTCCTAAGAGAATACCTGTTACAGGTAAGCAACTCTGCTTTCTCCTAGGACAAGCAGGATGGTAGTGCTCACACATGGGTGAATCCCTAGCTACAGGCTGTCTCTGAAGGCAAATCTAACCAACCACCACCTAACACTTGCCAACAGCATAACAGTGGAGTTGTTTGGTAACAGAGGGAGACAGCCTGAACCTGAAAATGGGCCCTAGGAAGGACGAGTTGGGTTTTTACAGCTGAAAGATTCCGGAGAACAGACTGGCCGAAGTTGCTGTCGCGTCTGTCGTCCCTATCCAGACAGTAATGTGAGGTGAAGGAAGGAGAGAGCTCCATGTCATCACCTTGCAGATCTCGTCCATGGGGACTGCTCGAAAGTGGGCCAAAGTCGTCATGGCCCCTAAGCTGCAGTCCTGCTTGCAAAAAGCGGAAAGAAATGCAATCCGCTAGCTAGTGGGACAAGATTTGCTTGGCCACCGCAACCCCTAATCTGTTTTTGTCAAAAGAGATGAAGAGTTGTGTGGATTTCCTATGGCTTGCGTGTCCTCTCCAGTTAGAATGTCAAAGCCTTTTGCAATCCAGGCTATGAAGAGACTTTTCGCCCTGGTGCAAATGAGGCTTGGGAAAAAAGGCGGGCAGGATGATGACTGGTTCAGATGGAAATCAGTCACACCTTTGGTAGGAATTTAGGATGGGTGCGCCAAGCACCACTTTATCGTGAAAGAACTTTGTGTAAGGTGGGTACAACACCAAGGCCTGATGCTCGCTCACCTCTGCGTGCCAAAGTGACCGCTACCAAGAAGATGACCTTTCAGGTCACAGAAACACAAAGGTTCAAAGGGAGCCTTCATAAGCTGGGTCAGGACCAAGTTGAGGGCCCAGGAGACAGGGGAGGCCCTCAGCTGAAGCAGACCCCGCTTGAAGCGCCCAATGATAGGCTTGACTGAGATGGGTGAGCCACCAGTGATAAGCCCCAATAGCACTTAGATGGACTCTGACAGAGGATGGCCTTTAAGTCAGCCTCCAAGAGTTGCAGGAGAGTAATGGAACAAGAGAATGGATTCAAGCCGTGGCGCTCACACCACACGGAGAATCTCCTCCACTTCAGGCCATAAGACTTCCTAGTGGAAGGCTTCCTGGACTCCACCAGGACCAGAGTTTATGTCATCCAAGAGGTCCAGGGACAGTCAGGGTCACCCTCAGCATCCAAGCTGTGAGGGATAAGGCCTGACGTTTGGGATGGGGCAGCCTGCCCTGATCCTTGGGGAGGTCTGGGGAGGTCCCCAGAATGACTGGATTCCACAGGGAGAGATCCTGCAGAAGCTGGAACCAGATCTGCTGCAGCCAGTAAGGAGCAACGAGAATCATGGTTCCCCGGTCCTTTGGAGCTTCAGGAAAGTCTTCGACACTAGTGGGAATGAGGGTATGCATACAGGAGGCTCCTGCCCCATTGACTGGCAAAGGCGTCCAATGCCAGCTTGCTATCCTCCTGGAACAGGGAGCAAACTGACACATTCTTGTTCCAGGGGGAAGCAAAAAGATCCATGTCCGGGGGTTCCCCAGCGACGGAAGATCCGATTGACAACCTCCTGATTCAGGGACCACTCATGCGGGGCAGAAGAAGTGACTCAGGTCATCCACCATCACATTCTCCGTATCTGGCAAATACATTGCTCAGAGAAGGATGCCCTGGGACACAGTCCATGACCGGATCTGGACTGCCTTTTGACAGAGGAACAATCTTGTGCCTCCCTGCTTGTTCAGATACATTTACACTTGATTGTCGGTCCAGACGAGGACCACCTGGCCAATCAGGCAATCCCAGAACACCCAAAGTAAGTATCGGATTGCTTGGAGCTCCAGGAAGTTTGACACTGCTGCTCCTGCACCGACCATCAGCTCTGGGTATGAAGACCTTCCACATGGACAGCACTCCCCACCCCCACCACCACCACCACAGGTGGGAAGCATCCATGGTGAGTACAATCCAAGGAGGGGAAACCTGAAAAGGTAACCCTACCTCCAAGTTGGATTGGGTCTCCCACCACGACAAGGAGTCCTGGAGTGGTGGAGTTACCCATATACGCACTCGAAGGTTTTGGGTGGCCTGGCACCACTGAGACCGCAGGTTCCATTGCACTCTGCACATGTGCAGGCGAGAAAAGGGAGAGACATGGACTATCGCAGCCATGTGCACCGAGACCTGGCATCTCAGAGTCTCCTGTGAGGGACACCAAGGTGAGCGCTTGATCCCGGGGCAAAGACACCAGAGCCCAAACCATGTTGAACCTGGCATCAATAAAGTCCAGCTGCAGCAACAGGACCAGCTGAGACTTCGGGTAATTGACCAGAAACCCTAAGACCTCCAATACCCGAATGGTGCACTGCAGGGATCGTGGTGCGCCCTGCCTGGTGGGGCTCTTGATGAGTCAGTCATCCATGTAGAGAAACATTTGTCCTCTCGCATCATCCTCAGATATGTTCCTACTACCGCCAAACACTTTGTGAAGATGCAAGGAGCAAATGCCAGGCTGAAGTGCAACACCTGGTACTAAAATGGTTCTCGCCCACCACAAAGCGAAGATATTTCCTGTGGGCCCTGGAAATCTCGATTGGGTGTAGGCATCCCTTAGGTTGTGGGAGCAAAGCCAGTCCCCTCTCTGCAGGAGAGGAATCTAAGATCCGGCAAAACCATCTTGAACTTTTCCCATTTTAGGAACTTGTTCAAAGCCCTCAAGTCCAAAATGGGACGGAGGTCCCCTGTTCTCTTTGGAATCAGAAAATATCTGCAGTAGAAGCTGCTGCAGAAGGAAGGGTTCAACTGCTCTGGCCATTAAGACGCTGGAGAGAGCTCTGCCAATAGTATATCCTGATTTGCAGAGAGGCCCCATGAGGGACTCAGGGGAGAGTCTGGAGGAACACCTTGGAAATTTAGCCTATACCCTCGACAAATGATGGAGAGGATCCATCGGTCCGAGATGATAGCTGGCCATTGGCTCACAAAGAACCGTAGCTGGCCTCCCACTGGGGGGGGGGGGAGGCTGTCTATCAGCACAGGCATGGTCAGCTGGCTTACACTTCCTTGCAGTCAGTCAAAACCGCATGGCAGGGCTTTGCTGGGGGCCCGGCTAGGTCTTAGGGGTATGGGATTAGTCCTAAGCCCAGCCCTCGGTGTCCTTGCCCAGGTCGCTGGAGGGTAATATTTCCTCGGGTGGTAAAAAGGGCATCTGAACTCCTGTCGTAGGACTTCTTTCCCAAGGACTGTTGATCCGAGGTGCTCGCTGAAAGGTGCTGGAGGGTCTCATGATGATCCTTCAGTTGTGCCACTGTCTCCTTGATTTTAAATCACCAAAAAGATTCTCCCTGGTACAGGGCAAGTCCGCCAGGCTCTCCTGTACCTCTGGGTGAAGATCAGAGGCACGCAGCCAAGCCATGCAACAAGCACCAATGCCTACAGCAGCCAACCATGTCGCCATCTCAAAGACATCATAGGTGGAGTGGACCTCATATTTGTCGCTCTCCAACCCTTGCTGGATGACTTTCAGGAAGTCCTTCTGAATTTGCTGGGGGAGACACTCCACCAGATCTTGAACCTATTCAGATCTTGAACCTGTTTCCAAAAGGTTCCCTTGGAAAACTGGCTCATAAATAGTTGGTAACAGGCAATACGGGCCGCCAGCATGGAACCCTGGAAGGGCCGAAGCATGAGTACAAGACCTCTTTGCCTTCTTGAGGGCAGATTCCACCACCACAGACTGGTGGGGAAGTTGACGCCTCTCAAAACCCGTAGTAGGCTGAACCTGGTTCACCGGGGGTACAGAGATGCACTGTTCCCAGAGCCAGACAAACAACAGTCCTTGAAGATATCATGGACTGCGACAGATGCCTCTCCTCCAGAGGTGACATCTCAGAGGGCAGGTCCTCAGAGTCCTCCGAAGAGGATACGGACCCCTCATTCTACCATGGGTCTTAAGGGGCGTCTTCGTCACTCTGATTGTCTGGAGACACCAGTGGGGGAGCCTTGACCACAGCCTCAGCATGGGGCACCAACAGCCCTGAAGGCACCGTGGGCATCGGTGGCCCCAAAGGCATCGATGGGCCTGACAGAGACTTGGGCAATGCCAGCTGTGGGGTTGGCCTCAGAAGAAGGCCCACCAGCCCTGATAGCCCTCCCTCATCCAAGGAATCGGAGACTGGGATGGTCTTCAGATGAGGCAACATCTGTGCCCCCTGGGGCATTGACGGCATCTGGAGTACTGGCATGGGCTGAGTTGGCAGCGCACCGAGGAGCAGATCCAGACACTCTAACAATGGTGCCAGTAGTGATGGAGTGGGCTCTGATGGTGGCCTAGAAGGGCCGGCAGCTCGATGCCTTGTAGGGCTCGGCCAACTGCCAAGCACACCATGCACTCCAACTTCTCCTCGATTGCTGCCGAAGACAGGACAGCTTGAGGCGGCGGTGACCAGGGCCCCCCCCCCCCCCCCCAAGGGAAACTGGTGTCCGGCACCAGAATCAGTGGGGACTGCCTCGAACCTTTGACTTCGATGGAGGGCGATGCCTCCTCAGCATGCAGCCATTTTGGGGGCATCTCAGGCCATGCTGGTGCCTTCTGAGCTTAGACTCATGGGAGGAAGGTGACCAATGTCTATGCTTCCCCGACTTCCCATGGTGCTCGGCCTGATCTTTCCCTAGTACCAAGGGGGTCTGTGATGAACCAGACCTGGAACAAGAAGAAAGAGAAAGACCAGTCCTCAGCACCTAACATGTCCTGGGGATCTGGCATCGGAGAAGATAACCCTGGTCTGGTGGCTACAGATACCTCCTTCCCACGAGGCATTGACGGCCCCGACGCAAAGATTAAGGGATCGGACTTTCTGGGGCCAAACAACTTTTCCCATTTTGTCGAGGCGTACGCAGCAACCCTTTGAGGTCATCTGAGCGCAGAACGCACACCCTCTGATGTCGTGAGACGCCCCTAGGCACAAGATACAGACCTCTTGGGGGTCTGTAATGGACATAGCCAGAGGGCACTGGGGGCATCGGCGAAAGCCCAACACCATATCAAAAAACAACCGAGGAGCAGTCGATGGCCAGTGGCCACCGGGGGATGGCACAGTCGGGAATCGACCGCAAGGAATGGAAGAAGCTTACCGTGGCACCTACTGACAGAGGCTGGGAAAGGATCAAGGGACCCAGTACGTAACAGCAGCGAGAAGAACTTGATTGTGGCAGTTTTCCAACAAAAAACCAGCGTGGGCTCCACATCCGCAAGACGATAGCTCCTCGGAAAAGAAGAGACTGAAGTGGGACCCTGCATGGACCTGTGGATAGTGGCATGCTTGACTAGGCACACTGAGCATGCCCAGTCAAAGTTCTAGAAACTTTGACAAAAGTTTTCCATGCCAGGCTCCATCTGATGATGTCACCCATGTGTGAGGTCTACCATTGTGCTTGTCCTAGGAGAAAGATACTCCTGAATCAGATATCTGTTGGAAAGGATCTCGACACGACAGTGTCTGGAACTCCAAAATTCTCCTGGCTGAACAAATAGCCACAAAGAAAGCCTCTTTAAGAGTCAAGTCCTTAACCGTGGCTTTCTTTAATGGTTCAAACCAAGCTTCACACAATCCTTTAAGGACTAGATTCAGAGTCCAAAACAGACAAATGTTCTGCACCGAAAGACGGAAGTTCTTAACTCTCAAAAGGAACCTTCTAACATCTGGATGTGCAGACAGAGGATACTCTTGCACCTTACCTCAGAGACAATCCAATGTTGCTACCTGATTGAGTTAAAGGCCAGTCCCTTTCTATAGAAAAGCCAAAATATATGACACCATAGCCTGAACAGGCTGAGGCTGCATTCAATCAATAGCAGAACAGGACTCAAAGATCCTCCAAATTCACACATACGTCAAGGATGTAGAAGGTCGCCTAGCCTGCAATGAGGTGGAAATAACCGTTTCGGAATATCCCCATCTCAGTCATCTCCTCTCAGAAGCGAAGCCGTGAGACAGAAGTGAGCCGCCTGACCCAAAATATTGGGCCCTGGTAGAAAAGAGTTGACTGATGTCTGAACCTCAGGGGCCCGTCTATGGTTATGTTGATCAGATCTGGGAAGCATGGTCGATATGGCCACTTTGGAGCTACCAGGATCACATTGCACAGATGTTTCTCTATCCACCATAATCGCTTGTCTACCAGAGGCCAAGGAAAGAAGACAAAGAAGAATCCATCAAATCCATGGCAGCTTCAGAGCTCCAATTCCTTCTGTATTGTGGTCTGTGCAGTGGCTGTAAAAACACAATGCCTTGGTGTTATCTTTGGTTGGGATACCCCCCCATCTTCCATGAATGAGACACATTGCTGCCTCCCACAGCTCCCATTCTCTGGGGTTTAACCTTCTCTAAGAAAATATGCCTGAATGTTGTTCACTCTGGCAATGGGAGACACTGCCAGCCACTCCAAGTGCTGCTCTGCCCAGAGAATAGAGCCACTGCCTGATTCCTGGTTACGCCTTGATAGTTGATGTAGGCCACCATCATGGCATTGTCTGATAGGATCTGTACTGGATAGCTGCGTAACCTTGGCAGACAAGCAAGCAACACGAAATGCACCACTCTCGTCTCTAACCAACTGAAAGACCATAAGGCCTCCCGTTTCAACCACTGGCCTTGCAACGACTTATCTTACCACACCGCCCTCCATTCGTAGAGGCTTGCAACAGTGGTGATTTATTTCCCAATTTGGAGCCTCCAATTCCGACACAAAACGAAATTGGTGTGCGTAAGCCACCATGAAAGACGTCCATGGCTTCCCCTCTAACAGAAGAGAAGATGACATTCTTCCAATAATGGTTTCCAGGGGGATTTAGAAGAGCCCCCTGCAGAGGCCGCATTTGTGCAAATGTCCAATGCATTAATTCAATGTTGATAACATAGGAATCAGGACCTGTAAATAGTCCAGGTCCTGGGTAACGAAAGCTCTAGCAGAAGCTTAATCTGACTGCAATTTCAGCCAATCTCTCTTGTGAGAACACCTCTCTCCGCCAGCATGTTGAACTGAACTTCCAGATTAATCCAGAGTTTCAAAGAAGAAGTTAAATGGCTTGGTTGCTAAGTTCACCACCCCATTCCTAGATACCTCCAAAGCGCATGGTTACTTTTGTACTGATTATTGACAGAGGTCCTCTGATTTCGCACGAATGAGCCAATCGTCCAGATACGATGCATCACACACCCTTCCTTTTGCAATGCGGCTGCCCCCACCACCATCACCTTGGTGAAGATACGTGGAGCTGTCACCAGCCAAAGTGAAGGGGGTCAAAATAAAAAAATGTTCCCTAAGATCATGACCTCAGAAATCTCTGGTGCTCTGGTCTGACGGCTATTATGTGCAGATACACCTCTGTTAAGGTGAGACATGACAAGAACTCTCCCTTATGTACCGCCGCTATGAAAGACCTCATTTTCCAAGTGGAAATGGGGGAAACTTGAGAGCCACATTTACCTTCTTTAAATCTAATATCTCTTGAACTGGATACAGGGGGGAAAAGAAAGAGGTCGCTTAACTTAAAATTTACCTCCAGCCACACTAAGCATGTTGAGGGTTTGAGCCAAACTCAGCAAGACATCTCTGTGAAAAAAAGAAAAAAAAATCTGAGCAAAGTCCAAAGCAGCTCTCAATCATGTGCAATTTCACCCTCTTCAGGAGGTGAGAGAGCCAATTTCCTATCAGAATCTTTCCATGTCTCATGAGCCACATCCCCTTGAACATTATCAGGCCTCCCCTATGGCATTTACCTGCCATAACTGACAAATGGGAGGCCCGAGCACACGATCCCTACATAGTAGGTTGCTTCGCCTTCACTGGGTGCCCCTGCAGAAAGGTCTGTGGGCCCTGGAAACAGTCCACCCAGGAGGAAGATAGATACATACCGGAGCCCACAGGCCCAACATTGCTCTTTCCAACCTCTCTTGGGAAAGTTTCTGCCCTCGGAAACAAGAGAGGAGGAGAAATGACGGTTGCCTCGCCTTCCACTCTACTCCCCTCCAGAGACATTGTAGGCAGAGGGAATGTCCCAACATAGGCAAAAGCTGTAGTAGTCAAATCGCTTTGAGCATCTAAATAGCACTGACAAACAGAGAGAGGACTGAATTATCATCAGATGGCAAGCATCACAGATAGCAAAGGCACTTGGACTTGTTTATCCCCAGCACCTAGCTCTTCTGAACTTCGGCTTTAGGCAGCCTCCTGTGCACGCGTCAGCGCACCTAGGTGTACATGCGTACCTCTCCAGGACGCGTGTAAATACGTTCTCAAAACTAGGTTGAGGTTGTACGCGCTCAATTACCTGCGCAAAAATGCGTTCAAAGTCTAGGTCGCAGAAGTACATGCACAAATCTAAGCCGCAGCCTTATGGGCACAAGTCAATGCAGGTTTTAACACCATCTACTGGAGACAGAAAAATACCGAGGGACTGCAGATAGCACACTGCGTTATATATAGCGTCTTTGTCTCCATCTGCTGGCAGGGATCTGGGTATGTACAGGGAAGTTCTATAAGTTTTACTTGACTTAAAATTGGAGGTAACATATCATGATCCTGCATATAAAGAGAAACCACCCTCACTTTCATAATCATTTGAGGTATCATATGACAATTTGGAATTCCTCTTTGGAGAATCATTTGAGTCTGCAAGCTTAGGACTTCAAGTCATCATTCTGTGGTATGAGATTCACCTATTAAATTCCTTTACACTGGATAGCATCCTGCTGGGGAAGGGGATTTTGCATGTTGTGTATGAACATAACATGTGCACACAAAGTAAGTGGCATAGAACTTGTGTCCACACATTGGAAAGAAAATGGGACATCAAAAATTTTTTTAAAAACCTCATAAAACAGATACATTTCTTCCCCTAATTATAGCACACAGCCCTCAAAAGTTTAATGTTGCTGTTGGCTTTCTTGAAGCTTACATGCATTACTTTACCAGTTTGACTAGTGGTATCTATCAGAAGTCAAATGTGCACCAAAGAGTACATTAATACACATTGCAACTATGATATTAACACAAACAGGAATGAGATTGCTCCTTGGATAGTTGAAATCTTTAGCATTATGTACCCCAGGGAAAGCAAATGATTACAGAACATATTAGAGCAGCAAGCTGCAAGAAAGGCATCACAGCAGATTTAAATAGCACATTTCCATTCAAATAAAATTCACAAAACAGCAATGCATACAAAGCATGGGAAAAACGCTTACTAAAAAGGTATGCATGTTTTAGTGGATTTCGAAAAAAACTAGGTAGGATTCCTGCATTACTTTAAAAATGTAGACAAATAAAAAAAAAAAAAAAACAAACCTAAGAAGATTAGTTATGCCAGTGCCTTTGGCTCCATAACAGTAAAATATATCATAGCAGTATGATAAATGTTGGCAAAATGGACTAAATGGGTCAAGCCAGTCTGCTCAGTTTCCTCTGCCTATACTACTCTAGCAGAGGCCATCTCCCAGTTGTTAGCGTACAAGTTTGACCACCTAATAGTCTTCTAGCTTTGGCCACCACATTTCTTTTACCCCCTACCCATTGTGCTATGCATATTTCCCAGCTGTCAGCTGTACACAAGCTTGACAACCTGCTCCTCCCCAGTTGGGAAGCAATTTAGTAGCTGTTCCCTAACAGGACACCTCAGTAAGACAGAAATCAACACACTAAATTGCCAACCAATGGCACAATAGTACCTTAAAATCCCAAAATGTGTGTCCAGGGAATCTTCTTTGGTTCCCAAACATGTCCCCTACCTTTGCAGTCATATCTTTCATCTTCCTTGTAATTAAATCCTTCAGAGATGGAGAAAAGAAACACCACCGAAGTTCTTTATTAGAAAGGTTCTTCTCCAGCTATTAGAAAACCGGAGTGGGCCATGTCTGCTCGATTTAAACTTTTAACTCTGAATAAAGTACACCACAGACAGTCACATCAGCAGACTTTCCATGCACGCAAATTGTTTAATCAATGTTATTAATAAAAAGGGGTTATGATAGGATGTTAAATGAACAAGTTAAAGATAGAATGCAATAAGAATGTAAACTGTGAACAAACCATTAGACAGACACCTATCTTATTCAATCACAATTGAAAATTTAAAGGAATCAGTTGCTGTACAATAAATGTTTACTTTCCTTTTGTAATTGGCCCAATATCTTCCTCCTGCCTTTTGAACTTCCAGCTCAGTTGGGATGTGCCCCAAAAACAGCTTCACTCATAGCTACCCAGGGATCGTCTCCCCCATTTGTAATCTCTCCTCCCCAATCCAATCATTGCTAAACTGCTCAGCAGACTGCAGCGCCCTTCAGCAGCTCAGACCCACCAAAACTGAGCTCTGCTATATGAGAGACAGAGAATCAGTTCCTACCTTGAGTCATCCGCTCCCGGGGCAGGCCGGGGAGTGCCAGTCATCGTGCGACAGCAGCCTATGACTGGCCCCTGGCTGAGGACTGTCACTGCAATGACTGGGCTAGGGAAATTTGTGAACTGGCACAGGAAATAAAAGAGGGAAAACATTTTAAGAAGGAGTGATTGATGGCACATGGCAGCCAAACAGTAGCCAGTTCAGACTGAACTGGAAGCCTAAAAGAACAGGAGGGAACTGTCTGGTCCCTAAATCCGGTACACATGCAACCCGAATCCCGCCTGTGTCATTGTTGTGACCGGGACGTTGGCTCCCTCCCTTCCATTTTCCTTCCTGTCCAGGGCTGCAGCAAAATCTTTACTCTTTTTTAACAACAGAGATGGCCCCAAAAAATGATCAGCAAGGAATACATGAGTAGCTTTAGCAGGTGTAAGTGCACAAATCTTACCTTCCTCCCCAGCTTGGGCTTTTGAAGGCATCCTGTTCATAGCTCTTTGAGCATGAGGGGGAACTTTGGCTTTGCTGGTCTGTTTAGAAATTAGCTTTATGGGGATTCTTCTGCGCACATCCAGACCACCCAGTGCCCCCGAGCTGTTGGTGCCTTGCAAATCATTGTCTATTAAAAAGAGAAGAGACAGCTCTTAATGTCTCACCAGCATGGCTGATGTCAACAGATGTCAAAGCAAGTTAGCACAGGTGAAAACAGATGAAAAAAAAAAGTATGATCAATGTTTCACTGCTGTCCATATCTGATGTTGGATAGCTGATTTCTACCATACTGGTGACAGAAATACTACTATATATATTGTACATATTACAGCCATTTATTGATATTTAAGACTTCTATTTTTAGGTGCTAATTCTCCTCCTAGTAAAGGGTTTTTGAGGGCACAAAAAAAAAATTCACAAACTTAAGCACTGATTACATTCATTAACCTAAATTTCTTTCAATAACCTGAAAAAATTCTTTCCATAGGCTTTTCAAATAAAGTAAACCTAACACTGCAGGAATTTTACAAATCAATTTTTTGAAAGTATTTTAGTAAAACATTGTTGAAAGTTTCAAAATACATTAATCATCTTTCCTTAGCTATGCTCTTTTCAAAAACTCCTTCGCAGTACAAGTCCTTTTCTAAAGAACATTACAGGTTTTTCCGCCAAACCAGCACAATCCAGGGGGCCGATGTAATAAAGCTGGGCAATACCTGCTGCGGGTTTTTGCATGGGCAATTACTTATGGTTTTCCACGCGCATATGTAATAAACAGGTTTAGCGCAGAAAAAAAAAAAACAAAAACATGCGCACATATCCGTGCAATAACCCGCAGCAGGTTTTACATTAAGTGTATGCAAATTGCATGTAAAGGAGGTCATTATCTATCCACAGGCTATGCAGGGAGCCACAGTAGCAGGGAGATCGGTTGGTGCAGGGTATTTTTAGTGCCTGTGTCAGGGCAAAAGTAAGTGAAAGTGCTGCTGCGGCTCTGGACAATGCTGGTGCTTGTCTGTAGCCCCCCACAGATCTCCGGCCTATCCATCCTGCCTCCTGCTCTCTCGGCAGGGCTGATCCATGCTGAGCAGTCCTGAGCGCACGACGAGGAAAAGGCTGTACAGACACACAACCACACTAATGCCAGGAATGAAGTATAGGGGCCGACAGAAGATGAAACTATTTTTGAATAATGTGGGAAAAATGTAAATCAGCCATAAGTTAGAAATACCCCTCGCGAGTCGGCAACATTTTTCAATTGCGCCTATTTATAGTGCGGGTTTTTTTCCGTGGCTTTCTGCATCTGGGCTTTTATGCGGGTATTAGTGCGTCTTTGGTCTTGCTCACATTTTTTGCATATATCTAATTTGCATCCCTTCCTCTTATATTACCTCCTGGTGAGGAGCCTGTTTTTGCCGCACACACAAATAAATATATGCACAGAAAATGTGACGATTTCAGCATATGCTTTATTACATCGGTCTCCAGGTAAGGAACACTCCCTTCAGAAGAGACCTCTTTTAGAAGTCAAGATAAAAAGGATGCACAAACACAACATAAGAACATAAGAAATTGCCATGCTGGGACAGACCAAGGGTCCATCAAGCCCAGCATCCTGTTTCCAACAGAGGCCAAAAACCAGGCCACAAGAACCTGGCAATTACCCCAAACACTAAGAAGAACCCATGCTACTGATGCAATTAATAGCAGTGGCTATTCCCCTAAGTATATATGATTAATAGCCATTAAGGACTTCTCCTCCAAGAACTTATCCAAACCTTTTTTGAACCCAGCTACACTAACTGCACTAACTACCTTCTCTGGCAACCAATTCCAGAGCTTTATTGTGCGTTGAGTGAAAAAGAATTTTCTCCGATTAGTCTTAAATGTGTTACTTGCTAACTTCATGAATGCCCCCTAGTCCTTCTATTATTCGAAAGTGTAAATAACCGAGTCACATCTACTCGTTCAAGACCTCTCATGATCTTAAAGACCTCTATCATATCCCCCCTCAGCCGTCTCTTCTCCAAGCTGAACAGCCCTAACCTCTTCAGCCTTTCCTCATAGGGGAGCTGTTCCATCCCCTTTATCATTTTGGTTGCCCTTCTCTGTACCTTCTCCATCGCAACTATATTTTTTTTGAGATGCGGCGACCAGAATTGTACACAGTATTCAAGGTGCGGTCTCACCATGGAGCGATACAGAGGCATTATGACATTTTCCATTCTATTAACCATTCCCTTCCTAATAATTCCTAACATTCTATTTGCTTTTTTGACTGCTGCAGCACACTGAGCCGACGATTTTAAAGTATTATCCACTATGATGCCTAGATGGAACCTAACATCGTGTAACTACAGCAAGGGTTATTTTTCCCTATGTGCAACACCTTGCACTTGTCCACATTAAATTTCATCTGCCATTTGGATGCCCAATCTTCCAGTCTTGCAAGGTCCTCCTGTAATGTATCACAGTCTGCCTGTGATTTAACTACTCTGAATAATTTTGTATCATCCGCAAATTTGATAACCTCACTTGTATTCCTTTCCAGATCATTTATATATATATTGAAAAGCACCAGTCCCAATACAGATCCCTGAGGTACTCCACTGTTTACCCTTTTCCACTGAGAATATTGACCATTTAATCCTACTCTCTGTTTCCTGTCTTTTAACCAGTTTGTAATCCACGAAAGGACATCGCCTCCTTTCCCATGACTTTTTAGTTTTCGCAGAAGCCTCTCATGAGAGACTTTGTCAAACGCCTTCTGAAAATCCAAATACACTACATCTACCGGTTCACCTTTATCCACATGTTTATTAACCCCTTCAAAAAAATGAAGCAGATTTGTTAGGCAAGACTTCCCTTGGGTAAATCCATGTTGACTATGTCCCATTAAATCATGTCTTTCTATATGCTCTACAATTTTGATCTTGAGAATAGTTTCCACTATTTTTCCCGGCACTGAAGTCAGGCTCACTGGTCTATAATTACCCGGATCGCCCCTGGAGCCTTTTTTAAATATTGGGGTTACATTGGCCACCCTCCAGTCTTCAGGTACAATGGATGATTTTAATGATAGGTTACAAATTTTAGCTAATAGATCAGAAATTTCATTTTTTAGTTCCTTCAGAACCCTAGGATGCATACCATCCGGTCCAGGTGATTTGCTACTCTTTAGTTTGTCAATCTGGCCTACTACATCTTCCAGGTTCACAGTGATTTCGTTCAGTTCGTCTGAGTCATCACCCCTGAAAACCATCTCCGGAACTGGTATCTCCCCAACATCCTCATTAGTAAACACGGAGGCAAAAAATTCATTTAGTCTTTCTGCAATGGCCTTATCTTCCCTAAGAGCCCCTTTAACCCCTCTGTCATCTAATGGTCCAACCGACTCCCTCACAGGTTTCTTGCTTTGGATATATTTTAAAAAGTTTTTATTATGAGTTTTTGCCTCTATGGCCAACTTCATTTCAAATTCTCTCTTCGCCTGTCTTATCAATGTTTTACACTTACCTTGACAATGCTTATGTTTTATCCTATTTTCTTCAGATGGATCCTTCTTCCAATTTTTGAAGGATTATTTTTGGCTAAAATAGCCTCTTTCACCTCACCTTTTAACCATGACGGTAATCGTTTTGCCTTCCTTCCACCTTTCTTAATGTGCGGAATACATATGGACTGCGCCTCTAGGATTGTATTTTTAAACAATGTCCAAGCCTGTTGACACTTTTAACCTTTGCAGCTGCACCTTTCAGTTTTTTTCTAACTATTTTCCTCATTTTATCAAAGTTTCCCTTTTTAAAATTTAGTGTTAGAGCTGCAGATTTACTTATTGTCCCCCTTCCAGTTATTAGTTTAAATTTGATCATGTTATGATCACTGTTGCCAAGTGGCCCCACCACCGTTACTTCTTTCACCAAATCTTGCGTTCCACTAAGAATTAAATCTAAAATAGCTCCCTCTCTTGTAGGTTCCTGAACCAATTGCTCCATGAAGCAGTCATTTATTACATCCAGGAACTTTATGTCTCTAGCAAGTCCTGATGTTACATTTACCCAGTCAATATTGGGGTAATTGAAATCTCCCATTATTATTGCACTGCCAAATTGGTTTGCTTCCCTGATTTCTCTTAGCATTTCATCATCTGTCTGACCATTTTGTCACAAATGCAGAAAACCTAGTCAATTCTTTAACAATGATCCTTAGAGGGAAAGAATACCAGCTGAACAACTTGCTCTGACAGGCACAGAATAGGACATTGAATAAGGACTGTAAGATCCATCTAGTCTGCCTGATTTACTTCTTGGTACAGATATTGTAATCCCCATTTGATCTCTGGGCTTTCCTTCATTTCTCTACCACAAAAAAAAAATATTCTGTGCTTATTCCAGGCTTTCTTCAATTCAGTTAGATTTTTTTTTTCCTTCTGCCACCTCCCCTAGGAAATTGCTCTATGCATCCACAACAAAGTAGCATAGCACACGATGGCAAATAAAGACCTAACTGGCTCATCCAATTTGTCCAGTTATTCTAGTCTACACTGCCAATGATATTTGTCAGCTACCAGCTTCAGAAGATTGACTACTTGTAAGATATTGGTCCTTATCCAAGAAATTTTTAAAACTGCTCCTGGATTTAAGAAACTGAACTATCAAAAAAAAGCTAGATACCCAACAGAAGCATTAGCAGGTAGGCTCACATGCTGTACAGTCTGGCAGAGTGCCCTCTGCAACTCACGGCAGATTGTTAGAAATTGGAATACAACACAGAGAGAAAGACTGTTCCAACACCAAATACTTTTTATAAATAAAGGGGACACTACACCAATTATTTGTTAAAGTGTACAATCAATAACAATCTCAAATATATCTTTTATATGACTATATTAATTCACATAACTAAATGTTTCACAACTTTATTTATTCATACATAACATCTACATAATACAAAAGTTACCACCACATTAGCTCATATAAATATTTATCTTGTGGACATGCCAGCAATCTTCATAGACATTTTCTTAAAATATAACCCCCATACATTCTCCCTTCATTCATACAACACACACTCCCCACCCACCCAGCATAAAATACCTACGTGCACCTTCTATACTTCCAGAAGATTCAATATTAATTGACCCTAAATAATTTCCTCCACTTGTTCTGATGGTGAAATTCCTCTTCTCAAATATCTGGGATCTTCTCTCCTTACTTATTTCAAAAAAATACACATCTTCTCCATGCTTGCTGGAAACCATTTTTTTTTCCAGAATTACCAATTCTTCTCCATACTCGCACAAACTCCTTTTCCAATGCTCCCTACAAGGTCCCTTGTTTCGCATAAGCTTCCTCAGGGGATAACTTGCACTCCCAGATCAATTCTATATTGACATCTCCAAGCTCCTAGAACACCTCAATACACAAAAATAGTATAATTAAAATATATGCAACACATCCAAAAGTGATTCAATATCTATATCTCCACCTCACTTCCTCCAATCCTACCACTGTCTGTTCATGTCCACCACTGCTATTTTATGGTGACCCTACAACAAGAAACTAAGCATATTGTCCTAATATTCAAATCCTCTCAATTAATATATCTTACTCATAATTTCTATCCAACCTTAAAATTCCTTATATTTTCTTTCTCCTTATCTTCAAACCATGAAAAATCTCCACCCGATTCTGACCACAGTAGATGCTGGATTCACGTGTACATGTTAAAAAAAAAGGTACACACGTTACATCAAAAATCTATACTCAATACCTTACCACATATCTCTAGCTAACATAACTCAGCGCAAAATCTTACCTTCAATGGCATACCATCGCTACTGAGAATTCTTCAAATCACATATCGGGATCCAAACCGATTAATAACGGCTCCATAACCAAGGCGTCTTTCTCCCTCCTAAATTAGCATCCCATATAACTCAACCCCACCTCATATCGTCAAATACGCAGCCAATCATCCCGACTCATTCACCACACACGTCATCACAATCAGCACCATAGCCCAAACCATACGCAATCCCCTGCATACACCTCACAACAATCATACAGACTCATTCACAACACACGTCATCACAATCAACATAACCCAAGCCATACTCAACCAACTTCATACCACAGACACCCAACCAACCTCACAATGCCTCAACCATACGCTCATACACAATTCAGATACCCCCACAATATCACATCAACATATATATCCTTTCAAAAAGCCACAACCCAATCTCTCCCAACACAAAACTCTACATGCAACAAAAAAAATCACTGTCTCATACTAAATACAATGCCACACCCAATCTGTCACAAACTCAATCCTCTCAACACAATACCAAAACACTACACACATCTTTCCATCATATACCAACCCCATACATTATATATATATATATATATATATATATATATATACACACACACACACATACATATATACACACACACCCACACCATTCATACCAAATATACCCCTCCCCCATCTAGACACTTCATATCAATATCCATACCGAAATGCCAAAATATATCCTATCTGTAAAATGCCTCCCAATCAACACCATTATTCAATCCATACGGTTATACCGAGCCCCACCAAAAGATGAATTTCTGCTCCAATTTCCACAGCAGAAATACCATAGAAATGAAAAAGATTATACAACTGGTTATGTATATGTATGGATGCAGGCGAATCGTAAAAGTAATAAAGGCAGAAATGATTTTATCCTCCTCCGATGACTCATCGGATGAGGGTAAAGGGATGTATATACAAAAGGAAAGTGGGAGAAAAGTGGAGTTTGTGAGGGATCAGAATAATGATGATCAGTTATGTGGTATTGAGAGAGATGACCGGATGCCTTTTTTAGGGGGCAAAGGGCGCAGGGGGCAGAAAGAATGCTGGGGATGGGCTCAGAGTGAGAAAAATGGGTGGGTAAAAGAACCTACAGCCTGCTAGGAACTAACTGATACCGATGCAAACTGAACTAGAGCCAGCAGCAGAGAGACTGGTAGGAAAGGGGAGAGAAGTAAACAAAAGAATCTGTTCACTGTAAAATCTATGTGGATTTCAACTGGTTATAACTATTGTCATACCTGCCTCAAATGCTAGTGAATGCACATTCACTCTAATTTCACTACTGCTTTTATTCACACTATGAGAATGTTGAAGAGCATCACATTAAATGGATGTGATTGAAATTAGAATCAAAACACAAAAGCAAAAGAACCTTAGATACAAAGAAAATAAGAACACAATTGTACTATCATTTCCCCCAAATGATGCAATTCTAAAAATTAGCTTTTGCCAACCTCTTCTCAAACTAATCTTTCCCTTTCCTCCATGAGCAGAACCATCTTCCACCTGAGATGGAGGGTCCCCTTTGCAGCCTCCTGCAGATTCTTCTCCTCTTTCACTTTGAAAGGACAGTATGATGTGGTTCAGTTTTCCGATTATCAACTGGATATTCTTTTGTTGCTAGGCAGCTTGCTGCAGTTCTGATTCTGGTCACACGCAGTTAAATATTTACAACTTTCTTGGCCAAAAGTTAGTTTTGAGGAAGACAAAGACATATCCCCCCCCCAAAAAAAACCAAAACCTAACAAACTTGTTTCTTTTCAACAAGGGGCTAGGATTTAAATGCAGAATTACTACATTATGCAATACTATTTCCAATGAATAAACTACATCCAAATGTCAAAGGTTACATATCTATTTTGTAATTCTGGAGACCTAAAATAGTCTTTACCAGTCACCAGAAGCCTGAGAACAGCATCCTAGATATAACATACATGAAGGACCCAATATTCAATAAGACGGTGAGCAAATAAGCTATTTGGCTAATAAACTGTATAACTTGCCCTGGATATTCAAT
The DNA here is from genome assembly GCF_901001135.1 of Rhinatrema bivittatum. Lineage (NCBI taxonomy): Eukaryota > Metazoa > Chordata > Amphibia > Gymnophiona > Rhinatrematidae > Rhinatrema > Rhinatrema bivittatum. Next base: position 54,660,916 of record NC_042623.1, read on the forward strand.
GGGATAAATGTCCCACTGATTATTCCCGATTAAAGTTATCCTGAGAACTTTTGCCAATAACTTTAAACCTAGTTGGCCAGATTTTGAATAATGCCGGTTATAAAGTTAGCCTGCTATAGTTAGCCTGTTAAATGACGAAGAGGAATTAAAAAAAAACAAACAAACAAAAAAAAACTTGCGCTAACATATCCCCTTCATCCTCCCTCCTACCCAATGCCCAAATGCTTGGCCCTGCTGGGTCGAGCCTGCAGCATCTCCCAAACCCCATTTATCTGACATGAAAATATAATCCCTGCAGTCAGTCTCAATCCCCCTCTTCTGGTCCCATTGACATTATATAGAATTATAAGCTCCAGATTCTCGACCTTCCACCCACCCAAACCAACACCCTCTCGGTACCTAAATGCTCTTTATTCTTTATCCGGATCGTGGTAGCGCCCTACCGCAACCTGGGCCCGGTGCTTCTAGGGTTCCTAAGTGCCTCTGCTGGAAGTATACACTTCCAATGTTAGTGCTTAACAACCCCAGAAGCACTGGGACTGGGTTGTGGTAGGGCGCTACCACGATCCGGATAAAGAATAAAGAGCATTTAGGGGTATGGGGCCCTGGAGCAGAGAGCAAAGGGGGAGACTAGGACCTGCAGCAGTGATTATATTTTCATATCAGATGGAGAGGGTCTGGGGGGTGCCACAGGATCAGTCCAACAGGGCCGAGCATTTGGATATTGAGTGGGAGGGAAAAGGGAAGACATGTTAAGGCTAGTAGGCCTGCAAGTTTTTGGGTTTTTTTTTTTAATTATTCCTCTATTCACCACTTAACTGGTTGTAGTCAAAAGAATATAGCTGGTTAAGTCTAAAGTTATCTGGGAAGAGGTTTAGACCTGTTCTCGGGCATGTCTATAATTAGGCAAAGAATTTAATCAGGCTAACCCTTACTATCAGAGAGTTAGCCAAATAAGTTATTTGCCTAACTCTGCCCCAGCCTGGAATGCTCCCAACATGCTCCTTTCTTATTCGGACCACTTTCAGCTGGACATGAAAGTAGAGTTGCTTACCTGTAACAGGTGTTCTCCTAGGACAGCAGGAATTTAGTCCTCACATGTTGGTGACGACATTAGATGGAGCCCGGCACTGAAAACATTTGTCAATTTCTAGAAACTGACTGGCATACTGAGCATACCCAGCATGCCACTATCCGCACGTCCATGCAGGGTTCCTCTTCAGTTTCCTAACACAGAATTCACGAGTGAAAAACAAAACTCAGGAGAACCCAACTCAGAGTGGTGGGCGGGTTTCCTGAGGACTAACATCCTGCTGTCCTCGGAGAACACCTGTTACAGGTAAACAACTCTGATTTCTCCTAGGACAAGCAGAATGGTAGTCCTCACATGTGGGTGAGTACCAAGCTACAGGCTGCTCCTGGATACAATGACCAACAGTACCTGACTGGATGCCAATGGGTACAAGAAACTACTGTGTTGTTGGAAACAGAGGGAGGCAGCATCAAGCCTAAACAATGGGCCCTAGGCAGGGAGAGCTGGGTTTAAGGCTGGAAGAGAATGCGAAGGACAGATTGGCCAAAGCTACTATCATGCCAACCACCCTTGTCCAAACAGTGGTGGGTAGCGAACATGTGTAGGGAACTTCACCTTGCAGCCCTGCTGATTTTGGCAATGGGAACTGCCTGCAAGTGGGCTACCAACACTGCCATAGCTCTCACAAAGTGAGCTTTGACACTGCCTCCAAGCTGAAGGCCCGCCTGCGCATAGCAGGGGATACAATCCGTCAGCCAGTTTGACAGTTTGCTTGCCCACCGCAACTCCCAATCTATGTCTATCAAAAGATATGAAGAGCTGTGTGGACTACCTGTGGCCTACTGTGCATTCTGGATAGAAAGCAAAGCCTGTTCGCCCTGGGGTGAATGAGACCTCAGAAAAAAAGTAGGCAGAATAATTGACTGAGGTGAAAATCAGTCACCACCTTAGGCAGGCACTTAAGATGCGTATGCAAAACCATCCTATCATGGAAGAATTTTGTGTAGGGTGGATACGTCACCAAAGCCTGAAGCTTACGAACCCTGTGCGCCGAAGTGACTACCACCAGGAAGAGAACCTTCCAGGTCAGGAACTTCAGATCGCAGGAGCACAGAGGCTAGAAAGGATCACATATGAGCCGCGCTAATACCATATTGAGGTCCCAGGACACAAAGGGAGGCTGGAGGGGAGGCTTCAACTCCCTATTATGGGCTGCACAGAGATGGACATACTACCAATATCCTGATGGTAAGTGTTGATGGCACTCAGGTGTACTGACTGAATTGGTTTTCAATCCAGCTTCCGAGAGGTGCCACAAATAGTCCAGCAACTTCGGAGTGAGACAAGCAAATGGATCTAAGCCATGACCCTCACACCAAATGAAGAACCTCTTCCACTTCAGACTGTAAGACTTTCTGGTGGAAGGGTTCCTGGAAGCTACCAGCACCCGAGACACGTCAGATAGGTCAAGGGACCACAGAGGACTAGCCTCAACATCCAGGCCTGGTCCTTCCCCAGCACAAAGGAAGGTGAAGATCCTGATGTTTTGGAATGTGAGCACACCGAAGATGGCTTATCTCCACCTCCTCTCTCTTGAGAAGGTCCCGATGAAGTGGAAAGGGACGGAGTATCTAACGGCTCCCTGCGGCCTCCCGGTGTTGATGCTCCTGACGCTGGAGTAGATGGATCAGACTTTTTGTATCCAAAAAGCTTCTCCATCTTAACCAGCCTGGCGCGACGGCTTTTGAGGGTCAACTGATCGCAGAGCGCACCCACCCCTGGATGCTGTGCGATGCCCCCAGGTAGAGGATACAAACCTCTTACTGATCAGTGACAGACATGATCCACGGGCACTAGGGGCACCGTCAAAAACCGGATGACGCCATAAAAAACAACCAGTGAGCAGTGATGGCCGGCAGCCACTGGATAGCGACACTCTGGGAATCGACACAAGGAAGAATTTTAAACCTATTGTGCCATGGGAAGGACAGACTGGTGAAGAGGTACCCAGCATAGAAACAACTGAAAATCGACTGGAAAATCTTTTAAAAAATGGAAAGAAGAGCAGAGCTCCACTACCGCGAGGCAAACACTTCGTGGAAAAAAAAAAGACTGAAGAGGGACCCTGCATGGACACATGATAGTGGTATGCTGGGCATGCTCAGTGTGTCTGTCAGAGTTTCTAGAAACTGACAAAAGTTTTCCGTGCCAGGCTACATCTGATGATGTCAACCACATGGGAGGACTAACATCCTGCTGTCCTAGGAGAAATAGGAATATTCAAAGCTAGCCAGTTAGATGGATTCCTCACAAGTTATCCATTTAACTGGCTTTCAATATTGACCTGAAGAGTCTATCCAGCATGTTCATGTATGTTATTGTTCTCCATCCCTGTGGATCCGTCCTATGGTAGGAACTGTCAGACTCTCTGTTGCAAGGCTCCTAGCTAAACAGTAACTTCATGACGGGCTTCTAAAAATAACCCATAAAAATAAGAATTAAAACTGGAGATGTTAAATATTGCAACTAAAAATGACTTACCTGTTGGGGAAGTATTCAAATTTTTGGTCAGCTATACTGAAATTGTAATTTGTAAAGAAAAACATTACACTTGGAAAAAGAACTGTAGTTAATTTATCAAGTACATCTTATAGGATGAGTGTGTCCCCCAATGAGTTACAGAATTAAGTTGGCAACCTATCAGTTCAAGTCCTACCTCACAGCCTCAGATACTCATGAGGACCTTAGCAAGCTACTTACTTCCTATGCCTCAAGTACCAACTTACGGGCCGATACAGTTAGCTCGCGTTTGGCCACGCGTTTTCGACGTGCTATTACTCCTTACTGTAACTTACCCCCCCGAAACTAATAGCGCCCGCAACATGTAAATGCATGTTGATGGGCCTATTAGTCATTCCCGCGCGATCCAGAAAGTAAAGTGTACAGCCAAGCCGCACATTTTACTTTCAGAAATTAACACCTGCCAAGGCAGGCGTTAATTTCAGCCAGCACCGGGGAAGTGTACAGAAAAGCAGAAAAAACTGTTTTTCTGTACCCCCTCAGACTTAATATCATAGCGATATTAAGTTGGAGGCCCCAAAAGTAAAAAAAAATAATTTAAAAAAATGTAAAATCTGCCCGCGGGTTGGAAGACAGACACTCAAATTTGCCAGCATCCGTTTTCCGAACCCGTGGCTGTCAGCGGGCACAAGAACAGACGCCGGAAAAATTGGAGCGTCTGCTGTCAAACCCGCTGACAGCCGCCGCTTCTGTTAAAAAGGAGGCTCTAGGGACGTGCTAGTGTCCCTAGTGCCTCCTTTTACTACGGGCCTTCATTTATATATATATATATTTTTTTTTTTACTGAATCACGCGTCCGGGAGAGTGGGCGCTCGCCGGCTCTCCCGCGGGTTTTTCTGTTATCAGCCTGTTAGATATTAAGCTCTTTGAGCAGGAATTCATGGTATCTGCATGTGTATATACTATACAGCAGAGTAGACTATTTAAAAATACAAATTATATGAGAGTGCTTTTCACAATCTTCAGCAAAATGCAGTATTTGTACATAATTGATAAGTACCTCCTTCTCTTTGATGCTAAGGCTCTCTCTGACATGATTATTTCAAGAAAAAGGGCATGTGCTTACTATGCTGATGCCAAGTGCACCATTCAGAAATTTGAGAAAATGTAAAATGATGCAAACAGAGATAAAATGTATCCTAACACAGAATAAAAGATATCGAAAACCACTTCAGCAAGATATGCAAATTTTAGCAAATAAATAAATAAAAAATCCTGCAAGCTGACCTAAGAACATAAGAAAATGCCATACTGGGTCAGACTAAGGGTCCATCAAGCCCAGCATCCTGTTTCCAACAGTGGCCAATCCAGGCCATAAGAACCTGGCAAGTACCCAAAAACTAAGTCTATCCCATGTTACCATTGCTAATGGCAGTGGCTATTCTCTAAGTGAACTTAATAGCGGGTAATGGACTTCTCCTCCAAGAACTTATCCAATCCTTTTTTAAACACAGCTATACTAACTGCACTAACCACATCCTCTGGCAACAAATTCCAGAGTTTAATTGTGCGTTGAGTAAAAAAGAACTTTCTCCGATTAGTTTTAAGTGTGCCCCATGCTAACTTCATGGAGTGCCCCCTAGTCTTTCTACTATCCGAAAGAGTAAATAACCGATTCTCATCTACCCGTTCTAGACCTCTCATGATTTTAAACACCTCTATCATATCCCCCCCTCAGTCGTCTCTTCTCCAAGCTGAAAAGTCCTAACCTCTTTAGTCTTTCCTCATAGGGGAGTTGTTCCATTCCCCTTATCATTTTGGTAGCCCTTCTCTGTACCTTCTCCATCGCAATTATATCTTTTTTGAGATGCGGCGACCAGAATTGTACACAGTATTCAAGGTGTGGTCTCACCATGGAGCGATACAGAGGTGTTATGACATTTTCCGTTTTATTCACCATTCCCTTTCTAATAATTCCCAACATTCTGTTTGCTTTTTTGACTGCCGCAGCACACTGTCCCGACGATTTCAATGTGTTATCCACTATGACACCTAGATCTCTTTCTTGGGTTGTAGCACCTAATATGGAACCCAACATTGTGTAATTATAGCATGGGTTATATTTCCCTATATGCATCACCTTGCACTTATCCACATTAAATTTCATCTGCCATTTGGGTGCCCAATTTTCCAATCTCACAAGGTCTTCCTGCAATTTATCACAATCTGCTTGTGATTTAACTACTCTGAACAATTTTGTGTCATCTGCAAATTTGATCTCACTCGTCGTATTTCTTTCCAGATCATTTATAAATATATTGAAAAGTAAGGGTCCCAATACAGATCCCTGAGGCACTCCACTGTCCACTCCCTTCCACTGAGAAAATTGCCCATTTAATCCTACTCTCTGTTTCCTGTCTTTTAGCCAGTTTACAATCCACGAAAGGACATCGCCACCTATCCCATGACTTTTTACTTTTCCTAGAAGCCTCTCATAAGGAACTTTGTCAAACGCCTTCTGAAAATCCAAGTATACTATATCTACCAGTTCACCTTTATCCACATGTTTATTAACTCCTTCAAAAAAGTGAAGCAGATTTGTGAGGCAAGACTTGCCCTGGGTAAAGCCATGCTGACTTTGTTCCATTAGACTTCCTAATTACTAGGTATCCTTTATTTATGGACACTGTACTAAGTAACTGGACACTGTACTAAGTAACTGGACAACTATCTTTGAGTTCAAAAATTCACTTTATTTCTTATATATATTTAGCATTGTTAATATTTATTTCTACTTTAAACAGTTATACTGCTTATAGTAAATATAATTCTTTATTTATTACCAGTTAAACTATTATTTTTATTTATTTTTCACTATGTTTAATTGTCATCCATTTATACTGTTCCATATGTTCTACGGTTCCATGTAAAGCTCCACTCTCTGTTGAGCAGTTCTTTGTTTTATGTAAACCGGAGTGATTTGTAGTCCCTACAAGAACTTCGGTATATAAAAATTAAAAATAAATAAATAAATAAATTAAACCATGTCTTTCTATATGTTCTGTGATTTTGATGTTTAGAACACTTTCTACTATTTTTCCTGGCACTGAAGTCAGGCTAACCGGTCTGTAGTTTCCCGGATCGCCCCTGGAGCCCTTCTTAAATATTGGGGTTACATTTGCTATCCTCCAGTCTTCAGGTACAATGGATGATTTTAATGATAAGTTACAAATTTTTACTAATAGGTCTGAAATTTCATTTTTAGTTCCTTCAGAACTCTGGGGTGTATACCATCTGGTCCAGGTGATTTACTACTCTTCAGTTTGTCAATCAGGCCTACCACATCTTCTAGGTTCACCGTGATTTGATTCAGTCCATCTGAATCATTACCCATGAAAACCTTCTCCATTACGGGTACCTCCCCAACATCCTCTTCAGTAAACACCGAAGCAAAGAAATCATTTAATCTTTCCGCGATGGCCTTATCTTCTCTAAGTGCCCCTTTAACCCCTCGATCATCTAACGGTCCAACTGACTCCCTCACAGCCTTTCTGCTTCGGATATATTTTTAAAAGTTTTTATTTATTTATTTAGGACTCTTATATACCGATATTCTTGTAACAAGTTACAAATCTATTCGATTTACATTTAACCATAGAATTTGCACGAACAAGGCATTACATTAAATCAAGGAAGCTTGAACTTGGATCCAGTCACACTGGAGATGGTGCAAGAAATAAATAGGGAGAAACTAGCCGATTCTTAAACTAAAGGGAAACTGGCCCGGTGTCTGGGTGGGACACCATGCCCCTTGTATATTATAAACATTTGTTGGAAAAAAGGCTGATTTAAGCATCAAAGTCAGCGGTGTTTAATTCTGGTGCGGAAGACTCCCAGATTCTATGGTGATAAATAGGAGGCTCTACTGTTCTACTGAGTCAGGGAATGCTTGGATGTGAGTATTTGCCTCTACAGCCAATTTCTTTTCAAATTCTCTCTTAGCCTGTCTTATCAATGTCTTACATTTAACTTGCCAATGTTTATGCTTTATCCTATTTTCTTCTGTTGGATCCTTCTTCCAATTTTTGAATGAAGATCTTTTGGCTAAAATAGCTTCTTTCACCTCCCCTTTTAACCATGCCGGTAATCGTTTTGCCTTCTTTCCACCTTTCTTAATGTGTGGAATACATCTGGACTGTGCTTCTAGGATGGTATTTTTTAACAATGACCACGCCTCTTGGACATTTTTTACTTTTGTAGATGCTCCTTTCAGTTTTTTTCTAACAATTTTTCTCATTTTATCAAAGTTTCCCTTTTGAAAGTTTAGCACGAGAGCCTTGGATTTGCACACTGTTCCTCTTCCAGTCATTAAATCAAATTTGATCATATTATGATCACTATTGCCAAGCGGCCCCACCACCGTTACCTCTCTCACCAAGTCCTGTGCTCCACTGAGAATTAGATCTAAAATTGCTCCCTCTCGTCTGTTCCTGAACCAATTGCTCCATAAAGCTATCATTTATTCCATCCAGGAATGTTATCTCTCTAGCGTGACCCGACGATACATTTACCCAGTCTATATTGGGGTAATTGAAGTCTCGCAGAAACCACAAGTGCAGGCACACAGTTCAATCCTGACAGAGTACTCTAAATCGGTGTATATATTAAATGCTTTTAATGCTTCAATATGGCAACTCCTCTGGCTCATACAAACATCAGACTTAATGGCGTCCCCCGACACGGTACCCGTGTTTCACCGCGGGCTGCATCGCGGGCTGCATCGGGAGGGCTCGCCAATAGGGATTCATAAGAAAGCTGTAAAAGATAAATATACATCAGGACAACACAACAGGACTTATAACCGAATATAAAGTGCAACAATATATAACATCATAACATACCTGACAGCATGAGAACTTCAGAGTGACAGGGAGCGCACTACCCTTTCCCACTGACAGGTATTTCCCACTGACAGGTATTTAAAGCTGATTAAGGCGACAAAACAGGCAGAGTTACACGCTGCCACTTTGATTGAATACTGTCGAGTCCGCCGGATCCCGCGGGGGCTCCGTGTTCAGAAGGAGCCCCGGTTGCACACGGACAATAGCACGTTTATTACTCGATGGAATCAGATACTTAACAAATGTTCCTTGGATCTAATGGTATTGATCATTGAGACCACGAAGACTCTACAAACTACACTTCAGGAGGAGTTGACAAATAATTTGGACACTATTAAACACTCTTTGTCTACAGAAGTTTTTGACCAGGAACACTCCGAATTTCAAACTCAACTTCACAAGTTTCGGACTGATTTAAAAACTGTGAAGTACCAAAAGTTTATTCGGGACGAGACGGATTACAAATCAGGATTCGTTTATAAATGGATGGCCAAGTCTCGTCCACAACCTGCGAGAAAAGTAACTTTCGCGCACGACAACTCCGGCGATTCCTCTGGCGAAGAGGTTCAGACAGCCCGTTCAAGACCACCTCGGGAGGAAATTCGCCCGGCAACAGCATCATCCAGTTCTTCTACCTGTACACCATCATCACGCTATGCGTCTATAGCAGCGTCTTTTTTAGACTCAGGCCAACACCCACCCGATCCCGGCCCTGTTACCAAACCTACTCGCACGACTCGGTCCCGCGGCCGCAATCAACAATTTCAGCCTCCTCCTCGAGTGACCAGAGCGACCCATGCAGTTTCAGACCCATGGCTGTAGACCTGCCTTCGGTATTTAATCTATCCTCACGCGCTCTTACTGACTCTGAATTAGGGGTTTTATCTAAAGGACTTTCTTTTGTGCCCACTGCAAAATGTAATTTGTTTGATCTTCGAATACATCTATATCGTTTCTGTCGCTTGTTGAAGATTAAAATGTTTTTTGCAGATGTGCCTCCCAGCCCGGACCTATCCCTAGCCCGTCCAAAATCCAGATGGGTGCCTCCTGGCCCCGGAGATCCGCTCATTATGGCTTTTGAGCGGTTGGTAGATCAGGGTATGACTGAGTTGGTGTCAAGGCAGCATTATACCCAGTTCAATATATCAAAATCTGAACATCGGGCCGTTCTATCTCTTGGGCAAGATTCTTCTATTATTATTAAACCCGCCGATAAGGGTGGAGGCATTGTTATCCAGGACAAACACCAATACATGTCTGAAGCATTTAGACAATTAAACGACACATCATTTTATCTTCCCTTAACTGAAGACCCCACCCCCCCAGTTACACCAGCAGGTTATACAAGTGGTGGAAGATGCATTGGACCGCCATATTTTGACCCCTCGTGAGGCCAAGTTCCTTACACCAGAACACCCGATTACCCCGGTTTTTTTATACTTTACCAAAAGTACATAAGAATCTACAGAACCCACCAGGTCGACCCATTGTGGCAGGCATTGGTTCGCTGTTAGAACCCCTGTCCCAATTCGTGGACCTGTTTCTGAAACCATTCGTACCCCGTATTCGATCATACATAAGGGACTCCTTACATTTCATCACCCTTTTGGACATGACACCTGTTCCCAGTGAACCGTTTTTATTTGTTACACTGGATATTATTTCTCTGTACACGAGTATTCCCCAAACTGCTGCTTTACAAGTTATAGAAAAAACCTTGAACTCTCGCATTGGCCCCCAGCGTGTCCCCACTTCCTTGCTAGTGACGTTAGCCACTCTGGCACTCACGAAGAATTTTTTCAGATTTGGTGAGATGTTTTATCTCCAGATAAAGGGCACAGCTATGGGCTCGACTATGGCACCCAGTTTGGCGTGCTTGTTTGTGGCGGAATTTGAGGATCTTTTTGTGTACCCTGGTGAATGGTTTCAACACATAGCAGTGTGGCTCCGCTACATTGATGATATTTTTTTACTTTGGCAGGGTACGGAGATTCAATTTTATTTGTTCATTGATTGGCTTAACTCATGTGACTCTAATCTACAGTTTAATTTTTGTTTACATCGGTCCCATATAGCATTCTTGGATGTACTTGTGACTGTGGATGAGGGCCGTTTTTCGACCACCATCCACCGCAAGGAAACTGACAGGAACACTTTACTTTCCTTTCAAAGTTGTCACCCCAGTACATTACGAAGGAATATTCCCACTGGCCAATTCTTTCGGCTTCGTAGATTATGTACTACTAGATGTGAGTTTCTTAAACAGGCTCAGATCATGTCCTCTCGCTTTATTTCCCGGGGGTACCCGAGGCACGTTGTTAAAAAGGCGATGAAACGGGCTTTGTACACCAATCGTGACTTATTACTTTTACCATCATCCCATGATGATCAAACAGTTACAAATTGTATTTTGCCATACTCCACCCTGAGCCGCCAGATTACTGCGATGATTCGCAGACATTGGGAGGCCCTCTCCTTACATACTCTATTCCCGGGTCCCCTTAGATTTACTTTTCGACGAGGGAAAAATTTACGAGACAAGCTCATTTACACTGATATTCCGGGGCCACGGCATTTCGATAGTGTACCTGGTCACCACCCGTGTGGACACTGCACTGTATGTTCTCATACTTCACCCTCCACTAGTTTTATTCATCCAGTTTCTAAAAAAACTTTCAGGTTATGTTCTTACTCTGATTGTACTACGGCTGGAGTAATCTATGTGATTACATGCCCTTGTCCTCTGATCTACGTTGGGAAAACATCCCGCATGGTAAAAACTCGAATTATAGAGCATTGCTCTAACATTCGTCACTCCCGTGAAAACGAACCCCTCGTAGACCATTGGGTTAAAACATCACACACCTTGTCAGATCTCACATACAGTGTCCTTGAGGTATTCCCGCGGTGCCCACGAGGGGGTAATTATTCTGAACAACTGGGTCGTATCGAACAACGTTGGATTTTTATGTTGGATTCAGTATCTCCTAAGGGGTTAAATCGAGACATTGAATGGTTTCTGTTCACATAGAGCTCTCCCTTAGCGCCGGTCATTCACAAGCACTGTTTGGTTTACAACCCTGCTGAGGCGCGTCACAGGAACGGCAGCCAATGAATGGGACGTTGAAGTCCCACGTGGTTTGCCTTCCTGTTTTGGCGCCTTAATCAGCTTTAAATACCTGTCAGTGGGAAAGGGTAGTGCGCTCCCTGTCACTCTGAAGTTCTCATGCTGTCAGGTATGTTATGATGTTATATATTGTTGCACTTTATATTCGGTTATAAGTCCTGTTGTGTTGTCCTGATGTATATTTATCTTTTACAGCTTTCTTATGAATCCCTATTGGCGAGCCCTCCCGATGCAGCCCGCGGTGAAACACGGGTACCGTGTCGGGGGACGCCATTAAGTCTGATGTTTGTATGAGCCAGAGGAGTTGCCATATTGAAGCATTAAAAGCATTTAATATATACACCGATTTAGAGTACTCTGTCAGGATTGAACTGTGTGCCTGCACTTGTGGTTTCTGCGATATTGCTTGGAGTGCAGGATTTTGCTCCTATGTACTGTTGGTAATTGAAGTCTCCCATTATTACTGCACTACCAATTTGGTTAGCTTCCCTAATTTCAGCAACTGGCTTGGCGATAGTTTTTGGGATGGAGATGAGAAGGTTTGAAGGGAGCGCATCCGAGGGGTGGGATGATGGTTTGAGCTTTTTTTTAATACGCTTTCTATTTCTAGGGAGCAGGTAGACTCGAAGGATTCCAGGCTTGTGGTCTGTTGTCGGGACGTATTGTGTGGGGGGGGGGGGGGAAGCCCCTTGTTGGCCCTTAGAGGTGCTGTCAGATTGGAGATTTTTTTCTTGAAGTACATGGCGAGCTCTGAGGCTTTGTTGGCCACTTGATCATCCGGAATAGTCGCGTGAGAGGGTTTGGTGAGGGTTGAGACGTAAGAGAATAAAGCTTTCGCGTCAAAGCTGAAGTGGTGGATTTTCTGTGAGAAGAAGTCTTTTTTTGATCGGAGAATGGAGATCCTGTATCGGTGCATGAGAGTTTTATGTGTGGCCTGGTTTGTTGAAGATGGATTTTTACGCCAGGTGTGTTCACTGCTCCTTAGTTTTTGTTTGAGGGCTTTTAGTTCTGGTGTGTACCACGGTTTCTTGTTGTCCGTGTTAGTGTGAAGGACTTTTGCGGTCAATGGGCAGGTTAGGTCAGCAACTTTTTTGGTGATCTTTAGCCAAGAGGTGGAGGCCAAGTCTGCATCCGAAAGGTCCAGTTGGCCTAATGCAGTTCATAAATGCGAGCTGAGTATATCCAGGTCGCATAGTTTCCTGAATTGGACCATGGTTTTTTTTTTGTGGTTGGGAGGGGGTTTGGTTGTTTTGCAAGGTTGTGGAGATCAAGCTGTGGTCGAACCAAGGGACTGTAGAGCGTGTCAAGGAGGACGAGGGGGTGAGGCTTTCGTTTATGAAGATTAGGTCCAACGTGTGTCCTGCTGTGTGTGTAGGTCTGTTGATTTGTTTGAATCCCATAATACTGAGTGTGGTGAGGAAGGAGTCAAAACTGGAGGAAAGAGGAGTTGTATCCACATGGAGGTTGAAGTCTCCCATTATAATAGCAGGGGCATCAGTGTGGATGTGTTTAGCTATGAGTTCGATTAGGGGTGAGGGGTCTGATTCCAGACATCCTGGAGGAACACAAGTGAGAAAGATTTGGAGGCGATTTGATTTGAAGATAGCGAATTCGAGTGAGGCTGATGAGTTGGCGTACTGAAGAGATAACCCTAACTTTTTTTGAGGCTAAAAGCAGACCGCCGCCTCTTTTCTTAAGTCTGGGGATAGAAAAGATGTCATAGGTATGTTTTGGTAGTTGATTGATTAGGGCTGTGTCCTCAGGTTTCATCCAGGTTTCAGTAATATTTATTTATTTATTTAAGGCTTTTATATACCGACTTTCTTGATACAAATCAACTCGGTTTACATCGAACAAGTGGTTAACCATAACCGTAACAATTAACAAGAGACATAGATTGAAGAAGCAAAAAAAGTTACATTATAACAGGGGCGCAAAAACTGGGGGTCGGAAATAAAGAGGGGAGAGCAGAGATGAAATGATTAACTTTATACAGAGGATGGTGTGGGAGGGGCCCACCACAATATAACGTATATGAATACTTAGTGTTTGTTTAATCACAGTAGAGATAGGACAAATCTAAGACAAGCTGTAGGCTTAGGAACAGGGAAAGGCTTGGCCGAAAAGCCATGTCTTGAGTTTCTTTTTAAAAGTTATAAGACAGGTTTCCTGCCTGAGGTCCGGTGGCATGGAGTTCCAGATGGAGGGACCTATTGTTGAAAATGCCCGGTCTCTGATGTTTGATTGGTGCACTGCTTTGATTGGAGGGACGTGTAAGGATCCTTTGTAAGCTTCCCTTAAGGGTCTGGTCGTGGAGTGAAGTTTGAGAGGGTGCAGCAGGTAAAGAGGGGTGTGATGTGTATGCTTTTGTGAATAATTGTAAGAGATTTATGGAGAATCCTATTTGCGCATAGATCGGGTTTGGTATCTGTTAAGTAGTCGTGGAGGAGGTGAGTTTTTTTCGTGAGGGATTGTGCGTTGAGAAGGGTTAATGAGAAAAGAGTGAGGCTCAGCAGCTGGTTCAGAGGTGATATCATGATGGGAATCAGTCTTTTTTGCTGTATGGTGGGAAACAAGGTGTTTTTTGGGAGGTTTCTTCGAAAGTTACTGATGATTGGGATAGCGAAGGTGCACATGTTTGAGTTTAGCTGGAGGGGTTGGATGAGGGTGAGAGGAATAGAACCTGGTTAAGGTGAACGAAATCGGGAGGAGTATGGATAGACACTAGGTGGGGTAGGAGCGGGTGCTCTCAGGTGGAAGAGAAAGGTTTTGTTGACGAGTTACTTCCTGCTGTGCTAAAGGGCTGCACTAAGGGACGCACAAAGGGGCAGGCCCCTTTGCTGTGCTCCTTTGGCACGCGCCTTTGGTGCGTGCCGCCGGAAGGATATGCTGGGGTTTAAAACCCCCGCTCACCGCTGAAGAATGTCGTGTGCCGGGCACACTCCCTGATTGGCTGGTGCAGCGGGGAAGAGGAGACTTCAGTAGCCTCGTGGCCGGTGCCGGAGCCGTCTGGGGTGTTTGAAATCGTGAGGCCTTACCCCGACGGGCTTGAGCGCCGGTTGCGCAGGCCCCCGCAGTGCCCTCCCTCCGATGGGACCGCAGGACAAACATCACGGCTGGAAGAGCCGCGAGCGTTTTTTTATTTGATTTTGTTTAGAACAAGTGATCAAATGCGATTATTATTAGCGCTTACATCTCGTCCTGGACAATGCGGTGTTACAGTATAAAGGAACCATAGTGAGACTGGTTGCAATTATTTCAAGGATGATGGTGGAATAATTATGAAGTATAAGATAGATGCAAATAGTAAAAGTTGTCCACATCAGTCTACCACTTAGTGAATTTTATTCTATTGATTACTAATCTCTTCATCAATCATACCAAATATAATCAGTAATGCACATAGGCTCGATGTTTGACATGACATTTTTTCATAATTTCTCTTTCATTAATATAGCACAAATAACCGCAGTATTTGGAATCCCAACAAATGCATCGCATTAACAAGATTATGCATTTCATAAAAATGAATAAGGTTAGTACAATCAGGAACACAGACTTGGCAAAAAATTAATTTTCAAAGAATAGGAGCACAAATTCTAATGATCTTATATACACCATTTTAGGATTAATACAGCGGATCACACATAACAAGTGTGGGACATAAGATTTCGGATGTTTCACTCTGGGTCCATCCAACTAAACTGAGGTAAAATTTTAATTTCTTTTATTCCTTTGATTGTTTTATGTTAAAAGTTTTTTAGTAAAGTTCTTAGATAATTTGTTCAAAATATGGGCAGACTGTGATAATTAATTTGATAAAAAATTTGTTTGAGAAGGATTTTTTTTTTTTTTTACAAAAGAAGGGAATTATGATTTCTTAAATGGTATTCAAGATTTTTCACCTCTCCATATTTTAATACTTCAGTTCACTGTCACCATTAGAATAAGAATTCTGTTGTCATTTTCAATTTTATTTGTTTTTAATTTTCTATTTATTGGTTTCATTTGATATTAATGTTATTTATGAATATTCATCATCTGTTCATATTTAATTTTAGTTTTTATGGATTGTTGTTTTAATTAAAGTGTTTTATTTATTCTTAGCCCCTGAGGCAGCCGTTTTGTTAACGGCGAAACTTGGCCAGAGTCGGGCTGTAAGAATCCATACGTCTCCATTACAATAAAGTTTTGAAAAAGACCTTGGCGTCTAACCCTTGTTTTCTTCCTCCAAGTTCGGAATATACATTACCAATACAAGGTTCTTCTGTTTGGCTTATCTTCAGCCCCAAGGGTATTCACCAAATATCTAGCAGTAGTGGTGGCTCATCTCAGGAAACTTTCGATCCAAATATTTCCTTATCTGGACGACTGGTTAATAGTAGCATTGGATCAGTTTACACTGAGAGATCATACATTACGCAGAATCGAATGCCTTCAGAGGTTGGGATTTCTTATCAATTTCGAGAAGTCTCACCTACAACCTACTCAACTACTTCAGTTCATAGGCACTCTCATAAATACGGTGGAACAGAGAGCGTACCTTCCTCCAGACAGGATGCAGAACATACGATCATTGGCAAACAGCCTACTTCACAGAAACCGGACATCTGCACGCTAGGTTCTACAACTTCTGGGTCATATGGCAGCAGTGATCTATGTGGTTCCTCACACCAGACTTCACATGCACCGCTTACAATGGGGTTTAAAGACTCAGTGGTCTCAATTCATACATCCACTCAGCACCAGAATTCAAATTACGAACGCAATGAGAGAGGACATTCGATGGTGGCTCCTTCCCAAGAACCTTTCCTTGGGAGCTCCATTCCATTTACCACCTCACCAGATAACTCTGACCACAGATGCCTCCAACAAAGGTTGGGGAGCACATCTGGGTGAAATGAAAACTCAAGGTCTGTGGACCCCTCAGGAATCTACATACCAGATCAATCTCCTGGAACTAAGAGCCATTTGGATGGCACTTCAAACGTTTTCCAATCAGATAAGGGGATCAAGTCTCATGGTATATACAGACAACCAGGTAGCCATGTTTTACATAAACAAGGAAGGAGGGTCCGGTTCCTGGACTCTATGCCAGGAAGCAACACGAATTCTACACTGGACAGTCAAAGCCCAAATATCAATTCAAGCAACTTATCTTCCAGGTCTAGACAATGTAACAGCAGATCGTCTCAGTCGGATTTTTCATCCACACGAATGGACCTTAAATCCAGAGGTGGCTCAAAACATCTTCAAACAGTGGGGATTTCCCAGAATAGATCTATTTGCCACGGAAGCAAACAGACAGGTCCAGACCTTTTGCTCAATTTACCCCAGCAATCAAAGGATTGCTCCAGATGCCTCTCATTCCATGGATGCCAGGCTTGATGTACGCCTATCCAACCATGCCACTCATATCTCAAACGATTCATAAATGCATCCAAGATGTATCAGACATGATTTTAATAGCCCCGGCGTAGCCAAGACAGCCCTCGTATGCGTACCTCGTGAAACTTTCCATTCATCCACCGATAACACTACAAAATCTTCCACATCTTCTGACACAGGAAGAGGGCTCATTACTTCACCCCATGAATCAATCACTTCATCTCATAGCGTGGAGATTGAAAGGCAAATACTAACTCCTTTAGGTTTATCTTCTCAACTAGATGATATTCTTATTGCGTCACGTAAACCTTCAACCAGATGTAACTACAAAGGAAAGTGACAGCGGTACTTGGACTGGTGTACTCCAAAGAACATAAACCCTTTCTCATCCACTGCCACTCAATTACTACAATATCTGCACACACTTTATGAAGCAGGGTTAGCCACCACTTCGGTACAAGTTCATATCAGTGCTATAGCAGCCTTTCATGAACCATTTAATAACCTTCCAATGTCTAACCATCCGTTGATTTCTAGATTCATGAAAGGAATGATCAGACTTCGCCCACCGGTGACTAAACCCCCAATTCCTTGGGATTTAAATGTAGTGCTGGAACAACTAATGCTTCTACTTTTTGAACCATTAGACTCTAGCCACATCAAATATGACATGGAAAATAGTCTCTCTCATTGCCATTACTTCTGCAAGGTGGGTCAGCAAACTACAAGCCTTGGTTCACTACTCCCCTTATCTTGAATTCTACCATGACAAGGTGACACTTCGTCCTCACCCTTCCTTTCTGCCTAAGATGGTAACATTTTTTCATCTTAATCAGACTATAACTCTACCTATTTTTATGCCAAAGCCACATAACGAATGTGAAAAACTTTTACACACATTGGACTGTAAAAGAGCATTAGCTTACTATAAGAAAAGGACTCACTCAACTTCGAGGCCTTCTCAACTGTTCCT
Source organism: Rhinatrema bivittatum (assembly GCF_901001135.1). Classification (NCBI taxonomy): domain Eukaryota; kingdom Metazoa; phylum Chordata; class Amphibia; order Gymnophiona; family Rhinatrematidae; genus Rhinatrema; species Rhinatrema bivittatum. Next base: position 54,678,858 of record NC_042623.1, read on the forward strand.
GTCTTTTAACCCAAATGATCCTGGACAACCAGTCTCAAAAAGGACCATAGCCAGTTGGTTGTCACAATGCATACTTTTTTGCTACAATAAACATTCCATTAAACTAATCACAAAGCCTCAGGCGCACCAAATCCGCACCACCGCAGCATCTGTTGCCCACTTGAACAAAGTTCCCTTAATTGATATCTGCAAAGCGGCAACATGGTCGTCCATTCATACCTTCACATCGCATTATTGCCGCCAACAACAAACAACAAACGACCTCTGATGCGGCACTAGGCACAGCAGTCTTATCACTAAAAAGAACATGAGACTGTCTACCACTTCAAGGGTTGATGTCCAAACTTACAGTCAAGGAATATACAAGGACACAACCCGGGAGCTTGGGACTCCCAGACAGCATGGCTATTTCAGCCCTGCTATCGACGGGAAAAAGCAAGTTTGCTTACCGTAAATGGTGTTTCCGTAGATAGGATGAATTAGCGATGCGTTCCCTCCCTCCTCCCTAGACAGTCACAAAGAGACAGACATACCTTCTTGACTTACCTCTCGCTTGGCTACAAAGAAACTGAAGAGGTGAGGGAACCGTGCAGGAACACGACCGCGCAGACGCACAGAGCTGAAAACTCTGATCAGCTAGGGGAAACTCCGCCTACTCGGGATCGCGACACTTCCCAGACAGCATGGCTAATTCATCCTGCTATCTACGGAAACACTGTTTACGGTAAGCAAACTATTTTCTAAAATGGATAATATGCATTTTTCCCCTCAATACACACACAATATCCTATGATAAAATGAAATCAGATTTGTAGAAGTGTGCGCAAATTAAGAACAAATCCAAAATATATTTACATAAGTATTCAAACCCTTTATTCAGTGCTGTGGTGAGGCACCTTTTGCAGCGATTACAGCCTCAAGTTTTTTTGGGTATGATGTTATAGTCTTGACAACTGGATCTGGGTATTTTCTCCCATTCTTCTCTGCAGATCCTCTCAAGCTCTCATAGGTTGGACGGGGAGCATCGATGCACAGCTATTTTCAGGTTGTTCTAGAGATATTCAAATCAAATTCAAGTCTGGGCTCTGGCTGGGCCACTCAGGGACATTCACGGACTTGCCCTAAAGCCACGCCTGCATTAACTTGGCTGTGTGCTTAAGGTCGTCATCCTTCACCACAGTCTGAGGTCCAGAGTGCTCCGGAGCAGGTTTTCATCAAAGATCTCTCTGTACTTTGCTCTGTTCATCTTTCCCTCAATCCTGAAATATCTCCCAGTTCCTGCATCTGAAAAACATCTTCACAGCATGATGCTGCCACCACCATGCTTCAATGTAGGGATGGTATTTGCTAGAAGATGAGCACTGCCTTGTTTCCTCCAGACATGATGCTTGGCATTCAGGCCAAAGAGTTCAATCTTGGTTTCATCAGACCAGAGAATCTTGTTTCTCATGCTCTGAGAATCCTTTAAGAGCCTTTTGGAAAACTCCAAGCAGATTGTCTTGTGCCTATCGCAATTCAGGGTGCGGGAGAAAAATAAGAAGTTAGCTGGTCTGATATCGAGCTGATGGAACATTTGTGAAGACTCAAGAAAAGATTCCCCCGAAGCAGGACCTTGTGGTTCGAAACATGATCATGTCAGAGTTGGACTATTGCTAGTTATACAGAGATGAGCATTCACCTAATTGCATATGAATATTGACACTGAAGTTCGTCAGCATACGGAAAGATATCATTTAAAGTAGTTTTTTTAGTTTAGAAAATGATTTAAATATATAAAAAATTGCTGAAAATAAAGTAGAGAGACCTATTACCATTTGGAGTTTGATTGACATACAAACTCTTGAAGTGTGGGTCCTACATAAATAATATATTACATATATTTATCAAATGTGGCTATTTGAAATGTTTTGAAAGATATACCAGTAAACCAACTGAGTTATGCTTGTTTGATTTTGCTCCGACATGCACTGTGAACTGTGGGACCTTATATAGACAGGTTGTGCCTTTCCAAATCATGTCCAAACAATTGAATTTATCATAGGGGGACTCCAGTCAAGTTGGAGAAAAATCTCAAGGATGCTCAATGAAAACAGGATGCACTTGAGCTCAACACTAGATGCCACAGCAAAGGGTCTGAATACTTGTGTAAATGTAATATTTCAGTTTTAATTTGTACAAATTTCTACAAACTTGATTTTGCTTTGTCATTATGGGATTTGTGTGTATACTGAAGAGAAAAAAAATGAATATTACCCATTTTAGTATAAGGCTGTAATATAACAAAATGTGGAAAAAGTGAAGGGGGTCTAAATACTTTCTGAATGCACTGTAGTTGCTGCTCTGTGCAGGTTGTCCTAGTCAACACAGTTTATCTTTTCCTTCATCTCCATCATTTACCCACTGGAATCCTCTATACTTATCCAATGCCCTTTTGAATTCTGTTACTATCCTTGTCCTCACTACCTTCACTGGAAGGGCATTCCACGCATCCACTATCAGGCCAATGCAATACCATGCGCTGGCCACAGCGCACAGCTCAACAGGCAACTGGACACATGTTTTGGACACGCCTACATAACCAGTGTCCAAAACGTGCATACAACCTAGCGCGTAGTTAATGTGCTTATCACATGTAAATTCATGTTGATGAAGCTATTAGCTATTTCCCCCAATGCAAAAAAAAAAAAAAAAGTGTGCGCCCAACACACATTTTTACCCTAAAAAATTAATGCCTGCCCCGGAGCAGGGGTTAATTCTTGAGGAGCCCAAAAGGTTTACAGAAAATACTGCTTTTCTATATTTCCTCCAATTTAATATTGTGGTGATATTAAGTCAGAGAAGCCAAAAAAGGAAAAGCCTTAAAAAAAAAAAAAAAGTGCCAGCAGTCAGGTTAGGAAAATGGACACTCATAAAATTGTCTGTTTTTCTAACCTGCTGACAGCCACCTCTCTTTGGCGCCCACTGCCAAGGAGGCGCTAGGGGTGCACAATTGCCCCTAGGATCTTCTTTTTACTGCTGCAGCCTATTTAAATATTAAATCGGGCGCCCAGGAGAAGTACATCTGTATGTGTTAGGAGAGCGGGCGCTCAATCATGAGTGCCCATTTTCTGCGTGTCGATACGGCATTGGCCTGTATGTGAAGAAATACTTCCTGATGGTCCTGACTAAACTCCCTTGTAGCATCATATGAAGACCCTGTTGTACTCTTTTTCTTTCCATCAAAAAAAGATTTTATTCCCATGCCTTATTAATACCTTTCAGGTATTTAAGCATCTGTACCATATCACCCCTGTTTCTCCTCTCCACCATGGTACACATATTTAGATCCTTCAATCTCATAACATTTTTTGGTGCAGGCCCCACACCATTTGATTGCCTGTCTCTGGCCCATGTCAATCTTGTTTCTATCATTTTTGAGATATGGTCTCCAGAACTGAACACGATATTCCAGATGAGACCTCACCAGTAACCTGTACAGGGGAATTATCACATCCTTTTTCCTGCTGGTTATAACTCTCTTCATGTAGCCCAACAAGCTAAAAGCCTTATTTCATTTAACCTTGCCTATTAACTATCTAGTAAATGCCAAAGCAAGGAGGGAAAGTTATTTTGAAAACTTGGATGCTAATCAAAACCTTTTTAGGAGCCAAGGTAATTTTTTTTCCTCTCTCTTTTGTGCTTATTTTGCTAATATTGTTGCCATTCTTTTGTTTCCCTCTTTTTCATTATGCTTTCCCCTTTCTTCAGCTTCTTTTCCCCTTCCCCTCCTTTATCTGGCCTCCCCCATCCAGCCTTTCTACCTGGTCCAGTCACAGCAGAGGCTCCTCTGCCTGGGCAAATGCCAGGCACCTGAAGATTTTCCAGGTCTCCCTAAGCTGCCCAAATATCCTGGAACTTCTGAACTGCACAAAAATAAAGTTCAAGTACCAACACAAAACATTTAAAACTCAAACAAGCTCATGAGGTGACCATGCCCCTTGCCTCAAAGTTAGAACATAAAAAATTGCCATGCTGGGTCAGACCAAGGGTCCATCAAGCCCAGCATCCTGTTTCCAACAGAGGCCAAACCAGGCCACAAGAACCTGGCAATTACCCAAACACTAAGATGATCCCATGCCACTGATGCAATTAATAGCAGTGGCTATTCCCTAAGTAAATTTGATTAATAGCCGTTAATGGACTTCTCCAAGAACTTATCCAAACCTTTTCTGAACCCAGCTACACTAACTGCACTAACCACATCCTCTGGCAACAAATTCCAGAGCTTTGTGCGTTGAGTGAAAAAATTTTCTCCAATTAATCTTAAATGTGCTACTTGCTAACTTCATGGAATGCCCCCTAGTCCTTCTATTATTCGAAAGTGTAACTAACCGATTCACATCTACTCGTTCAAGACCTCTCATGATCTTAAAGACCTCTATCATATCCCCCCTCAGCCATCTCTTCTCCAAGCTGAACAGCCCTAACCTCTTCAGCCTTTCCTTGGTGGGGAGCTGTTCCATCCAATTTATCATTTTGGTTGCCCTTCTCTGTACCTTCTCCATCGCAACTATATCATTTTTGAGATGCAGCGACCAGAATTATACACAGTATTCCAGGTGCGGTCTTCACCACGGAGCGATACAGAGGCATTATGACATTTTCCATTTTATTAACCATTCCCTTCCTAATAATTCCTAACATTCTGTTTGCTTTTTTGACTGCTGCAGCGTACTGAGCCGACGATTTTAAAGTATTATCCACTATGATGCCTAGATTTTTTTCCTGGGTGGTAGCTCCTAATATGGAACTTAACATCATTTAACTACAGCAAGGGTTATTTTTCCCTAAATGCAACACCTTGCACTTGTCCACATTAAATTTCATCTGCCATTTGGATGCCCAATCTTCCAGTCTTGCAAGGTCCTCCTGTAATGTATCACAATCCGCTTGTGATTTAACTTCTCTGAATAATTTTGTATCATCCGCAAATTTGATAACCTCACTCATCGTATTCCTTTCCAGAAAAGCACCGTATTCCTTTCCAGAAAAGTACAGATCCCTGAGGCACTCCACTGTTTACCCTTTTCCACTGAGAAAATTGACCATTTAATCCTACTCTGTTTCCTGTCTTTTAACCAGTTTGTAATTCACGAAAGGACATCACCTCCTATCCCATGACTTTTTAGTTTTCTTCCAAGCCTCTCATGAGGGACTTTGTCAAACGCCTTCTGAAAATCCAAATACACTACATCTACCGGTTCACCTTTATCCACATTTTTTTTTTTTTGCGGCACTTAATATAAGATCTGAGTAGTGGTTTATTTTTAGTCTTTGTCCTACAGATGTTTATTAACCCCTTCAAAAAAATGAAGCAGATGTTAGGCAAGACTTCCCTTGGGTAAATCCATGTTGACTGTGTTCCATTAAACCATGTCTTTCTATATGCTCAACGATTTTGATCTTGAGAATAGTTTCCACTATTTTTCCTGGCACTGAAGTCAGGCTCACTGGTCTATAGTTACCCGGATCGCCCCAGGAGCCTTTTTTAAAATACTGGGGTTACATTGTACCCTCCAGTCTTCAGGTACAATGGATGATTTTAATGATAGGTTACAAATTTTAGCTAATAGATCAGAAATTTGGCACTCTTTGGTTTGTCAATCTGGCCTACTACATCTTCCAGGTTCACAGTGATTTCGTTCAGTTTATCTGACTCATCACCCCTGAAAACCATCTCCGGAACTGGTATCTCCCCAACATCCTCATTAGTAAACACAGAAGCAAAGAATTAATTTAGTCTTTCTGCAATGGCCTTATCTTCCCCAAGAGCCCCTTTAACCCCTCTGTCATCTAATGGCCCAACCGACTCCCTCACAGGTTTCTTGCTTCGGATATATTTTTTAAATTTTTTATTATGAGTTTTTGCCTCTACGGCCAACTTCAATTCAAATTCTATCTTCGCCTGTCTTATCAATGTTTTACACATAGCTTGACAATGCTTATGTTTTATCCTATTTTCTTCAGATGGATCCTTCTTCCAATTTTTTAAGGATGTTTTTTGGGCTAAAATAGCCTCTTTCACTTCACCTTTTAACCATGACTGTAATCGTTTTGCCTTCCTTCCACCTTTCTTAATGTGTGGAATACATATGGACTGTGCCTCTAGGATTGTATTTTTAAACTATGTCCATGCCTATTGAACACTTAACCTTTGCAGCTGCACCTTTCAGGTTTTTTCTAACTATTTTCCTCATTTTAACAAAGTTTCCCTTTTGAAAGTTTAGTGTTTGCGCTGCAGATTTACTTATTGTCCCCCTTCCAGTTATTAGTTTAAATTTGATCATGTTATGATCACTGTTGCCAAGTGGCCCCACCACCATTATCTCTCTCACCAAATCCTGTGTTCCACTAAGAATTAAATCTAAAATAGCTCCCTCTCTTGTTGGTTCCTGAACCAATTGCTCCATGAAGCAGTCATTTATTACATCCAAGAACTTTGTCTCTAGCAAGTCCTGATGTTACATTTACCCAGTCAATATTGGGGTAATTGAAATCTAAATCACCCAAAAATGTGGAACCCAAATAACAAATGAATTGTTAGCCTAAGAAGGTGTCAGCAAGCCTTGACGTTATGTGTCACTCTCAAGCAGACACTAACCGGTCTTATCTATCATTCACCTTCATCATAACTTTAATGCAAAAAAGTATTTTTTCTTTTTTCTTTTTCAAAAATTAATTAAAAATGTCCTCCATTATTATTATGAAAAATGACTCTTTCATGTATAAGGTGGTAAAGGAGCCCTACACGGGCCAGTGTTTCGCTTGAGTAAGCTTCTTCAGGGGCGTATGGAAACACTTCAAAGTAGAGCCATAAATCGTTTTAGACGGGACCAGACGTCTCAACCATCTTTTTTTCCAAGATGGTTGAGACGTCTGGTCCCGTCTAAAACGATTTATGGCTCTACTTTGAAGTGTTTCCATACGCCCCTGAAGAAGCTTACTCAAGCGAAACACTGGCCCGTGTAGGGCTCCTTTACCACCTTATACATGAAAGAGTCATTTTTCATAATAATAATGGAGGACATTTTTAATTAATTTTTGAAAAAGAAAAAAGAAAAAATACTTTTTTGCATTAAAGTTATGATGAAGGTGAATGATAGATAAGACCGGTTAGTGTCTGCTTGAGAGTGACACATAACGTCAAGGCTTGCTGACACCTTCTTAGGCTAACAATTCATTTGTTATTTGGGTTCCACATTTTTGGGTGATTTAGATTATATGTTGTGGTTAACCGCCGACTCCTTTGCGTGAGTAGGGTAATTGAAATCTCCCATTATTATTGCACTGCCAAATTGGTTAGCTTCCCTGATTTCTCTAAGCATTTCATCATCTGTCTGACCATTTTGTTCAGGTGGACGGTAGTATACTCCTATCACTATACTCTTACCCAACACATATGGGATTTCTACCCATATAGATTCTACAGAGCATTTAGTCTCTTGTATGATCTTTATCCTGTTGGACTCTATACCATCCCAGACAAAGTGCCACACCCCCACCAAGTTGATCCTCCCCATCATTGCGATATAATTTGTACCCTGATATAGCACTGTCCCATTGGTTATCCTCCTTCCAAGTCTCTGTGATGTTAATTATGTCAATCTCATCATTTGCTGCTCTACAATCTAACTCTCCCATCTTATTTCTTAGACTTCTGGCATTGGCATACAGATATTTCAAAGTGTGTTTTTTTTATTTGTATTAACAACCTGCTTTTCAGTTGTTAGGGATAATTCTGAAATCATTAGCTTCGGTGATTTTTTACATAGACACATGGACTATGTTTGCTTTTAATGGAACCTCTCTGTGGGGATGCCCTATCTCTCCTGTTTCATTAGTATCCTTCAAGGATACATTTCGCCGAATCATGCACTGCTGAGTGACTGTCGGCTTTCCCCCTTGTTCTAGTTTAAAAGCTGCTCTTTTGAAAGTTAGGTTACATCATTCTTGACAAGTTTCCTACTTTTTCATTATAGGAGGAACATGGATTTCACAGTTATTTTCAATGGCGTGTTTTAACCATAATCGTGCTTGGAAAAAAAAACATTTTACAGGCTTTAATCGGGAAAGATAAGAATTATCCAAAGATGATGTGTAATAGCTTTCAACACCATATGGCCCTTTTCTCACGTCTGAATAAGAGACTTTGTTCCCAAAAATAATGCATATTTTAATTTGATTTACAAAATTATCTCCTTTAGGTAGTTCTCTCGTTGGCTCAAGAGCGCGTTACCAAAGCTTACATAGCTTACATCCATTTCCACAAACGTATCGACAGAAATCTGCCACACTCCCAACCCGGATAGTCCAGGACAGGGCCGAGGAGAAAACCAACTGCAGCCACGAACCCTACTCTGCTGGTCACCCAAGGGCCACAGCCAGGGTGAGGGGCAGATAGACAGCGAAATATGAGGGAGGGAGGGAGGGAGGGCGAGCGAGTCTCACACACAAACAGATCGAAAGTGAGACAGCGCAAACTCTCCGACGCCTCCACCTGAAAGCCCGTCAACCCCTGGGCCTAGCGAGCTGAGGAGGAGGCACGAACAGGGGAAGGAGGAAGAAGCGGCCGGACACTGGCAGGGAGTGCAGTGCGGTGCGGCAGGCCGGACACGGCCGGGAGCCGTCACTCGTCCGGCCCCCTTCCTCCCTGCCGTTTCTGACGCGGCAGGCCCGGTCGGCCAGGCCGCGGAAAGCCCCCACAGCTCCCCTCGGCAGACGTGCCGAAACCTCCGGGCGGAGCTCCTTACCGCTGTGGTCCATGATTCGGAGCGGGCCGCTCTGGGAGAGGAACCGGCCCGGTCCTGGCAGACCGCCGCACCAACTCGCCGCGCCTGCGCACGGATCGTAGCGGAACATGGCGCAGGCGCTGAAATGGGGAAAAGCGGAAACGGATGAGCGTCTGTAATAGAGAGATACGGGGACATACCATAGAGTTCCAGAGTCTGCCGTGTCACTGTCTATGGTTATATGGAGGACCACGAGGAAGAACGGCAGAAACAGAAAGGCAGGCAGAGAGGGGAGGAGAGGATAACGTTGGCAGCATTTGTGCTCCAGGCTGTGGGGTATTTTTTTTTGTGATGTAGTAGTGATGCCTAAGCAGGTAGCCAGTACTTTATGTCTTAATCAATACTTATAAATTTTGAAGTTGACATTTTTATAGTGCATCTTTTGTTTTAGTCGTCACTTCTGGAGCCTTTCAGAGGACAGTTTTCAGAGCCGTTTAGCCAGTAAACAGCAAAGGTATCTAACTGGTACTTAGGGAGGTTGCAGCCCGTCTGCATACTTCTCCAAGGTACCTTGGTGGTTGGCTCTGGAAGTCACCACAACCCACCTCAGACCTGGGCTGTTCCTATACTGTGCTCCTTGAGCAGCCAGTCAGATGCTGGGAAGGTTGCAGGTCCCTCTTTATTTCCTAAGGCTCCACCTCATTTTCTTTTCCTGGTGCTAATCTTCCCCCTGCACACCTCTACTAACACCCAAGTTCATATTCCCTACATTCTTTATCTTCTCACCTGCTATTCTGTCATCTGCAATGTCCACCGCTCTTGAACTTCAAAGTTTTTTTCCTCTCACCCAGCCATCACCATTCTCCCTGAGAGCATCTCATCCTTGTTGCTGTCATCACATCTCTGCAATTCTTCAGTGTATTCTCCTGCACCTCCTTCTACTCTCAGCCTGAGATATCTATCCCAATCCTGGCTCTCCAAGTCAACTTTCACTCTATCGGGGCATATCAAACGGTTTTTTCCCTCCAATCTTATCACTATTCCCCTTCTCCCTTCCTCTCCTGTCCTTTCTCATGCTCCCTGTTGAATGCCCACTCTATTTCCGAGAAGCCTGTCTATATTCATGACCTCTTTATGTCTCCTACTGTTCATCTTCTTGCCTCGACTGAGATCTGTCTTTCCTCTGAGGACCTTGCTTCAGGTGCCGCTCTATGTCATGGAGGTTATCTTTTCTCCCATGCACCTGGTAGAGTATGTTGTGATGGTGATGGTGTTGGACTGTAGCTCTCCCCCTCCTGTAGGCTTCAACCCCTTTTTCTACCTCAACCCCACTCTTTTTCTTTCTTTGAGACTCACTCCATTTGCTATTCAACCCACTACCTTCCCGGGTAGCTGTCATTTATCAACCCCCTGATAAATTCCTCTCCTACTTTCTCACTGACTTTCTATTTTAAGAACATAAGAACATGCCATACTGGGTCAGACCAAGGGTCCATCAAGCCCAGCATCCTGTTTCCAACAGTGGCCAATCCAGGCCAGACGAACCTGGCAAGTACCCAAAAACTAAGTATCCCATGTTACTGTTGCTAGTAATAGCAGTGGCTATTTTCTAAGTCAACTTAATTAATAGCAGGTAATGGACTTCTCCTCCAAGAACTTATCCAATCCTTTTTTAAACACAGCTATACTAACTGCACTAACCACATCCTCTGGCAACAAATTCCAGAGTTTAATTGTGCGTTGAGTGAAAAAGAACTTTCTCCGATTAGTTTTAAATGTGCCCCATGCTAACTTCATTGAGTGCCCCCTAGTCTTTCTGTTATCCAAAAGCGTAAATAACCGATTCACATCTACCCGTTCTAGACCTCTCATGATTTTAAACACCTCTATCATATCCCCCCCCCTCAGCCATCTCTTCTCCAAGCTGAAAAGGCCTAACCTCTTTAGTCTTTCCTCATAGGGGAGCTGTTCCATTCCCCTTATCATTTTGGTAGCCCTTCTCTGTACCTTCTCCATCGCAATTATATCTTTTTTGAGATGCGGCGACCAGAATTGTACACAGTATTCAAGGTGTGGTCTCACCATGGAGCGATACAGAGGCATTATGACATTTTCTGTTTTATTCACCATTCCCTTTCTAATAATTCCCAGCATTCTGTTTGCTTTTTTGACTGCCACAGCACACTGAACAGACAATTTCAATGTGTTATCCACTATGACGCCTAGATCTCTTTCTTGGGTGGTAGCACCTAATATGGAACCTAACATTGTGTAACTACAGCATGGGTTATTTTTCCCTATATGCATCACCTTGCACTTATCCACATTAAATTTCATCTGCCATTTGGATGCCCAATTTTCCAGTCTCACAAGGTCTTCCTGCAATTTATCACAATCTGCTTGTGATTTAACTACTCTGAACAATTTTGTGTCATCTGCAAATTTGATTACCTCACTCATCTTATTTCTTTCCAGATCATTTATAAATATATTGAAAAGTAAGGGTCCTAATACAGATCCCTGAGGCACTCCACTGTCCACTCCCTTCCACTGAGAAAATTGTCCATTTAATCTGTTTCCTGTCTTTTAGCCAGTTTGTAATCCACAAAAGGACATTGCCACCTATCCCATGACTTTTTACTTTTCCTAGAAGCCTCTCATGAGGAACTTTCTCAAACGCCTTTTGAAAATCCAATCTTCCCCTTCCCTTTTTCTTGGTGACTTTAACTTCCATGTCACCCCCTCTGACTCTAAAGCCTCAAAATTCCTTTCCTTATTCTCATTTGATCTCCAACTTTGCTCTTCTGTTCCTACTCACAAGCCTGGTCACTGCCTTGACCTAGTCCTTTCTTCCAACTGCTATCTCTCAGAGATCTCCATTTCAGTTCTTCCTATCTCAGACCATCATCTGATAATTTTCAGACTAAACCACCCTCCCGCACAACCTCATCCTGTCACTACTAACATCTGAAGGAATCTCCAGGCTGTCAACCCTTGTATCCTTTCCAAAACTGTTTCATTTCTCCTCTCGTCCACTACATTGAAGCAGTTGAAGCAGGTTTTTTTTATAACACTATACTCCTCTGCTTTAGACATTCTCACCCCTCTCCTTACCCGTCCTGTAAGGCACACCAAACCCCAGCCTTTGCTCACTCCTGGAATTCTCTTCTTATGTTCCAGTGCCGACTCTGCAGATTGTCTCTGGCTAAAATCCTATGCCCAAGCTGACTTCATACATTTCAAATGTATGCTTATCTCTTTCCAGTTTTCTATTGCACTTGCTAAGCAAGACTACTACATCCATCTGACACACACTCTCACATCCAATTCTTGCTGTCTCTTTACCATACTCACTTCCCTCCTCAGACTTCCTTTGCCTCTCTCCCCCACTTCACTCTGTCCAGATAATGGCAGATTACTTCCATGACAAGATTCACAAAACTAGCCTTGAGTTTTCAACCAGATTACCTTTACTTCCCTCTCCACCACTTCTTTCCTCTACCCTTCCCCTGGCCTCCACCACTCTCCTTTTCTGATGTCACAGTGGAGAAAATTGCCTATCTTCTCTTCTCCTCCAAACTCACAACTTGTTCCTCTGACTTCATTCCCACCCAGTTCCTCAGTTCTTTTCCCCTGTAGTCATCCCTTCCATCTGCCACATCCTCAATCCATCACTTTCCACTGCTGCTGATTCTGCTGTCTTCAAATATGCCGAGATAATACCATTCCTCAAAAAACCCTCACTGGACCATATCTGTCTTGCCAACTAATGTCCCATCTCCTTCCTCCCTTTTGTGTCCAAACTACTTGAAAGTACTAGTCACCTCCATTGTATTGACTTTCTTTCATCTCAAGCCATTCTTAATCCACTCCAGTCTGGTTTTCACCCTCTACATTTCACAGAAGCACCCTTGTCAAAGTATCCAGTGACCTGGTTATGACTAAAACCAAAGACCTCTACTCGAGTCTTTATCCTTCTTGTCCTATCTGATGCTTTTGACACTGTTGTTTACCACCAACTTCTTGATACTCTGTCCTCACTTGGATTTTGGGACTCTGTTCTGTCTTGGTTCTCCTTACCTCTTCCATTGCACTTTTAGTATTTCCTCTGGCAGATCCTTCTCTATTGCCTTCCCACTGTCAATTGGTGTGCCTCAGGGTTTGGTCCTGGATCTTCTTCTCTCTGTATACTAATTCCCTTGATACTCTGATTTCCTCCCATGGCTTTCAATACCATCTTTTGGCTGATGGTTCCCATATTTACCTTTCTATTCCAGAAATGTAATCACAAATTCAGTCCCAGATCTCAGCCTGCTTATCTGACATTGCTGCCTGGATGTCCCACTGCACCTTAAACTCAACATGGCCAAATCAGAGCTCCTCATCTTTCCCCTGAAGTCCACTTCCCCTCTTCCTTCTTTCTCTGTTTGTGTGGATAAGTCTGTAATCCCTCCAGTCTCCTCTAACCATAATCTTGGAGTCATTGTCTACTCTGTATATATCCAAAACACTGTTCAAATATGCTCTCTTTCTTTCTCTATAACAGGGCTTTCCAAACCTGTCCTGGGGACCCCATAGCCAATCAGGGTTTTCAGGATATCCACAATGAATATACAAGAGATAAATTTGCATACCATGAAGACTCAGTATATGCAAATTCATCTCGTGCATATTCATTGTGGACATCCTGAAAACCCAACTGGCTGTGGGGTCCCCAGGACAGGTTTGGGAAGCCCTGTTCAATAACATCACCAAAATCCATCCCTTCCTTTCTGAACATGCTACCAGAACCTTTATCTACTCTCTCATCCCCTCCCGCTTAACACTATTGCAACCACTCCTCACAGATCTCCCACATAGCCATCTCTCTCCATTACAATCTATCCAAAATTCAGCTGCACGACTTATCTTTCGCCAAAGTCGTTACACCCATATAACCCACTTCTCAAGTCACTACATTGGTTCTCTACCTGTTCTTGCATACTATTCAAGCTCATCTTACTCTTCTACAAGAGCCTTCACTCTGCAGCTCCTCACTACCACTCCCCTCTTATCTCTCTCTACACCCCTCCTTGTGCACAGTGCTCATCTGATAAGTCACTCCTTTCTACACCCTTCTCTTCTACCGCCAATTCCCAACTCCCAACTCCGTGCTTTCCATCTGGCTGCACGATATGCTTGGCATAAACTTCCTGAGCTGGTGCATCATGCTCCCTCTCTTGCCTTATTCAAATCTAGTCTAAAAACTTACTTTTATTAAGGCTGCTTTTAAATCCTAACCCCTGATTGTCCTGCTTAAGCTTCATTAAATTTTTAACCAGTGTCCTAATAAATAAAATTTTCAGAGTCTCTTTTGCCTTGTATATTTGTCTTGATTAGATTGTAAACTCTACAGAACAGGGCCTGTCTCTTATGTTTTTTGTACAGTGCTGCGTATGTTGAGTAGCAATATAGATGTAGTGCATGTATATTTATCGGGCCTGCCACAATGCGTTTCCAAAGCTGTGTTCAGGCTGGGGAAAGAAGGGAGGAAAACAGCATGCATCCATGATATTTTCACAAGCATGTGATGTGGAGTTTAATGTTTGGTAGTTCTGCATGTGTAATGTTCAGTAGGGGACTGTGTTAAGGAACTCAGAAAAGGTTAAGAAGCGCCAGAGGTTGCCCTGGGAAATAGTAAAGAAGTTCCCCGTTCAGACTGGGATATTTGGTCTAGGATAGGCTGTACCTAAATACTCAGTACCTAACCAGATAGAACCTGACAGCACATGCCCTATTTTCCCCATCTCGGCCATCTGCACAGAAGAGCAGGTATAAAGTAAGCAGCTGCTTTTAATGCATGCAATTTATGCTCATTTTTAAAGAAAAACTACATGGGCTATTTGAAAATGTCCTCCCCTCTCCTGATCCTAAAATTTTGCAGTCTTCTTGCTAGCTGAGTACTTTACTGATACCCTCATGCCAGTGATGGGTGGGGATCGGCTCTAGGTTAATTGCTTTGTGTTCTGATCACTAATCTACCCTAGCAGAATAGAAATTCAAGTGCACACAGCAGTTTCAAAGTACTTAGCCTAATCACCAAATTCTTTGGTCAAGTGCTCTAGCTTCCAGAATCAATTCTCACAAATCAGCTGCATCTCGACTAACAATGAGACCATTCCAAGCATTCCAAATATAAAAATATATATTATTTATTCCTTCTGTGCCTCCTAAGTGCTAATGTTTCATTTGTGACAAAGGCGTTCCACCAGGTCAGCATTCATTTGTGATATACCCAAATAAATATCTCTGCAGTGTTCCTCTCTGGTTCCTGTGACCTATCCTTATGCAAAACAAATTATACTTACAATAATATTTAGAAGCATGGTCATCTCACTTGCCAAAAAACAAAAGCAAGTTACACTGTGCAATTAACAATACATATTCAGCATCTTATATTTCTAGCACGTACATCATCAGTATGTGATGTGCTCCTCAGCCAGCCTCACTCTTGTCTCATTACTCTACACTGTCACAGTCATATAGGAACCTTTATTTAACCATGAGCAATTAGAAAAATACAAACTTAAACTTATATCATTACCGTATTGCACACACAATAGTGGAAATACAGTGTAAATGCTTTTTAGCCATCATACAAAACAAGTTTGTTCTATACATTATAAGCTAGAGCTATGTACATGTTTATTATACAGAACATATAGTACATTATACTCTAAAATAAAATGTTTTTATAATTAAAGATTGTTTATTTTTGCCCCTTTCTATTACAAGTATAAGAACACAGCATATGCTATTTAAAAAAAACCATAATTTTACCATCTATTTTCTCAGATCTTATTCAATTAATATGTACATAATTTCTAATGTTCCTGTACAGTATATATTTTTTCCTATTTTCTGTCCATGATGCAAATTTCAAAGTAAACAAGATTCTTTAAAAACACAGTAACTGTGTAATAAAAAAAGTTCTCATATATACATTTCTAGATCTTATATATACAGATTTATACACACATAAATATATAATTGTTCTTCTCTTCTTTAGGTTACAATGTAAAAATGTTTTTGCCTTCCTTTGATGAGTGATCAGTGAGGATCGTGTGAACCTGGTCATCGGGATCTTTAAAATTTTGTTTCATCTGGTATCTAGGAAAAAACACCAAAAATGCACTATTTTACTTCCAGTAACAAAAGGGAATTATTTGAATTTGAAATTCTAAAGATTTTGTGTAACTGGAAAGGAATATTATCAATTTCAAATAAGTTCATAGGTAAGTTACTAGTACGAAGGATGAATATTGTTGCTGGTTTAGCTGTGGTCATTTACCATATGTTAGGACTGGCAACTGGTGGAACTTTGACTGCTCAGGGAAACAGACTGAAGCTCTGGCCAGAAAGCTAAAGCTTCAGCACAGGGAAAGCTGACATGCTGAAGGGAATGAGCCAATACTCCCCCACCCGATGAATCTGATCGGCCTTGGAAAGAGAGCACTGGGAACCAGGACGTTGTTCCTGGTAACTTGAAGGCTACCTGGCCCTCGGCTTGCAACCCGGACCCTGCCTCTGCCCAGAAATGGCTTAGAATGACACAATCCATCTATTGATACTTTGATTTGGACTGAACCTCTTACTAGTAAACTCATCTGTTACTCCTTAGTACTACTAAACCAGCCCTGGGTTGGCTCTGAACTGCAAGAGGTCTAGAACTATCTCTGGCCCCCACATCAAGGGAGAGGCCTCCGGACTGGGAACCTGACACCTTAAGATGTAGTGGCCAGTGAAAGATGATCATTCTTTCCAGCACAGTGAACTAAAACCAAGCCGTTCTATAAGGTACAGAGAAAACAAGAAGAAGGTATCAACTATTAAAGCTTTAATGATAGATGCAATATTATATAGTTGGGTAGGGGTAAAGAAGGCCAGGGATTTATTGAGTGCAGTCCCCTAATGATTACCTTGCAGCAGTCTGCATATTATGTTTCAGGGGAAGGTTCCCAAATCTTTGTGCACCCTTAAGCCAATTCAACTGCACAGTGCAAATCCATGGCTTGCTTATCTCACATTTAGCGATCACAAAAGTCCCTAACTCAGCACATTTTCTGAGGTCTGATTGCGCTATCATACCCGCTAGTCCTTTTCCTCTAAAAGCGTAGTTTCATGTCTGATGATGTTCTAGCAGCCTCATTGATCCTGGAGAATACTGGAATCTTTGTAGGTTGCGATACCTTTCATTGGACCAACAGAAAAGTTACTGTAGTGCTTTTGAGACCACATAGATCCCTTTATCGGGTAGGACCTGTGTGGTCTTGAAAGCTCATGTATTATACTGTATCATCTTTGTTGTTGGTCCACTAAAAGGTATTGCAACTCACAGAGATTCTCTGAATCACCCCCCACCCCAGGCAATACGGATTTAAAACTGAGAATGGGCATTGATTGTTTCCCCCATTCCAGAAAGAAGATGCTTAAAAATTGTTAGGCATAAAAATATAAGGTCTACAAAAAAATACATACAGAAAACAAAAATAAAGCTGGCAAACAGGTAATGGTTCCCAGGTTGCTGCTGGAGCTACTGACAGAAGAGGCAGAAAAAAGTGATGCTAAATCATCAGAAGAGCAATTGGGCCGATGCAGTAAAGTGCGCTCAGACCGAGCATACTGTTAGCCTCTGGTTGGATGCGCGTTTTCCATGCGCTATTTTTACCCCTTATACAGTAAGGGGTAATAGCGCGTGGAAAATGTGCGGCCAACCCCCCTGAAACTAATAGCGCCCGCAACATGCAAATGCATGTTGATAGCCCTATTAGTTATTCCTGCGCGATCCAGAAAGTAAAATGTGCAGTCAAGCTGCACATTTTACTTTCAGAAATTAATGCCTGCCAAAGGCAGGAGTTAATTTCGGTTGGCACCGGGAAAGTGTACAGAAAAGCAGAAAAAACTGCTTTTCTGTTCACCCTCCGACTTAATATCATAGCGATATTAAGTCGGAGGCCCCAAAAATAAAAAAAAATTTTAAATCTGCCCGTGGCCTGCGGGTTGGAAGACGGACGCTCAATTTTGCCGGCGTCCAGTTTCCGAACCCATGGCTGTCAGTGGGTTCGAGAACCGATGCCGGTAAAATTGAGCATTGGCTGTCAAACCCGCTGACAGCCGCCTCTTCTGTCAAAAAGGAGGTGCTAGGGACGCGCAAGTATCCCTAGTGCCTCCTTTTATTGCGAGCCCTCATTTGCATATTTTTTTCTTTCTGAATCGCGTGCCCAGAAGAGTGGCCTGGGTGTGCGCTGGGAGAGCGGGCGCTCGCCAGCTCTCCCGCAGGTTTTTCTGTATCGGCCCGAATGTGAGATAAACCTAAGTATCTTATTAAAAGCAATAAGAGACCAAGTCAGAAAGAACGGTGAAAGTGATAGAATTGAGGCAGAAAGTTTTCAAAAATGGTACGGGAGGCTAAAAAGTAGAATTGGCGTCCTAGAAGAGGACCCAGAGATAAAGTAGTTATAAAAAATGGTGGTGCACTTACAAGATAGCTGAGGATACAGAGGATTGGGACCTTGGGGTTAGGGCAAGACTTCCCAAACCTGTCCTGGGGTCTCCACAGCCAGTTGGGTTTTCAGAATATCCGCACTGAATATGCCTGAGATAAATTTGTACATATGGAGTCACCATGATATGTACATTTATCTCATGCACATTCATTGTGGATAACTTGAAAACTTGACTGGCTGTAGGGTCTCCAGGACAGGTTTGGGAAGCCCTGTGTTAGCCCTGGGTTTGGTACCAGAGCTGCAAACAGGCCTATTTTTCAGGCTAGCTAAAATGTGCAAATTAGCAAGAATATCTAACCTTTCTTAGGCCCAATAGATGCTAATAATATAATGTGATATGACAGTATATGATACTGATATGATGCATATCAATATACTATCATATCACATTATCCTATTAGCATATATACATCTACATCTATACACACACACACACACACACATGCACTAGCAGACACGAGCACTGCTGGTGAAATGATGTGAATACCCTTTACCTGTCCCTCCTCGACCGCAGCACTCTCATCCCTTTTCACCCAAGGACTCTCATCCCTCTTCCCAGCCTGATCCAAACTCTTGTCCCTTTTGTTCCTCCTACCCATTCATATCTGGGAGTTTCTCTGCCTTTTTTTCTGGTCTCAAGGTATTGGGAGTTGCTCTTCCTCCAGTTCCACAGCCCTGGGCGTCCTCTGCCTGCCTCTGATCCCACGAGCCCTGCGACTTTGCAAATAAAGCAGGCCAAGAGCATGCATGCCTGAGTTCAGTGCTACACGCCCAGCTTGTTAGCGGAGAGTGCAGATGTGCTTCTGCGCACATGCACAGCCCCCCAGACCCTGAGCACTAATGTCATGCATAGCTGCATGTATTGCTCGTAAGTCCCAAGATACGCACACTCCGGAAGGTACATGTAGGCCTCAGAGAGTACTTGTCGACACTCCTCAGCGGATGGTGGGGGGAGCGCACAGGCACACTCCGGTTGGGGCTAAGCCTATTTTATATACATATATATCTATATAAATCCCACTGCTGCTCCTTGTGACTTTGGGCAAGTCGCTTTACCTTTCATTGCCTCAGGTACAAACTTAGGGGGTAATTTGCAAAGGAGTTAGGCGTGTAAATGTAACATACTATCCTAGCATATTGTCTTTTTATTATGTCTGTATGCCCTTGTAAACTGTTTTGACTACTCCCCAGTAAAAAACGGTATATAAAAATTGTTTAAATAAATAGCAATTTTCAAAAGCCATTTATTCGAGTAAAGTGCACGTATGTGAGTAAATCCTATGGATAATCCAATGGCATATATTGTAGCAATTTTCACAAGCCCACTTAATCGAGTAAATGCCTTTTTAATTTGGACCCTTAGATTGTGAGCCCTCTGTGAACAGGGAAATGCCTACAGTACTTCAATGAAATCCAACTTTGAAGTGGCTGAAAGGCAGAATATAAATCAAAATATATTTTATCCCCTTTGACAGAGTAGCAAATTCATCTGAATAGGGCCCATCTTGTACAATTACCAGGTACAGCATTCCTTAGAGATACAAAACGTGACAATAAATAGCGACCACAAGGCCTGTCTCATCTGCGCCTTCTCACTTTGTACTGCAGTACTGCAGACTCCGATCGCTGACTTTAGCCTCATTTCTGCACTGTTAAGATCTTCTGAGCGTCTCTCATGTTTTCTTGATTGTTACTATTTCCACTGGGAGGCAGATGCATGGACTTCCTTCCTTCCTTTATGCAAGGCACAGTAATAAAGCCCAAAAAGAGCTCTTGTGTGCAGGGCAGGTTTTATAGGCCAGCTCCCAGTCGTAGTACTAAGACTGGGAGATCAACAGGATGGAGGTAATGCCAGAAAAATATTCCACTCACCACACAGTCTCTGTTGCGTAATTGTCCACTTGTGTTTCCATTCATGTAGATGTTACCTCCTCTGTCCTGCTGCCAACAGACATTATGTTTATACAAAGCACGGCTGAGGATGCATACTTATGCTAAATAAACACCATAAACGTGCTGCGCCGATACTGGCAGCGGCATTACCTGTGCAGAAATGACATAGCGTCTGGTGGCACCTTATAGATTAACAAGAGTCCAGTTCATTAGAGGCAGGTAGGTGGACTCTTGTCCTCTAAAACTAAAGCCTCAATAACGTTGGCGGCTGTGGTTCAACCTTTGTGTTCTAAGGAAGTCCAGCAGAAGAATGCACACGCCACTTAATAATACGTTCCAAAAAAAAAGTAGTATTTATGTGAGAAAACAAAACGTCTGTGCGTGTCTCTTTAGAAGCTACAGCACAGATGCTGGGCAGATCAGAAGTAGAAGCTGAAAGCAGAAAACAGGGAGAGAGAAAGAGAGAAACAAGGTGTGTCTTAAGACATCACCTCAACCCCTTTGTCCAATTGCAGGCAGTAAATGCTGAGAAAGAAACTGAGAAAGAGGGAAAACATAACTGTGCATTGGTTCAATATACACAGACATACATAAGAACCTTCCCTCCCTTTTACATTTTTAGGAGTGGATGTTCCCAACAAATACATCTAATACTATGAAAGGTGCCACCAGCCTTGGTGTCGTTTTTGCTACCTCAGATTAAAATGGCTATCCCCTTGCAAGAGTTAGGATCTTTGCATGGTGCCCTAGTTTCTGACTTGTTCAAGTGACACTTCAGGCCACCGTAGCAGAATGCCAAGCCCTGCATGATTCTTTCGGGAGCTAACGGCAGAGCGTGCCTTCCTGTTGTCCCATCTTACCAGCTCCTGAAAGGATCGTGCCTCAGGCCGAAGTCACATTTACTGTATAGTTACAGAACGTGTAACAAAGGGGGGTTATTTTAAAGCTGTCAACTGCCTGCTGTACTGTAAGTGAGAGCTATACAGGAGAAGAGATTCTTACCTCTGTGGTTTTGGGTTTTGATAAGCCCTGTGAGCCCTTTTTGATCAGTATATATAATACTGCATCATGAATGGTGAGGAAAAACATAGAAGTCTTAATTTCATTATCAAAAAATTCACATCTTGTGAGTTTCTCCAGAAGATCACCTACAGGGCAAGAAAATATAGTAGAAAACTCTTACTTGCATTCCTTATTTTTTTTTTTTTAATCATAATATCCCCCACCCCCCCTTCAAAAGCATGATTAAGCCTCAAGTGCAGTATCGTAGGACACAGCTTTGATTAAACACGTATCTGAATATTTATTTTAATCTCAAATGCTTCAACTACTGTGTGGCAATCTGTTTTTGGTGGGGGACAAATGTAAATTAAAGTAAGCCAAATCCCCAGTAAACTTACTTTCTGCCAGGAGGGCATTCTCATCTGAGTTGATGCTGGGGCTCTGATTGTCAGGATTTGGCGCCAAGCAATGTGCCCATCCCAGTTTTAATGTAGACATTCAGAGGGCAATTTTCAAAGCCATTTTACTGAGTAAATAGGTATTTACCCGAGCAAACCGGCCTGGTTGAAAGTTGCCCTCAATCTAGCTAAAAGTGCATGCAGGCTTTCATAGTGCACATTCTCCCAACTGGGATAAAACGAGGCATTGCTGGGGACTGGGCAGGGTGAGTTTAAGTCAGGGGAGGAAACGGCACATATACACCGACCTTTTTGAATGTGCGTGTGCTGTTTTACACCAATTGGCCACCTACACAAATAGCAAGTGCCGACTACTTGATTTTTTTTTTTCCCACAGAGCTGTCAAGTGTCCTAGTTTTTGAAGTAAGATTTTTGGCCATTCTTGGTTTCTGAGCTTACATTCTTACTGGTAAATTTTAAAAGAAATGCACGTATGGGCGTAGGAACAAAGATATGCTCAATTTTATATTGTGCATGCAAGTATGCATGTAGCATTTGAAATATCCCTGCTGCGTGTATGTGTGCAGCCTTTACATGTGAATGTACTTGCCTTGATGGGGGGGGGGGGGGAGAGGGAGAGAGTTATAGGGTCAGTCTGATACGTTATATATACAGTAGGTACCACTGTAGCGGGGCACTTTGAATCGAGATGGGGTTTCGGGGGGTGGGTTGGGGTTAGAGGTGGTGGTGTTACAATCATATTCAGAGGTAGTCATTGTAAAATTGACATCACTAAAGATTTTTTAGTCCTTATAAGCAATGAAAAGTTTAACAGGAGGAGTTGATTTGTACACTGCAGTCTCTGCTAAAAATCTATAGTGATGTCATTTTTACAATGTCTACCTCTGAATATGTCTGTAACACCACCACCCCTAATCCCAACCCACCCCCCGAAAACCCATCTCGATTCAAAGTGCCCCGCTACAGTGGTACCTATATATAGAATATCAGACTGAGCCTATACAGAGGTTCTCTCTCTCTTTTCATACCGCCAGCTTCTTAAAAGTCACATTGCACATACAGAGCTGTTTTTGCACGAGCAATGCTGTTAAAATCTACCTCTTAGTGCACTGTGGTATTTGTAGTCCTGTATACTCCATTTCAAATCAACAACTACAGGTACTGAAATTTTTATTTATTTATTTAGTATAGTTAGCTCACGTCTCTTCATTGGTAGCTCAAGGCGAGATATATTTAGCTGCTGTAGGTATTTTCCTGCCCCAGAGGGCTTACAATCTAAGGCCAGGATTCATCATTCCGTGCAGAATGATGAACCCTGTGCTACAGGGGGGCGGAGACGAAGCAGGGGACGGTCGGGCGATAGCCTGCAGCCAGCCACACCACGGCGGTGCGGTTTTGCCTGCTGCGGTGCGGCCGGCTGCAGGCTATCGCGGGCATAGCACCACCGTAAAAGGTGGTGCTATTCCCCGCGCTACTGCCGGTGATAACGTTCGAAGCATTATCGCCGGCAGTGGTGCCGCCGCCGATTACCATAATTCCCTCCCTAACTCCTCCCCCTAATTTAAATCTTACCGCCGCAATAAGGCCCTAATGCACACGATAAGGGCCTATTGCAACTCCCTAAGGGCCTTATTTGCTATGCATTTTTTCTCATAGGCACAGAATGGGGGAAAAGATTTAGTAAATCAGGCCCTAAGTTTGTAGCTGAAGCAGCGGAGGGTGAAGTGACTTGCTGAAAGTCACAAGGAGCATCAGCAGGTTTCCCTGATTCTCAGCCTGCTGCTTCAACCACTAGGCATGAAGGGGATCTTCAGAGAGCCCTGGCTGGAGTAAAGTCTCACCCTAGGAGCTAGCAGCTCTCTATGCCCCTCAGACATTGCCATATGAAGAAAAAAAATAATTGCTCACCATCTTCTCTGGAAGGGAGATCCCTGAGACCGATCCCGCACTAGGGCTGAATATCATAGGAGTTTGCAGGATCTCAGGAGTCAACTGCATGAACAGAATTTTCTTTCAAACCATATTTAAAAGGGCCTCGCTTCTGGTTTTATGCCAAGCTGATTTCTTCTTAGACCAGATTAGAATCCAAGTCTCCAGAAGTAATGAAGTAATAAACTATGCAAAACTGTATTTATAAATAACACCCATAAAACAACTTACTGTCTATTCCGACAATAAACACGTCAACCTCAATTCTGATGAATTCTTTTAAAATCTGTAATGTGAAAATAAAAATTATTGCTTAAGGACGATGGACATGTATGATAACAAGAAAAAAATGTTCAGAGTTGGAAATTAGTAACTTTCTGACCAGTCCAACATGTGCTTTCCTCTTCATATTGACTGATTTTCCAGCATTATTAATTAATTCCTGACCTGGCCTTTCCACTGAAATTAATTAGAGGAATATAAAAGATCATAGGCACAGCATCGCATTTCACATTTTGGGGACAGATGTACCAAGGGCTGCTACATTTTGGGAAATGCAAAATTAGCAGCTCCACCAAAATAAGAAACTGAGAAAGAATGCACCAAATCCCAGCTGAGATTTTAGCGGATTTTCAAGGGAGGGTACCAGATGGTTATCGGTCCTTAGGGCCAAGTTTCGCCTCCATTGCCGGTATGAATTTATCTTTGCAATGTCTCTAAAATGCAGGATTAAAAGTCCACACATAGAATGTGGGAAAAACAAGGGTGGGTTGATGCTGTCCCTCATGACAGAGATACAGTTATTAGTCATCCTTAAAGCTCCTCATGAGCAGCCAGGCCATAACTTTCCAAGGAAAAAGGGAGTCTCTCCATGGTGGGCTCATGAGGACATAAGAGGCCCTGTTTTTAAAAGGTTCTCCTGTCTGTAGCAAAATGTCTTGGTAAGAAGCCCCATGGAAAGGCTTTGACCCCCTCTCATTGCAGCTGAGTGGAGCCGATGCCTCTTAAAGGACATTTTACAAAGCCACTTCCGCGAGGAAACAGGCATTGACCCAGGTAAACTGGTCTGGCTGAAAACGCCTCTTCACCCCGACTAAAAGACCAGGAGCGCTCCCGCGACAGGCAATGCTTCTGGCCGGATTACGAGGAGGCGCCCCCGTGGGGAGCGGGTTTAGGTTGGGGAGAGAAAACAACGCGCGCAGATGTGATTTCGGGAACGACCTGTGTTGCTGTGTCTCCCCATCTCATTTTGTAACCTGCAGGAGAAAGCAGGTACAAATGTCCGTGGGCACCATTAACCTGCCTATGCCATAGGTAGTTTTCCACTATGTTTCCCTTTGAAAACTTGCTACAAGGCATGTAGGGGTATAAAGCAATCAACGTGGGCTGTTCAGAAAGGTTCCTTTTAAGACCAGAAACCTTTACAGTCTTGATAATGAGTTTTATGACCTCATTTCCCCTATATGACATGGTATAGAAATGAGGCCATATTACTACTTGGACAAAAGCTACCTAACAACAAAACAAAAGGACGTGTCTACAGTTCCATCCGCACAAACCAACCCGAGAGACACAAAGCACCCGCATGGCTTGTGTTTGAGGATCAGGTTGTTATGCAGATAACACATGCCTGCATCTTTTATGTCTTCTCAAATGAAGAGGTAAACTGCGTTCATTAGTTATGCACGCACTTAAAAAAAAAAAAAGAATTAAACGTAGGCACGTAATTTTCAAATTCTCCCAGCTTGCCTTTTTGTGATTCAGCTAAAAGTGCATGCCATATGACAATCCATTTAGGGAGATTCAGGAAATCTGCCTGTGTTGCCCCTGTTTAGATGCTGATTAAGTCTTTGAAAAGTTATCATCAAGTATCTGGAAAAAAAAATCAGTGGTGATTGTGATGAACATGCTTCGTCCCCTTGGATTATGATCTTCATAATTAAAAAAAAATATCAGTCTGTCTCTAATTTCAGCTTCTCTATTTTATTGTAATATATGCACTTTTTAGCTTAAGCAATATTCAGTAACATTATGCAGATTAATCACACAGATTCAAACAGCATATCCAACTTGAGGCATTGGGTTTCTGACTTGTCTTCACAAGTATTTGTGCTGTAGAGTGGTAAAGAAGATATATGCAAATCATCCTGTGGATGATAAGGTTTATACTGCTTTGCCGAATGACTGGGGCCAATGCAAAAAAAAAAAAAAAAAATGCGCTTAGTGTTCAGCACTCACTTTCCTAACGCACCCCCCAGGCACCTCTTCTGGGGGCGCTATGCAATATTTTAATTAGGAGTTGCGCTGTCAAGGAAGTGCTAGGGTCGATTGCGCACCCCTAGCACCTCCTTGACAGCGGGAGCCCAGGAGTGCTCGGCCGTCCGCGACTGTCCGCCGGTTAAGAAAACGGACTCTGAATTTATCGGCGTACATTTTCCTAATTTTGCACACAGCCACAGGTTTGGAAAACGGACGCTGGTTAACTGAGCATCTATTTCCCAACCTGACCGCCTGCGCTTTAAAAAACATTTTTTTTTAAATTTTTCGTTCCTCCGACTTAATATCACCACGATATTAAGTTGGAGGATTTACAGAAAAGCAGTATTTTCTGCTTTTCTGTACAACTTTTTGGAGTGCTATTGAACGCATTTTTTTTTTTTTTTTTTGCATTTGGAGTGAATAACTAATAGCCTCATTCACATGCATTTCCACATGTGCATTGTGGAGGCGCTAATCCCCTTATAGCACCTACATGACCCGCGTCCAACTGCAGGTTAAACAGCGCTCTTGGCTGAGCGCACTGTATTGAATTGGCCCCATTGTTTTTGTAACCTTTACCACCAGCCATGCTGCCCTGAGTGAGCCTGAATATTTGTGATCTGAGAAGTTAAGTGAGGTCAGGCCTGTCCAGTACCTGGATGTAGGACCACCAGGGAAGACCAGATATTAAGGGCTAATGATAGCAATAGCTAATCACGGTACTATCCTACCAAGAATATCTCAGTCACCAGGTTAGGACAACGATCACCTAAATCTGTAACAGATAAGGCACCGACCTTCACACCATCCTTTCAGTAAACAGCCATAATCTACTGAGATGATATTGTCTTGTAAATGTTTTATAGTTCTTACATTGCAAAGCAGAATAAACAGATAGGAAAAATTTATCTTTCTGAGTTCTGTTGTCTATGCAAAAACTGGTATTACTTGAAGAGAGGATAATGTGGCCATGAAGGTCTGATACCATCTAGTTTTATTTGTTTTGCATGCTTACAGGTGGTAAGGCGGTCTATAAGAAATAATAATTATTAATGTCATTACAATCTACCTTTCTGCTTTTAGCTACTTCCCAAAAAACATGCCTTACTGAATGGATAAATAAATAGTTTATCATTTTTTTTCCCAGTGGCTCAGATTTTAAACAAGGAGGATGAGCCTGGGTAAATGTGAGCTACTAGAGAATAAAGCACTCTGGGATGGTTTTCCCTGTTTAAATGGTCAATTAGAAATATAGAAGAAAAGCAAGGAGGCGGGGGCACTATCACAGCACAAAGGAGAAGGCTCTACCTGTATTGGAAGAGGAGGATGATGTGAATAGCTTTCTCAGGGGTCAATTTTCAAACTGTTTTCTTCCATTCTACACTTAATGGCAAAGTTCATTTCAAAACAAGGAACTTCAAGACCTAAGTGCCTACGAGTGTCTTGGATGGCATTTGTAACAGTAAGAATAGGAGAGATTCAATCCCTTGGGTTTCTGTGATGAATGAGGACAATAGGCAACAGGCGATGCTCTTAATACAGGCCCAGACCAATGACTTCTAAATGAAATGGTGTTCAGAGGAGCATCCCCAGAAGCAAGTCAAGTAGTATGGGGGAGGGGGAGGGGGGCTGTTTCAGCCTGGCGTCCTCTTGCTGTAGAGTGAAGGTAGAACTTCCAAGGTTTTGCGTATATGAGATATTCCATGATTTTTATTTTTTTTTACCTTTGTGCTATCGTATCACTAGTGGGTCTGTGTTGTAACCTGCTAGCACTGCTCCCTAACTAGTTCTGGCTGAGAGGAGCAGCTGACGCAAGAATTAAAAATGTAAAATTTATGTAGATCAGTTTGGAAGAAAAGTGATAGGAAATGCAAATAGAATAGAACAGAACAGGGATCTAGATGTTCACAAACATCTTAGATCCCCAGTACTTGCGATCACCCCAGTACCTGCTTCCAAAGGCTGGGCATTGGATGCATTTGGCAATCCAAGGGAAATTGATTCATAATAATATTGTGCTATGTGATGTGGACACAGAAGACCTGGTTTATGATAGTTACCCACAGAGAGGGAAAATCTCATGCTGTTAATACTTTTAAAAATTACTTCACAAAGAGGTAATTACCGCTTTAAAACTCTTCATGGCAGACATGTCAAGGAATGACACCGCTCCGAAATCAAGGATTATGCTGTGGATATCGATTTTCGGGACTTGAATGTTGTTGGGGAGGTCTGAGTTCCAGTCTATCTGAATTGGCAGGTCTGCAGTGTCAGTGGGTTTATCCAGTTCTTCTATTTCATTATTGTCCAGTTCTTCTTCTGAATCTTTGTAATCATAATAGGTGCAGATCATGCCCTTCTGTAGTAAGCAAATATAAAAACATAAGAAATTGCCATACTGGGTCAGACCAACAGTCCATCAAGCCCAGTATCCTTTTCCAACAGTGGCTAATCTAAATTACAAGTACCTGGCATATACCCTACTAATGCTGGAAATAAGTAGTAGTTTATGAACTTTTCCTCCAGGAACTTGTTCAAACCTTTTTTAAACCCAGTTATGTTAACTATCTTAACCACATTCTCTGTTAATAAATTTCAGAGCTTAATTGTGCATTGAGTGAAAAAGAGTTTTCTCTGATTTGTTTTAAATGTGCTACTCGCTAACTTCATGGAGTGTCCCCTAGTCCTTGTATTATTGGAAAGAGTAAATAACCAATTCACATTTACCCCTTCTAGTCCTCTCAACAGAAAATACATGAACATTTTATCTTATGTCAAGATAAAGACTGAAGCTTAGCAACTCGAAATGTAATAAAGTCATTTCATTTTGATACGATTTAAATTCTTTTGTAACCCCCACATGTTTCTTTCATTTTATAAAATCCACCACACACAGATGGCGTACACAGATGATACCAAGTGTCCTTGGCACCCAGAAGAGCTGGACAGAGGTCTCTTCAGCGCTGCTGCTTAGACTGGCAAGGGTTGCTGCATTCACCGTGGCCCCCTTTCCCTCCCTGCCTGGGTCTGAGCATGTTGGCGAGAAGATTTGAACTTGCCTGCTGGCTGAGCCAAAAAAATAAAATCAGCCCTTAACTGTCTGTCCTGAAACTATTGTAATAAATATTGAGAAAGCATAGTACGTAATAGATATGCTCATTTTGTAAGAGGTGGTGAGGATTGCATATTTCCCATCCATGGTACCAAAATAAAAAACAAATTAATATTCACAAAATTGCCAGCAGCTGCTAGGTCAGCCCTCACAAGTTGGGTTGGGTACAATAACAAAACAAGAGCGATCCGATTAGCTAAAACTGAGCTTTGCACCTAAGTTAGGATGTGTCCAGTAAGAGAACCCTCGGTTGGAGGAGAAGGAGGGGGTGGGTGGAGAGGGCAGTGTCAAAAGATTAACAGAAGGGGCCCAGGCAGCCAGGACCACACTGCAGAGCCTCTACCATTCGACAACCACAATAAGGTTTGGAAAGTAAGACCCTTCACTATAAACTCGTGTTGCTCTGCTTTCCCTCTCATCTGAAAAGCTAGTTGTGGTCTTCTTGGATTGTTTCAGTCATTCAGGGGCTCTCTCAGGATTTTTATTTGGAAAAATAGTGAAACACTCTCTTGGCGAGTCTTAGGTTAAGAATGGCCCAGACTTACAGGTGTCATTTGCAGCTCCCCTTTCTTCAGCAGTTTTCTGATTTTTCTGAGAGCTTTGTTACGCTTACGCAGCACCCTCAGCGGGTTGAAGCCAACCTGTAAAATATATTTCTCTGTGAAATTTCCACAAAACTTGCTGATTTACCAGACCGACAAAGATTTTTCTTCTTCTCTTTAGACCTGAAGAACCCCGGATCAGAGTTTTCCCCCAAACCTGTCCTGGGAACCTGCCAGCCAGGATATTCACAACGCAAGAAATAAATACATTTGCTTATATTGGAAACCCAGCGTGTGCATCTCATGCATATTCATTGAGGCTATCTGGAAAACCTGACTGGCTGTGGAGTCCCCAGGACAGGCCTGGGAAGCCCTGAGCCATACTCTTAAGAGTCATTTCTTGGATGCATTTTGAAATGTGAAACTCTGCTTCTGGGAGCCTGTCGCTGGGGAGAGCAGGCCGTTTGAAGGGAGGCTTTCCTTTAAGCTGAACGTTTGCTTTTGGTTCTGCCCTTAACTACCAATACATAAAAATCATAAAAGCTTGCAACTGCCTCATAAACAAGCAAGGAAAACATGATAGTGAAAATGCAAAAAAAAAAAAAAAGCAATAAAAACAATCCGTTGCTTTTATTGCAGGTTCAGCTAGAAAAGTTACTAGGGTGTGAGTAGGATTGCCTAGGCTTGGAATTCCACATAAACGTACTAGGCCTGTGCTTGGGGTGACAAAATATTGGGAGGGGGCAGCAACCTGCCATTAAGAGCCACTGCAGACTGGCATTGGGAGCTGTCGCCATGAGTCGCCGCCATGTCCAGAGCTGCTGGGAGCCTCTTAGGTCCAATAGGGAAGGGGAATGGAGGTCTAGGTGGAGGTGGCATTAGCAGGTTGGGGGAAGGCAGCTTCGGGAGGCCTAAGTGGATGGCATTGACCGTGCCTTAAGGGTCGCACAAAGCTAAATCAGTCACTGGAGTTGCCAGTGAACCCGAGTTCAACTCCGAAAGTCTGATTCAGTCCTGGTGTTGCTCCAGCGCATGTATGGAATGGCGTTTTTGCCTTCCCTGGAGAAATCTCAACTACCAGCCCCTAACCAGGATTGAGTCGGCCTTCCAGGATTGTCCTGAGTCAGGGGGCAGCCCTAGAGCTGGAGCTTGTATCAGCTCTAATACTTCTCAGAAGCAGTTTTTCAAATACATGGCATGAAGTAGAAAGGAAAATACATATGTCAGATAAGAGAGATTTACTCATAAGGTGTTGAAAGAATATTATGCAAGTCTAACCCAACATGTTGCATGACATTTATAAAATCAACTGTAAATCAGTTTTTAGGCCTAAATACATCATTGTGGTTACAGCGTAGTCCTGATGAAATGTCATCAAATTGAGTAGATTAAATAGCTCAGAGTATTGAACAGATGTCCTGCTAGCATTCTATGTTAAAAGAATCAGCTACAATTAGTAATGGATCCAGTTCAATAAGGTTACTGATTTTCAAAGTTTTCAATTTATTCAGCTTATTACTGCATAATCCCATTGAAGGTTTTGTGCCAAAATGTTGAGTAATGGTAAACAGAAGACATTCTTTTCTAACTATGGGACAAATATTGACGAACTGGACTTATTGTCTTAATTGTAACTGGTCTTATTGTCTTAATTGTAAAAAAAAAAACCAAAAAAAACCCATCACTGTGATTCTGCAAATTATATTTCCTGAGTTTATTAGTGACAAATCAGTATTCTTGTAGTTTGTTACCATGAACACTGAATTTAAGCCTTCAGCTATATTTTACTTTTTGATGATACTGTCTGTTGGTAATTACTTGTTATTACCATGAACAAGGAAAATATAACTCGTGTTTCATTCACCAGGTGGACTCTTATAGTAACTAAGTAATTACTTGCAAAATATTTCTAAAAGTGTTTTTGTTGTTGTTGTTGTTAATCTTGTTCTGTCTCCCCTGTAAGGGCCTCTCTCCTCAATTCATCTCATTTTATACTCTTTATAAATCCATCATGGATACCAACTTGGTATGTTCCTTTTCCCACAACTCCTCCCACAGTTACCTCTTATGACTGACAGAGCAAGAGGCAACTCTCCGTAGAGCGTTTCCAGTGCTGCCCTTTGGCTATCCGCTTGGACCACCTCCCTCATAGCGGTGAATGCTACACTATCACAGCACCCTCAGCCTTGGCCGGCTCACATGGGGAATCAGACCCTCGCTCCACTTGGCAGTTCTGACCACCACTCACTGGGGCCACCCAAGACTGTATTCCTGTTTCAAAACCACAGCAGATGAGGACTTACAGCAGTAATAAGTTTATCTTTGAAGAAGTCAATGTTAGCAAAAAAGATTGGGGACGGGCATCTGAAAATCTTCACTCCTTCTGGCTCATATATCTGTCAAACAAAACACAGATGTGAGCATTTACATGTCATCAACATGTACGTGTTCCTTTCATGTTTCTTTTTCCCCCTAGAGGAAATGTTGTAAGTTTTCTTACATTGACATAGTCTTTTCTGTTTTTGTAGATGTCGCTTTCTCCGATATTAGCCACAACGGTACATTTTGGACTGCAAACAAATAAATACTAGATTACTTGCATGTTCTGTTTCACCAGGTTGAATTGAATGGTTACAGTTTCTTTCAGTACACAGTCAACACATCACAAGGCACTAACTAAAAGCAAGATAACAGCTTTAATGTTGCCTGATGTTATCACCAGATGTTTTAAGGCCATGGAAATTTCAGTGGAAACAGTTGAACATATTTTAAGAAAATACTAAAACGCTTCTATTGCTTGATTTAAAAATAAAGTGCAGGATTTTGCTTTCAGGACATCTGGACTTCATAGTTGATATTTCATTGAAATCATCAGCTCAGTGTGCTGTAACGGTCAAAAAAGCAAACAGAATGTTAGGAATTATTAAGAAGAGAATGGAAAATAAAGCAGGGGATGTCATAATGCCTCTGTACTGCACCTTGAATGCTGTATGCAATTCTGGTTGCCACAGCTCAAAAAAGATATAGATGCAGTGGAGAAAGTACAGAGCAGGGCATCCAAAATGCTAAAGGGCATAGAATAACTCCCATGTGAGGAAAGACTAAAGAAATTAGGGCTGTTGAGCTTGGAGAAGGGATGGCTGAGGGGGAATATGATAGAGGTCTACAAAATCATGAAAAGATGTGAACAGGTAAATGTGATTTGGTTATTTACTCTTTTGGATAATACAAGGACTATGGGGCACTGCATGAAGTTAGCAAGTAGTACATTTAAAACAAATTTGAGAAAAATCTTTTTCATTCAATGTGCAATTAAGCTCTGGAATTCATTGCCAGAGGATGTGATTAAGGCAGTTAGTGCAGCTGGGTTTAAAAAAGGTTTGGATAAGTTCTTGGAGGAGAAGTCCATAAACTACTATTAATCAATATGAAATAACTACTGTTTGTTTCCGGCTTTAGTAGCATGGGATCTGTTTAATGTTTGGGTACTTGTCAGGTACATATGACTTGGATTGGCTGCTATTGGAAACAGGTGTTGAAGGATCTCAGTCTTGAGCTTCACATGGTAAATGGCAGCAGAAAAAGACCAATTGCCCCATCCAGTTATTCTGGTCTATATTGCTTAAGATATGTGCAGTCTTGATTACTCTTGAGATATTTCTTATCCAAGTCAGTTTTTGTTTTCCTATGCTATCATTCTGAGTATGTAATCCAACACCCCTCATTCTAACAAAGTTCAGCTTAAACATGTTGGCCCCATGGTTGGGGGAAAGAGAGAGAGTGATGAGGTTTTGGTGCTGGGCTAGGTTTTGGGGGGCAGTTTTACATGCACAGTCAGAGGTACAAACAGCACAGTAGACATCAGTGAGGATTTTATGTGATTTGGAGTGATGAAAGGTACACAAAATGAGATTTGTACATTGTACTCTCGACCCAGCTCGGTAGCAGCTAGGTAGAGAGTGCATCAAGCTAGGTCGAGAGTACATTGTACAAATCTCACTTTTTTATACCTTTCATCACTCCAAATCACATAAAATCTTTACTGATGTCTACTGTGCTGTTCGTTCTTCTGACTGTGCATGTACAACTGCCCCCATAACCTAGCTCACCACCAAAACCTTACCCCAAGTTCAGAATGGTCCCTTACAGTGGTATAAAAAGTTGTCTAATATGGACATATCCCTACAGGCTCTCTCTCTCTCTCCTCCCCCAAAAGAGGAGTTGCAATAAATATCACAAATCCTGTTATCGGCCATGATGCACAGCATAACATGAGGAAAAAAGGTGTAGTTGAATCCTGCAATATCATGTGTTATACCATTAAGCACCCCTCATTTTCATAAACTCCTCCCACTGGACTACATTTTTTCAATTTGCATATGCATCTCATGATGCATTATTTATTACATGTGTTATGGCGTTATCGTGGGCATTAGGGCCCTAACACCCGCGATAAGCCCTAACGCAATTTGAAAAATGACCCCCTTAGCTGAATAAATGGCAATATTCAAACTTCTCCAGCTACTGAGCTGAAAAAGTTAGACCAGCTAATGAGTGGCACAGCTGTGGCACTGAATATCTCAGACAAGTTAGCATATATGTTTATTCAGCTAACTTGTTCAGCCAAATAATGTTTGAATATGGACCTCAAAGAATTTTGTAGAGGGACACATTTTGTGGAATGTTCGTTAGGCTTGTGGCAAGCAAGAACGATTGAGTATATGTTGATGGAAAGGCTCAATGCAAATTTTGCTAGACAAAAAGTGTCTGAGCTTTATGTGGCGGCTTGGAAAAAGGTTTTTGATCAGTTAGCAAAAGACATGGCAAAATCTATCCTTGAGTGTGGGTATGCCACAGATTGGTAACTGACAAATACATGGCTGCCCTCTCATGGTCTGGGTGTGAGAGAGTGTGTGTGTGTGTGTGTGTTTGGTGTGTATATGGTAGAAAGTATTGGTTGGTGGGATGATGACAGTATAGGCCTGTATGGGTATAGGGTAGACATGTAAGGATGATTGATGAAATATATATTTTCTCTTGGGTTTCGAACAAAGTTTGATTCTGTTATATATTTAAAATGGCAACTGTGCACTTGGCAAATTATTGTATAGTTGTATGTCCTGAGGCCTTGTTGAAATGTATTGTAATATGCATAATTTTGTTCTGGGATATGTTGTAATGACTATACCAATGTGCACTTTGCTAAGTAAAGATTATTTTTAAAAAAATGCTAATTTTTTTTTTTTTTTCATATCCATACCATGTAACTCGGTGACTTCATGATAATACTAGTAACCATAATTACATTAAAAAGTCATGATTTCACACATTAAAATGTTACTAGTTGAATTTTCTGTTTTTATGTCATTCAAGAAAGATTGCCTCTTCCAGTGGAGTGAAGGAAAAGCCTAGAGGTTGGAGCAGGAGGCTGAGAACCAGGTAAGCCAGCATTCAAACCCTGCCGGTGCTCGTTTCGACCTTCATTGCCCTGGGTACAAATTCAAAGGAGGGCATCTACTAAGCTGCGTTAGATGTGGTAAATGGCCTAACTCAGCAATAATGCACTGTATTTCAAATATCGCGCATTATTCTGGCTTCTGCACCATGAGCATAGTAATGAGCCGATTAGCATGCAACCATCAGGGAAAATGCCACAGGATTTACTAAGCTGTGATACTGAGTACCACAGCTTAGTGAATCCTGCAGTATTTCTCCCCTCTGAGGACTCATAGATTGTAAGCCCTCTGGGGACAGGGAAATACCTACTGTACCTGAATATAACTCGCCTTGAGCTATCAATGAAAAGGCATGAGCTAAATAAATAAACTAAGGCAAGAGAACAGAATGTGCTGCCCCCAAAAATTATGATTCGAAATGTCAACTAGAGTAAGTAATCCTAAGGAGCATTTACTTACAACTGTGTGCGAAACACCACAGTCAGGAGCTCGAATCCTACTCCGGCTGCTAGGCCAAGATCAAGCCCCAGTAAAACCGCAGCTATGAAGGTCACAATCCACACCAGCTGTGAAAAGCAGACGTAGTTCAAGAATACATAGGTATACACTGTACACTCATAATGACAGACTTATTTGGTACATTGATGTGAATTATTTGAATACATCATGCAAAGTGTTAACCTAGAAGGTGAGAGTCATATGCATCAATTTTTAAAAGGTTTACCTTTTAACTTCATAAGTTAATTTTAAAAAATCTATGACTCTGAAATTCTTTCCCCCTGTTGACCAGCTAAATTTCTCTGGTCAAACTCGCAGGGTGTACAAATTTAGCCAGTCAGAAAAGGGGCTGCACTCGAAGCAGTCCTGGGGTGGGTTTTTTATTTAGCTGGTCAGCATGGATTTTCAGCATGGATTTTACTAGAGATATGCATTAGGGAGAAACAAAATAGGAAATAACAACGAAATTTTCTATTTCATTTTGTTCTCAAAATGAAATGACTGAAAATCTGACAAAGTTTAGTTGGTTTTATGTTGGAAAAAAATAAATAAAAGTCATTTGTTGGGCCGGGGCCTTATCTAGGGAATAGGCCAAGGCCCAGGCCTGATGCCAGGGCCTGGTCCAGAGGCCACGTCTCAACGCTGGGGCTTTGGCCCGGACTAGGCCCAACGCTGGGGCTTGGTCTCGGGCCAGGCCTCGTAGCGGTTGTCCTCTTCTTTCTTCTTCTTTAAAATGATGGCATTTGCTGGGTACACAACAACAAAATGGCACCCTCTGCTAAAGAGGGAGGTGCCAGAATTAATTAACTCCAGCGTCCCCAGCAGACACCATCATTTTAAAGAAGAAGCAAGAAGAAAATGACACTATAAAGGCTGGACTCTTGCCTATGGGCCTGGGATGGGGCAAAATCGAGGCCCCGGCGTAGCGATCCAGCCTTCAGATTGGGACCCAGCATCAAACTTGGGCCCTGGCCTTGGCATCAGGACCTGACCCTTGGCTTAGATCCACGCCAAGGCATCAGGACCCAACCTCTGGGCTGGACTCCTGATTCTGGCCTGGGTCCAGGTCAAGGCCCCGGCATCTGGCCTGGATCTGGGTCGATGCCCAGGCATTGAGGAACCAGCATCAGGCCTAGGTTGAGGCATTGGGACCAAGCCTCGAAGCCTGGGCGCTGTATAGGGCCTAGGCCGAAGTTGTGGCGATCTACTGTGGCCTAGGCCTACGCAAGACCAAAGCTTTGGCTTTGGCCTAGGCCTCCTCCACGGATCTTCCCTGAACCAGGGAAGTGGGGGCTGGGGGAAATCCTGGCCCTGGCATTTTTTTGGGTGGGAGGA
The DNA here is from genome assembly GCF_901001135.1 of Rhinatrema bivittatum. Lineage (NCBI taxonomy): Eukaryota > Metazoa > Chordata > Amphibia > Gymnophiona > Rhinatrematidae > Rhinatrema > Rhinatrema bivittatum. Next base: position 54,715,616 of record NC_042623.1, read on the forward strand.
ATGGGTAGTGGGAATGGGCAGCCTCGGGAGGCCCTGTATCATTTTTTTAAGTGTCTTTTTTTAAAATGTTTATTTTGTTTTGTAAACTAAAAAAAATGAAATAAACATTAAACAAAACGAAATTAGTGGAAAAAACACCCCAATAACAAAATTAAAAAACTAAACTAAATTTTTACCCTTGTGTACCCATAACATTTACTGTACCAACAATAACTCTGGTCACACAAATAGCTATCCTAAATCTCTCTGGATAAACTTTGGCTGGCTTAGGTTAATTTTAAACTGCAATTTACAGGGTCATTTATCATTTGCGTTAGGGCCTTTATGCTAGCGTTAAGGGCATAGGGGTAGATTTTCAAAGGGTGCGCGTGGGCGCACATGTGCACCCTACCCGGCACACACACATGTACACCTGATTTTATAACTTGCGCCGAGCCGCACTGCCTTCCCCCATTCCCTTCCCCCTACCCTGACCTTCCCACCCCTTCCCCTAACCTTTCCCCTCCCAGCCCTACTCTAACGCCCCCCCAAAAGTTTTATCATACCTTTTGCGCCTGCCTCTGGGCAGGCGCAAGTTGCGCGCGCCGGCAGCCTGCCAGCACGCGATCCTCCGACACAGCGGCAATGGCTGCTATGTCGGAGGCCTCTGGCCCCACCCCTTTAGTAAAGCCTCAGGACTTACTCGCGTCCTGGGGCTTTACGCGCATCGCCGGGCCTTTTGAAAATAGGCCTGGTGCGCGTAACCCTTTGAAAATCCGGCTCTTAATGCATGAGTTAAATAGCACAATGCGCGCTAATATGCAAATGTCACATTAGTTATACAAGTGGGAAGAGTCTGGGCAGAGTTAATAGTAATGAGCGGCTCCTTTTGTCAAATGCATTAGAGTAATGTACAGCAATGCAGTTTTTAACGCTGGAAATAACTACACCTTTTTTCTGTGCATTTGTACCCACGTTAGCTGTTCATTACTGACCTAAAAGATTTTTATCGCACATGCCATTCATGAGAGAGAGAGAGATGTAACTTTATTATATATACCACTGTAAGAGGGGGCACTTTTAAATCAGGTGGGGTTTGGGGGGGGGTGGGGTAGGTATGGGGGGGTTAGTTTTGGATACACAGAGATACGAACAGCAAAGTTGACATCACTGAAGATTTTCTGTCATTTGGAGCGATGAAAGGTAAAAGAGGAGTTGATTTGTGCAATTACTCTCTATCTAGCTTGATTGAACCTAGGTAGAGAGTGCACCAAGCTAAGCAAAGAGTACATTGTACAAATCAACTCCTCTTTTACCTTTCATCACTCCAAGTGACAAAAAATCTTCAGTCATGTCAACTTTGCTGTTCATACCCCAGCTGAAAATCTAGTTAAAGATAACCAGGAAAAAGTACCCAATTTATCTTTGCCACTCAGTGGTTTATTGATAATTGACCTCATAGTTGTTAGATATATATGCTAGCACTTTCAAATGTGGAAATCCTACTTCAAACCTCTTCTAGTTCATACTCCTTTAGTACTTATTGCTATTCTGAACTTGAGCAACTAATTTATTTGGTTTGCTTTGCTTTCCTTAATCTTTTTTTCTTTTTTTTAACCTTGTAGCATACCTATTGCGACAGCTGCAGCTATTCAGTGTCAGAGTGGACAGTGATATGGTTTGCATGAAAGATGCTATAGAAAGCTAAACCTTTAATCCAGTGGTTCTGATCCTGATCCTATGGTGCCCTTAACTGGTTTGATTTTCAGGATATCCATACTGAATATGTGTGAGGGAGATTTGTTTACCCTAACCTCAGTCTTAGATCTAGTGTATACAAATCTTTCTCATGAATATTCAGTGTGAGTTAGATACATTCAGAGAAACATTTCTGCATCTGTTGAATTGTACAAAACTAGGCATCTTTGCAAAGAAAATATAGAGAAATTGGTTGCATGCACTGTAGTAAATAAATATAAATAAGTTTCTTCTTACACAGTCATATTTGTCTTTTCGGAATAAAACAGGGATCTCATTAAACTGCATCAGCATCCCCTTCAAATTGATGAGAACTAAAGCCGACAGCACGGACTGTTCAAGAAAGAAAGACAATGTCATTAAAGCTTTGATTTCTACTTTGCATGTCTTTAACACTTTGGCGGCAAACAAATACTAAGGCCAAGATGACTCTGAACCCCCAGAGATCACTAGAATCATTTACAATCCCAATGCTTCCTCCAGGGGGCAAACCAGTCCCAAGAGAACAGCCACTCTCAGATCTCTTCTCTGCTACAAATCTTGCAAAGTTATGGGATCCAGATCGATGCTTTGAAAACTAAAATACCAGGACTAATAAAGAGTGTTTTTAGTGATGCATACTAGGTCCCAGGACCACCAGTTCAGTTCAGTTTTTAAGTTCTGGAAGCCAAAAAATTCCATGCTTCCAAATTCAGTATTCTTATGTTTTAGGGCATCAAAAATAACAACAATCAAAAAAAAAACCTCAAATTTTAAAGAAAAACAAGACTATCTAAAGCCAAATACTTTCACCCTGTAATTTTTGGATTTTTACTTTTTGGAAGTGAAATACTTCCAAATAAAGGCTAATAAAATGCCTGGTTCTAATAGTTTGCCCTTTTTCACAGATTACTTTTTATTATATTTTATATTTTAAAGAAACTTTTTTTTTTAGGTGGAGGAGAGATAGGATAGAAGGGGGTCCAGAATCCATCATCATTTGGGTTTCGTGCTTAATAGGAACCTTTCCCATCTGAGACTTTAGCACCATGAGCGTTTCTCCTCAGTTACCTTGGGCTTCACCTGTTTTTATTCCTTCCCCTCACTTTCCATTCAGGCGGTGGCAGACCTGTGGCTGAGATGGAAGGACTGTGGTTCCCTCCACTCGAGCGATGGTCTGGGGAGCAGAAGCTGGGTCCACAATTCCAACCAAGGTCTGCTGCTGAGTCACTGGGCCAACCCATAATATAGCTTTTTGACTAAAATCCATCTCTCCTATTCTCTTGCAAACCCGGCTCTTCCAAAGCTTTTTCACATTAAGTGCAAATGTCCTTTGAAATCTGGGTCTAATAGGACTCCAGGAATTTAAAGCGAATGACACTTCCATCTTTTCACCTTAGAAAGCTCTACATTACCTTAGTGTCAAAGAGAAATTATGTGATTGGGAGTCAGTAAACTGAGATTGACTGTGCATGTGATCCCCCACCCAACCTAAACAGGAGACTTCCTTCTCCAAATGCAGCGAAATGTGGGCTCCTTGTGGAAGAGCCCGCAGAGTTTTAGAGGCATTGAGAGAAGGCAGTTTTTCAGAAGGCCAATCAATCTACTCATATAAATCGCTATTGGCCCGCATAAATGGCTTTGAACATTGCCTTTATAAAGTAAAATATAGAAAGAAAATACTGGATTAGCCCATCATAAATTAGTTAAAAGAGAACCCAAAAATTGTTGAGTAAGGTTGGAATTCTTCTAAAGATAAGGAACGTGGAAAGATGCAATGGACTGCAAGGTCTCTTCCCAGAGGAAACTGCTTAAGGGAAGGGCATTAGCCCTGAAAGTTTTCAGCGTCACATCTTTTTAGCCTGTTAAGAGTATCTCATCTGCTCAGCTGTGCTGCTGGTCTAATGGAAGCACAAACAAGCCCTTATGTACATAGAGCCAAAGTATTGGTGGAGCATAGAAGTATCATTCTAGCCTTCACATTTGATCCTCTTTTCTGATACACCTGACACGAAATAGAGAGCCAAAAAGAAGAAATCTTCAGGGGAAAACAAAATGTAGATAAGGTCACCTTTTGTAATGGTTCCAGGAGAAATCCAATGGCCAGAGTGACGATCATAACAATCACAGCGGACAAGATGCCAGCGATCTGCAATAAAAATAACCCCTTTTAAAACAAATCGCGGAAGGTACTGCTTCACAACTGACAGAGATATGAATCTAACATTAGCGGCGAATGAACTTTTATTTCATTGACCCTCACCATAACATTTATGGGGACAATATTCCTATGTGCGGGCACAGATGCAAAATCCGTGGGTAGCTTCCCCCGTAGACTTTGCCCCAGCTCTTGAAGGGAAAGTTCAAGCAAAAAGTACCTTCAGAGCAATGCATGTAGATTTGAAAATCCAATCTATCCTCATTGTTTCCCTCCCCCGACCTCCCCACACTCCCAAGCCCGCCTCCTTTTTGCCCGGGTAAGGGTACACGCGTTGTTGATCCCCGCACCTACTTTTAGCCAGGCAAGACGTGAATGGTTTTCAGACATCCAAAAATGGCCCTCCCCGTCATCCTCCAGAATAGAGGCGCGGCTCACACCAGTGCTCAGCATTCCTGATAGAAGAGCCCAGCGGCGCGCACTTGCTATAAATGAGCCAGGAGATGGACCCGGCAGGTTGCTTGCTGGGAACCTTTCCTACCTGGGTCTTGCCTCCTGTGCTTTCCTGGACAGCGGATCGGGAAAGCGAGGTGCTTGCAGCAAACCCCTTGAAGGATCCACTAAATATATTGCTCAGGCCAAAGGCAATTAATTCCTGCCGGAGAAATGAACAGGACACATTTGTAGAAGAAACGATTTTAAACTGTTGCCCTGAAGATATGCATGCGCCCTCCCTCTCCAAAATGCTTCCTTACCATCTTCCCGGCCTCCCCCCCCTTCTTCCCACACCAGCATTTTATTCAGGTGCACATTCTCAGCATTCTGTGTCATGTATGGTTTTCTATAATAAATACTCCCTGCAGACTTTCCCTTTGAAACTCCTGTGGTAGCCAGTGCTGAGGGAATTCTTTACTCCATGTACACCAAATAAAGAAATGTGTGAGGATTTCAAAATGAAATCCCTGGGGGGTTACGTCACTGGCCCCATCCTAATCCTGCCCAGTGGCGAACCGAGGGGGGGGGGCAGGGGGGGCTAATGCCCTTGGTCGCAGGGCCATAGGGGGCGCTGATGTCCAACAGGGAGGCCCATGTGGCCACGGGTGGACCTCATCCCATCAGCGGCTGAGCAGGAAGCATGCTACTGCTATGCTGTCTGCTGGCCGCGCACAGCAGGAAGATTGGCGGGGCTATGGTGGAACTCATCCTGTCATGGCCCAAAGTGCTCCTCCTCCTTCCTGCCCACATGGCGCCGGAAGAAAAACGTTGCTGGAGCTGCGCGGGCAGGAAGGAGGAGGAGCAGCAGCACCCGCGTGCAGAAGAGAAGCAGCCTTTGTTGCAGGGCCACTGAGAATCCCACCTTGTAGCAGCCTGAGAAAAGTAGGCCCGGTAGCAGGGCCACTGTGGATCCCACCTCATGGCGGCCCAAGAATAGGAAGCCCAGTAGCAGGGCCACTGCAGATCCCACCTTGCAGTGGCCTGAGAAGATCAGGGCCACCATGGAGCTTATCCCACGGTGACCCGAGAAGAGGAGGCCCAGAGGCGAGGTAGAGCCTGAGGCCTTGCAGAGTGTGTGTGTGTGTGTGTATATGAGAGTGACTTGAGAGACTGTGTGTAGGACTGAGAGCCTGAATGTTTGGAGAGACAGCATGTGAGAGCCTCTGTGTGTGTGAGAGACAGCATGTTGCAGCGAGAGCCTGTGTGTTTGTGTGAGACAGTATGTGAGAGTGAGAGAGCTTGTGTGTGTGTGAGACTGAGACAGCTTGTGAATGAAAGAGACAGTGTGCATGAATGTATGAGAAAGAGCACGTGAGAATGAGAGCTGTGTGAGTGCATGAGACAGCATGTGAGTGTGAGAGCCTGTGCCTGTGTGTGTGTATGTGTGAGAGAGACAGCGTGAGAGAATGAGAACCTGAGTGTGTGTTTGAGGGAAGAAGGGAAGAAGACAGATGGAAAGAGAAGAAACAGAAAAAAAGAGACCCTGTAAAAGGAATTGGCAAAAGACCAAGAAAGGGAAAGTGGAAAAAAAAGCTTGTGACCAACCAATTAGAAAACTAAGATCAGACAGCAAAGGTAAAAAAGAAAAATAATTTTTGAATTTTTAGTGATTGGTATCTATTATCTTTGGGAATGTGCACGAGTAGCACTTTCTCTATGCCAATCTTGCGATGTACAAGATCAGCATGGAGGAACTGGAAGCCCTGCAAAGTTGAGGCAGCATTCCGCCGAATGTTCGTTTACATTTGCTTCCCTCTTACCTGGTTGCCATCTATGACGTAGTCATGCTTGATTGAATACACTTTTGCTACCGAAAAGGCTACTGCAAACCCAACAATGCCGATAGAAAACCCATCGGCCACACACTGTTGAAAAACGCTGACACTGGGCGTTATTGGAGGCTGATATCTGTGAGAAAGAAATCCAGAGAAGAGGCTGTAGGCATCATTGATCTGCTTTAAGCTTGCTGAGGCATTGTAATTCCTAGTCTAGCAGTTTTACAGAGGATAACCAAACTCACTGCCTTAGGAAAACTACAAGCGATCTGGCAGCCTGGATGCACTTTCAAACCATTTATGTAGCCAATATGCATTCCAGTGTCTAGGGCTTATTCACTGCACAAAGTCTAAACAGAGAATTATATTGAACAGTTCAGTTCCTTGAGTAAAAGTAATAACAACGGGGTCAACGTTCACAAAGCCACTAAGCAAAAAACATAGGCCTGGATCTTCTAAGTTCGCAGAATGGGGTAATGGGGGGGGGGGGGTGCGAAATTGGGGGATGATGCTATTGGGTGCGATACGGAGTCTTACCTTTCGCCATCAGCAAAGTCGTTGTGGAGTCCGCCCCGAGGCAGCCCCGACTCCTCCCCTTCCGGTGCGGACTTCGCCCCGACTCCGCCCCGATTTAGATATCGCGCGCAAAAAGGGTCGGCAAACCCAACAATGCATGCGATACCTTTGAAAAATGACCCCCATAGTCAACTAATTTTAACTGATTACCTTTATCTTTTCATTTGAACTAACCAGCTAGGTTTTTGGCTGAAATTATTCTAACTCTAACTGGGTAATATTTGGTCAGTTAGATGTAGGCCTGCTATTCTTTTGGCTGTTAGAATTAGGCCATTTGGTTACCTGCTTAAACCATAACATAGCCCTCATCAGATATGTCATAAACACTTCCTGGAAGCCCCTCTGGTGCCATCCATTTTTGACCCAGCTAAATTAATATATCATATGCATTTAGCTGGCTAAATTTAGTTGGCTGAGAGTAATTTTTAAATAGTGAGGTTTAACCAGTTAACTCCCAGAGAGGCCGATGCAATAAAATGTGCGGAGAGTGGGAGCTGACTTTTCAGCGCCCGCTTTCTTAATGTGCACATGGGGCCCCGCAAGGGGGGCGCCATACTATACGCAAATTAGGGGGTCGCAGCTGCCGGTTACGAAAATGGTCGCAGATAAACCCGGCATCGGTTTTCATAACCGGCCGTCTGCCAGTAATGAAAACGGACGGCCGGTTATGAAAACCGATGCTGAGTTTACCGGCGTCGGTCTTCATAACTCGGCGGTGTGCCGAGGTATTTTTTTTTAAGTAAAAAAAAAAAAAAGTACAGAAAAGCAGTTTTTTCTGCTTTTACATGCGCTCGGCTATTAAAACTGCTCCAGGCAGGCGTTAATATCTGAGCGCTAAATGTGCGTCTGAGACGCACACTTTTTTTTTTTTAAATGCGGAGTGAATGAGTCACATGCATTTGCATGTAATGAGCGCTATTGTATTCACACCGTGTCGACGCGTGTTAAATAGGTGCTAATCCCCCTATTCCATTAGGGGGTGAATTAGTGCCTATTTAACCATTGTCCGAGTGTGGGTTATACAGTGCGCTCGGCTGAGCGCACTGTATTGCATTGGCCCCAAAGTTAGCTGGTTAAAACTTTTGAAAACTGACTCCAATATTTCTTTATTCTTCAATCCTTTGGAAACCTTTCATAGGCTGTGTGTCACCAATGTGCAGCCATATCCCCCACCTAGGGGACCATCATTACCATTAATTTCTGATTTCTAGCCTGTATCTACCACATACAGGATTTGACTTTAACCCCTTGTGCTTCATAAATAAGTATTAACCAAGCTCCTGGGACGATGATATTAAAAGTTTGAGCAGTTCTACTGAAAAGAAAAAGTGTGAGCAGGGATGGTCTTATTGGCATACTTGGAAACTCTCAGCATTTGACCTGGAGACTCAGGGTTTAGAGACCTGCCTCCAGGTCTCCAGGATAGAGCCCGGGGTCTCCTGGGTCTTAGAAATCTCCAGCGCTGCTCAGCGCAGCCTCTTTCCTCAGTCTATATGGAGGAGATGGCAGGCACTAGGACAGAGTACAAGGCAGGAGGAAACTCTGCTGCCAATTCTCTACCTCTGGCTGCTGATTGGTTCTAGCTATCAAACTGAACCAATAATCAGTAGGGGGGGGAAGCACTGCTAGTCCTGCATGGATCAGAGGAAACAGTTGGAGAGATGGCAAGAGAAACTGTACATACAATGTGAAAGAGTGAGGGGGAGGGAGGAGAAAAACTGTGAGTATGGTTTTTTTTTTTGGGGGGGGCAGTGTGTGTAGAGTTGGGGGAGCAAGAATGTGGAGAGAGCCAGAATGGGAAGTAAAGATGCAAAGAGAGAGGCAAAAAAAGGAGGGTCAGAAAATGTGTGTGTGGGGGGGGGGGGGGGGGGCGGAGGAAATGAGAAGAGACAACCAGAGAAGAGTTGAGGGAAAGAAGGAAAAAGGGAGAACAAATATATGTGTGGTGCATGGGGGAGAGAGAAGGAATAGCAAGAGTGTGGGTGGAAGAGAAAGGAGAGATCAAGAGTTGGGATAGAGAGGGGAGATTAATATAGGGGAGGGAGAAGACAATAGACAGGAGGAGTAAGGGTTGAATTGGGGGACGTTGAGGACAAGAGAAAGGGGAGAAAAGGGGGGAACGGTGAGGAGGAAGAGAAAAGGGGTATAAGAAACAGGGATAACTGGAGATGGAGAAAGAGGACTCTGGGTTGGGGGAAGGAATCCAGGATGATAATACAGAAGAAAGGGGATGAGGAATGGAGCATGGGGTGCGGGAGAAATGAGAGGAAGAACGGTGAAAGCAGAGCAGATAGGATGAATAGGAAAAAAGCAGGAGAAGAGGAGAGAAAAAGAAGGAAGAGAAAGCATTAAAGTATCTGCTGCTGAAGGAAAGAGAAAAAGAAGGAAAGGCGAGAGAGAACTGAAACAGAAAAGATAAATGAAGGAGGACACCAGAGCGAGAGAGAAAACAAAGGAATAGAGATAAGGACAGAGAATGAGAAAAAAAAGGATGAGCCAGAGGCACCAAAGGTTGGAAACTATTTTGTTATCTGATAGGGAACATAAATTAAGAAGAAAGTAGTTGGGGGTGGAGGAAGAGAAAGTCTATGCAGCCTACCCCCAGTAATCTCAGGGTGAGCAGATCTCAGGTGCATGGCAGAATCACCCCCTACAGGTGCTGCATTCAGGCGAGTCCTAGAAACTGTCCCTTTCATCTTACCAAGAAAGATGCAGGAAATACAAATTATATTGTGCTAGTTTTTAAATTTATTTTTCTTTTCTTTTCTACCCTATGTTGGCTTATTTTTTAGTTTATACATTTTGAAATAATTGCATTTGAAATTGCATTTTGAAATAATTGCAATATGTATTTATCATGTAATTATTCATTAGCAAAAATATGCTTTGAATACTCAAGACATTCTCTTTGCAAGTAAATGAAAACCCTAAACTACCATGCGTAACTCAGTAGAAACGAGCCAGAGGAATTATACACAGAGAAATAAACAAAGATTATAGTCCAAAGCTCTAAGACAATTACCCATTCAAAATCAGGGTTGGGTTTTTGACTGAACTGAGAGATTATGGCCAATACTCCACATTCTGTTCTATAAAACATCTCTGTGAGAGGCAGGATAAGGTTTTGTACAAACCGTTGGCCCTGACCCACTGTAACCTCAGACACCTAGGTCCTTCAGATAATTAAAGAGGGCGGCAAACTACAATTGGGATACCCTTCAAATCATCTTTCCAGGACAGCACTGATGCTCATCAAATACGAAGACCTGCTGAGGTCAGAATTCTTCTTCCTCTTGCAGGCCAAAGCAATCAAATCTTTCCAGAAGAGTTTACAAACACTTTTGAGGAAAGCTCTGGAAAACCCTTTGATGATGCGTGGCCATGACATCGCCTACAGGGTGTGACTGGTGACAACCCCATCTTCAGAGAACTTTTTTTTTTTTTAACAGGTACCCAACTTTGCTTTATTCTTCGTCTTTGGGCATGCTTCGCTGAGCTATATCACACTGAGCCTCCAGTAACTTTCCTCCTTCCTCACGTGGTGCCAAGAGTTGATGACTCCGGGCCACAAAACTGAGTCATTTTCTTTAGGTTCAAATTGCAAATGTTTCAACATTATTCATTAACAGAGCTACCTAGTTTTCTGGGATAATTTAGGCAATAAGCTTGGGGAGAACTAGGTTCCATAAAAAAAGGAATTGACTGAAAAAAATGTGAAACTATGTGTTTCATTTTTTCATATCCAGTAACAAATACAAAGAGGCAAAAACAGTAATAAAAATGTAGCTTACCCACTTGTTATCGTTCCAACAACGTCTACTTTATATCTGTCTTTAAAATTACATGCATATGAAATACCTGTTGCAATGACTGTCTGTAACATTAAGAGAAGAGAATAAACTAAGATTAGATTCAAGTTAACAGACTACATTACAACTCTATATGCAATCATTTATTGTCTGTTACTGCAATTTTGCAGTTATCTGCTTTGGACTTTGTCTTCCTCTTATGATTGCTTAGATATATTCAGCACCTATAAACTTGTAAAATGGCTTCTCGTTATAAGACTCTTCAGATCGTAGCAGCATCTTTTTCAGTTTCTAATGCCCTACCATGGAAATTACTGTCATGATAAAATATCATTCATATTGTAATAAACTTTATTGGGTATCAGGAGTATTATAAAAGAAATCCTCACACTTCCCCCCTGGGTATATCCAGTGACTCTGGAGTTATGTGATGTTTGCTGTGTAGAATCCAGAATATCTCTATTATGGCATTAAGATATGGCAGGGTTCCCCCAACTCAGATTTGGAGGCACACTTAACTAGTCTGGTTTTTGGGCTAGACACGATGAATATGCACAAGATAGATTTGCATACACTGGAGACCTACTGCATTCAATTCTATCTCATGCAAACCAGATCCGGTGGGTGTGCCTCCAGGATTGGGTTGGAAACTACTGCTTTACAGTAGTACGCTATAAGGTATTTTGTAGCTAGCCACAGGTAAAGATAAGTAGCAGGTTCTGTGGGTGCTAACATGCACTATATATAAGATATGGTGCATTACTTCTGTACATTTTGGGGGTTGATCGTCAAATAGTCCACACGATTACTAAGTGTATAGGTACTTTATGTTAAAAGTATCTGCACACTTTGCAATTGATTTTTGGGGAAGGCAATCGATGAGGGTAAAATAGCAAGAGTACAATTTTCGGACAGGTTAATCTAGGCATCTTAATACAGCTTAACATGGCTAAATTGCTTGAAAAATTGTCCTCTCAAGACTAATATTTCTCTAATTGTAAACGTACCATAAGCTAATAGGAAGGAACTTATCACATAATGTCAAATCAATATACTCCAATGATAAATAAGAAAATGATTTGTTAAATCATGGAAACCATAAAGTTTTGCATCACCGATAAAGGTAAGAAAGAGCACTCACCACGATAAGCTCAATGGGTATTGGCACAGGGAGTTTAGATTTGTAATAATCATTGAGTTCTTTCACAACAAAGACAATGACCATTATGATGATTGACGTTACAAGGTCTGCAATGTTTGTGTCTGTGATCTGACTGAAGATTTTTTCCAGAGTCTACAAAATAAGCAAGAAATACAGGTATTGATTTGCTGTCACAAGAAAATATTGTTTTCTTATGTGATCCTGAAATTAGCGAGCAGTGCATTTGGCTTCCGTCATCGCATGTCAATATTGATTTTATAAACTACAGATGGTGTTGTATATCGCTGTCAGTGTCAGTGATAAGTGATAGTATTTGGTTGACGGAAGCTTACAAAGCAGTGACTGACTCAGATGTTACTTAACAGTCAAAGTGAAATAGACTTGTTTAACCAGGATTCTATTTGTTACAAGCAAATTAACTTCAACCAAATATATCAATATTAAACATTACATTTTAAAAGAAATGCATATTTTAGCTATAGTTTGGGCCTGGTGGGTGTTCAGTTGTGAATGCACTACGGTATGACTACCATATAACTTTTCAAGTTGTTCAGGAGGTTTGAGGTCATGGTTAGGATGTATAAAAGCCTCAATAACGAAGCATAGGTGGTTGGTTTTGTATGTAAATAAAGAAACACAAACAAGACTGAAGGTGCATAAACCAGACAACTCAGGATTAGTTTTCCTTAAAAAAAAAAAAAAAAAAATGATGAATTGTCAGTCAACATCCTGCAAGGTTTGTGAGGGAATGGTGATCACAATTACTGGCTTCTGGTTTGGTAATGGTATATGTTTCATATATATATTTTTTAATCATTTGCTGCTTATTTTTTCAGAATGTTTATTTTCCATTCAATGTAAGCAATGTGCAGAAGATTACTTAAGTTTCAGTGGCGCATCCTGGTTTCCTGATATTTCAGTACACCATTGAACGTTCATCACACCTTTTTGGACATGACAAAATTCTATTAGTTTTAAGGGCAATTTTCCCAAGGTTTTGCACAGGTAAGCACAAGATTATCTCCTTAAAAGCACCTTTTGAATATTGCCCTTGTGTATGTGGCTAAAAGTATGAGAACGTACATACTTTTGTCTGTGTAGAAAAGGGGTGGCGTCAGGGAAAGTAAAGAACGCAAAGCGATTTATTTTGAATTCCCCATATGTGCTTTATCATTCGCACTTTGTACTTGCAAAATATGCAGGTAGAAAAGTATCTGCGCTCCCCCACTGGACCCCTGCATTTTCATAGGGAAACTCCTTGTGTACCTGTGAACCTGCCTCCTATACAGGTATCCTGGAAACTGCCCCCAGGATTGTAGAAATAGTATTTAGGTCTGGGTTGGCTTGCACTACAAAGCCGGTAAGCTGCTTACATAGATAATTGAGAGGGGTCCTCCCAGGCCAGGAACTGGAAGTCCAAGGACAAACTTCAGCTGGGATACCAACACATGAATAGCTGCAGCGGTTGTGAAACCACTGATTAAGGATTCCGATAAATAGATGACTATGAATCCAACTTGTAGTATTCCCAGTGCCAACTGAAAAATAAACAGAATTACAGTAATCCAGGGAACAGACAATCTCAAGCTCGAGCTTTACTGAAAAAGAGTCTTGATTCCACAAGTATCATTTTGTTTCTCCTATATTTTTTCCGCATTCCTTTTTCATGATACTTCCTAGACATAGGCTACAATCATGGGACAGTGAAAAACTGAAAGACTTCCATGTGTAGGGCAGGGGAGTCAAATTCTTGAGAAATGGCCTGCTTTGCAATTGAAGTACTGACCTGAAAAATTCCAGCCAGGACAGTGACGGACGCTGCCACCATTATTCTCTCTTCGTCTATAGCCAGGACGTCAGCTGAAGTACTGTTTGTTCCAAGGTTATTATCAGGGACCAATCTAATAACTGCTTGCCCCACCATCAAGCTCAAGACAGGAAAGGGACCTAGTGAACACCAAATGCTACATGAATATTTTTTGGACAGAAAACATTGCTTTTAACAAAATGCCGTATTTATAACCCCATGCTCATGGGTTCATCCCTTAGGATTTTACACACTCCAGATGCACTGAAGTATCTGTTTTGAAAGCACTTAGCCTCTAAAGCTCAGACATGAAACTTAGGTTGCAACTACTGGATCCACAAGGACTGATACTTAACTCACCAACTGATATGTGCTTGGACGTTCCAAAGAAAAAGTAGATTATGACCGGAAAGAAAGCTGCATAGAGCCCATACCCGGGAGAAACATTTACCAGCAAAGCAAATGCCAGACCTGCAAACAAGAAAAATTGTCCTCAAATTTGCATGGTGAATTTCTCTAGGTATCACTTGCCAACTCAAACAGGCTCACTTTATCAATGGTTTGTGATGATGCAGCTCAGCACAATGGGCATTGCACTTGGCAAAACGTTTTGCAGAGCTATTTCAACATCATTCGGGTGGGTGTAGAAGTAGGGATCCAATCCAATCCCATCAATCCATCCAAACGGCAGTGTTTTCTCATTCAGCTGAGTCATACTGGAATGCATCAAAGGATTACAACCCCTTGATAATCATTGCTAAAGCTTGAAAGCATGTTGCATAGAAGAGGTATAATATTATCATCTTATGATGATGTGGAATGTTGCTGAGATGAATGAATCAGGCAGTAAATCTGGTACATGTCAAAGGAGTTGGGGTGAGACGTCTTGGGCAATCAAGAAAAAAAAAAAATATCCCCACTGCTGCCAAAGTCACAAAGGTTAGAAAAGTCTAAAAATGCAGGGAAGTTAGTTTCTAGGACTGTCTTCTCCTTCTATGGTTTATTCTAAAACCATCACTTTAATACCAGCACAAGAGCGCACATGTACATGCGTATGCCGGCTCATGTCCATAGATGCGGCCATTTGATAACATACGCACATAAATGCATGCATGATATAAATCAGGCTGAATGCGAATACATGTGCGCACAATTTTATATGGACGCACAAGAGAATGCAAAAGCTGCCTCTACCGCATAAGTTGCGGGACTTTAATAGAGACGCGAGCCGATGCAATTACCAGTTAAAGCACTTCGTTCCCAGTTCACCCAGGTAAGGGATAGGACTTCCTACACCCCCCTCCCCATTTAAATAGCCTTCCTTTTCCCCTTTTAATCCCGACCCTTAGAACCCTGCTGACATGGCTGCATCTTTTTGTTTTAGGGATTACACGCCATTCATAGCAGAAGTAAAGTTACGAGGTAGGAGACCCTGGGGTGCACATTTCATGTGAAAGTCCTGGAACGTCCATGTCCCACCTTTGCCCCACCCAGACCGTGACGAAGCCCCACCCCTTTAGGGGCTTTCTCATTCGTGCGTGTACCGGGAGATACGCATGTGCACAGGCAGCTTTTAAATTCTGCTCGGCATGTGCCGGCCAGACATATTCGTATATCACCGGTTTTGGCACACACCGGGCTTTGAAACGTCACCTGTAAGCTTCCCCCCCCCCCCCCTTAGAGTCAAAACAGGAGGAACCCCCAGTGAATCAGGCCCTATGGTTTTGCTATTTTTGCTCTCCCGGACACACCACAATCTGAAATATATTGTTTTCCCCTATTATTCTCCCTAATAGTATGTGTCTCATTTGTGCCTCTCTTCCCTATTATTAGTACTACATTCCGCATCCTCAGCTCTATCATATTTTATGTTTCTATACACTGGGAGTGAATTATTTAATTCACATGAACAAATGATATTCAGCTAGTATGTCCACTAATCTAAACAGAGAACATGAGCATTAAAAACCTGGTGTAGCACTATTTATTTTCACTTCAGTTCTTCTGTCACTTTTTGTACTTAGTCACACTGAGTAGTGGATGATGGAAGTATTTAGACTGGCAACACATCACTAATATTATCTAATGCAAAACAATCTTTAAGGATCAATCAGATCATCTTGTTTTCCATATTTTAAGGTATAGAAACAGAATTCAATATACTTAGTAGTGTAAGCCTATATTCCAAAAGACCTTTTGAAAAAGTTACCTTGCAGTACCGCTACAAGTCCAGTGCTGACCCCTGACACGATATCACTGATAAGCCATTCCTTAAAGCGATATCTTGGCAGCCAAGAGGCGATAGGAAACAAGGTAAAGGCAATCTTCTTGGCCTTCTGAGGGGAGCAGCTGAAAGTAGGTTTAGTCAAATAATGTATTTCATGGTAAAAATTACATTTTTATATAAACAGCAAGCATAAACATGCATTGGAACAGTCTGACAAAAACAGTAACAGTATAGTTATGTTGGTGTAATGGGTTCAGTCCGTGCACACTGGTATCCTGCCCAGGGGCTCTGAATTGGGCTAATCTCATATAAACACACAATTACTGGGATTACACCTGGGGGATTGAACCCAGGAGTTTATCCCTAGACAAAGAGCCACACACAAACTTGGATTCAGTTTGTCACGGTTCCAGATAAGAAAGCAAGGTTATTTGAGCAATAGGAGGATAGAACAAATAAAATCAGATCGTATAGTAGAAGTAATAGTAGATAATAAAAAGCTTACATTTCCAAAGGAACAGCCGTACTATCACGTCCAGGGCTCTCTTTTCCCTCTCTCTCTCTCTCTCTCTCTCCTTATACACTACAAATGCTTGTGAAAGCAGTGGCGTTCCTTCCCTCTGAGTTCTTATCAAATTTCAGACACAGCTGTGCAGCCTTCATTCTCTCTATCAGGCTTTTGTATAAGTTAATTGCTAGTTTTTTCATCATAAACTTAGTGGAATAACTAAATAAACACTCTTGCCTATTCATAAACATTTCACAGTGCAAAACAGTAAATAGGAGTTCACTCAGAAGTTGGCCTGTGGCCTTCAAACTAGTTTGTGTCTGGGTGAAAACTCTGAACCTATACGGCCTACCCTCTATATACATCCTCAGCAAAAGTATCAAAAAGTGACTCCAACAGTTGGGGATTTCCATAATGCATTTCAACAGATGCACAAAAAGCACTTAGCGCCTCAGAAACACTCCTGCGGCCATTTTCAGGATGGGCAGTCATGCCAGTGTTTTGGACACCCTGGATGGCATCATTTGAAGTAGGAAGAAGTGTAAGGATGCTGCAAAATGTGTTTACCCTGAAAGACAAAACCACAATCTCAGGGCTGCATGGCGAGCTGGTGGAGAGCCCAGCAGTTCTTACACCCAGCCCTACTTCCGCGCAGGGCCTTAGGTCCTGCTCAACCACTGGATGAAAGCTCCCTCTTCCCAAACTGATTCAATTCAAGCACCTCCCACACTACAGAAAGAATGTGTCGCAAAACGGAAATAGGAATTATTCTCCCATTCCCACTTGTCCTCTCTGGCTTTTATGAAATGTAGATGGCTGAAAAGATCTTATCTCCATGTGACATAACCCATGGATACCATAAAATGCTCCCTGCACCTTTGATTATAGAACAATACTTAACTAAAAAGTGTCCTTAAGATTTTTACTTGGCTTCAGTGGCCCTTTTGAGAGCTGGGCAGTTTTATTTCTGCTGTAAGGGCGATCTGTAGTTTCAAGAAAGTATAAACAAGGATAGACATCAGAGAAAAACAAAGTTACATTTACAAATAGAAGGAAACCAATGTCTGGTAAAGTCTGGGTGCTTAATTTATGGTCATATCTAAAAAAAAAAACCTCTAAAAGATAGGAGGTTGCAGGTTCACTTATTGAAGGGCTTCCCAAACCTGTTCTGGTGACCTCTCAGCCACAATGAATATGCAGGTGATAAATTATCATACACTGGAGACCCAGTATAAGCAAATGTATCTCATGCATGTTCATTATGGATAGCCTGAAAACCCAACTGGCAGTGAGGTCACCAGAACAAGTTTGGGAAGCCCTAACCTATGGCTATGAAGGTGATATTTGACAATTAGAATAAAACTGGTTAAACTGGTTTTGTTGTCTTAGGATTTGAAAAATGTGATACTGCATAATAAATTGGTCATCAATGCAATATGTTCTTTGGGAGATGGGAATAATTTCTGCCAGTGGCTAGTGCCAAAGTATAAGGGGCAGGAGTGGCCAACTCTAGTCCTCAAGAGCCACATACAGGCTGGATTTTCAGGATATCCATAATGAATATGTATGAGATAGATCTGGAATAGAGATTTGTAATGATAAAATCACTGCTCTAAACAATTAAGGATCAAACTGTATTTCCTAAATAGGCATTGTTGTAATGTGAGTTTATGCTCTGCATTTTCCACATTATAAAGGAGACTCATGCAAAAATGTCATTAAGAGGATAATTTTCAAAGGCTGGTTCTCATCAGAATTAAGAACACTTAAACAAAACCTTCAACATAAAGAACAACAATGGCGGAAGAACCCCACTAATACTGCACGGGCCTCCTACAAATCCACTATGAGCTACTATAGGACCACTATTCTTCGTACAAAAAGAGACTTCTACGCCAAAAAAATACACGGCTTCATATATGACCCAAAAACACTCTTCTCATATGTTGCCACACTCACCACACCTATTCCTCCTATCATCCCGGAAGAAGAAGCACAAAACAAATCCACCGAGCTGGCAGTCTTCTTCGACAACAAAATAAAAAATCTACTTACCCCGCTAACATCCTACAACCCCATTCCTAACCCCATTCACAACTCCCAGCCTCCACCGGACCAAAACCATGCCCCATCAACACACAAACAGTCCCTGGAATCTTTCGATACCACATCATCCCTGGAAATAGAATCTATCATCAAGAAAATGAAGCCCTCATCGCACCCAATAGACCAAATCCTGACCAAACTCCTTCTTACAATTCCTAGCATCATCGCCAAACCTTTGGCTGACATCATAAACTGTTCACTCACAAATGGAACAGTCCCAGACGCTTTGAAAACAGCCTCGCTGAAACCTTTACTAAAAAAACCCAACCTGGACCCATCTAATCCCTCAAATTTTAGCCCTATCGCTAACCTACCTTTTATAGCCAAGCTAATGGAAAAATTGGTCAACACTAGACTCACAGAATACCTCGAATCCCACGACATCCTATATCCATCGCAATTCGGTTTCAGGAAACGCAGAAATACAGAAACTCTCCTACTCTCATTAACTGACAACATCCTGTTGGGTCTCGACAAAGGTCAATCATACCTTCTAGCTCTGCTAGACATCTCGGCAGCGTTCGACACAGTGAACCACACAATCCTCATCAATCGTCTGATGGAAATAGGTATCTCAGGTGCTGCACTCCTCTGGTTAAAATCCTTTCTAAGCGACAGATACTACAAAGTAAAAATAACCAACAAAGAGTCTTACCCAGTAGCTACCAAACAAGGAGTTCCCCAGGGTTCCTCGCTCTCGCCGACCCTATTCAACATATATCTTCTCCCCCTATGCCAACTCCTCGATAACCTCAACCTCACATACTTCATCTATGCGGACGACGTGCAGATCCTAATCCCCATCAAGGAACCCGTCTCCGACACTCTAAACTACTGGAATAGCTGCCTCCATGCCATCAACCTCCTTCTCACAAGTCTCTGCCTCGTTCTCAATACCTCCAAGACCGAACTGCTAGTCATTTCCCCTAATGATACTAACATCAATACTAACATACCTCTAGTAAATCAAGTGAGAGACCTAGGAGCCTTCCTAGACTCCAGAATGAACTTTAAAAAATTCATCAACAACACCACCAAAGAAGGCTTTTACAAACTACAGGTATTAAAACAGCTAAGACCTCTCCTTCACTTTCACGACTACCGTTCGGTCCTTCAAGCCATACTATTTTCAAAGATTGACTATTGTAATGCGCTGTTACTTGGTCTCCCGGCCTCTTCTACCAAACCTCTTCAAATGCTGCAAAACGCTGCAGCCAGGATCCTCACAAACTCCCGACGCATGGACCACATCACCCCGATTCTAAAAATACTTCACTGGCTACCCATTCGCTACAGAATTCTCTTCAAGACACTCACTATTATCCACAAAACCTTATTTCAAGAATCCTCGCTCCAACTTACCATACCCCTCAAACCACACTCCTCTGCAAGACCCACCAGATCTGCATATAGAGATTCCCTCCAAGTTCCCCCTAAAAAATCCGTTCTTCACAACTCTATTGAAAAACGAGCACTATCAATTGCTGGTCCGCATCTCTGGAACTCCCTCCCGCCAGATCTCCGCCAGGAACATTGCCATTTCACGTTCAGAAAAAAATTAAAAACTTGGCTGTTCGCCCAAGCTTACCCCTGAAAAAAGCCTCAGGGTCACCCACACTGTCTCATACCCCACGGTTGCGTCCATCTCCGCAACTCAAAGGAACTGTTTCTTGATTAATCTTATAACTTGCTTAATTCATATATACTATGTAAATTTGTACATTATTATTACATTGTAAGCACCCTCTCCTGCTTTTGCCCTTCTCTCCAGTTAGAATTTGTTTAACCTTTCTTTTCTCTAACAGCCTAGTTCCACTTTCCCTGTTATAATGTAACTTTTTGCTTTCTCTGTTAACTGGTTCCCCCTAGTTTATTGTAAACCGGTACGATAAGAACTCTCTTGAGCATCGGTATATTAAAAGAATTTAAAAATTAAATAAATAAAGGCATTTTTGTGGGTAAAGCGCTGCTTTACCTGTAGGAATGACTTGTTATAAAATTGCCAATCTGTTATGTGGATAAACATTTGCGAGAATGTCCTGTCTACGTATAAGAATATAAGACTTGACATACTGGGTCAGACCAAGGGTCCATCAAGCCCAGTATCCTGTTTCCAACACTGGTCAATCCAGGTCACAAGTATCTGGCAGGATCCCAAGGTGTAGAGGGATTCCAAGCTGCTTATCCTAAGAATAAACAGTGGATTTCTGCAACTCCACCTTAATAATGGTTTATCGATTTTTCCTCAAGGAACTTGTCCAAGCCTTTTTTAAATGCAGCTACACCATTAGTTTTCACCACATCCTCTGGCAATGAATTCCAGAGTTTAATTATGTGTTGAGTGTTGTATCCGTCGGTTCCCAACGCCCTCTCTCCGCCCTCCTTACCTCTTTGGCGACTCCCTCTTCGACCGCGGGAAGATTGGCTGCCGCAGTGTCCTTCTGCCGAAGTCCTCCGGCGTCCCCGGAGTGGCTAGACGCTGCAACCCGCCATGTTTCCTGGAGGCCTAGGGGCGCACGCGCGGTGCAGCCCCAACTGAAGTACCGGCAATGGCGCAAACCTCAGGGGCGTCCCCCTGAGATGACGTCACCCACGACGGATATATAAGGTCTTAGAATTTGCTAACAGATCGAGATAGCAAGGGTAACACTACCTAAGCCACTCTGCCTCCTCGGACTTACCAGGGGTACCCGCTCCTCGGGGGCCTCGCTATCTCCTTTGTTTTTCAGGTGACAGTCTGGAACCGGTACTCGGTCCTCGAGAGCCCACGTTCCCAGACTTGCACCGTATTCACTTCTGCCTGGAAGTCATCGTTGCCTACTACATCTGTGAGTTACCAGTGCTCTCTCAGAGCTTTCCCTGGAACCAGGTACTTGCTCCTCGAGGGCCTACTTCATTCCAGCTCTTGGGCTTCTATGAGTCATTGTGTGAGTGTTACCATCAGGTTCGGTACATGAACTCTGCATACCCTGCCTACTCACTATATTTCAGTTTCTCTACAGCTCAGCCTCCAGGGATCGCTGTTCCAGTATCTGAGGGACTACAGCCCAGCCGGGCATTCCAGCTCACTACTGCCACCTCTGGTGGTTCAGTATACTGTCTAATAAAATAACTTGTGTGTGTCTGTCTCCATACTCTGAGCTTGACCGGTGGTTCCTCTCGGGATCTTCCCCCGGGGGCGTGGTCATCTGCCACTGGTCCAAGGATCCACCCACAACTCTCCTAAATAACATCAGATTGCTAACTCCCTAGCACAGTGGTCCCCAACCTTTTTTGCACCATGGACCGGCTTCAAGTAAGACCATTTTTCCATGGCCCGGCAGGGTGGGGTGGGGGTGGGGCAGGGGCGGGGCTTTGGTCATATGGGGCAGGGTTATGGAAGGGGTTGGATTTTAGTGCATACTTATCATTTAATAATGACATTTATAATGTGAATGTCACTCAACTCACCATAGGTTCTCACATGCATGACACACTGACCTATGATCGTCACGGGGCTAGATGTAAAAGTACAGATTGCATCCACAGGAACCCCCCTGACCCACAATAATGGATGTAAAGCAGAATTATGACATTCCCCATACAACTCACCCTACAAAAAAGATATTCTGGTTCTGGTGTCATCTCAGTAACAGCAACTCAAACTCCTTCTACTTCCAGGCTCAATAGCTCTACTTATGAAAAGACAGCAGTTTACCACCAATGCATGTCCTCTTGAGAAAACACAACAAATAAGACTGATACAAACGCTTACATGCTAGTAAAATATCTCATCTCGGTAACAGACACAGAACTGACCTAACATACTCCCAGGATCTGTAGTAATGCACATAAACTAATCCGCACACAGTTACACCTGTATTATAGAATACACTCAAATAGGAGCAACCCTAACTATGAAAAGGCAACATTACAAATATTAAATCAGGTCCTAAAAACCAATACACCTCTTATTAGGAACTAGCAAGCAGCTATATATCCCCACACAGAAATAATTGTAAAACTATACTAATAAGCAGAATAAATGTTTCAAAACAGCTATGAACAGAATAACATCCAACAATTAAAAACTCATAAAAACTATTAAACATTCTCCAAACACCAATAAAATATTTCAAAAAGCAGACATCACATAATTAAAATGGCAGTCAATCAAGAAAAATAAAACTTAAAAAGCCACCATTACTTACCCCCTCCAGCAGCTCTCCTACTCCCCTTCCATGCAGGCCATGGCACACACCAGAAGCAGCAGTAGAAGCTAAGCTCTATTCTCATGGTCCTCTTCCTTAGTGCCCATGTCTCTCTCACACACACACACCATACCAGTCATGCCCCCATGACCAGTTTCTGTCTCTCACACACCAATCATCTCCCAAACAGTCTTTGGCACACACACACCAGTCACCTTCCTGAACAGTTTCTCTCATGCCATACACACACACAGGCTTCCCACTCCCGTGTTCTACTTACATATATGGGCTTCTCACTCTCATAATCACTTTCTCTGTCTCTCACACACACACACACACTCACCAGTCTCTCACGCCCATGCTTGTTCTCTCCACATGCACAGGCTTCTCATTCCCATAATCACTTTCTTTCTCTCTCTCTCTCTCTCTCTCTCTCTCTCTCTCACACACACACACACACACACATACAAAGGCTTCTCACTCCCATGTTCTCTTTCAGATATACAGGCTTCTCACTCCCATGCTGTGTCTCACACACACCTAGGTTTCTCACTCCCATGCTCACTCTTCACATGCACAGGCTTCTCATTCCCATAATCACTTTCTTTCTCTCTCTGAGACACACACACAAACACACACCAGTCACCTGATCTCTCTCATGCATACACACACGCACACACACACACACACACACACACACAGGCTTCCCACTCTCATGTTCTCTTTCAGATATACAGGCTTCTCCCTCCCATGCTGTGTCTCACACACACCCAGGTTTCTCACTCCCATGCTCACTCTTCACATGCACAGGCTTCTCATTCCCTGAATCACATTCTCTCTCACATTCACACACACCAGTCTCTTTCTCTCACACACCCCGTCACCTTACCAACCAGTCTCTCTCTCTCATGCACACACACACACACACACACACACAGGCTTCTCACTCCTATGCTTTTTTCACACACACACACTCCCCCACACACACCAGCTTCTTACGCCCATGCTTTCTCACATACCCAGATTTCTCACTTCCATGCTTTTTCTCTCTCTCACACATACACATCAGTCATCTCCCTGGGCAATCACTTTCATTGTCTCTCACATACACACACACACACACACACACACATCAGCTCTCTGACCAGTTTCACTCAATCACACACAGGCAGGCTGGCTGGCTGCTTTACTCTCTTTCTCTTCCTCACTTTCTCTCCCCCCTGAGCACAAATGGTAGCTGCAGCAGCCGCCTCCTCCAGCCCCTGCGGGCCAAGAAAGAAGAATCCCATCGGCTGCGGGGGGCTCATGCTGCTGTCTCCTTTCCCGATTATTGTCTGCTTTGATTGCTCGGGGGCCACTGCTGCTGCCGCCGCTGCTACTTTTCCACACGGCACGGCCTTTCTCCTTCCCGCGCACCACTCTGTGTATCACTTCCTGTTCCGGGTCATGGGGGGGGGGGGCAGGCGCGGGTGCCACAGCTTCTTCTAGCACCGCTGCCGTTCCCACTGGGCTTGAACATGCTGATAGCCCGGCGACAATGGCAGCAGGGAAGGAAGAGCGGCAGGAGAGACCGGGAGCACGCGACACATCTACCGATGCTTGGCGGCACCGCGGACCGGCAAAAAACCCCCAACGGTCTGGTCCTGGTCCACGGACCGGTGGTTGGGGACCCCTGCCCTAGCAGACTGCTAACTCCTAAATAATAACAGATTGCTAACTCCATGGATCCAGCACAACTTAATGCCTTGCAGGCCATACCGGGCCAGGCCCAGCACATTGTGGAGCAGCAAGACGCCTTGGAGAAACTTACTGCAGCATTTCATCAGCTATACACACATACGGTTCAAGGCACAGCCTCCAACCAAGAAGGTCAGTCACCGGAGGTAACTTTGAGACTGCTGTACCACTGGCGACTCCAATCCGCTTTTCTGGAGAAATCCAGAAGTCCCGGGGCTTTTTGAACCAGTGCTGCATGCACTTTGCCTTACAGCAGTCTCTATTTCCTACAGCTCTCTCCAAGACTACCTACATCCTTTCATACCTGGATGGTAGAGCCCTGTCTTGGGCATCTACCTTGTGGGAACGCAAGGACTCCATTTTGCAGGACATAGAAGGATTTATGGACTTATTTAAATCCATTTTTGATGACCCTGCTTGAACTTCTGTAGCCGGTTCTGCTTTAGTGGATTTGAAGCAAGGCAACAGATCATTGGCTGAATTCGCTATAGAGTTCAAAACTCTTGTGGCAGAACTCCGCTGGGACCCTAGATGTCTCAAGACTCTCTTTTGCAGAGACCTGGATAACCATTTAAAGGACAAGCTGTTTGCTCACCAAACACCTGACTCGCTGGACGAATTAATAGCCTTGGCCACGCGGATTGATCAACGACTCCAGGACAAGGTGAAGAAACTCCGGCCTAGGGTGTTACCCGGGTTGAAACAGGCCAGTGCTGTCTCTATACCTCGGATGGTTCCAGTAATCCCTACTGCTGGTACAGATGAACCTATGCAACTTGGTCATGGACGCTTGACTTCAAAGGAGAGAAGATTTCGGAAGAAGCGCGGCCTTTGCATGTACTGTGGTCAGCCCGGCCACGATGTCTCTATTGGTACATTCGTCCGAAAGCACGGATGGGCCAAAGTCCTACAGGAGGACTATTCTTAGGTCTTACTGCGCCCTCTCTTACGCTCTCTCTCCCAGTCTCCTTGACCTACGGACCAGTCATGGTTGAGACTCCTGCCCTGGTGGACTCGGGGACAGGAGGCAACTTCATTCTCAGAAGTCTAGGGGAATATTTGAGGATCCCCCCTCATCAAGTTGAAAAACCCACTACGATTATCCTCCATTCATGGAGAGCCCTTACCGGGAGATGTGACTTGCCACACTGAATCAGTTACTCTCCACACTGGAGCTCTTCATACGGAATCGCTCTCCTTCTTCGTACTGGAAAAGGCTGTGCACCCTATCGTCCTGGGGTTACCCTGGTTGCAAGTACACCAACCCCAATTTGACTGGGCATCTCTGGATCTCTCCCACTGGGGCCCAGAATGTCATGGGAAATGCCTTAAGGAGATATAGCCTATTATTGGTATGCCTGCGACTCCAGCAGTACCGGGCCTGCCGCTCCAGTACACCCCCTTCAGGGATATCTTCTCCAAAGAAGTAGTTGATATTCTTCCTCCACTGGAGCCTTATGACTGTGCCATACGACAGAAGTCTAAAGCTGAGCCTCCGAAAGGACAGGTGTACTTTCTCACAGCTTTTGAGAATAAAGCAACGTCGGAAAATATGGAAGAGAATCTCGAGAAGGACTTTACTCAACCATCAGAGTCGCCAGCTGGTGCGGGCATTTGCTTTGGGGAAAAGGTAGATGATAAGATACCCAGTGAATGTTCTGCAATATCTCAAGACGAAGACAATACACTAACCAGTGAATGTGCTTCAGTATCTCAAGGCGAAGATGATACAACTCCTAGTGAACTATCTTCTATATCTCAAGACTCACTTATCATCAATACAGAAGATGAATTAGAACTCAAAATCACAGAGATTCTGGATGTTCATAAAAGAGGCGAGACTTTCGAATACCTTCTAAAGTGGGAAGGTTTCGGCCCCGAAGTGATCTCTTGGGAGCCTCAGACCAATAGCCTGGATAAAGAGATGCTTTGTCAGTTCCACCTCGCGCATCCTTCAAAACCTAAGCCTGGTACCCGAAGAGGAAATCGCCCTTTGAAGGGGGGTACTGTTGTGTCCGTTGGTTCCCGACGCCCTCTCTCCGCCCTCCTTACCTCTTTGGTGACTCCCTCTTCAACCGCGGGAAGATTGGCTGCTGCGGTGTCCTTCTGCTGAAGTCCTCCGGCGTCCCCAGACTGGCTAGATGCTGCAACCCGCCATGTTTCCTGTAGGCCTAGGGGCACACGCGTGGCGCAGCCCCAACTGAAGTACCGGCAATGGCGCGAACCTCAGGGGCGTCCCCCTGAGATGACGTCACCCGCGATGGATATATAAGGTCTTATTTATTTATTTATTTATTTATTTATTTATTTGAAACTTTTATATACCGGCATTAGTGAGCATACATCATACCGGTTCACATTGTAACTAATAGGCTGAAATTACAATCAACGGGGAGGGGAAACAGGGAGGAATATACATAGAGCAGGAAGGTAGGAATTAAAGCAATTAACAAGAGGAACAGGCTATTTACAGGTATATACAGAAGGCTTAAGCAGGTTACTTACAGGGGTCTATATACAAAGGTACAGGTAAGGTGAAGGATGGTCAGGAGGGGGGGTGGTGGTGAAGATTAGTCTGGGTAGGCTTGTTGGAAGAGCCATGTCTTAAGTTTTTTTCTGAATTTGGAGTAGCATAGCTCAAGCCTGAGCGAGGTGGGGAGGGTGTTCCATTGTTTGGGTCCTGCAATGGATAGTGCATGATCCCTAGTAGTGGAGAGGTGGGCTTTTTTTAATGGGGGAATAGAGAGAGTACCTTTGTTGATAGATCGAATGGGTCGATCAGAGCGTATGGGACAGAAGGGTTTGTCAAGCCAGTTAGAGTTGTGCGAGTGGATGGATTTGTGTATTACAGTAAGGATTTTAAAGAGGATACGGGATGCGATGGGGAGCCAGTGGAGTTCTTTGAGTATAGGGGTGATGTGATCGGCTTTCCGTGAGTTGGTGATAACCCTGGCAATGGCATTTTGGAACATCTGTAGGGGTTTGATGGTGGATGAGGGTAGGCCGAGGAGAAGGGCATTACAATAGTCGAGCTTTGAGGAGAGGGTAGCTTGGACGACAGTACGGAAATCGTGATAGTGGAGGAGGGGTTTGAGTTTCTTCAGGATACTGAGTTTGAAGAAACCTTCTTTGAGGATGGCGTTGATCTGTTTTTTTAGGTTAAGCCCAAGATCTTTTAGGTTAAGCCCAAGGTCTTAGAATTTGCTAACAGATCGAGTTAGCAAGGGTAACACTACCTAAGCTACTCTGCCTCCTCGGACTTACCAGGGATACCCGCTCCTCGGGGGCCTCGCTCTCTCCTTTGTTTTTCAGGTGACAGTCTGGAACCAGTACTTGGTCCTCGAGAGCCCACGTTCCCAGACTTGCTCCGTATTCACTTCTTCCTGGAAGTCATCGTTGCCTACTACATCTGTGAGTTACCAGCACTCTCTCAGAGCTTTCCCTGGAACCAGGTACTCGCTCCTCAAGGGCCTCCTTCATTCCAGCTCTTGGGCTTCTATGAGACATTGTGTGAGTGTTACCATCAGGTTCGGTACATGAACTCTGCATACCCTGCCTACTCACTATATTTCAGTTTCTCTACAGCTCAGCCTCCAGGGATCGCTGTTCCAGTATCTAAGGGACTACAGCCCAGCCGGGCATTCCAGCTCACTACTGCCACCTCTGGTGGTTCAGTATACTGTCTAATAAAAGAACTAGTGTGTGTCTGTCTCCATACTCTGAGCCTGATCGGTGGGCCCTCTCGGGATCTTCCCCCGGGGGCGTGGTCATCTGCCACTGGTCCAAGGATCCACCCACATCTCTCCTAAATGACATCAGATTGCTAACTCCCTAGCAGACTGCTAACTCCTAAATAACACCATTGAGTACATAAAATATTTTATCTTATTCATTTTAAATGTATCGCCTAGTAACTTCATTGTGTGTCCCCTAATCATTGTACTTTTTGAAAGAGTAAACAACCAATTAACGTTTACTCGTTTCACTCCACTCATTATTTTATTTCTCATTTCTTTTATACCGCTCAACAGATACCAGATCTGGCCAGAGCGGTTCACTATAGGCCTCTTCTCCAAGCTGTCTCTTCTCCAGGCTGAAGAGCCCTAAGCTCTTTAGCCTTTCCTCATAGGGGACTCCTTCCATCCCCTTTATCATTTTGATTGCCCTTTTCTGTATCTTTTCTAATTCTGCTATATCTTTCTTGAGATGTGGTGACCAAAATGGCACACAATATTCAAGATGAGATCAAGGTAAATTTACCCAGACCGAATGGAGGCATTCCTGGGGGTGGACTTGGAAGAGCTTTGTGCTTACACATATACTTTTTGGATTTTCAAAAGTGTTCACCTAAATTTCCCTGAAAATCTTCTCTGTACAGATTAGCAGATGCAGTTGTATGGAAGTAGTTTTGGTGGGGTTATTTTCAAGGTGAGCATACAAGTTTTAAAAATTGATGTATTACAAACGCAGATTTGCTGACTGTCTTTATGTTACAAAATGACAGCACAAAATTGCACAGTTGAGACAAAATCCATACTAAGGTTCCAGGTTATCATGAAAGGGAAAAAGAGGAACCCTGATCTAAGAACATAAGAAATGCCATGCTGGGTCAGGTCAAGGTCCATCGAGACCAGCATCCTGTCTCCAGCAATGGCTAGTTAGGGTCATAAGTGCCCAGTAGATCCCAAAAGTAGATCTACATAAATTTCTAGCATTCCTTGAGACCTCTACAATAAGGTTTCTGAGTGTATGGTTGATCTCCTGTTTCTTATTGGGATGTGCAGAGGGGAAACATTTCATTTAGTTTTTTTTGTTGTTGTTAATTCAGGGGTGGAAGGGTGTCTGAGATTTGTTTCATTTATGAGGGAATTTTCAAAGAGTTACGCAGGGGTTGTGAGCATAAAAGTAGCACACACATGTGTAATTTGTATGTACATGCCCATATGCTATTTTATAAGCCTTGAGAGTATGCATGTACTTGCTGTATCGTATGTAAATGTGAACAGGGGGAAAAAAAGGGGCACCAGTCTCAGGGCCTGCCATCACCAAGTTTTTTGGCTATTAAACAATATGGCTATAAAGCATTTGGACCAACAACAAATCCCACCTTTAAATTTACATATTTATCTTCATCATAAAGGAAGAACAAAAAGAATGCTTAAGACCCGTCGTATAGAACATTGCAGCTGTCTCTTTACTGGTAAGACTCAGGCACCTTTCGGTAGAACACTGTTTAACCTTCACTATAATCCCATTAAATTCCCATCTAGGATGAACAAGCAACTGTGGTATCTACAAGATGATCATGATTATGCAGAAGGCAAACTGCAAGCTGCAGAGCTGCTGATGCCTAGTATGATAGTCATTATCATTTAAGATTTTTTGTTGGTGATATTATAATATTCTAAAAGCATTACTTTTGGACTTTTGTAAACCATTATGACCATAAAGCAAATTTTATGGCTGTAAAAGTTGTTTTACAGCCATAATGCTTTACGGCCATAAAACAACTTGCCACCAATTGGCCCTGAGATAACTCTGCTCGGTAACTGGTTAAAGAGGCACATTGTGGGGTTTTTTCGCACCTTCCTCTAGATGATCATGTAGAGGTAGCAGTCTATAAGATAAAAGCTGTATCTGAAGAACCCCCTGGTCATTTTTTCAACTTAACCAACCTCATAGCTATATATTATTTACAAGCACTTCTCGCTTACTGATTCAGAACTTTGATGAAAATGAAACCCTGCTTTGGAGTGCATAGTGTTAAAATATAATGCTATGCACCCTCACAAAAAGAAAAACATTTTTGAGAGCAATTATGGCATAATTCAATGAATCCAGCAAAAGTGCTGAAAATGGAACGTTTCAGTCAGTGATGGATTTTGGCTGATGCTGCTCCTAGTGTTAGTGCTGATGGCACACTGCTCCCCCCACTCGTCCCCACAGGAATCTGAATTCTTCTCTCCCCCGACACCCTCCCAGACCTCAAGGGCTCCACTCAAGTGACAGTATCATCAGTGTGCCATGAGTGCGGGGACTAAGTCAGCTTTCAGTCACAGACCCCACCCCCTGCATGGAAGTCTGCAGGGGGCGGGGCCCGATAGTGACTTAATCGCTGCGCTGATTGCAATGTGGTGATGCAGTCGCTGGAGCGGAGCTCCTGAAGTCCGGAGGAAGATGGAAGGGCGGAGGGAGGGAAAGGCTCAGAAATCCGGGGCGGGATTGGCAGTTTGTTGGAAGTTCGGAGTGAGGCAGGGATTTTGCCACCTCTAAAATTTAAGCAGCCTAGTAGACTTGTGCATGGATCAAGGCCTGATTTCAATCTCTGCCTACTATTGCCTTTTCTAAAACTTATTGTGCCTTGAGTCATATGTTATAATTATAAGGCTATTGATCCCGTGATACAACTAAACTTAAGTTGACATTTTAGGAAATATAAACCAAAATGTTAAAGACTGGGGATAAATCATAAGCAGTCTATTATCAGCCTTTACAATAGGAGTGCTTACCTAAAATACAGCCTTAGGTGATCCCAAAATGTTTTATGGTATCTGTGCACTTTTTGATGCTCTTCATCAAACAGGTTTTCTGAATACACTGGCCTGGCCACAACATACTGATTCCCGATTGGTTCAATCATTGCGTCCAGATGTATTGTTTAGAGTAGAAGCACTTTTGTATCCCTGTCGTTTGTTTTCAGCAAAAGAAGCTCCTGGAAATAAATAGTGTGCAGCTTAGGTCTTACACATTGAGTAAGGTTGATAAATGGTCTAGAAATATTTTAAATAAATAAATAATTTTTATGACGCTGTTATCACGGGAAGAACATATGGCGTTATCTGCATGCAATAGATCTATATCCCTAACTGCTGGAGAAAAACTGAACACTGTGCTTATTCAGTATTTCCCCTCATATAATCTCAAGATACCTTTTATATTTTATTAGCATTTGTAAAAACTATTTGTCATACTTGTCGCATTAGACCTGATCGATTTATGTCAATTGGTAAAACTGTAATATTTGTATGAACAAAAACAGTTCACGTACACCAATTAATGTTATGCATGTGCTAGGAGATAGGTATTTATATATACTTATCTAGATACAGTACAAGTTAAATAGGTTCACATATATCCTTTTTATGTCTTCATTATATTACTTATTTGAAAAATAGTTGAGTAAAAATATATAAACAAAATGAATCCTTGTTCTCAGTGGTTTAGTAAGCTCTATTTAGAGATTTTTTTGCACTGAGAATTATTAAGCATAGCCGGAATAAAGAGCATGAGCAGAAAAGTACCTGTTGTATCTTCGGAGTAATCCTTCAGAAACTTGCCCTAGCCAAGGATTTCCTAACAGAGCAGCATCTCATAGGTGTCGTAGAGGCAGGGCAAGGAATATCTGCAGTTTCTTCACCTTGCAGCCTTCCATATATGCATGTGTCAACCTTTTATCATATGCTGAGTTGTAATAATTAACTTTGATTAACTTTTACTGGAGCATCAAGATTTCAGAGTGGCCTTGACCATTGAGACCATAATCAATAGGCATGATAATATTCACTTTTTTAAGGCCTTTGCTAGATTGCTTAACTCTGTGCACTTTTAAGAGCTTTGTTCATAAAACACATTTTGGCATATTTCCATTGCAAGAATCTCTACAGAGAGGCACATAAGGGGCACTCTAACCTTAACATATAAAATTTGTATTCTGAAGAAACCCCCTCAACTGACGACTCCGGGCCTTTAGATTATTGATCAGCAGGAGAGAAAAGGTTACACTGAGCATGGGAGAAGGCGGAGAGGCTGCCTGTTTTTCCTGCCAGACATGGAGGTGGATTGTCTCTTCACCGACGTCTTGTGTAGTCTGTTTACGTAGGACCTTCGTCCTTCAACAATGGACCCAGTGGATGCCCTCCCCTCTGTCCATAAATGAGCTACTCTACATACAAATCAAAAAGTAAGACTACTGGGAAAAAAAAATCTCATTAGTGAAACATCCACTTCTTGGGTGAGAATTCCATCAATACCTCAAGGCAAGGATACTCTGAGGGCACTAGCAATGACAAAATAAAAGTTATCACAGCTTCCAAAGTCCTCTTTTTCCTGGGGCAAATAGAGCAACAAATATTTTTAACCATACCTCAGAACTGCAAAGGTTTCTCTTTCTTTTCCAAGGATACGTCACACATGTTGTAACCATTATTCTTAAAGAGTCCCTCTCCCAATGTTATTAGAAATGTGTTTGAATATCTTTGTTTCATATTCATTATCTTTTTCTCTGCAAATGGAATCTGTCCTAATCTAAAATGTTTGTCTTTCTGAACTATATACGTATTAACTACTTATGAAATCATTTTATAAAGGTTCAACAAGCTAATTATAGCGTCATGCCAAGGAAAAATATTGCGATATACAACATGCGTGTGTTATGGATAAAAGTGAACAGCAGGATAATGTGAAGAGTAACTGAAAATCCAATGGCTAACGTTCACATTATCCAATTAAAGTTCACATTGACTAAAATCAATGGGAACCTTATAGCGAAAGGTACATTATCCAGAAACTCGTTTTATCCGTAAAAATCATGGGCTGTCTGAATGTAAGATCCCTTTCAGGGCATGTGAAATGAGAGAGAGCCTGATGCCTGCTTGTGAGATAAGCACCAGCTCTACGTGGGTTCAAAAAACAAAACAGTGACCAAGCAGACGGGGTAGTGCACCTGGCACAGAGGCAAGGCTGTATTTCTCAAGCTGACTAGAGAAAATTCCCCAAAACACTTCTCTGCCCTCTTCTGACCCCTCTGACTGCTCCCCAGCTTCCTCCATGAACTAACAGAGGCCTCTTTTGGACTCATAGCTTGAGATATAGGAGGGTCGCACTCAAAGGTACCGTCACCAAAAAACCTTTTATTTTCAGGGGCTTCCGGCAGTCAGGGATTGACATTAAAACTCATTTTTTAAATCAGGGTTCACAGGGTCAAAGTGCTGGCTTAACAACATCAATATCAACAACAAAACACTGTTCCTCCTAATCGCTCAAATAGTAAAAAAAAAAAATACTTCCCACTCTTCCTCAGTGCAGATGAGGTTTGGTATCCATAATCACTCACAGAATTCTTCTCAATCATAGTTCCATCTGTACACAACGTATTTCATAATCCTCCCAGGTTGCCACGGGACAGCACCCAGGAGCCCAGCAGTGGTTCACTGGTCTCCCATATTTGGCCCTTGCTAGACTGAGTAGACCCCTGCAAGGAGAATCACTATTCACGCTCTGATCACTTGACTTATCACCATAACCCACAGGTAGAGATTAAGTGACGTTCCTTACTATTCTCCCAGAGACAAATCTCTAGGGACCAAGACTGTTTTAGGGTCCCCATCGCACAAGAAAACATCTGCTATCTGAAAACTGGCACTGCGCCTCAGTTTTATCGTGCCTTGCTGAAAAATTAATTGTTTACAGATGCAGCCATGGCTGATCAACAGCTTTCCTCACCTTTTTTAGAGCGACTGGCAGTGATAATAGTGGATGAAAAGAACTTGATGGTAAGTGTTGGGGCCCGCTATCCAAGGACATTTGTGCTTCAGAGAAAGGTGTTGGAATATCACGTCCTGCAGTGAAAAGGAAGAGGTATGTGCCCATCAGGCAGAAAGGGGAGGTGCTCAAAAAACTTGATCACGGAGCAAGCATTGCTGGATTCCAGCAAGAGTTAAAAACAATCTATGATTTAAGGCAGTAGTTCTTAACCTAATCCTTGATGCACACCTAGCCAATCGGGCTTCCAGGTATCCACAATTAATATGCATTAGATAGATTTGCATAGAATAGAGGCATTGCATGCAAATCTGTCTCATGCATATTCATTGTGGAGATCCTGAAAACCGAACTGGCTAGGTGTCCCCCAAGGACTGGTTTGAGAACCACTGATTTAAGGGCACAGAAAGCTTTATGCTAAAAGTGACTCCATAATAGGAACTGATAAATGCAAAACATTGCATGGGCCTCAGAATTCTGATCTGGACAGCATACTGCCTGAATACTTCAAGCAGCATCACAATGAGGGTGTGCCTCAGCCTAGGTGTGTGTTAATGGAAAAAGCCAGGTATTTTTCATATAGAAATAAAGATTGAAAATGAATGTGACTATTCCACGGGTTGGCTTCAAAATAGCCACCATGGTGTCTGTGGCCAAGATTTTGCTGGCTTGGTGTCTGAAAATAATCTACCTGCTGAACAAATCTAAAACTGGATTTTTCTGGAGACGTTTGCCACACAACACCCTTGTTTTCAGGCAGCAATGAAAAATCAGCATGTAAGGGGTAGGAAAATAATTCGATTTAAAGGTACAGAAAGATAAGATGGTGGTTGTGATTGCTGTTGTTGAATACGAAATGAGTCCTTGGAAACTTACGGGTTGCAGTAGCTGACAGTGGAGGAGTCCTCCTGCTCTAACCAAACACCAGTCAGCTTGAAGTCCTCACCCTAGCACTAGTCTTTAGTTTCAAACAAAGAAGACCAGTTAAGGAAATGCCACAAGAGCAGCTTCCCTGGCAGCAGCTGCCTTTCCCAAATGCAAACCCCTTCTCAAAACTGATCAGCGACTGGTTTGTAATCATTTTGCGCAGAAATGTGAATGTGCTCAGAGGTCTAACATAACAGCAACCCCAGCTGTCAGCGACTGGCTTGTCACTCTGGTTACTGCCTTTGAAGGTTTTTCATATCCTCTGATGCAATGGCTTTTCTACCCCGAAAGACGTCTAAACCAAATGGATGTCACCTGAATACCATTGTATAGTTTATTATGTGCGAGTTGAATCATTTATTATATAATACTCAATAAGCAGTTGTACTATGTACAGTCATTGTTGCTGCTTCATTTTTTAGCACATGGGGGACCTTTCTTGGGGTAGATATTGAAAGATCCACTGAGCAGCGAAGTTAACTGGTTAATTTGATCTGGTTAAACTTGTCCAGATATTCAGCTGCAGCTAACCAGTTGTTTTTTTCTGTTTCATTTCTTATTTCAATTTATTTTGTTCATCCCAAATGAAAAAAAATCCCCCCAAAATTCCTTGAAAACTGAAAAACAAAATGAAAGAAATGGTCTCCTCCTCCCGCCCACCAAACCGCCTTAAACGTAGGGTCCCCTGTGGTTTGACCTTGCCCTACCCCTTTAGTCTAGGTCTTATCCCGTCGGGAGTCTTCCAGGGGCAGAATCAATCCCCAGTTGCTCTTGCCCCGAGGCTCTGGCTTTTCAAAATGGCCACTGGTCAACAAGAGGCTGGTGCATTATGTTATTCTGCCCGATGGGTGCAAACGTGAGAGGATGGAGAAGGGAGCGTGAATGAGGGGTGATCAGATGGGATGTGGGGAGGAGAGAGAGGGGATGGGGAAAGAGTGAGTGAGCGGATCAGAGGGGGTGGATGGAGTGTGAGTGAGGAGACTGGAGATGCTGAGGTGTGAGTGAGGGACTGGAGGAGGGGGTGCAGAGTGTGAGGTGATTGGAGGAGCTGTGAATGAAACAGAGGGGTGTGAAGGAAGAGATCAGCATTGAAAGAAGAGGTGTTTGTGACTCATCCTTCCCTCTCCTGATCCTGTTTCTCCCCCTTCCTTCTTCCTCATCTTGATCTCCTTTATCTCTCCTCCACTCATTCCCTTTCTTTCTGATACCTGATTTCCCTCATTCTTCCTTCCTTCTGCCCTTCTATACCCCTTCCATCTTCTATACTTGTACATGTCCTGCCAGAGATTCCTTCTCTGAAATCCCCTTTTCCCCCTTTCCCCTGATTTCCCTTTTCTCTGACCCCCTCCTATCTTCTGGGTATCAATTTTCAGAGTAGTTAAATCATAAGCAGATTGTGATACATTACAGGAGGACCTTGCAAGACTGGAAGATTGAGCATCCAAATGGCAGATGAAATTTAATGTGGACAAGTGCAAGGTGTTGCATATAGGGAAAAATAACCCTTGCTGTAGTTACACGATGTTAGGTTCCATATTAGGAGCTACCATCCAGGAAAAAGATCTAGGCATCATAGTGGATAATACTTTGAAATCGTTAGCTCAGTGTGCTGCAGCAGTCAAAAAAGCAAACAATGTTGGGACTTATTAGGAAGGGATGGTTAATAAAACAGAAAATGTCATAATGACTCTGTATCGCTCCATGGTGAGACCACACCTTGAATACTATGTATAATTCTGGTCGCCACATCTCAAAAAAGATAAGGTTGCGATGGAGAAGGTACAGAGAAGGGCAACCAAAATGATAAAGGGGATGGAACAGCTCCCCTATGAGGAAAGGCTGAAGAGGTTAGGGCTGTTCAGCTTGGAGAAGAGACGGCTGAGGGGGGACATGATAGAGATCTTTAAGAACATGAGAGGTCTTGAATGAGTAGATGTGAATCGGTTATTTACACTTTTGGATAATAGAAGGACCAGGGGGCATTCCATGAATTCAGCAAGTAGCACATTTAAGTCTAATTAGAGAAAATTCTTTTTCACTCAACACACAATTGGGCTCTGGAATTTGTTGCCAGAGGATGTGGTTAGTGCAGTTAGTGTAGTTGGGTTCAAAAAAGGTTTGGATAAGTTCTTGGAGGAGAAGTCCATTAACTGCTATTAATCAAGTTGACTTAGGGAAAGCCACTGCTTTTAATTGCATCAGTAGCATGGGGTCTTCTTAGTGTTTGGGTAATTGCCAGGTTCTTGTGGCCTGGTTTGGCCTCTCTGTTGGAAACAGGATGCTGGGCTTGATGGACCCTTGGTCTGACCCACATGGCAATTTCTTATGTTTTTATCCCTACTCCCTGTGAGGGAGTCTACAAGAAACTCTCTCTGACCACCTTAAGGGACTGGCCACAGCTAGGCCAGCTGCATCATTTGTTTGTTTTGCTTTGCACTTCATTCTTTTACTGTAAATTGCACAAAAGGAAACTACCAGAGTCTGCCTCCCTTCTGGCTGTTTCCAAGCTCCTATCGCCCAAGTTACCACATATGGTGGTAGCAGTGGGATGACCTGCCTAAGTGGGAAGCACAGGCAGGTAGGGATGTGAATCGTTTTTTGACGATTTAAAATATCGTCCGATATATTTTAAATCGTCAAAAAATCGTTAGGGCCACGATACAATACCAATTCCCCCGATTTATCGTTAAAAAATCGTAAATTGGGGGAAGGGGGAGGGCAGGAAAACCGGCACACTAAAACCCCCTAAAACCCACCCCTGACCCTTTAAATTAAATCCCCCAC
The DNA here is from genome assembly GCF_901001135.1 of Rhinatrema bivittatum. NCBI lineage: Eukaryota > Metazoa > Chordata > Amphibia > Gymnophiona > Rhinatrematidae > Rhinatrema > Rhinatrema bivittatum. Next base: position 54,753,133 of record NC_042623.1, read on the forward strand.
CCTCCCGAACCCCCCCCCCCCCAATGCTTTAAATTACCTGGGGATCCGGCGGTGGTCCAGAATGGCGGCGGTCCGGAACGGCCCCCTCAATAGAATCGTGTTGTCTTCAGCCGGCGCCATTTTTCAAAATGGCCGCCGCAAAATGGCGGCGGCCATAGACAAAAACGATTCGACGGAGGAGGTCGTTCCGGACCTCCGCTGGACTTTTGGCAAGTCTTGTGGGGGTCAGGAGGCCCCCCCAAGCTGGCCAAAAGTTTCCTGGGAGTCCAGCGGGGTTCCTGGAGCGATTTCTTGCCGCGAATCGTTTTCGTACGGAAAATGGCGCCGGCAGGAGATCGAGTGCAGGAGGTCGTTCAGTGGCGGTCCGGAACCCCCGCTGAACGACCTCCTGCAGTCGATCTCCTGCCGGCGCCATTTTCCGTACGAAAACGATTCGCGGCAAGAAATCGCTCCCGGAACCCCGCTGGACTCCCAGGAAACTTTTGGCCAGCTTGGGAGGGCCTCCTGACCCCCACAAGACTTGCCAAAAGTCCAGCGGGGGTCCGGAACGACCTCCTCCGTCGAATCGTTTTTGTCTATGGCCGCCGCCATTTTGCGGCGGCCATTTTGAAAAATGGCGCCGGCTGAAGACAACACGATTCTATTGAGGGGGCCGTTCCGGACCGCCGCCGTTCTGGACCACCGCCGGATCCCCAGGTAATTTAAAGCATTTGGGGGGGGGGTTCGGGAGGGTGGGGGATTTAATTTAAAGGGTCGGGGTGGGTTTTAGGGGGGTTTAGTGTGCCGGCTCACGATTTTAATGATTTTTCACGATAGTTTACACACCCAAACGGCAACAATACGATTCCCTCCCCCTCCCAGCCGAAATCGATCGTTAAGACGATCGAGGACACGATTCACATCTCTACAGGCAGGAGCCAACAGCTGAAGCAGCAGCAAGCAACCCTCCTCCCCCCCAAAACCCTACAGAGTTTTAATTTCTCTTTTTTTCCTGGGGATTCCCAGTTCCACTCACCCAGCTGAAGCTACAACAGGCCAACAGGGTAGCCCATCTGTATAGTCAGGGCTCAAGCAGTGAGACAGGGCTGGTCAGGCCTGCAGGTTTTCTTTTTGTTTTGATTTGTCACCGTCTTCTTTTCCCAGAGAGGTTACTCAGTTTGAAGGCAGCTGGAAAAGCCGGGAAGATGGAGCAAGTGATCCAGGTCTTTACTACAGAGCAGCAGCAACTGAAGAACACCCTGCAAACCCAAAATAACCAGCAGCAGGCAGTGCGAGAACAACTTATGAAGCAAAACACAGTGCTAACTCAGGTAGCACAGGGCTCTGCAGACCGCTGTCCAGACCACCTTCCTTGTCGCCAGTTGTACTTAAGATGGCCCTGGGAGAAGTTTGGATGGACTGCTTGATTGGCAGGCTGGCCAGAAGACAGTTGGGTGATCTGTCTGGGGAATATTCTCTCCAGGAATAGTCAAGAGGCCTTCCAAACCACCAATCCGAAAGGGAGGGACACATATCAGGAAATCAGAAAAGCCATCTTAGAGAAACTGGGACTCAGCCCAGAAGCCTATCAACAGCAATTTTGTCAAGGACTTCATCAGCCAGAGGAGAATACTTGGAACTTTTTGTACCAACTTAAGGATGTGGCTTGGAAGTGGCTGTGTCCGGAAGGGAAGACCGGGGTGGAGGTAGCCAATATGGTTTTGTTGGAACAATTCTGTGATTGCCTAGAATGCCCTATGTGCTACTGGGTGTGCAGACACCCAGATCTTACGCTAGAAATGGTGTTAGAAATGGCAGAAGCTTAGTACTAAGCTCAGTCCATTCCCTGTATTCCCATGGACTCGGGAGACCACCCGACCCAGGTAGAGAATGCCGGAGTCCTAAGTACAGGAGACCCCAACAGCCAGTAGAGCCAGACAGACTGGACTTTTCTCCTCAACTGCAAAAATGCACAGGACAGGCCATATTTCGGCTGTGGGGAGAAAGGCCATTTTGCACAGGACCGTTTTCACAGGGAAAGTGACCCAATGGACATTAATGCTATGGCCCCACCCTTTTGGAGAACAATTTTAGAACATTAATCCATTCTTTTGTCTTTTCTGTGTTGAATTATAGGAATGCTCTGTATGTTGGCTGCCAGAGTGTTACCCAAGTTCGCTACAACTGTTGCTTAATGCAGCTGCTTGGTTGGTAGTTCAGTACTCTTTACGTAACCATACTACACCAATACTGTGCGAGCTTCATTGGCTGTATATTGAACAAGGAGTTAAATTAAAAATGTTGTCTTTGGTGTACCGAATTATCTGCGGTAATGGCCCAAGTTATTTGAAAAATGTTTTTTCTTTATACCAATGACAGCAGTCTTTATGGTCTGTGGACTAGCAATTGCTCTGTGTTCCAACGGTTTCCAGCACACAATTACAGCATACTCGTCAAGGGGCTTTATCTATTGTGTCCCCCTTCCTTTGGAATGGGGACCAGGGAGTTTATGGCTACAATAGATTATACATATTTTAAGAAGGTGTTAAATTGATTAGATTGTGTTCCTGATTGATTATACTTTTATTTGATTTTATATTATTTTATTGTTAATAATATTATGTATGTAGAATTGCTTTTTATTATGTTGTAATCTGATGAGGGGGCGGAATATACATTTTTTGTAAATAAATAAATAAACAAATAAAACTTTTGTAATTTAGTGGATCTTCCCAGCTGGGGAGTCTCTACTGTTGTGGTTGTGGTTGAGTTAGATGGTGTGGTAGGCTCTGGAAATGTAAAAACACTCATTCAAAGAGGCTTGACTGCAACAGAATTGTGACCTTGCCAATATCCTTGAGGACCAGCAGCAACATCCAACAAGCCAGGTTCAACTGAAAACCCCAGTCAGCCAAGACAGAATAGGAGAGGGAGTTCTTCCTTGGCTACCCTACCCCATGGTGATAGGATGGGATTGTCCAAACTTTGAGAACCTGTGGAACCAGCTCACAATGGGTTCATGCAGCCATAATAATGAAGACTAGGTCTTTCCAGAATTTTTTCCCTTAGAAGACCCAGACCTGTACCATAAAGACTCTAAAACTCCTAAGTCCTGGAGGCAATGCCAACAAAACAAATATAGTTATGCTGCTAATTTAGAGGCAACTGGGGAGGAAGGGTTGGAGTCAAGGGAAGAGCAGAAACCCACCCAGAATGTCTTACCTGGCCCCTTTGAGTGGAAAAGGGAGGATGACCTGGGGAGCTTCAAATGGGCCTAGAGGAAGGATGAGTCCTTTAAGTGGGCCCAGGAGTATATACAGAGGATGGGTGGAAAGCCTGTACCTAGGGCACAGGTTAAGGCCCTTCTCCTTATTTCATAATAAAAGTAGACCTACTTTACTGAGTTTCAAAGGGAAGTGTGGAAGGGGAATTTATAGAACAACTCCTAGTTCCCAAACCATATTGCCAGAAGGGTATGCAACTAGCTCACAGCCACCTTTTAGGGGGAGGGAAAAACCCGATACACTTGGAGGAGGAAAAGACCTGAGAGAAAATTTTGGCACAGATCTATTGGCTGGACCTACATAAACAAGTCCAGTTGTATTGCCAGTCCTGCCCTATCTGCTAACTCACAAAGCCTGCCAGTGTACGGCGACACCTCTCACACTGAAAATTGAGATCGCTTTCGAAAGGGTGGAGGTGGACCTTGTGGGGCTACCTGAGAGATCTACTCAAGGAAACAAGTACATCCTCATCATTCTGGACTATGCCACAATATATCTGGATTTCAACAAACTCTTCATGGTGCTGATGCCTTGGAAGTAGTTTTAAATGTGCCACATGCTAACTTCAAGGAGTGCCCCCTAGTCTTTCTATTATCTGAAAGCGTAAATAACTGATTCACATTAACCCATGATTTTAAATACCTCTATCATATCCCCACTCAGCCGTCTCTTCTCCAAGCTGAAAAGTCCTAACCTCTTTAGTCTTTCCTCATAGGGAAGCTGTTCCATTCCCTTTATCATTTTGGTCGCCCTTCTCTGAACCTTCTCCATCACAACTATATCTTTTTTGAGATGCAGCGACCAGAATTGTACACAGTATTCAAGGTGTGGTCTCACCATGGTGCGATACAGAGGCATTATGACATCTTCCGTTTTATTCATCATTCCCTTTCTGATAATTCACAACATTCTGTTTGCTTTTTTGACTGCCGCAGCACACTGAATCGACGATTTCAATGTGTTATCTACTATGACGCCTAGATCTCTTTCTTGGGTGGTAGCACCTAATATGGAACCTAACATTGTGTTACTATAGCATGGGTTATTGTTCCCTATATGCATCACCTTGCACTTATCCACATTAAATTTCATCTACCATTTGGATGCCCAATTTTCCAGTCTCAGAAGGTCTTCCTGCAATTTATCACAATCTGCTTGTGATTTAACTATTCTGAACAATTTTGTATCATCTGCAAATCTGATTACCTCACTCATTGTATTTCTTTCCAGATCATTTATAAATATATTGAAAAGTACGTGTCCCAATACAGATCCCTGAGGCACTCCACTGCCCACTCCATTCCACTGAGAAAATTGTCCATTTAATCCTACTCTTTGTTTCCTGTCTTTTAGCCAGTTTGTAATCCACGAAAGGACATTGCCACCTATCCCATGACTTTTTACTTTTCCTAGAAGCCTCTCATGAGGAACTTTGTCAAACACCTTCTGAAAATCCAAATATACTACATCTATCGGTTCACCTTTATCTACATGTTTATTAACTCCTTCAAAAAAGTGAAGCAGATTTGTGAGGCAAGACCTGCCTTGGGTAAAGCCATGCTGACTTTGTTCCATTAAACCATGTCTTTCTATATGTTCTGTGATTTTGATATTTAGAACACGTTCCACTATTTTTCCCGGCACTGAAGTCAGGCTAACTGGTCTGTAGTTTCCCGGATCACCCCTGGAGCCCTTTTTAAATATTGGAGTTACATTTGCTATCCTCCAGTCTTCAGGTACAATGGATGATTTTAATGATAGGTTACAAATTTTTACTAATAGGTCTGAAATTTCAATTTTGAGTTCCTTCAGAACTCTGGGGTGTATACCATCCGGTCCAGGTTTGTCAATCAGGTCTACCACATCTTCTAGGTTCACCGTGATTTGGTTCAGTCCATTTGAATCATCACCCATGAAAACCTTCTCTGATATGGGTATCTCTCCAACATCCTCTTCAGTAAACACTGAAGTAAAAAAATCATTTAATCTTTCTGTGATGGCCTTATCTTCTCTAAGTGCTCCTTTAACCACTCGATCATCTAACAGTCCAACTGACTCCCTCACAGGCTTTCTGCTTCTGATATATTTTAAAAAGTTTTTACTGTGAGTTTTTGCCTCTTTGGCCAACTTCTTTTCAAATTCTCTCTTAGCCTGTCTTATCAATGTCTTACATTTAACTTGCCAACGATTATGCATTATCCTATTTTCTTCTGTTGGATCCTTCTTCCAATTTTTGAATGAAGATCTTTTGGCTAAAATAGCTTCTTTCACCTCCCCTTTTAACCATGCCAGTGATCGTTTTGCCTTCTTTCCACCTTTCTTAATGTGTGGAATACATCTGGACTGTGCTTCTAGAATGGTATTTTTTAACAATGACCATGCCTCTTGCACACTTTTTACCTTTGTAGCTGCTCCTTTCAGTTTTTTTCTATTTTTCTCATTTTCTCAAAGTTTCCCTTTTGAAAGTTTAGCACGAGAGCCGTGGATTTGCTTACTGTCCCCCTTCCAGTCATTAATTCAAATTTGATCATATTATGATCACTATTGCCAAGCGGCCCCACCACTGTTACCTCTCTCACCAAATCCTGTGCTCCACTGAAAATTAGATCTAAAATGGCTCCCTCTCTCGTTGGTTCCTGAACCAATTGCTCCATAAAGCTGTCATTTATTCCATCCGGGAACTTTATCTCTCTAGCATGTCCCGATGATACATTTACCCAGTCAATATTGGGGTAATTGAAATCTCCCATTGTTACCGCACTACCAATTTGGTTAGCTTCCCTAATTTCTCTTAGCATTTCATTGTCTGTCTCACCATCTTGACCAGGTGGACAGTAGTATACTCCTATCACTATAGTCTTCCCCAACACACAAGGGATTTCTACCCATAAAGATTCGATTGTGTATTTAGTCTCATGAAGGGTGTTTATCCTGTTGGACTCTATGCCATCCCGGACATAAAGCGCCATACCGCCTCCCGGGTGCTCTTCTCTGTCATTGTGATATAATTTGTACCCCGGTATAGCACTGTCCCATTGGTTATCCTCCTTCCACCATGTCTCTGAGATGCCAATTAAGTCTATGTCATCATTCACTGCTATACATTCTAATTCTCCCATCTTACTCCTTAGACTTCTGGCATTAGCATACAAACATTTGTTTTTTGTTTGTATTTTCATTCTGCTTTTGAATTGATAGGGATAAGTTAGAATTTTTTTAGCTCAGGTGAGTTTTTATTTAGAGGCACCTGGACTACTTTTTTTTATTATTGGAACCTCACTGTCGGGATGCCCTAATTCTAATGCATCATAAATATCCTTTGAAGATACCTGCCTCCGAACCATGCGCTGCTGAGCGACTGTCGGCTTTCCCCTTTGTTCTAGTTTAAAAGCTGCTCTATCTCCTTTTTAAAAGTTAGCGCCAGCAGTCTGGTTCCACCCTGGTTAAGGTGGAGCCCATCCCTTCGGAAGAGACTCCCCCTTCCCGAAAAGGTTCCCCAGTTCCTTACAAAACTGAATCCCTCTTCCTTGCACCATCGTCTCATCCACGCATTGAGATTCCGGAGCTCTGCCTGTCTCTGGGGACCTGCACGTGGAACAGGGAGCATTTCAGAGAATGCTACCCTGGAGGTTCTGGATTTAAGCTTGCTACCTAAGAACCTAAATTTGGCTTCCAGAACCTCCCTCCCACATTTTCCTATGTCGTTGGTGCCCACATGCACCAGGACAGCCGGCTCCTCCCCAGCACTGTCTAAAATCCTATCTGGGTGGCGCGTGAGGTCCGCCACCTTCGCACCAGGTAGGCATGTTACCAGACGATCCTTAAGCCCACCAGCAACCCAGCTGTCTACATTCCTAATAATCGAATCTTCAACTATGATGGCAGACCTAACCATTCCCTCCTTGGCAGTAGGCCTTGGAGACACATCCTTGGTGCGAAAGGACAATGCACCACCTGGAGAGCAGGTCCTTGCTGCAGGATCCTTTCCTGCTGCACCAAGTTGATGCTCTCCGATCATGAGACCTCCTTCTTCCTCCAAGGCAGCATTAGGGTTGCCAGTCTGAAGTTGGGACTTGGCTACTATGTCCCTGAAGGTCTCATCTATATACCTATCTGTCTGCCTCAGCTCCTGCAGGTCTGCCAGTCTAGCCTCCAGAGATTGGACTCATTCTCTGAGAGACAGGAGCTCTTTGCATCGCATGCACATGTACAATTTCTCACCGGCATACAAAGCATCAACGCCATATCACTGGCATTTTTATTACAATTAATTAAAACAGTCAGTTACTTCATGAAGAAGACTAAATTAATTTTGTTCTCATTATTCCTAAATCAATTATATCCACAAGCAATGGTTTTAGAAACATTAGGGGAAAGGGGAATTTGACTGGCAACATATTCAAAATGTCTTTCTCTTCAAGGTAGTTGTGAACAGTCTCCTCTTCCCATAACAACTTCTCTCAGTTCTCATAAAATTAGCAAGTATCAGAAATCACGATAAACACTATTTGAAAAAAAAAAAAAGAAATGTTATAAAGCCGGCTTTATAGAACTACACGATGAACTGGGTCCATTTACTTTAAAATGAAGCTTTGCCTTGAGTGCTTCAGTCTGAAGAAGTGACGAGGATGGACCGACAGGATCGATGGCTGATTTTAAATATTGAGTCATTATAAAATTTTAAAGGCTTCACCATGATTTATTCTGTGTTCTCTCATTCCATGCTTATCTGTGTTGCGCTTCCTTCTGTGTACCTACTACCCCCTACTGTCTTTACTGCACAAGGAACACAATCGTTTTATTGGATCTGAATAAACTGTGAAGTAGGGGAAAGAATCATATTGCACACGGAGGAATTCAAACTATGTTACAAATCTATGATAGGTCGCATGCTTTAAGCAGTAAGTCATTGTTCTTGGAATGGGTGATCCTGCAAAAACCACAGCCAAGCAAGAAATGCAACTGTGTCCTCAGGAAAACATGGACTGCTTTATTTTTTTGTGAAGTTTGCAGTCACTCATATACTTCACTTACTACTTAATTATGTTAACCTGTTTCTTAACCTGAATTGTTAACTGAGGAGTAGAAAAGGGAAATAAAATTGCCATACTTAGTTAAAAGCATACTTTGTTATGGGGCTTCAATCAGTCTCATTGACTATCCCTACATAAGCTGCATTAACAAAATAAACAAACAAAATCAATCAAAGCTGTGTAACTTTATTTTATTTTATTTGTATTTATTTATTATAGACAAGGTTTCACAAACCTGAGACAAGTCTTTATTTTGTACACTGCTTAGCACTGAATTTTTCAAAATAAGCGGTATATAAGCACCAGTAACTAAATAAATAAAGTAAATTCAGTAAATAAGTCATGAAATTACAAGATAAATTATATAGAAGTAACTACTAGAATACATGAATACATAAGGAAAAATATGACAAACAATCAAATATCTCAAAGATACAAATAACACATGAAATGCAAACATTTTTCAGTGGAAAATTCTAGAACAAAGGATTACAGCTAGTGATGATTTTCTGCCACATCACACAAGGTCACCAACTAGGAACCTTTTTCACTTGCTTCCTTTTCCCCACGGTAGATGGAGAACAAGGTGGTGGAGGCTGCTGCTGGTCCTGATCTGGTACCTTTTTAATTTTTTTGTTAGAAAATCACCACTTATTATGGCATGGGGCTTAAATTTGATAAGTATAAGAAAACCTCCATGAAAACTATTCTGGACTGAAGGAAAGGTCTTTTAGTAGACAAAACATTGTGAAAGCAAACTTGGTATCAAAATTCAAGAATGTATTGGATAAGCACAGATGGGGATGTGAGGGTAAAGCCAATCATTGATGTATTTAATATTGTAAAAGGAGGGGAAGATGGGAAGGTTGGATGGGCCTAGCATTCAGTATCTGCAATCATATTTCATGTTTCTTTATAATATTGGGATAGTGTGGCATTGAAAACTTTATTTTTTAAAATGATAGATCTTACTTTCAAAACAGCTGGAGATTCAATTCCATGAATTACATAAGGAAGCAAGTCAAGTAGATAAGCATTTTCTAAACATGTACTCTATAAACATAGGAATGAAATTGCACCCCAGGGCCAAGGCATTGCTAGGTCCCTAAAAGATCCCATGAGCCTTCCCCTTCCCCTTCCCACCCCCTCTGAGATTTTGCTACCTCAAATGATGGGGGGAAAAATGAGTCGCCACCATTTGGAAAATGGCGTTGTACGGGCACAGGTTAGGGAGTGCTCTGGGCCCCCACTGTATATCAATGTGACTTCTTGGAGGTAGGAGGGTGAAGGAATGTGGTAGGAGGATAGGGTAGCCTTTCCCCAGACTACCAAGGTCATTTTTTCTGGTTTGAGGTGGCAGGGGTGGCTGGGGGGCCATTAGACCCCCAGGGAATTTTTTAAATTTTGACCAGAGGGGAAGGGGGTACGGTGAGACTGATGGAGGGGGTGATTATTGCAAGGGAAGGGGTTGAGATTAAGGTGTATGTGTGTGTGTGTGTGTGTGTGGGGGGGGTGATTTTGACACCTAAGGAAGGTATTGGGAAGAGGGCGGGGTGTCGCCATGCATTTTCGTGGAGTTGTCATTTGTAGTTTTTAGGGTCTGAGCTGCCCCTACAAGAGGCAGAGGTCTCAGAAGATCCCTGGGGTAATTTTCCACTTGGGGGGAGAGGGGTTGGGCCTTGGACCCTTTAACACAATGGCCTGCTGTGGAAAGGCCAGGCCCAGGACATCATAAAATGAACACAAATAGAATTAGACGTGAGATAAACCTCAAATTATTTTCAGAAAAGTGTGTTCATGAGGAGCTAGCTAAACTTTAAGTAGATAAAGTGATGGGACTGGATGAGATACATCTGAACGTATTAAGGGAACTAGAAAAGTTGTGGCAGCTCCACTGGATGATCTTTTCAATGCTTTTTTAAAATCGATAGTAGTTCCAGAGGACTGGAGATAGGCAGATGTGGTTCTTGTTCACAAACGTGGAAGTAAGGAGGAAACTAGGGACTACAGGCCAGTTAGAGCAAATTAATGGACTCACTGCTAAATCAGAGGATAGTGCAGCTTCTGGAATCCAGTGGCTTTCACAATCCAAGGCAGCATGGTTTTTCTAGAGGTAGGTCTTGTCAGATGAATCTGATCAGTTTCTTTGATTGGGTGACCAGAGAGTTGGATCAGGGGAGAGCACTAAATGTAGTGTATTTGGATTTCTTTGTCACAATTCAGCATAGGTAACTTATTAATAAACTGAGTGCCCTTAGTATGGACCGTAGAGTGATTGGGTAGACAGCCAGGAAAATGTGGAAAACATGAGGAAGGGTCTAATGAAGTTCGAGGAGTAGTCTTCAGTCTGGCAGCTAAGATTATTGCTAAAAGATACAAAGTCATGCGTTTGGGTTGCAAAATCTCAAGGGAGAAATACAGTGTAGAGGTTGGTTTATTTATCTATTTAAAACTGATTTCTTGTCTGCATACTTCCAGTAGTTTGTAGTGGATTACAAGTGAACATACATATTAAAAATGAAGCAAACAATTATACATACATATTATTGAAATTCTAAGCACAAAAAAGTGCAGGTCCTGGGGGTGATCATATCTGATGATCTTAAAGTGGCCAAAGAGATGGATAAGGTGATAACAAAAGCCAGAAAGATGTTTGGCTGCATAGGGAGATGAATGGTTAGCAGAAAAAAGGAGGTGATATTGTGCCTGTGTAAGTCCCTGACAAGATCTTATTTGGAATACGGTGTTCAGTTCTGGAGACCACATCTTCAAAAAGATATGAACCAGTTGGAGTTGATCCAGAGGGTGGCTACTAAAATGGTAAATGGGTCTTCATTCTAAAGCATATGGGGACAGACTTAAAGATCTAACCATGTATATCCTAGAGGAAAGGCAGAATAGGGGAGATATGATAGAAACATTTAAATACCTCCACAGTTTTCAGGCACAAGAGGCAGACTTCTTTCAATGGAAAAAGACTCCGGAATGAGGGATAATGGGATGAGAGTGAAAAGGGACAGATTTAGGAGTAATCTAAGGAAATCTTTCTTTACAGATAGGATATGGATGCATGAAACAGCCTCCCTGTGGAAGTGATGGAGACTAGGACTATATGTGAATTCAAGAAAGTATGGTAGGGATTGTAAAATTGTATAGTTGGTATGGATGGGTAGAATAAATAGGCTCTAAAAAAACACCTAAGCAGGTATCTCCAGTTAAATCACCAAAAATATAAAACAGAAAGGTGCAAAACTTTAATTTTTAACATCACATGTACGTAGTGCTCCTGCTCATAGCTCGCCTGATACAGCCAGTGTTTCAACAGATAACTGCCTTCATCAAGGGTCAAACAGATGTTACTAAAACCAAAACAAATGACAAAAAGTCAATCAATACAATAACTCATCAAGCAAATGTAAATTCACACACACACACAAAAGAACATTTACCTTTCTTCAATCCTTGCATGCTCAAGATCTCAACACTTAAAAAGATTCTGACAACTGAAACACACTACAAGAGCTAACAGTTCTCTACTAGGATCAATCAAAAAGCGACTTTAAAAGCAGAAGAGACCTCTCATAATGTCACTGGTTAAAAATGTCAGACAAATACCTTATTTAACCCATGCAGATGAACTATACATAATTTGTAAATCCACTTCTGCTCCTGCCTCAGAAGTATTAAATCCTGGTTACCGCTGTGAAAATTAACGTAGGGTTTCTCCAGCACTTGAGCTTCTCAAAAGAGTGGCGAGCTAACAAGCAATGTCCAACCAATGGAGCCTCTTTTCTTTGTGACCTATATAGAGCTTCCATGTTCGATCATATGTGTTCTTAATGTGTTGTAGTTTTCTCTATGTAATAAGTTTACAAGAGTACCATATCAAATATACTACACAACTGGTTGCACAAGTAGTCTGAGTATGCAGTCTATGCTTCTGTAAAGACTCAGATAGTAGGAAAGCCCCATAAAAACCCTGAGGACATATAGAGCAATGACCAAAGGACAATGGCTAGCATTGCCTCCATCCTTATGTGAAACTGAAGGTTCATCTAAAAATACTGAATGCACCATTGCATCCCTAATGTTGTGACCTCTATGTAATGCAAAAAGAGATTGAGCTTATAAAATCTGATGAAGCTGCAAGACTCGTCAATGTCTTCTTATGCTCTGTTGTATTAGATGGATTTGAGGTGAGTATGGTAGAACACAAACTATATTTGTTTCTGATCACATGGGACTGAGGTTACAATAACAAATGCTGCTCTGTCTAATGAGCTCTTGTATAGGCCTTCTTAATAATAGAAAGGGGATAACCTCTCTAAATAAAACTTGAACGCATCTCTGCATCTTTAACCTTATATTCCTGCTACAATGGAAGACAAATGTCTCAACCTCAAGAACTGACCAAAGAGTAAATTATCTCTGAGTCGCTGTGGATAGTAACTTGAGTATCACAATAAACTATTTCTATTGGTCAGTTTTGGTAAATAGAAAATTCAAATTTCCCCTTAACAAGCTTAATAGTAATGTCTAAAAACAGAAGACAGGTGTCACTTATTAAAGATGTCACATCCATTAGGCTACGTCGAAAACAAAGGAAACATGCATTTACTACCAGTTCACAATAAAATAATGTCATCAATAAACTGGTGCCAAAATGTAATATATTGGTGAAATGGGAAGCCATTTTTTCTAAACTTTTGTACATAAACATTAGCCACTTTGGAAGCCAGGGGTACACTAGGTCCCAGGACCAGAAACTCCCTCTCTCAGCCCATAGACTCCAGGGTGCCAGGGTCCTTTCCGGAGGGACAGTGGAGCAATTTAATCTCCAAGGCCCAAGGCACGCAGGAGTAACCATTTTCTCACTCTCCTTTCACTGGTGTCCTCACGATTAGAAGTCTCAGCTGCAGGACCACCTTCTGCACGCAATAATACTCTGGTGGACTGTTCCAACATAAAGTTTTACTGTAACCAAAGATGTATTCAAAAAATCAGCAGACAGCTTTTCCAACTGATCTTCACAAAAACTCCACGAGTCCTTTTTGTCTTAGGCCTGCACTTCTGATTGCGTGATCTTAGATGGCAGGCACCAGGGAAATGCCTTCCTTCCAGGGGTTTAAGATGGGCCCCTAATGATGGGTACTGGGTTTTCCTATCCTTCTTTGGTGTTCACCGGGACCTCTCAGGTAGAGAAATCCCAAAATAGAAAAAAAAAATGTATGTCCCTCTCAACTTTCCCACGTGCGCACGAACGGTGACACAAAATTCCTCCCAAACAAAATAGGAACCAAAATCTACTCAGAATCAGAGAAACATTTTCTACAGGAGGCAAAAACTGCTGCCCCTTCCTATCTTTCAGGTAGAAGCCACCAATTCTCTTCCTCCTGCCCTCCTCCAGGCTGGGGGTACAGTTTGCCTCCTAACCAGTAAAAGAAAAAAAATCTTCCACAAACTGCTTCACCACCAAGGCAAATCCTGGACTCTGCCTCTTTACCTCTTCCTCTCTGGTATCGAGCTGTGAGGCCTGAAATTGAGAGCCACTGACACACACTCCTCCTCTAAAATCCAAATCAAAATGGTCACACCTCTTCCCTGCTCTGCCTGCATTTATGCAGGCTGGCTGACCAATCCAGGCAGCCTCACTAAAGGTGTTCCAAGGGATAGTTTACCAACTTACTTCTCCTAAATCCTAACATAAATCCTAAACTAGGAACAACACAGAATGGGGACCTAGCAGGTCCCTACACAGGTGTTCCTTTTTTTTTTTTTTTTAGCATTTATTTATTCATTTATTTATTTAACAGGCTCAGCTAACAGCATGCATTCTGGGTTTCAAGATAGAGAAGATTTAGTTATTTGAGCAGGAGGAGCTGTGGGCAATATGGAGGACAGCAGAGAGAAGGAAGAGAGGTGAGAGCAAGAGAGAGAGAGAGGAGGAGACAAGAGAGAGATTCAGAGGAAGAGCAGGAGAAGAGAAAGGCACAGAGAAGGACATGGAAGCCAGTGAGACTCCAGATTACAAAGAGGACAGAATCAGCATAGCAGAGAAAGGGGGTAACAATGGCCATGCATTTTTAAGTGCAGAACCATGCCACTAGGCCTGCCAGAGGAAGAGGTAATCCACATGTACTGCTTACTATAGGAATGCATTAAAGCTCTATATGCATACCTGGGAACTCTCCAGATTTGACAGAATTCTATAGGAATTGCCAAGTCTTCGGTCCCACACAGGCAAACTCCAGGTGCCCTGCTGCTTAAGCAGTGTATGCAGGCTGGAATAGGACAGAAGGAGGCAACAGATTGGCCCATGTGGACAGGAAAAGGGGAGGAGGAGTCCCATTGGCCTGTGAGGGTAGGAAATGAGGAGGAAGTTTCAGATTGTCCTGTGCAGGGAGGATGAAGGGGAAGTAGCATTAGATTGGTCCGTGTGGGCAGGAAGAAGGGAGGAGGCCTCCTATTGGTTTGCATGGGCAGGAAGAAGGGAAGGAGGTGTTGGATCAGCTTATATGGATAGGAAGAAGGGGAAAAAGCATCAAACTGGCCTCTGCAGGAAGAAAGAAGTAGGCATCCCATCGACCTATGTAGAAGCAGGATTAGGAGCAAGATATGGCTGGAAGAAGGAGTCCCATTGGCCATGAGGGCCTCAAGGAGGAAAGAGAGAATGAGTGAATGAATGAGTAGAGAGGGACAGTGTATATTTATTTTATTTATTTGGGTTTAATATACAGAGTGGCCCATGGAAAAGTAGCCCGCCTCCAATACCAGTGCATTGGAAGCAGGCTACTTTTCCATGGGCCATCCTGTATCACTGTTATGCTCAGGCTTGTGAACCCTTGGGCCGACGGGAGGATGATATACCTTTGGAGAAGATCCGTAGGTTCTCCCATCGGGAGGCGAGGCAGGAACAGAAGATGTGCCCAGCTGACCCTCGGCACTGTAGACAGAAACAACTGTGGAGGCGGACGAAGAGTCGTGACGTCGAGGAACGGAAGTGTGTCTTTGCCGCTGGAAGTCCGCGGTCCCCCCAGGAGGAGCCCGTAGGGATCCAGGCCGCTGGGACTTAGGTGGACCCTTGGAGACGATGGTCAGGAAGAAGTCCAAGGTCAAGTGCCAGAAGGTCGTCGATAACCAGTCCGAGGTCACACACCGAGGGATCACCGCTTGCCAATCTGAAGTCAGGAACCAGGAACACCAAGACGAAACAGGAACAAGGAATCAAGACACTGGAACTCACCGAAGCAAGCAGACCTGACCAACGTAGGACGTTGCCAAGTCAAGGAATGAGCAGAGGAAGCCTCCTTATATACTTCCTCTGCCCTGGATCATTGGGAGCAGGTGAGTATCATTAAAGGGATCAAGTCCCTTTAAATCAAGCCAGGGGGCGAGGCCTTGTGCCTAAAGATGGTGGCAGCCATCTTGGATTTCCTCCGCGGAGGAAAGCCAGCAGAACGTCGCGAGGGAGGAGCAGGGACAGCTCCCCACCCGGTGGCCAGACCACGGACCGGCCCCGGAGTGACGGGCACCGGCCCAGGGAAACAGATCAAGAGTTGCTGCGGTGGGTTGCCGCCACGGTGGAGGTAGGGGCCGCGCCCGTGGCTGTCCACGGGCGCGGGACACAACAATCACCTGTAAAACAGAATTATCCAAGTGGTTTACAATAAAAATATACATAATAAACAAAAAGTCAATACAATAAAATTATTCAACACCTAAAATCAAAACATAAATAATAAACAAAATCAATACAATAAAATCAATCAACAATGAAATAAAAACAAATAATCTTAAAAAGTCAAATATAAAACAAATTACTTCCGGTCATGCTCTGAGCTGATCAGACATATGCGGCTGAGCTCCCACAGGGCCTTCACAGATTTCTTCAGTTTTATCCTAAAGCCTTTCCTTAAATCTTACTTGTTGCAGTGAGTAAGGACCTCTCACCGGGATCTATATTGGCACTTTGGATAGACAAAAGATCGAAGCCCATAAAGAAGAGTGCATGGGGAAAATCAACAGAGTGCGACGACAAACAAATGGCGCCTGACCTCGAAAGTGAGACGGAAGAAGTGTCTGTTTCCCTCAGGAAATGCCCAGATAAAGTTGAAAGCTTTTAGAGGCTTTTGCCGCAAAGACTACCTCCCGCTTAGACACCTGTTTAGGGGTGGTCGTTGATAAAATAGCACGATTCGTGGACACAGTATGGGACCACACTGGAAGGCTAGATGAGGCCGAGACTCGAATTTCCAAGGTGGAAGATTCACTAACATCACCAAGCGCTAAGGTGGAAAAACCGGAGCGCATGCAGGCATTCGTCTTCCAGAAACAGACAAATTATAAAATCGGTCGTGGCGAAATAATATCAGAATCATTGGTCTCCCA
The DNA here is from genome assembly GCF_901001135.1 of Rhinatrema bivittatum. Taxonomy (NCBI): domain Eukaryota; kingdom Metazoa; phylum Chordata; class Amphibia; order Gymnophiona; family Rhinatrematidae; genus Rhinatrema; species Rhinatrema bivittatum. Next base: position 54,769,817 of record NC_042623.1, read on the forward strand.
GAAAAAGCTGAAGGTCACGATGCAGTTGCCTTTGTGCACGTTGGCTGCCTCAGTTGTTTAAAATACCATGTAAAGATGGCGCTTTGAAAGTGTATCAGGCACATTGTCCAGATGCATCTATGCCGACTCGCAGAGGTCCCTCGCACGCCTTAATAATGGGCCGTCATAATTTTCAGGGTCTTATCGGCAGCCAGAGACGTGGGCCCTCTATCTTATGCAGTGTCAAGAATAATGATTTTCGCTGACTTTTCTCTGGAGTTATAAAAACAGCGGCAGGCTTTTGGGCCTGTGAAGCAGGAATTCAGTGATATGGGCCTACCTTATGCCATGCTTTATCTGCAAAACTTAAAGTTGCTGTTGATAACGAGGCGGTAATCTGCACTACTTTGAAGGAGGCACAGCAACTCCTGGCCAACATTAAACAACGCTCCAACCCATGTAGGATCGGCGGTTTCTGCGTGAGAGTGCCTTGTGGGAACGAAGCTGAGTGATATTTTTTCTTTTTTCAGTTCCTAATTTAATTATCTTACCTTTTTTATATGGCTCAAAGACCTTGCTTACTTGGGTGGCATTTTTTCACCTGCTTCTTGTGCAACTTAAGTTTGTTTGTTTAGGCCTTTGTATTTTTTGGCCTTTGCCATTATGCTTTGTGTCCCTGTTTTTTTTCTTCTTTGTATGGACACAACATATTTAGATCTCACTGCCGAGAGCCTTTTGGCAAACACCAAATATGCATACATACTTTTTAGGTGCTTGGCCTACTATCTGCAGGACAAAATGACAGCTCCACAGAGCTGTGGTCAGAAATAGTACAAGGGAGAATGGCGCAGTCCTGTACCCCAGCTAAAAAATTGACTTTATACCCAGAGAGATCTCCAAAGCGAGACAAGGCATCTACTAGAGCAGGACCTGATTCACGGGGACAAGATAGAAAAAGCAGAACATCATCCACATAAAGTGATGTAATATGTTCCTGCTTAGGAAATCGAAATCCAGTGATGTCTTGTCATTGTTGGATCCAGGCGCTTCCTAATTTAAGGATTTATTACTGGGCAGCTCGCACATTACCACTTAAAGTATGGTTCAGGCATGTTAGTGCCACTTGGCGGTCCCTGGAACAGTTCCAATCAGATGAAATGGATCTTACTTTACTTCCATTTATCTTCCCAGCTTCCCCGATTCACAGGAAGGTCACTCGAAACAGCCCTCTGATAGTTCATACGCTGGGAGCCTGGAGCCAACTCGTGGGATACCTAGGGCTCACCAGGGAGGCCCATATCTCTGATGGGACCCATTTATGGTAATACGACCATATCGGCCCTCACCTTTGCTCCTGAGCTGAAGGTGTGGCGAGAATGTGATCTAATTAGTTTAGCTCAGTTGTAGGAAGATGGGAGATTTCTTACCTTTGAAGTCCTTAGCTCTGAATTTGAACTCCTGGTAAATACCCACACTAATTATTTGCAACTGTGGGCCGCTCTTTCCCAGATATTCGATTTAACAGTTCCTCTTCCGGAACTAAACGGCCTGCAACGTTACGTTTCTGACCCTGATAGTTTTGAAAAAGGCAAAACGCTAGTTTACTGGGGAGTGCTTCATGGAAAATTTGGTTCCTCTACTTCTGGTAACTTGATCCATCAATGGATCAATGACCTGGGCATCTCCCTTACTTCCTCTGAATGGAAAACTATTTGGCCTTCCGCTCACCACAGCTCTTTTTGCCAGCAGAGAGTCGAACCTATGATCCGACTATTGCATAGAACGCCTGCCTATTATTCTACCATATATCCAGAGTACAGTTCATACTATTGGAGGGGATGTGGGGAACGTGGCACCTATTTACACATGTGGTGGTACTGTGTAGGAGTTTGCGCTTTCTGGCAAGAAGTGGCTGCTGCTATTGCACACATTATTGGGGTTCCTATATATCTAACCCCTATTACGGGCCTACTTGAAAAGTGGGCTGGTTCTTTAGTCCCGAGGAAATTCCGAAGCTTAGTGGGTCAATTACTTTTAGTGGCACGATTCACCATTGCGACCTTTTGGAAAAGAAACTCAAGCCTTGAGCACTGGCAAAGCCAGATTTGTCATATTGCAGATATTGAAAACTTCCTATATGCACTCCAAAATGAGCAATTTAAATATTGTGCCATACGGGGTCCCTAATATACTTATATAGAAAACTCTGATATTGCTTAAATGCACTTTTCATCTTTCTTTGCTTTTCCTGTATTTTAATTTTGTTGGGATTAATATCCTTAACTTTGTCAAGCCAGCCCTCTATGGTGATAGATATCTTTGTTTTATTGATGTTTGATGTGTAATTACAGTGTATTCTGTACTGTGCCCCTCTGAGGATGTTCTCTTATATGTTAAAAAGTTATAAATAAAAAGTTATTTAAAAAAGAAACCCAAATTAAAACAGATGGCAAAAGGCCTGATAAAAGGTGATAAATCTAGCCTAAAACAAAAGCTAACCTGCAAATCATGATTATTTGTCCAGGCACATAATTAAGATTTGAGTTATATGCCTGGACAAATAGCCATGATTTTATGGCCTTTCTATATTTCAAGTGTATGTGAGTGGGCATGTGGGGGAGGGGGAAGTGTATGTGTATGTGAGTGAGTATGTGTATGTGAGTGGGTATGTGTATGTGAGTGAGTATGTGTATGTGAGTGGGCATGTGGGGGAGGGGGAAGTGTATGTTTATGTGAGTGGGTATGTGTATGTGAGTGAGTATGTGTATGTGTATGTGGGGAAGGACAGTATATGTGAGTGGGGATATGTGTGTATGGAGGGGGACAGAGTGTGTGTGAGCGACCATGTATATGAAAATGAGCATGCATGTGTGTGAAAGTGAGAGAGTGATTATGTAACAGTAATGACAGCAGAAAAAGACCAAATGGTTCATCCAGTTTACCTGGCAAGTTTCTTATGGTAGTAACTGCCACTCAGTGCAGGTTACCCCCAAGCCTTATGTTAAGGGTAGTAATATTTACAATTAAAACCAAGGAATTGTTAAATTCATAACAAAATTACTGCTAGCAATATTTTTATGAGTGTGTTAGAATGTGTGTATGAAAGAGGAGAAAGTTTGTGTGCATACTGCCTGTCCCGCCCCTCTGCATTCACTAATCTACGAAAATCTCAGGGTGACTGGAAATTGAAAGTTCCCAGGTATACCTATATGAGGAGTTAAAACCTGACATTGATCCTTGGTCAGGTATCATACTGTACCTGGGCTTATCAAACTGTTGAATTGTTACATTAGCTCATCTCTAGGTCTTTTGGTGGAATAGTTTCCTGGTGGGTCTGCTGTCCTACCCCAGTACCAGCAAGGCCATGACTCCATGGAGGCTGGAGTACTATTACTAGGCTCCTAGGTAGTAGCCCACAACTATCCTGTGAGAGATCCTGTATGGCTTATTCTGAGAGCTATGGCTGAGAAGAATTCTCCGAAGGGGTGTGAGCACTAATGGGATCATGTGCAAGGAGTGTCTAAGACAAGGATGTCTGAGAACCAGATCTGAATACTAAAGGAAGAGGAAGCTTAAAGGGTTTATTTATTTATTGCTTTGCTGGTAATCTCTGCTGTGGATCCTATGACACATCGTTTTTGGTGATTTTTTTTTTATTATTGTGCATTGACTGCTGTTATCCCCAGAAGAATAAAAGTTAGAATTTTGCAATATAATCAGTCAATGAGATTGTAATTATTTATTTATACTGACATTCAATCTGAGATATCACATTGGTTTACATTCAGGAACTGTAGATATTTCCCTATCTGCAGAGGGCTTACAATCTAAGTTTTTGTGCCTGAGGCAATGGAGAGCTAAGTGACTTGCCCAAGGTCACAAGGAGCAACAGCGGGACTTGAATGCTGGTCTCCTGGTTCATAAAACACTGCTCTAACCACTAGGCTATTCCTCCTTAACCTAGGGCTGTGGGTTTGAGGAGCTTACTTAAGGAAGACTGAAGATTTTATATTATAGGGATGGTTACAATGGGGAAAATGAGGGTTTTGTTAACTTTCCCTGTCCAGCTGGAGGAAATACTGCCCTTGCTTCTGGAACAGATCCAGTCCATCATCTACCCGACCAAATTTGTGATTTGAACCCATACTTGAGGATCATAAAATCCCAGCAGCAGACACTCTTTTGTAACACCCCCTTGACCACTTACCTTATGGGATGTTCTTGGGTTTGGGATCGATCTGGCGGGAGACCCCCTAGGGCAGACTCCGTCAGTCATCACATTCATGGTGCCTGGTGCCTCCACCTGGAGAAGAAGGTGTTAGTGGGTGGGATTTCCCTCCCTTCACCCCAGGAAAACAAATTGGACTGTGAACAAGGCTGGCAGTATGTACAAATATATGCAAGTTTATTAGACTGTATAAGCATATACATTTCTACATGTCAAGCAGTATACATACTTGTGGTTAGTAGTCTTGGTCTACTCAACTATATACATTTCTACAAGGTAGCAAGAACATTTCATATTTTTCAATTTGGGGTTGTTGGTCCCCACAGTATACCACCCTACAGAATAGAGGGGACCTCGTGCGTTCCCACTTAATCATTGTTAATATCCTCCCCCTTTTTCCCCAGTTTCACCCAAGCGAACTGATGCAACTGGGCTGGTGGGGGGGGGGGGGGTCAGGCATGGAGGGTCAAGTAGGAAGCAATTGATTTCTACTATTGTCCTTTAGTTCTCCTTTGGTAGGCAGGTTTTTCTCTGGTTTGGATTTATAATTCTACTAGGCACATAACTAGGGTTTGGCCCATTGTAGGAAATATTTTAATTTATTTAAGCTCATAGACAGCTATGTGCTATTATCCAGCCTGCATAAATCACCTTTTTCTGAGGTGGATTCTGCTTAATCTGTTGTTTGCCCCTATATGGGTCACCACCAAAGCAAGAATCAAGCAGGACCACATACATACTCTTCAACCTTGCTTAGCCATCCATGCCTGCTAGGGGAACTTCATACCCAACCTGTCTGAATACCCATGCTAGTCGGGGTTAAAATGTGTCTGCCGCCCAGTACTGTCTTCCAGCACATTTCTCTCACAAATCCCTTTCCCAATCATAGTTTTGTAATTTAGAAGTTTGAATCCGCTGGATTTTTTGTTACTGATATTTCCTACAAAATTACCCAGAAGTGCAGGGGAATGTGACATGCAAATCCCCTACCTGAAAGTCTGACTAATCCATTCAATGATCAGTTAAGAATCCTCACAGCAGGATGTCTGACAACCTTTTCAATCTCCTGAGCTTGCTGCTCAGGTTACTTAGTTGTATTATTCTGTTCTTTTTTCTCCTGTAGCTCATTCAGACCTCAGGGGCCAAGGCAATTATGTGCACTGAAAGTGGGCACTGACTTTTCAGCGCCCGTTTTTTTAATGCATGCATGGCGCCTGCAAGGGGGGTGCCATGCAATATGGAAATTAGGGGGTCACGCTAGGAAGGAGGCGCTAGGGTCGTGACCTTAGCGCCTCCTTCCTAATGCGACCTGCTGCGGCTGTTGGTTATGAAGACCAACGCCGGTAAACTCGGCCTCGGTTTTCATAACCTGCCTGTTTGCCAGTAATAAAAATGCATAACCTGCCTGTCTGCCAGTAATACCCGTTCTTATTACTGGCAGACAGGCAGGTTATGAAAACCAAGGCCGAGTTTACTGGCATTGGTCTTCATAACTCGGTGGTCTGCCGAGTTATTTTATTTGTTTTACGTTAAAAAAGAAGTACAGTACTTCTTTTAAATGCCCTAAGCTATTAACGCCTGCTCCAGGCAGGCGTTAATATCTGAGCGATAAATGTGCGTCTGAGACGCACATTTATCTTTTTGCATTGGGAGTGAATGAGTAATAGGCTCATTCACATGCATTTGCATGTGATGAGCACTATCTCATTCACTTTGCGTCGGACGCGCATTAAATAGGCGCTAATCCCACTATTGCAATAGGGGGTGGATTAGCGCCTATTTATCCCGCATCTGACTGCGGTATATACAGTGCGCTTGGCTGAGCGCACTGTATTGCATCGGCCCCTCGGTCTCTTGTGTGTGTGGTGGGGGGAAGGGGGTCACTTTTATTTTGTGAGCCCTTTTATAAGGTTACATGCAGATGAACTGGGATGTTTATTCAATATCCCAGTCAGAGGCAACAATGGCAGAACCTCAACAGATATTTTTATAACATCGCCTATCTAACACGATGGGTATAATAGATTTCACACCCATAGCACTCATGCCAACTTGTGAAAGGGAAGGAGCATTTGGGAAGATAAAATGCTTTTGTTCCTAAGAGGGCAACAGTCAAGTCATTTCCATATGTAAAACACTGTTTATCTGTGTGAAAGGGATTTTTGATTAATGAACCCCACTCGTAAGCCAGCTATGAGGTGTATGATTTCATTTTCTCAGATTTATTGAGTGAAGTTCATTCCTGTCAAGATAAGTGCAAAATGAACCCATTTGGTGACATTACACCCTGTTATTACAAAGGGTCATTAATAAAGCATTGACAGTCATCAGTAAGTACCACTTGGCAAATTTTTCTCTTCTCTCCGGATAAGACTTCAGGTTTTCTGGAAGCATATCATTCTCATCCGCATTGCCTTGTCTCAAATAGCATTACTGATGGGGACAAGAAAACTCTCCATTCTTGACCTGTGGCTAATAATTAATTAATGCCTTGATTAATTATGTAGGCGTTTTATACACCAGCATTCCAGAATAAGATCAGAACGGTTTACAAAATCAGCATTAATATTCTTGGTTCACATTCTATGCCAGCATTAATAATTTAGGTCAACATCACAAAGGTATATGTTCCTGTTCATATTCGTACATATTCTTGATCAACATGACAGCAGATTTATATACTTCATATTCGTACATTTTTAAAGTCGGCATTACAGCATTCTACTACCTATATATTTTACACCACTCATTATTTATTACTCACTTCACTACCATTGTCTCTTATACTGAAGTTCAAGTTATCAGTATCTTGGTATTTTATGTTAAATTGTAAGCTCTTCTAAAGAGCCATGTTTTCAGGTCACGTTTGAAATTCTTTCTATTATCTGGCGTAATGACTCTGGCAGTGAGTTCCACAAGTTGCTATGGAAAATATTCGGTCCCTTATTTGTGTTAGATGTGTGTTCTGGGTAGGAGGCACCATTAGAAGTCCTTTGTTTTATAATCGTAGGGTTCTCTGGGGTGAGTAGTGTTGAAGTGATACTCCTAATAAACATTGGTCAGTATTGTTGACGATACTGAAAATTAGGGTTAATAATTTATAATGAATTATGGATTGTAAAGGAAGCCAGTGCAGTGCCATCAGCGAGGGGGTGATGTGGTCACATTTTCTTATTCCTAGTAATAGTCTAGCAGAGGCATTTTAGAGTAACTGTAGTGGTTTTAGTAAGATTGAAGGAAGGCCTAGTAATAGGGAGTTGCAGTAGTCTAGGTTTGAAAATATTAGTTTTTGTAAGACAGTGTTGCGGTTCTGGCCACGAGCACCGCGGCCAGGCCCTTACCTCTGGGCTCCCGGACCTGCTCCCGCTTCCTGAGACCTGGTTTGCGGCCTGTTTGGCGGCTTCCCCACTGGGGCTGCGCCGCTGCGAGGTCTCCCATGGATGCCCGGCTCCTAGGCACGCGTGCGCGCCACTTGGGCACTTTTCTAGGCCGTTTCCCGCCAGTGGTGACTCCACCCAACTCCTGACGTCAGACGCCGCGGCCTTGATTATCCGGCCGCGGCCATCCAGTCTTTGCCTTGCAACGGGTTAGCCTCCTGGTTTCCTGTTGTGCTGTGCCCCGGAGTGACTCGCTTGGTTTCGTTGCTCCGTTCCTGCTACAGTACCTGCCTGGTTCCTGCTTGCCTGCTACAGTACATGCTTGGTTCCTGCTTGCTTGCTACAGTACCTGCTTGGTTCCTGCTTGCCTGCTACTGTACCGGCTTGGTTCCAGTACCCGAATCCTGCTACAGTTCCTGCCTGGTTCCAGTACCCGAATCCTGCTACAGTTCTTGCCTGGTTCCAGTACCCGACTCTTGCTACAGTTCCTGCCTGGTTCCAGAACCTGAGCCCAGTTACAGTATTGCTACTGTCCTAGTCTGGTTCCAGTTACCTGTCCTGATCCACAACCCGCCTAAGTCCCAGCGGCCGGGCCCCTACGGGCTCCTCCCTAGGGGGCTTCGGCTTCCAAGGGTGAAGCCACCTAAGTCCCAGCGGTTGGGCTCCTACGGGGCTGCTCCCGGGGGAGTTCCAGCTTCCAAGGTGAAGAGCATCTATGTCCTGCCTGAACATCTGCCTCCCAGCCTGCTATTCATTAGAGACATTGACCACCTATCCCAGTCTCCAGCAGGTCGGCCCAAGGGTCCACTAAACAGAGACTCCCATAACAGATTGCAAGGCCATGGACTCGGCGGATGCACCCACTCCCTCGGATCTGCCTGGGATGGCCCGGCAGATGCTACAGCACCAGAGCTGCATAGATACCTTGGCAGCCACGGTGGAACGGCTATCCTCGTGCCTGGAGTCCTTGTCTTCTGCTGGCAGGGTCCCCGAGGGTCACAGCTCCTCTGTGACTCAGCTACCGGCACCCTCTCGTTACGCTGGTGATTTAAGGACCTGCCACGGCTTCTTGAACCAATGTTTTGTACGGTTCTCTTTGTTGCCTCGGCAGTTTCCCTCAGATGCGGTGAAAGTGGCATATATCCTGTCCCTGCTTAATGGGAAAGCCTTAATCTGGGCTTCTCCCCTCTGGGAAAACAATGATTCTTCGCTAACGGACTTACAACAGTTCATCACAAACTTTCGCCAGGCCTTTGACGAGCCTGCCCGAGTAGCCACGGCTACGTCTGATCTGCTGCAACTTCGTCAGGGGGCTCGCTCCTTGGCAGATTATGCAATGGAATTTCGGACTTTAGCCCAATAAGTGGGTTGGCAAGATGGTAGTCTTAAGGCCATCTTCCTGGAGGGCCTCTCCGGACGCATAAAGGATGAAATTGCTGCTCGAGATCTGCCGGAGGACCTCAATGCCTTGATTGAGATGGCTGCCCGCATTGACCGCTGCCTACAACGGGCCAAGGAGCAACGCTCCTCTCGCCATAGTCCGGCTCGTGGGCCGAGACCTTTGCCCTCGCCCAAGATTTCTCGTCCAGACGCTCCCACCTGCGAACCTATGCAGCTGGGATGGGCCCCGCTTTCTGCTGAAGAAAGGCAACGTTGCCGTTCGTTGAAGTTGTGCTTGTATTGTGGCCAGAAGGGCCACTTCTTGGCACGCTGCCTGGAGCGTGCGGAAAACGCCAAAGCCTAGGAGGTCGGGAGGAGCTCCTCCTAGGCTGTGCTACAGCTCCTCAATGTACTGTCCCTGTTACCTTGGAATATCCCGGAGGCTCCTTTGAGAAGATGGCATTCCTGGATTCCGGAGCCGGAGGTAATTTTATCCTGCAGAACTTAGTCTCCTAGTTGCAAATCCCTACGCATAGACGGGAGGTCCCATTACGAATTACCTCTATCCAGGGGACGCTTCTTCCAGGACCTGTCCAGATGTCCACTGCACCCATTACGGTCCACACCGGGATGATCCATTCGGAGGAGATAGCCTTCCTAGTGTTGGAGAAGGCTGTCCACCCTGTGATGCTAGGGTTACTGTGGTTACAGAAACACTCGCCCACGATTCAGTGGGATACGCTACAGATTGTCAAATGGAGTCCTTTTTGCCTAGCTAATTGTATGAAAGTGTCTAATGCTCCCGCACTTCCCTTGATGCACTCTGCCGTGGGTCCTCCTGCACCTTATGAGGACTTTACGGATGTATTCTCCAAGACCAAGGCGGAGATCCTTCCGCAGCATCATCTGTATGACTGTGCTATAGACTTGCTACCTGGTACTATGCCCTCCCCCCCCGAGGAAGGGTTTATCCCTTATCCATACCTGAGACCCTGGCCGTGTCCGAGTACATTGTGGAGAATCTGGCCAAGGGCTTTATCCGCCCGTCCAAGTCGCCCGCAGGGGCAGGTTTCTTTTTTGTCAGCAAGAAAGACAGTTCACTGACGCCGTGCATAGACTATCGAGGCCTAAATTCTATTGCCAAGCGAGACCACTGCCTGCTCCCGTTAATCCCGGAGCTTCTTGATCGGCTTCAAGGAGTGAAGATTTTCACAAAGTTGGACTTGCGAGGAGCGTACAACTTAGTCAGAATCTGTCCCGGAGATGAGTGGAAAACCGCGTTTAATACCCGAGACGGGCATTACGAGTACCTCGTGATGCCTTTCGGCTTATGTAATGCCCCGGCGGTGTTCCAGCACCTGATGAATGAGATGTTGCAGGACCTTCTGAACACCTGCGTAATTGTTTACCTCGATGATGTGTTAATCTACTCCCAGGATCTGTCGTCACACCGTCAGCATGTCCGTCAAGTGCTCCAGATACTTAGGGAGCATGGTCTGTACGCGAAGCTGGAAAAATGTAGCTTTGAGAAGACGTCCCTGCCATTCCTAGGCTACATAGTCTCTGCAGCAGGCTTTCGAATGGATCCTGAGAAAGTGGCGGCTATTAAGAATTGGCCCTGGCCAAGGGGTCTTAAAGCGTTGCAACGCTTCCTCGGCTTTTCCAATTTCTACCGTCACTTTATTCCCAATTACTCTCGTATTGTGGTCCCATTAACTGCCCTCACCCAAAAGGGGGCTAACATGGTGGATTGGCCTGCTTCTGCCTGTCAAGCTTTTGAGGACCTTAAAGAAGCCTTCTTGTTAGACACCTGCCTTCACCATCCGGATCCCAGCCGGCCCTTCGTGATGGAAGTTGATGCCTCCAATGTGGCCATGGGGGCCGTACTGAGTCAGTACTCTGATTCCGGACAGCTGTTGCCCTGTTCATATTTCTCAAGGAAATTCTCCCTGGCGGAGAGCAAATACTGTGTTGGTGACAAAGAGTTGCTAGCCGTGAAACTTGCCCTGGAGGAATAGAGACAGTGGTTGGAGGGAGCCAACCATCCGGTTACGATTTACACCGATCACAAAAACCTAGCATTCTTGAAGCAAGCCCAACGCCTGAATCCAAGACAAGCCTGGTGGTCGCAGTTTTTTGACCGGTTTGACTTTATGTTATGCTACCGACCCGGCTCGAAGAACGTTTGAGCTGACGCGCTCTCGCATTCCTCTGAGGTCGAAGAGACTCCTGATACACGTCAATATATCTTGGACCCTGAGAAAGTAAGTCTTGCTGCAACCACAGTGTCCTCCCAAGGGAAGACCGTCGTTCCACGTCGGTCCCGGAGAGCAGTTCTCGCTTGGACCCAAGACTCCCTCACAGGAGGCCATGCTGGTTAGAAAGGGACTTTAGACTTGTTAAACCGTTTCTACTGGTGGCCAACGGTGAGACAGGACGTCCAAGCTTTTGTGGGCTCAAGCCCTACCTGTGCTGTTCAAAGACCACTCATCGGGAAGAAACTTCGTCCGCCCATACCTTCGCCTGAACCTAGTGCACTCCCAGCAGTGCAACTCTAAGCTCGCCAGCTTCGTTCCTTGTGGATCTCTACCCAGGAAAAGATCCGTAAAGCCGCCCTGTCCGCCAAGAAGTGGGCAGATAGGCATCGTCAGCCAGCACCTATCTTCCTCCCAGGAGACCGTGTCTGGCTTAGCACCAGAAATCTACAGCTACGTATTCCATCTAGAAGACTAGCTCCGAAATTCTGTGGGCCTTTTCGAGTCGCCGAACGAGTGGGAGCAGTCTCATACCGTCTGCGCCTACCCTCCTCCATGCGCATACATGACGTGTTCCATGTGTCATTACTGAAGCCTCTTGTGTTATCCAGGGACCACTCCCGGGCTCCTGAACCATCGGATCCTTCAGTACCGGACGAGGTCAAGTATCAAGTGCGTGAAGTTTTGGATATCCGGTTTCAAAAACGCCGATGGGAATACTTGCTTGCCTGGGAGGGTTGCGGACCCGAGGATAATTCTTGGGAACCGGCCCATAACATCCTCGACAAGGACTTATTACGGCAGTTCCATCTGGACCACCCAAGTAAACCCGGACCGGCTAAGAGGGGGCATAAGAGGGGAGGTACTGTTGGGGTTCTGGCCGCGAGCACCGCAGCCAGGCCCTTACCTCCGGGCTTCCGGACCTGCTCCCGCTTCCTGAGGCCTGGTTTGCGGCCTGTTTGGCGGCATCCCTGCTGGGGCTGTGCCGCTGGGAGGTCTCCCATGGACGCCTGGCTCCTAGGCGCGCGCGCCACTTGGGCACTTTTCTAGGCCGTTTTCCGCCAGTGCTGACTCTGCCCAACTCCTGACATCAGACCCTGTGGCCTTGATAAGCCAGCCGCAGCCATCCAGTCTTTGCCTTGCAACGGGTTAGCGTCCTGGTTTCCTGTTGCTCTGTGCCCCGAAGTGACTCGCTTGGTTTTGTCGCTCCGCTCCTGCTACAGTACCTGCCTGGTTCCTGCTTGCCTGCTACAGTACCGGCTTGGTTCCTGCCTGCCTGCTACAGTACCTCCTTGATTCCTGCTTGCTTGCTACAGTACCTGCTTGGTTCCAGTACCCGAATCCTGCTACAGTACCGGCTTGGTTCCAGTACCCGAATCCTGCTACAGTTCCTGCCTGGTTCCAGTACCCGAATCCTGCTACAGTTCTTGCCTGGTTCCAGTACCCGACTCTTGCTACAGCTCCTGCCTGGTTCCAGAACCCGAGCCCAGTTACAGTATTGCTACTGTCCTAGTCTGGTTCCAGTTACCTGTCCTGATCCACAACCCGCCTAAGTCCCAGTGGCCGGGCCCCTACGGGCTCCTCCCGGGGGGGCTTCGGCTTCCAAGGGTGAAGCCACCTAAGTCCCAGCGGTTGGGCTCCTATGGGCTCCTCCCGGGGGAGTACCAGCTTCCAGGGTGAAGAGCATCTACGTCCTGCCTGAACATCTGCCTCCCGACCTGCTGTCCATCAGAGACATTGACCACCTTTCCCAGGCTCCAGCAGGTCGGCCCAAGGGTCCACTAAACAGAGACTCCCATAACAGACAGTGTGGAAATCCTGTATTGTTAATAGAGGTTTCAGCTGGTGTAAAATTCTCAGCTTGGTATACCCTGTTTTTATTAATTTGCTTATATGCTTTTTCATAATGAGGTTCTCATCATTCTGTTTTCCTAGGGCCTGCACTTGATCTGAGGGAACAATATTAATAATTTCTAGGTCTAGTGTTAGCGGTTTGATTATTGTTGTATCTCTCCTTAACCACACAATTTCAGAGTTTTTTGGGTTTAGAGTTAGTTTCAGTTGTGACAGGTTTTGCTGTATTTCCTTCATGTATGTTGACAGAGATGATGTAGTTTTTTCAAATGTTTTGTTGAAAGGGATATAGAATTGAATATCATCTGCATATAGGAAGAATTTGATTCCTAAGTTTGCCAGTAATGCGCATATTTAGGAAGAATTTGATTCCTAAGTTTGCCAGTAATGCGCATATTTAAACCGAAATGATTAGCAACATTGTTGCTAGAATTTCGGTATATAAAAAATGTTAAATAAATAAATAAATAAATATTGGCAGCAAATAAATGTTGAATAGAGTGGCTGAGAGAGCTGAACCTTGGGGGACACCTGTATCAATTGGGGAGGTGTCAGATATTTGTTTGTCCAGTTTGACTTGAAATGTCCTACCTTTTAGGAAGGAGGCGAACCATTTGTTAACATTTTCATCAATTCCAATTTCTCTCAGTTGGTGGCATAGCAGGGAGTGGTCAACTTTGTGGAATGCTGCTGTAAGATCAATTAGTACCAGAATATATGATTCATTTTTGTCAAACCCCTGTAGTACAGGGTGGGCTAAGGACATGAGTAGAGTTTCAATTGAGCGATTTTGGCTGAATCCGAATTGGTTCGGGTATAGTATATTACTGACTTCTAGGTGATTCTCTAATTGTGTTAGCACTGTTTTTTCTAGGACTTTAGCGAAGAAAGACAGGTGGGATATTGGTCAGAAATTGTCCCAATCGACTATTCTGCCAGTTTTAGTTTTTAGTATTGGTTTGATTATTGCTTGTTTTGCTTTATCAGGGACTGATCCTTCTGCTAGCGAGTGATTGATTATGGTTGTGAATGTCGGAGTTATTACACTGTTTACTGTTTTCAGAGCACTGGCAGGGATAGGGTCCAATGGGTGGATAGCAAACTTCATTTTAGTGATGATTTGGTTTATTTCAAATTTTGATACTAGGTCAAATGATTTCCATTTCACTTGACTGGATTTTCCTTCAGACTCTATTGTTGTTAGGCTGGGGAGAATTAGGGATGTGTAGATTTCTTCCAAGTGAAAGAAAACCAGATGAGTTTCAACTTGGTTCCACCAAAATTCACAACTTTTTCCCATGATCCACAGCCTGTGTGGTAATGCTGATAACCATTCCCTTGTAAGGCCGCTGTGTATTTCAGTGGAATGCTGTTAACTGTTATCATCTGGGGTAATATCAGGATAGCATATTAACAATAGGGTCTCAAAAGATGTGCACCATCTAAATTGCCATTTTACATTATCTGAGTCCAAATTACACTCCCATCAGACATTTTACAACACCGATACACAAAGCTATGATAATAAAAAAGGGTTCAGGCTAAATATTTGTTATTTAATAGGCTTGTCTGGAGACTAAATCTATTTTCTTATTGTGCAAAGATCTTTAATCACATACCTGCGGATAATAAAATGTTTGAAAGCCAGCATTTTGGGAAAGAGTGATTCAGTTTTATGTGTCTACATTACAGCAGTAAAAGGAGCACTTTGGTTTACTAACTTCAGGTTCTGTTATTTTCCATGCTCATCTAACATATTATTGCAAATACTGCTGAATATAAATGCCACCTCCAGTATTTCAAGTAAATATCAAATATAACTTTGTTAAGTTCATGTGTGTGTGTTTGCATGTATATATATATATATATATATATATATATATATACACACACTCACTCACACACATACATACACACATTTTAATCCTTCTTTCTGTAATTATTATACTGTGTAATATGACTCTCTCAAAGCTTTTGTTTACATAGTTTGCAATCACCTAAAAATTCACATGGTCAAATCACTGACTTTTAACTGCTTTTGTTTGGCTTAACTGCAAGGTATTATGCAAGATGCGAGGACTGATACCATAAGGAAACAGGTCATAGATTCGGCATTTCTAAGTCAACATTTTGGAAAAATTCTTTCTATCTACAATATTATAAAACTTAGGAATGCTAGAATAAGGATTCTGCCTTCTGATAAGTTGCCTTCAGCATTTTCTGCATACTTTGCATGTGCATTACTGCACTGGGAAGGTCCTCTAAAGCAACAAATATACTCAACAGCTCAAATATTGTTTTAAGAAAATAGAAACATAGAAATGTGATAAGAGAAAAAGACCCATACGGCCTATCTAGTCTGCCCATCCACACCAAGTACTCAGCTCTACAATCCCTATCACTCCCTTTGAAATCCCCTGTGCTTATCCCATGCTTTCTTGAATTCAGATACTGTCCTTGTCTCCACCACCTGCACTGGAAGGCTGTTCCATGCATCCACTGCCCTCTCTGTAAAAAATCATTTCCTAAGATTACTTCTGAATCTATCCCCTTTCACTTCATCTCATGCACCCTTGTTCCAGAACTGAGAGAGGCCTGCCTCCTGTGCATGGAAATGTTGGAGGTATATTGTCTCCAGCATATCTCCCTTATTCCACTTTTCTCTTAGGGTATACATATTTAGATCTTTGAGTCTGTCCTGTATGATTATAGGACAAAGATGATTGACAATTTTAGTAGCCACTCTCTGGACTGACTCAATCCAGTTTATATCTATTGAAAGTGCAATCTCCAGAAGTGTACACAGTATTGCAAATGAGGTCTCACAGGCGCAATATGAGAGTGAGCGACTTGCACTATGTGCACCTATTTATATCTCTATAAGAGGGCCATCTAACAGGTCGAGGTGAGGTACTGGTGGTAGTTTAAGGGACATTTTCGCATGCAGAGTAAGATGTACGAACAGCACAGTACACCTTGGTGAAGATTTGATGTCATTTGGAGTGAGGAAAGTCTCACAAAGATGAAATTTTGTACTATGTTATCTCACCCTAGCTTGATGGTACCCTGTTATAGAGTCTATCAAGCTAGGGTGATAGAACATAGTAGAAATTTCATGTTTGTGATATTTTCCTCACTCCAAATGACGTCAAATTTTCACCAAGGTGTACTGTGCTGTTCGTACGTCTCAATCTATGTGCAAAACTGGCCCCTAAACCCTAACCACCACCAACACCTCACCTTGACCTATTAGATGGCCCTCCTAAAGAGATATAAATACTTAACTACTATAAAGACTTTGTATCTCTCTCTCTCCCCCCCCCCCCCCCCACATATTAATTAGCTTATTACCACAGAATCAACATACCTGAACCTTTCTCACCTCTTAATTCAATCTTGTGAAGAAAGCTATGGGGTATCTGCCTTCAGTCTCAGCTCCTGCTCCAGCCAATGCAAGGGTATTAGGTGCTCTAGATGAGTGCAACCTTACACTCCTCCCAGTCCTCACTCTCCCCACAAAATTATGGATTTATAAAAGTTTTTACATGAAAAAGGACATTCAAAGTAAAGTTTTCTGAGGTAAAAATATCACTTATAATATGTATATTATATTTACATGCACTGTTATAGTGCCAACCAGAAAACCCTGAAAAAAAGTAAAAAAAAAAAAAAAAGACACTTGGAACCCATATGGTATCAGGCCTATTGTAATGCATGCTGGGTATGGGTTTAGCCCTTAGAAAGCCATGAGTAAATAGAATTGAAATTCTAATATAGTAAACTTCCCATTCCAATATAGTACTATCTGCCAGGACTCAGTGAAAAGGCAATACTGCAAATATTACACCAAGCTCTAAAACACCAATACCTCTCCTATTAGGAAAACAGAACAAGCCAGCCTGCTAATGCTCCCTACACAGAAACTATACACTAGCAAAATGCCTCACATTGGTCATATATACAGAGCACAGACAGATCTTCATCAAAATAGAATAAAGAAACTATAAAGTATAAATAAAAACATAAAGACAAAAATTGAACTTGATACAACAAACCAGACTCTATATGCAGTGTAACACAGGAAAAAATGAAACATTACTTTTCCTCATAAAACATCAAGCAATAACAAGAAGAAATGTAAAACATTACTAATAGTAAACCATAGTTATAACATGAATAACCATTTCAAAACAGTTGACAAATAGAATAACTTCCAATAATTAAAAAACTCATATAAAAATTTGTAAAAAATTTTCAAGCACCAATAAAATATTTCAAAACAGCAGCCATGTTAAATAACACCCAATGATTAAAACTAATGACAATTTTTTTTGTCTCCCACTCTCCATATTTTGATTTCCAGGTGTCCTGAGACTGCCATGGTTTAGCAGGGAAAAGAAGAGGGGGCTTGTTGATCACAAACCTTTTCCTCTCTCATATACACACACAAACATGCTTGCTCATTCAAACACACACACTCATGCTCACACTCCCTTTCTCACACATGATCACTCACATTCCCTTGCTCACACATAAGAGCAGTGGCAGCATTCTCCTTCTGCTCTGCAGCCGACAGGATGACCCTTTCAGGCCGCAGGGTCCCACACTGCTCTGTTTCACCTCCTGCTGATTTTTTCTGTCACACAGGCCAAACTTGCTCTGCCTGCCTGGGCTCCTCCTCCTTTCAGCCCACATGGCAGACACTGCTCTACTTCTTACTCCTCTTGGCCTGTGCAGCTGCTGTTGCTGTAGTGCTTCTTTTCAGCCACCCGGGCCCATACTGCAACCTTCTCCTTCTAGCATCGGCTTCTCCTTCTTCCTGCCTGTGTGGGCAGACAGAAGGAGATGTCATCACTATCACCTCCAGAGCCATGGTGCTCTAGGCATCCACCTAGTCCGTCTAGTGCTTCCACTGGCCCCTGCCCTAATCTCTAATAAAGGTTCTTACTGCATATGTGGCCAGTCATGCACTATTTACAAAAACCTGTCCTTTTTATTGGAAGTCTGCAACTGTTGGTGTCTCCTAGCTGGCAGAGAGGGCAATAATTTCAATTCATTGATGACTGACACTACTGCTGATAAGTTAATTCAACCCTTTTTTGTGTTTATTTCTGTGTGCCTAATATATATGTGCACAATTCTTTCTTTGTAATTAACAGCATGACAGATTGCTGATGCTGAGGGAATTTTTAGCATACATAAGTTCATATATTCAGAAAGATGACATTGTCAAGAAAATATAAAAAGGATGGTTGCACTCTTTAAATTCAAAATTGACATTTCTAAGTTAAAGTTTGTAACTTCTATGTCTTAACTTGATACATTTTTTATTTGTATATACACACACACACACACCCTCTCTTTCCCACATACTCTCCCTCTGGAAACATAAGAGCAGCGGCAGCGGCAGTTTAAAATCAAAGAATGTGAATGGTTTTCAATAAATTAACTTTTTGGCATAGTCAGAGATGTGAATCTTTATGCAAAATTATGGAAATTGGTCATATAATTGTCAAAGAATTTGAAAAATCTGCTGCAGGAAACTAGGGGCTCTGCCTATAAGATGTATTAAAAGTATATGGAGAAGCCTCTTGCACCCTAATTCCACGAATCAGGTGATTCACAAGTTAAGATTTACTGCTGTGATTGAGCCCCAAATGGCCACTCCCATCATGGGGCTGTTAATTCCTACAAGGATCCACAGGGCTGTCTCATTCACCTGTAAGCATTCATCTGATGTGCAGGGCCATTTTTCTTTGAGGGGGGGGGGGGGTGAAGGCTAGTAGGGATACCCCTGAGGCCATTGTTTATTTAAGGAACAGTCCATATATTTATTTTACCTTTGTGGTTTTCTTTCCTTTTAGAGAAATCACTTCTAATTGTCTGCATTAATCTTATTTCTCACTGCCTACATCTGAATTCCCTCATTAGTCCGCTCTGTCTTTACCTTAGATTGCATCCCAAATCTGGTGAAGGGATGAGGTCAAGAACACTTATCTACTTAACTTTTCTTGAACTGTGTTTGGTTTGCATTTACAGTCCAGTTTCAAAGGCATTTTGAGGTGACCTACACAATAAAGCATAAGCATGTTCTCCGTTATCCTTTGAAACTCAAAACAAAATACACTCCAAACTAATTGCAGGGAATGTAAAATGAGGACTGCACAGTAGATACTAACAGAGGGATGAATTTTGAAAAGGATTTACATGCTTAAAACTGGGTTTTGCATGCGTAAATGCACTTTACCCATGTAAATGGGCTATTTTATTTATTTATTTATTTATTTATTTACACGTTTGGTATCCCGCCATTCCAAATGAAGATCACAACGCTTCACAAGATAAAAATGCATCATATACAACTAAAACAAAAAATATAAACAAAACATTCTAAAATAACTTTAACAAAATATAAAACAACATTAAGAAAATCAAACAATCATTATTACCTAGTTCCCTCGGTGATATCATATGCGTTCTTCAATAACTTTCTCATTTGAGGTCGTAAGCGTTCTTAAACAGCCAAGTTTTGAGTTCACATTTAAATTTTTTACCACAGGTCAAAATGCATATTGTTTCAGGCATTGAGCGTCATAATTTGGCCCTGCTATGGAGAAAGCACGGTCTGTCACCTCACATAAATAAGCACTTTGACTAGAGGGTATTGTTAATAACCCTTTGTTTTCAGATCTAAGAGATCTTTGAGGAATGTGTAAATGAAAAGTTGCTACAATATATGAATTGTCAATAGGTTTTACCTATGCTAAGTGCACTTAATGCGGGTAAATGGCTTTTGAAATGACTATGATTTCCATCTCCTTTGAAAATTAACCTGTAAGCCTTTACATCTTGCCCTTTTGCTCAAGAGCTAAATAAATAGCTGTAGTACTTGACTATACAGTGCACCCTAAATAGGAAACACTGGCACCAGGCTCAGTGCAATGTTATTCCAGCTGAGCAGTAAACCCTGGCAGGGAAAAACAGTTCAACTTTATATCCTGGACATTCTTGCAGCACCTTCCTCAGAGTCTGTCAGTAAGAGGATATCTGAGCTATTCACAATTAGTAACACACTTTAAACCCCTCCTAAATGAGAGCTGTGGTTTCAGTGTGATTGCATAAATTCCCATTTCTGCAGTTAAGTCATTGGGTAAACAGGAAAACACCTGACTGTATGCAACTGGCATTGAATGAGAAGCATCTTGCAGGGCTGCAGAGGCCAGGAAGCCATCAAGAATAAGCAGTAAAGTGGAAGAGCAGTTCTCCCTTGAAACCCCTTAGACATTGCTCTTCTCCAATTTTTTTGTGTTCTGTTTTCACCTACAAATTCTGCTTCTTTTCTGAATAATATAAAACCAAGGACTGAATTTTCAAAATCAAGTATACACATAAAACCACAGATTAATGTGCGTAAATGGGCTTTTGAAATTAGCCTGGGTGGTTGTATGCATAAAAGGACCCATAGAAGCAATTCCGTGTGTACTTTTACACAAATGGAAAAGAGGCGTTCCGAGGGCAGAGTTGAGGCAGGGATAACATTTATGCCCATGGGAGGTCATTTTCAAAAGGATTCATAAGTAAATGGTCTTTTGAAAATTCCTATGCTATATGCTACTTTCACACACATCTTATCATTTGCATTGGGTTTGGAGGTAATTTTTGTAGTTTTTGATTTGTTTTATTTTATGTTATTTTATGTTTATTATGATTGCTTGTTTTATCATAATTTGGTATTATATATGATTGTAAATGCAATTTTGTACATTGTTTTGGAAGATCTTTTTTTTATCTGGAAGGTGGTTTATAAATATAACAACATGAAATGACAAAAAAATTCCTTTGAAAATTACCTCCATATTTTGGTTTTTGAAAGTATGGATGTAAATCTACTCACACACATTTGTATCTGCTAAGAAGGAGGTGCAAATGTGTGCAAATATGTTGCGCTAGGTATTATGCATACCCGCTAATTTTCAAAATGGAATTATGCATATATGTCCACTGTGAAAATCCAGGCTAAAGACTGCATCTACTTTATAGCCAAAAAATTCAACCCTCCATGGACCGCTGAAAATGACCTTCCCTGTGTATATAAATATATGTGGATGCATATATGCATATACATGAACAGAGATGGCTATAGATTTATGAAGATCCACCACTTTAATTGTTCCTTTGTTCAGCAATTTAAGAATCTAGTAATTTTAGCACCTGATTAGAAAATTAATAATAATTGCACATAACAAGAGGAAAATACTTCAGGTCATTTACTAAGCATTTTTCACACAGATACATAATGGGAGAAAACCTTTAGTAAATAGGCCCCTTCATTTTTTATCAAGGGACTCTCGCCAGATGATACCTCTAGCTGAGAAACACTTTCCTCTCAATAATAAGAAAAGAAGGGACTCCCAGGAGTCCCCAGGAGTCCCCTGCAGGACATAACTGATATTAAAGAAAATTCCATTACTGATTAATTGGTGCCACTGATCCACCTTCTGCTGGCTTTTACCTGAGGTTGCTGTCTCTCCCAGGTAGCTACTTTCTTCTCTTCACCATGTAATTGCTCATATTCCAGTGGTTTTTCTTGGATAAAAGTTCTTTCTTCTTAAAATAATAACAATAATCATAAGCTCTGGAGGTCCATGGCTGGAGGAATATGTTCTTTGAATTGCAGCTTGTCTTGATGACCAAGGGAATGGAACTTGCGCTCCCAAGTTGCTTTTTCAGTTTTAAGTGTCTGAACTTTTCTAAAAGATGCAGAGGGCTGCAGGTTTCACTTGAGAAATCTTAGATGAGCTGCAGCAGTAGCAGCAGTCTTTCTGAGCTCAAGATGAGCCTGACTTCCTTATATATCATCATGTTACATCGTATTACAGTGACTGAAAATCCAAGGTGTGGTTGTGATAAAGTGGCAGTGGCCCCAGTACTGACATATAAGAGATTACTGTGTGTGTGCTCTTTGTACAAGGTCACCCATATAGCTCCATGTTAAAGGAGGCTGAATCAGCCCTGGTTCTACTCTCATTATGTCTATGGACTGGTAGTTTCAATGTAGTTCCATTAATATCTTAGCTAAGAGCATCTGAACAGTTGTTCTCTATCTGAAATTATTACTTTTATCAATGAATAATATTTTTAATGAAGATTAATATAAAAAACCCCCACTGTTTATCTGGATAGTATTGTGTGCCTAGGTATAAATGGCCAGCTAATGGTAAGCTAGTAAGCAGTCAAGAGCAGTTCAAGGAATTCATGGAGGTGGGAAGGGGGCAGAGGGGTTGGACAGGTAGCTAAATCCGTGACCTTCTCAGAAGTGCTGTTTAAGGATTATGAGCCCTTGTGCTGTGGCACGGTTGACGTTGCCTAGTGAGCGAGCCCACTAGGCCCACATTGCCAGCTTGTGAACACGCACTGGTCTGGAACAGGCTGGAGCTTCATCCAAACCAGCCCCGCTCCTTTTGGGTTCCAGGGGCCGGCAGGGCTTAGGTGGGTCCCGAGGGTGGTCCAAGAATTAATACAGAGTTGGGCCAAGAATTGGGGCAGGCAGCAGACAGAGCATAGTCAGGGTTCAAGGCAAGGTGAGGTCCAGGCAGCAAACAAAGAAGTAGTCAAAGTCCGTAGCTGAGGTTAGAACACAGAGAAGATACAGAGGAACAAGATAGGACAAGATTGGTAACACGAGGCAAGATGAAACTCCGAAGACAAGGACAAGTCAGGTGGATAGAGACTAAGCAAG
This sequence comes from Rhinatrema bivittatum, assembly GCF_901001135.1. Taxonomy (NCBI): domain Eukaryota; kingdom Metazoa; phylum Chordata; class Amphibia; order Gymnophiona; family Rhinatrematidae; genus Rhinatrema; species Rhinatrema bivittatum. The sequence goes on from NC_042623.1 coordinate 54,792,629, forward strand.
GGCAGGAGAGTGCAAGATTGGATGAGGCAAGGTTGGACAGGCAAGACTGGACAGTATGGATGAGGCAAGGTTGAATGGGCTGGACAAGCTGGAAAAAAGAAGCAATATTGCCTTTGTTTGGGAACACCAGTGAGACCCCACCATGAATCCCGTGTTCAGGTCTGGAGGATGTGCCACTAAAAACAATGAAAAGATGGAAGGAGTTCAGAGAAAGGCTACAAAAATGATGCAGGGCCTGCAATATAAACCCTATCCCAAGAGGCTAAAGGAGCTCAAAACGTTTTTAGCTGGAAGAGAGCAGGGAAAGGAGGGTTGTGATAGAAACACTGAAATATTTAGGTTTCAATAAAGTAGACAGGCTTTGCTCATTAAAGAAGATAAAAAAAAGAAATTCAAGGACAAAGGGTCATGATACAACGTTGGAGGGAAAAAAGCTCAGAAGCGTCCATATTCAGCGACATTTGTCCAGCTAAGTTCAGACATAGCTGGACAAATGTCGGGATTTGAAAATCCTGCTGCACCGACTAGCCCCGAGATAGATGGATAACATTTTATCCAGTTAAAAAATTATCTGGCTAGTTTGGGGGCAGTGTGGAGCCATTTATCTGGTTAATATTGCTGGATAAATGCCAATTTTCAACATTATCTGGCTAACATAGCTAGATAACTTTAGGATTGCCGAAGAGCAGTTCTAAAGATAGCCAAATAAACCTTATGTGGCTAACTTTAAAATAGCCAGGTATATTCTGCTATGCGGGTGTCCAGCTGAACATCTCAACAAAGTTAGCCAGACAAGTTTATCCGGATAGCTTTGCTGGCTGGACAACAGCTGAAAATGGACACCAGAGAACATATGAGGGAATACTTCTTTAATGAGAGGGTGGTGGATGACAGGAATGGCCTACCAGCAGTTATATCAAAGAATGTATCAATGTCTTATTGCTATTGATTGACCTTTTGTGGAAGCTTAATGCAGCAAGTTGGCTTTGTCTTCTGCCCTATGTGACTCTCTGCTGTTCTATGTGATTGAGCACTTAGGTTTCTATACTAGTCCAACACTCCGGCATCTCTCTCAATCCCAAATTTCTTTTATCTACTGCTCCTCTACCATCCTTACTACTCTCTCTTTATCTGTCCTAGACAACCAAAACCATGAGAGAATGAAAGCATGCTAGGGACAAATATAGAGGTCAGTAATAAGGATGGTAGGGGAACAGTAGGTAAAGGAAATTGGGGCTATGGGATGGGGGGATTCCTTGGTGTTGGACTAATTATAGAAACCTAAAAGCTCATTGCTCAATTATCACGGAACAGCAGAGGGTCATAAAGGGCAGAAGATAAAGTCAACTTTTATAGGATGCTGGTATTGCTGTTTAAGCTCCTAAAAAGAGAAAGCAAGGTCAACTAACAGCAGCAAGGCTTTGATAATGATATATTCTTTGTTATAACTGGGGGAATGTAGGCAGTTTCTTAGCATAGGCTGCAGGCTGTGTTTAACTTCTCAGATAGGAAGAAGGAGCAATATCCTTTAGATGGTCAGGCATGTATGCCTAAGAGATATTGTTGCAGTCTGATACTGCAGGTGAAGTAGTAGACCCTTGGGCCGGCCTACCTCGAGTGATAGGGTAGGCTGGGAGGCAGAGCCAGAGGCTCAAGGTGTTCACCCGGGAACCAGGAACCCCCCAGGAGGAGCCCGTAGGGTTCTGGCACCTTGGGACTTGGGCAATAGAGTCCAGTGACAGGGATGGCGATAAGCCGGGATGAGAGCAAGGAAGTCCAAAGGTACTTGGTAGGCCGGATACTGATGCAGGCGGAGGATAGTAACAGAGTCTCTGTGGCAAGCGGGAACAGGAGCAGGCGTAGCCTGAAACAAAGTCTGTGACAAGCAGGAGCTGGTGCAAGCTGTAACCTGGAACGGATTCCGTAGCAAGCAGGAACTGGAGCAAGCTGAAGACTGAAGCAGGACCAGAGACGAGCCGAGATCAGTGGCAGGCAGCAGGCTGAGCAAACAAGAACAGGCCAAGATCAGGGCAGGCGGCAGGCAAGCGTAGTCGGGAACAAACCAGGGTCAGAGGCAGGCAGCAGGCAAAGCGTAGTCAGGAACAAACCAGGGTCAGAGGCAGGCAGCAGGCAAAACGTAGTCAAGGCAATCCAAGGTCAGCGACAGGAACTCAGTGAAGACGATGCGCAACTCAGAACTACAAGGCAGTAGTGAACCTCGTTGCAAGGCGATGAGACGGCGTCCGGGCGCCGGTTAAATCGCCCTGGGTGTGTGACGTCATCATAGCAGGCGGGGCTCGACTTCTGGGTGCTGGACGCACAAAGTGAGCGCACTCGTGCGCAAGGCCACGGTGGAACAGGCAGGAAATGGCGGACGCCACGTGGAGCCATCGGCGTCTTGGGATCCTGGGGTCGCGGAGCGTGGCGTCTCCAGCCGCGAAGGTAGGCACTGGTCAGGCACAAGGGAGAGGAAGCGGTGCAGACCGCAACAGATATCCTTAGTGTGGCAGGTGGAGTGATAAGGGTAAGGAAGAGTGATGACTACAACTAGGTAGTCAAGCTTGTACAGTGGACAGCTGGGGGATACCTTTGACTAGAATAGTGTAGAGATGAGCCATATGGTCCTTAATTGCTCTACTATAGTGTTATAAAATATTCATTAAACTAAGCACAAGGTGTGAATGAAATGTTGCATGAACTAAATATAAGGTGTGAACAAAATAATGCATGAAATTAAGTATAAGGTGTGAGCAAAATATTTCTTAGCTGCCTCTCCTACTAATCCTCACATCATATCTCCTGCACCTCTGTGACTTAATAACTGTGGGGTAGATATTCATAGCCTATATGGATAAGTAATTTAAGGCTAGATTCATTAAGGCTTTTCTCCCATTTTTGTGTCTATGGGAAAAACCCTCAGTGAATCAGGTAATAAGTCAGATAACCCTTATCCAGCTAAATTGCAAGAATATTTAGCAGCACAACAATGCCGCTGAATATTCGCATAGAAGTTTCTGGTTAGCCTGATAAGTTGTATCCGTCTAATAAGTTTAGACCTGCTATACTTAGGCATCTTTCCAGCCACTTTGAAACAAACCTCCATACTACCAATAATGAAAAAGAAAAATGTCGACCCATTGGACATCACCTATTGCCTCACTAACATCTCTAGCAAAAATAATTGAATCTATTGTATTGCATCAACTATCCTAGTACATTACCGATAATAACCTCCTACATCCACACCAGCATGGCTTTAGAAAGGGCCATAGCACTGAATCTTTGCTCCTATAATCCATTGACTCTATCAGAGGTTTTGACTCCAACACTGACTATATAATAGTCTTCCTAGATATCTACGCAGCGTTCAACACATCAAATCATGACATTCTTTTCTCTAACTTACAACACATAGATATCTCTGGTTGTGTCCCTCAATGGTTCAAATCATTTCTTGCCAATCACCCACAAAAAATCACTTATGGTAACTTCAACTCTGACTGGTACTTCACATACTCTGGTGTTCCCCAAGGATCTTCGCTTTCTGATATTCTCTTCAACATTTATTTACTTCCCCTCTGTCACCTTCTGGCTCGTCTTAATTCACAATTTAAAGTATATGTAGACAACATCCAGTTTATCATTCCCTATACTGACTCCTGGACAAAAATCTTATCACTGATACAACTATATCTAAAGGCTATAAACATTTGGCTCTCACATAATCATTTAAAATTGAACATAGCAAAAACAGAATTCTTTTTTCTATCCACTATTCCTGATTCAGCTAGCTGCTCATCAGCAAACTTTATCTTTGATAACCATCCTATTCCAATTACAAACTGTGCTCGAAATTTAGGCGTACTGCTAGACTCCAGATTATCTATGACTTCTAATATTTCTGCGTTAGTTAAAAATTCTTATTTCAAATTACATTTACTCAAAAAAATAAAGCTACTTCTCTTTCCATCTGAATTCCGCTCAGTTGTGCAAGCGCTTATCCTATCAGGTTTAGATTATTGCAATGCTCTATACTTGGATCTTCCAGCATCTACTATTTATCCACTTCAACTCATTCAAAACTCTGCCACTCATTTAATTTCTAACACCCCCATGCAGAGAGCACATTACTCCTGTTCTTCAATCCCTCCATTGGCATCCTCTTTATTACCGTATTCAATATAAGGTGCTATCCATTATTCATAACTTAATCTGCAATCCTTCAACCATTTGGCTATGTCCCATTTTAAGATTGTACCGGCCAAAACCCGCAGGCGTGCCTTTTCAATTAGTTACACACAAACATATTCTTAGCTTCAGCTGTATGTCCAAACATAATTGCCTTTTTGAAGGGGAAAATACGAGCACTTAATGGACAGTGATAAAATAATAAGAAAAGAAAATATTCACAGTGGTTTGAGGATTTCAGTTTACGAGATGGTTGGTGGGAGGTTAATGATTATATTAGACTACCTGGCTGGCATTTTCTAATGAGTGATATTTGTATGAAACCCTCACCATCCATCTTTATACATTTGTATACATTTATAGTAAAACCTATGTCTTAATGTATTGAAGTCCTTTTCTATATATTCTTTATAACTATTTTTATGCAGGAATGGCATACAACTGGGTAGCAAGGTTTCCCTTTCACCTGAAGAGACAAAGAAGATTTTTGAGACATTTAGGGGCTTAATATACAGTATACAGCAGGATCTTGTCTCTGTATATTGAAGGCAAATTAAAACTGGGATCTGCTGTGTTTGACAGAGTTCTTTCTAGGCCACACATATATATCTCTCTTACATAAGTTTCCATATCGTACATAACATCCACTACTGAAAGGCGCCATTAACTTGTTTTGTGAGTTTAAATTTGGGTTATCGAAGACAAGGGAGAAGATGGTAGGGGAGATGGACTAGAATCAATGATTAGAAGCTTGGCTGCTTGTTGCCATGTAGTGTTTTCAATGTATATAGGATAAATAAGTACCCCTTAGTAAACTTCAAAGTGGGCATGAGTGGAGTGAACGGGGAGTACATAACTGAATGTGGCCTCCTCCTGCATCCTGACCACCAAGGAGGGGTTTGTCAGGGCTGCCACTGGCTATCTGACCTCTTTGAATGCAGCCTCAGGTCTACTCCCAAGTAGGGACTTTATATCAGGGCCCTTAGCGATCTAGACTGTATCTCACTCCAGACATCAAACTCAGGTGCACTCTTATTCCCCTGAGGGAGGAGAAATGTGCACAGTTCAAGGGATTCTCTACTCCAAACATCAGGAGATGGAACATGTTCAGTATCGTGTAGAGGGTAAAGGATTCTCTGGATCACACTAAAAGAGAACTGAATTATGTTTATGCAATTCTCTTTTCTTGTGATCTTCCAGATCAAATTAAAAACAAAAAAATGCTGGATTGTATATTTAGTCGCATCCTTCTCAGTTTAAAGAGGATTAGGTCAATGTTTGTTCTCCTTTCTAAATTAATTATTAGTGACTGTCCTCTGAGTGATAATGAAGACTGTTAAGGGTCTTGTGGCATCACAAAAGCCCAAAAATGAATTACAGATAGTCCTTGATGAATCAGGCGCTTAGAAAAATGTAATAGCTCTACTTGACATGCACAGGAGTCGGGAAATCCAGAATTATGACAACAACCTCAGCAATCATAACTCAGTGTCCTGTTGCACCGTGACATCATAAATGGTTGTCTTTGACATCATCCTTCAGTTATGTGAAATGCAGGTCAGAATTTGTTTCCATTTAGGATTAAACAAAAGAGTTAACACATTATAAGAAAAGAAATATAATGCCTCGAAAGATTTAAAACCTTCTAGATACAAAATAACACTGGCTAGTGCTTCATCTCAAATGTATGCCAAACAAATGCATAGAGGTGGTAGGAAGAGACAGATAGCTAAAAGGAGAGCATTAGAATGAGAAATTAACTGACTAAGATGAAAAGTTTGTTGTCTGAGTTAGGTACTAAATACCTGATTGTGTCTGAAAGGTTGAACAGGTGAGACACTTAAGATTACAAGATGTGCAAATATCTTAGGTCAGCCTTGTGATGGAGGAAAAGTGCTTGATTAGATTACAATGGACTGTGCAAAGAGATTAAAGCAGTAAATAAATGTATATCATGCACGTTTCTTTGAAGTGTTTAAGGGATTAGGAAGTGAAATGTTCATGTATCTGACTTTACATTTCACCCATATGGACTCTTAAGAGGTCTCATTCCTTGCAGCTTTATTCAATAAACGTTTTCCCTTCTTTGTTAATCCCACCTACAACCCTACCCCAGTTCTTCCTAGTCATGACCTTACTATTTTAACTCAAAGCTTCATATTTGTTTTTTTGTCTCTGTGTGGATTGTGTTATGCCTGTCGGTTGCAGAAGGCTGCGACCGCGAGTACTCATTTCTTGCCCTTCTCTCCTGCTCTCCCTGGGTCTGCTCGCAGCGTGGGCCAGTCTACACCGCCGCGTTCCTCGGGACTCCACATGGCGGCATGGATGCTGCTACCTCCCACTATGATGTTGGGGCTTCCTAGGCGCGCGTGCGCGCGAGTCACCGGCCCCACCTTTGAAGCCTCTTCGGCGGGAACCTCGGGGGCGTCCCTGTTTGATGATGTCATCGGACCTCTGTACTTAAGCTCCACCTTCGACCCCAGCAAGCCAACTTGGCAACAAGTTCCGTACGTGTCTATAACTCCTGCCTTCGTGTTCCTGAGACCGTTTCTAGCCTTGCTCCTGGACCCTGTCTGGCACCCGCTCCTTGGGGGTCAGTGTGTGCTTCACGGGGACTTGCTGGCTCCTCGGGCTGGCCCTGCGCCTCCTGGGTCCTACACTGCAAGGGCTGCTACTACTCGGGTCTTCCCCGGAACACTGTGGCATCCTGTAAGTTCCTCAACCAGGCTTCCCCTCTCCTCGGGGTTGTGCCTGCATCCTACTCAAGACTACCTACTAAAGATTCCCGCTCCTCGGGCCATGCCTACTAACTCCAGAGACTTTCCAGAGCTTCCCCGCTCCTCGGGGCTGGGCTCTCGTGCTTTCTGTGACTGTCATCTACCCACTCCTCAGGGTTGTATCTACAGAAGACTGCCGACATCCTCGGCTCTCCAGGACCCTGCTTACGTCACTGCAGAGATCGGGCTCAGGCTTCCCTGCTATGCAGGTTGGCCTACGTCACTACATCTATGCCCACTACGCTGTACAGCTGCGCCCCTTGGGGCTGCCTTCCTGGAGAACCTCCTGCACGGCTAGTCTTGTGCCCTCTGCTCCGAGGTCTGTCTGGCGCCTCTAACCAGGTACCGCCTTCTCGCTGCCATCCTATGGGGTTACCTCCTGGTCCCTGGAGATCTCTCCATTACTGTGCCCAGAGCTCCCTGCTGTGCCTGTAGCTCACCTCCCGATGCTGTGGACCTGTGGGGCTCCTCCCCTCAGGCAGTAACAACTCGCATCTCGGGCCAAGGGTCCACACACCCACAAATTATAACAGATTGTAAGTTCCAAGGAGCAGAGACTGTCTCTTACGCGTTTCTGTACAGTGCTACGTACATTTTGTAGCACAGTATAAACAATCAGTAATAGTAGCGGTAGTATAAATAGCAATTATAGGTGGAACCCCTACATGATAGAGCAAAACTGAGAAGAGGCTGTGAAGTCAGGTTTGAGAGCATGATTAAGGTCCCAGTCTTCCGTGATTCTGCAGCAAGGACCGCAAAATCCGACTCTTCCCATGGATTTTGCTGCTGTCAGCCAAATTGCTGTGGGATATCCAGAAGCTGAGTTGTCCTGCAGCTGTGGGTTGTGGAGAGGCTGTCTGACTGTGCTACAGCTCCTCTCCCCTGTGCCGATTGGGCAGCAGAGGAAGAGAGAAGTGTCAGTACATTAGGCTGCGTTCTCCTCTTCTGTTGCCCAGGCCTGACTGTAGCTTTCAATCACAGTGAACACAGCCATCCAGTTGAAAGTTGCAGTCGGGCCCAGGCGGCAGAAGAGAAGGAAGCAGCCCAAGTGCTGCCTCAGTGCTCTCTCCTCCTCTTCTTGATGCCGATCAACTGGGGAGGGCGGGGATTTCGTAAGCTGAAATCCTTCCTCAAACCACTGTGAATATTTTTCTTTTCTTATTATTTTATCACTGTCCATTAAGTGCTCATATTTTCCCCTTCAGAAAGGCAATTATGTGTGGACACACAGCTTAAGCTAAGTAGCATGTTTGTGTGTAACTAATTGCATTTTTTACAGGGAAAACATGAGCACTTAATGGACAGTGATAAAAAAATAAGAAAAGAAAAACATTCACAGTGGTTTGAGGATATCAGCTTACGAGGTGATTCGTGGGAGGTTAATCTATATAAATAAAAATGTAAATGTTTGTTTGTTCAAAATCTTAAATCTCCGAAAGTTCTTCACCGATTGCTTTGAAATTTTGACACAAAGTTGCATTCGAATACGCGCGCGTTTTTATATACCTGTATTGTATAGATGTCACACCTGTGACAGGTAAAAACATGCTTTTTTGGAAAAACAGCGCCATCTGTTGGACGTACAAGCAACACACGCTATCTACAATATAAATGGGCTCTGACCCACGGCCCGCAAATGCGCAGTAGAGAGTAGCTCTACCGCGCATGTGCGGACCATTGAGCTCTGCGCTACGTGCTGGGTGTCACAGAGGGGAGGAGGAAAGGGCAGATGAGTCACTGCTCCGAGAAATGGCTCAGCTCGTTCCTCCCCCGCTGGGGAAGGGGGGAGGGAGTAGGGACTGCCGGACAGTTACACACAGGAGGAGGAAAGGGTAGAAGAGTCGCCGAGCCAGTCCGTCCACCGCCGGGCAAGGGGGGGAGGGAGTTGGGATGGCTGGAGCAGAGCAAATGCAGTAGAAAGCTGCTGTGAAGAGATCACAAGCAGCTGCAGCCTGCAGCAGCCAAAGCGCAAAGAGCTGAACAAAGAACAGCTTGCCCTCCTCTCCCGCCCCCTGAGTCCCACAGATAAGGAGAGCCAAGTAAATATCCCGCAACGGTGGGGGTGGGGGTGGGGGGAGGGAGGCAGTGCTGTCAGCCCGCCCGTGGGTCTCAGCCGCGGAAGAGTTTACATGGGCATCGCTCCACCCCCACTCCCAGCAAAGCACCGTGACGAAAGTGAAAGCCAGATCCCTGCTCCCTCCTCCCTCTCAAGCCCCCGATCGGATTTCTTAAAGGCACAGGTCTGCCAGAAAGAGCAAAGTAAGCTAGGCAACGTGTCCCAAATCTGTTGCAGTGCCTGCCACCTGCCCTTTGCGAGGGGGGGACGGGATGGACGGAGTGTTTTCCTCTCTCTCCCAGACACAACTGGCATGGGAACTTTGCAAGCTCTTGCAAGTGCAGAGCAAAGACTTAGGTGGGGAGGGGACAAAAATCCCACCCGTTTTAACTGTGTGAGAGAGAAATGTGGTAATGTGCGCTGAAGGCGAGTGTGAGTGCCAGAGAGAGAGGGAGACTACGTGAGGGACTGTGTATGTGTGTGAGAGGGATTGGGCATGCGTGTGTGAGGAACAGAGGGAGAGTGTATGTGCAAGAGAGAGAGGAAGCCTATGTAGGGGGCTGTATGAGATAGAGATTCTCTACCCCCCCCCCCCCCCAGCTCTCCACTTATAGGTTACAGTGGAAGGGGTTCAGTGTAGAGGGGAATGGGAGAGCAAAGGAGTTGGGGCCTGTAAGGATAGAGTGAAAGGGGTCTGACCCTATCCCTCCGCCACCGGGGGAGGGAGTTGAGATGGCAGGACATTGCACCTCGCGAGATCCCCCTTGGCCACCGCTGCAGCTCCTACCATCGCCGCCGCCTCTGGCCCTTCATGGTGCTGCAAGTCTATACCATGCTACTGATGCTAGTAATAGCAGTGGCTATTTTCTAAGTCAACTTAATTAATAGCAGGTAATGGACTTTTCCTCCAAGAACTTATCCAATCCTTTTTTAAACACAGCTACACTAACTGCACTAACCACATCCCCTGCCAACAAATTCCAGAGTTTAATTGTGCGTTGAGTGAAAAAGAATTCTCTGATTAGTTTTAAATGTGCCACATGCTAACTTCATGGATTACCCCCTAGTCCTTCTCTTATCCGAAAGAGTAAATAACTGATTCACATGTACCCGTTCTAGACCTCTCATGATTTTAAACACCTCTATTATATCCCCCCTCAGCCGTCTCTTCTCCAAGCTGAAAAGTCCTAACCCCTTCAGCCTTTCCTCCTAGGGAAGCTGTTCCATCCCCTTTATCATTTTGGTCACCCTTCTCTGTACCTTCTCCATTGCAACTATATCTTTTCTGAGATGCGGCGACCAGAATTGTACACAGTATTCAAGGTGCGATCTCACCATGGAGCACTACACAGGCATTATGACATTTTTCGTTTTATTCACCATTTCCTTTCTAATAATTCCCAACATTCTGTTTGCTTTTTTGACTGCCGCAGCACACTTAACCGACAATTTCAATGTGTTATCCACTATGACGCTTAGATCTCTTTCTTGGATGGTAGCTCCTAATATAGGAACCTAACATTGTGTAACTATAGCATGGGTTATTTTTCCCTATTTGCATCACCTTGCACTTATCCACATTAAATTTCATCTGCCATTTGGATGCCTAATTTTCCAGTCTCACAAGTTCTTCCTGCAATTTATCACAATCTGCTTGTGATTTAACTACTCTGAATAATTTTGTATCATCTGCAAATTTGATTACCTCATTCATTGTATTTCTTTCCAGATCATTTATAAATATATTGAAAAGTACGTGACCCACTACAGATCCCTGATGCACTCCACTGCCCACGCCCTTCCACTGAGACAATTGTCCATTTAATCCTACTCTTTGTTTCCTGTCTTTTAGTCAGTTTGCAATCCACGAAAGGACATCGCCACCTATCCCATTTTAGACACCTTGAAAAAAGGAAACCAATATTGGTCCTGTTTTAAGCCAGAAAATTGCCCTATCTTTGTAAGAATTAATATGAAATTCTCAATGTGTATAAATCAGTCTAAATATAAAATACGTTTTGGCCTCAATATTCAAAACAAACCATTTAGTTAAAAAGACTTATCCAGCTAACTTTAATGGGATAGTCAACAGCATAGCTTTGCTACACAATATCCCCGTTATTTGGTGCTACTGAACTAGGTAAGTGATATCAGGCTAAGTTAGACCTCCCTAAGCGATGAATATTGTACTTATCCAGCTGCCCCGATCTGCCCGCTGCCCACCCACAGCTCATTCATTTATCTATTTAGCTGGCTAACTGGGTGATGCATCAAGCCCCGCTACAGCCCAGAAGATTTGCTCATTCACCCTCACATATGATGTCAGGTCAGGGATTTTTTTTCTACGCGAGGCACAGAGAGAAAACCAAGTCTCCAGGTAAGACTGTAAAAAAAAAAAAGTTTGTGTAACCCTGCTTAAGGAAGGGGGAGGGGGGCTGGGACAGAAGAAGAGAGCTACTAGGGCTGAAAAGCACTGAAAACGTTAAAGCTTGCTGGCCCAAAGAAAAGCACTCAAAAAAAAAAAAAAAAGAAACTGTCTGTAGGGCCTGGAAGGAAGTCAGGCTTAGGTTTACAGCAGGCAAAGGAGACCAGCTCTGTCTGGAGTTAGGGTTGATACTCAATGAAGTCAGTGCCAGAAATGCAGGAGTATTTTTTCTTTTTTTCTGTTATACAGAAGAAAAAAGAGAGAAAATAGTGGTACAAAGAAGCTGTACAGTCTCTGGACAAACACAGGAAGCAGACAGAGCATGAAAGAGAGAGATAGCACTTCTGTAGAGAGCACAATGTCACGCTACTATTTATACCACTGTGACAGTGAATGGCCCAGTTGGCAATAAGTGAAGGAGTGAATAAATGAATATTAAGTGCAGTGAAAGGACCAATCACTTTTCAGAAGGCTGTCCTGAAAGGGGATTGGTCCTTTCACTGAAAAATGTCAGTTAAAAGGACCAATCAGGAACAGCCCTGCCGAAGGGAGGGTCTCCAGCAGGGGTTCCTGGACAGAAGGGAGGAGATTTGCAGTCTGGAAAGGGCGATTTTTTTCCTAAGGACCTCTTATTCCCGAATTCAGGTATTGGACCCCTGGGTCTGACCAGACTGCTTGGCCCATTGGGCCAGACCTTGGGGGGAAGGAGCTTAGGTCAGGTCAGCTGCTGGGCACCCAGCCATGACTCCTCACGTCCAATGTCAAGGATGTTAGGGATGCACACTTTTCCCTACTGCATCCTTTTTAGCGTGGCAGGCCATTTAAATATGCCATCAATGTGGCTAGGAGAGGTGGTTGAGTGCATGTTAGGAAAGCGGGCACTCAGCATTGAGCGCCTGCTTTCTACGCGCCAATATTGCATCGGCCTAAAAGAGGGAGAGAGCAAGGCCAGACCTTGCTGGGAGGGGAGTAAAATTGTGAGCCCAGCTGGGATCAGGAGGCCCTAGCGTCTCCAGGAGCAAGATGCTCCTGACCCTCTCTGAGGTTGTGTTGGAAGTATAGTGCAAAGGTAGGCAGTTACTGTCAGTGTGATTTTCTGTTGCTGTTAATAAAAGTTGAGTTTGCATTAGAAAAGGCTGGAGTCAGTTTCCTGCTCCAGTTCAGATGATTTGCTCGGTCATCCTCACACAAGCTTTGTACCACTGTTATTGAAGTGAGGACTCCCTCTTTTTTGTATAGGTTTTCTGACCTTTATTTTTCTAAAATTGAATTGTATTTGCTTGCCACTCTATGCCCATACTGATTGACGCTTTTTTGTTTGCAGATTTGGTCCCTCCTGACAGTTTACGAAACATGGCTCGGGTCGGGAGACCATGAATTTCAGTTGTAAATTTTAAATTTATATTCTGATGACAGCATTAAAAGTATTATCTATAAACAGTCTATACAGGTACAAACTTAGGGGGTTATTTTCCAACTCGCACTATGGCCTTTTCGCATGCATTAAGGCGAACAGAACAGAACAGTGCTCTCTTGTGAGGATTTGATATCCTTCGAAGAGAGGAAACTCACCCAAAGATGAGATTTGTACAAATTTCTCTCAACCTAGCTTGATGGACTCTCTACCTGGGTAACATCAAGCTAGGTTGAGAGAACATTCTACAAATCTCATCTTTGGGTGAGTTTCTTCACTCTGAAGGATGTCAAATCTTCACAAGAGTGTACTGTTCTGTTCGTATGTCTCACTCTGCATGTCAAAGTGGCCCCTAACCCCTACACTACTACCTAAAACTCACCTCGAGGTACGAGGTGGGCCTCCTATAGAGATATAAATAGCTAACTACTAAACAGCCTTTACAGCTAGTCTCTCTTTCTCTCAAAAAAGTGTAAAAAGCAGAATATAAAATTGGACCTTGCATTGGAGATTTGGCCTTCCACTGATATCTTCATGTTTCTTATAACTCATTATTATTATCTTAAAAGTTGGTATTATCTTAAAAGTTACTTGGAACTTTTAGAGATTTTTTCTCTTGACTGTACAATGTTAGGAAAATTTATTGAAGATTGATTTGAGGTGATATCCGGTTTTGTGCATTCATGATATTTATATCCCTCGAAAAAGAGTTGTGCTTTATTTGTTTCTTTGGTCTCATAACTCATGCCATCTTTGGATTATTATCATGTGGGCCATTTTCTTCAGAATCAAAGAAGAACTCCTCACCTTCAAGTTCATATAGTGAAACAGATTTGTAAAAATAAGTTGAATATATTTCTTCTTTCAAAAGCCAATTTGATTGTGCATTATGAAATACATTTTGAATGCTGAAAAATTGATTTTTAATTCCATTTTGTCTGGAAAGTATTATCAGAGCCCCTGGTTTCCTGTGATAGATTATTCAAAATTCTGCAGCAGTTAAATGGCAAATTTGCATAATTTTGCACAAAGATTAACATCTGTGACTATGCAAAAAAGGACAATATTTTATTGAAAACATTTCACATTCTTTTTAAACAATATTTAAACTATATACAAATACATAATTTACCAAGTGTAAAAATCAACTATATATCAAGTAAAGACATACAAGTTACAAACTTTTAACTGTGAATTGTCACTTTTGTTTTGAGATGAAATAGTGCAGTCATCCTTTCTAATTTTCATGAGAAAGTCCTTGCCATCTTTCTGAGTATATGAATTTATGTAGGCTGAAAACACCCTCAGCATCAACAGTTTAATATACTATTACACAGAAAAACATGCAAATATATTGGACACATGGTAACAGACACAAAAAGGGGATGAATTAGTTAAAGTTTGAAACTTGTGAGCAGTAGTGCTAGTCATCAAGGTTTCTATAAACTGAAAGTAATGCTTTCTGTGCCTGCTGTGGGACACTAACAGTTTCAGATTTCTAAAACATATCCAAGTCTTTGCAGCTGATGAATGGTCGGCCACATATGCAGGTGCAAGATCCTTTATATAAAGGCGTCCCTTTAGAATAATTTAATCACCCCATCCAGGAATTATATCAAAATCATCTTTAGTTTGATTTAAGAGATTTTTGAGGGATCATTCTGACTGCTTTCTATGCCCATTCTAACTTTACCTCCCATTCCTGTTCCTGTCGGGGGAGTAGGGCTGAATTAGGGAGCAGAGTGCCTCTTCTCTTTTCTGCTCAAGCCCCAGCTTCCCATTCTAAGGGGAGGGGCTGGAGTAGGAAGCAGAGTGCTGAGGCTGAAGGCAGGCACCCTGTTGTTTTCTTCAGATGATTGAATTAAGAGGTAGGGGAGCTGCAGGGTTGTTGATTATGTAGCAGGTTGTAAATTATATGGCAACAGGCTAATTATGTGGTTTCTCCTGTGGCCACAGGATCTTGGGAACCTGGGGGAACTGAGTATAATGCCACCATAAGGCAAAATATGAAAGTTAAGCAAATATGTGAAAAAAATGAACTCATTTTTTCTTCTAAGGTCTTTTTGGCATGAGTTATATATTCTCCTGCCTCTTTCTCTCTCGTCTGTTCATTTGCCAACGGGATGGGCTCCGCTAGTGGCTCCAGGCCTTTATCTTTTCTTTGGTGACTGGGGTGATGTACTCCACTGGCAGAATCACTGGGCTTCTCTCAACTCTTCAACCGCCAGCAGGATGAGTTCTGCCGGTAGCTCCAGGCCTTTCTTTTTTCTTTGGCTATCAGTTACCCTGCTGGGTCTTTTTCTGGAAGGAAAGTGAGGAGGCAGCCATTTGGGGGTCACTTGATGCCATCCCGAAAATTTGCCCGCTGAGGTAACTGCCTCACCAAGCCTAATGATTAGCTGCCCCTGCACCAGAGATCACACACTATCCGTGTCCTTCCTGTAGACCTGCTGCAGAGGAGAGAGAACAAGAATGGCTTCATCTTCTTTTGAACCCTAACTACAACTGCTGGCCTCCTGAACACTTTAGGAGTCTCTTTATTCACTGCAGGAAAGAGCCATTCAGGCAACCTCCCATGGGAATGCTTTAGGAAACGGATCAGTCCACTCACCTACATTCCATCAAAATGTCCTCTGGAGAAGAGACACATCACTTACTAAGGAATCCAGTGGGTCCTTACAAACTGATTATAGACATCTTTGGTAGTCCTAAATGCAGAGAAAATATCAATATTATGATCTAGCCACAGTGGGGGAAAAAGTGATCTAAGACCAGTTCTCGTCAACCTAACAATCCAATAGGATTCCCTGGTTTTCATTAAATTTTGAGCTTACCTGGTTGGCTTTAAGGCCAACCTCAATCAGAAATACAATAGGTATTGGCAAACAGCATGGATAAAGGCCATTATAAATGTGATCAGTTTGTTGGGATATAGTGGCCATTTGCTGTAGTTCTACCCTTGCTCAAGTCGCATGCATCAGACACTTAATCCAATAAATGTTAATCACACTGAGACACAAGCCTGTAGATCATGAGTAAAAGAGACAAAGCTCATGGTTACCTCTCCCTTCCCTAGTATAACTTCACTCATAAAGTTTAGTCTCCTTTGGCTCTTACCAGATTTGCTGTTGCTTCCTCCTGCGTTTTCCATTCCAACATTTTCTTACCTTTTCTCTACTGATCCGTCCTTTTGAAATCACCAGGGGTACTTTCCTGCAGTGGGCACACTGGCAGATTTTCAAAGGAAGTCTGAAAATTGCCCCTATAAAAGGACCAAGAAGCACCCATGCTAGGAATAAACTGAGTAACATGAAGAACAGGAGACAAATGACAAGAGAAGACAAAATAGATTAGGGTCAACCCACACATTATTTTTCTTTTCCACTTTTAAATTATTGGACAAATAGTTGGGTTGGGAATTAGATAGGGTGGAATTTAATTCTCAAGGCTGAAGACAGGGTGAACCGAGAAACTGTCATTGCATGCCAAGAATGAGGATTAACAGAGATGTAGATAATCCAATTAATTGAAACATAATTAGCAGAATTTTAGCATTCCTAATTGGTAAACCTACTCCTGATTCTTCTGTGGCATATAATTTGGTAAAGTTGATTCTAGTTTTACAAGTCCTGATAAATGCTATAATTTTCTGCACCATTTATCTTGTATTCCCTTCTGTCTCTGTAATTAGGAGAGCATGTAAAGGAAAGAGAATCCTAGGAGGGGGATTTAGGCTTGTACAATCATATAAGGGTATAGGGCTTGGTGTACTAAGCATTTTTCTTATAGATAGAAAATGGGAAAAACCTTTTAGTATATTAGGACTCTAATGACCACCTCACATCTTATCCTCCTTTCTTGATTTTTTTTAAAATTAAAGTAAGTATTGGATGTGGATCATATTTATAATCATCTGATATCCAGATACCAAGAGGTCCAGCTGAACGTATCCGGACAAGAGTTCAGCCGGATATACCTGGATAATTTTATCCAGATCACTTTAAATCTTTGTCCAAGCAGATTTACCTGGTTAACTTCATACATGCCACACTGAATATCAGCACTGCCCAGACAAGATGAGAGGAAAGGTTGAAGAGGTTAGGGCTGTTCAGCTTGGTGAAGAGACGGGGGGGGGGGGGGGGGGTGTTCTGATAGAAGTCTTTAAAATCATGAGAGGTCTAGAATGGATAAATGTGAACTGGTTATTTACTCCTTTGGCTAATAGAAGGCCTAGGGGGCATTTCATGAAGTTAGCATGTAGCACATTTAAAATGAATCGGAGTAAATTCTTTTTCACTCAATACACAATTAAGCTCTGGAATTTGTTGCCAGAGGATGTGGTTAGTGCAGTTAGTGTAGCTGGGTTTAAAAAAAGATTTGGATAAGTTCATGGAAGAGAAGTCCATTAACTGCTATTAATCAAGTTGTCTTAGAGAATAGCCACTGCTATTACTGGCATCAGTAGCATGGGATATACTTAGTTTTTGGGTACTTGCCAGGGACTTGTAGCTTGGATTGGCCACCGCTGGAAACAGGATGCTGGGCTTGATGGACCTTTGGTCTGACTCAGTATGGCAATTTCTTATATTCTTATGCCCCAGGAATGCTGCTAGTGCTGCCTCTTTTTACCTGGGCTGATTTTGTGCCAGTTGTCAGGACAAAATTTAGCTAGGGAGCAGGGGGGAAATATTCAACTCTCAGATTTTCTCTGGTTAACTTCAAAAGTTAGTTGGATATATCCTTAGGGAGCTCAACTTTTAAAAGTGTGTGCAAGGTGCTCAAATGCACACCTTTGTAGGCCCAGAGAGATTTATGCTAATGCTAATGATCCAAAGACAATGACAAACCTTTTCCGTTGCAAAAAAAATCAGCAGAACCAGGGGTCACGATTTAAAACTTCAGGGAGGAAGACTCAGAACCAATGTCAGAAAGTGTTTCTTCACGGAGAGGGTGGTGGATGCCTGGAACGCCCTTCCGGAGGAAGTGGTGAAGAACAAAACTGTGAAGGATTTCAAAGAGGCGTGGGATAAACACTGTGGATCCATAAAGTCTAGAGGATGTGAATGAAGTGAAGAGGCATGGGGGTGGCTTGCAGGAATGACGGCTACTGCCTGGAGATTAATATCCTAATTCAATAAACATATACATGGTTAATGCGACTCCAACATTGCTCTATGCTTCAACGGCAAGAGGAAATGTGAAAAAAAGGATTTGCATCCACAAAAAAGCAGGGGAGTAGCTTGCTTGAGACGGCGGCTACTACCCAAACCAAATAAGCCTGATACTTCACTTTCAATGATATCCAGCATAGATCTCTGCTTCAACGGCAGGGAGAATGATGAAAAACATCCCTTGAGCAGAATCTGCTTCAACAGCAGGGGGAATGTTGAAAAGATGATTTATATTCGGACAACCAACAAGGACTGAGTTGCACAGGCTGGATAAACATGCATGGGAGTAGCTTGCTATGATGGCAGTTACTACCCCTAAACAATTAGCTATATATGTCACTTAGATGCAGCTCCAGCACTGATACCCCTAACCAATTAGCTAGATACTTCACTTAGATGCAGCTCCAGCACTGCTAACTACATTGATGGCGGGGGTGGAAGGGAAATAGAACAAAAAAAGTCACTTACAAGGGACAAGAGTAACAGATAAGTATGGGGGGGAAAAAAAAAAGTGAAAGCTTGCTGGGTAGCCTGGATCGACCGTTTGGTCTTCTTCTGCTGTCATTTCTATGTTTCTGTATATATATTTTGTGAATATTTTTATTAGAAGAGTTTTCCAAATACAGCAAACACATATGTGAATAATTTTACATAATCGTAAATCTTAAATCCCCATCCTATCCCTTCAATCCCTTGAGCAGAGTCATACGCATAATAGAATAGAAGCAGTTTTATTAGAAAATAAAAAGTCATAATCGTTGGATAACCAATAATAAGCACAAGTACACCCATGTTGTTACAACTTAATTGTATACAGGACACCACGACTGTGGATCTGAACCTAGTCCACAACTTCCTTACTTTGAGCGGATTTTTTCGCACAGTTCTGCTGGCAAAGATGAGCTGTTGTCTGCTGATTTGCTTTTCAGTAAATACAAGTCCAACATGGCTAATCTCCAGGTAGAAAGATCTGGACCCGTATTTTCCAGCCACTTAACCAAAATAAGTTTCCGTGCCACTGTTGGAAACAGGATGCTGGGCTTGATGGACCCTTGGTCTGACCCAGTATGGCAAGTTCTTATGTTCTTACTAAACTTCCTTTCACAAGAAGATATGTAAAGATATTTTTAAGTGGTTTCTTTGAATCTACCTGACTTAGAATACAGAATGAAGCCGACCAAGGGACTAGGTCTGTGATGATAGGCATAAACAACTGAGAAATTTGCTTCCAAAAGACTTGCACCCCTACACAGTCCCAGATGCAATTTATAAAAGATGGTAAAGAATGTGGGCACAAATGCTTTACTAGGTCTTTATGCTAATATTTTATAAACTCTGTTCTTCTACGCCTAAAGTGCGACATATGTTTCATCATGCGTGTAATGCAGGAAAACGCATACTTTCTCATTTTAATCAAATACCTGCGTAATACTTGTAATGGTGTGATGTAATAGCCCAGAAAGAAACGCAAAGGCAGGTATTTTATAAAGTATGCATGTACTCTGCTTCTGAAACTACTTACTTGTGAGCGCGCTTGGAAACAACAGTTCACCTATGATTCCGCCAGTTCACCCAGACTCTCCAACACTTCACCCTGAACTCCCACCCTAAAACTGCAGACAAAAGACAAGTGTGATTTCAATAGCACGAGTCAATTAGCAGGTGGAAAAATGTACAGACAAGTTTGGTAATGCATGCGAGTACGCAGCTTACAAAATAGCGGCCTGTCAGGCTAATTTTAAAATGAGCGTGTGTGGACCCATGCACTTGTGTATCAGTGCGCGAGTGGAAATACGCTGGAATTTAAAATCACGTGCGCACCTGCGCGCGCATTTTTAAACTATACCTGCCGTGCATAAGTATGATCCTAGTTTTAAGAGGTTACTTTGTCGGCTTTTACATGCGTATGCAAGCAGATTTAAAACATGCTTGCACGAGAGACATTCCTAGTTTTTCCAATTAGTCCACCAGTTTGCCCAGTCAATCTCGAGGTCTTCCAGACCTCTCTGGTTCTTTATCCTGAACGGCCCCCCAGTTGACCCGGACCCCTCGCTCTGTCCTGTAGGCCCTTAAACACGATATCTACAGGCTTGCTCCTGATCAGGAGCATCAGTAAAGCTGCACGGATAATAAGCCAACGTGCGCTCTGCGGCCTCTGGTTTTAAAGTACGGAGTTATGCGCGTAAGCGTTGGCTCTGCCCTGGAACGCCCATTCCCCGCCCCTTTTCTGCTCCCTTACTTTTGGCTCGTTCATGCTTACATATGCATGTGAATCACGGCTTTGAAAATACTCGTTGCTCACACATAAGCAAGAGCAAAGCTTTCAAAATCGACCCCTCTGTGTGTGCGTCCATACCCTGCCTCAAAATGCCTCTCAACCGCCCCTTTTTTCCCCTGTTAACATTTATACACCACACCGCAAGTATATACATAACCTTGAGATTTAGAAAATAGCATATACACGTGTATAAGCTAACTGTACGCATGCAACCCTTGCATAACTCTGAATATTACCTCTTGACTACTGACCTCTCAGACAAATCTATCCAGCTATTTTAGGATTGTTCAGTGGCGCAGAAGTTAGTGGGATCAGTTTATTCGGCTAACTTTAGGACAGGTGTCCGGCTTGTCCAGCTAACTCTACTCCTCCCAATTTCGCCCCTATCCTGCCCACCTCATAGGTGGCTAACTATTTAGGTGAAACATTAATTATCCATCCAAATGGTGACCACTGACCCCGGGCGGTTATGCTGCTGCCACCACTTAACCGGATAAGTCAAAACTTATCCGGCTAAGTGGCGCTGAATAGGGACCTCTTGGCTCCTGCAGGAACTGCACAGCATAACAGACCTCCCTAGAGCTACAGATCTGCCCATCTCATGTGCCCGATACTGAAAATAAAGATGGCCATGGTGACAAGACATAAGAAAAGAATATAAAATGTGGTTTAAATGAAATGCTTCTAAGATAGAGATTCTGGGGAATAATAAATGGAGTGTAACATGTACCTGATCTTTGATTTGGTAACATTCCATGAGAGGGGTCACAAATCAAGGTGAAGCATAACAGGGGCCACAGTACTAAGCACGTTAACAGTGATGCAGGAATTAATGCGCATTAAACATGTGCGTTATCTAGGGCAAGTGGATAATATGCATTGACACTAGCTTGCTTTAGTGTTATTGCAAAATCTATGGCAATGAGGTAATGAGATGCAAAAGTAAGCATGTTAAATGTAACACAGAGCATGAATGCCAAAAGCTTAACTACACCTCAAGAAGTGGTAGTTTTTTGCATTACTGTCTGCATTATCACACTCACACTTACGTATGTACTTCCCCACCAGTAGTGACGCAGGCCTCCTTTGCATCTCATTTGCATCGGTTGTTAATAGGTGTACAAAACACCGCGCTTGCACGATGTTTATGTGGTTTAGTACCTCGGTCCCAGATTTAGCAGGGCGTTTTTTTAGGATGATGTTTTAATAATGCAAGGAAGGGTTAAGAATATGGCTGCAGAGTGATGCTGGAATTGCATCTCCAGAGCTCGGCTTATTTCATTTGTCAAACCTGTAAGCTAATTAGTGGCATAACACTTTTTATGCAACCTTAGTGACTTTAAGTTCTGTACATGCTGCTGATGAACCCATTGCTGCTTTCTAAATATTTCCAATCATTTCTATTCATTTTTTAAATTCTTGTTTGTAGATTTAGTAACTCACTAAGCAATAATTCTTACACTGCAAGACCAATGTCCTACGAACTGTTTTATATCTATTGCAGTGTTCCTTCTTCTTAATTATCTTTCATGGAAACTATAACTAACTCTGACCCACTGATTAAAGTTTATTACTGCACAAAGCTATCAAACACTTCCGTTACATCATTTTCTGTTGTTAAAAATCAATAGCTCTCCATTGTTAAACATCCTTGACTTTCAAATGCTTCAATCTGTTTTGAAAACTACTTATCTTTTAGCACCCTTAGCAAAAATAATGTGCGGGAGTGGCATTCTTGTTGTCCTGGCACTAGATGTTCGCTCACATGCACCCCCGTCATGGCCATCTGTTCCCTCCGGCAGTGGGTGATTGTACCTCTGCTCTCAAGTCCCATGCACTTTAATGTCAGTGGTGTGAGCATGCATACTCACTCTGTCTCAGCGGGTATCTCCTATCATCACCAGCAAAGAGTGACTCTCTGCCCTGCCTGTCCTCCTGCAATGTCCAAACATCGGCGTTACAGACCTGACCAGCTGTAACTGGAATGACATCAAAAAACCTACCTCCCGAAGTTTTGCCTGCAGCGCAAGGTCACAGACGGACTGACGAGACACCAGCTCCCCAATAAGATGTTCTTTTACAATACACGGTGCAAGAATTCCTGAAAACTATAAAGCACGCTATTCTTCCTTTACCTCTCGACTTCCGTAGTCAGGGCCAGTGTAAATGTTATTAGGTGCCCTAGGCAAACCTTTAGCCTTGTGCCTCCTACCCACAGGTCCTATCGGGAGGGGAGACAGTGGCTGTGGTTTGGCAGCTCTTTCCTGCTTCAGCCCGATAGGGAAGGAGTAGGATAGGACATGGCAGCAGTGGCGGACACTCTTTATTGCCTCGGCCCCATGCAGGCCCTATGGGGAGGAAAGAAGTGGGGGGTGGGGGAGGGGGCACTGGGGAGGCAGAGTGTCACCCAGCATGTGTGTCCGTGCTGCTCCATAAATATTGGCACTCTAGGGCACCGCCTGTTTCGCCCAGTGGTTAAGCTGGCCCTGCCCATAGTCAATGAGGTCGATATTCAGAGGGGTTGTTTAGGGAGATTTTGTTTTTCTCTCTTATCTTTGCTTGGTGGAACTCTCTTCTTCCATCACCGGGCTGGAGGTGTGAACGCAAGAGACTTTCATTTAGCTCCCTTCTCCCCTGAGCACTGTGTGATCTTGAATGGGTCACTTAACCCACTTCAAACTTAGGGGGGGGGTCATTTATCAAAATGCGCTAAGGCGTTTTCGCATGCATTAAGGGCTTATGGCATGCGAAAAGCCCCGTTAACGCATGCCAAAAGCCCTTAACGCATGCGATAAGCCCTTAACGCATGTGAAAATGCCTTTAACGCATGCGATAGCACCATATCGTATGGTGTGATGCAAATCCGAAAAAGAGGAGTTAGGGTCAGGAGTGGGCTGGGTTTACCAGTTTGCAAAGTCCTATCACACGGACTTAACGCCGATTTTAGCTGCACCTTTTTCAGTAGCGTTAAGCCGTGTGATAGCTTGCGTTAAGGGGCGGTAAGGTGTTAGTGCATTTTGCGATGTCTCCTGAAAGGCCTGTTTTAGTAGGTTTGAAGCTCTCAGAGCACCAGCCTAGCCATCTGGGGGGGGGGGGGGGGGGGAGAGAGAGAGAGAAGTGATACTTATCGCATTTTGATAAATCCAGGCCTTAGTTCTAAGTGGATAAAATGTTTTTCTCACGATGCCCAGCTATTTGCACTAATGATGTCTGTTTCTTGTCACTTGCCCACGACTGAAACAATGTTTAAATCTGTTACTACCTACCTATAGCGGGTAAAGATGAGGATATTTGGGGGGAGAGGGGGCTAGGGGTGTGTGTGTGTAAGGTTGATGATGTTCTTGTATGTGATTTTCACACCGGGCACTGGAGACTCCCAGGGTACCCGTTCTTGTTTTGTACTTTGCAAAAGTGTTGTATTGTTAAACTCAATAAAGATATTTAAACATAAATCGCCAGCTTTTTCACAAAACTTAACTCCACCTCCTTGAGGTATAGTGCAGCATCACAGGAAATCTGACAATTGTGTGTCTTTATATGTGCAAACAGCTATAGTGAGATCACTAATGAGCTGATCTGCATGATTTTTCAGCGCATAATTTCCATGACTTTCAATAGTGGGGGCTGATACTTACAATTCTGCATACTTTTCGTTTCATTCTTTTAAATTTGTGATAGACTTACGTCTGATGCAATACTGGGATCAGTGCATCCAAAACGCATGTCCGAACCAGCACATAGGCAATAGCGTTCATAACATGTAAATTTCGTGTAGATGAAGCTATTAGCTATTACCCCATGATGCAAAAATTGCCACATGGCCAAGGAGCCCATTGTAATGCAGCAATGTAACGCCTGCCCAGAAGCTGGTGTTGAAGCATATTGCGCTCAAGGGCTCACCCAAACAAGCAAAAAATATTGCTTTCTGTGATTCTTCCTATTAATATTGTGACAATACTAAATAGGAGGAATCACAGAAAGCAGAATCACGCCGCACTCGAGGGCTCAAAAAAAAAAATCCTGCTTTCTGTGGTTCTTCACAGGGGCAACCACAGAAAGCAGCATCCCCAAAGTCTGGCCCAATTGGAACCCCTGCAGGCAGAAAGTGAAGGATTGAATAAATTAATATTAAGGGTCGGGCACTTAATATTAATTTATTCACTCCTTCACTTACTGTCGATTGGTCCTTTTCACTGTCACATGCCAGTGAAGGACTAATCTCTTTTTTAGAAGGCTGTCCTGAAAAAGGATTGGTCCTTTCACTGACAAGTGTCAGGGAAAAGGACTAATGGGGAACAGCCCTGCCGGAGTTGGCGAGGGAGCTCTGGCCAGGCTGCTGTGGGCGCATCTCCTGGGCACCTGATTCAGGGTACTAGGGATACACAAATTACTCACTGCGCATCCTTTTTAGCGTGGCAGCTCATTTGCCTATTGCATCGAGCTCCCAGGAGAGGTGGATGTGCACGTTCAAAAGCAAGCGCTCAGTTTGGACGCACGTTTTCTATGCAATGATATTGCATTGACCTGTAATAGCGTGAACCTTCTTGGTTGTTTACTTTCACAGGACAACACCTGCTGCTTGACTGGTTACCTATTGTTCGTATATTTGCAGATCACTGCCGGGTTGTGGACAGTGCCAGGATATTCCCCCTCATGACAGTAACATTTTATGCATCGGGACTTCTTTTTACCACTCCCGTTGGGAGGAGAAACGCGGCATCTAGGTGGTTCTGCCCGGGTTCCTTGCGCTCGCGATTTAATTTTCTACTATTTTCTAAGATCAGCTGTAAAAAAAAAGTGAAAATTGATCCAAAGAATGTTTTCTTTTTCTCAATTGATTTTAAGTTAATTGACATCACTGAAATGTGGTATTTTTGAAGAAGTTTCCCCTGTGGTTGGTGGGGCTTTGGAAAAATTCTTTTGGCTGTTATTCTTATTTGTTAGCTGCTGCTGTCTTTACTGTCCATTGGTTTGCCCTATCAAAGGGCCTCAGGGCTTGGGCGGGAGGGAAGGGTGAGGGATTGTAAGAATTTATTGTGTTCTTCAGTCCCTGTGCAGCTGTGGCCCATCTGGAGAAGCGGGAGGTGGCACATTTTCGGTCCCGTGTGCCGCTCTTGGATTTGTCCCTGTCCCAGGCACAGGCTTAGTATATCTGTGAAGAAGTCCGTGTCGTCGGGTAATCGACAAGAAAAAAAAATTCACGGGGAAATCAGCTAACCAAGCCACTCTCCAGGTTGCTTTCGTGGTGGTGTCAAACAGAAAGCAAATACCTGAGATGGCATGAGGAGGTGTAATTATAATCCACTAAAAAGCACATGGTAGTAATGATGCCTGAAAAATATATAAAACTGTACGAAAATACTTTTGTTTTAGAGCCCGGCAATGTCCTCCCTCTTTGGGCTTCCAGTTTACAACTAGCAGGGAATTGCTTTTCCCTTATTTTACTTCTCCTTCTAACTCACCCAGCCCGGTCATCCCAATGACGGGCCTGGGCTGAGGGCCATGCAACAATCCTCCTTTCAGGATCCTGTAATCATGAGCCCAAAAGTGGCCACTAGGTGTCACTCACCGCTGCATGACAGAAATTCTGAACAGGGGGGGGGGGGGGGGGATTGGCCCTTTTCTTCAAAGTGTAATGAATATTTAACTAGCAATTAGCTGGAGGATGGTGCCCCCTACCGGCGTCAATTGCAACCCTGCGCTAGAGGTGCTAAGGACATACTGTCTTCTGTTAGCTGAGATGGGGAGGGTGTTTCTTAAGGTGGGAGAAGGGATGTGGAGAAGCTGCCCGCATTTGTTCTTACCTCGCCAGTGCCAGGAGGGGGTTGGCGCCTGTATTTGTTCTTAAAGCAGGCTGCTGATAGCCGGGGGGTTGAAATGCCTGTTTTTTGTTCTCTCATCAGGCTGTCAATGTTGGGATGGGGCAGGGTATGTGTGAGTGGCATCTATTGCTGGTGTTAGAAAGACAGGACTTAACCGGTTAGCACTGAAAATCTGCGCCTGCTGCCGTCCTCCGTCCCGATACCGAGAGCTGCACCCAAGAACAAATGCAGGCAGCAGGCATTAAAATTAGCCAGAGGTTGTTTGAAAATTGACCTCACTGTAAACGGACTACTTAGTTTCCTATTTGTGCAAGTCACACACGGAGGCCCAGACTATTAAACCGTCAGTCTGGAAGACCAAGCGGACCTAGTGTCCGCGAGGTCGGCGTAATGTGGGCCCAGGCCCACTCTAGGAGCAGGCCTCGGCGAGGGGCGGTGGGGGGGAATGTGGGCGCGGGAGTTAGGTGGCTAGGCTAGGGGAAACGGAGTAGGAGGGGGAGGGGTAGCGGTTGTAAGCCCGCGTGTCATTCATGGCGGCTTGGGATTGGTTGGGGGAACGGTGGAGGGCTACAGCAGCCCGTGGGGATAGGCTGGAAAAATTTCGAATTGGAGTTAGGATGGGAGGGACGACGCGGCGGGGCAGACGGGGATTCGCGCGGCGGCGAGGCAAGTTGGACGGAGAACTTGCTTCCCTCCCACCCACCCTTAGTTTTGTTTACAATGTTCGCGAGGTTTGCGGTTGCGTGCTTGTCGCAGCGGGGCGGGGGATTTGTGGCGCTTGGCCCGAGCCATAAGAGTTTAAATTTATGGGTTATGTTAAGACGGATTTCAGTGGTAAGCAAATGATGGTTGACAACTGGGGCTGTTGTCGGGGAGTGGCTCCTTGCTGGAAAGAGGCGGGGGCCGCTTGGCCAGACTCCTTGCAGGTTGGTGGCGGGGGTCCACCCAGGTTGGCTCCTTGCAGGTGGGCAGTGGGAGTCAGAACCTGGCGTGTGGGGCCAAATCATCGAGCCGAGTGGCTGGTAGAAGCTATCCTGCCGGAAGGTGGCGGATAGATTGGTGGGGATTGGAAATGGCTGAAATCTGTATTGTTTTCTGTGCTTGAGGCTCGGGCCATTTATTATTAAAGCTGCGGCCTTGTTTTACCAAACACAATGTCTTTGTAATTATTTGAATGTACAGGGTGGTTGTGAGTGAGTGAGGTCCTGGCTGCCCATATTAAGCTCCTTCTAGCATTCTTCCAGCTAAGCAGGAGCTGCTGCTCCCTGGCTGTGCAGACAGAGGGACTGAGGAGGAGGTACAGCAAGTTCCTGAGATTATTCAGTGGGCCTCAAGGTGAAATTTGGCTGCGATTTATACACCGATAGGATTGCAAAGTCACATTACTCTGGCACTGGGTAACAATAAGGTAGCAACAGATGAGCCTGCTGGACAGGCTGCTGGCTCACTCGGTAAGTGGGGCGTACTTTCATGTGGAAGGTCCCCGGATTGGGTCTTCACTTTCCCTGGGTCAGTGGGGGGAAGAGAATGCTATCAAGGCATTGTTTGCTGTCCCCTGGGTGGGGGTGGAAGTCATGGCCATTGCTTATGAGTGACAACTAGTGGCTGGATTATGGATTTATGAGTGAAGAGATCCAGAAAGAGCCCTAGTGCATGGCCCCTAACCCAGGACCGTGGCTGCTGCAAGGACTGGACTAAATGTAAATTAGGATGGGATACTAGAAAATTAAGGTTTATGGTGCCAGATCTCAACCCTGGTTCCTACTGATCTGGAAGTACAAAGGAGCAGGTGGAACCTGCCAGGTTAAAAAAAAAAAAACAAAACGTTCAGTTTATGGAAGCAATGAAATAAGTTTCAGCACCAATACACATAAATCAATAACTTTTCATAAAAAACAGTTCAGAATATTGTGTTTGGATAGAAGAGTCTAAGCATATGATTATATATGCTAATGTAGATCAATTTTTCTGTTCTTAAGAAGCAATTAAACAGTTGGACATGTGTATGCAGCCAGGCTTTGAAAATGCTCTACCCTGTTCATCATCACTGTAGCTGTTCACTGTAGGGCAAGAGCCTCCAAAGGGGTCATGGGTCAGGGCTCACCTCTGTAGCTTGTTTTTCCCCACTAGCTCCAGATATGAAAGCATTACAATCCTCCTTCTTAAAGCTTGTGAGAACTAGAGCAGCTCTGAGCATTGGGTCACTGCTTCAGTTCTTCCTCTGCCTGGTGCTCAGCTGAGCAAAGCAACAAACTAGTTCAAATCATTTTATATTGCAGTTCAACCCAACTTCATTTCCATGAGCAGAAGCTTTACAGTGGCTCAGTATATTCCACATGTCACATTTACAGCTTCTTGCATGAACTACCGTAATAATAAGACAACACTGTCAAATGACTGCTATGTTGTAAACCAAAAGTTGAACCCACAGAAGGCTGTGCACAATACATACAGGTATGAAATGACTTCAAAATGTTTAAATGACCATCATAACCACACAAAGGAACTGCATTAATGAACTCAATGACTGGGGTCTCAACCAGCGTGTAAGGTGTAATCATAGGTCATTAGTGGTAAAAGATATATCTTTCAATTTGTCTTGATACCACAAAAATGTATTTTGTTTTTAGATTTTTAGCATGCACATAAAAAATGCCTTAGTAGGAATGATAGAGTCACTTATCTGAAACAGCACTTTGGTGGTAAACAATTGAACTGATGTAAAGTGCCCATCAGGTTTCATGATGTCATCTGGAGCAGAATCCAGTTTAACTGATGTCATCTGAGGACGCCACAAAATCCGACATCGCAACATTTCGAGAGTATTACCTCTCTCTGCTTCGGAGATTATACAAGTGTCCAAGAGATATAACCATCCTTATGTACTGTCCATGAATGGACAAAAATTATTGTATAAATAAAATGAATGAAAATATTTTTCAGTATCATAATCTACATAGTTTAATAGCTTAATCAAAATAATGTGCACTACTTCATATGTGGATCTTGAAAGCAACCTATAAAATAACATGACATGACATGAGCAAAGAGAGAGCAAAATGTAACCACCAGAATTACTTACAGGATGTAGTGACATTACAGGTGGCAATAGTGATCACAAATTAGCTGGGAAAGTGCCAATATTCAGACTTATCCAGTTAAATTAACTAGATAAGTTAGATCTCCTCAATAGCAGTTAGCCAGATAAGACTTATCCGGCTAAATAACTATTTATTTGTGTTTATTCAGTGGCGCAGCTGTACAGCTGAATATTTCATTTGAGTTAAGTCTTATCCGGCTAACTCTCTTAGCTGGATTTCTTTCACTATCGAGTCCAATATGCCTAATGACACGTGGGTTCCAAGTGTCTTTTTTTTTTTTTTTTTGCAGTGTTTTCTGGTGACACCATTTATTTAGGGGAAATGTGACATTTATTTTGCAGATTTTTTAAATCAGTTTTGCCAGGCTCCAGGTCACATGAAGTGACCTGGAGCCTGGCAAAACTGATTTAAAAAATCAGTGCTAAAGGGGTGGAGGAATAGCCTAGTGGTTAGAACAGTGGGCTACAAAGTAGGTAAACGAGCGTTCAAATTCCTTTGCCACTGCTTGTGATGTTGGGCAAGTCACTTTACCCTCCCTTGCCTGCAGCAAAAGCTTAGGAGTAGATTCCCTAAGCTGCAATGTTTTACCACAGGAGGGGGTCCCACTATCACAGGGAGGGGTGGGGAGGTGCTCCCACCCCCCCCCCCAAAACATCCCAGCTCTCTGATGCATTCTGTTGTCTCATGGCCAAACGCCGTGGGCCAAAAGAACATGCCCAGTGGCCCTTTAACACTCACAGGACTGCCATTGCCTTAAAGGGCAGCTGGCTCCAAAATAAAAAACTGCAGCAAAATGGGGAGGTTGAGATGGGGGTCAGGAGCCGCCACCTCCCCCAAATAAAAAAAAAGTCAAAATGCAGTAGCGCAGCAACAGCCCCCCCAAACCCAAAGATAAAGTCCCCAATCCCAGCCCGTCCACCTCTCAAAGATGAAAAATAAAGTCATACAGTCCTGGCACCCCCTTCCCATACCCACCCCCCACCCTCCAAGTCACTAATAAGGTCCTGACAATCCCCTCCCCCAAGAGAAAAAAAATAAATGAGGGTCCAGGCCCACCACCCCGCCTGGCCTGGGTCTGATTCCGGGACTTACATGCAAGGATGCACCCCAGCCCGACCCTGGGACAGCCGTCTTAAATTTAAGGCTCGGCTGTGGGTTTGGATCCTAATTTTTTTTTTTTGCTCTTGAGGAGGTGTGGGTGTTGGGACCTTATTACTGACTTAGAGGGGTGGGGGGGGGGGGGGCCAGGACCAGGGGCTTTGTTTTTGGGGAGGGGGGCCACCGCTACACGCCTGCATTTAGACTTTTTTTTTATTTGGGGGAGTCAAGGCCACGTCATGTGGTGGCCCCGGGTTGAGACTGGGGTCAGTCCTGACCTCCATTCAACCTCCCGGTTTTGCTGAAATTTGTAATTTTTTGACCGGCACTTTGAACACGAGGCAGGAACCTCTGGATCTGTGTTAGCGTCCAGGGCCTCCTGCCTCATATTTAACACTTTTGAAATAGGTTTTGTTATTTTATCACAGCTGACCACCTTCTCAGTTGGTTGCAATAAAATATTTGCATGGTATTGTCTAAGCATTACATTCTTTGCATGCATTTACATTATTCATGCATGCAAATCAGGTCATTGTAATAGGGGAGGGAAGCTGGGTGATGATATTGCGCAATATGTGCAATATAAAGTGCAATGGAGCAGTACTGCGGCTTGATGAATCTTCCTGTCAGATTGCAAACCCTCTTGGGTCAGGAATAGACTTACAGTACCTGAATGTAATCCATTTTGAAGTGCCTAAAAGCGGAATATAAATGAAATAAATAAAGGGTCAGTTTGGCTTGCTTTTTGGGAGCTGTTGAAGCAGACGTTGAAGGGAGAGTGCACGAGGGAGGCAGACAGATACTCTTTGGGCTAGTTCTGAAAAAATCCCCCCCCCCCCGGCTGATATTTTCCTGCAGTCTGCCCCTGTCCCTCCTTAAAATTTCCTTAGAACTGGACTAGTTTTGAGCTGAGCGTCTGATCCCAGATGTAGCTGCCCATTTGTCTGATGCTTAAGTAAGTAGTCCAAGAGATAGAAGACCCCTAAAGACTGCTACAAGACTGAGAATAGTATCTTAAAAGAACTTCACCTTATTCAGTATTCCAGTGGAGGAAACAACAGAGATCCACAAGGTTCCCAAAAGTCTTTGGATAAGGATCACACCATTTAGGTGTGGGGAGAGACAGATAGGTGGTTGTTGGGTTTGCTGCTCCCCCATGTGGCAGCTAGCAATGGTAGTGTCCTCAGTGTTTTCTAGAGATCACTATTTTGCTCTGGTGGATCTTTTTTTTGCTTTCCAGGAGGCAGGTGTCCTAAGCGGTGCTCTTATTTTTCTATTGTCATAACTTTAAGCTCCATAGAGATTTTTGTTTTGGATGAGAGTTTCTTTCCACCTCCCTTTTGGACCCCATTAAGCTTATTTAATTTTTCTCTTCTATCTAATGGAAAAGGTTCTCTTTATGAAAGAGGAACCTGAGATCACCAGAATCCAAGGAGAGGATGACTTTTAGCCCTCCTGAGGAAAGAAAGAAGGAGAGAGAAGAAAGAAGGAAGAGGAGATGGACCTCATCCATGTCCCATGAATATCTACTGAAGACTGGGAGCTGAGGAGTGAAAGATAGCACCCTTAATACTACAGGAAGAGGTAGGAGATAAAAGACTAAAGTTTATAAAGTACATCTTTGATACTTCAGCTGCCATGGGAGGGAAGCACAAAAGCTTTGCCCAGAACCCTAGGGGAGGGAAGTGATCAATTACAGTGGTGAAAAAAATCCTTCTACAAAATACATCAGTTAAAAATACTAAAACCTTTGTTATATCCCTCAGACTTCCGTACTGCTCTTCAAGCATTGATCCTAACCGGAGTAGATTACTGTAATTCCCTTTACCTAGGTGTCTCTGATACTGCACTTCGTCCCCTTCAGTTAATCCAAAGTATTGCTGCTCGCCTCATTTCGAACTCAAATCGCAGAGACCATATCACCTCTATTCTTCAAACTTTGTGCTGGCTTCCGATTAAACAATATTTACAATTTAAAGTCCTCTCAACCATTCACAACTTGATCTATAACCCTTCTTCTATATGGCTCTGTTCCTCAGCTCGACAACTGCATTCGCAAGACAAATGTCTCTTAGAAGTTCCCACAATCAAAATGGCAAGACTTGATTTAACGAGAAAACGTGCTTTTTCAGTAGCAGGCCCCCTACTATGGAACTCACTTCCTGATCCCCTTCGATTACTGTCAAATATAACAGAGTTCAAAAAGGCACTAAAAACGCAATTATGTTCCTCCATTTTTAACTCAGCCTCTACAAAGCCATGACTATCTACACACAAATGCATCCTTAATATTACTTATTTTTTAATATTTTACCTTTAATTTATGTATTTAATGTTTTTATTGTGCTTAAATCTCTATTCTAATGATATTTCTAATCCTATCTTGCTTTGTGTAATCTAATTTCTCTCTAGCCCGCTTTATATTATTGTATTTTCTGCTATTTATTTGTAAACCGCTTAAGATCTTACAATTTTGTATAGGCGGTATAAAAATAATTTTAAATAAATAAATAACCAAAAGAACTAATTAAACTGGAATAACATCTGCACTTATAAAAGACTGTAAGAGATCACAAACTTACTAAAAATACCTGTATCATCTTGAAAATGAAATACATATCCGTAAAGAATTTAAATTATTATTGCATCTTATCAGTATAAGAGAAATGTTGGAAACCACCAAGCAACTCTCATGTGTCTTATTGAGTAGTGACTGCATTATTCTCTACTTACGAGATTATCAGTGCTGTGTGCAAGGGACTTAATTATGGGAAAGGTAAAGAGCAATGTGAGGGTTTTGGAAGGAAACTGCCCCCCCCCCCCCCCCAACACCTGTACTGGAAACCCTGGAACATAAATGTTATTGTATAGCTGTTGTGATTCTGCCCTCATGGGCAGCCTCTTACCTTCTCTCTGCCTGGAGGCCATAGTCCCCGGTCTTCCTTGGAGCTGGAGCCGCTCCTCAGTCTACCCTCTGCGGCTTGAGAGCTGCCGACAATGCTGGGCCTGTTACTCAGCCCTGCCCTGCTCTTCGGCGTTAGCAGCAGCATTGCCGCTGGCCATGGTCCAGCACAACTTCCTGCTTTCTGTCCTTAAGGTGTGGGCCGTGCCTCTTCACAAGATTTAAAGGGCCCACGGCCGGATGTGCACTGGCCCCACCTGTGCATATCTGTCTCAGACTGTTTCCTGTCTCAGCCCTATAAAAGGGCTTCTCCAACATTTCTACCTTGCCTTGCATTGGAGTCACTTGCTCCTGGAAGTCTCGTCTTCCAGCGCTCCGTCAGGTCTTCATTCTTCATTGGAGCTCCATGTCTCGTCTGCTTCCTGTGTTCGTGGCTTCATGTCCTGAGGTTCCAAGTCCAGGCTTCCTGATGTTCCACTTCCTGATGTTTCTGAGGTTCCGCCCTCCTTCGCTCATTTCGCTCCTAACCTTCCAGTTTCTCTGGTTCTCCAGATGACCCCCTTGCCTCGTCATTGGAGTCTCGTCTCAGCTGGATTCCCTTCCTGCGCTAGTCCCGTTCTCTGCGTGGTCCGTGACCAACCTCTCTAGGTTGTGTAGGGCGCGCTACAGGAACAGGGTGGTCCGTGACCAGCCCATTGGGTCCGCCCGTGTCGGTGGGCTGTGTAGGGCGCCCTGAGAGACAGTGCCACTGTCTGAACCTTTCCAGCAACACGTTTCGTCTAGAGTCTTCCAAGTTCCTCGTCTCATCTAGAGTCTTCCAAGCTCCTCGTCCACATCCAGAGTCTTCTCATCCATGTCTTGAGTCTTAAGAACATAAGAACATAAGAAATTGCCATGCTGGGTCAGACCAAGGGGTCCATCAAGCCCAGCATCCTGTTTCCAACAGAGGCCAAACCAGGCCACAAGAACCTGGCAATTACCCAAACACCTAGAAGATCCCATGCTACTGATGCAATTAATAGCAGTGACTATTCCCTAAGTAAACTTGATTAATAGCAGTTAATGTGTCACAAGGCTTCTGTGTCACAAGGCTTCCGTCTGCCCTCATCCTTAGTCCGGCCTGCTGCTTCTTGCCGATACCCAGCGGCAGGTCCGAAAGGGCTGGGAACGGTCGGAGGACTGTTCACTAACCAACATAATGTTATTGGTTTCCAGAAGCATGAAGGTCCAGCAGAGGGTCAGACTTTGTCTTCACTCATGCTGGGACATGCCTCGCCAACCCTCGGTGCTGTCTTGGATTTGTCTAGGGTCGTGCCAAAGTCCATGGGCACACAATCCCCTCAAGTTGGGATCGCTCTCCTAGCAGTCCCTAACATAACAAGAGCAGTGTGCATCTAAATAGAAATGTGAGACATGGCCTCTGTAACTGTTATCTGGGTTCATCCATCACAGGGGTTTCATACATGTTTCTTATAAAATCATGATTTTTGAGCATGGGGGTCAATAAGCCAATTGAAAACAAAAAATGTTTATGGCACTGTAGAATGGAGTTAGAAAAAGGGAGAAAATTTGAGCATACTTTTAGGGAGTCAATTTATGCCATTGCACACAAAAACGTTAGCAGATATGTGCATAAGTAATACCAATTTTAAAAGCAGACTTATATGCATAAATCTGCTTTGAAAATTAACCTAACAAATCTATCTGCCCAAGTTCCACCTGCTAAATCGGCCGCACATATTTTTAATGACAATTTACATATATACTTTTTAAAATCCAAAAGTATGCGCCTAAGTCCAAACCCCTCCCCAACTTCGTCCTCTGCAATGCCTCCGGGTAAACTCACAAGTGAACATGACATATGCACATAAGTTTATCCGCAGAGCAGGTGAACAGTTTTGTAAAGGGCCATCTCTGTGTGCAAAATTAATTTTAAAAGTTACCCGGTTAAAGTGAGAAGACGCATACCCTCCAACCGCACCCCTTGGTCTGGTACAGAGTCTCATTTGTAGATCTGGATCATAAAACTTTTTAAACTCCTTTTGGAGAACAGCAGAGTCCTAAAGGTGCCAGTAAATTCCTCATTTCCGAAGGAGCTGAACCTTTCCCTTCAGTCACCAGTATTCTCCTGCTTTCCTCACCAGCTTCCCCTCCTACCGCTTTAAAATCTATTTCTAAAATACCCTCAATTATGGTCCCTCCCTTCCAGACAGTCTGCTCACGCAGCCTGTGTATGTTTTCTGGCTTCTGTTGTCTTAAAGTTCTGGAGGACTGTTGTACTGGAAAAATAAAATAAAGGAACTTCAGGCAGCAGGAATCTTTTTGTAAACATAGAAAGGTGACAAAACACCAATAAAAAATAATGAGCTTGCATGCCAAGTAGTTTAGTGAAAACTCTCACTGCTATAATAAGTACCTATAATTTTCAATGTCTGTCTCACCTAACTTTTACACTTTTATTGTGTTGTAATGTCAATGACTCAACCTCAACAAACGCTGAAAGAGAGAGAGGTTAGAAACCACCAGACTTCTAAACTCAAGCAAACTCTTGTGCAGTGGTTCCCAGCCTGGTCTTAGGTGAGCCCCTAGCCAGGCTGATTTTCAGGATAGCCCAATGAATATGCATGAGAGGGATTGGTATTCACTGTCTCCATTATATGCAAATTCATTTCATGCATAATTTATTATGGAGATCCTGGAAACCAAACAAGCTAGGGGCTCTTCCAGGATCAGGTTGGGGACCACTGCTTTACGGTACAAGGACTGAAACTATTGTTACTAGATGGGGCAGAGGTGGGCATGCCACTAATTCAACAGGAGGAGGCACACTGACTTCCATTAAATTTACCATGTTCTGGATGTACTAACCACAAACAAGCCGAGCACAGCTAGCACTCTATGTCCAATCACACACCAAGAAAGAGTGCTAGATTAGGGGGTTACACAGTCCCAAGTTTCCACAAAACTTTAAATTCAGGAAGATTCTTTATTTTTCATCGGCAACTCCACTGTATAAAGCAAACTGTATTTTCAAAAAGGAGGGTCCCCCGACAAGGACCCATGTTTTGCCAGGGGCTGCATCGGGAGAGATACACAGTAAATTTTAGACAAAAGCTGTAAACAGAAAACATAAAATGGGACTATGTTAAAGATAGGCGCCAATGCCGT
This sequence comes from Rhinatrema bivittatum, assembly GCF_901001135.1. NCBI lineage: Eukaryota > Metazoa > Chordata > Amphibia > Gymnophiona > Rhinatrematidae > Rhinatrema > Rhinatrema bivittatum. The sequence goes on from NC_042623.1 coordinate 54,829,029, forward strand.
GCACCAAAGTATTAAAGACACATATTACAGTTCTTACCTGAAACAGATTTGCAGAATTTAAATGGCAGGGAGCGCATTACATGACAGTAAACGTAAACCTTTAAACATACGGAAAAGGCGCCAAAACATCCACGGCCCAATCAGCTAAGGAGATGGCCAACCAATCAGGACAGACAGGTCTTAACCAATCAGAATCAAGTGACATGAACCCATTCAATCTCCTTGTTCAGACCTCCAGGGAAAACAGTATTGAGACGGTAAATCCACCGTTGCTCACAGCGGATCAAATGGGTGTCGAAGTCACCACCCCTAGACAGGGTGGGCACTACTTCTAAAACAAAAAAAAAAAAAATCAGATAAAGTGTGAGATGACGAGATCCAATGGTCAATCAGGGGGGCCAGTGCTTGAGAGTGTTTAATGTTTGATGGATGCTCTATAATCCTAGTCCTGATCTGCCTTCTCATCTTCCCTACATATAGTTTAGAGCAAGGGCAGCGTATAACCCTGGCGAAACACGGGTCTGTGTCGGCGGACCCTCCTTTTTGAAAATACGGTTTGCTTTATACAGTGGAGTTGCCGATGAAAAATAAAGAATCTTCCTGAATTTAAAGTTTTGTGGAAACTTGGGACTGTGTAACCCCCTGGATGTACTAACACCATCTCCCCTTCTTGAGAACTCCATTAGCAGATGCTAATGGAGTTCTCAAGTTGAGGGGAGACAGGGAGTTGAGGGAGAGACAGGGAGTTGAGGGAGAGACAGGGAGTTGAGGGAGAGAAGCTTCTCTCCCTCTCTGCTTCTCTCCCTCAACCCCCTGTCTCTGATGTTACCCACCAGAGAAGTGCATATGCTTTGTTTTATTACTTTACATGCACACATTTTGTATGCATGTAAAATCATATTTAAGTGCATAAGCCTGATTGTATGGATGTTTGCAAACACATACACATGTAACAAGAAAATGAAACAAAACAAAATGTAAAAACACAACAGCCCCACTCAAGAAAAACAAAACAAATACCAGTGTTCCCACGAATACCTCTATTACCCACATTCCCAGGGCCATTTAATAATAAAGGTGCTTCAGGGGCTGTGGATACCTGAATTATTTCATACCGCTTACAAATGTCTCAAGTTCTTGTATGAAGGGGTTAAAAATAACAGCTTTTACTATGAAACCAGCAGATCATCCTCTGCATTCAAAAAAGGTTCTATTTAGGTGGCGCTGATGTTGGAACACCAATCAGGAGTCCATTGTTGACTATAAAATAATCTGAAATTTAAAATCAATAAATTCTGAGTTTTTTTTAGTGTTTCCCCTGAGATCCGCAATTGATGCAAATTTCATGAGTCTCGGCGTGGGATGGGGGGAATCGGGAGAGTTCCCAGGTATGACTATAGCGGTAAGTAACTGAAACTTCTCATTATTATTGCCTTGTTAATTTTACTACCCTTTCTAATCTCTGGTTAACTCCAGGCCACCAGGGGAGTCTGCTTCCTTATCCTGGACAGGCGGACGGAAGCGTTCTCCCTTCCACCACCGCTATACTTTCTCTTTTCATTCATGGAATAGGGTTCATCGTTTTCAGCTGCTCCTAGCAGGTGGCGCTATAACCTGGGCTCTTGACTTCCCTTGGTGCTGAAAGGACATCCCCGAGCTGCGTGGCAAAAAAAAACTCATCCCCTAAAACTGAGCTCAGCCCTTGCTCACAACCCGACGCTAACAGACCAACTTCCCGCGGTGATCTCTAGGTCTGTAGAGTACACTTCCGCCCTCTGTTTCCCACAACCAAAATGGCCACCTATTGACTTCCTCAGTTCACTTGCCCAAAATGGGTGCGAATTTCCGCTGAAACTATCAACCAATCAGAGTCCGCGGTTGCCAAGTAGGCGCTAGGACTACAAGTTCCGTCCTGCTCGTGCGCCTGCGCAGCTGCTGGAGTCCTTGGAGGTTGAGCCTGGGTCTGTCTAGGGAGGAGGTGAAGGTTTCGTCGGCGGACGAGAAAATGCAGAGCTGGAGTCGGGTGTGTTGCGTCTTGAGCAAGGTGAGACCTGGGTGGAGTCGGTCCTGCCTTGCCGGAGCTGAGAGAGCGAGACCCGGTCTGGGTCGAGCAGTCTTTCCCCACAGTATCCTGGGGACTTGGAGGCCCTATATCGTTTGCAAAGCGCCTGCGCTGGTTTTTTATGGTCTCAGTGACAGGGTATTTTTTTAAGGTCTAATGCAGGCATAGATCTGTTTATCTTAGCCATTTTTTTTTCAAGAAATGTGACCCTTTTGTGTTGATTTGTTGCCCATTATGCCGTTTTGTTCTTCATTTGGAACGACGGTATATTAAATAAATAATTATATGTCATGCGGGTAACTGGTTGGCCTCAGGCATTTAGGGGAGGTTTTGCCCCTTGGCATCATGGAACTGTAATCCTGCTTTTCTCATAAATATGGGACCTCGCAGTTCATACATGCCATGAGGCCCAACCAGGACTGATTTAGCTTTCTCTCTCCCTGCTGATCTGGAGTTATCTTGTACATCTGCAGGTTAGCCACAGGATCTTGGGGTGCCATATTCCAAAATGTGGATTCCACGGTGTCTGTGTTTTTACAGGCACTGGGTGAAACTCTGAGATATGACACTGGAAATCTGACTTCTTGCCTGGTATTTGGTTACTAGAGATCATCATTCTGGTGCCTGAAACAGGAGTCTGTAGGCCTGCAGTTATTCTGAAATCCAGAATTGCTCATTAAAGGGTATAGTAGTACTAGCTCTCAACCCTGTATAGTATTAAGTCAGCTGCATGTAGGATGCATTCTGTTTTACACATGATCCTGCATATGGTCACATTAGAAAGTATTTTTTATTCACAATTAAGAATGCAGCTTTCCCTGCTCTCATCCCCCCACTTACCTGCATAGATAATTTTTTTTTCACTCTTTAAATGGATATTGCCTGTGCAATCTCTCAGGGACAGTCTACTGCTGCTTTTAGTCATAGAGCCACATAAGTGTTTTGTGTTTCTATAAAAGAGAGAATTCTAAACTTTGCAGACCATATAACTTTCTCCTTTGAATGCTCTGTCTGAAAAACTTTGAAAGTAAGTGTGACCCATGTAGTCTCCAAAACTCATAACATTATCTGTGGATAATTCTTTTCTTGCAGTAAAAGATATTGCAACCTACAAAGATTCCAGGGCTCTCCAGGATTAGTACAAATAGTAGAACTCTATGTATTCCTGAGAGCTGAAAAACCTTCAAAGAGTTGCTGTGAGGTTGTGTGGATAGAGTCAGGGCAGTGTCTCCCTTTTTTGGGTGGTGGAGACTGGGAGTTCAGATTTATGGCAGGCAGAATAGGTCAGCATTCCTCCCCTTAAAATCTAGCTTATATGGCCTGTTTGACTATGTATTTTTTCCCCGTTCGTTGCTGGAGGAAGAGGGGAGGGGAGAGGAATCTTAGTAAATCAGGCCCTTATTGATGTTTATAAAGGAGAGCTGTGTGTTAGGTAAAACAATTTTCTCGAAGGAGGTAGAATAACAGTACATAGTAGGAGGATGTAAGCTAAAAAGGCTGACATTTCTCTGCAGCTGTCACCTGGCAAGAAACATCTGGAGTCTGAATTCCATATAATAATGTGACTCTTCTTAACACTACCCTTTTTAGTAACCAGATTCCTTTTCCCAGCCTTCTCTTCCCTTAACACCTGTCCTCACCCTTTTTATCTGCAGAGCTTATCCTCTCCATCTTTATTTGCTTCGCACCTTTTTATGTGGGGCCTTCCCTGTCATCAGTTTTCCAGGTTCTAATTTTTATTCCTTCCCCTGGCACTTCAAGTTGGCTAGCCCCTCTTCTTTTCTGATGTCATTGAACCTAACAAGTTGTTGAAGAGATCTCCTCATCCTCTGGATTCTTTTGGAAACCCATGTCTTGCTTGCTGACCTCAATTTATTTGTTTTAAATCATATTATGAGACACTTCAGGAATTATCAAAGTAATCCAGACCAGCTTTCTTTATAGGAAAAGCAGAATTTATGATCCTTGAATGCTTTGATTTTAAATAATTGCTTTCCTGACTTTTTTCTGCCCACCCTTTTAAGAGAAGCCATTTCAGCCGTATCCTACATGGACTGCAGGGGCTCTCTGCTGTGTCACTGAGGTCATACGCCAACCAAACATGTAAGTAGCATTTGCTGTGGGCTTTGGCTAGCCCAGCAGAATCATTACAGCATTACAGAATCTTTTTGCCTTTAGGTTAGTTTAAATCTACCTCAGATCAATAGGGACTTGAAAAGGTGGCCTTTGTGCAGGGCTGGGAAAATTCCGGGAGCCTGGGTTCTTAAAATTCAGAAATGGAAAAAAAATTAAAAGAAGCCCCCCCCCCCCCCAAAAAAAAATAGAATGCATAATTTACAAAAAATGGCAAAGCAAAATAGCAACAATAAAAAGAGGAAAAAAGTAAGGAAAATTTCCCTGGATTTTAAAATTTTGGACTGGCGCCTAAGTTTTTTTTTTTCTACATGTGTTTCCATCCCTGCCTATGTGAAATGAATTGGTGGTTTCGGTCCAGCTTCAGGGGCCATAGGAACATTCACACTGTGGCCCCTTTCAGATTCCTACAAATTTGTGAATTCTGCAACCTTATCACTGACTTGTGCCAAGGACATGAGGAGAGTGTACTGTTATTATTATGTTGCAGACCATCCCATTGGCTGCCATGTGATATTGCTGCCTTTTGTTACCATCACAGTTGTACATCTACTTGTAATAGAGAAGGGCAGAGTTTTGGTTTCCAAAGATTGTGCATTGAAGAGACATGGCCTGATGTGAGGTTTTATTTTATTTTTTATTTTTATTTTGGAAATCACCAGTTTTGGTTTACAGTCTGAGAACAGTTAGGTCAGGGATCTAATGTTTATTTATTTATTTTTTTTCCTGTCCGTTTTTGGGGATCTAATGGAATGGACAGACATCATCACATGGAGAGGCCAGGACAGGATTTTCCAAAGAGGCTGGCTGTAGGGACTGCAGCATTACTTAGTGGACTCAGGAGGCAAGTTGAAGCCCTTTTTACTGACCAGGTTTCTTTTTGCCTTGTGTATGGAAAGCTCCAGGGAGACAGCTTGCAGGCAAGGGTGAGAGAGGGCAAGCCATCTGCTGCCATGGGTGGGCTATACTCTTAGGTAGAAAGAATCTAGAAGAAAAGTTCTTGGGCTGAATCTGTATGTGAGCAAAGCCGGTCTGGTAATGTGTGCTTTTCTGTGGAAGGTTGAATTATTTGAATATATATAGGCTGAGGACTGGCTGGAGTCTGGTGGCTGCTCTGCAGTGCATTAGGGGAGAGGCTAATTCCATCTCTGTGTGTAAGCAAATGGACTCCCTCATACAATAAAGCTTCTTTTTTTAATGTGCATTGATTCCTGCCTAGCTGTCAGGCTAACCTGCCACCCATGGTAGCCACCGCTCTGTTGTCTCCCACCCTGATTGGGAGATGCCTCTCTGAAGCTGTCTCCTACCCAAGCTGCTCATTAAATCCTGCCTTGGTGACATCGTCTGGTCTCCTCATTCCTCCCACAATTAATGCTGCAGTTACTGCAGCCCCCCAACTGCTTTTTTTCTGCAACCAGCCTCTTTGGAACAAGCAAAGGCAGGATTTTAATCCTTTTCTGTCAGTTTCAGCATTATTACAGTCAAATCAGAATCCAAAACATATCCAGATTGGACTTTGTCTTTGTGTGATCCAGAAGTTTACCCTTTTAAAAACAGCAGTGACAACATTGCTTTGCTGTGCTCATTTCTTCTGTCTTGTGTCCTGCAGCAGGGCTTAAACAGCAGAATCTTTCCCAGCACTGGCGCTAAACGACATTGTAGCTGTGAATTGTCATGTCAGTATAAGTGCAAGGGCTGTAATATGTTTAAGGCAGTGCAAAGTGTAACTGGGCAATATGAGTTGCATTTGACTGCTCTTCTTCTTTTTTTTTAAGTGGATGCTGATGTCACGGTCATTGGGTCTGGCCCCGGAGGGTATGTTGCTGCAATTAAGGCAGCACAGCTTGGCTTCCAGGTAAGAGGGCCTAATGTAGAGGGTGCTTGCTGTGTGTTATGTTTGCCCCAGGTATGCACAGTCTCACAGTGATCAGTATTGGTTTGGTGAGCGCACATCTCTCACTGGAGTCTGGTGGGATATTGTCACTGTCTCGAAGGCCTACCAGAACGTCCTCCCTGCTGACCAATTTGTGTGAAAGTGGATGCAGGAGAAATCTGCTTTTGTGTAAAGCTTGGAAGGAAATTCACCAAAGTATTGTTGAAATGTATCCTTTTGGGTATATAGCACTATTTTATAGCACTGTAGAAGCAAAAGCAGCTTTGGTAACTTTCTTTACCAATTAATTATGGAGCTGCTTCCATGCACTGTAAGCCCCAGTGCAGACCTTAGGCACAGCTCCTGAGTTTCAGTCACAAAGTAAAAGAACATGTTTACACATTCGGGCAGAGATGCTTGCTGAGGAAGGGATGGCAGTATTCCTGAAAGCCTGCATCATTTGAACCTTTGTTAGCCCAATAAAAGGTTTTCTTTTTATGAATTATACATTTCTCAGACTAATATTTTACTTTTTCTCCTTGTTTTAAGCGGTTAATTTTCCTGCTGTGTGTATAGCATTGTATGCACCCAGGGCAGAGTTCCGGCAGAGCCAAACTTGGCATTGGAAACCAATGCTGAAGAGCTGTTTAAGCTCTTCCTTCTCCCTCCATGTCCCAGCTTAGAGGTGGCTTAATTGTGCCGTGAGAGTTCTCCCAGCTGCCAGCCTTAAAACCTGGATTTCTGTTTGTGTTCTGGTTTCTTGTCAGCGCTTTGTTCTGTTTGATTTTTGGTCTTTTTGATGTGCAGACGGTGTGTGTGGAGAAGAATGAAACGCTGGGTGGAACCTGCTTGAACGTTGGCTGTATTCCTTCCAAGGTAAGTCTCTGAGAACCTGCAAGGCCCATTGGGTTTCTCTCTCTCTCTCTGTGGATCTGGCAGAAATGGCTTCCACGTGAGAATGGTGAATACAGTGGACCATGGTCCTTCAAGGACAGCTCAACTGCATAGAAACTGAGGAGAAATGAGGCAGTAAAAGCCTTTGGGTCATGGACCGTATACTTGTGGATGTAGAAGGCACATGTGCAAAGGAGGGAACACCTTTATAATCCAATGAAAGTGGAATCGAGGCTGTGATTATTATAAACTGTCAGATGATCATTTTTGTAGAGGAAACACTTTTGGTCTGCAGTTCAGTGTTTTCTTTAATCTGTTTCTCGTCTCGCTGGGAAGCAAGAGTAGGCTTGTTAAGCCCATGTTCCCTTGTGGTGGGACTGGTAATCCTTAGTATTAGGTGCCTTTGGTGTTTTTACAGTGGTTCACAGCTGCTGCTGAAGGGGAGAGCCAGTAGTCCTGGAAAATCTCACACTTACAATTTCTTGCAGTTGAGTAGCTGCCGTCCAATGCTTTAAACTCCCTAGAGCAAGATTTTTGTGCTTAATTATGGTCCAGTCCTCATGTGGAAACTGAACTGAGAGAAACTTTAGTTCCCTGTACGTACCCGGATCAGCCCAGACTGCTGGGGTTATGCCTCCCTTCCAGCAGTGGAGAAAGAGAAAAACTTGAAGGACATCCCCTGTAAGTACAGTGCACCACCTGCAGCCCCCTTCAGTATTTCTCTGACTCCAGCAGATGAAGGTGGCAGAACCTGCGGTCTTGGTAGCTTGATTCTTTAAAAAATAAAGAAAAGAAAAAACAGGCCTCCTGAGGGGACAGTGAATTTTCCCCTTCCCTCCTCAGAGGTAGGCTTGCCAGGGGCTCCTCTCAGCTTCCCGCATTCCTGGAGCAGCTCAGCAGTGAGTGATCGGGGGGGATTTTTTTAAATCCGCAAATCGACACGTGCCGGCCTCACCAGAGCACAACTTGCGTCTGGGCCGGTCCCGGTCCCTCCCCCCCCCCCCCCCCCCCCCGGCACAGAGACAACCACGAGTTGTGCGCTGGCACCGATTTGCCAACTTAAAAACAAAACAAAAAAACCCCAGCGCCGCTTTTGTTTTGGGCTCCGGTCGTCATTTTTGAGGCTTACCCTCCTCTAGACCATGGCGATGCCGCGCGCCTCGGCATGCTGTGCCTGCAGGGAGCAGGCGACGCGGCTCTCTCGCAAGAATCTCCGCTCCCAGTGTTCCTCCGGGGGCGAGGGCCCGGTGGCGGCAGCGGCTGGCGGGAGGGGCAAGCAGACAGCTCAGTCCCGTGGTGTGGGCAACCCAACACTGCCTCGTGGCGCTAGGCCTCCTCCACTCCCGCGGAACGCGAGAACAGCGGCCATTTTAGGGGCTGTGGATGCTGATGCAGATTGCATCTCCCCGCGACTTCTTTCCCTCCTCCCCTGCTCCTTTGGGACACCCTCCCCCCCCCCCCCCCCCCCCCCCCCCCGTGGGAGAATTTAAAGGGCCAGCCACTCTTTGCAATGGACTTTGTTTTATTGATTCATAAGGCATACTTAGCTAGCCTTATGCCCATGGGGGATCCGGAGCCTGCTCCAGGTCGACCTGTGGCTGGGCTCCCCCCCTCTCGTGAAGGTTCCTAGGCCGGATCCTCCTGAGGTCTTCCGGATTAGGGCAGACCGCGGAGGGTCCGGTCCCGAAGACCAGGGAAATACCGCTTCAGGCGGATGCGGATGAAGATTCCGAGCGTGTGGTGCCAGTGGAGGGGGATGATCCTCAGGGCCTTCGGCTCTTTCATAGGGAGGAATTGGAGCCGATGATCCCACCTGTCTTCACGGAGCTGGGCATACCGGCTGGACAGGCAGCTCAGGATCAGGACACGGTGGATTCAGTACTGTCTGGTCTTCGCCCCAACTTTTCCGTTTCATCCCATGTTGCTTCAGCTGATGTTTCAGGAGTGGGATACTCCGGAAGCTAGCCTTCGGGTAGGCCGAGCTATGGACAAATTGTACCTGCTGCTGGACGACTCTCTGGATCTTCTTAAGGTTCCTAAGGGTGATGCGGCCATGTCCAGTCACGAAGCGTATGACTATTCCGGTTGTTGGGGCGGCACCCTCAAGGACCCCCAGGATCGTAAGCTTGAAGTTCTCCTCAAACGCATTTTCGAGGTGTCTGCTCTTGGGGTTAGGGCAGCTGTTTGCAGTAGTTTGATGCAGCATGCGAGTCTCCAGTGGGTACAACAGCTCCTGAGTGCCAGGAATCTTTCCCCGGAAGAAGCAGGGTAGGCTGATCATTTGGAAGCTGCGGTGGCGTATGGGGCCGATGCTTTGTACGATCTCCTCCATACATCTTCGCGTACTATGGCTTCGGTGGTGTCGGCTCGCAGGCTTTTGTGGCTCCGTAATTGGTCGGCTGATGTTTCCTCCAATTGCAGCTGGGAGCTTTTCCTTTTAGGGGGAAATTCCTTTTTGGAGATGATTTGGAACAGCTCATTAAGTCCTTGGGGGAGAATAAGATGTACAAGCTCCCGGAAGATAGGCCGAAAGCCTCTAGGGGTTTTGGTCCTTCCCGTTCTCATTTTAGAGGTCAGCGCCGTTGTCGCCAGTCTAAACTGGCTCTTTTTGGACAAAGGCAGACGGCCGGCAGGTCTCAGTCTTGGTCTCATTCCTTTCACGGCCGTAGGCCTGCCCAAGACGGCGGCATACATCAACCGGCAAGGAGGAAGAAAGCCGTCCCGTGGCGGCGGAGGTGGATGAGCTCATGGCCTGGGTGGAGAGAAATCTGCTCAGGGTAACAGCTTCTCACATTGTCCGGGTAGACAACATTCAGGCAGATTTTCTGAGCCGTCAGAGACTGGATCCCGGAGAGTGGGAGCTGTCAGAGTTGTTGACTCATTGGTGGGGGATTCCCCGTTTGGATTTAATGGCGACTCGGGGGAATGCCAACACGTTGTGCTTCTTCAGTCGCAGAAGAGAGCGGAAGGAGTGGATGCCCTTGTCCTTCCGTGGCCCCACGACATTCTGCTCTATGCCTTCCCTTGGCCCCTGGTAGGCAAGGTCTTAAGAATAGAGGCCCATCCTGGTGGCTCCGGAATGGCCACGGAGGTCGTGGTTCGCGGATCTCATCAACCTTGCAGTGGGTGGCCCGCTCCGCATGGGTCATCTTCCAGTATTTTTCGACCAGATGGATCACTTTTGTCTAGCGGCTTGGCTTATGAGAGGTGACAGTTGAGAAAGAAGGGTTATCTGGATACGGTGATTTTCACTCTTTTTTGCGGGCTTGCAAAACTTCAACCTCTTACGTATGTCCGAGTCTGGAAAGTTTTTGACTCCTGGTGTAGTAGATCGAAAGTTGCCCCTAGGCACGTCTTGATAGTCCACATCCTAGTCTTCTTACAAGAGGGTTTGGCAAAGGGGTTAGCTTTCAGTTCTCTGCAGGTTCAAGTGGCAGCTTTAGTCTGTTTACGAGGGAAGGTGGAAGGAGTGTCCATAGCGGCTCATCCTGATGTGGTTCATTTTCTTAGAGGTGCTAAGCATTTGATTCTGCCCCTCCGGCTGTTTGTCCTTCTTGGAGTTTGAATTTGGTCCTTCGAACATTGTGTGAACCTCCTTTTGAACAGCTTAGGTGCGTTACTTTAAAGATCTTACGCCGAAAATGGTGTTTGGTGGCTATCTGCTTGGCTCGGAGAGTTTCTGAGATTCAGGCTCTATCTTGTCGCAAACCTTTTCTTAGGTTTTCATATTCCGGCGTTTCTTTGTGAACAATGCCATCTTTTCTTCCTAAGGTGGTATCGGCTTTTCATGTGAACCAGTCAGTGGAGTCGCCTGCGTTTTACGATTTGGATCAAGATTCTCCGCATGCACGTGAATTGAAGAAGTTGGATGTCAGGCGGGTTCTTCTGCGTTACTTGGAGGTCACTAATGAATTTCGTCTGTCGGATCATCTTTTTGTCTTGTGGAGCAGTCCTAAGAAAGGGCATAAGGCTTCCAAGACCACCATTCCTCGGTGGTTGAAGGAAGCTATTGCTTCGGCATACATATGTCACGGGTGAGTAGTTCCAGACGGTCTTAAGGCTCATTCGCTTCGGTCTCAGGCTGAGTCCTGGGCAGAAAGTCAGTTGGTTCCCCCCAGGAGATCTGTAGGGCAGCGACTTGGAAATCTTTGCTTACTTTTGCTCGGCATTACCGCTTGGATGTTAGGGCTCTTGACTCAAAGAGTTTCGGAAGCGGTGTGCTTCGAGCGGTGCTTTCTATGTCCCACCCCATGTAAGGCAGCTTGGGTACATCCCAGCAGTCTGGGCTGATCCGGGTACGTACAGGGAAAGGAAAATTGGTTCTTACCTGCTAATTTTCGTTTCTGTAGTACCATGGATCAGCCCAGACACCCGCCCAGGTTACACATTCTGAAATTTTTTGGATCTGCTTGAAACTTTTAATTTACTGTCACACTATAGGGCAGGATGAAGATTTCACAAGTGCTCTTATTTTGTACATAGTTGATTCTCATAGATTAGGTTTATCCATTTAAATTTGGACTCCTGTTACCAGTTTGAATTCCTTGTCTGCTTTGATACTGTTTATGCTGAAGGGGGCTGCAGGTGGTGCACCATACTTTTGGTGGTACCCTTCAAGTTTTTCTCTGTCTCCGTCTGATGGAAGGGAGGCATAACCCAGCAGTCTGGGCTGATCCGTGGTACTACAGGAATGAAAATTAGCAGGTAAGAACCAATTTTCCTTTTACATCCTGGATAGAAATGTTGTGGGGTTTTTTTTTTTTTTTTTTACTTTTTTGATGATTAATGGCACAGCAGGACAAATGGCTGCATAGTTGCATACATTATAACAAGGAATAGGGGTTTTTTTTTGTGTGTCTGTATCTAGATTGCTCATTCTGTGGGATAATGAAGCCACAGTAGTATGGAGATCTTTAATTTGCACAGTGTAGGCAGGAGCTTGACTTAACATATCTTTTGAAAGATGGCATCCTAACGTCATGATGAGGTATAGACTTGGTACTGGTTCTGAGGAAAGAGCAGTATCTCCACCCTTGTCTCTCCAGCGGTTGGTCAGGCTGATCACTGCTTAATCTTCGAACTCTCACAGAGTGGGAACCCAAGATTGGCTATAGGTGGGTAACCTGCATGGAGCGGACATGATTACAACAGCAGCGTTATGATCCTGGGGCAGCCATGGTTGTGACCCTAACATTAATAAGCAAGGAGTGGCCTAATGTTTTGAAAGACAGCACACTAGGTTTAATGGCTATTTGGTTTATTACAAAACTTTAAGATATGGAGGGACCCTCATGCTTGGGTATTGTAGGATATTTGTAGGAACCAAAAGGAAAATGAGAGAGGTCCATATTCTAATGGACTTTAGACATGCTTAGGTCAGTGGTAGGAACAGGGTTGAGTGGTTTAGCAGAAGACATGGAAGACTGTTTGATGCTGGTGTTGGTTTATGTAGGGGAGTTTATATGCTCATCTACTGACTGGGAGAGAAACAGATGAAGATAACTGGGCAGGCTGAATTGGCCAGTTGATCTTTATCTGTCTTCATTTACTGTGTAACTTAGTGTGTATATTTTCTTTATCTGGATTTAGCTCATGCCTCATTAGTAGTTCAGGGTGAGATAGATGCAGGTACCATAGATATATCCTGCCCCAGAATGCTTACGATCTAAGTTTTTACCTGTTACTGTATAAAGACTATCTCAGTAATTTCTATTTTACCATTGACCACACGCTTCCTGTGCAAAGAAATATCTAAAGCAATGCCATTGATTTCTAGGCCTTGCTGAACAACTCTCATCTTTACCATTTGGCTCATGGGAAGGATTTTGCCAGCAGAGGAATTGAAGGTAAGATCACAGTCCACAGCAGCAGGTTCCAGAAAATGGAAATGTTTTGCATGCCTGTGCTTGCAAAACATTTCATTTGGCTTGAGAGGTTTGCAGGGAAGGCAGTCATGCTGACCAGACTGTTTCTTTTCTGGTGGGAGCTAGAGGTCCAGAAGAACAACTCTCCAACACTTGGTTTTAACTTTGCAAGGCAGTTGGGGGAAGGGGGACTGCTGTGTTAGTGGTATGGGGAATGAGGCAGCAAGGAGAGATCCTGTGAACTGAATTAAGCTGACAGGAACAGATTTGACTTAAGGTTTATTGTCATTTGTATACCGTTGTCTCAGCATAGCCTTCACAATGGTTAACATTACACTAAATATACAATAAGAGAAATTACAATCAATTATAAGAATAAAACAGGTAAAAATTAAGATTACAAAAAAGGTATTGATTATTAAAAAAGAAGCATATGAAACCATAAATATTAAACCAATAAAATACTAAAAGCATAAAAATATATACTTCCAGGATTATTTAAAGGTTAAAAATAGTCACCTGTGAATGTACACTTAAATACAAGTCTGTTTCTCATCTTCGTTATAGGCCGCATTGAACAACCATGTTTTGAGTTCTGCTTTAAATTTATTTTTCTCCTGCTGTATCCTTAGTTGAACTGGTAGTGTATTCATTCCCCACGCCTTAGTGCTGATGTGGGCTTGGGGGTTGGCCAGATTTTCTACCTAACTGGATGTCCATGGGCATGGAAACGTGAAGGGAACCGATGTACAGGGAGAAAGGCAATAGTAAAATAAATTCCATTCTCCCAGGCCATCGATACTTGCAGGACTAAAGGCACATATTTTTCTTTTCTTTAGTCACAGGACTTCGCTTGAATCTGGAGAAGATGATGGAGCAGAAGAGCGGCGCAGTGAAGTCCTTAACGAGTGGCATTGCCCATTTATTTAAGCAGAACAAGGTAAATGGTGGTGTTCAATTCCTTGTGCTTTGTGAGGCAGAAAATAAGGGGGTAAGTGCTGCCAATGACCCCACAATTTTTGCAGTCGCTCGTGTCATGTCTAAGGGATTTTGTAATGGGGAGATCATGTTTTTGACTGCACAGGTTAGAGGTGATTATTCTTGGTCATTATTCTATCAAAGCCGATTTTGGCTGATTAGATCGCAACCAGTGATTATTAATAATAATAAATTGCCATGCTGGGTCAGACCACGGGTCCATCAAGCCCAGCATCCTGTTCCAACAGAGGCCAAACTAGGCCACAAGAACCTGGCAATTACCCAAAAACTAAGCAGATCCCATCTACTGATGCCAGTAAATCAGAGGCCATTCCCTAAGTTAACTTGATTAATAGCAGGGAATGGACTTCTCCTCCATGAACTTATCCAAACCTTTTTTTAAACCCAGCTACACTAACTGCACTAACCACATCCTCTGGCAACAAATTCTAGAGTTTAATCGTGCGTTGAGTGAAAAAGAACTTTCTCTGGTTAGTTTTAAATGTGCTACTTGCTAACTTTACAGAAATTAATTCATCGTGGACACCAGGTCCCGAGATGATTGGTTTTGCATGAGTGCAATACAGCAGGGAAGAAAGGTTTATAAAATACACAGGTTCCTGAGAAATGGTAATGTCTACATTGGGTGGGCGTACCTGAGAATGAATGTGGCATGGAACGGAACAGGAATGATGGAACGTGAGACGAGTGATTTGTTTAATATTACTTACATTTTGTTGTGCAAAAGAAAACATCTCAGCATTAATGTACTTGGGGCTCTGAGAACTAAGTAGGTGTTTCTGAACGATGAGGGAGGAGGGAGTCATCTGCTGGGTAGAGCTTTGGATTGGGATCCAGGGCTTGAATTCAAGGCGCCTCTGTGCCTGGGGACCCAGCTGAACAAGGCATTCACCTTACTTTACGCCTTCTGCTCAGTCAGTCAGATTAGTTTGTTTTTGAGGACTAGCAGGTGAGGGGAGTACACGGCAGTAGTTCTCTTGTCTCGAGCATGCCTGAGGGCCCAGCATTCTCTTTACCAGAGGTAGCTCTGGCAGTCCCTGTTATGATAAAGAGAACGATGGAGCTTGCCAGGTACAGCAAACAATGGAGAAGAAGGTGGTGCGGTGCTGAAACAATATACTCGCAAAAGAATCTATGTACTTTGCTCCATGTTGCAGTGCATTCCTCCTTATTTCACGCTTTCCTTCCTGTGGTTTAGATAGCAGTGATTCCCAGTCCTGTCTTGGAAGCACACCTAACCGGACTGGTTTTTGGGATATTGGTAATGAATGTGCCTATGAGAGATTTGCTTGTGCTGGGTCCCCCATATATGCAAAGCTGTCTCGTATGCAATCATTGTGGCTGTCCTGAAATCCAGACTGACTAGGTGAACCTCCAGGACTAGGACAGTGCAGACTGGGTATGCACTGAATCACAGCATTTATTATTTCCCCGTACGTACCTGGAGCAGTCCAGACTCCTGGGTTTGGCCCCCCCCTCTAGCAAATGGAGACAGAGCAGTTACCATAACAACGCTCCGCCTATAAATAGAATGGTGCCTCCTACAGTCTGGCAGTATTCCTTTGTCTCCAGCAGATGGTGGGGGTACCAAACCTACAGTCTGGGCTGTGTGGTAGTTTGTTTTGGGAGTTAGTCAAGTTAGGTATTTTTTTGGTTCCTTTTCTTATTTCTTAGTCAATTTGGCTAAAAAAAACAAAACAAAAAAACCCAAAACCTTAGTCGTAGCAGTGTTGTCTTCAGCCTCCCAGGGGGTTGTGAGGTCCTGAGAGGGCCATCCCCCACTGGTCGTGAGGCAGCTGCATAAGAGGGTCGAGGACTCTAATTTCTTTCTTGGGCAGCTTTGGGTGCGACACCGGGGAGCCCGGTTCACTCCACCCAACAGGAATCAGCACCTTGGACCACTGCTGGGCAAGTTTCTTAAACAAAAAAAAAAAGTTTCTTTTCATTCGGCCAGCAGTATCGCTGCGGCTCTCTCCTTCCTCCTTGTCTTGGCGCGTTTTAGGAGCGGGGGTGAGTTATTTTTGAAATTTTTTCTTGTCGGTGTAAAATTCTGTTTTCTCTCGATGCCGTTATTGCCCGCACGCGCCTTTCCCGGGAGGGCCTTTGTTCCGCATGTTTGCCGGGAAGGGGTCCTCCGGGGCGTTAATGCTGTCAAAATAGTGAAAATAAAATCTACCCGAGTGCTCAGATACTGCAGGTCAAGCTCCTGCTGACCCTTCCCGCTCAGCGCAGGAACGGAAAACATTTTGTAGTCTTTCAGAGCTGCCGCTTGTGCTGCGATGGGGGAGGGGTTTTTACCGCCTCTTTCTCCTCAGCAGAGGTTCCCAGGTGAAAGGGACCTTTTTGCATCGTGATTTGCCAGCAATGGAGGATTTCCTCTTTCTCGTCGGACTTTGTTTTACTGCTCCATAAAGCTTATAAAGCAAAAAAATCATGGAAGCAGCAGTCTGGCTTAAAATCCAGGTCTCTGGGGTCCAAGCCTATTTCCAGGAAATGCTCTAGGTCTCAGGAGGCTGCTGACCCATCAAGACCTAAGCGTTCTCTCTGAACAGGGGTCCCTCAGACTGACTCGGATACCTCTGATCGAGATACTGACCCTGGGGACCCAGACCCTCAGTCCAACCCCCGCAGGGGGTGGATGCTGATGCTGATGTGCATCCGCAGGGTTCAGCAAGGGGTTCACATGTGATGAAAGGGGACGATCCTAAGGTGGTCAGTCTCTTTAGAAGAGAGGAGCTGGGTCCTCTTATCCCTTCTATTTTGGCTGAGCTGGGCATTGAGGGGCCACCTGAGGAATCCAAACTGGGAGCGATGGATCCGGTTTTGCTGGGTCTGAGAGGCCATGCTACTTTCTTCCCTTTTCATTTTTCGGCTACGGTCTTACTCTTCCAGGAGTGGGATACCATGGATCTTGGTTTGAAGGATTAGCTATATCCTCTGCCGGAGCTGCTATGAGTGCCCAGGGTGGATGCGGCAGTGTCTGCGGTTACCAAGAAGACCATGATCCCGGTCACAGGGGCTACAGCACTCAAGGACCTGCAAGTCAGGAAGTTGGAGGTGCAGCTTAAAAAGATTTTTGAGGTGTCGGCACTGGGAGTGCAGGCGGCCATGTGCAGCAATTTTGCCTTGCGAGCGGGTCTGCGCTGGGTTCAACAGTTACAGGCTAACGCGGGTTTCTCCGATGAGGAGGCCGCCCAAACAGGACGGCTAGAAGCTTCAATGGCCTACAGTGCTGATGCGCTTCACGATCTGTTGCGGACGTTGGCGAGGTCCATGATATCTGCGGTCTCTGCTCGGAGACTCCTGTGGTTAAGAAACTGGTCGGCGGACGTGTCCTCCAAGGCGTAGCTGGGTTCTTTGCCCTTCAAGGGTAAATTGCTTTTCGGAAAGGACTTGGAAGATCCGATTCAATCTCTGGGAGAGAATAAGGTCCATAGGCTGCTGGAGGACAGACCTAAGTCACGAGGTGCTTTCTCGTCTCAGGCCAGATTCAGAGGGAATCGTCGTTTCTGGCCAGCTAGAGCGCCCAGTTCTTCTTTTCGTCAGGCACCAACTAGACAGCAGTCCTGGTCCCAGTCCTTTCGTGCCAGAAAATTTGGCAGAGCCGGGAATTCCCAGTCTATTTCGGGGGCTAAGTCTTCACAATGAAGGGACGCTGGTCAATTCCTCGGTGCCTGCGGTAGGGGGCAGTCTATCCCTATTTTTCGAGAAATGGGCCAAGGTAACTGGACCAGTGGGTGCTGGCCGTGATAAGACAAGGCTATGCTTTAGATTTTGCAATGCGTTCTCGGGATAGGTTTCTCATCTCTCCCTGCAACCAAGCGAAGAGTGGTCCAGAAAACTTTGCTGCACCTGCGGCAGTTAGGAGCCATCATCCCAGTACCTCCAGAGGCAAGAAGGAAGGGCCGTTATTCCATTTACTTCGTGGTGCCAAAGAAAGAAGGATCCTTTCTGCCCATTCTGGATCTCAAACGAGTGAACAGATGCCTCAGGGTGCCATATTTTCGCATGGAAACGCTCTGGTCAGTCATTGCCTTGGTGCGAAAGGGAGAGTTTCTGGCGTCCCTGGATCTCACGGAGGCGTACCTTCATATAGGCATCCGCTCGGATCACCAGAAGTTCTTTTGTTTTGCGATACAGGGTCAGCATTTTCAGTTTCGAGTCCTGCTCTTTGGGCTGGCCACCGCACCCAGGACGTTCACCAAGGTAATGGTAGTTGTGGCAGCCCATCTCTGGAAGGAAGGGCTGCTGGTACATCCCTACCTGGACGACTGGCTGATTCGAGCAAAGTCGGAACCACTGGCCCGGTTGGCGGTTCACAAGGTACTCCAGCTACTTCAGTCGCTGGGCTGTGTGGTCAATTTATCCAAGAGCAGGCTCGTGCCCTCTCAGTCCTTGGAGTATTTGGGGACTCTATTCGACACACAGCAGGGCAGAGTATTTCTTTCCACAGAATGCATTTCCAGATTGCAGGCTCGAGTAAGAGCCTTGTTACTCAAGCATCCTCCCAGGGTCCGGGATTACTTGCAAGTTCTCGGCTTGACGACCTCAACCTTGGAACTGGTTCCCTGGGCCTTTGCTCATATGCGGCCTTTTATAGTCCGTGTTGCTTTCCCGCTGGAATCCCATCTCTGAATTGTTTCTTCTTCCTCTCCCACTGATGGATGCAGCGCGGTCCAGTCTCGATTGGTGGCTGATAACGGACAATTTAATCCGAGGTGTTCCCCTGGAGGTGCCCGACTGGATGGTGGTCACCATGGATGCCAGTCTCTCTGGTTGGGGGGGGGCGGTATGCCGGGGGAAATCTGTAATGGGATTTTGGTCTCCAGAGGAGTCACAGTGGTCGGTCAATCGTCTGGAGACCCCAGCGGTGTGGTTAGCGTTACAAGCGTTTCGTCCTCTCCTTCAGGGGAGATCCGTCCGAGTTCTCTCGGACAATGCAACCACAGTAGCCTACATCAGTTGTCAAGGAGGGACCAGATGTCAGCCAGTGGCAGTTGAGGCTCGTCATTTGATGAGCTGGGCGGAACAGCACTTAATCAGCATAACGGCGTCTCACATTGCCGGTGTGGACAACGTGCAGGCAGACTTTCTCAGCCGAAATTGGCTAGATCCCGGGGAATGGGATTCAGCGGATGCAGCTTTTCAACTAATATGCGACACGTGGGGTACACCCAGCATGGATCTCATGGCAACATTTCAGAATGCCAAGGCCTTGCGTTTCTACGCTCCTCGCAGAAAGATGGGAGAGAGGGCGCGGATGCTCTAGTCCTGCCCTGGCCCACTGAAGTTCTACTGTACATCTTTCCACCTTGGCCGTTGATCGGTTTCCAGACAGCCCAGATCTACTACATCGAGGGCCCGTCTGTTTGGAGGAAGTCGATCGCTTTTGTCTAGCGGGATGGCTTTTGAAAGACAAAGGCTATTCTCCTGCGATCGCATAAAACGTCCACCAACCTCGCATATGTTAGAGTATGGAAGATTTTTGAGGCTTGGTGTTTAAACCGAGTTGTTTCTCCTACCCAGACCTCGGTGTCGGATATTCTGTGTTTACTTCAGGCTGGTCTATCCAAGGGCTTGTCGTGCAGTTTCCTTCTTGTGCAGGTGGCAGCTCTTGATTGTTTGCGTGGCTCTGTGCAAGGTGTAGCGTTAGCGGCACATCCAGATGTGGCTCGTTTCTTAAGGGGAGCAAAGCACTTGCGTCCTCCACTGAGGCATCCTTGTCCAACTTGGAGTCTAAATTTAGTTCTCACGGCTCTATGCTCTGCACCCTTTGAGCCTTTGAAAAGGGCGACTATGAAGGATCTTACCTTGAAGGTAGTCTTTCTGGTGGCCATCACATCGGCTCGTAGAGTGTCGGAACTTCAAGCTCTTTCCTGTAGAGAACCTTTTTTTGAGGATTTCGGAGTCAGGGGTTTCATTACGGACAGTGCCTTCCTTTCTCCAGAAAGTGGTTTCTTCCTTTCATATCAACCAATCGATGGAGCTTCCGGCTTTTGTGGAATTAGACCCTTCGGATCCCTTGTCCAGGGATTTGTGGAAGCTGAACATTCGCAGAATATTGCTTTGTTATCTGGAGGTTACAAATGACTTTCATGTTTCCGACCATCTTTTTGTGCTGTGGAGTTGGCTCCAAGCAGGGTCAGATGGCCTCCAAGACTACCATAGCTTGCTGGCTGAAGGAGGCTATTAGCTCGGCCTATCTCCTTTGTGGTAGATCTCATCCTGTTGGTCTAAGGGCTCACTCTACTCATTCGCATGCAGCGTCTTGGGCAGAGTGCCAGATGGTTTCTCCACAGGAAATTTGCAGGGTGGCTACGTGGAAGTCCTTGCATACGTTTGCGAGACATTGCAGACTGGATGTCCAAGCATCAGGTTCTGGTGGTTTTGGAGAAGGTGTGCTTTGAGCAGGCCTCTCCGGATCCCATCCCAGGTAAGGTAGCTCTGGTACATCCCAGGAGTCTGGACTGATCCGGTACAGGGAAAGAAAAATTAGTTTCTTACCTGATAATTTTCGTTCCTGTAGTACCACGGATCACTCCAGAGTCCCGCCCGTCAGAGGCAAGGAAGTAAGGGAGAGTCTGCTCGGTTATTATGTAATTAATTTTCTAGGTCTCAAGAAATTTGCGATTGTCTGTCCTCCAGTGGTTCTACAGGTTCAGTTCCCAGGAGGGTTAAGTGGACCAATTATTTCTTTTTTCTTGTTAAAGGGTTATTGTACATAGTTCAAGAGGTTTTGATGAGATATTCTGCTTTGACATTGAGTAATACTGCCGGACTGTAGGTGGCACCATTCTATTTATAGGCGGAGCGTTATTATGGTAACTGCTCTGTCTCCATCTGCTAGAGAGGGGGCCAAACCCAGGAGTCTGGACTGATCCGTGGTACTACAGGAACGAAAATTATCAGGTAAGAAACTAATTTTTCTTTTCTCACCATCGTCTCATTTGTAGCTGCAGTCCTTATTCTCCCATGAGCACGTAGCAAGTAAAGTGTATTGCACATTACCTTTGGCCATGCCACCCTGAATATGCTGATCTTGTCTCATTACTCTGCGCCTTCTTCTTTTTTTGATGAAGTTGATTGGCTGTTATAAAACTTTGGCTGATGCGTGTAATGCTGCACCAAGTAAAAGTGGCTGAGCTAGCATGGAGATGGGATACAGGAGAACCACAAGTGATGCAGGGAGCCATGCAGGCTAAGCTGGAGGAGAGCAGGCCAGGGTTATCTGAGGGTGGAAATAACAGTGGAGGCAGCATAAGGATAATGTCAAGCTGCTGCTATTTGTGTTTTGATTAGAGGAAAGCCTACAGAGTGCAGCGCTTAGCAAGGTGACATTGTCCTTGTGGCAGCAAAGTTGGGTGGGTAAGTAGGAGCTGGAAACGAGAATGTCTGTCTGTCTTTTCGTCCTTTATGACAGGTCCTGTTGCTGAATGTGTAAAAGCAAACTGTGACATATTCTTCTCCTCCTGAAGGTGGTGCATGTCCCAGGGTTTGGAAAGATAACGGGTAAAAACCAAGTTACAGCAACGAAAGCAGATGGCAGCACTCAAGTTATCAACACCAAGAACATCCTCATAGCTACAGGCTCGGAGGTCACCCCTTTCCCTGGAATTGAGGTACAAATTTTGAGCACAATCCTCATAGTCTGTTTTAGTCCCTAGCCCAGCTCCCTCCTTGCACGATCCTCTCTGTCTCCCTGCCCCATGATCTGAACATCAGAAATGCCATGCTGGGTCAGACCAAGGGCCATCAAGCCCAGTATCCTGCCTCTTGACAGTGGCCAATCTCGTGCTCTACTTCCTGCCCCCCCCCACCACCACCCCCTAACATATCCTCCTCTCACTCTTTCCCTCCCTTATAATCATCTCTCTCCACTTCCTGCCCAGCTGTGGTCCCGCCTTGTGATCTCTCATTCGGTCTTCTTTACTCCCCTGATCCTCTCTCACTCACATCCCATCCCACCCCACCATGTGATCTTTTTATGAGCCAGGGCTTAAAATATGTGTGTTTTTTATTATTTTGTTGGGGTTGCTGCCCCTTTCAGAGCTGATGGTTGGAGCTGGAGTGATTTACTGTGGTAGCATGAAGTGAAAGGTAGCGTTTTCTTGAGCCATGGGGGCCTTGGAAATGTTGGTAGTGTTGTTGTTAGCTGAAAACTGCAGGGTTGCTGGTGAGGGGAGCATTATCCTTTTCCTGACTCACCTGCATCATTGTCTCTTACATTCTCCCCCCCCCCCCCCAACCCCATCTGCTTCTCTCTTTTATCTTTGTTCTCCATTGCTGGCCAGTGCGGGGAGGGCAGTGTTTCTTACCTGTGTCTGTCCTCTCCGCCATCAGTTTGGCTCTGGTTATTGAATGCACGCTGCTGGCTTGTCCTCTTCAAGGCTTCTTGGGTTTCAACTTCAGAGTGAAGCTGGTGGGAGAGACTGTAGACAAGACATGTAGCGCTGTTATCCTCCTGGCGGCAGAGGTAGAAAAAATGAGCATTGGGGAGGGGGACATGGCCACCAAACAAGATGGCTGCCTGAGTTTGGGCTCTGCTATTCCCCAAGCTATTTTTATTATTATTGCTGCCCATTCCACAGGTTTCAGCCTGCTAGTCTGCTTTGAACTATTTCTAATTTTCCTTGATACCACTAAGAAGAAAGGTCCTGATTTTTAAGCAATTCTCCTACATGAAAATGTCCTCTCACAGTTCAGCGCTGGATGAAGCCTTGGCCCAGAGTGACTCTGTGTCGGAGATGGCCACGGCGGGTGGTGAGTCAGAGGGACACCTGCGAGAGCTCCCAACCCGTGCAGAGTTTAGGCAATGGTTTTGCGATTTACGCAATGATAATGCGAGAAACTGAGCAAGACCTGATGGAATTGATAACAGAGAGAGGTCATCGTGTGGACGACTGTAATATGTGCTTGGATGCGCAGTCTGAGAAGGTGGTGAAATTAGAATCTCAATTCGGTCATCTCTCCCTAGAAAATTTAGACCTGCAAGATAAAATTGAAGACTTGGAAAATTGGAATTGCCGCTGCAGTCTAAGGTTCTGCAGCATCCCAGAGACTGAGAATTACAAGGACTGCCATACAGTGGTTAAAAACTTGTGTGCTTTTTTTTTTTTTTTTTTAATTTAATCTTTATTAAATTTTCATTAGTAGCTTACACCATGAAAAAGAAAATATGTATCTCGACACAGAAAACAATATAGAAATCAAACAATTCCGTTATTACTACTGTTGTTACATATACCATAAATGGGAGAACTTAAAGTAAACATTACCATATATCCATCAATTCTAAAAAGGCAATTTACTATATTCTATACAACAAAACAATATATGAAGAGAAGGGGGGTATTCTTTCTTTACTGGTCATGCTCACTTGATATTTCCACTTGACTTTTATCAACCAAGAAAGTTTCTAAGTGTGTTGGATCTAAAAATGCAAATCTTTTCCCTCTATAATTAATACAACATAAACAGGGGAATTTAAAAAAAAAGGTCGCACCAATTGCAAGTACACGTGCTTTCAATGACAAGAAATACTTTCTTCTAGCTTGTGTGGATCTAGCCACATCAGGAAACATCTGCAATTTATGTCCACAAAATAATAAATCCTTAGAACTAAAGAATTTTTTGAATAAATTCTCCTTATCTTGTTCAGCCACAAATGATATAAAAAGAGTAGCTCTTTTATTAATAATATCAATCGACTCCTCTAAGAAGTTCGAAATTCCCGGAGAAGATGGAACTTCTCCATTTATATTCTGAATATCAGTACCTCTGACTGATTTTTTTCTCTAAATAATATATTTTTGAAATTTTGGGAATTTCCTCATCTTGATATAATAATGACTCAAGAATTTTTTAAATGCCAATATCTTTCTCCGCTTGTGATGAGAAATATAAATATATTCCAAAACTCTCGTACTCTCACCTACAAAAAAGTTCTTGTGAACTATCTTTTTTATTTACACAATTTAATGAAATAAATTAAGAAGAAAGAGGTAAGTTTCATATTACAGATGCATGCCTCCGCGGCCTTGCATTCTTCTTGTAGTATAATCATTAACTTGCCTCCTTCCTCCTTGTATCCATTTTATTTATATTAGAAATATTTTTTTGTAATTGAAATTTCTCTAAAAAACAATTATAATCTCCACCTTGCATAGCATTGGTTGATTTACGATCTGCTGATTAGCTTTTAAAGCATAGCGAACACGCTAAAAAATAACGCCGCCACTCAGAGTCTGTAAGCCTGAGAGAGAGGACGTAGACAATCTGAATGAAAAAGTCACGAATTTTTGAAACACTTTGAAACAAACAAGAACAAGAATGGACATACTCCCCTGATGAAGGAAGAACGAAACGCAGCTGTGTCGGGAGATAAGTCTTCAACAGTTTCATTTTTGATAGTGACAGTTTAAAGTATAAGAAATTGGCATTTCATAGAAAAATTCCCGTCAGGGAAATTTGAAATAGATGGCGTATAGATGATTAAAATGGAGATTTGAATATAATCTTCCTCGAGCATAGGGACAAAAGAATTTAGCTATTCAACATAAGCCTGGAAAGTTTTGAAAAAAGTTGAATGATCCTGCTATGCAAGGTGGAGATTATAATTGTTTTTTAGAGAAATTTCAATTACAAAAACATATTTCTTAAATTATCAAAAAAATATTTCTTAAATTATTTCTAATATAAATAAAATGGATACAAGGAGGAAGGAGGCAAGTTAATGATTATACTACAAGAAGAATGCAAGGCCGCGGAGGCTTGCATCTGTAATATGAAACTTACCTCTTTCTTCTTAATTTATTTCATTAAATTGTGTAAATAAAAAAGATAGTTCACAAGAACTTTTTTGTAGGTGAGAGTACGAGAGTTCTAGAATTTTTTAAACATCTCCCAAGGAGATAGGAGCCGAGTGATTGGAAAATTTAAATTTCTCATGTTCCTGGATCTCAATAAGTTTTCTACATGTTCAACTTCCTTGTGTATCATAATACTATCCCTTATAAAAACATTTTCAGAATTCTGAATTAACTGAATCTTATTTGTCAAAGTCGTTATTTCTTTATCAAGTTTATCCACCTTTTTTACTAGTTCATCAATTAATCCCTTGTTAACATTAATAGCTGTCACTAATGATTCATTCATCTTAATTACATTGTTGTCAAGTTTTAATATCATTCTACCAAGATCAGCCATAGTAACATTGTCTGGCACAATCGCCGGGCTAATGTTACTTTCTATGTGAATTGGGAGTCTCAATTGCACATCATTATTACTAGAGGAAATAACATTCTCAGTCCAAGGGGGTACAGACTGTGGATTAATATCAGTACCTCTTTGAGCTAATCCTACCAGTTCACTTGATGTTCCAGGGGATGTTAACACCTTTGGCTGCGGTGGTGGAGTATGTCCTTCGCCAGGACTAAGGGAGATTAAGGACATACTTCCTAAACTGTCCTCTTTTGGCGTTTCCAACACCCTTACGACGTGTTGGTCCATAGGGCCTGTGCGATGTGCTTGCACCGGTGAGGAGGTAGTGATGACTCTCGCTTTCCATTTCTTGCCCATTTAAGTTGTTAGCAAAGAAAGTTGGCCGGCCCCCGGCCTTCTCCGGTCTAAGCCGGTCCAAGCCGCGCGCGCCGGTGGCAGCGCCAGCGCGGCGCCGCCCTTCCGCCGGTCTTATGGTCGGAAGGGGTCCTCAGCTTACGTCATGCAGCTGGGCTTCGGCTTGCCTGCACAAATTTCTTTCTCGGGTAAGCCGGAACAGGGAAATCAAAACAAGCTTTCCCCTGCTACAGATCTTCTCGCGGCGTTTCCGGGTGGCTCAGCGGGAGGGCGATTCCCTCCTCCCTTCTCTTCCGCTCACTCCCCAACTGGCAGCGCCCTTCCGCCGGTCTTATGGTCGGAAGGGGTCCTCAGCTTACGTCACGCAGCTGGGCTTCGGCTTGCCTGCACAGATTTCTTTCTCGGGTAAGCCGGAACAGGGAAATCAAAACAAGCTTTCCCCTGCTACAGATCTTCTCGCGGCGTTTCCGGGTGGCTCAGCGGAAGGGCGATTCCCTCCTCCCTTCTCTTCCGCTCACTCCCCCTGCTTTTTTTTTTTTTTCTGAGTGGGCAACAAGGTGCAGAATTGCATTCTCTGATGGCTGAGTGGAATTGGAGAGAGCACATCGGACTTTAGGACCTAAGGTTGAGAATGAACCCCGCGACATCGTGGCATGTTTTCATCGTTTCCCAATTAAAGAGAAGGTTTTTGCTGAAGCCAGAAACAGAAAATCTGGCTTTGGGAGTCGCACAACATTTCTGTTTTTGCAGATTTATCACCAGTCACTATAAAAAGAAGATCGGACTTTAGGGAAATAACAGCTATCCTGCGAAAAAAAAGGGATCCTTTATCGGAGGTTATTCCCCTTTGGTTTAAGCCAGGACTATTTGCAGCACAACCTCCAGAGTTCAGAAAGTGGAGGAAGTGGCGGCCATTTTGGAGGAAGCTGGCTTAGTTGTTAAAGCTTTACCCCAGAGACTGTCGACACCCCTGCCGAAAGATGATACCCCTAGATGTCAGAGAGCAAGGAAAGGAGGTTGAGGAGGCATTCAGGAGATTCATTCTCCTCTCAAGACAATGGAAAAGGCTGAACTTTCTATCTTTAATTTTTGCATTGACTTTCTTGTTTTCCTTGTTCACTGTTTTAGGCTATGCTAATGCTTAAAGTGATATCTAGACAAACTTTCAAAGATATATGATGGGAATGTGCAGGCAACTTTCCTTTTTCAGTGTTTATTTACAGTTTTTGTGGGGGTTTTTTGTTTTTGCTTAGGGAGAGTGTAGAACTAATGCTCCTCCATTTGCAGTTCTGCTATGGAGGAATAGCAGTTGGGGGGGGGGGGGGGGGGAAGGGGATGGGGATTGTTTCTATGTAACGGTGGGAGAGGTGAGTTATATGGGTTTGGGTATACTGATCACAAGAGAAGAGTTTCTGGTCCAGAGGGAATTTCTTTAAGTCATGGAAATGTAGTTTCTCAGCGGAACAAAGTCATAGCACAGTGTGTACAATTTATTTTCTTACTTTTCATTTTTATAAAGGCGGGAATGTGTATAATATCTTTAAATATTAAGGAACTAAATGTCCCTCATAAGAGGCAATTGCTTAAGTCTGAACTTTTGGATAGGGGAACTACTATTGCTGTCTTGCAAGAAACTCACTTAAAAAAAGTGCTATGGATATCTCGTAAAACGGCCTGTTTTTCCTTGGCAGTTCTTCAGTGCTGCAACTAAACGGGAAAAATATGCAGGAGTGAGGATTTTGTTTCATAAAGATTTCAGGGGCCTGATTCTTAATAGCTACGTTGATCCCCATGGTAGATACATCCTGGTGAAGTTTGAGCTGGAAGGAGAAATGTATTCCTTGATAAATGTATATGCTCCAACTACAGGGCAGAGAGACTTTTTTAACGGCTCTCAGAGTTTTTAACATCAAAAGAGGAGGGCCATTTAATCCTGGCTGGTGATTTTAATTTAACCTTGTCTCCGATGTTGGACAGTTCAGGGGGGGAGGGGGTAGTATTAGTTCTAGCGCTCCACAGGCTCAATTTAAGAGGTTGATGAAGCAATGGGATCTAATATATATATTTGGAGACATAGGTTCCCCCAGGGTAGGGATTATTCCTTTTGCTCCCATCCTCATAAGTCCTATTCCAGGATTGATTTCTTTCTCATGGACAAATTGGTATTATCTAAGTTTTCACACACAGAGATCGGCTCAGTTTCCTGGTCCGATCATGCTCTTGTCTGGGTAACTATGCAGTGTGGCCAGGAGAAGCATAGTGGCCGATCTCGGACTCTCTTTAATACTTTATTAGGAGATGAGTCTTTTTTTTTGCTCTCAATTGGCTGACAGTATCAGAGAATACATAACTATATTAATGATGTGGGAGATATCAATCCATGCCTTCTTTGGGACTGTTTGAAAGCTGTTATAAGGGAGCGCCTTATCTCAAGGGCAGCCTTCCTTTAAAAGGAAACGTTTGTGATGAAATAGAAGCTGCAATCTGAGCTCTCAGATCTGGAAAGACATCATAAGCGCACTTTGTCTGCTTCAGTATACAGGAGAGCACAGAAGCTTAGGGATAGTTTGCAGGCATTAGAAATTGAAAACGTGGCGTTTCACATGAACTGGATGAAGCAAAAACCCTTTGAATGGGGCAATAAAGCTGGAAAATTGTTAACTCATAGGTTAAAGAAGCATATTTCTCAACACCAAATTACTAAGATTAAGGCAGAAACAGGGGAGATGACGTATAGGGATGTAAGGCAAAGTTTTATGCATTTTTATGGGAAAATAAACAATGCTGATACTTCTGTCACACAGTCAGACACTTACTTGGATTCCATAGACCTTCCAAGTCCCACGGAAGATGAACAGCGATATTTTGACACTGAAATAATCTCTTGAAGTATTACAGATGATTAAAGATTTGAAAATAAATAAGGCTCAGGGACTCGATTGTTTCACCACCGTTTTTTACAAAATAGTTTAATTCGCTACGTGCCGGCAATTCTTTATCAGCAGGTACCAATGTCACTGGGATAACTATTCTGGCCAAGCCAGGTCGTGACCTGTTCCTTTGTGGTTCGTATAGGCCCTATTTCCTTGATTAATGTAGACCTTAAGATCCTAGCCAAAGTTTTAGGTAATTGTTTAAACGGGGTCATGGCTCGGATAGTGCACCCAGATCAGCCGGGGTTTATAGCTGGGAGAATGGCTGGTGATAATGTGTGAAAGATAATTGGTTTAATTTGATGGGTCATGGAACAACTCATTCTGGCAGTCTTACTCTCAGTAAATGCCGAGAAGGCTTTTGATCTGGTGCACTGGCCTTTTTTATTTCGAGTTTTGGAGAAAATGAAATCTGGGTCTTTTTTTATCACATGGCTTCAAAAGCTTTATTCCTGAACATACCCAGATCAGTCCAGAGAAGTGGGTTGTGTATCCCTACCAGCAGGTGGAGTCAGAGAGCAAAACTTTGGGCACTGCCATATATACGAGAGTGCCACCTGCAATCCCTCAGTATTTCTCTGACTCCAGCAGCTGGAAGAGATGCACCTGCAATCTTAGTTAGATTTTTTTTCTTGATTTTTTTTTTTTCATCTTGTGTGTTTCCTGAGGTGTTAGGCACATTTGTGGGCCATCCCTCAGTCGAAGCCGGGCGTCCGGGGGTTGGATACCCCTGTCTTTGTCTCGCCCGCTCTCACACGTGGGGTGGCAGCCAGGGGCTCCTGGTTTTTCCCCTCCGAGGTTGCTCTGAAGCTGCTCCTTCAACTCCTGCTTCGGTGGACCCCATAAAGTTTAATTTAAAAAAAAAAAAAAAAAAGAACTTTAACTTTTTGCTTTGTTTCCTCCAGCTGAGGTAAGGAGTCTGCACCAGGGGAGGCCGGCCTTGCGGCTGATTGGGGAGTCAGGCAGCCTCATTCTTTCTCATTTCCCTCAGCCCCTGGAGCTCCGGGTGGCTTTAGGAGGGAGGGGGTAAGTGCCTTTCGGCAATTTCGCTGCTGGCTCGGTGCGAGCAACAGCGTGGCAGCGTTAGATGGCCGGCCAGCTAAATTTTTTTTCTCAAGCAGTCGGCAGCGCACGCTTTTTCATTGCAGCCCTTCCTCCCCGCTCAGCTTGCAGACCGCATGGCTGTACGATAGCGGCACTAATTTTTCCTGCATTCGGCAGTGCGTTCCCGGCTACACCGCGTGGCTGCACGGTTATTGATGGGTCTCTGATCCAAATCTTCTGCCTGCCGCTCCTGTGGGACGCGCAGGCAGATTCTGGATTCTGCCTCCCTCTATCTGGCCTGCGCCTTGGGGATGAAGGGATTGTCGGGTCCTGTGTTCTCTCCCCAGGGGGGAGGGGATTTTGGCTGCGGTTCGCTGGAGGAGGATCCCCCTCCCATTTTGGCCCCGGTGTGTGTGGATGTCTCGGTGGGGGCTGCTGACTCGGCGGATCTGGACCTCGCAGAGGGGGAGGGGGACCCAGAGGGGTTTTCCCTGGAGTTTATCTTACTAATGCACCAGGCATTCTTAGCCAGGAAGCAGGCGGTACCTAAAAGGTCCGGTCAGCCGCTTTTACTCTCGGAGCCCTCAGTTAAGAGAGTGCGGACTGAGGAACAGCTGTCCAGCTTGATAGATAGGCCACTGGACCCAACCCCAGGGTCAGGAGCAGCGACAGCTCCAGGAATGGTTTTGGCTCCAGATCTGATTCCTGATCTGGGGGATATCGATCCGGCAGATACAGATGGAGAGGATCTACCTTCCACAGAGGGCAATGATCCTAGCGTGGTTTGTCTTTTTAAGCGAGATGAGCTGAGACCACTTATCCCCCAGGTGTTGGAGGTACTAGGCCTTACGGTTTTGCAAGAGGAATCGGATAATGAAGGGGTTAACCCGGTCCTCGATGGCATACGTGGGCCAACTACGTCTTTCCCACTGCCTAAGAAGGTCCAGAAACTGGTGACCCGTGAATGGGATTCTCCAGATGTGGGACTAAAGGTGGGCAGAGCTATGGCGAAGCTGTATCCACTTTCAACGGATGTTTTAGATCTACTGAAGGTTCCGATGGTGGACAGAGCGGTATTGGCAGTATCAAAGAAGACCACTATTCCGGTGGTGGGGGCTGCCGCCTTGAAGGACATGCAGGACCGCAAGCTGGAGATTCAGTTGAAGCGAGTCTTTGAAGTGTCAGCTTTGAGTCTTCGGGCTGCGATTTGCGTTAGCCTGATGCAGAGGACATGTCTGTGCTGGATTCAAGAGTCCAGGGCTGGGACCGACAGTGATGGTGCACTACAGGGCGCCCGCTTGGAGGCAGGTATCGCATATGTGGCAGATGCGCTGTACGACCTGGTGTGGACCTCGGCTCGCAGCATGGTTTCCGTATTGGCGGCATGCCGACTTCTCTGGCTACGAAATTAGTCAGCAGATTTATCCTCCAAATCGCAGCTTTGTAACCTCCCTTTCAAAGGTCAGCTTCTGTTCGGGGAGGACTTCGATCAATTGGTGAAGCTGCTCGCTGAGTCCAAAGGCAGCAGGTTGCCAGAAGATAGAAGATCTACCAAGAAGGTTTTTCCTGCTAGGACTCTATTTCGGAATTCCCGTCTTTTTCGATCCAGCAGATATTCCACTCCGTCCGCGTCTAAGCAGACTCCTGGGTGCCAGCAGTCCTTTTGTGGTGGCCACTGAGCCGGAAGGGACTCTGAACACCCTGGGGCAGGAGGCAGTAAGTCCTCCCAATGAAGCCACGAGTACCTATTCCATCATCGAAGCTGTTTGAGGCAGATTATCCAGCTTTTACACGGAATGGGCAAAGATTACCTTGGACCGTTGTGTTTTGGAGGTGATCAGAGACGGCTACTCTCTAGAATTCTCTTGTCCCATTCGGGAGGTGTTTGTGGAGTCCCGCGTGGCCTCACTCAGCAAGCAAGAGGCGGTGCAGGACACACTGCGTCGTCTGTTCGAGCTGGAAGCCATTGTCCCAGTGGCAGAGCAGGGCCGGGGCCAGTACTCGGTGTACTTTGTGGTCCCCAAGAAGGAAGGCACCTTTTGCCCCATCCTCGATCTGCAGAAGGTGAATCGTTGTCTTTGGGTTTCACGCTTCCGGGTGGAGACCCTGCGGACAGTCCTGATGGTGGTTGGCAAAGGGGAGTTTCTGGCGTCTCTGGATCTCATGGAGGTGTATCTTCATATTCCGATCCGGCCCAACCACCAGTGGTTTCTGCACTTCAAGGTGTTGGGACAACACTTCCAATTTCGAGCTCTTCCCTTCGGTCTAGTAACGGCTCCTCGAACTTTCACCAAAGTTATGGTGGTGGTGGCAGCTTTTCTTCGCAAGCATGGGATCTTAGTCCCGGTAGGAATGCGAGAGAGCCATTTAGAGGGCGCGACTCACATTATAGTCACTCGGCTGGATAATCAACGTGCAGAAAAGCCACTTGGAGCCCACCCAATAGCTGGTTTATTTGGGAGCACTGTTCGATACCTTTCGAGGCAGGGTGTTCCTGGTGGCCGACGGGACGAAGCTGCAAGATCAGATCTGCGCCCTTATTCGAAGGAACACCCCCAAGTCTGGCACCATCTTCAGGTCCTCTGATCCATGGCTTCCACCTGGGATTTAGTTCCCTGGGCGTTCGCTCACTTACGACCGTTACAGCGTGCACTTTTGTTGCGTTGGCGGCCGGTGTCTGAACAGTTCCACCTCCCCATGCCGCTCTTGCTAGCATTCAGAGCCAGTCTGTCATGGTGGCTATTGGCCAGCAATCTGAACTGAGGAGTAGACCTTGACCCCCCCCCCCCCCCCCCCCAGATTGGATGATAGTCTCCACAGATGCAAGTCTGTCCGGTTGGGGAGCAGTGTGTGCAGACAGATCCGCCCAGGGACTCTTGTCCCTGACAGAGGGAACCTGGTCCATCAATTGTCTCGAGACGAGGGCGGTTCGGTTGGCTCTGCTAGCCTTTCTTCCCTTGATCAAGGACAGGATGGTACGAGTGTTCTCCGACAATGTGACTACGGTGGCTTACATCAATCGGCAAGGCGGAACAAGGAGTCCCACCGTAGCACTCAAAGCACGGCTGCTGTTCGCCTGGGCGGAGCATCATCTGCGAGGAATAGTGGCGTCGCTTGTTGCAGGAGTGGAGAACGTGCAGGCGGACTTTCTCAGCAGACAGCAGCTCAATCCCAGGGAGTGGGAGTTGTCCCCCGAAGCGTGGAACCTCATCTGCGTCAGATGGGGGGGATTCTCAGTTGGATCTGATGGTCACTCGGGCAAACGCAACAACAGCATGCTTCATAAGCCGTTGTCGGGAGTAGGTGTCGGTGGATCTCGACGCCCTGGTGTGTTCTTGGCCCTGGGGAATTCTGCTTTATGCCTCCCTCCCCCCCCCCCCCCCCCCCCGGCCGCTCATCGGTCGCCTTCTC
Organism: Rhinatrema bivittatum; assembly: GCF_901001135.1. Lineage (NCBI taxonomy): Eukaryota > Metazoa > Chordata > Amphibia > Gymnophiona > Rhinatrematidae > Rhinatrema > Rhinatrema bivittatum. The sequence goes on from NC_042623.1 coordinate 54,861,816, forward strand.
CGTCACATAGAGCGCCATCATGGCGAAATGGTTCTCGTGATTCCAGAGTGGCTGTGTCGCCTGTGGTTCGTGGACTTAGTTCGTTTGGCTCTCGGGTCCTTTGCAGCTAGCTCATCTTTCGCACCTGCTATGCCAGGGACCCATCTTTTCGGATCGGGAGGATCGTTTCTCTCTCGCGGCTTGGCTTTTAAGAGGTGAAGTCTACGCTTGAATGGGTATTCCGAATAGGTCATTTCTACTCTCCTTCAGGCTCGCCGACTGGCTACTTCTATGGCCTATATTAGGGTCTGGAGGCTTTTTGAGACTTAGTGCCTCTAGCACTCTTGCGATCCATTACTGGTTCCTCAGGTGTTGGATTTCCTACAACAAGGTCTAGGTAAGGGTTTAACTTTCAATTCCCTTCGTGTACAGGTTGCGACTCTTGGGGCCTTGCGTGGCAGATTGCATGGCTGTTCGCTTGGCGCTCACCCGGATATTGTTCGATTTCTCAAGGGAGTCAAACATTTGCATCCTCCGGTCCGGGCAATTTGCCTGGATTGGAGTTTGAATCTGGTGCTTTGCGGAGCCCCCTTTGAGCCTCTCTGAATTGCTTCGCTTAAAGACCTCACTTTGAAGACAGTGTATTTGGTGGCCGTTTGTTCGGCTCATTGGATTTCGGAGTTACAGGCGTTGTCGTGTCGCGATCCTTTTCTGCGGATTTACGATGATTGCGTGTCCTTGTGCACGGTTCCTTCCTTCGTCCCTAAGGTTGTCTCGGCTTTTCACTTCAACCAGACGGTGGAACCTCCGGGGTTTCCGTGGGGAACACGGCTTTCCACTCAGGAGAAGGAGCTTCATCTTTTAGACGTACGTTGCGCCTTGTTGTGCTATCTCGAGATTACCAATGATTTCTGACTTTCCAATCATTTGTTCCTTCTCTTTGGTGGTCCAAAAAAGGGAGACAAGGCGTCAAAGGCAACGATCTCCTGTTGGATTAAAGAAGCTATCGGCTTGTCCTACATAGCCCGGGGGCATCAAGTCCCGTTGGGTCTCCGAGCTCATTCTACCCGGGCCCAGGCTATCTCCTGGATCAGAGTGTCAACTTCTCTCCCCTCAGGAAATCTGTAGGGCGGCGGTATGGTCATTCCTCCATACTTTCACTAAGCATTATCGTCTCAACGTTAATGCTTCGGGGGAGTCCTCCTTTGGTGCGAGTGTTCTGCGTGTGGGTCTTTCGGGTTCCCGCCCAGTTTAGGGTGGCTTGGGTACATTCCACTTCTCTGGACTGATCTGGGTATGTTCAGGAAATGAAAATTGGTTCTTACCTGCTAATTTTCGTTCCTGTAATACCACAGATCAGTCCAGAGGCCCACCCCTTGGTTCAGATTCTGAAAGACTGGCTGGATATGCAGTTACGATTGCTGTAGGTTTCACTAAACTCCTTTTTGCAGAGATTCTCGATGGAGCAGTTTCCTTCATGTTTTTGGTTCAGTTTCAGTTCTTGTTCGGTAGGCGAGGGGGTTGTAGGTTTGTTTTTTCCAACCCTTCGGCCTTTCTTTTCTTAATATGGGCTTGGGTACAGTCTAATACTGAGGGACTGCAGGTGGCACTCTCGTATATATGACAGTGCCCAAAGTTTTGCTTTCTGACTCCACCTGCTGGTAGGGATACACAACCCACTTTTCTGGACTGATCTGTGGTATTACAGGAACGAAAATTAGCAGGTAAGAACCAATTTTCATTTCTAATCCAAAGGCTTGTGTTAAAGTTAATGGTTTATACTTTGATTTCTTTAATATAAAACGGGAGACTAGACAGGGGGTGTCCTTTATCACTTTTATTATTCGCTTTATTTTTGGAGCCATTGGTGACCCAGATCAGGAAGACTGGGGAGATTTCTGGGGTTAAGGTGGGGGGGTGGGGATTACAAAATTTCTCCTTTTGCCGACGATATTTTATTTACCTTAATGGTTCTCTTTATTTCACTGAGGGCAGCGGTCGAGGTTTTGGGTGTATTTAGTAGGGTTTCCGGCTTTAAACTGAATCTAGAAAAGTCAGAGTTGCTCAATCTTACTGTGATAGAGGATCGGCTTCCCTTGTTGAGAAGAAATTTTCCCTTTAAATGGGCAACTAAGAGTATTAAATATTTGGGGATCCGAGTTAGCAATTGTTTAGAGGATTTATTTGAGTTAGACTGCAGCAGTGGCTTATAATTTATTTGTCAGGATGTAGATAAATGGTCCGGGTTTACTTTGTCCTGGTTTGGTCATATGCAGCTGGAAAAAAAACCAAACCAAATATTTTCCCTAGATTTGTGTGTGTTTGGTTTTTTTTCCCAAGTCTATTCAGATTCCCATATCAACTGCTGTTTTAAAATGTTGGCAATGCCGTATATTTGCTTTCATCTGGAAACGGACACCCCCCCCCCCCCCCTCCCCAGGATAGCAAGTAGGGTTGTGTTCCAAGATAAACTACAGGGTGGGTTGGGAGTGCCTAATCTCGAATGTTGCTGTGCTGCAGCGCAACTAAATCATAAGAGATTGGCATACAAGGGGCGAACCTAAACTCTGGATTCAAATTGAGCAGTCATTGGTTGGGGGCATGCCCCTTTGGGCTTTTCCTTGGCTACCTAGAGTGACGTGGCCACAGGTGTTATATTTTCCACTGATTACTTCTCATACCTTGAAGTTGTGGTCCCAATGGAAACTAAACTTAGTTGGGAAATGCAGAATTTGATATAATTCAGTGATTAACCATAATATTGCCTTTCCAGCAGGCATGTCTTCCCGCCTTTTTCGGTTTTGGATATCCCATGGATTAACTGAGTTTGAAATGATTTGGGGAATACTGAGGTTTCTCGCTTTTAAGGAATTACAGGATAAGCATAATTTGGCAGATGGGGAATCTTTTCTGTTTTCTCCAGCTTCGTGACTTTATGGCAGTTGAGAAGGTTGGAGGATTTGGCATTAGGTAAAATACAATTTTAACATTGGGGCAATAATGCCGATACCATAAAAAGCATGGTTTCCCATATTTATAAGTTTCTTAATAGGGATTTACATTCACAAGCTACTTATGTTAAGGCTTGGGAAAGGGATTTGGGGCGAAATCTGATGAATGAGGATTGGGATGTTAGATTTCTTAATACGAAACGCAGCTCTATGTCTGCCCTCTTGTCTGAAAACACCTACAAGGTGTTACTGCGGTGGTATCTTACACCTGTATGCATCAGTAAAGCTTACCCTGAAAAGCCTGATTTATGTTGGAAGGGATGTGGGGATGTGATTTAATCCATGTGTGGTGGGGTTGTCCCAGAATTTGTTTTGTTTTGGTTACCTCTGTCCTTTTTCTCCTGAACATTTGCTATTGAACCTACCTTTAGATATTCCACTGGATAAGTGGCTGCTAGTACATCAGATTTTGGTTTCAGCTCGAAGTGAGCTCGCCTTCTATTGGAAATTGGATATTGTTCCTTCCGTTTTTGCCTCCCGGGGGGGGGGGGGGGGGGGGGTGACCTTACATAGGCAGCACCCATTTTCGTCCCAATTTTTTCTTTCTACTACGACGTATATATGCAAGCTGAGGCTGACTGGTACGCACAGTATCCTGCCCCGTTTAAACAATTTAGACCAGCTGCAGACCCGGGGAAAGCTAGGCCTCTGCTCCCCCACTTGGTTCCGGACGGGGGGGTTTCCCATGCCCTCCATGCCTTCGGATCCAGCGCCTCAGGATCCCCTCACGCTGCAGGAACGGTAGATTTTTTTGCCTTCCCCATGGGGGGGAAGAAGAGGAGCTGGGTGCAGGGGGACCCCTGACAAGTTTCAGGCCTCTGGTCAGAGAAGTAGAATTCCTCTGTCACTTTAAGCTGTCTGGGGGGGGGGGAGAAAAAAAGAGGAAAAGTTTTTACTTTTTATTAATCAGTACCCTGTACATGGACTGGCAACTTACAGGGGAAGGAGCAGAGAGCAATTCTCTCTCTCCCGCTCGCAGCAACTGGGCACAGAAGGACTTGGCCGATCCGCGGCAACTCCTCTCCCTCCCTCCTGATGCTTCGATCGCCATTTTGTATCCACATGTGGAGAACTGGCCAGCTGCACAAATCAAGCCTGTTTCCTTGCTGGACGGGGGAAGGGATTCTGTAGTTCATCAATCCCCTCCGGCTTTGCGCCCCCTTGGGCTCTCCAGATTTGATCCTGGACCCTTAGGACGATATCCCCTCTCCTCCAATTCCAGGGAAAGCCCCTTCTTTCTTTACTGCTGATTTTGTACTTTTATTACACCTAATTTAAGCCTGTGCGACCGGCCGACCTAGAGCCTGCCTCTCCTCCCGATGCGGCCCCTCCCCTAGGGAGGCCTTAAAGAGACAGAGTTTTTTTTCTAGGTTTAAAGAGACAGCAGGTTTTTTTCTTCTAAGTTTGTGCTTTTAATGCCCAAAGCTTTTTTTAGAAGCGGAGGCTAAATGGCAGGAGGAGGGACCTACACCAGCGAAGGTCCCCAGGCCATCAGGGGTGTTGGATCCCTCTAGAGGACAGTCAGGGCGGACAGCTGTTAATTCCTCGGGGGTCATTAGCTCCTCATCTGCCGGACCCTGGGTCGCAGGACCTTCTCCTTGGGGATGGAGATGGGGACGTTGATGGGTCCACCCCAGATGAATTGGACCATATCATTAAATCGCTTGGGGTGGATAAGGTACATAAATTGCTGGAAGATCGTCTTCGGACCGCCAGAACCTCCAACATTACGTGGCCCTGGTTCAGAGGGCAACGGTGTGGTCATCAGACTAGACTGGTGCCTCACAGGACTCCCTCTTCGGGGTTGCAGTCCTGGTCTCATTCCTTTTGCTCATATGAGAGCTTTGCAGAGGGCGTTGCTTTCCCATTGGGATCCCAAGTTGGAAGAGTTCTACCTGCCCTTGCCATTACTGGATCCGACCAGGGCCAGCCTAGATGGTGATTGGTCTTGGATCACTTGCTTCATGGTGTGGACCTGGAAAGTCCCCAGTGGTTAATTGTGACAACGGTTGCCAGCCTGACCAGTTGGGAGGTGATCTGTCCGTCCCGCTCGGCACAAGGTCAGTGGACACCTCAGCAGGCCAAGTGGTCCATAAATCGGTTGGAAACCAGAGCGGTTCGGCTAGCGCTGCACCAATTTCTCACGCTTGTCCGGCACCGGGCGTTGCGGATTCTATCCGACAATGCGGCCACCATGACTTATATAAACCATCAAAAGGGGGTACAAAGAGTTGGCCGATGGCCTCCGAGGCAGACAAGTTAATGGGGGCCTGGGCGGAATGCAATCTGACCCGCATAGCGCCATTTCATATAGCCGGAGTAGACAACGTCCAGGCGGACTTCTTCAGCCGACAGCGGCCAGATCCTGGTGACTGGGAACTGTTCAAGGAGGCGATCGGCTGGACTTGATAGCGACTCGGCTGAACGCCAAAGCGGCTTGTTTCTTCAGTCTCAGAAGGGAGTACGGATCGGAAGGGTTGGATGCCCTGGTTCTTCCATGGCCTCCCAACATTCTCCTCTACGTGTTTCCTCCTTGGCCGTTGGTAGGAAAGTTTTAAGGCGAATAGAATCCCACCGGGGACTGGTTACTCTCGTGGCTTTGGTGTGGCCGAGAAGGCTGTAGGTCGCGGATCTGATCAACCTAGCGGTAGAGGACCCTTTGCGTCTGGGTCACCTACCGAATGTACTGCGACAGGGTCCAGTATATTTCGATCAGGCGGATCGCTTTTGTCTAGCGGCTTGGCTTATGAGAGGAGGCAATTGAGAAAGAAAGGCTATCCAGAGGCAGTGATTACCACCCTTCTGCACGCACGAAAGGCATCTACTTCTCTCACCTATGTTCGGGTGTGGAAAGTGTTTGATTCCTGGTGCAGTGGGTTGAAGGTGTCCCCACGGCAGGCCATGATAGTACACATTCTTGCCTTCTTACAAGGACGGCTTGAAGGAAAGGTTTGGCATACAGTTCACTCCGGGTCCCGGTGGTGGCGTTAGGCTGCTTACGTGGTAAGATGGAGGGTACCTCCATCACGGGACATCTGGATGTTGCTTGTTTTTTGAAGGGAGCTAAACATTTACACCCACCGGTGTGGGCGGTTTGTCCTTCATGGAGTTTGAATTTGGTGCTCCGTGGACTTTGCAGTTCTCCTTTTGAGCCTGTCAAGCAAGCCACGTTGAAAGATTTAACTCTTACAATGGTGTTTCTAGTGGCTATCTGTTTGGCCAGATGTTTTTCGGAACTTCAGGCGTTGTCATGTAGAGAACCATTCTTTCAAATATCGAATTCTGGAGTCTCTCTTCGGACTGTGCCTTCTTTTCTGCCAAAGGTGGTCTCAGCGTTCCACGTCAACCAGTCTGTTGCGTTACCAGCCTTTCCAGAGGTGGATAAGAGTTCTCCTCAGGGCCAGGATGTTGATTCTAAAGAAGCTCAGCAACAGTTAGTAACTTGAGACTTTTATTTAAAGAAAGACAAGAGACAAAGACAACAAGAGAGGGGGAGGAACAAATTATTTTGTTCCCTGGAGTATCAGGCTTACAGCAATCGTGTGAATACCTTGGTACTCAGTCGTCCAGCAATATACCCATACTTTATATATTCCTTAACTGACCAATCAGAGTACATTCAGAGTGTTGTTTCTAGATAACTATAGTCCATTTCATTTGAGAATGTATTAGGCCAATCAGCTAATGGGTCTGGGGTGTTGGTTGGCTGCATTCCAGCACATAGGCTGGCTGCATTCCAGCACGTAGGCAGGGTCCTCAGTAGTCTTAATCTAAAACTAGCATTCTTGAATACAGCAGAGATGAGGTACTTCAGAAAGTTAGTGCATAATATAACATACAAGGATATGAGGAAGTTGGGTGTACGACGGATTCTCCTGCGGTATTTAGAGGTGACTAATGCCTTTCGACTGTCTGATCATCTTTTTGTCTTATGGAGCGGTCCAAAGAAAGGGTGTAAGGCTTCTAAGACTACCACTGCCCGATGGCTAAAGGGACGCTATTGCTTCAACGTTCATATATCACGGGCGACAAGTGCCAGGTGGTCTTAAGGCTCAATCTATCAGATCGCAAGCGGCATCGTGGGCAGAGAGCCAATGTGTATCACCTCAAGAAATCTGCAGGGCAGCTACTTGGAAGTCTTTGTTAAGCGTTACCGTTTGGACGTCCGAGCTCCGGATGTGGATTCCTTTGGCAGCAGTGTGCTTAGAGCGGGATTCTCGAGGTCCCACCCCATTTAGGGCAGCTTGGGTACATCCCAGCAGTCTGGACTGATCCTGGTACGTACAGGGAAAGGAAAATTGGTTCTTACCTGCTAATTTTCATTCCTGTAGTATCAAGGATCAGTCCAGACGCCTGCCCAGAGATATATTGTCCAGGAGAGTCCGCTCAGCTTGTTTTGTGGTTTTCGATTACAGGTTTTTGGCGTCTTCGAAGTCTCGCACGAGCACTTATTCATGGTTTTCGCTGGTTATTGCTTTACAAAGATAAATAAATAGGGAAGGTTTTTTTCTTGATCTAGTCGGTTATTAAATTTACTTCATTCTGCTTTGATATTGATTATACTGAAGGATCGCAGGTGGCACACCGGTATATCTAGGGGGTGCTTTTCAGCTTTTCTGTGGCTCCATCTGTTGGAAGGGAGACATAACCCAGCAGTCTGGACTTGATCCTTGGTACTACAGGAACGAAAATTAGCAGGTAAGAACCAATTTTCCTATATCCTAGAGGAGAAAAGACTTTTTAAGTACCTGAAAGGTGTTAATGCACATGAATGGAACCTTTTCCAATAGAAAGGAAGCTGTAGAGCTAGGGATCATCGTATGAAGCTCCAAGGGGGTAGACTCAGGATCAATGTCTGGAAATATTTTTGTGGATGCCTGGAGTACCCTCCTGGAGGAGCTGATGAAGACAAGAACATTAATGGAATTCAAAAGGGCGTGGGATAAACAGAGAGGATATCTAATAGTTAAGAGGATAGAAATGAAGAACTGGGTTAACCTGCATGCAGCGGCAATCGCAGTCCTAAAGACCTTGCTGGGAAAACTGGATGGACCATTTTGGTGTTTGTCTGCTGTCCTTTCCTATGATGCTATTTTATTACATCTAGCCCCTTTTAGAAGTAAGAACTTTTTAGAAATCCATAATCACTGGGCTGCAAATGACTTTTTATTGGGCAGTTGTGGAAGGACATTTTTTTTTTGTTTGTTTCCTGTTTTGAACTCCTTGTAAAGAGATGTCCTCAGCGATGGGCCAATGAAAGGTGACGCCTGACCTGTTAGTTTCTTCAGGCAAGGCTACATATCCAATTTGTGTGCTTGTAGATCACCCTTGTTCTTATTGGTCAGGAGTTCAACGTTCAGTCACCCTGCTTATAAAATGTGCAGAGCTGTCCTTAATTGAGCTTGGGGAAAGGCACGTGTCTTGGGGGTCTGTGACACCATCTCCCCCTGATCATTGACAGATTGATGAAGAAACGGTTGTCTCCTCCACCGGCGCGCTGTCTCTGAAACAGGTTCCTGAAAAAATGGTGGTCATCGGGGCTGGCGTGATTGGCGTGGAGCTGGTAAGTGAGCCCCACCTTACAGTGCCAAGTCAGGTGATCAGAAGCCTTGGTCCACTTACTCCAGGCAGCTTATGCCGTAGCAGCTGAAACTGGTACTCTGAATGCTTGCATGTGTTTGCCACCTTCTCACTGTCTTTATTCTGAATGATAAATCATGTTGGAAACTTCGCTGCATGGCAATGAAAATTCGCTTTAAATTTGTGTACTCTAATTTTATAGAGGTGTGCTTTCATTTTGTTTTGCACATGTTCGTTTTGGTTTGTTTTTTTTAAACATGCACTAAAATGATTAACGTGTTGAAGCAATTTAATGCATGTTAAATCACGTTAATGTGCACTAGCGTTCATTTGTGCCAATGTGCCCAGATTTATCAACAAACTCCTTGGCCATCCTTTAAAATCTGCTTGTCTGATGCCTCATAACAGAACAGTTCTGCATTAGAGGAAAAGTAATACAAAGACTAACCTTTAAAAAAAAAACCAACATCCTTTCAGGTAGTATTATATAACAGTGAGCAGAGCTTCCTCCTTGGGACTCTGTATCCTTGGATGGATCACCATGCTTAACTGTTCTGGCCACTTTAAAGTTTGTTCCTCCATTCATGGATTCCCACATGGGGTGCCATGTGCGAATGAATGTTGTGATACGCTGGTGCTGAGCTATGGAGGTATTGCTCTGATGATGTGCCTCTTTTACCTGCAGGGGTCAGTCTGGCAACGACTTGGTGCAGATGTCACCGCAGTCGAATTCTTAGGCCATGTCGGTGGAATAGGCATAGACATGGAGATCTCAAAAAACTTTCAGCGTATTCTTCAAAAACAGGGACTGAAATTTAAACTAAACACCAAGGTTACTGCTGCTGCTAGAAGACCGGATGGAAAAATTGATGTTTCGTAAGTTTTTTTGTTTTTTTTTTTCCCCCTCCTTGTTTTCTCCCCCTTAAAATTTTGCAGATGGAATTTCAAGATTCACTGCTGTTATTGGTTTATTTAATGTTTTAAAGGCTGAGACTGAGCAGCTTGTATCTGTTGCAAAACATGATATCCTTTTAAGCAGCAGTTCCCTCTTTGCTCAAGAAAATTAGCTGTTTCTAGACAGATGCTGCACAAGAACAGATAAAATCTGATCTCAAATGATTTTTAAAAAGGCAGTTGTGTGCCAGCTTGTGCTTGGCAGAGTTCAGCCAGGGTTAGTCATGACTGTGCTGCTGATGGTGTCCTAAATCTGACTGTTTGATCCCTCTGGTGCTGTCCCATTGTGTAAACAGGAAGGTAATTTTGGGTGTGGGGTGTATGTGGTTTGCTAAAGCTGTGATTGACACCCAGTGGATCACAACCAGCATGATGGCCTACTTAAAAGCTGATCTTATGCTTTATCATTATCCAGCACTTACCTGCTTCCACAATGGTTTCTAATCTGTATTTCTCCAGGAAGGAGCACTGCACCTTGGTGTGCCCCTTATAGGTTTTACGCCTCTGTTTGGATTGCACTCATTAATGTATTGGTGTGATCCCAGCTTTAGTTCTGGGGAGGCTCAGTCCAGCAGCAACTCATTTTACACAGATTCACAGGAGAAAGTTAATGTTTGCTTTAAGTGCCAGCCGATTTCTGTAAAGAACATTTTTGTGCTAATGTTGGTGCCTTGTTTTTCTTACTGAACTTGTGCTTGGCTATTCCACATGAATTACTAATATATTGCTGTCCTTGAGTAAATGTTTTGAAGGTATAGTAGCTCATGACATGATAGACTAAACACTTTATAGTACAAGAGTTAATGTAAGAGTATGCACAGCTTGTAAGATCGGTATTACAACTTCCCTACATTTTCTTCCCAAGTATTTAAAAGCTTTTTTTAGTTATCCTGTCTAGATCAGAGTCGTTAATTTTAGTCAGCAAAGAAAAATTAATATAATTATTAAAATATTCCCTGAGGTTTTTAACACCTTTCGCATTCTCTGGTTCCCCCAAACAGTCATACCCTGGTACACAGGAATCCTTTGTAGGCTCCCGGATTGGAAAGGTGCCTGCAATTCCACTGGTTGGCCAGTAGGAGCTGCTACTGTCATCTTCCTACCTCCTCTCCCACCACCCCCTCAGGCTTGGGAACCGTGCCTCTTTGGTGCATCCAGGCCTAACCAGACCTAAATCTCAATCCCCCATGGCATAGCATGTTGTGGCCTGAGCTACGGGGCCAACTCACAACTTCATGTTTCATCGTCTGGATTCTGACATTCTGTCTCATGAGATTTTAGCCTGGATCTATCTTTTTATTTTTTTTTTATTTTCATCCCAATGAATTCTGCTCCTGCAAGTTCTCAAGAACAGAGGTGTCAGATTGCAGTTGTGGAGGGCTGTAGACAGGTCAGGTTTCCAGAATATACCTGATGACTGTACTGCAGATATTTGCATATACAGCCTCCATTGTATGTAACTATATCTCATGCATATTCAGCAGGGATATTCTGAAAACTGAACCGGTTTGTGGCCCTCCAGGATTGCAGCTCGACACCCCTGCTCTAATTCAGCACTTCACAAACCTGTCCTAAGAGCCCCATTTTCAGGGTATCCACAACGAATGTGCTGGAGATAAATGTGCATAAACTGGAGAGGCAGTATATGCAAATTGATCTCATTTGTATTCATTGTGGATATTCTGAAAACCCTACTGGCTGTAGGGTCCCCAGGTCAAGTTTGCTTGTTCGATGTATATTCTGCTTTTCAGGCACTTCAAGTTGGGAAGCCCTGTAGAGTGTATCAAGATGTCTGTTTATAAATGAGCCCTCTGGCACTTATGTGGATTTTGTCCCTGCCCTTTTCCATCTTCAGTATCGAAGCTGCTGCTGGGGGCAAGGCAGAAGTTGTGACCTGTGATGTTTTGCTCGTGTGCATTGGCCGCCGCCCTTATACTCAGAGCCTGGGGCTGCAGGAACTGGGCATAGAAACAGACAGCAAGGGGCGAATCCCCATCAACAACCGCTTCCAGACCAATATCCCCAAGTAAGTAGCCGGGAAACGCTCAAGACCTGCTGTGTCCAGAGCAGGCAGTAGCAAAACACAGTGACCTAGGTAACAGATTTTCTCCACTTGGTGAAACGATTTTCCTGCTATTAGTGCAGATTTTCAAAGTATTTAAAACCCAGCTAAACACACGCTTCAGAACAGAATAAAATCCAGTTGTATTTAAGAGCCAGTTGTCTGCTCAAGGTGGTAATCATGTGAGTTGGAGGAAGCAAGAGGAAACTACAGGATCCAGGGTGTTGTAGTGCTTGCCACTTTCAGAGGCTAATATGCAGCCTGCAAAACGCCAAAAGAGTTGTTTTGTTTTAGTGACCTCATCAATGTCATCTCTTAACATCTCAAGCTAGTATAGATGTAGTAAAACAGTAGCATTTTGTTTTTCGTTCAGGCTTGACAATTTTCAAAGCCATGTACATGGGTAAACAGTGTTTTTACCTGCGTAAATGGGCCAACCGAAAATTGCCCCCCTTTCATGTAGCAAAATTTCTGCGCTGCGTTTGACAGTTTGTGTGCATTTAACTATGGGGAGAGGTGTTCTCATGGGGGCAGGCGAAGTAAATGCGTAGATGGCATTGTGAAATCTGCATACCTGCTTTTCCAGCAAACGGCACTTGCACAAAAAGAGCAGGTGTGACTCTGCACAATTTTGCACCTGTGGCAGTTTTCAAAGTAAAAGCACACACGTGTTTTTTTTGGGGTTTTTTTTTTTTTTTTTGCTTTGAAAAGTGGTGTAAAGCAAAGGGTTAAAAGCACACTTAGTCTCTATCCCAATGTCAAAAACATGAAACTTGGCCCCCTTAATGTGGCACAAACGTCCAGTAGTGAAATGTTGGTAAACCTCTGCAGTCTCAAGCTCTTGATAGTGCCATCACTTAACTGGGCTGTGTTATTGGTTTGTCCAGCTTTTACGAGGAGTGGGCCAAGATTACCTTGGACCATTGGGTTCTAGAAGTTATGAGAGACAGCTACGCTCTAGAATTTTCACGCCCAGTCAGGGAGGCCTTTCTTGAGTCCCACTTTACCTCTTGAAGCAAGCGAGAGGCAGGTTGGGAGACTCTGCAGAGACTGTTAAGTTTAAACGCGTGTATGTGATATTGTGCACTGACTTTCTGAAGTACCTCATCTCTGCTGTATTCAAGAATGCTAGTTTAAAATTAAAGGAAACAAAGGACTCTGCTACGTGCTGGAATGCGGCCAACACCCCAGACCCATTAGCTGATTGGTCTAATATATTCCCAAATCGGAAGCCCTGCACTTATCTAGAAATAACACTCTCATTATGTTCTGATTGGTCAGTATGGAAGGTATAAAAGGTTCTACACATTACTGGAACTTTGAGTGACTTGGTAATTATACATTTGTGTGGACCTGTCGCTCCCTGGAACAAACTTATCTGTACTTTGTTCCAGTATCTGTCTCTATTCCCTTTGTCTCTGTCTTTCCCTAATAAAGTCTCAAAGTTAACTATTACAGCTGTGTTTTCCTTTAGAATGAACACGCGATAGTCCTCCATCGCAGGAGGAGCAGTGCCGGGGAAGATACTCTGTTTATTTTCTGATGCCCAAAAAGGAAGGAACTTCTTGGCCCATTCTCGACTTGCAGAAGGTGAACAGGGTCCTGAGGGTTCCTCATTTTTGAATGGAGACGTTGCGAACTGTGATTGCGGCAGTCTGCAGAGGAGAGTTCTTGGTGCCATTGGACCTGAAGGAGGTGTACTTCCATATTCCCATTCAAAAGGACTATCGGAGATTTCTTCAGTTCATGGGGTTGGGGCAGCACTTCCTGTTTCAAGATCTTCATTTCAGCTTGGCCACGGTGCCATGAACCTTCACGAAGCTGATGGTGGTAGTGCAAGCAGCCCTTCGAGAAGGGATTTTGGTACATCTGTATCTGGATGATTGGATCATCTGTGCGAAGATGGAAGAGGAGTGCATGCGGTCTCTCCAGCAAGACATGGACATCTTCCTGATGCTGGGTTGGGTGATTTTAAATATGATAGTCACCCGGTGCCTACCCAATCATTGGAGTATCTGGGGGTGCTTTTCCATACCCAGAAGGGCAGGGTGTTTTTGATCCCATAAAGGGTTGGCAAAGTTACAGGCGCAGATGGTGCGCCTGCTTCGGCTGACGGTGCTGATGGCCTGGGATTATTTGCAGGTCCTGGGGTCGATGACTTCCACGTTGGATTTGGTTCCGTGGGCCTTCGCGGACATGAAACCGTTGCAGAATGTGCTCTTGTCCAGGTGACATCCCTTGTCGGAAGAGTATCTACCTTTGCCTCTTCTACGAGAATCCAGGTCCAGTCTATACTGTTGTGTTGCACCTGGAAAAGGGAATGTATCTGGAGAACCCAGACTGGGTGGTGGTAACCACAGACATCAACCTCAAGTTGTGGGGAGCGGTGTGCCTGGGGCGGACTGCCCAGGGGCTTTGGTCAGCAGAGGGGAAGTGCAAGTCCATCAATCACCTGGAAACAAGGGCAGTCTGCCAGGCGCTGGAGGCCTTCCTTGCCTGGATCAGAGGCAGGATGGTTCAAGAATTCTCGGACAATGTGACGACAGCAGCATACATCAACTGGCAAGGAGGGATGAAGTGTCATGCGGTGGCTCTGGAAGCTCGGCAGTTTTTTGGGTAGAGTTCCATCTCGAGGGAATAGCGGCCTCTCATGTCATGGGTGCAGATGATGTGCAGCTGGATTTCCTCGGCAGACAGCATTTGGATCCGGGGGAGTGGGAGTTGTCCCCGGATGCTTGGGATCACATCTGTGCCAGGTGGGGCGTCCCCCAGTTGGATGTTATGGCGACGTGAGCCAACACAAAGATGGCGAGGATTTTTTTTTTTTGTAATTTATTGTTTAACACAACCATAAATAAGTGTCATACAATGAATTGAGCAGATTGAAACCATAAACAGTATGTGTACATGACATGCTAGATTGTCATCCCTTACACAATGTTAATATACTTACACACATTCAAGATATTGTTTAACAAATATATCGAAACAGCATGGCGAGGATTTTCAGTCGCAGAAGAGAACTCGGGCATGGTGGGGCTGGATGCTCTTGTGTGCCCTTAGCCGATGGGGATTATTCTGTACGTGTTTTCCCTCCATGGGCAGTTGTCGGGTAAGTTCTTTGGCACATAGTCGCATCTGGGATCGGTGGTGCTGGTGTGCTAGAGTGGCTGCAGTGCCTATGGTTCTCGGATCTCGTGCATCTTATGGTAGAGGGACCCCCTCAGATTGGCCCATCTACCACGCTTGCTGCGACAAAGGCCCATATTTTTGGATCGGGAGGCTCACTTCTGTTTTGCGGCATAGCTTTTGAGAGGAGGCAATTGTGTCTCAAAGGCTATTCGGAACAGGTTATTTCTATCCTCCTCCAGGCTCAGAAATCTGCTACATCTGTAGCATATGTCAGCGTCTGGAAGGTCTTTGAGTGCTGGTGCCTGCAATGCCATTTGGATCTTTTATCTGTGGACGTTCCTCAGATTTTAGCCTTTTTGCAAGAGGGATTTTCTAAGGGTTTAGCCTATAACTCCCTCTGTGTTCAGGTATTCGCTTTGGGTTCCCTTAGGGCAAGATGTGGGGGAGGTCTGTGGCCTCTCATCTTGATGTGGTTCATTTCCTGAAGGGGTCAAGCATTTACGGCCTCCGATTCAGAAGTTGTGTCCAGATTGGAACCTCAGTCTTGTTCTGAGAGTACTTTGTGGTACGCCATTTGAGCCTTTGAGAAGGGCGACGTCGAAGGACCTGACATTGAAGACAGTGTTTCTGGTGGCCATATGTTCTGCCAGGTGGATCTTGGAATTGCCGGCTCTGTTGTGCAGGGATCCTTTTCTGCGTATTTCTAATGGCGGGGTCACATTGCAAAAGGTCCCTTCTTCCTTACCGAAGGTGGTGTTCTCTTTTCATGATAACCAGATGGTGGATCTTCTGGCCTTTCTGGAGTGTTCTAAGGATTCTCCTCAGGAGAGAGAGCTGTATCTTTTGGATGTGTGCCGGACTCTGTGGCGGTATTTGGAGGTCACTAATTCTTTTCGGCGGTCAGATCACCTTTTTGTGTTTGGGGGCATGAAGAAAGGTGATAAGGTCTCACAAGCCGTGATTTCTCGTTGGCTGAAGGAGGCCATTTGTTCTGCTTATGTTTGTAAGGGTTGCAGGATTCCAGTGGGGCTGAAAGCGCATTCTACAAGAGCGAAGGTGGCCTGTGGGGAAGAGTGTCAGTTGCTATCTCCTCAGGAGATTTGTAGAGCAGAAGTGGGATCCTCTCTTCATACTTTCACTAGGCATTACTGTTTGGATGTGCAGGTGCAGGAGGATGTGTCCTTTGAGAGCATACTGCGTGCGGGTCTTTCGGGTTCCCGCCCAGTTTAGGGTGCTTGGGTACATCCCAATTGTCTACACTGATATGGGTATGAACAGGAAAGGAAAATTAGTTCTTATCTGCTAATTTTCATTCCTGTAATACCACAGATCAGTCCAGAGACCCTCCTAGTTGATGTAATATATTCCAAAGAGTTTGTGTTTGCAGTATGTACATACGTTTTTGGGTTTCTGGAGGTGACAGAGGCTCCAGAGTAGGGGGTTCCATCCCTGCTTTACCTGTTCGCCCTGGAGAGGGTTTTAGATTCAAATCTTTGGCTTGGGTACGGGTCAATGCTGAGGGAATGCGGGTGGCACTCTTGTTTATGTAGCAGTGCCTCAAAGTTTTGTTCTCTGCCTCCATCTGCTGGTAGGGAAGCAAAAGCCACTTGTCTGGACTGATCTGTGGTATCACAGGAACAAAAATTAGCTGGTAAACAATTTTCCTGTCATTTTCTTTTATACTGATAGAAAGATGCAGCATTGCTACTAAATGATTGCATGCACCCGATTTAATGTCAGCAGTCATTATTGCTCAATGTGTTCTTTGCTCCGCATTGACAGTATCTATGCCATCGGTGATGTAGTTGCTGGTCCAATGCTGGCTCACAAAGCGGAGGATGAAGGGATTATCTGCATTGAAGGCATGGCTGGCGGTGCAGTTCACATAGACTACAACTGCGTGCCGTCGGTGATTTACACCCACCCGGAGGTGGCCTGGATTGGTAAATCGGAGGAACAGCTGAAAGAAGAGGTATGTTCACCTTCTGATTGAGCCGCACCGGTCTTGGGTTTCATGGGCTGCAGTTACCTGAATTCAGGAGCTGTGCTCTCTCCGAAACTAATAGAGAATAAAAATCTTTTCAAGTTTGAGCTATGCCAAGACTCTGCCGAAGAGGAAAGCAAAATGGAGGGTTTCACAATGTTAGGGGGGATATTAATTCAGTCTCTACTTGACCCCTAATTAAAGGCACCCACTCAGGGAGTTCCAGCCTCATACATAGCATTCTTTAGATTTAAATGCTTCCATTTTCAACCTTGCAGTCGTGGCTGAAATAGGGTCTTCTGTGGCCTCCAAAGCTCAAGCATTGGTATTTGGGCAGTTTATAAATTGCTATAAATAAATATAATCATCAAAGAATTATGTACATGTAATATTGGTAAAGCTGTCCTTTATCATTCATATTGGGAAGTTTTAGTTATAACTATTCTTTTAAAAGAAATGTAAATACATTTTACTTCTGTGTGACATCAATCATTTAATTCCAGCTAAGCAAACTAATTTTCCTCCAGCTACATTTGAAAATAACTTAAAGAATACAATCTGCATGTAAAAGTAAGTGCTAAATGTGGTGGAAATCACTGCTGATTGCAGAATCTTAGCAAGTTAAAGAGGAAAGTCTTAACACACAATTTCTAAAATGTAACCTATTGGGCATTGCGTTATTCAGATATGATACTGCACAGATCTAACTTATGTGGTTGATTTTGGAACTTCACTCAGCATGACTTGGCGCACACTTGTCTGTATTTTGTAGGGCACAGAGTACAAAATTGGGAAGTTCCCATTTGCTGCTAATAGCAGAGCTAAGACCAATGCAGACACAGATGGTTTGGTGAAGATTCTCAGCCATAAATCGACAGACAGGATGCTGGGAGCACACATTCTAGGAGCGGTGAGTATCTCACTAGATAAATCCACCCCTCATCCCTTCTTCAAACCCCAACCAGGATAATAGATAGGAGGAAGAGAGTTAGTTGGTTAATACAGTTGATGCATATGATGATTTTAGTCTTGAATAATCTTTAAATTTTGCATCTTGTTAAGTACTAGCCAGCCAGTGAAAGTTTATATGTTGTAAAATCCAGCATCGGACAATCTGATTGGCCAGTTTGAAGCTTTCTGGAGTATAAGGGTGACATGTGGCCAGATAAATGGCTGGAATTGGAGCTTATGGTTCTTCTGTGGCTTTTCTTTGAGTGGAGAAAATCTAGTGGTACCTTTCATTGGGATCTGATGGAGGGTGCCTATCTTGTATAGGACTGAAAGATTTATAAGAGTCATTTTGATCACAGATGCATTTGCATTTTGTCTTGTATCCTCCCGCCAGCAATAAGAAAAATGGACTAGATGTCCGAGGGTCCATGTGTTAGACTTTCTTTCGCTGAATGATTTCATTTTAGAATGGGGAAAACACCGTTTTAAATCCTGCTTATTAAGTTCAGGATAAATTATCCAACACTGCTAAATGAAGTGATGAGATGTTGCATTTGTTTTCTTAAAGGGTGCTGGGGAAATGATCAATGAAGCTGCTCTTGCTATGGAATATGGAGCATCTTGTGAAGACGTGGCCAGGGTGTGCCATGCGCATCCAGTAAGTGTTAAATGTTAAGTTTACTGAAAAGCATTACCCATTCTCTTAAATGATTCTCTTTGAGTCTTTGCCCCTTACTTTTTCTTGTTAATAAGCCTTTGTGAATAGCCTATAGCAGCAGTTTGCAACTGGTCCTCATGACCATACAAGGAGATTTGTGTTTTCAGCATGGCCTTGATGAATATGCATGAGATATTTGCATACATGGGAAACACAGTAGAGGCAAATAGCCACAGTGAATATGCAGGAGAGAGATCTTGACGACCTGTTTGTTGGGAGGTTGGATTTGAAACCACTGGCTTGCAGCATTTTCTCTTTCCCACAGAGGAGGGATATTTAACACCTATTTGAACCTAGATATGCAAATCAGTGGCCGATCCTAAGGAGCAGGGTTGGCTGTCCATGATATCAACCAAAGGCTGTAGTCCCTCCATGGACACAGATGTCCAACAGGATAAAGATCATACAAGAGACAAATTGCTCAGAATCTATATGGATAGAAATCCCATGGGTGTTGGGTAAGAGTATAGTGATAGGAGTTTACTACCCTCCACCTGGACAAAATGGTCAGACAGATGATGAAATGCTAAGAGAAATCAGGGAAGCTAACCAATTTGGCAGTGCAATAATAATGGGAGATTTCAATTACCCAATATTGACTGGGTAAATGTAACATCAGGACTTGCTAGAGACATAAAATTCCTGGATGTAATAAATAACTGCTTCATGGAGTAATTGGTTCAGGAACCAACAAGAGAGGGAGCTATTTTAGATTTAATTCTTAGTGGAACGCAGGATTTGGTGAGAGAGGTAACGGTGGTGGGGCCACTTGGCAACAGTGATCATAACAAGATCAAATTTAAACTAATAACCGGAAGGGGGACAATAAGTAAATCTGCAGCTCTAACACTAAACTTTCAAAAGGGAAACTTTGATAAAATGAGGAAAATAGTTAGAAAAAAACTGAAAGGTGCAGCTGCAAAGGTTTAAAAGTGTTCAACAGGCATGGACATTGTTTAAAAATACAATCCTAGAGGCGCAGTCCATATGTATTCCACACATTAAGAAAGGTGGAAGGAAGGCAAAACGTTTACCATAATGGTTAAAAGGTAAGGTGAAAGAGGCTATTTTAGCCAAAAAGCATCCTTCAAAAATTGGAAGAAGGATCCATCTGAAGAAAATAGGATAAAACATAAGCATTGTCAAGTTAAGTATAAAACATTGATAAGACAGGCGAAGAGAGAATTTGAATTGAAGTTGGCCATAGAGGCAAAAACTCATAATAAAAACTTTTTAAAATATATCTGAAGCAAGAAACCTGTGAGGGAGTCGGTTGGACTATTAGATGACCGAGGGGTTAAAGGGGCTCTTAGGGAAGATAAGGCCATTGCAGAAAGACTAAATGAATTCTTTGCTTTTGTGTTTAGTAATGAGGATGTTGGGGAGATACCAGTTCCGGTGATGAGTCAGATGAACTGAATGAAATCACTGTGAACCTGGAAGATGTAGTAGGCCAGATTGACAAACTAAAGAGTAGCAAATCACCTGGACCGGATGGTATGCATCCTAGGGTACTGAAGGAACTCAAAAATGAAATTTCTGATCTATTAGTTAAAATTTATAACCTATCATTAAAATCATCCATTGTACCTGAAGACTGGAGGGTGGCCAATGTAACCCCAATATTGGTTTAATGGAACACAGTCAACATGGATTTACCCAAGGGAAGTCTTGCCTAACAAATCTGCTTCATTTTTTTGAAGGGGTTAATAAACATGTGGATAAAGCTGAACCAGTAGATGTAGTGTGTTTGGATTTTCAGAAGGCGTTTGACAAAGTCCCTCATGAGAGGCTTCTAAGAAAACTAAAAAGTCATGGGATAGGAGGTGATATCCTTTTGTGGATTACAAACATGGTTAAAAGACAGGAAACAGAGAAGGAAAAAATGGTCAATTTTCTCAGTGGAAAAGGGTAAACAGTGGAGTGCCTCAGGGATCTGTACTTGGACCGGTGAGAGAGATATATAGAGAGAGATATATATATATATGTATATGTATGTATATATATATATATATATATATATATATATGAATATGATGAGTGAGGTTGTCAAATTTGCAGATGATACAAAATTATTCAGAGTAGTTAAATCACAAGTGGATTGTGATACATTACATTACAGGAGGACCTTGCAAGACTGGGAGATTGGGCATCCAAATGGCAGATGAAATTTAATTTGGACAAGTGCAAGGTGTTGCATATAGGGAAAAATAACCCTTGCTGTAGTTACACGATGTTAGGTTCCATATTAGGAGCTACCATCCAGGAAAAAGATCTAGGCATCATAGTGGATAATACTTTGAAATCGTTAGCTCAGTGTGCTGCAGCGGCAAGGCTCACAGACTTTTATCATGGGTTACAAAAAGTGTTTCAGTATCAAGAATCCTCAGAAGAAAGGACTACAGTAAACAGTTAAACTACAGTATATACAGATACAAACATGTATCCACTGCTGGGGACAGAACAATAGAGGTCTTTAAGATCATGAGAGGTCTTGAACAAGTAGATGTGAATCGGTTATTTACACTTTCGAATAATAGAAGGACTAGGGGGCATTCCATGAAGTTAGCAAGTAGCACATTTAAGACTAATTGGAGAAAATTCTCTTTCACTCAACGCACAATAAAGCTCTGGAATTTGTTGCCAGAGGATGTGGTTAGTGTAGCTGGGTTCAAAAAAGGTTTGGATAAGTTCTTGGAGGAGAAGTCCATTAATGGCTATTAATCAAGTTTACTTAGGGAATAGCCACTACTATTAATTGCATCAGTAGCATGGGATCTTCTTAGTGTTTGGGTAATTGCCAGGTTCTTGTGGCCTGGTTTGGCCTCTGTTGGAAACAGGATGCTGGGCTTGATGGACCCTTGGTCTGACCCAGCATGGCAATTTCTTATGTTCTTATGTCTGACCCAGCATGGCAATTTCTTATGGTACGCTTAGGCCCCCGCCCATGATCTACATCAGGGCTGTCCAGCTCCGGTCCTCGAGGGCCACAAACCAGTCTGTTTTTTAGGATTTCTCTAATGAACATACACGAGACAGATCTGCATACAATTTAAGGCAGTGCATGGAAATTTATCCCATGCATATTTATTCGGGTTACTCTGAAAATCAGAGTAACCCGAATCAGTGGCCCTCGAGGACTGAAGTTGGACACCCATGATCTACATAATCCTCACCATTCCTTGTATTCATTTATGTTGCCTCCTGCCATTGCACCACTGGAACCAGCTCCCTCATCCTTACCAAATTTTCATCCTCACCTATTTGAATTAGCACCCCCTAGCCTTTACAGTTGAACTTTATCTTCCAGAATGCTTTCTTGGGTCTCTTATCAATCTCAGGGACTGGGTACTGCTGACTTAGGGAGAGTTTTGTATGTGACCACATTAATGCCAAAATAAATAAAAATGATCACCAGGAGAACTTTACTAAATGATCATTGGAAGAAGCATTTCCAATGCTAACCCAGTTCTGTAGGGTCTTGTAGTGATATTTGATTTTTCCCCTGTACTTACATTGTTTATCGCTTCTCTTTTATCTACAGACTGTCTCGGAAGCCTTCAGGGAAGCAAATCTGGCTGCATCCTTTGGTAAAGCCATCAACTTTTAAAGGGAGAGCCTCTCGTCTGTATATAGATTTCTATTGAGAACTGACCTGGCATATTGGAGGAAAGTGATTATCCATTTTTGTCTAAAGAGCAGCTATTTAATAAACAAAATTAACGGTAGCTTGGAATAAGCACAACTGTCAAATTCCCTTTTAAATATATTTAAATGCATTGCCACAGAAAAGAGAACTTGTTTACCAGCAAAGCCAGATTAATGTAAATGTCTTTTCTACTGCCTCCTGGTGATGCAGGGGACAAAATGTGACTTGGCCAAGGTCGTACAGCGAGGCAGTGGAGAAGAGGAATCCTGAACCCATGTCCCGGGACATCTCCTGCATCATAGTCCACTAATCTAAGCCTGTGGCTACTCCTGTGGGCAGCAAATCATGCTGAAGACGCACATTCTAAACCTGTTACTGGATGAAAGTTCTCCAAGCCCCCAAATATAAAATATCTGCTTTTGCTGCTCTCGCCGAGCTTTGTGCTATGTGATATTTGAATGAGTTTGTGAAAGTGATGGGAGGGCTGTACTCCTGCAGCAGAGTTTGCTTTTTTGACAAACTGTCCAGGTAATTTATAACCCCGTGTCTTATTAAAAATGCCTCAGGAGTCTAGGATTGATAACGGAAGGGTAAAAAGCTGAACCTCCTGATGAATGCAGCTCAAAGGTGGAAGGAGGGGGTTAGAAGCAGGAAGAACAGTAACTATGGAACAGGAAGAATTCAAAAGGGAAATGGAGGCTCTTGAATTTCAAAGAAGGGCAGGTGTAGGAAAGGTCAGGAACCAAAATGGGCAACGTGGAGGGAAAACCAGAGATCAGCTTGGGCCTGAGGCATTGCAGCAGGGACAAAATTTGGGTGCACTGGATGAGCCTTTGGTTTCTATACTTTTTGTGTTAGATGTGAGTAAAGGGAGGGGGAAACTGTTTCAGAGAGGGCCAAACCCTAACTGCAGTTGGTTGCAGCACCAGCTGCGTTGGCGGGAAGCTCTTGCCGGAACAACCTTTGGCTGTGTGGTGATATTTTAGAGCTCGGTGACCGTATGCAAAGCAGGTTATGCTCTTGATGTGCAACCTGAACAGTAGTAATGTGTATGAGTTCCAATTTGGCTGCCGTGGGTGGGTAGGAGACTAAAGAACTGGACTTCCATCAGATTAGTTTGTAAATAGCAAGAGAGCCAGAAACCCAGTTTGCAGTTGTGAACCTATCACTGTGTTACCGCTCTATCAGCATTTGTTTGTCATGCTCTGTGCCACAAATCTGGGGTGCTTGAAACCAGATTTAAGTGTAAGATATGGATTTTATTAAAAATATGGGCGCTAAAGCAATGTAATAAAATAGGGCAGAGGGAAAACTTGGCTGAAAACTAGTTTGTTTTGTTTTGGGGTTTTTTTTTTTTTTTAAACAAGCTTCAGTATTTCTAGACCACAGGCAGGTATGAAAGGAGCTGGTTCAGTAGTTCTGGTTTGACATAGTGTCAGCTCCCTTTCTATAAGTGAAGAGGCAGCGGGGGGAATGTGTTAAAAGATTGCTTTTTATTTTGAAAGTGCTGCTGGTGGCAAATCTTTTATTTTTCTGTACCTGCTTTTGGTCTGCTGAAGAAAAGAAGAGCATGGGGTAGGGGTTTTAGAGTCCAAAAGGAAGAATGACCAGAAGCCAGCACCAGGGTGGCAGACTGGAGGAAAAGAGGAAGTGGGAGGAAACGGAGCAAAAAGCTACAGACTGGAAGAGTGGACCAAGCCCTGCTGTCTCCTCAAAATGGGGGTGGGGGGGGGGGGGGGGAGTGAGAGAGAACATGGATGAGACTGACTGGAGGCAGATCATATGGATAGAATAAGGAGCAAAAGAAAAGAAAACATTGTAGAGAAAAGGGCAATAAATTTGTCTATGCTTAAAAGTATCTGCCAGTTCTGCTTTTTTTTTTTTTCCTGCATGATGACACTAAACTCAGACTTCTGTAGCCATGAAATTTACAATCTATGCCATGAACATTATACAATGTGCTGTGCTGGGTGGCACCAAAAGGTAGAACAAGCCCAGCCTTCTGTCTCTGATCATGGCCAGTTTTGACAGTTCCTGTTTGTACCCCAGATCAGTCCAGACAAATGGGTTTTGCATCCCTACCAGCAGATGGAGGCAGAGAACAAAAACTTTGAGGCACTGGTACATATCTGAGAGTACCACCTGCAGTCCCTCAGTATTTCTCTGTCTCCAGCAGATGGTAGAGGTGCAAACCTGCAGTCTGCAGTTCTAGGGAGAAAAAGGAGAATCGGGGAAAAGAAGGAAGGTTCTTAGAGGCGACTCCGCGAGGTATTAGGTTCCATCATGGGCCATCCCTTGGGTACAGTAGGAGGAGCGGGGGGTTGGTTATCCCTGTCCTAGCTTGGCCCTTGTCTGCAGGGGTGGTGACAGCCTGGGATCCTGGTTCCCTTGCCTCCTCTGGTTCTTGCCACCCCTAGTGATCAGCCTTTTCCAGCCAGAAACAGGAAAATATGGAAAATTCTTAAGGTTGATGGGGTCGTGTCAATGGTGACCAGGAAGATGACCATCCCAGTGGCAGGATTGGCCACGTTGAAGGATGTGCAAGATCGAAAGCTGGAAATTTTGCTGAAGAGATTGTTTGAGGTTTTGGCCTTCAGCCTTCATGCAGCTGTCTACGGGAGCTTGATGCAGAGGGCCTGTTTGTGCTGGGTCCAGAAGTCTCACGAGAAGATGGCAGGGGCAACAAGTGAGGCCGCTCAGCCTGCCCATTTAGAAGCAGGAGTTGCCTACCTGTCAGATGCCCTGTATGATGTGATTTGCACTTGAACCAGGAATATGGTCTCGGCTGTGGCAGCGCAGAGGCTACTGTGGTTGTGAAATCGGTTAGCAGTTACATGGTCGAAAGCCCAGCTGAGTAACCTACCCTTTAAGGGTAAGTTGCTGTTCGGAGAGGACCTAGAGCAATTGATGAAGCAGTTGGGAGAGTCGAAGCGAAATAAGTTGCCCGAGGACAAGGAGATCACCAAGAAGTCCTTTCCATTGCATGTTGGTTTTCGAGATGCAAGGAGATTTCGATTAACCAAAGGTTCCGTGCCTGCACCGCAAAAGCAGGGCTCGGGTAGGCCACAGTCCTTTCTAGCTCAACGGCGATCTCCCCAGGATGGTGGCACCCAGTGGGGAGGCGGATGTAAGGTTGGACAATGAAGGCAAACTGTTGTGCTCTGCCCCAGCAGTGATCAGAGGGAGGCTGTCCCTTTTTTATGAGGAGTGGGCCAGGATCACGAGACCACTGGGTGCTGGACGTGTGAGACAGCTACACCTTAGAATTTTCTTGGCTGCTCAGGGACACCTTTGTGATCTCCTGCTGCGTCTCCCATTCCAAGCGGGAGGCGGTGCAGGATACTTTGCAAAGGATGCAGCTTCTGCAAGCGATTGTTCCGATGCCTCCGCAGGAGAGGGGGCAGGGAAGGTACTCAATATAGTTTGTGGTTCCCAAGAAGGAGGGGACCTTTCGTCCCATCCTAGATCTGCAGAAGGTCAATGTTTCCCTCCGGGTGCCATGTTTTTGGATGGAAACTTTGCGAACCGTGGTAGCAGTGGTTCGCAAAAGGGGAGTTTCTGGCGTCATTGGATCTGACTGAGTCCTATCTCCATATTCCCATTAGGGTTGATCACCAGAGGTTCATGGTTCAGGGGGAGCATTTGCAATTTGGGTTGGTGACTACTTCACAGACTTTCACAAAGGTGATGATGGTTGTGGCAGCTGCTCTCAGGAGAGAGGGAATCCAGGTCTATCCATACCTAGACGATTGGCTCACCAGGGCCAGTTGGAAGTGGAGTGTCCTCGTTCGGTGCGATGAGTGATGCAGCTCCTGGACTCGGGCTGGGTGGTGAACCTGGCGAAGAGTAATTTGAAACTGTCCAGTCTTTGGAGTACCTGAGCCCTCAATTCTATACCCAGTTAGGGAAGGTTTTCTAACCACGGAGAGAGTGGTCAGGTTGCAGAGTCAGATGCTCAGTCTTCTGCAGCTTTCGGTTCCCAGAGGCTGGGACTATTTATAGGTTCTGGGCTCCAGGGCTTCTACGCTGGAGTTTGTTCCATGGGCCTTTGCTCATATGTGGCCGTTGCAGAGGGCTCTGTTATCCCGGTGGAATCTGCTTTCGGAGGAATTTCAACTTCCTTTGCCGTTTTAGGGGGGTGCTAGTTCCAGTCTCTTGTGGTGGCTGTCTCAAAGCAATCTGGAGAGAAGAATGGACCTGGAGGAACCTGACTGGGTAGAAGTGACCACAGATGCCAGCCTCAAAGGATGGGGGGTGATTTGTCAAGGCAGATCAGCCCAGGGGCTGTGATCACAAGAAGAGGTGTCCTGGCCCATCAATCGTTCGGAGACCAGAGCAGTTTACAAGGCCTTGCTGCCTCATTCAAGGAAGATTAGTGCGAGTGTTTTTGGACAATGCGACAACGGTGGTGGGTGAATCACATCAGTCTAGGAGCCTGACTTTTGAAAGGCAGTGGCTCTGCCTGAAGGGATATTCGAAACCTGTTATTAATACGTTGCTTCAGGTAGCCAGTGTTCAACAGACATTGTTTAAAAATACAATCCTAGAGGCGCAGTCCATATGTATTCCGCGCATTAAGAATAGTGGAAGGAAGGCAAAATGATTACCGTCATGGTTAAAAGGTGAGGTGAAAGAGGCTATTTTAGCCAAAAATAATCCTTCAAAAATTGGAAGAAGGATCCATCTGAAGAAAATAGGATAAAACATAAGCATTGTCAAGGTAAGTGTAAAACATTGATAAGACAGGCGAAGAGAGAATTTGAATTGAAGTTGGCCATAGAGGCAAAAACTCATAATAAAAACTTTTTTAAATATATCCAAAGCAAGAAACCTGTGAGGGAGTCGGTTGGACCATTAGATGACAGAGGGGTTAAAGGGGCTCTTAGGGAAGATAAGGCCATTGCAGAAAGACTAAATTAATTCTTTGCCTCCGTGTTTACTAATGAGGATGTTGGGGAGATACTAGTTCCGGAGATGGTTTTCAGGGGTGATGACTCAGATGAACTGAACGAAATCACTGTGAACCTGGAAGATGTAGTAGGCCAGATTGACAAACTAAAGAGTAGCAAATCACCTGGACCGGATGGTATGCATCCTAGGGTTCTGAAGGAACTCAAAAATGAAATTTCTGATCTATTAGTTAAAATTTGTAACCTATCATTAAAATCATCCATTGTACCTGAAGACTGGAGGGTGGCCAATGTAACCCCAATATTTAAAAAAGGCTCCAGGGGCGATCCGGGTAATTATAGACCAGTGAGCCTGACTTCAGTGCCGGGAAAAATAGTGGAAACTATTCTCAAGATCAAAATTGTAGAGCATATAGAAAGACATGATTTAATGGGACACAGTCAACATGGATTTACCCAAGGGAAGTCTTGCCTAACAAATCTGCTTCATTTTTTTGAAGGGGTTAATAAACATGTGGATAAAGGTGAACCGATAGATGTAGTGTATTTGGATTTTCAGAAGGCGTTTGACAAAGTCCCTCATGAGAGGCTTCAACGAAAACTAAAAAGTCATGGGATAGGAGGCGATGTCCTTTCGTGGATTACAAACTGGTTAAAAGACAGGAAACAGAGAGTAGGATTAAATGGTCAATATTCTCAGTGGAAAAGGGTAAACAGTGGAGTACCTCAGGGATCTGTATTGGGACCGGTGCTTTTCAATATATATATATATAAATGATCTGGAAAGGAATACGACGAGTGAGGTTATCAAATTTGCGGATGATACAAAATTATTCAGAGTAGTTAAATCACAGGCAGACTGTGATACATTACAGGAGGACCTTGCAAGACTGGAAGATTGGGCATCCAAATGGCAGATGAAATTTAATGTGGACAAGTGCAAGGTGATGCACATTGGGAAAAATGACCCTTGCTGTAGTTACACGATGTTAGGTTCCATGTTAGGAGCTACCACCCAGGAAAAAGATCTAGGCATCATAGTGGATAATACTTTAAAATCGTCGGCTCAGTGTGCTGCAGCAGTCAAAAAAGCAAATAGAATGTTAGGAATTATTAGGAAGGGAATGGTTAATAGAACGGAAAATGTCATAATGCCTCTGTATCGCTCCATGGTGAGACCGCACCTTGAATACTGTGTACAATTCTGGTCGCCGCATCTCAAAAAAGATATAGTTGCGATGGAGAAGGTACAGAGAAGGGCAACCAAAATGATAAAGGGGATGGAACAGCTCCCCTATGAGGAAAGGCTGAAGAGGTTAGGGCTGTTCAGCTTGGAGAAGAGACGGCTGAGGGGGGATATGATAGAGGTCTTTAAGATCATGAGAGGTCTTGAACAAGTAGATGTGACTCGGTTATTTACACTTTCGAATAATAGAAGGACTAGGGGGCATTCCATGAAGTTAGCAAGTAACAACTTTAAGACTAATTGGAGAAAATTCTTTTTCACTCAACGCACAATAAAGCTCTGGAATTGGTTGCCAGAGAAGGTAGTTAGTGCAGTTAGTGTAGCTGGGTTCAAAAAAGGTTTGGATAAGTTCTTGGAGGAGAAGTCCATTAATGGCTATTAATCAATTATACTTAGGGAATAGCCACTGCTATTAATTGCATCAGTAGCATGGGTTCTTCTTAGTGTTTGGGTAATTGCCAGGTTCTTGTGGCCTGGTTTTTGGCCTCTGTTGGAAACAGGATGCTGGGCTTGATGGACCCTTGGTCTGTCCCAGCATGGCAATTTCTTATGTTCTTATGTAAGAAAGACTTCCACTTCGCTGGCTTTTGTCCAGGTTTGGAGAAGTTTTGAGTCCTGGTGTTTACAGAATAACTTGCAGCCTCTGAGGGTGGATGTTCCACAGGTGTTATCCTTCTTCCAGAGCAGATTGTTTAAGGGCTTGGCCTGTAATTTCTTTTGGGTTCAGGTGGCAGCCTTAGGTTGTCTTCGAGGTAAGGTTCGGGATAGAATGCTGGTGGCCTATCTGGACATGGTGCATCCATGCATCTGCGTCCCCCAATCTGGAAGGTATGTCTGGATTGGAACCTTTAACCTAGAGTTCTGAGCGGTCCTCCGCTTGAACCGATTAGAAGGGCATCCTTAAAGGACATAACCTTGAAGTCCGTTTTCCTGGTGACTATTTGTTCCACCAGAAGGATTTCAGAACTGCAATCTTTGTCGTGAGGAGATCCTTTCTGAAGGATTTTAGAGGATGGGGTGTCGTCGGGTACAGTGCCTTCCTTTCTGCTTAGAGTGGTTTTGTCTTTTCATCTTAACCAGACTGGAACTTCTGACCTTTCTGAAGTTGTCTCTGGATGCTCTTATGGCACAGGAGTTGCACTTGTTGGATATGTGGCAGATTTTTCCGTGGTACCTTAAGGTCATGAATCCTTTTCGGAGATTCAATCATCTTTTTGTCTTATTTATTGGAGTAAAGAAGAGCAATAAGGCTTCCAAAGGCACGATTGCAAATGGTTGAGAGAGATGATAAAAGAGGGCCGGTCAGTTCCGGAGGGGTTGGGGGCGCACCATTAGGGTACAGGCAACTTCTTGGGTAGAGTGTCAGTTGATATCGCCGCAGGAGGTTTTTCGAGCAGCGACACGGTCTTCTATACACACTTTCTCCAAACATTACCACATGGATTTGCGGGTGCCAGAGGAGGTGACTTTTGGGGAAAGTGTGTTGTGTGCAGGTCTTTCGAGTTCCCGCCCTTAGGAGAGCTTAGGTACATCCCACTTGTCTGGACTGATCTGGGGTATGAACAGGAAAGGAAAAGTTTGTTTTTACCTGATTATTTTCGATCCTGTAGTACCACAGATCTGTCCAGAGACCCATCCCCTTCAAGTGAAAGACTTTCTTGCTTCTGGACATGGTTGAGGCAGTATATAGTTATGTGCAGAGTAATGAGTATACTGAGATAGTACAAGGGGGCTCTAGCTTTTTTTCTCTGCTTGCCCATAGTTCATTAGGATTTGTTAGTTTATTAGTCTGATAGTTTGATCATCTTGGCTTGGGTCCAAGTCAATACTGAGGGACTGTATGCCACTCTCAGATATGTAGCAGTACCTCAAAGTGTTTGACCTGTGCCTCCATCTCTGGGTAGGGATGCAAAACCTACTTGCTGGACTGAACTGTGGTACTCCAGGAACAAAAATTCAGGTAAAAATAAATTTTCCCATCTCCTCCCCCCCCCCCCCCCTCCCCTTCCCTTTCCCAAAAGATAGTCTGTATCCCTTTAAGTCCAAAAATCCAAGACTAGTCAGAAGTGGCTTGTTTAGCAAAGGTGACTGTCTAACCTTGACCCTGTGTGCAGAGGACTGGAGGAATGCCTGTAACTGCTGTAGCTAAAAACACAAGTTAGTGTACCCAATTGACTGTCTATATCCCTTCAAACTGTTTTAGGCTCTTGTATATTTGGTTGACAGTACTAGCAGGTGCTAAGGGAACACGAGCTGGAAACAACTACCAGTCATGTTTAACAGTGTTGTAGCTGCTCAGTAGGAGCAGTGAAAACCGTGGCTTTCATTTACATAGCTTTGCTGCTGTAGCAGAAAGGAATATTTAAAAAATTTTTAAAATCATGTTTTCCTTAGAACATTCACAAACAGCTAATGAATGCACAGGAATCACGTGGCAAGTTTTTTTTTAAACATTCTTCCTATGCAGGTGTAGCACGAAGCAATATAATCTGCTTGAGTACCACCAGCACTACACGACAGCAAAATAACAGCCAGTATAGTACAGCGTGGCTTCAATTACCTCAGATTCAGAGAAGATAGAAAGACCACACAGACTCTCTAAAATATTAAACATACAGATTTGGAGAGCAGGATCTTTTTCTATACACTCCCCCCTATTATCTAAGTCAACTTAATTGATAGCAGGTAATGGACTTCTTCTCCAAGAACTTATCCAATCCTTTTTTAAACACAGCTATACTAACTGCACTAACCACATCTTCTGGCAACAAATTCCAGAGTTTAATTGTGCGTTGAGTGAAAAAGAACTTTCTCTGATTAGTTTTAAATGTGCCACATGCTAACTTCATGGAGTTGCCCCCTAGTCTTTCTATTGTCCGAAAGAGTAAAAAACGATTCACATCTACCCATTCTAGACCTCTCATGATTTTAAACACCTATCATATCCCCCCTCAGCCATCTCTTCTCCAAGCTGACAAGTTCTAACCTCTTTAGTCTTTCCTCATAGGGGAGCTGTTCCATTCCCCTTATTTTGGTAGCCCTTCTCTGTACCTTCTCCATCGCAATTATATCTTTTTTGAGATGCGGTGACCAGAATTGTACAGTATTCAAGGTGTGGTCTCACCATGGAGCGATACAGAGGCGGCATGACATTTTCTGTTTTATTCACCATTCCCTTTCTAATAATTCCCAACATTGTTTGCTTTTTTGACTGCCGCAGCACACTGAACCGATGATTTCAATGTGTTATCCACTATGATACCTAGATCTTTTTCTAGGGTAGTAGCACCTAATATGGAACCTAACATTGTGTAACTATAGCATGGGTTATTTTTCCCTATATTCATCACCTTGCACTTGTCCACATTAAATTTCATCTACCATTTTGATGCCCAATTTTCCAGCCTCACAAGGTCTTCCTGCAATTTATCACAATCTGCTTGTGATTTAACTACTCTGAACAATTTTGTATCATCTGCAAATTTGATTACCTCACTTGTCGTATTTCTTTCCAGATCATTTATAAATATATTGAAAAGTAAGGGTCCCAATACAGATCCCTGAGGCACTCCACTGCCCACACCCTTCCACTGAGAAAATTGTCCATTTAATCCTGCTCTGTTTCCTGTGTTTTAGCCAGTTTGTAATCCATGAAAGGACATCACCACCTATCCCATGATTTTTTATTTTTCCTAGAAGCCTCTCATGAGGAACTTTGTCAAATGCCCTCTAAAAATCCAAGTACACTACATCTACAGGTTTATCTTTATCCACATGTTTATTAACTCCTTCAAAAAAGTGAAGCAGATTTGTGAGGCAAGATTTGCCTTGGGTGAAAGCCATGCTGACTTTGTTCCATTAATCCATGTCTTTCTATATGTTCTGTGATTTTGATGTTTAGAATACTTTCGACTATTTTTCTTGGCATTGAAGTCAGGCTAACCGGTCTGTAGTTTTCCGGTTTGCCCCTGGAGCCCTTTTTAAATATGGGGCTTACATTAGCTATCCTCCAGTCTTCAGGTACAATGGATGATTTTAATGACGGTTACAAATTTTTACTAATAGGCCTGAAATTTCATTTTTTAGTTCCTTCAGAACTCTGGGGTGTATACCATCCGGTCCAGGTGATTTACTACTCTTAAGTTTGCCAATCAGGTCTACCACATCTTCTAGGTTCACTGTGATTTGGTTCACCTGCATGTGTAGTTTCCGCAAATAAGACTCGCTACTGCTAGGCACGTTGTGAAAACACAGGGCACTGATGGCAGGCCGAACGGCAGGACTTGGTACTGGAAGTTCTGCCCCCGCCCACCATGAACTGCAGATTCTTCCTGTGAGAGTGGGAAATTTCAATGTGGGTGTAGGCGTCTTTTAGGTCAAGGGAGCAAAGCCAGTCTCCCTGCTGCAGGAGAGGTATCAGCGAGCCGAAAGAAACCATCTTGAACTTCTCCCTTTTCAGGAACTTGTTCAAGGCCCGTAAGTCCAAGACAGGATGGAGAGCTCCAGTTCTCTATGGAATCAGGAAATATCTCAATTAGAAACCACTCCCCCATTGATGAGGTGGAACGGGCTTGACCACCCTGAATCTTAAAAGGGCGGAGAGCTCCGTGAAAAGTATGTCCTGATCTGCCGAGACGGTCCAGGTTCGGCAGGAGATCCTGAAAGTTTAGTCTGTACCCTCGATAAACAATGGACAGGACCCACTGATCCGAGGTGATAGATGGCCAACAGCCCATGAAGAGCTGTAGCTGGCCCCCAACTGGAGGGTAGTGGAGACTGGCTTGTGTGCCCTTGCCACCAGTCAAAACCCTGTGGCTAGGCTTTATTGGGCTGCTGGTGGAGGCCTAGGAGCCTGTGGTTGCCAAGGGCAAGGCCTAGGCCCAGCCCATTGAGTTCTCACCTGGGATGCCGGAGGCTAATGCTTCTTCGGGCAGTAAAATGGGCATTTAGGTCCCTGCCGTGAAGACCTCTTACCCAAGGACTGCTGGTCCAAAGTGCTGGCCAAGAGGTGCTGGAGGGTCTCATGGTGATCCTTCAGCTGCGCCACTGCCTCCTTAATCTTATCACCGAAGAGGTTCTCCCCAGTACAGGGTAGGTCCGCAATTCGCTCCTGAATCTCCGGACAGAGGTTGGAGTCATGGAGCCACGCTATGAAGCGGGCTCTAATGCCAGTGGCCGCCACTCTCGCCGTCTCAAATGTAATAAGTAGAGAGGACTTTATCACATTCCAATACCTCCTGGACCACCTTCAGGAAATCCTCCTGCAGTTGCTGGGGCAGGCGCTCAATGAGATCCTAGACTTGCTTCCAGAGATGCTTGAAATACTGGCTCATGTACAGTTGATAGCAAGCAATACCCACTGCTAGCATGGACCCTTGGAAGACTTTCCTCCCCAGGGTGGTCAGAGCTCTCTATTCTCGGCCTGGGGGTGCTGAGGTGTGGGTCCAAGAATGCTTTGCCTTTTTGAGGGTGGACTCCATTACCACAGACTGGTGCAGGAGCGACGCTTATCAAACCCCTTGGTGGGCTGAACCCGGTACACTGCATTGGTCTTGCTGTTCACTGGGATACTGAGATGGGGTGTTCCCAGAGCCAGACAAAGAGATATTTAAAGATGTCACGGACTGGGTCAGCCACCACCTCTTTTGGGTTATCTACAAATTGGAGTATCTCCAACATCTTGTAGCAAGAGTCGTCCTCCGTCAGGAGCTGAAAAGGGATGTACTCCACCATGGCATACACAAAGGCCGCAAACTTCAAATCCTCTGACAGGGACTGACGTGTCTCTCTTCTGGAGATGATAGCTCAGAGGGCAGATCCTTGGAATCCTCCAACGAGGAACTGGAATGTATCATCCCCAAATGGGTCATATGGGGCACCCTGTTAGGATCCCTGGGGACATGGGTGGGGGTGGCCGGACTACGTCTGCAGCCCGAGGTACTAATGACGTTGACGTCCCTGAGAGATTTGAGGAGCCTGGCAGAAGCTCGGGCAATGCCAACCATGGGGGCTTTCGCGGGAGCGGCACCATCAGACCCGGTGGTCTGCCCGCATTTGAGTAATCAATGACTGAAATCATTCTGCAGGAGCCATCTATGCTTCCCGGGGCATCAAAGGCTCCCAGGGCAGTGGCACCAGCTGAGTTGGTAGCTCACTGAAGAGCAAGTTGCTCCAATAATGGTACAAGCACAGATGGCACAGGCTCTGGCAGCGGTGGCGGCCCTGATGCCTTGCAGGGCCCAGCCGATCGGAAACCGCACTCTGAGCTCCAACTCCTTCAAATGTCTATGAACAAAGGACAGCCAGAGGAGGAGAGGGAGGCATAACCTGGACCCCCTCAGAACCCCAAGAGATACTGGTGCCCAGCGCCAAAACTGGTGGGGACTGCCTCGTGCCACAGACCTCTATGGAAGGTGATACTTCCTTGGGCCAGGGCCACTTCTGGGGGCGCCTTGGACCGCTCCAGTGTCTTCCCGAGCCTGGTCTCATGCAATGACAGAGGCTGATGGTGCTTCTTCAATCTTCCACGATGCTCAGCCCCACCTTTCCCTGGCGCTGAAGGAGATGGAGATGATCCGGACCTGGGATGAGAGGAAATGGAAACAGGCAGGTCCCTTGCGCCCAATTCAACCAGGGCACCTGGTGGAGGGGAGGGTAGTACAGGACCACTGGCTGCCAGCTCCCCTTTTCCTAGGGTGGTGATGCCCCCAACATCGATGCAGAGGGACCAGACATCTTGGGGCCAGTTTTTTCATTTTATCAAGGCACGTGAGGCGACCCTGGGGTCATCTGGGTGCAAAAAGAGCACCCTCCTGAGATCGTGTGATGTCCCCAGAGACAAGATACAGACCTCGTGAGGGTCTGTAATGGACATGATCCGGGGGCACCAGCAAAACCCTGACACCATTCAAAAAAGTACCCGAGCAAAGGGGGGATGGCCTGGTTGGAGATCGACTGCACAGAATGTACCGTTCATCACGATGCCCCCTAAGGCCGGGACGAAAGACAAGGGACCCTGGTGCGGGAAGAAAAGTCGAGAAGGCTCGACTGTGGACATTTTCCAACAAAAAGCGTGAGCTCCACATCTTCGAGACCACAGCTCTGTGGAAGAGACTGAAGAGGGACCTTGCATGGACCGTGGCAGGCTGGGCATGCTCAGTGTGCCTAGTTAAAGTTCTAGAAACTTTGGACAAAAGTTTTCTGTGCCAAGCTCCATCTGATGATGTCACCCATGTGTGAGTTCTACCATCCTACTTGTCCCAGGAGAATAGGGATTTGTGTACCTAGGTGCACACCCAATTAAAATTGGGTACATGTGCTCATGGACAAGCTATTTTATAACGTGCATAGATTATAAAATTACTGCCTATCTGGGTGCACGGAAATGTACCCGGGCCAAAGTGTGCAAATGCGTCTGTTTGAAAGTTACTATCCCTGGCTATATCTCTCCTAAATTTTATCATCAGACAAGGGGCTGAGTGGAAATGACCTTCGCACTCTGGTTTGAGAAAATTCATGGAGGCCACAGTAGGCCTTGGCTAGAAGACTCCCAAGTGACTACAACTCGATTCCTGCCATGGAGAAGCATCCTGCTAGCAGCCACGAAGGGAAGCCACTCATGGGGCCCTGCAGGAGAGAAGAGCTGCCATGGAAGTGATGTATTGTGGTTTTGGCCCCCCTGCTTCCAAGCAGAGAAA
The DNA here is from genome assembly GCF_901001135.1 of Rhinatrema bivittatum. Classification (NCBI taxonomy): domain Eukaryota; kingdom Metazoa; phylum Chordata; class Amphibia; order Gymnophiona; family Rhinatrematidae; genus Rhinatrema; species Rhinatrema bivittatum. Next base: position 54,897,689 of record NC_042623.1, read on the forward strand.
AGAGATACCACAGCTGTGCCTGACTCGGCCCCATAATTTGAGAGAGAAGATTAAATGGAGAGGGAAACCGAGTCGAGAGAGTAAGAGAAGCAAAGAAAGCCCAAACTCTCCTCTTCCCCACAAAAACACCAAAAAGAGTTTCATATAGAAACCATTTTTTCCTAGCTCCTTTGGGTGGTTCCCAAGTTTTTTTTCACCCCTGCTGTATCTAGCTTCGGGTTTTTTTTTTTTTTTTTTGTCTGTCTTTGAAGGTTTTTCTCTGAGCCCTTCCCTTGTACACGTCATCCCCTACAGCTGGAGCCTCCTCGGAGGCAACTGTTGGTACCGTTCACTGGCTGGCACAACGTGCCAGTATGCCCCCTTCGTCAGGTCAGATGGTGTAGGAATTTGATGAAGGTAGCCAACAACAGACTGGGTTAGTAGGGTAGTGCCTGCAATTGGTTTTCTAACTTTTTTGGTTTCTGGAATAACTTTTAAATTAATCTTAAAAATATATAGAGGTCAAAATTCAGCTAATTTGTCCTGCTAAGTTTGACATTTAGCCAAATGTGGGTTTTACATTTCATCCCTAAATGGCTCTGATTTATCCTGCTATTTAGCTAGATAAAAGATGGATAAATTGGAGGTATTCCTGGAGCAGAGTTAAGTTATCTGGATAATTTATCTTAATTCCAATATTCAAACTTTGCCAGGTTATTTGGCAGAACCTAGGTATGCAATAGAGAAGTTTTATGGGTTAGTTAGATAAGTTTATCTGGCTAACTAGGTCAATTCAGGAGTGGCCCTAATTGGCAGCACGCCACTGACTATCCATAACAATATATCCGGCTATCTTTAGCCAGATAAATTGCTCAGGAGTGCTGTTGAATATTGACTCATAATATCTTTAGATCAAAGTCCCATGACTCAAGACAACCAGGATACAAAAGTGATGTCTTTTATTATCAGTATAAAATATTGCTAACATTTCATTTAAAAACATTCACTGCTACCCTTCAAATAAGTAAAAAGTTGCATAATGTTTATTGGAGTTGGAAATTACTGTGCAAGGATTCAGCACTTGGCAATCATATATGCCCCGAGCGGTCAGTGCTGTTGATCCCTAACAGGGGAAGGGTCTGGCCCCGGATGTTCTTATAAGCAGGTGCTGTAGATCGCCACCTTTTGGCTGATTGCTTGCAGCAGTGAACGGACAGTTTCTTCCAGCTCTACCAGCTGCTTGGCCTTGTCTTCCAAGATTTTTTGATTGTTCTCATATGTTTTTTCTAAATCTGAAGAGAAAAGAGAAAAAAAAAATTTGTAGGTTAACAGTGAAAGCAAAGATGCTGGGCGGACTTCCGTGGTTTCAAAGACCTCCACGTGCTTGATTCTGATAAGAAGATGGATCGTGTTCTAATTTAAATGCTGATTTTGAGGCCTGCATTTGTGAGAGATGCTGGAGTGCTGTGGCTTCTGCTGTGATCTTCTTGTTACATAGATGCTACCCACTACTAGTACTGGGCTGAGGATCAGGGAAATCAGGATTGAAATCCCCCTTCCACCTCTGATACTCCTTGTGACCTTGGGCAAATCATATTTCCTGTTGCCTTGGGTACCCACACAGATTGTAAACTTTTGGGGACCAGGACTTAGTGAGATACATATTCAGCCACTATCCGGCTGCCCGGGTTAGCCAGATAAGTTTATCTGACTAACTTGGCTGAGATATTCGGTGATGCAACTGCACGACTGAAAACGCCGGTTCAGTTTATCCAGCTAATGTTAGGACAATTGAAGAGCAGTCCTAAACTTATCTGGCTGATAATTGTCACTTATCTGCTGTTTAGCTGGATAAACAGCTTCCTAAGTGGTGACCGCTCAGTATGGTTGAATGCTCATACAGCACCACTGTTATGGGTTCAGACCGTGCACACTGGTATCCCTGCCCAGGGGCTCTGACCTGGGGGGCTAATCTCATATAAACACACACAATTACTGGTATTATAGCTGGGGGCTTGAACCCAGGAGCTTATCCCCTACACAGAGTGCCACACACAAACTTGGATCAGTATGTCATGGTTCCAGGTAAGAAAGTTTATTTGAGCAGTAGGAGGATAGAACAAATAAAATCAGATCATATAGAAGTAATGGTAGATAATAACAATTGCTACATAGATATTAAAAACGTTACATTACCAAAGGATCAGCTGCACCATCACAACCAGGGCTCTCTCTCCCCTCGTTTTCTCGCTGTCTCCCCTTATACACTACAAATGTTTGTGAAAGCAGCAGTGTTTCCTCCTTTTGAGTTCTTATCAGATTTCAGAAACAGCTGTGCAGCCTTCATTCTCTCTCTCAGGCTTTAGCATAAGTTAATTGCTAGTTTCTCATCATAGACTTAGTGGAATAAAGGAAAATTAGTTCTTACCTGATAATTTTCGTTCCTGTAGTACACGGATCAGTCCAGACCATGGGATAAGCCCCTGTTCCAGCAGGTAGAGAGAGACCAAAGTTCTAAGGGCAGCCCATATAAGGACGGAACCCACCCTGGAACTCTCAGTATAACCATTGTCAAAGCAGAAAATACAAGATCAAGCAAGTAACAGGATAACTAGTAATTTAATTTAAACCAACAAAATAACAGAACAATTGAATGTACTGTGTAACTAAACGCTCTTGTATATCTACCCCCGATCATCGTAACGATGCTTCCGGTGCCTATTAGTAGATTCCAGGAAGATGATGCAGGGATCAAAAAAGAGAGTCCTATAAGAAGGAAAAAAATCAAAAATAACAGGAAGAAAATTCGAGCGGCCAGAAGAAGAACGGGCAGGTGTCTGGACTGATCCGTGGTACTACAGGAATGAAAATTATCAGGTAAGAACTAATGTTCCTTTCCCTGTACGTACCCGAATCAGTCCAGACCATGGGATGTCCCAAAGCTTCCCTACAGAGGGTGGGACCCAGACAGTCCCACTCGAAGCACCTGCCGACCAAAGGAACCAAAGGCTGGAGCCTGAACATCAAATCGGTAGTGACGAGCAAAAGTATGAAGAGATTTCCATGTAGCCGCCCTACATATTTCTTGCGGTGACACTGATTGAGACTCCGCCCAAGAAGTCGCTTGAGAACGTAAAGAATGAGCTTTTAGGCCTTCAGGAACTGGTCGGCCCTTGCAAATGTAGGCCGAAGAAATCACCTCCTTCAACCAGCGAGCGATCGTAGCCTTAGAAGCTTGCTTCCCCCTGTTGGGTCCACTCCACAGGACAAAAAGGTGATTGGAAACCCGAAAATCATTAGTGACCTCAAGATAATGCAATAAGACTCGTTTGACATCGAGACGATGAAGATCACTATTACCAGATGCCACGATATCCTCTGGCGAAGAAGCAGGAAGTTTCACAGACTGGTTAACATGAAAAGATGAAACAACCTTAGGTAAGAAAGAAGGTACGGTCTTGAGAGAGACGCCAGAGTCTGAAAAACGCAAGAAAGGGTATCTATAGGATAGAGCTTGAAGCTCAGACACCCTCCTGGCAGAGCAAATAGCAACCAAGAAGACAGTCTTGAGAGTCAAGTCTTTGAGAGTGGCTCAACGGAGAGGCTCGAACAGTGCCGAACAAAGAGCTCGAAGAACCAAGTTTAAAACTCCACGAAGGACAAATAGACCGGACAGGTGGTTTCAGGGAGCTAACCGAAAGACCCTTTGAGAGACCACGCTGAAGAAAAATGAGAATAACTGAAGGCAAACGTGCTGAAACACCCAACTCCTCACAGACGTTTTCAAAAACCTTCCAGACCCGGACGTAGGTAAGCGATGTCGACTGTTTGCGAGACCTGAGGAGTGTGGCAATAACTTCATCCTTATATCCTCTTCGTCTCAAACGTCTCCATTCAAAAGCCATGCCGCTAGACAGAAGCGATTCGCCTGGTCGAAAAATACGGGACCCTGCCGCAGAAGATAGGACAGGTGACCGGAGACGAAGAGGTCCGTCCACAGTGAGATTCACCAGATCCGTGAACCACGGCCGTCGGGGCCATTTGGGGGCCACGAGAATGACCGGACTGCGATGGAGTTCTATTCTCTGTAGAACCTTCTCCACTAATGGCCACGGTGGAAACACGTAGAGAACGTTGGAGGGCCAGGGAAGAACCAGCGCATCCACCTCTTCCGAACAATGCTCCCTCCACCGGCTGAAGAACCGGGGAGCCTTGGCGTTGGATAGCGTCGCCATGAGGTTCAGGTGAGGGGGACCCCACCTGTGCACGATTAGGTCCATCGCTTCGTCTGACAGCTCCCACTCGCCGGGATCAAGATGTTGTCGACTGAGGAAGTCGGCTTGAATATTCTCCTTGCCCGCTATGTGGAAAGCCGCCAGGCGATCCAAGTGCCTCTCTGCCCAGAGAAAGAGCTTGCTGGCCTCTAGCACCATTAGACGACTTAAGAGTCCCCCCCTGTCGATTTATGTAAGCCATTGTGGTGGAATTGTCTGATAGCACCCGGACCGCTTTGTGGCGAATCAGAGGAAGAAAAAATTTGAGAGCCAGGCGAACCGCTTGGGCTTCTAGACGATTGATGTGCCACCGAGACTGGGAGAGGGACCAGAAACTTTGAGTCATTTGAGATTGGCAGACAGCCCCCCCAACCGGAGAGGCTGGCACCTGTCATCACAATGATCCAAGAGGGAGTCAGACGAGGCATCCCCTTGAGAAGATGTGCCGGGGAGAACCACTATTGTATATTGGCTATGGTAGAGTTGGAGAGAGGGAGAATCTCTTGGTACTGCTCGGATATTGGTTTCCAACGGGATAACAATACTTTTTGTAAAGGACGCATATGAGCAAACGCCCAGGGGATGAGATCGATCGTGGAAGCCATGGTCCCTAAAACTTGCAGGTAATCCCACGCCGTGGGAAGGGGTAGAGAGACAAAAGTGTTCAACTGATCGATCAGGTTAGAGTCCGCGAGTCCGAAAGAAAAACTTTCCCGACCCAAGTGTTGAAAAGAGCACCAAGGAATTCCAGCTCTTGTGAGGGCCAAAGATTGCTTTTGGAGTAGTTGATTTTCCAGCCGAGAGATGTGAGCAGGGCTAAAACTCTGTTTATCGCGTGCGTGCAGAGGGCAGCAGACTTGCCCCTTACCAACCAATCGTCTAGATAAGGATGGACTAAAATCCCTTCTCATCGGAGAGCTGCCGCAATGACTACCATGATCTTGGTGAAGGTGCGGGGAGCGGTGGCAAGACCGAAGGGAAGGGCCTGGAATTGGAAATGCTGGTCTAGGATCTGAAAGCGAAGGAATCTTTGATGTTCCCAACGGATGGGGATGTGAAAATAAGCCTCTGTAAGATCGAGGGAAGCGAGGAGCTCGCCGGGATGGACCGCCGCAAACACCGCGCGCAGGGTTTCTATCTTGAAATGGGGAAACTTGAGGGCCCGATTGACCCTTTTGAGATCCAGGATGGGGCGAAAGGAATCGTCCTTTTTGGGAACAACGAAGTAAATTGAATACTGGCCGGTGCCCTGTTCTTGCACTGGTTCCGGAAGGATCGCCCCCAAATCCTGAAATCTCAACAGGGTGTGACAGACCGCAGGTCGCTTGGAATGGCCACAAGGGGACATGATATATAGATCCGGCAGGTCCCTGGCAAACTCTAATGCGTAGCCGTGTTCTATCATCTCGAGGACCCAGAGATCGGATGTGATTTTGGCCCACTCCTCGAGAAACAGAGAAAGACGCCCACCTAGGTTTCGTTCGGAGGAATGGACCGGCCGAATCTCATTGGGGAGCTGACTTAGTGGTCGTGTGTTGCTGATGGCCATCCCGGAAGCCTTGACAGCCGCGAAAGGAATGAGACCAAGACTGGGACCTGGAGACACCACCCCTGGGGAAGCCCTGGTGCCGTAATGGCAGTTTCCCCTAAAGCGAGTGTGAGTCGGAAAAAAAGACTTCGACTGTTTGGGACAGTTCTCTGGCAGCTTGTGGACCTTGTTCTCACCCAAGGATTTAATAAGCTGCTCCAGATCCTCACCAAAAAGCAACTTGCCCTTGAAAGGAAGAGTGCCCAACTGAGCTTTTGAAGAAGTATCAGCAGACCAATTACGTAGCCAGAGAAGACGTCTGGCCGAGACCGCAGAAACCATAGCCTTTGCCCGGACACGAAGCAAGTCATAGAGGGCATCCAACCATAGGCTATAGCGCCCTCCAAGCGTTCAGCTTGCTCAGCCTCTGCAGACGGGAGGTCCTGGGTGCTGAGTAACTGTTGCATCCACCTAAGGCTTGCCCACTGCATGAGACTGCTGCAAATAGTCACCCGGACTCCGAGAGTCAAAACTTCAAAGATGCGTGTCAAATAAAACTCAAGCTTACGGTCCTGCACATCCCGTAATGCTGTAGTGCCCATCACAGGAATGGCGGTACGTTTCGTCACCGCGGTGACAGAAGAATCTACCTTAGGAATCTTTAACATGTCCAGGCAGTCCTCATGGAGCGGGTATAGCTTATCCATAGCCCTACCAACTCGAAGCCCCGTCTCTGGGGACTCCTATTCCTGGAGGAGAAGCAAACGGTGCATTGGATGAAACGGGAAAGTACGCGGTAACGCCCTGAGTCCCGCCAGGACCAGGTCCGCGTTTGGTGTCATCGCTGCCGCCACAGAATCATCTGGTGGAGCTTCAATTCCCAGTTCCTGGAGAACGAAGGGAATAAGAGGCTCCAGTTCCTCCCGCTGAAATAAGTACAGGACACGGGGATCGTCGCCCTCTAGCGGGGGGGGGGGGGGGGGCTTGAGCTGTGGTATCATCGTCCCCTAGGTCAAGCGGGTCTAAAGGAGGCTGGGGGGGGGGGGGGGGTCCGCCGGGGGAGCACCCGGGACCACACGAACCCTAACCGGGCCCTGAGGGTCCGGAACAACATTAGGGGACGGCACAGGAAAAAGAGCAGGTTTCGGAGGAAGGGGAACAATTGGTGGGGGGGGGGGGGGGGGGTTCCTCCTCCCTCTAAGCTGGCCAATTAAGATTCATGCATTAAAAGGACAAAATCCGAAGAAAAATGGGTCCGGGCTGAATTTTTCACAGGGGGAGGTGAGGGGGGGATCCGAGCCCCCCCCCCCCCCCCCCCGAGAGCGAAACGGGCTCAAATCGGGGGGGGGGGGAAAAAATCGCATCCCCAGCCCCCGGAGAAGCAGGAAGTGTTTCATCAGAAACACCCAAAATGGCCACCGCTGACGCACTTTCCCGGGATGGGAACGGCTTAGAAACACGACAGGGAGCCCTTCCCTGAGGAATAAAATTTGGCGGTTCAGAAGAGGAGCCTTCACTCCCCGAAAAGCAGGAAAGCGGCTGTAAAGCTAATTGAAAATAGCTTAGCAGGGAGCCCCTGAGGAGATGGGCGGGAGATTGAACCCCCGGCTCCCTCCTCACAAAATCAAACTGCTGCCTTTTTTTTTTTTTTAATTTAAACAAAGACAAGTAAAAAATATATTTTGTGAAAGCTTGGGAAAACAAAAACAGTTTTATTCACATTAATAATTCATTGCATTCACAGAGGCAGGGGTATGAATCCTCCCTGAAGCTCCAACGAGGTATGAGCATCTCGGGGCACGGCAGCAGATACAAACGTGGGGAGAGGGACTGGCACCACCAGTATCACCCACACTAGGTCACCGGGAAGGGAACCTAGGCTGACAAATCAAGGGGCAAAGCCCCCCTAGGAACCCCAAGAGCGAGGGAGACAGAACTGTCTGCCCTGACACAGTGAGTCAGAGAAAAAAAAAATCTCTTTTTTTTTTTATACATTTAAAAATTAAGAAGTAAATTAAAAGAGTACTTGCATGAGCTTGCCCCAGAGAAAGGAGAGGAAAGAAAACACAGAGGGCAAGCTAAACAGGGAACCAAAGGGTGAGCTGTTCCACCTGCTGGAGACAGACGAATACTGAGGGTTCCAGGGTGGGTTCCGTCCTTATATGGGCTGCCCTTAGAACTCTGGTCTGTCTCCACCTGCTGGAACGGGGGCTTAACCCATGGTCTGGACTGATCCGGGTACGTACAGGGAACTAAAACACTCTGGTCTGTTTGTAAACATTTCACAGTGCAAGACAGTAAATAGGGGTTCACTCAGAGGTTGGACTGTGGCCTTCAAATTAGCTTGTGTCTGGGTAAAAACTCTGAATCCATACAGCCTATCCTCTATATACATCCTCGGCAAAAATAACAAAAAATGACTCCAACAATCATTTAGCTGGCTAAGTGGCGCTGACTATCAACCTCATTGTGCCTGCAGTCAAATAATGCTGTACGCCATCTTGCGCATCCCTTAGGAAAGGCAGATTAGAAATCCAAAAGAAGGGAAGGAAGGTTGGATTGTAAACACCAGCCATCGCCTGTCTATATGTGGGATTTAGGGTGCGTGAGCATTAGGGTCTGAATTGAGCTGCGGTTTGTGGCTGGTTTATCGAGGCCAGTTGCTGCAATGGTTGAGGTACAGAGGGAAAAGCATGAGGACTAACGGGGGAGGGCAGGAAAAGAAGCCTCAGTGGCTCAGAATGAAAGCCCCCCCCCCATGGCACTTTAGCGTCAGCCTGCCGTCCCCGTCACAAATGGCAGCGAGCGGATCTGGGGCAAGCGCTGAATGGGCTGGGAGGTGCCATGCAAAGGAAAGCCAGCCAGGCCTCAACATAAAAAAAGTTAACTAATGGGTTAAAAGTGCTGAATGTTTTGTATGCAATACAAAAAGAAAACTACATTCTGTACAATAAATAAATACACGTTCAGCTTGAGCAAAGACCCACTTTTAAGAAGCAAGTTGCTTCAGTTTTTTGGTTACTTTGTAAAATCTCTTCTCCTCTATAGCATTTGCTGGCGGTTACAGTCATCCCTGACTGAGTACGGGGCTCCAGTGACGTTACCATACATTTCACCTTTTCCTGCACAGAGTTCTGGAGGGGTAGAAGAAATAAATCCCTTGCCCCAGGATTCTGACACGGTGCGTCCGTTCAGCTCTCCTTACTAGCAAAACCAGATGGGACGCAGCCTTGCCAGTGCTTGCATTAGCAAGGAAAGATGAAAATGAGAGCCATCATCGGCCATGGATCGGAATTTTCTAGTGCTTTTCAACACCGACCCTATTGAAAAGGACCTCACACTTATTGTCTTGAGTACATTTTACAATTATCCACCTCTCCCCCACCACATCTGAGCTCAATCGGTGAATTTTCGTGGCCGCTGTTATACCTCCAAATGGACTGATCCAGCCCTTAAATGTATTTTTTTTGTCATATGATTTGAAAAGCACTAAAAACTCAGGCTCTTTCACTTTGAATGCATATACAGTGTTGCTCTCTGCTTCAACGGCAGGGAGAAATGTGGAAAAGAGGATTTACATTCAGACAACATCCAACAAGGCATTGATCTGTGCAGTCGGGGTAAACAAGCATTGGAGTAACTTGCTTGTTGCGGCAGTTACTATCCTTAACCATTAAGTCTTATGTTCACCTTTGATGCAACTCCAACATTACTCTCTGCATCAATGGCAGGGGGTGGCAGGAAATTTGAATCAAACAGTTACCAACAAGGGCCCTGAACTTGATGGTCAGTGAAACAGATAAGTATGGGAAAATAAGTGTGGGAGCTTGCTGGGCAGACTGGATGGGCCAATTGGTCTTTTTCTGCCGTCATTTCTGTTTCTCTGGGCAGTGATGGGGGAAGCCTCCTGTGGTACCACATTAAAAATTTCACATGCTTTAAGAGTCGCTTCTTCCAAACTCGGCCACCCACCATGGGTGGTGTGCGGGTCTACTTCAGGGCTCAGGAGCAGTGGGGGCTGTGCTGCTCGATCGCACACAGGCCCTGGTGTGCATAACCTTGGCAGCAGAGTGTTAATACCAGTGACCCAAGGCAGGGAAAACCTTTATAAACTGTTTGCTTCAATCGCCTCCAAACTCCTGAAAGAGACCTACCTGCAGGACACACTAATCACACAAGACCCAGTACACAGAATCCCCCAGTTATGTTACAGAACAGCTATCAATGTTTTCTGAAAGGTTTTGCGAGGGTTAATTCTGTAAACACATTACTAGGCGATGCAAGCTACAGTCACGTGCAGGCATTTACATGGCTGTCGTCTCAATCAAAAGGACATTAAGAAAGAAAACTGTGGGTACCATGCACCTAGGCCTTTGGTTGCAACACGGGATGCATGCAACTTTAAAAACAAACAAAAAAAAAACCAACCCACCAAGCATGAGCAGCAGAAATCTGTTTCTAGCAAAAACACTGATGGCGACACGCTTTGAAACAAAGGTTATGTTGAAGCACCCGGGCCTTACCTTTTAGCAGCTTGAGTTTGCTGTTTGCATTATCTAGTAATGTTTTTGCTTCTATCTGAAGCACTTCGGCTTTCTTCCTGGCATCGGCAGACTCCCCTGTTTTTTTGGCAATGAGGTCTTCCACCGTTTTGTATTTGTCATTCAGCTCGCTATCTAGGACCTGCAGCATTAAAGACAACCACATAGTGGGGCCATTGCGCAGAAAACACATTCATAGTCAAAAGAAGCCAGTGATTCTTTCTTCCAAGGGCATACTTTTTTTTTTTCCATAAATGTATGGTCTGTAATCTAGGCCTCTGCTGTTCTCTAGATTGTACCATCAGCTCAAGAATTCTCAGGAGCAGTAGCTCCAACTTCCTGCCACCGATAAATACCCGTACATACTCAGCAAGAGGCAAAATCTCATTTGCAGATGCTTAAGTATTTAGATTTTTTTTATATTCATTTTTTCTTTGGACCAGCAGTTTTTTTTTTTCCAGCTCAGTCAGAACCGGTACAGTATCGTGAGCTTTCAATCACAACTACCTGAGGTTTTCCCCTATTTCCTAGCTTCCTTTCCCCATCTAGAGTAAATCCGTGGCCAGGGCCCACAAATGGTGGCTCCCTCCACAACCCAGTATGTGTGCGCCCTGAGTCTTTCCAGTAGATGTCGCCACCTTGTGATGACTGAGAACACTCTACCCCAGCCGTGCCCAGGCAGTGGAAGACCTGACTCAGGAGCTCAACCCATGTGGCAGCATGGACCACCGGGCCAGCCCAAGGTTTGATATTCTAAAATAAAACCAGTGGCACAAGACCATTTCCATCTCTTCAACCAAGCATTAACCTTGCGTGTTCCTTAAACGTGCATTCGGTGAGAATCCGAACAGCTTCCCACAGGCGAATGCTGGCTTTGATGTCTTATGGATAGTGAAAGCAAAGGGGTACATGGGGGGCTGCCTGCTCCAATAACTTTTCTATTTGGTGTCCTGTCCCATAAAACTTTTCAGGATCTACATCAGGGCAGACAGGATGATTCTGACGGGTGTTTTATTATATGGCTTGTTGGGGGTTTTTTTTTGTGATGCAGGAGCATTTGGGACTGTGTGCATGTACATCCCGGAAAGCAGGCCTCAATCCATTAGTTCCGGCTGACACTTCTTACTGATTTGAAAGCTCTAAGTCCAAAAACGCACCCCAGCTGCTACTTTCAGCTCTGTACAGTCTCGTTTCATCCATGCGCGGGGGCCCAGGCATGCTCACCAGGGATCCTTCCCAGCTTGGAGAAAGCAGCACACACACAGCCTCTCTGAGGTACAGGAGGCCTCCCCACCCCCAGCTTTGGCCCGACTCCTGCCGCACCAGGAACTCAGCCAGAAAGGCCTGCGTTTCTTCTCCCTCTCCTTCCTTCAGCCTTGAGCGGTGCTGCATACGTACCTTCTTCACCTCCTCCGCTTTCTGTTTCACGTTATCCACCGTAGCCTCGGTCTCGTCCACCGAATCGGCGTTGGCAGCCGACTTCTGTTTAAGCTCTTCCACGTTCTTCTCCAGCTGGGCAAGACGCTGAGTGGCATTCTGCAAAGTTTCTTCCGACACCGTTGTTTCAGATTCAATCTAACAGGGAGGATGTACCGAGCACATGGAAAATAAAAAAAACAAACAAAAAACAAAACAGGGGGAAAAGCATTATCTTGGGCTTCGAAAATCCAGTAGAGTGATCTACTGCAGGCATAGGAGAAACTGGGGTAAATTAGCTTAAAAATGGAATAGAACAGTTAAAAGAACATTTAAATCTTCACATACACACCTGCACCTGAATTGTAATAAATCAGCACTGTGCATGTGCTTTTGTCTTTGATTTGTTTCTTTCGCAAAGGAATCTATCATCACCGGGAACATGAAAAGCCGACTTATAGTTTTCCCTCGTTCCCTGCACTCCCCCCCCCCCCCCCCCCCCCCCCCAATTGCCAAGGGAAAAAGATGGGCCTGGCCCTGGTCTTCAGATCCTGGCCCGATACCACTACCCGTTCCTCCCCCACTACAGGTGGCAGGAGCGCGCTGGAGTGCTGGCAGAGCGGGAGCTGACTGTGGCCTGCACAGGTACGAAGGCAGATGTTATCCTCTTCCCCGCTGCTCTTTAGCCTGGTGGAAGGATCCTCTCACCCCGCTCCTCTGGCTGATTCACCCCCTTCCAGAGGTCAGCAGAGGCAGGAGCAGCATGCACAGCACAGGCTGCCGAACAGCCGCGCCCTCCTGCAGGAAATCTGCTGCATCCCCTGGAGCTCCTGCAGACACAGCCCAGAGTCGCTCTGCTTCCTGCAGCTTTCTGCTCTTTTAGCTGACACTTGTCACAAGATTTGAGACTTTTCTTGTTTCCCCATTCCCCCTCATCTAAATTGTTTAGGTACTGGGATATTTGCCTTAGGGTCCTCTCTCTCACTCGGGGGAGCTTTATAAAACAAAGCTGTACTATGGAAAACACGCCTTCTCATTTCCCATTTCTAAATTGGTTTTCATAAAATGTGATGAACAACCTATAAGACAATAAAATCCATACATCACAATAAAAATCATACGTTCCTTTGTGCACTTACTGAGGTAAGCAGGTCCTGAGTGCCCTGGATGTCCTTGTCAGCTTGTTCAATGGCCTTCTCTGCAGCACTCTGAGCCTTCTCTGCTTCTTCTAGGGCTTCCCTCACCATGTCAGCCGTGGCTTTAACATCAGAAGCGCTAGCACTGGGGCACAAACATTTACAAAGCAAATAACTAGCAAACCCTGCTGCACAAACATTTCAGCTCTCTTCCGCATACAAATATGTTAAATACTTGGGATACTGTTCAAGTGTTTTGACCCTGCAGTTTCCTCCTCTTCCTCATTGGGCTTGCAGCTCAACTAGAACTAGCATCTGCTGAGCTTGTGGCACCACGGGCCTTCTTGCACCATGGTTTTCACTAATTTCTATACCCCCCTTCCAGTCACTGATTGACAATCCCTGGCTCCCTTTGCAACCTGATACACTGAGCACTCTGTCTAGCCAGTAGGTGGCACTGTTGTGCAATGGCTGGGACAACACCTCCTCCAACTCTGTGGTGGTGGTGGTGGTGCAGTTGGGAGCATGTACCCTGCCTCTGCAGCATCCTCGACCAGCTTGAGAAGTAGCAGTCGGTCCCAGGAATCAAATCCAGATATCTCACATGGCGGCACACTGTCAAGGCTGCTCCAAGCAAGTATTTTCTGAAGCACAATTTGTTTGAGAAACATGCCAGCACTTCCTCTTTTCAGAAAAGACAGATGCTCACCGGTCAACAGTGCTCGCATCTCAACAGCTGGAAGGGGCCTCCTTGGTCTTGGGCACAGCATCATTCTTTTGTTGGGGCAATAAAAAGGTCTTGCAACCAGGGAGTGGGCTGACAAACATTTTGGGGTTTTTTTTTTCCTTTGTTGGTGAGCTTTATTTTTATTTCATTTTGTTAAGTTTTAGTGCGTACTGATTAACTTTAGCACCCACTAAAATGGATTTGCATGTGCCATTTCATGTTAGCATGCATTAAAACTAAATAGAGTGCAAACAATGTTAGCTCATGTTAAACAAAAGTGAAACAAAATTGAATTAAAGCACATCCCTACTCACAGCCTGAAGACAAATCAGTTTTCTCCATGGCTACTAGTGCTATGTACAACTGGCTAACAACCTAAACTGTACAGGAAGCCATGCGAAAGGGCAACGTGCAGTTCATTACCTCGCCTTCTTGGCTTCATCCAGGAGCATCTCGGCTCTCTCAATGTCTCCAGCACTCTGCTGCAGAATAATCTCCACGCCGGAAAGGCTCTCCACACGCTCGCGGATTTCGTCCGTCAGCGCCTGTAACTGTTCGGGCGTGCTCGGCATTTGCATCTTCAGCACCTCGCTAGCCACCGCCTCGATGCTATCCAGATCAGCACCATCCTCTGGAGAACCGCAAGAGGAGAAAAGGCCTGAGTGCCGCTGGAGGATGGGCCAGTGGAGGCAAAGGCAAAGTATCCCCTCAAAACCCAGAAGGAGCCAATGACGAACGGGGCCCTGGTCTCCCGGGAATGTCACGGAAAGTACAAGTGCAGAAAGTCAGCCAGAAGCCACACCTGACCCAGTTTGAATGGGGCCGGAAAAACAATGCAGTTCACGGCAGAACCACTTGACTTTTGAGATAGTGAAAACATGAGAATCTTATTCCAAGTATCCATTGCTTTAATTTTCACACTCACGTACTAAAGACAGTCACTAAACCCCTAACCCCCCCCCCCCCCGTTTTTCCAGTTTTATGTTTTCAAACACTTGGGAGAATATACATATATTTTTTTAAGTAATTTTTATTCAGAGAACATTGCAAAGGGGTTTTGCACTTAAAAACAGCATCTACACCTGTAAGTGACATGCACTCTGGGGTAACGCTGTTGTATAAATGTCAAGAATAGCAGTGGAAGAAAAGGGGCAGGCCGGCAGCGTTCAGGGCAGTTCAGAAATCCGCGCGGCAGTCGCTATTTTGTAAGAGTTATGCGGCTACACACTGCCAAACTTATTCATGGACTTTACACTTGCTAATTGACTGGCCCGGGCAGAAACCGGATTCGTCTATTGGCTGCAGTTTTGGGTGGGAGGTGTGGGTGAAGGGGTGAGGGTTCGGGGGAAAAGTGCTAGAGGATCTGGTGACCCGGAGAAGGCCTGGGTAACCTGGAGGTACGAACGAACTGGCGATTCCAAGTGCACATGCAAGTATGTTCAAAATGGGATACACGCATTCTTTATAAAATACCGGCCGCCACGTACAAATCGGGGTTATTGCGTGCGTATGCTATGTTTAGTGCACCTAACTATAAAATTTATTTTTAAAAAATTGGTAAACTGCGGTGTTTTCTTGCACTGGAAATATTCGCGCGTGCTGAAACATACGCGCGTACTTTTTGGATCTGAAATGTGCGGTATTGTATAAACTGTGGATCGCCTACCGCCGTTTATAAAATACTAGCATTAATCTCTGCCCGGCAGCTTATGTGCGTAAATGCTTAGAAGTGTCGATATAGCGGTTTATACATTTTATAAATAAATAAATAAAAGCAGTAGTGTGGCTAGGTTTGAAAGTTAGGCTCCCTGTGACTCTGACACCTATCTTGCAATGGCAGGTTTCATTTAGTCAAAATCAACGTGTATTTAATCAAATCTTGTAATTGTACCAGATAGTGCTTAGGCCCCCCAGCGTGCTCCATCTCTGAAAAGATAAAATATGAGTGCAAAGAAAGTCCAAATGGCTCTTCTGTATATATTTCCTGTTTTTCTTCAAAACATCCCTGGGAAGCCAGGTGGCGAGACAATACCCCCACCGTTTTTTCCACAAAACCTGCAAGCAAACATCAATTCTAGCAGGAGCTTTCTGGGGTGCCCCCCCATTGCTTTCATGGTGAAAGAACCTGGCTGGTGGGATTTCAAGCCAGACAACCAGACTTCAATCATGCTCGAACACGACCCTGGGCATCCAGTGCTAGAACATTGTCTAGAGTCCCTCGTCTACCATCTAGTGCATTCCATCTGAGACTGAGCATGTTCACTCAGATAAGAGTTCTATGTACACCGACGTGATATCTTTGATGAGCGGCGGTATATAAAAACCAATAAATAAATAAATAAATAAGATCATTTCAAAACTCTCTGTGGCGAGTCTGCAATGGAAAAATCCTTTTCAACAGAAACAACAACAACTCCCCCCCCCCCCCCCCCCACCTCAAAGCAACCTGCTTTATGATTTGGGGAGATTGCTGTGGGTCGTGTGTTGAAACAGTAAAAGCACATTCCCTCTGCAAAAGCCTGGCCACGGAAAACTTCTCTATAACACTAGAGGGATAAGTCAAGGCTGCCCCAAACAAAAACCAGGACTACTGTTAAATCTTAAAATGCAAACGCAAAAGATTCCTTACGCATCAGAAATTCCCTGATTTGCTTGATGAGATTTCTCAGATCCTCGTTGCTTTTGTCCACTTTTTCCTTCGTGGTGTTGGTTTTCAGCAGAACTTCTTGGGCATTCTGTTTTGCTTCATCTGCTCTCAGTTTGGACTCGGATACCTAAAGGAGGCATTAATCGGTCACTGCTTTATGAATTCCTTGGACAACAACTTTTAGAACTGCTAAAGTGTACATGCCAGGAACAGAACTGGTCTTACGGTTCCAGTTAGGCCACAAACATGATTTTTTTTAGATTCCCAATAAACAAATCTCGGATAAAATCCCCAAACCAACCCATGCATTCAGTTGAAGGATTTTCTACCTGCTTTCTGAAGAGGTGCAGAGAAGGGCGACCAAAATGATAAAGGGAATGGAACAGCTCCCCTATGTGGAAAGACTAAAGAGGTTAGGACTTTTCAGCTTGGAGAAGAGACGGCTGAGGGGGGGATATGATAGAGGTGTTTAAAATCATGAGAGGTCTAGAACGGGTTAATGTGAATCAGTTATTTACTCTTTCAGATAATAGAAAGACTAGGGGGCACTCCATGAAGTTAGCATGTGGCACATTTAAGACTAATCGGAGAAAGTTCTTTTTCACTCAACGCACAATTAAACTCTGGAATTTGTTGCCAGAGGATGTGGTTAGTGCAGTTAGTGTAGCTGGGTTCAAAAAAGATTTGGAAAAGTTCTTGGAGGAGAAGTCCATTACCTGCTATTAATTAAGTTGACTTAGAAAATAGCCACTGCTATTACTAGCAACAGTAGCATGGGATCTGCTTAGATTTTGGGTACTTGCCAGGTTCTTATGGCCTGGATTGGCCACTGTTGGAAACAGGATGCTGGGCTTGATGGACCCTTGGTCTGACCCAGTATGGCATGTTCTTATGCAAGGTCATATTTGCTGGACAGTTATGAAAGGGAAAGAACTTTTTTAAAAGTTCTTTCCCTTTCAAGTTCCCTGTTCAGTTCCCTGTTCAGTTCCCTGTTCAGTTCCCTGTTCCCTGTTCAGTTCCCTGTTCAGTTGTCTGAACAGGGAACTTGTGTTCAGTTGTCCTTAGGATGCTTTCCATTCCCACATCCAAGAGTTACCATTTTGGAGAGCTGCTCAACTTCAGCCAGCGCGCTCAGGATCTCTTGGTCAAAGTTCACGGCCCTCTGCCAAGCATCGTGGGCCACTGTCACCAAGCCGCTGCAGCCCGCTCCACCACACTTCTTCTTCCCGTCTTCCGTCCTGCAGTTCAGGCCTCCGCATTCAGTGTCAGCACATGAGGCCCCCGCAGGGGTTCCACAGGTCTGAAGCGACACAAATCCCAGGTTAAGGAGATGCACATCCCAACTCAAAAAAAAAAGAAGTGAATATTCAAAAACCAGAGCGCACAAAGCATCAGACGTAGCAAGAAGTTTTCACTAACACAGTACTAACACCTGTAGTTATACTAACATGTTCCATAGGGATGTGCACACCGATTATTTTTGTTTTCTGTGGGGGAAGCAGTTTTGAATTTTATATTTTTTTTTGTTGTTTTATTTATTTATTGTTACATTTCATTTTTGCGCAAGCAATTTGCAAATTTTAGGCGCACTATTTATAAACTGTGCACACAAAACGGAAAACTAGACAAAACTAAAAATGTTTTTTTTTTCTCGTTTTGAAACGACATGAAATCCATTTCATTGCAGCTTTTATGCTGTTTTAAAATGCATTCACATCCTTAACATTTCAGTGAAGTAAGCACAGCGGCTGTGCCTCACAGCAATAGGAAATAATTACAAAGGCTTCACTAAACATCCTGTACCAATTGTGCAAATAGCAATGTATCCTAAGTTTATTTTTGTGTTGAAAAGTAGTGTGTCATCTACAACTTTTATGTCTTCAGTTAAAAGGACGCTCCCTTAGAATTTGAAATAGATCAAAAAACAAATACAGAATATAACTGCAAAGATCATCAAACCTGCCTATTTTCCCTACCTACTGTAATATTGTAGACCTTACTTGATCTTCAGCTTTAACCTCACATTCCCCACTGCTAAGGATCCCATCTGCTTTCCCCACGTTTCCTTGTATTGATATCATTTCTGTCCCTTATACCTTCTCCAGGGAGGCAGCTTCATTCGTAGTCTACTGCCCCTGCAGGTCTGAGAAAGCAATTGCACCGGGGGAACAAAACCATTTCCAGTCCTTGGTCAGTAGGGGGCCCTGCTAGAACTGTGTGTTGGGACACACTTGCCTTTATTCTTTGAACTTATGCCTACATTCTGGTCATTACAACTTGGTATTGGTGAAGTTATGATAAAGGAGAAAAAAGCAGTTTTTGAAAGGATCTTCTTCAACAAATGAAGATAAAAATTCCTGGTTCTCACTGCCATTCCACAGTTGTCTGTGCTGCCTCACCAGGCAAAATTTACCTAAGGGCCATACCAATGTAATCCCCTTCCCACCCACAACTAGCAGCTTTGTGGGAAGGGGATTACATTGGTACGGCCATTAGGTTAAATTTCACGCCTTAGAGCTGAATATTCATAAGGTTGTACATGCACAAACGGGCTTTTGAAAATTGCTAAGATCTATGCTACTTTTACGCATGTAACTCCTTTGAAAATTCACTCCTAAGGCTGTTTGCAGCCTCCTGTTTTTCAAGAGACCATGGTAAGCAGGAACTGTCTCCCAAAATGCCTTTGGGCATTCTGCCGTGCAAATCCTAGCTATGTTGGGTCTTACAAATGGATTGCAACACAAGTCACCACAGTCTGCAAACTATTCACTAGTGTTTGATGACTCTCCAGGCGGAATATGAAAACAATGCAAATCCCTAAACTTGCAGTCCTATTACTAGGATATTGTGTGTGGGAACCAACGTAACCTTTACTTCTGTCCATAACCAATGATCTTACATGAGCTCAGCTTTAGCCTGGAATTATGGGAAGCAGAATATTGTTACACAGAAATAACTTGATATATTAATGTTATTTTTCCCCCTTAGTTTGAATTATGAATCTGAAGGCTTTAGAACTTTGCTTTGCTGACGTGTGTCTACGGTATTAGGATATTAATGAGGCTTCAGATAAAGATCTGGCCAACGCTTCCATTCTGGTCTCAGACCCAGTCAGAGACTGGCTTTTGAAACTGTTTTTCTGAACATGAGATGAACTTTCCTTCGAGGTAAAATCAGAGTATTTCCTCTGCTAAAACTATCCAGAGGAAAAGATGGAAGTTTCTATGGATCGGGTCCCATGTTCTTCAGTTAGGGCTCGTTTTTTGTTTTTCCTGCAATGGTTATTCAAGTTTAATAATGTTTCTTATATTATTTATGACCCTAGTCAAAAACTGTGTTTCTCAGTGACAGATCTGTTCTTCAGGGCCAATCGCCCATTGACAGATCTGAAATTCCTCCACCCTCTTGAGCCTGTTTAGTTCTCTTCATTAGGATTTGACCACATTTAAATCCTGAGATGTTCCTTTTCTCATTAACTTTCATTGGGGTTATGGTATTGGACCCTTTCCGTTGTGGGTTTGAAAGTGGGGCTACGAGTTATGGGGTTGTTTCTTTTCTTTGAATTTTGTTTTGTGAATTTTTTTCTTTTGTAACTCCTAAAATATCTTCTCAAGGTATTCCTCGATGTATTATTTAAAACATTTAATCAATAAAGAAGGTATTAGTGGAGCTGAGCAGGATGAGCTGATGCAGCACAGTAGGGGAACCCTTAAGTAAGCTTTATAATAAAAATAAATAAATCTAAATCAAAGGAGTCATTTACTAGGTTACTATGTAAAGATAACTTTAATTTTATCCCCTATTTTTTTTGTTGTTTCTGCTTATTAGTACGTACTACATTTGTTGGGAGGTTTTTGTGTCACTTTGGAAGGGAAAATGACACAAAATGAATCTGGTGTTTTCACTGCACATCCCGACAGCGCTGCTGAATAAACTCTTGCACTGCGCCAAGACGACTCCATTTTTCACCAGGCCCCACAACTGTACCACAGTGCACAAATGTTCACTAGGCCCATCTTACCAAGCAGACCTATGACTTTTTAAATCAGATCAGCAGCGCCTTGCGCACAAAATCATATACGTCAATTTCTAATCAGTCCCTTGACCTGCTTCACTCCGAGTTACTGACCCTATTTTTTCCAACAATTGCAACTGAATTTCTCACACAGCGTAGTCCCATACTTTTTCTGCAACTGCAGACAGGTCCAGACTTTGCAGCTTGCCAGCGAGCTCATCCAAAAGGCGTGACTGGTCCTCTTGCTCATCCTTAAACCGGGCCTCGTTTTCACGTATTAAATCCTCCACTTTCTGGCGGGTTGCAGCAGAGTGGGCCACAGAGCCATCCGGGCTCACAGCAGAGGCATTGGCCCTGGCTTCTGCTTCCAGAGACATTAGAAAATAGTCGTTGATGCTGTCCATTGCACCTACAAAAACAAAAGGAAACTGCTCAGCGATGTTCATTCTGGCAGCACTGCCGAGGTCAGGAAAACATTGAGCTGGGGGCGGAGGTAGGGGGTGTTAGAAAACGGACAGCTGTGTGCAGTCTGTAAAACCAGAAACTAACAAGGAACTTGTTCTTTATGTACTCTACAAGCCGTTAAGCCCGTTAAAACGGGCTACATCCCTCTGTCTCTCACCTCCCCCTCATTCTCTCTCCCCTCCACCCCCTACCTCCCTCCCTCTCACCCACTCCTCCCACTCCTCCCTCTCCTCCCACTCAGTCCCTCCCTCCCACTCAGTCTCACTCCCTCCCTCCCCCCTCTCTTCCTCCCTCTCACTCTCCCTCAGTCCCACTCCCTCCCTCCCTCAGTCCCACTCCCTCCCTCCCCCCCTCTCTCCCTCCCTCTCACTCTCTCTCAGTCCCACTCCCTCCCTCCCTCAGTCCCACTCCCTCTCTCTCCTCCCCTCTCACTCAGTCCCTCACTCTCTCTGTCAGTCCCTCTCTCTCTCTCTCCTCCCTCGCTGCCACCGCCGTTAAAAAGGGCTACATCCCTCTGTCTCTCCCCTCCCCCCTCATTCTCTCTCCCCTCCACCCCCTCCCTCCCACCCACTCCTCCCTCTCCTCTCACTCAGTCCCTCCCTCCCACTCAGTCTCACTCCCTCCCCCTCTCTCCCTCCCTCTCACTCTCCCTCTGTCCCACTCCCTCCCCCTCTCCCCTCCCCCTCTCACTCTGTCTCCCTCCCTCTCACTCTGTCCCACTCCTTCCCTCTGTCCCACTCTTCCTCAGTCCCACTCCCTCCCCCCCCTCCCCCCCCCTCCCCTCCCTCTATGTCCCACTCCCTCCCTCAGTCCCACTCCCTCTCTATCTCCCTCCCTCCCACTCACTCAGTCCCACTCCCTCTCTCCCTCTCACTCAGTCCCACTCCCTCTCTCTCCTCCCCTCTCACTCAGTCCCTCCCTCTCTCTGTCCTCCCTCGCTGCCGCCGCCGCCGCTGCCACCCGCCGCCACCGGACGCCACCGCCACCCAACGCCGCCGCCGCTGGACGCCGCCATGCCGCTGCCACCCGCCGCCGCCGCCGCTACCACCGGACGCCGCCGCCACCACCCAATGCCGCCGCCGCCGCTGCCGCCACCCAATGCCGCCGCCGCCGCTGCCTCCCGCCGCCGCCGCCGCTACCACCGGACGCCGCCACCACCCAACGCCGCCACCGCTGGATGCCGCCATGCCGCTGCCACCCGCCGCCGCTACCACCGGACGCTGCCACCCAACGCCGCTGCCGCTGCCACTGGACGCCGCCATTGTTTTTTCTTTTTTTCTGACGCTGGCTCAGACTGACGTGCTCGCCCACACATGCGCGGTAGAGCTGGTCTCTACTGCGCATTTGCGGCACGTCGGTCAAGCTTCGTTTATTAGTATAGATAGGCCACCGAAGGTTAAACATAATGGACCAAGGTCCTTATCTCATCTTAAACGTGATGTGGGTATTTTTCTAAAGGATTTATGCTTGTAAATGGCCTTTTGAAACATTACCTGGGGGTGGGGTGGGTAGGCCTTGTGCATGTAAAAAAGCACATACTTTTAAGTGCACTCCATAAAGATGTACTGTGCAAGGGAGGGCGGGGGGGCGGTGAGGAGGCACAGATTCGGGTTGGGGAGGGCAGAATTTACCTGCATACTCTGGATTTCCTGAGCAGGTGTAAACTTTGTATATGTGAGTCGGTGCCCATTCCATGCACCCCCACACACTTTTTCCAAGCAGATTTATGCACAGAAATTTGCTTTGAAAATTCTGACTGAAGTCTGTAGGAGAAAAACTACCTGCAGACTTTGGCTTAAGTGGGCTGTTTGCCAACTACCCTCCCTAAGTTCATATAGAAAAAGGAAATAAGTCGACAGTGCCTGGGGACTGGCTCTTAAAAAGGGAGGACTGCAAATAAAATCAAAGCAAAGGACACAAAAATAAATGGAGAAATTACTTATCGGATAATTTTGTTTTCCTTAGTGTAGACAGATGGACTTAGGACCAATAGGTTATGCTCCCTTGCCAGGAGATGGAGACAGTTTTCAAAGCTGATGTCACCCTAGATACATCACTGCAGTGTCCTCAGCCCTTCAGTATTCTCCTCAAAAGCTACTGTGGACATACTATCGAAAAACCTTGATTTAAAACCGATAAGCGTAACTGTACTAACCAAACACTGAAACCCAGTAAGATTATAGATGCCCTGATCTAGGGACTAGATGACGGCTTACCCACAATCTCTTGGAACAGATATCCACTCCATGGGCGAATCCTTGGCACCGTTCTTGGCAGTCAGGGATGGGATGCTGAGTCCATCTGACTACACTAAGGAAAACAAAATTATCAGGTAAGTAATTTCTTCATTTCCTAGCGTGTAGCCAGATGGACTCAGGACCAATGGGATGTACAAAAGCTACTCCGGAATGGGGCATGAGGCTGCCCATGGTCCGGTTAATACCGTCCTTGCAAAGGCTGCGGTCCGGTTAATACCACCCTTGCAAATGCCGCATCTTCTCGGGCCTGTACATCCAGGTGATAGAACCTGGAGGTGGTGTACAAGGAGGACCACATCGCTGCTCGGCAGATACTGACAGCAGTCTATCTTCCCGTCCATGAGACTGCCTGAGCCCTGGTGGAATGAGCTTTAACTTGAGAAGGTAATGGCTTTCCTGCCTCCATATAGGCTCCTGTGACCATCTCTTTAATCCAGCGAGCTATGGTATTTTGCGAAGCTGGTTTGCCCTGTCTCCTTCCACCATGCTCTCATCCATGGCACTACTTCTAAGGTTGCCATCATCAAACCAAGAACTTGGAGATAGTTCCACACCGTCGGGCATATTGTGTTCATCAACTGACATGCCTGGGACATCGACCTCCATATCCATGTGGTTGGGAGGAAGACCTTGCCCTGTCTTGTGTCGAACGAGACTCCCAGATACTCCAACAACTGGGAAGGCTTGAGTCTGCTCTTGTCCAGGTTTATTACCCAACCGAGTTCCTGAAGCAAGGAGGTCGTCCTGTTGGTCACCTGGAGACTTTCTTCCATGGACTTGGCCTGGATCAACCAGTTGTCCAAGTACGGGTGTACCAGAATTCCTTCTCTTCTCAATGCTGCCACCACGACCACCATAATCTTGGAAAATGTTCTTGGGGTGGTGGCTAGGCCAAAGGGTTGTGCCCGGAACTGATAACAGCAAGCCAGTATGACAAAGCATAGGAAGCATTGGTGTTCTTGACAGATTGGAATATGTAGGTAGACCTCGGATAGGTCCAGGGAGGTTAGGAACTCTCCCGGTTGTATGGCCATTATCATGGAGCGATAGGTTTCCATGCAGAAATGACTCACTTGTAGGTGATGGTTGACACTCTTTGAGGTCTAGGATGGGGCGAAAGGACCCTTCCTTCTTGGGTACATTGAAATAGATGGAATAACGCCCCATATTTTCCAAGGGTGTAGGTACTGGGATTACAGTCCTCATCCTGAGGAGCCTTAAAAGAGTAATCTCCATTGCCTGCTTTTTGTGCTGGGAGTGGCAAGGAGACATCATGAATATGTCCTGAGGAGTGCTGTGAAATTCCAGTGAATATCCTTCTCGTGTGACTTCCAGTACCCACTTGTTCGAAGTGATGTCGACCCACCTTTGGTAAAAGAGAGACAGTCAACCCCCTTATCTCCTCATTCTGAAGATGGGTCGGTATAATTTCATTGGGAGGTTTGGGACAATCCTGAACCCGAACCCGCCCCTCTCTTGGGCTCTTGACTATGAAAGGACTGAATTCTTCCAAAAGGCTGAGACCTCTGAAATGTCAAGTTTCTGAAGGGTTGGAAAGATTGAGAGCCCCTCATAGGCAAGGGGCACTGCTTCTTCTTATCTTCCAGTAGCTGGGGGACTGGAGATTTGCCCCATTTACTGGCCAGTTTTTCCAATTTGATTCCGAATAGGAGTGATCCTTTAAAAGGTATCTTTGTAAGGTTGGCCATGGTGGTTGCGATGGCTGATCAATTCCACAACCACTACCACTGAGGCCACCACTACTGAGGCCACTCCTCTGGCTGAAGTACGGACTAAAAATCTGAGCCTGCGTCTGCTAAAAAGGCGGCGGTGGGTTCCATAGCCGTTCTGGGATACACCCCTGAATCATCCACCTCCTGAAAGAGAAGTAGGCACGAAAACACTACCAGAGCACAACAAGAAGCAATCTGTAAGGTCATTGCTACTGTGTCAAAGGCTTGTTTAAGAATAGACTTCAATCATCTATCGTGCACATCCTTTAAGGCCGCTCCTCCCGCCACTGAGATAGTTGTTTGCTTAGAAGCAGCGCAGACCAGAGCATCCACTTTAGGGAAATGCAAACATTCTTTTACTGCTGGATCCAGCGGGTATAGAGCTTCTAACACCTGGCCCCCTTTAAAACTTGTTTCTGGGGCATCCCATTTCAGGTCAATCAACTCCTGGATGGATTCCAATACTGGGAAGTAGCAAGAGGCTTTGTGCAAGGAAATCAGAATGGGATTCTTCTTTGGTTCCATCATAGATTCTGCTCCGGGAATTCCCAGGGTCTGGGAAACCAAGGCCGGCAATTCATCTCTATGAAAGAACCATAATAAGGTTCTAATCCCAGGGGAATTTCCCCTTCTTCTAAGGGATCTTGCTCTTCGTCTGTGCCATCAGGATCCCCACCTAGAGATACCCTTGGTCAGGCGGGGCATGCCTTGAGGTCTGCCAACAGAATGGGAGAGGGAGAATGGGCCAGCTGGGGTTCCATCCAGACAGGGACAAGCGAGGAAGTAGACTGTGCCTGTACAAAGGCCTGTAGTCCCTGGAAAAACTCCATCCAAGAAAAGGTCGCCAGGTCCATGCCTAGCCCAGGGGGAACTGGGGTGGGCCCAGCCGAGTTTCCCTCTTCCATGGAAGACCCAGCCAAGGGGTTACTCAGATCCAGAGTACTTCCAGTTAAGGCTGCCAATCCATCATCTGATGGGAGGAGCCGGGCTCAGCAAAGCCCAGGGAGGCCAAATCCCCTTGGGCTTCCTCACAGTGCTGACAAGTTGGAATCCAAGTCAGGCTGATAAGCCCTAACATGACAAGCAGCACAGAGAGCAAGGCACTTATGTTTCTTGGCTGCCAACGCCATTGGCGGCAGTAACTGTGTGTTCAATCGGCTCACACACATTTTGAGTGCCTAGGCGGGGTGCAGCGAGGCGCATGCACAGCCCATGCACCCGGCTTTTCCTGTATCCTGTGCTTGCTTTATTGTGCACGTAAGTACGTGCATGACATTGTGTGCAGAGCTGATGCACTGCGCGTACCGATATCCTATGGTGGGCAACAAGAGACACACAAAGATGCATGGAAGATGACGTCGTCACGGTCTACCATGCAGTGTGCCGACCAAGCTTAAAGTGGGGCCTAGCCCACCGGGGGGCCGCTCAACCCACTTGGAAGCCCACTTCCCTATGCCCCAAAGGGATCAGGAATGACATAGGTATGGTGTGCCAAGCAAGGATACCAGAGGAAGTCTTACTAAATCCCCTCTTCACTGAAGATAAATATTCTTTTTTTTTTTTTTTAAACTTACCTGGGCTCAGCGCTTACCGGCTGAGTACAGAGACAGTCTCCAGCTGTAGGGGAGAGGGCTTTGGCCGTCATCGCCGCACTTGGCTTCCTGCACCCACTGCCTTTCAGCTACTTGAGCAGCAAAGTCCACGCTGGGAACCGGTTACCGGACCAAGGCATAACTCTGAGGGATCTCGGAAATCACCTCAGGAATTCGCAACTGGGGGAGGGACCTTTAGGTATCACTGCAGGAGAGCGGGGCTCAATCTTTTCTCCAATTTAAAAGTAGAATTTCTTCTTCCAAAAGGTACAGCGATCCCCAAAGGGAAAGCAAGTCTGCATCTGCTGGAGATGGAGAAATATTGAAGGGCTGAGGTCACTGCAGGGGTGTATCTAGGGTGATGCCAGCTTTAAAACCTGATTCTGTCTCCATCTGCTGGCAGGGGAGCACAACCCATTGGTCCTGAGTCCATCTGGCTACATACTAGGAAAGCAATTTCTTTTGCAAACTGCTATTCTTGCATACTCCCAGACAGAGGCATTGCTAGGTAGCTAAAAGATCTGAGACACAGGCCCATAAGCTGTCTGCTTTCCATCCACCAAGATTTTGATAATTTCATCAACGCAGTCATGATCAACAGCCAACTTGTTCAGATGGATAATGTTTGAATATAGGCCTCCCTATTTGGTGATACTATGAAAACCATCTAGCTTTGAGAGCATTTTCCCAGTAACTACATTTATTAGCTAAAGAGTTTTTTCTTTTGCTGCTCCCAGCCATCCCTCTCCCTCCACCCCCACCCTAATCCCCCAGATGCTCACCTCGGACATCAGAAATCTTGATGAACTCCAGCTGCTCGGCCAGCTCTTTAACCACTCTCCCGAGCTTCTCTGCGTCTGCCTGCAGAGCACTCACTTCACCTTCTGTCCTGTTACTCTCCAGCTCTGCCAGGCTTTTCTCTACTTCAGCTATCTTTTCGCTAACATCGGTTTTTAGCTTCCTGTAAACAAAGCATCAAGTTACTCAAACTTTCTAATGTATCTGCCTACACATACACACAAACAACAAAAAACCCAAGAAAAATACAAATTCTTTTTTTTTTCACATTAAAATTCCTTGCAAGATCATGTCAGACTACGCAGACAGACTTCTCAGGGGGGCACAGATTAAAAACATTTTATTCAACAATTTTGAACTCAAGGCAACAGAGAGAGGCCTTCATCAACAGCTGCTCTGTGTCAGATTAACTTGAGGCAGATTCCAGGAGACTTGTGTAATGCTCTTAAAGGACAACTGCATAAGTCATAATGTCAGACACTAAAAGCCAGACCAAATTTGCTCTGCAGCCTACACAAGTTAGAAGTGCACTTTAGATTACTACAAACTCCTGGGACAAAGACAACTTTCAGATAACCAGAACAATGGGCTCTTCAACTTCCTTTTGCAAGCCTCTCGTTAACCAGTTGATGGCCAAAAAGCCACTAAATGTCATTGGATTCCTTCCCCTCACCCCTCTCATATAAGATATATATATTAAGGATGGATTGTTTTATTTATATCTATAGCTATCTTTATCTATCTCTATATAGATAGATAGATAGATAAATCCATTCTTTTAATTTTAGTTTTACTAATGACGAAAAATCAAATATTTTCCTCCATGAAACGCAAAATCTCATCCCATAAAGCTCCAGGACTGATGTCCTATGAAAGACATCATAACAAGTTGTATTGCTTTCTGGGTCTCCTATGTTTCACCGATATCCAATATTTTCCAACCAGGAGTCACTTTGGCAATATAAATATGTAAATAAATCAATCAATCAATCAATTAATTAATTAATAAATAGACAGACCTTTAATGTGAGAGTCAGTATCATTGCCGGACAAAGTGGCTTGCACCCTGGACAAAGGGAGGTCTCCCTCCAGTGATGCAGCTGCTGGGGGTGGGCGAGGGCTGCAGGATGCCCCTAGCTTGTATAATTAAAACAAAATCTGTGCCTCCACATTCTCTCTCTCCCTCAGCCCATCTGCCCCTGCCTCCTCCCCCCCCCCACACACTGCCCCCAGTTCTCCCCCACTCCCCCTGCCCATCATAGCCACTCGACTACTACCTGCCTCTCCCATCAGGTCCCCACCCCTATCCCTTCCAAACTGACTCTTCTCCCCCAACTTCTCTGGAGGCTTGTTGCTGGTGCTGCCTCTGGCACAACTGTTTTCTTCTGGCAGCTGTCAGTGAGTCTGAGCCACCCGCCCGTTGCCTGAAATCCCATGACCTCACAGTCCCTCAGGAACGGCGCAGGAGTTCGGATATCGCATGGCTCAAACTCGCTGAGAGTCGTATGTACATTTACTGTGCTATAAAGCAGACTACGGAGAATCCTGGGAATTGATTGGTTCAATTTGTAATGCACTAATTAAGCATGGGCAGGGCAATATTCAGAGCCATTTCTGCATGCAAAATAGTATTTTACACATGGATGCTTTGAAAACGGCCTACCTTATCTGGGTGAAAAAGTATGCACGTGGTGCCAGTTTGCGCATACGTTCACACAGAAAGAGTGGAGGCATCCATGGAGGCGGAGTCTGGGCAGAGGCATGTGTGAAAGCTTCTGCATATACATGCATAATCTTGTGAGGAATTAAGTCCCTGCATGAATAGCGGGTGCAGGCCTGTGTGTATACGTTTTCCCGATTCAATTTTCAAAAGGAAACTTTTTCCCTTTGAAATCTGACAAAGTCTGTGGGTAAAAAGTACCAACAAACTTTACACAGTTGTGCACTGTTTGAAAGTTGACCTGTAAAGCACTAATCATATTTCATTTAGTAATTTATCAATTACCTTTCTGTCAAAAAAAAAAAAAGTGCTCAACTCAGTGTGCAGTAATAACATCAAGCATATAAATGAACAGCATATAAACAATAAAGATATTCCAGTCAAAGAGAACAAGACATTAACATCAAGATCAATCATATAAAAGAAAACACGTTGAAAGCACTAAGGCACAATAGATGTGCACTGCTGGCAAATACCGGACTGGTTTCAGCCTTCTGAGAAGTGACGATATCCTGCTCTAACATACCATAGATGCGTTGAGGTCCTCTAGGGTGGAGAATTGGACTTGTCAGTATTTTTATGAACTTGTTGGCCCACCCAATCAGCCAAGTTGCTCTTGCCTACTCTGTTACTGCAGACATCTTCCTCACTCTCTTTGACAATTTGACTGTCAAGGTCCTAAGCGTGCTTCCAACTTCTCAGGTGGCCAAAATCTTTCTGGTATTCACCAATGCTTCACGTCTGTTGTGTCTTAGTAATTTCTGTGTGTTACGTTTTGTTTGACGGTTCTTGATGTTAGCATCTTGTTGTATTTCCCTGTAGTATTTTTAATGTTATTTATATGCTGTGTTTTTAAATATGCTTGGCATTACTGTTGTACATCACCTTGGGTGGGCCTTTTTTTTTTTTTTCCAGAAATGCGACTGATAGATTTGAATCACTGTTTTGGGTACTACACGCCTGCTGAGAAGAGATTTCAGCACAAATCAAAACCCAAGAGATAGCTTGAAAATTTGAAATGATCACGAAATAAATTCAGCTATACAAAAAGGAGCTCAAGAGGTTTATAAAAGGTATCTTCCGACCGTCATATATTGCCTCAAGATGCTTTTTGGCTTATATATGAAGCCCATGAAGCACTGGGCTTATCTAATCATGGGTCGCAAGAATGCCTAGTATTCTCCATACGGAGCTATAGCACAAGATAAGGCACTGTATGTTAAACAACTATTAAGTGCACTTATCTTAATCCAGTGAAAGCATAAGCAGTCCTATCCCGCATATGCTTTCAGTGGATTAAGTGCACGTAATAGTTGTTTAACATACAGTGCCTTATCTTGTGCTATAGCTCCGTATGGAGAATACTAGGCATTCTTGTAACCCATGATTAGATAAGCCCAGTGCTTCACGGGCTTCATATATAAGCCAAAAAGCATCTTGAGGCAATATATGATGGTCGCAAGATACCTTTATAAACCTCTTGAGCTCCTTTTTGTATAGCTGAATTTATTATTTCGAGAAGAGATTGCAGGCATATGCTACTCACTCAATAAGAGAGTATTGTCTCCCATTTCCTCCGAGGATCCCTCCAAGCCCATGAGATATCTTATTTCTATATCTCCTCTTTCTCTTTTTTTTTTCTTTTGAAAAGGTACGTTTTGAGTAGGACTTGTGTTGCAGGCCCGGTATCAGTGTGGTAGCCCTCCTCCGAGCTCCTTCCATCCACTCAACAATGTTCTTAACAAAAGTGGGAACCAGAGAAGTGAACACAGTGCTGAAGGTGGACTCTAACCAGCGATCTGTACAAAGCCAGTATCACTTCTGTCTGCCTACAGGGAATTCCTCTCTTTATGCAACCAAGCATATGGTTAATTTCTTCTATTGCTGTGGCAATTTCATGTCCATCAGTTAATTATTCCTTGGTATATTTATACAAAAATATATTTATTTATTTTTTTAATCTATCAAGTTTTATATACCGTCGTTCGGTTTCACCATCACAACGGTTTACAAAGTTACGATGGTTAACAAGATTTCCAAAACAGGTTCAAATGATTGTTAACATAGAGACATCAATTTGCAAATTTTTTTTTTTTTGCCATTTTGGTCCAATTCATACCATTCTGCTAGGACTTTGCTGTGTGTAACCCACCTGCATTCACAAACCTAGCTGCTTTTTCACTGTGCCAATGGGCAACTAACCCCGTCCCATAAAAGCTGAGGGTTTCATGTTCTGAGGCAGGGCTCCCAAACCTGTGCTGGGGACCCCCATAGCTAGTCATGCTTTCAGGATATCCACAACGAATATGCATGAGATACATCAACATACATCAGACAACCCAGCATATGCTAAGTTAGCTCATTAGCTTTATGGCTATCCTGAAAGCCCAACTGGCTGCGAGGTCCCCGGGTCAGGTTTGGGAAGCTCTGCTCCGAGGCATGCAATACCTGGCACTACCAGGGATCCCTTCAGGCACTAACAATTTCCCATACTAAGAAATGAAATCTTTCTGTGAAATTTCATTTTATTATATATCCGTTTGGCCAATGTTTCGGGCCGTGCATCACCATGGTTCCCAGATTGCTTTTGAAGCACTACACAGCCTTTTTTTTTTTTTGGGCAGGGGATGATTTTTAGTTATTCTTTTACATCTCTTTTGGTAGTAGAGTGGGAGTGGAACCGCCTGCATTTGGACTACCATTTTGACATATATTTGAAACAACAGAAGATCACTGTTAGGGCTTCAGCTCTGAACTTGTTTCTGATTGATTTCAAACTCATTTGGTAAGAAAAGCTAAATCAGAACCGCACTGTGTGTACCGCAGCACAGTCTGCTGCACAAGTTACTCATGGGGAAGCCACCAGGTCCGGGGGAGCGCATTCTTTTAAATTCTCCTGCTACATTAGAAATTAACTCCTGTTCGTTCCGAAGATTTTGGGGGCCCCTCACATCTCTTCTTGAGAGAGAAGATACCTTGGGAAGGCCAGAAACACTGAGGCTGACATTTGAAAGATGTAGGTGACTAGATCTGCCAAATTGAAAATGTTCCCAGAACTCCTAAATTTAAGTACCTAGTTTTAGGCTTCTGAAAGGGGGCTGGGTCAGGGAAGGGGTGTGCTTGGGGGAACGAATTTAAGCGTCAGCTCTGATTTCCAGTGCTAGATGCCTACAGTTAGGCAAGTGAATAGCAGGCGTAATTTAGAAGCCTCAGTTTTAGGCACCCAAAGTTAGGCATTTATTTTCAGCCCAAAACAAATGCCCCTAAGTTTGGCTGAAAATAGGAACCACATTTAGGGGCCTAAATTTAGGCATCCAGCTTTATTTGAATATTGGCCTCACTGTGTCTGTGGCATCAATGCTGCTGTCCTGGTAGGTCAGCAGGTTCATATAAGACAAGTATGGCCACCACATTTCCCCAGTCTTGAAATGGAGTACAGGTTTTAGATCTTTGACAGGTGCTCTACTTACTCTGCTTCTTCAAAGAGATTTTCAATGTTCTGAAGAGGCTGAGCGGCAGGATTCTGAGCAAGGATGCTCTTAATTTCATTCATTTTTTCTTCCATGTTGTTGATGGTCTGCTGGTAAGGGCCAGTGACTCCACTGAATTTGATGGCGTTGGCTTTCTCCAGAAGTTGCTGTGTCCTGTTATCCAGCTCTTTAATGATGATATCCCAGAGAGCAAAGCACTGATGGCACGGAGCACAGTCTGGGAATGTGTCTGAGTAGCCCCGGGCACACTTATCACAACGTGGTCCCTCAATGCCCTTGTTACAAATGCACCATCCTGTAGAGCGATCACACTGAGGTGTCTGAATGCCTTGCAAATCACAGTCACAGGCTGAAAAACAAAAGAAAAAAAACCACAAAAGGTTAATCAGCTCCGAATCAAGTCGTTAGGTCACATCAGTGTGAGGAGGAAAGCTCTGACTTACAAAATAGAATCTGCTTATAAGAATTCCTTTCATCAATAGTATGTCATGCCCACATTTCACAAGGATTCTATATCCCTTCTCCAGGGCTTCCCAAATCCATCCAGATGATCCTACAAACAATCAGGTCTTCAGGATGTCCACAGTGAATATGCATGAGACAGATTTGCATTTGCCTGCTCTCCAATGTACGTCATTTTATCTTATACATATTCACTATAGATATCCTGAAAACCGGACTGTTGGTGTCACCAGGAGAGAATTGGGAAGGCCTGGCCTACTTCAAAGAGCTTATAACCCAAGTTTGAGCATGGTGGAGGCAGGGTTAAGAATGTGACTTTAAAAAATATTCATTCAAGAACCCAAAGTGGTCCTTGATATATCACTAATATTTGTCACCGTATTCTCATGTTCTGCTTGTAAGAACTTCTTGGGGCCAATATTTAGCCACTGAGCGGTTCAGCTAGTTAGCCGGATAAACCTAGCAGGTTGCACCACTGAATATACCCAGTTATCTTAAAGTTAGCCGCATGTTTACTGGCTAACTGTATGACAAGTTAGCAGCATGATCAAAGTTAACCACATAAGTTAAGTGGCTTACTCCAAATATTAGAGTTAGCTGCATAACTTATGTGGCTAACTCTGCTCCTCCTGGAAACGCCTCCCGCCCATGGAGTTGCACAATTCATGTGGCTTTAATATTGCTGGGTAACCATTTAGATGCATATTCAGTATGGACCTCCTATCCAGTCATTAGTGGATTCCTAAAGAATGAATCAAATGCACTACCAATTAGCACAGACCAAATGAATAACTTGGTCTTCCATAAAATTCTACTGAGAGGGATGGCGTGAATGGAAAATAAATTCATACACATACAGCCCACTCAGCCAACCAATCTCCTCACGGTAACTCACATGGGCAAAGGCCATCCAAACAAACCAGCACAGAGGAAGCGCAGGAGAAGGTAAGATGTTCAAATGTGCCTTCTAATTGATCTTAATTTTACATGTTCATGATTCTGATTTTCAGTTAGTAAGGTCTGTGGCAGACACAGAGACCTTACTATTTTAAAGCTTGGCAAGAAACGCCCTTAGCTTTGTCCATGCCACCCTATTTCAGTAAGCGGGTCTGGGTGCATTTTTCAAACCTCACAGCACCCTGTGAAGCATGAATAAAGCCAGTTCTTTATTCTCAGGGTATTTTTTACCCTCTCTCTTTAGAGTCCCAGCTTCTAAAACATTTTGCATATAGTTTCAGCAACCCCTCAGCTCAGAGCACCCAGTCTTGCTTGCTGTCTTCTGATATCAGACCTTCACCAAATAAGGTCCCACCATCTAAAAACAGAATCCATTAGGATGCGGAAAAAAAGGCACATCTGGCTGACCATCTTTCAATGATGGAAAAGTCGGTAATATTATAGTCTCCTTCACTCACTCCAGGTAAAGAGCACTTTTTCATAGAGCTATACAGAATAGGGATGTGAATTGTTTTAATAATGAATTGAAATATCGTACGATATTTCTCAATTTGTTATATATCGGTAAAAAAGCGAAACATTTTTCCCCCCGAATTTGCATGAAAATCGTTTTTCGGGTTAGTGTGCGTTAACAGAAAACCGTATTTTTTGTTATTTTTTGTTTGTGTGCGCTAACTCATTAGCGCACACAAACCCGAAAAACGATTTTTCACTAAAAAATAAAATGCCGATCCGCGGGAAAACGAGATTTTCCCGTGGCCATATGAACCCGAAAGCGCAAACGATCGGGCACCCGATTCACATCCCTAATACAGAATTAGATGACAGACATCACAGTAACTCGTTTTAATCCCATTTAACCCATTTTGGAGGCCTGCACCCAGAAAGCGGAGCTCCCGCCTTCCCTCTCCCCCTGCCAGGCCGGTCAGTGAGATGCAGGCTTTCAGAAAGAGGCACACGAAACACTGCCAACACATCAGCTGCCTCTATCTTAAAGTTTCTCTGGTAGGTGGTGCTGGTGGTGGTGGTGGGGAGAATGTCTAGGGCTCATACAACTTTACCCTTACGTGGGGGAAAAAAAAAGTTCTCTCTCTTATTTCCTCACAGGCCGATGCAGTAATCTGGATGTTAAGAAAATGCACTGGTTTTCAGAGCACATTTTTAAAGCCCAGATGCAATAAACTAGTGCTATGCTAATGCATCATGAGTTTAAAAAAAAAAAAAAAAAAGCATGTTGTGTAAAATGTGTGTCAGGCCCAAGCCGAATGCCCATTTTAACTCGGGAAGGTGGGGTGGGGAAGGCATCACTGAGAGGCCGCTGCCGCTTTCCTGGATAACTACTGATCTATCCGGCTGCAGTGAGCTGCTGTCAGATAGCCGGATAAATCAGTAATCATCTGCACGGTTCACTGTTAGTCACATAAATAGTTGGGGGCAGATTTTAATAGGTACGCGCGCAGCCTACATTTGTGCGCGCTACCCGACGCGCACAAACGTACGCCCGATTTTATAACCTGTGCGCGCAGCCACATGCATGTTATAAAATCAGGGGTCAGCGCGTGCAAGGGGGTGCACACTAGTGCACCTTGTGCGCGCTGAGCCCTCGGGGAGACCAGCTGGCTTTCCTCATTCCCCCCTCCCCCCACCTTCCCCTAGCTGACCCGCCCCAGCCCGAAAAAATCCCCCCAGTACCTTTATTTCACAAGTTACAAGCCCCCGGAACGCCCATTTTTTTCAAGCCCTGGGACTTACATGCGTCCCAGGGCTTTATGCGAGCCGCTGGGCCTTTTGAAAATAGGCCCGGCGCACGTAACCCCCTTACGCGTATAGGGCTTTGAAAATCTGCCCCGTGCTGAACTGCACCGGATACCCAATTAAGTATTGACTTATCCTGCTAAATGGCAAAGGTTCGCCACTACCAGATGGCTGTATAAATCAGTACTTATCCGGGCTTACCTAGATAACTCAGTACGTCCTGTATCTGGCTGAGTGTTCTGGACCTTTTTCACTTTTTTCTTGGTTTTAAAGTGCCAGTGTAGTAGCGCTAGAAACTTAACTCCAGCTCTGGCCCAGGGTTTAAGTTTGCAGCAGTAAGAAAGGTGTGCTGGCCAGATGCAGTCTCTCTGCATCAGGAAGACTGCTTAATGCCCTCATTTTGCATGGGATTTCCATGGGCGGGCACCAAGCAGCACTCCTGTTTAGAAACGCACATTTTCTGCGCACAAAAAACTCCTTGCTGCATCAGCAGTAAGTTCTTTGCACAGAAAATGTGCACTGAAGTGCAAGGAAGAAAGGTGCCTGCTGAACGCATCTCTCTGCAGCAGCCTGTCAGCGATATTTCCATTTGAATGACCTCTTTAAAAGTAGAATTTGCTCTCTGGAGACAAGATTTACTTTTTGTTTTTTTTTTTTTTAATTACTTAAGTTCTAAGCAACCAGAGTGTAGGAAATTAGGAGAAACCACATCAAAGCTGATAGAGACAGAATCAAAAAAACCTGTGGGGAGAGGGGTGGGGGAAGGAAGAGAAGGGAGGCTTTCACACCATACTGGGGGGGGGGAAAAAAAGCTTCCTACTTTGATGTTTGGCAAGTTAAAAGTCTTCTGACAATGGCTGACAGATATTTCACAAGTAAAACAGTCTGCAAAGCTGTCAAGAAGTCCGAGGCTGAAGAGAATGTGCAGTACTTGGAGAAGGCTTTGGCCTTCAAAGCTTCCAGAGAAATTGCAGACAAAAATCAACAGATTCAAAAGAACATCACATTATTTGGAGGGGGAAGTGGGAGAGGGGCAAATCAATCTAATCTCCTCAAAAGCACAGCCAGGACTCCCTGGCAGATCAGGAGAGTCTTTTCTGACATCCCACAGCCACCAGAAGAGATCCAGAGGGCCCCATGAGCTAACGCGGGCTCCCGTCGATGTAGATTTTCCTGACCTTGCTTCAAGAAATGACATCGCATGCCTGCAAGTAAACCCTACAGCCGCATGGGAATCGCCGCCCTCTCCGATTCGACAAAATTCATCTCATCCGCACAATTATAATCCCATCCGCCGCAAATCTGAGGTTTGACCCGAGAAGTGCTTAGGAACCCGTCTGTGCGAGGAGGGTCGCTCAGGCCTCCCTTTCAGATGAGCATTCCTACCGATGACAATGGTTGGTTATTATCGCGCTCACAAGCGCTGGCACTGCATTCCATGACCTTAGCAAGCCTCATCCCTGATCCTCCTTAAAAGCCCTTAATTACCCCGCATTATACTTCCAAAGCAAAATGAACTGCAGGGCGAAAGGAAAAAAAAAAACACAAAACAACCCCCTGTTATACAATGCATTCTTGCCATAGCTAAAGATGCCGAAGAACAAAGGAAGACACAAAGAAAGATTTGTTACAAGCCACGGGCCCAAGTTAGCCGCAAATCTTCTGGAGTGCGCACAGGCTACCATACTTTAAATAAAAGACAAACACCGACAAAGGAATTGTACATGCACATTCAAGAAATGTTAAGCAAAATTGGTCCCTCCCTGTTCGTCAGTTAGGCTTAGGTTGGAAAGGGGGGTGGGGAGGAGACTTGGAACAGCTTTATATTAAATCTGAGAGTTCATGCATTTTTATAATCTCTTCATGTGGAGTTTATATTCCCCACCCCCACCCTCAAGTATTTTTCACCATGAAGGATCTAAAAAACGGATTCTAAGAAACGGAAAGGTTGATATTGAGAGAACTGGCGAACGAGTGTTATTGGGGAAAAGATGTGTGTGTGTGATGTGATCCGGATATTCCCTTGGCCTTACCCCGATAAAAGTCTGCTGCTGAATCTGGAAACCTTATGCAGATAACTTTATCTGGATAAATTTAGGTCGGGTGCTTTTCTGACCTACACGGGTAATTTCAGCTGGCCTGCATTCACTGGCTGAAGTTTAGTCCTGTCCCTGGAAAACCCCTCGGCATCACCTCTTTTTATCGGGGTACATTTAGCGTGCACTAAATTTATCCCTCCGTGGGGGGAATATTCCAATCCTGGCTTTTGTCCAGATAACTCCAACATTTAGCCAGACAAACAGGCTGATGCGATATGGATGTGCTAAACGTGTGTCCAAACTGGGCACACGTTTTATTTAATGCACGCGCAATCGTCTCTCCTGGGCGCCCGATGCAACACGCAAATGAGCAGCCTCGCTAAAAAGGACACGCTAGGGATAAATTGTGTCTCGCTAGCGTGTCTATGGCATCGGGCGCCCAGGAGACGTGGCTGTGTGCGGGTTAGGAAAACGAACGCTCAATTTAGGAGCATCCATTTTTTCCCATGGCAGCTATTTTACCGGCATAATACACATGCACCAATATACATGCCCTGGAGCGTGCATATTCTGGGTGTATATTGTGCGCCCTGAAAGTTTGTTTTTTTATGTCGACTATTTTTTTTTTTTGCATGGTGCTGCTTTCTGTGGTTCTTCCTATTTAGTATCTCGATGATATTAAGTAGGAGGAACCACTAAAAAGCAGATTTTTTTGTTTTTAAGTTGAGCCCTTGACGTGCGGGAAGACTTTACGCCTGCTCCAGGGCAGGGGTGAAATTTTACAGGTTAAAAAGTGTGCCTCGGGTGCACGGGGATTTTTTGCATTGCAGGGTAATAGTGCCTCATCTACATGGCATTTACATGTGATGAGCGCTATTAGCTACGCCTTTGTTTGGATGCGCTGATCCTCTTTATCACATCGGAGGGGGTTATGGACGTGCATCCAACCGCTTGTTAAGCTGTGCAGTAGACTGGGCGTGTTTTATTGCATCAGCCTGAAAGTCTTTCAATATCTACTTCTGAGCATCTAAATTTATGCATCTGCGATGTCCCTAAATTAGGTGCTCATTTTTCACCAAACCTAGGAGCCTAAGTTTTCAGCTGAAAATTCACCTAAATGTAGGTCCTAAATCTTAGGTAGATAAATTTAGGGTTTCTGTACTTTGGCCTAGATTTAGGAACCTAAGGGCAGGATTCATCATTCCTCGCAGAATGATGAATCCCGCGAAAAAGGGGGCAGGAGGCGAAGGGGGGTGCGGGCCTGCGAAAGGCCGCAGCCGTTCGCACCGCGGCGGTGCGATTTCGCCGGCCATGGTGGGGCTGGCTGTCGCTATTTGTTGCACTACTGCCGGCAATAATGTTCCTCACATTATCGCAGGCAGTGGTGCCGTGGCCAACTCCTCCCCCTCCCCGCCCCGACTCCTCCCCTCCCCTAATTTGCATTATATCGCATGCGAAAAGGCCCTTTTTCGCATGCGATATGGCCTTATTGTGTGCAATAAAGCTTTGAAAAATAATCACCTAAGTTAGATGCCCAGTGCTAAAAATCAGTGCTAAGCATCCTTTTTCTCCCTGCCCTAACTCTACCTTCATAGCTGCCCACTTTTTAGGCCCCTAAATTTAAGTACTCAGCCTTAATACATTTTCAAAAAGGCAATTTAGGATCCTAAATACCAAAATTAGGAACCTAAACCTTTTAAAATTGGAGCTTTACCTGCTTACTCAAAATATCCCCTTAGTCCATTAACAGTTCAAGAAACGCTGATGCTACCAGGAGTACTACAGAATACACAGGCACAGACATGAGTTACCTGCAGCATAACCAAGCAGGGAAGAGGTAACGGATGAGAGGGTCCTCTAATTACCATTTAATCTGTCTCAAATAAATGCATTGGCATATTCCATTAACCACGTGCGTCACCAACATTCCGTCATTCATCAAATAAGAACTTTGAAGAGGGCTTTCAAAAGGAGATCCAAGATGGCCGCACGTTGAGTGTAGTAGCGGAATGCTCTCCTACTACTAGTTGGAAATTTCTTCTTTTCCTCTAAATCTATGCCTTCGAAAAGGAAAGGGAAGATCAGGGTTTATCCCTCTACTCCCCCACCATTGACAACTATGCAGCAGGAAATCACCCGTTTTTTTACCTCACCAGTTTTAACTCCAGGAGTCAAGGAACCCTTGGTGCAGGGGCGGAGAGAGAAGTCCTGGCACCAGAGGAGACTACACTGAGCCCAGACCAGAGAACAGCTCCGACGCGAAGATCAGAGCTGCTGTTCCAACCCAACCTGTTGAGTGAGGGGACTGCTTCCGGGTTGCTGGCGGTGAATTCAACTATGACCGTAGCCTTTCAGGCATGGACATCTTTGGTGGCTGCCCCGGGAGCACAGCTCAACGCTGGGACATCAGAATTTGGACCGGGAGAAGGGGCAAATGGGGTAAGTCTTATTGGAAGCGGCCCGCAGCTATCTCAAGAAACTGCCCCAGATTATAAGCCCCTAATGATCCTTGAGTGGCCTGAGGTCGTCACAAATGCTGCGATATGGAATTTAATGGTGGGGGTTGCAACTACAGTTAATAATCTGAGCAAGAGAGTGGAACTTTTAGCTTCTCAGAATAATCAAATTTCATTTGATTTACAAAGGAAAGTTGAGACAATATCTACTAAAGTTAACACATTGGAAATGAAGCAACGTGATAATGAAAAGGTTAATGCTATGTAAAAATTTTCCCAGATCTCTCTGCGATAACCCAAGAAAGACGTAGAGCTCTATGCCAAGAAATAATTTCCTTAGGTTATACCTTTATGTTAAAGTTCCCTTGTAAATGCAGGTTAAAGAGGGGGGCAAAGGTATATATATTTTTTCTGTTGAACAATTAAGATCCTTCATTCAATCGAAAGCCCCTACCCCTTCTCCCATGTATACACAATAGATGAACTGGTAAACATGCATATTATACCTTTAGTGGTAAATCCTTATTATGAATATCTCTCTAATTTCGGATCTTCCTAAATTAGACTATATTGATTTATGGATACATAATGGGAGTGAATGTTTTATAATTTGTCTAAAATATTGCAAAGGAATGTTTGTTAGATTTCCATTTTGATTTCTGTATTTGCAAAATTTAGTTTTTGTAATGTAAAAACCTGATAAAGAATTAAAAAAAAAAAAAAGAACTTTGAAGAGAACATATTTTCAAGAAATGATATCCCAGCACAAGACAGTCAGTTCAATACATGTTTTCTGGCTGTAATGCGATTCCATCCACAGGCCCAGACACCAGCCATACCAAAGGGATAATCATCTTTATAACACAACCCTAAAAACCGCAAGAGTATTAAGATGTACAAAGCTCGGATATCCTCACTAGCAGCTGGCGACGTAAAGAAAACAATTTCTTTCATGAACTGTACTGCACGTTACGTGCTCTTGCAAATATCGCTACTGCCAGTGCTTGAATGAATCTGCGCCAGTGACAAACATCTGCCCAATTCCCCACACCTACAGATCACCCTAGTTTGTGGAATTCCCTTCTCGTCTTCTCAGAATTTCATCCAGCAGAGGCATTCATTGACCAAAGAATTTAATCCTTCGTGAGCTAACGCATAGAAAGAAATGCACGACAAGGCCAAATATCTTGAAAATATTTTGCTGCAACTTGCCTTTCCCACAGTTGCTTTGGTAAATTCTTTCCTTGGATTTAAGAACAGTGATTTAAATCCCTGGATTAAATGGTACCACAGAAACATTATTTCATGCTGCATAACCTTGAACTTCATCTGAAGTAAAATATATCATCAGTCCTCCTAGAATTTCCTCATTTTGCTGCCTTATTTTGACCGACTTTCATCGCGTCATAATATCAAACTTGCCTCTGTCTTTAAGAAGAGCTCCTACTTTCCCTCTAGGGCTCACTTTAATGAAAGCATATTGCTCGAGGCCTGCAGTGGTTGGTAATTCTCAAGTCAGGCATTTTCTATGATCCATTTATTTTAACCTTTGCGGCGTTAATAATGAGTATCACCTCTATTGTGTCTGCGTGTGCTTGACAGGCATGCACACCTCCTCCAACTCTTGCACTATAACATCAGTGCAATGCACTATGGGTGTTCCGGGCTCAGGGAAACGGATGGCTTCCTTCGTATCATCATTTTATTGCTCTTTGAATGTAAGATTTTTGCTGGTTCTACCCCTTGTCAGGTGTGGAAGAGACATGATGAGGTCTTAGAACAGCCAGCAAGCTTGCACAGAGAGCTGGCATGATTCCTTTACATGTTTCGTCAATAAAACAGTAGAGCTATTCAGCAAATAATAATGAATCTGTTGGCATAAAGGTCTTAAAAGCTGAAATATATTAAAAGTATGTATTTGTATCTTCTCCAAAAATGTATTTCTTTTCAAACCAAGTCAGTATCAAGTGGGGTGAGGAGGAGGGGTTGGTCAATGTCCACCACAGAGGTCTGAGAAGCTTTGCTCCACACCTATCCCATTCTCCTCTGCCAGAGGTACAGTGGCCCACCATGACATCACTTCTGGCCTAATGATGTCACTTCCAGCCAGAAGTGACATGTTCTTGCTGCCACAGCTTGGAACCAAACTCACTGCTGTAGGCTGGATGGAAACCTCTTGCTGGCCAGATGTGTCCCATAGGCCAGTTTGTCCGCTTTTGCCCTAGTGTACCACTTCAGTAACACATCTAGCCCCA
Source organism: Rhinatrema bivittatum (assembly GCF_901001135.1). Taxonomy (NCBI): domain Eukaryota; kingdom Metazoa; phylum Chordata; class Amphibia; order Gymnophiona; family Rhinatrematidae; genus Rhinatrema; species Rhinatrema bivittatum. The sequence continues at coordinate 54,939,933 of NC_042623.1, forward strand.
GGAGGACTAGACAAGCGCAACAGCAATGCAAAGCAACAACTAGTCTGAGGCAAACACTCCTTACCAAGTCACAAAATGTAAACACTGTATATAGGGAGTTCTCTCGTAATCTCTCATAGGATGAAGTTTCTCTCTCACCAGGCCATGGCCTTATGGACTGGTTAAGTGTTACAAAGAAACAGTCAATCCTCTTACAAGTGCTAGAAATGAATGCTTCATGATTTATGAAAGTTATCACAACATCTCTAGCCCAGGATGAAAGGCTTACCGTTGGCACATTTTCTTTGATCACTGCACAAGCAAATACAAAGAGAGGACAGCAGTGCTTCAAACTTCCACTCCAGACAAACTGATCATTGGTGGGGGGGGGGGAGATGGAAGAATCAAAGCAGAAAGGACTCCCCAGCTTGGCAGAAGCACCGGTGAGACAGATTTCAGCCGGCATTTTAAAAACTCAGAACCAACTGAAAATGTTATTTCTCATGCAACTTGTAAAAAAAAACAAAAACCCAAAAGGGTTGTTTCCAATTTTGTCCTATTAACAAAAACGCAAGTTTCTACACCAGTTACATGGACTTTAAGCTGATTCTTCATTTCTGCTAAAATCCTCCATATAGTCAAAGCTAACTCATTTCAGCTCTGAACGAACTAGAAGACCATCTCAGTTGGCCAAACGGAAATAGTCTGTACTGCTCTAGTGTCGCGATGCACTAGAAAGAAAATGTTCAATTATGCTGGAATCAATCCGAAGCGCTGTGGCCACTGCCTCTCCCCCCTCGCCTCCTCTATGCCATGTCAGCTGCAGCAGGCTAAGCCACCACTCTCTTCCCCTCCCCCTTCCCTACACTCTGATCTGCCGGAGCCAAACTATTCCTCTGGGAAGGAAGTGGCAGATTTCCCACACTCAGGCTGTTTAAAGCAGAACGACGCGCGTCGCGACCACTACAGAGCTTGAGGAAAGACAGAATAAGCCATACGACCCCCACTCCCCAAGTCAACGCCTTCCTGTTTCATAAATCAGCAAGTCAAACACAGGTTCGTGTCAACAGAGAACGATGCAATATGTTCACTTGAGAGAGACCAACTCAGAAACGACCTTGGATATCCTCAGGTCTTGGGCCTGGCTTGGGGAAGCAGAAACCATCCTGGAGGAAGCAGTTTCAGTGTTTCAGTCTGGAGGAGAGCAGACCTCTCCACTCGCAGAGGCATCCCCAGTCTCAAGGGAGGCTTAAGAAATCTCTCCTGTAACCTACTCATTGCTGTTGTGGAAGTGGGGAGGGAGAGACTCGCTGGGGAATAGCCGAGCCACACAAGAAACTTGAGGGCCGAGCAGTGGGGTCCTCTCTCTGCACCTTGTAATGGGAGCACTTCCGTTTGATGAAATAGTGCATGGGGAAGGTCCAGGCAACAATGTCCTCCCCATTCCCCCATAAAAAATGTCTTTAAAGTAGTTATAGAGATCACATAGATAGTTATGTATGAGCTCCCTCTATTAGCGGTGCGGTGAGTGGGAAGTTACCCAAGTAACTTTGGATAGTCAGTGAGATTTACCCAGGTAGTTATGCCACTGAATGTACCCAGTGATTTCCCAACCAGATTGACCCAAATTGCACTGAATATCTCCACCAGCCGGTTAATTTAGGCCACGCTGCTGAATTTCCCCACCCCTGCCCTTCCTCTTTTTAGCCTGCTAAATTTTACCAGTGAGGGAGCTTGAATTTGCTGCCCCGAGGCACCGTTGGTGCTGCCATCCCAATCCTCTTTCCAGGCAAGGGACAACAGAGCAGAAAGGTCTTCTCTCTCTGCTCCAGGCTCCCCTGGCCATGAAAGACAGGAGGAGAGTGGCCCAGAGTGGCTTTTCTTTGCTCCAAGCTGTGTGCTCAAGGCCTTTTCTCTCTCTTCCTGTTCCCTGCAAGCACAGGAGGGGAGGGGAGGGACTGGAATAAAGAGTAAAGCAGTTTTGCTTTGCTCTGACCCTTCTAGCCTCACCCCCACCCCTTCTGTTCTCTGTGCTGGAGCAGGAAGCGGAAGGCGGGTCTCTAGGGGGTCGGCTTCAGCACAGCTGAGAAGCGGCAAATCTTCAGCTGTCCTACTGCCCCCCAGTAGGACATCTGGGCGGGGGTGTTTGCCGCTCTAGGCACAGGCCTGGTTTGCCTATTGGGAATTCAAGGCCTGAAGTTTACCTAGGTAGAAAGTTAGCAGGGAAAAATGTTGTCATTCGGTGGGGGTGGGAAATTTAAATTAAAAAAAAAAAAGTTACATGGACAAACCTTTTTCAGTATTGACCTCTATAATTCTACTTCCCCAAGAGCTGTAAAAAAGGGTGCCAGGAAAAAGGTGGCTTACCTCGGCATTCCACGTTAGGATCACCCCAGTAAAACTCTTGGCAATCACTGCACGTCCTTCCTCCAAAGCCAGGTGTGCACTGGCACTGCCCTGTGAACTGCAAAAAATATCAGCAAACACACGATTGGTTTCTCCAACACAATCCTCAACCAAATACCCAGAAGTCCTAGGACTTAGAACTCGTTCCATAATGAATCATCAGGCCACTGCTAATGGCTTTGTAACTTTGGAATCACTTTTGAAATTCATATAAACAGAGAAAATAATTTAGCATTGGGAAACATTTAAGTAATATGAACAGTTTGCTGAATGGTGGGGGATCAAGGATTATAAACTCGGAAGGGAATAAAAATACCAGGGTAACACGATGGTGACAATTCAGCCAGCAAGACAAAAATCGCTTCAATAGCCCTTTTCAATTCCCATTGTAAATGTTATTTCTCAGGAGACATGCATATTTTAACATTTTGAAAAAAACTCTTCTTCCTGGGTCTGCCACCACCATCGATCAGATTGTATTGGATGCTGCTGCTGCACTGATTTAGTAGGGACTTGTGGTAGTGGTTTCCAGAGAGAGATGAATAATGGATGGCAACACAAACGGAGCAACCTCAAGAGAATTCTGAGAACTAAGGTGAAGTGGTGTTAGCAAAAAGGAGCATGGCTCTTTGTCTAAAGGAATGCAACAACATGCAAAATAAAATGCTTTAAAAAAAAGGGAGATCTAGGAATAAGACCCAGAGAGGGAGAGATAGTACCAAAGAGCAGCATGGCTGATCTTTTCAGCAATGTCCACAGAGCTGCTGTTTGAAAATCAAAGACTGTTTAGTCATTCACCTGACTTGGTGTATGGCAAAAAAAACCCCCAAAACCCTGATACCATCCCACCTGTTCCAACCTAGATGGCCAAATGTATATTTATTTCGATTTGCATACTGCCTTTCTATACAAGTGCTTAAAATGATAAACATATACAAAAAAGCCAAGCAGAAATAAAATGAGAATTAAAATAAAATTAGGCAACCCAACAATGCTGTAATGTTTGTTTTTTTTTAAAGAAAACTTTGTTTTAACCAACAAAACTAGGATTCCTGTCCAAAAAGTTGTTTTTTTTTTTTTGTTTGTTTGTTTTCCTTTTTAATCAATCAAACAGGACCACAGGTTCTGCCATCTTCATCTGCTGGAGACAGAGAAATACTGAAGGGGGCTGCAAGTGGCGCACCGTACTTACAGGGGTGCCCTTCAAGTTTAACTCTGTCTCCATCTGCTGGAAGGGAGGCATAACCCAGCAGTCTGGGCTGATCCGGGTACGTGCAGGGAATTAACAATTTTACCTCGTTACAAGAGGGTCCAAGAGAGCGAGTGGCATCACAAGCGCATGGTTCACATCCCGTTCCACTGGCCAGTTTCCAAGTGTGCGGGGCACAGCGATCGCAGCTCTGGCCAATAACGTTTGGTAGACATGGGCAGTGGCCTGTGGTTTGGTTGCAGTGGCAGTCACCCTCTCCCTCGCAGTGTTCCTGCACCGTGCCCAAGTAATTGCAGACACATTCTGAAAAGCAAGGGGACAGATAACGGGTTTTCACCAGTCTGCTCAAGAGGCAAACTAGAACGTGTTTCTTATGGATGAGAAAACAACTCCAGCAACGGGGCCGGAAACTCCAGGCCTCAGGAGCCACACAATCAGGCTTCTTTTTGGTCAGGGTACCCACAATAAATGCTTGTTCATGAGATATTGTCACACATGTGGTCTAAGAGCCAGGTTAATTTCCATGCTTTGGCTATCCTGCTGAACACCAAGCCTGTCGGCTGCTCTTGCAGAGTCACTGCAGTGGCCTTCTCAGATTAGGATACTGGTGTACAGACCTCGGTCTAAATCACAAAAGACTATTACGTGGCTCCAGCTTGCATCTGCTCAGGAGTGGCCCAGCGTTACACTATCACAGCGAGGTAAAATTTAGATCCGCTGCCGCCGTGAGAGTGCACAAGTGCCTCGTAACATCTGATCCAAGACACATCCCAGTCCTTCTACCGTTCAAAGGAATGAGGATCCTGGCTGCACAGTTACAAATAGGAGGGTCTCCCACTGCTGCTGCTGAGGGATATGAAATTAAAGAATTTCACCAATCTGTTGGGGTTTTTCTTCATTTATTAGGCAAAGTTACACTTGATTGCTTTATCTGGACTCGTGCTGGGTGGTAGGATCGCTTTACTGTCATTGTTTAAAGAAATCAGCTCACATTACAAGCCATGTACTTTCTATGTCTGATAAACACCAGATCTGATTAAGATTTAAGTCAGCCAAGGCATATTTGCTCAGCAAGAACCTAGCCAGCTAGCTTTAGAAACCAGAACCAGGCCAGGCAGGAAACAAGAACCTGTAACATTTTGTGACTTCTTCCGGAAGCCTTTTCTGCAGAGACCCCTGGAATTCCCTCCCACTGCTCTCCAACAACAGATGGATGCCTGGGTAAACAAGAGCCTGGCCCTGGGGGCTTCAAACCAGCAGGAAAGGAACCGGTTTGATCTCTTGATAAGGAGGCGAAAAAAGGCAAAAAAAAAAAAAAGAAAGACCCCATCCCCCATCCCCAAGGAATGCACAGCAAGGTTCACACAGAACAAAATGCAGGTTTGCTTTGGCTGTGCTGCCAATACTGAGGAGGCCGAACACAGCCTCTCACTTCCAGATACTTGGGGATGCAAGTGTGAAATCTGGCAAAATACTGAAAATAAAGTCGCTGGCAAGTTCCCTTAAAAGTCCAAGGTATTCTGAGATGAGAGCACTCCTTGGTTTTACAACTCCCCTTGTTCAAATTATTTTTAAACAGCCAAAAAAAGGACAGCATCTGTTTTGTGAATCAACCTCAATCTCCAGGAAAGCATCCCAGTGTGCTTCCTTCCCAGACCCCTCCCTGTTCTCCTATTGATACTGAAATATGCACCTTTCACTTTGAATGTTTTTAAAAGATGACCGAGTTACAAATGTGTGTGTTAAGATGCGCAGATGGACAGTGGGCCAGCACGGAAGCCTTGACGATGGGTTCCTCTGCTCACATGTTTCAATCTCGTGCTAATTCACCTCCTTTTGTGTCTTAAAAATCAAGATATCGGACTGCTCTCAATAGCAGCACAATGCAAAACAGAAAGCAGAAATCTTAGTTTTCCCTGACAGCTGCGAGGTGTTGCCAGATAATCTAGGAGGCAAGCAGAGCAGTCTGGTATGCATCAAAGAGCCAAAGTGCGAGCCAAGGTGAATTAGGTAGTGGTCAAATAAATAAATAAATAAATGAAAAGTCCTCAACCCCACAGGGGAGCAAGCCTGTGATTTGCCCCCTAGCACTACATGCAGCAGAGACTACAGTTCAAGCCAGTTCTGGGCAGTAGTGGGGGGGGGGAAGCGTGAACCTTGGGAATGTTGAGCTGCAGGGAGGGCAGTAAAGCGGACCACAGCTCAGTTTCTAACTCAGCTATATGTTAAATCATAGCACCTCCCAGACACTACAAAAAGAAAAATCAAGATTTTGAAAAAAAAGCAAACAATTCCTCCTTCACCCCAAAACAAAAGCAAATTCCCTCCCAAAATGAAAAAAAGAATAAAACCAAATCAAATAAAAGTCAAAAACCAAGAATGACTAATGAACAGGCCGATACAGTACAGTGCGCTCCAACGGTGCGCACTGTTAGCCTGCTATTGGACGTGCGTTTTCCCTTACTCCTTATTCAGTAAGGGGAGGAAAACGCGCGTCCAACCCGCGGCACCTAATAGCACCCTCAACATGCAAATGCATGTTGATGGCCTTATTAGGTATGTGCACGGGATACAGAAAGTAAAATGTGCAGCCAAGCCGCACATTTTACTTTCAGAAATTAGCGCAGACCCAAAGGTCGGTGCTAATTTCTTCCGGCGCCGGGAAAGTGCACAGAAAAGCAGTAAAAACTGCTTTTCTGTGCACCCTCTGACTTAATATTATGGCGATATTAATATCATGGCGATATTAAGTCGGAGGACCCCAAGAGTAAAAAAAGTAAAAAAAAAAAATTTTAAAAAATTTGAATTCGGCCCGCGGCTGTCGGGCCGAAAATCGGACGCTCAATTTTGCTGGCGTCCGGTTTCCGAGCCCGTAGCTGTCAGCGGGCTCGAGAACCGACGCCGGCAAAATTGAGCGTCGGCTGTCAAACCCGCTGACAGCCGCCGCTCCTGTCAAAAAGGAGGTGCTAGGGACGCGATAGTGTCCCTAGCGCCTCCTTTTCCCTGTTTCTACCGCTCCGCCTAATTTGCATAGTGAATCGCGTGCGCCGGGAGAGCGGGCGTTCGTCCACTCTCCCGCGGACTTTACTGTATCGCCCCGGAAGGTAGGAACTGATTTATCTGAGTTTTGCTGCGACAGACATATGAAGCAGACACTTTGCAAACATTTGAAACAAGGGGGAAAAACCCCAGTTCAAAGAAAGCCAAAATTAAAATTAGAATGGAAAATATACGCTCTCCCGGGATCTTCAAATCAAGTTCCCTAAAAATATTTCCCCCCCCCCTGTTAATTACAGCAGGGGCTAATTAAGAGCCAGAGGAAAAAGGAAGATTCTATAAGCAAAGGGTGATGGGGGGCAGAAAAGGAAAGGCTTTGTAGAAATACAGGTTTTTCCCGTTTCCTTCAGCTAGAATTGAAGTATATTTTAATTTTCCTCAATACTATATTCCTAGATTTCATGGAGGGCACCCCTGTTCCTTCATATCAGGCCCATATCGATCTGGCAGGATCTTAACGCGCTTTCAGCACCAGAAATTCTTTCTCCACTTGCACGAAACAAGAGCAGAGCAATGTTTATTTGAACAGGCATGCAAGTTTCTGTTAAGTATTGCTGTGTAAATGAATACTTTAAGCTGGCAACCATGAATACTCATGCTAAATTAAAAAAAAAAAAAAAAAAAGACACAAACTGCTTAAAGCTTTCCTGCCCTCAGACCAGAGCATGAAAAGCTCTGGTCTCCAAAGAGCCATAAGCAGACCTGGTTTGCAAGATAAATAAAAGAATTCCCCAAAGCATTAGCAGAATTCTCCAGTGTGTTACGGGGCATGTGATCAGGTCACCGCCCCCTCACGCAGGCCGTCCGCCTGTCGGAATACATCCCCTCTCTCCCTTTTCTCTCAATGGCTACCACCACAGACTCTCTCCTGCTCTGCCTCCCTCCGTCCCTGGCTCTCTTCCTCACTCATAGACGAATGTAATCAAAGTGCACGGCGCACATGTTAACGCGCAGTTGTGCACAATATTTGTGTGTGTGTGACTTTACTCCGATGTAACAGAGTTTAGTGCACAAAAACATGAGGGAAACTGGGTGAACAAATGAATGTTTCTCCATGTGAATCCCATGTTAATCTGCCCAGTGCAGAGGTGCACAGGCTTCACTTATGGGTTGTTTTTTTTTTTACAGACTTAACTCCTGCTCACAAGTAGAGTAAAGTTTCTGGGGCTAGTGTTAGTCTATGTGGCTGAACGTGGAGTTTGTGGTATGAGGGTCCTGTACTCGGGGTTTGTGTGTGTAATACATGAGTTTTGTAGGGAAAATATGTATTATGCACACTAATAATATTTTGTGTACATATTTTCAGGTTAGCACAGTTTTTTTTAAACTCCCAATGGTCAATATTCAAATCCTGGCTAGCTAATGGGCCGACACAGTACAGTGCGCTCCGACGGAGCGCACTGTACTGTGTCGGCTCCGACGGAGCGCACTGTTAACCCGCCACTGGACGCGCGTTTTCCCTTACCCCTTATTCAGTAAGGGGCCGAAAAAGCACGTCCAATCCCCCGAACCTAATAGCGCCTGCAACATGCAAATGCATGTTGATGGCCTTATTAGTTATTCCTGTGCGATTCAGAAAACAAAATGTGCAGCCAAGCCGCACATTTTGCTTTCAGAAATTAGCGCCTACCCAAAGGGAGGCACTAATTTCTTTGGGCACCGGGAAAGTGCACAGAAAACCAGTAAAAACTGCTTTTCTGTGCACCATGATATCGCCATGATATTAAGTCGGAGGTCCCCAAAGCCTTCCAAAAGTTAAAAAAAAAAAATCGGCCCGCGGCTGTCGGGTCGAAAACCGGACGCTCAATTTTGCCGGCGTCCGGTTTCCGAGCCCGTGGCTGTCAGTGGGCTCGAGAACCAATGCCGGCAAAATTGAGCGTCGGCTGTCAAACCCGCTGACAGCCACCGCTCCGGTCCAAAAGGAGGCGCTAGGGATGCGCTAGTGTCCCTTGTGCCTCCTTTTACCTGGTTTTACTGCCGGGCCTAATTAGCATACTGAATCGTGCACACAGGAGAGTGGCCTGTGCGCGCGCCGAGTCCCACGGACTTTACTGAATCGGCCCGTAAGTAACTTAGCCAGATAAGTGTTATCTGACTAAGTTGCAAGGATAGTCAGCGGCACGGCTATGCCGCTGAATATCAATGCAAATTTATTTATTTTATTTCTATATACCGACATTCGATTTAACATATCACATCGGTTTACAGTCAGGTACTGTAGGTATTTTTCCTATCCCCAGAGGGCTTACAATCTAAGTTTTGTACTTGAGGCAATGGAGGTTAAAGTGACTTGCCCAAGGTCACAAGGGGTGACTGGATAATTATCTGGCTAAGTAGCACCAGCCTAATTCGCCCACTGCCTGCCCACAAAGTTGTCCACCGAATAGCTGGATAAGTGACTTATCCGGCTATCTAGTGGCTCCTGAATGTGAGCAAATACTCAGGCCTACTTAATTGGCTATCTGCTGTTTGAATACTGGGCCCCCAGTGTGTTAGCATGGAGTAGAGGAGTGGCCTGGTGGTTAGAGCAGCGGGCCGGGAACCAGGCTGCAGATCCCACTGCTGCTCCTTGTGACCTTGGGCGAGTCACTTCACCCTCCATTACCTCAGGTACAAAACTTAAGATTGTAATCCCTCTGGGGATAGAGAAATACCTACAGTTCCTGAATGTAATCTGCTCTGAAGTGCCAAATAAAGAAAATAGGTGCTGAAGTTGAGTGCATGATTTGTTTTTTTTTTTACTCACGGCTTAATACACCAGGGCATCATTCCCTCCCCAGCTCTTTTTCTTCCTTCATCCCTTCTGTTCCTCACTCCCTCCTTTCTTGTTACCTCTTCCTTCTCCCCTGCATGGAGTCAGGCGAGTTGGAGGAAACGGATATGGAGGTGAGGGAAGAGATGATAGTCAGGAGACAACGAGTGGGGCCATAAGGACAGAGGACCGTGTGCGTGTGTATGCACATGTTGGGGGAGGGGGGGGAGCAAGGAATGTGTGTGCATGCGTGTGCAAATGCACATGATGGCGGGAGAGGCGATGGGACGCCCTGCACTCTTCTGCATCCCCCTTCAGTCTCCCCTACTCTCTCCTCCTTCCCCCAACCCAGTGGCTGCTCCCCCCTCTGCTACTGCAGTCCCTCCCCTATCCCACTTGGGTGTGTATGGGAGGGGGATGAGCGAGGAGCACACGCTGGATATTTAAAAGGATTTGTTCTGCTAATTTTTAAGCTCCAAGATTTAGATTTCTCACCCCTGTCACTGGTGAAATTTTGCCCGGGTAAATCAATCCCTGGCTAAAATTTAGCAGATAAAAAAAGGCCCATGGGCTAAAATATACCCAGCTCCTGCCGATATTATGCACTAGGCCAGATAAACTTTGCTGGGTTAAGTCTGCTTGAATAAACGATGTCCTAAAGTTACTCAGATACCTTTACCTGGGTACATTCAGTGGCAGAATTACAGCCAAGTGCCACTGAATGGCCCAAAACTTACCCAGGTAACTTTCCTGCTGGATATGGACTTCTGTCTGGGAGAATAAGTAGGGGTGTGGGGGGGGGGGGAGGAGCAGACAGGCGAGGACTGTGTGTGTGTATGTTGGGGGGTGAATGAGGACTGAGTGTGTGAAGGATGTATGTTTGTGTCGGGGGTGTGTATATGGGAGTGTGAGGATTGCGTGTGTATGGTGTGGCAGGAGATCCCACACTCTCTCAAATCCTCTCTAGCCTGATCCTGTCCTAGAACTCTCTCTCCTCCTTCCCCCCTTTCTCCTAACCCCAGTGGTTCCCCATCAGTACCTCAGCTATCCCCCTCTCTCCCGACCCCAGTGCACTCCCTCCTCCTCTGCCCTGCCCTCAGGCTCAACCCCTATGCTCCCCCTTCTCCCCTGCCATAGCACTTTCCTGCTTCCCACCTCTGAAGCTGCTGGGCCCTACAGTTTCCAGTGCAGCGATACTACTACCTCAGTCAGTGTCACCCGTTTTCTGCAGCCGCATGGGCCAGTGTCTCTGCCTTCTCCCAGCTAATGCTATGGCTGCTGTGGGCCGATCTCTCTGCCTCCTTCCGGCCTGCGTGGGAGATTGCGGGCTCCTCCCAGTGTAATGTGGGGCTGGTTGACACTGCGTGTGCACAGTGTAGCACACAAAACATATGGTTTTTTATAGAGGAAGATGCAAGACCCCAAGTTGGGTCTTTCTGCTCCTCAGGGAGGCCGGAAAAGGGGGGCATGGTCATTGTGCAAGAATGAGTCCCAGTGGTTGGGTTCAGGGCCCTTGAATGCAGGGTTCTAGGAGGAGCCCTGGTACATTGTCCCTGACCCCGAATCGTCATTACAATGACCAGAAGAGGTATGCTGGGAGGGTCATGGAGGTGGGGGATATGAGATGGGGGAAATTCCCCACTGTAATTTGGAATGAAGGCTCACGGCATCAGATCCTGACCCATGGTTCTGATTGCGTTGGAGGCCCAGAGCAACAGGAGGAATCTTCCAGGTCAAAAACACGCAAACTATATTTGGGTTATTAGGTCAAATGTGCAGAAAAAAGAAAAGGCCGCTGAATACTCAGTGTTGCCTTCCTGATCACCAGCCCTTGAGGACTGCAGACCTCTCTGCTCACGAGGCGAGAGCTGCCATCATGAAACTCATTCACCTCTTTCAATAAAAACGCCAAGGGAAAGGCAGGAATGGGCATCACATTATAATCAAACCGGTGAAGCGGCTCTGCACAAACAAGGCGGAAGAGCCATAATGCAAAGAAATCAAGTCTGTTTCAAGGGCGCAACAGATTTGGATGCAAAAAATTCCATGTTTATATTTTAAAATTAGATTTGCTGAACTACTGCTTTCTACCAAATCTACAAACCATTAAACTTTCATCCAGGACCACATTTTGTACCTTTGAGCCACTGACCAACATGTCACTTGTAAAAAAAAAATTCTCACTTCCATCTAGAAGTTTGCAGAACAAATAGGACAAGGCAGTTTTACACAGGACAAGCAGGGAGCCATTTCTTATAACAGAATCTTAATCGCTGTAAGAGATACTGTTGCAAGAGTTACTCCGGGAGGACAGACTTCAGCTTGAGAGCTCTGCTTTGTTACAAAGAGTTGCTTGTTAGACATGACAGAAACATAGAAACGTGACAGCAGAAAAAGACCATATGGCCCATCCAGTCTGCCCATCCACCCAATTAATTTAGCATCATAATTCCCATCACTTCGTTAGAGATGGCCCATACTCCAGAAGAGTGCGCAAAGGAAAACTGTATGAGAGGAATAAAACCCCGATGAGATGCAGCTTCTTACTTCTGCAATCCTGCCGCAGGGCGTCTCCATAATAACCAAGCTGACAGTGCTGGCAGCGCTCCCCCTTGGTATGGTACAGGCACATCAGACACACCCCCGAGTGCTTGTCACAGGCCTCAGGGTCGGTCATGTCAATGTTGTTGTTGCACTGGCACTGCTGACAAAGTCCACCAATCTCCCCAGGGTTTCCAAAGAACCCCGAAGCGCATTCATCACACCGGATGCCTAGAGAAAGCAGAACAAAAAAGCCCATAAGAACATGCCATACTGGGTCAGACCAAGGATCCATCAAGCCCAGCATCCTGTTTCCAACACTGGCCAATCCAGGCCATAAGAACCTGGCAAGTACCCAAAAAACTAAGTCAACTTAATTAATAGCAGGTAATGGACTTCTCCTCCAAGAACTTATCCAATCCTTTTCTAAACTCAGCTATACTAACTGCACTAACCACATCTTCTGGCAACAAATTCCAGAGTTTAATTGTGCATTGAGTGAAAAAGAACTTTCTCTGATTAGTCTTAAATGTTCCACATGCTAACTTCATGGAGTGCCCCCTAGTCTTTCTATTATTTATTTATTTTTATTTATTTTTAATTTTTATATACCGATGTTCCTGTAAAGAATACATATCGCACCGGTTTACAAGGAACTGAACAGTCGCCTCCAGGGCGGAAATACATTAAAACAGTCACCTCAAGGCAGAATACATTAACACAAGTATACAGGAGTATACAGGATATTATCCGAAATGCATCCATACATGCATCTCGTCAAGCCTATGAATCAGTCATCGGTATACGAAACAAAGATCAATCCCACCAGATGGCAGAAAGGCTGTATAGAAACACAGGAGACATTCTGCTTTACAGATGCAGATATAAGAAATAATTACAAATCAGGAGGAACTTCATCCTGGCTAATCAAATGCTGTTTCATTAGGATGAAAGAGAACTAAATTTTGAAATTAAAAAACTCCCCACATACACACACGCAACTACCAAAGCTGGTAGCATTGGAAAATGTACAGAACATCTCGGCAGCGCTCCAGCCCATCTCAGCATTCCTGCTAGGACGCACTATTAAAAGCAGCATCTTAAGTTTATTTCCTTCCAGCTTCAAGCAAACCTTCGCAGACTGACACAGGCAGCGACCACAGTGGTGTTATACATTGCTGTCTGTCTGCGTGTGCGCATCCAAAAACACAAGAAACCCTTTACCCGTATATCCGAAGTTACAGGAGCAGACCACCTGCAGGGAGAGGGGATCTTGGTAGCAGCCGCTTGCAAACTGCCGTCCGCTTCCTGGGCCATCGGGGCAGGGGCAAGGTCGGCAGTGGTCTCCTGACCCCAGTGTGGGATCTCCATAGTACCCAGCAATGCACCTGTGCCCGGCAAACACAAAATGACATTGCAATCACATACAGAAAGAGAAAGGAGAAAAGACCAATACCTGAATAGAGGGAATTAAACAAAAAAAAAAAAAATCATAAATTAGCAGAAACATTCAGGGGTTGATATGCAAAAGGGTTTGGCTGGTTTTATATATCCCACCTCACTGACTAGCTAAGGTTTAGCCGGCTACGTCATTATCCAGATGAAACTTAAAACGGATAAAGAAAGAGGTGGGGAGGAGGCTTAAAATTTACCTGGCTAGCACCTATATTCCATGCTAGCTGGATACATTTATCCTGCCAACTCTGGTTAGAAAAACTGCAGGCCTAAAGTTAGCTGGATAACAAAGACAATTACATTGAAAACACAAAAAGTAATGGCCCAGCAGCAGCCAATTCCCCACCACAGCTCTTCAAAACGTAGGGGATTAAACGAAACCCCCCTTCCTGCTCTTCCTAAATTTCTTTTTTTTTTTTTTAATTATTGGTTTAAGCGGAGTTGATCCCACCTCACCGAGTTCTGAATGGCAGCTGGCTCTTCAGCAGTCAAAGAAGGGTCAATCAGTGAAGGAGTGATGTGAATAAATTCACTCATAGTGTCACAGCCATGTGCACTTATGCACTAGGGGAGCCAGAGGAGGTTAAGAGACTCTATAACTCCCTCTCTGCACTTGGGAGCCTTTAGAGGGTCTCAGGTGGTGGTGGGGGATGGGGATTTATATAATTAATGTGAAGGGGTGGGGGGAGATGGTATTAACCCTGCTTAACTAGCTGCTTTTTTGAATGAGATTTTGGGGGGATGGTAGTGCAGAGGGTAGGGGCTCTGCTTAGCCCCATACTATTTTTTTTAAGGGAGATTTGAGGATGGGCGGGGTGGAACTGGTTCTTTTTTGCTTCATGGATTCAGTAGGCTGGTGAGCAGCAAAGTTATGTGGATAACTATCTGGATGGCTTTAGCTGAGTACGTCGAGCGGGAGAGACTTGTCCCGCTGAATATACTGGCTAAAGGTGCCCAGTTAACTTTAACCAGTAACTCCATGCTCACCAGCCTTCTGGATAGGGACCCCTCAGGTATTTCCGAACAGGCCTCCCAAGAAATGTCTAAAATGTTGCAGCTTTTAGATACCTCAGCGGTCCCCTGCCTTCCACTTAGAAACTGCCATGCTGCTTTTCTCCTTTCATGTGCAGCCCTGGAAGGGGCTAAATTCTTTCCTTTTCTGTAACAGTGTGAATAATACTATCAAAGTTTGGGTTTTTTTATTATTATTTTTGGCTTGGTTGCATCATTTAAAAAAAAAAAAGTACATGCAGTCACTTGAATCTCTAATTTACTATGGGCCAGATTTAAAAAATGTATGCGCGTAAAACCCGGGGGTTTATGCGCGCCAGGCCTATTTTCAAAGGGCCCGGCCACGCGCGTAAGTCCTGGGGCTAACCAAAGGGGTGGTCTGGTCCGGAGAGCGGGGCGGGGCTACAGGCGCCTGGGCACAGCAGCCATTTGCTGCTGTGCCGGCAGGGTGCCGGTGCGTACAACTTGCTCCTGCTCGGAAGCATGAGCAAAAGATAGGATAACAAATTTGGGGGTATTTAGGGTAGGGATAGGGGGAGGGCAGGATGGGGGAAGGGGAAGGGAGGTTAGGCTAGGGGGTTGGGAAGGTCCCTCCCAGTCCACTCCTTAATTGGAGCGGACTGGGAGGGAATTGGGGAAGGCCCCGATGCGTTGCCGGCACATGTTATAAAATCGCACGTCCATGTGCGCGTGCCGGGTAGCGCGCACAGATGGATGCGCGCGCATAACGTTTTAAAATCTATCCCTAAGTGTTCTTAATCAAAATGCCTACCAATACATCAATATCAAGTTTACGTTGATACCTTCCTTATCCTGAGGCTCCAAGCCTTTGTCCTGCTGAGCAATGCAAATCTATATCGTAAATAGGGATGTGCCAACCAAAAAAAAAAAAAGTTTTGTTTGTTTTTTTTCCCCTTCGT
The DNA here is from genome assembly GCF_901001135.1 of Rhinatrema bivittatum. Lineage (NCBI taxonomy): Eukaryota > Metazoa > Chordata > Amphibia > Gymnophiona > Rhinatrematidae > Rhinatrema > Rhinatrema bivittatum. The sequence continues at coordinate 54,955,264 of NC_042623.1, forward strand.
TTCACTTTACCATGTGCTAAATGTTATTAGCATGCACTAAAACAACTCAGCACATGCTAAAATGGTTCTAGTGCAGGCTAGAACCATTTAGTGTGCACTCAAAATGAAAGAAACAGCACATCCCTAATCAAGTTTCCATCTCATATGTACACCCAAGACAGCACAGAAAATAGAGGCTTTATCATGTGGATTCCAAGGATATGTTGAAATTAATTACTACCCAGATATTTCCTTATAAATATAGGAACACAGAACACACATGACCTGAACTACTAAGGTCACCCTCCCATTTGTCTGCCTACAGGGAAATGCTTTGTACATCCGACTGCCAGTTTTCAGTGCTGTTGAGAAACATGCAAGTGATCCTTGCGAGTATTACAGACCTCCATGCACCAACACTTTTGAAAAACGTTTGGGCAGAAGTCGCAGACCTTCAAAATACTATCCTTTAAAATGGCTTCATGGGAAGCGTTTACCTCTCACAGTTGTGCCCGTCCGTATGATCTCGGCAGTTCAGGCAAGCGCCAGTAACGGGATCACAATCGTCATCGTGGCCGTTACACTGACACGTTCGGCAGCTAGGAAATCCCCAGTAAGCAGGCAAGCATCTATCGCACTGTCGACCATAGGCCCCGTGAACACAGGGGCACTGACCAGTCTCAGGGTGGCAGAAAGAATGTGCCGAACCTTGCAAATTGCAGTCACAAGCTGAGGACAGATGAAAGGGGGGGAAAAAGTCGATTCTTTCTTTGTATATTTTCATCACAAATGACACAATATGGGATATGTACCTCGTTTTATATTCTTGACTCAAAAGCATGGTCAAAAATAGTATAGAGCTGATTGGAGTGGGTGGAGGGTTTGTTGGCTTGAAGGCAGCTGTGGCTTTGCTTATCAGTCATGCTGAACCTCCTGGTTAGAATTCACTTGGCCATTCCTCCTAGTAGCCTCTTCCAAGACTAACAGTACAGTAAGTTACACTTCCTCCTCTAATCTATCCTTTTCTCCACCCCCAGTGCAGTGTGGTGCCAACTGGAGAATATCATTCATCTTTGCTAAGGCCTGTCATCACCCTTCAAGCAAACCCTGAACAATACGATCTCATGAGGATCCTACAAATAACTAATCTCTTCTTCACACAATTTCATCCACCATAAGTCCAGAGAACACGGCAGAGAAATACACGTACTATGTACATATTTCCATTAAGTTATTTTGTGTCCAAAAATATGTGTGCACTGGGATTTACATACCTCTGCAACCATGCGGGCCAAACCCGTAAGTACCAGGAGCACATCGGTCGCAGTTTCTTCCTACAACGTTTGGGCGGCATTGACACTGTCCTCCGTTAGAATTACACACAGAGCTTAGCGATCCCTGAGGGTCACACTGACAAGCTGGGAAAGCAAAAACAGACAGCGTGTTAAACCACATCACAGGTCATTAATCACATTCCACTGGCAACAAGAATCGTTATGGGCCGGTCTAGATGCGAACCAGCCGCCCCCTCTTTTAACTAAACTGCATTGGCTACCCATGAGGTTATGATGTGAGTTCAAATTACTTGTATTCACGTTTAAGAGTCTGTGTGGCAATGGCCCCCCTCATATGTCACAAAGGCTTTGTTGGAAATCATCAAGTAGAGATCTGCGTTCACAATAGTGTTATCAGCTTCAAATTCCATCTCAAAGGACTTTCCAGCATGCTGAGTTGCAAAACAAATCATTTTTCATGACTATGCCTAAGTTATGGAATGACCTCCCTTTGTCAGTCAGGGAAGAGATTAATTTAATGCAGTTTCGCCATAGGCTGAAGACCAGATTGATGATTTCTGAGTTATAAGCTAAGCTTGTTTTGTTTAGAGCAGCAGCAGGAATGTATGCTTTGACTTAGGAATTTGTTATTTTTATTGTATTACTTGCTGTGTTTTTATATTTTTTGTTGTACATCATTTTGGAAGATTTAATTTTAAGATCTGGGAAGTGATTTATAAATTTTATACATAAATAAATACAATAAATAGAGTCTGTCATTTTCATTTTTATGGCAACATCGCCTTGAAATGAACGAGGTTGTCATCCGTGTCTCAGTTCAAGAGTTCTACGTACATAGGGCTCCCTCGTGGATCAGGGCAGAGATACTTAAGATAATACTCTTGCAGACATCCGTCATGGGGGTTTTGACCACGCTCATGCTGTTCTCGAGACACCGGTATCTCTGAAACATCTCCCAGGCACTGTTTGTTGTCACATCCTCTCCTGAGCCCCCAGTTGTAAATATATCCAGAGACTGGCAGTGGGGCAAAAGAACAATCTGCAAAACATAATTATAAAAGGAGCTGTCAATCCTATCAACACTCGTTAGGTGAAAAGAGGACAGCTCACACAGGTGACCACAAGTCTGCTTGATCTTCAACATGGTAATATTTATAAGCTACAGGAAGCATCAACGTTCACCACACCCATAATTACAGAACAGGTTGAATGGCGGAAATGTATTAAGCACATGATTACACTAATGGTCTCCAAATACCAAGCAGGGAGGCCTTATGTATAAAACGGGAGCATGCACAGCTCCAAGCTCCAGCCACGTTACAAAAATGCAACCATGAATGTTTAAGAAAAACCACACACACACATTTTGACAGTATCAATATCGTCAAGGGAGAAATTATGGTAATCATTAGCGATCAGGGAGGGATACGGCCTCCAGCTTTGCATTCGTTTCTTTTGATCCCAATCAACTGGTCCTCTTGGCTTGATGAAGTTCCATCCTTATCGCATTGGCAAACCATCAGAAAAGAGTTGTCCTGCAGCAGGACTGCCCAAACAAGCAAGACTCTCTTTTTGTGAAAAATGAACAACAAGTTGCACACACCTCATGCACAGAAGCGAGGGCAATGTCATTTTCAAAGAGACGGAATCAAGCTTGTCAATATAAAAATCTACAAACAACATGGTAGACCAGTGAATCTTCTGTATTGACTTGTAAGAATATCAAGGTGATGAGGCCATCATATAAAAAGACAACCCAAATTATATTCCAAAAGGTATGCATTTTGTTCAAAGCAGATTTTCCCAGTGGAATCCATATAAGGAAAAAAAGCAATAAAAGATAATTTATCATTAAATTTTCAGAAGCTTTACCACTTCCAAAAAATGGGTTGGGCAATACTAGAGCATAAAATGTGTCTATTGCAAAATTTGTCTCCATTGTAGGATCTATATACATCCAGCTTCCCTAGGCACTTTAAGAAACTAGGCTGTGTCACAAAGAATACCATGGTAAAAACCAGGCAATATTTTGATAGTCCATCTATTTTACTGGGAAGAGCTGCATGGGTTCAAATATCTTACAGTTAGTATTGGTCTAGTGGTTAGAGCAATGGGCTGAGAGCTCAGGGAAACCAATGTTCACATCCCATGGTTCTCCCACTGACATTCTTTGTGACCTTAAGCAAATCACTTTTTCTCCCACTCCCTTGGGTGCTTAGATTGTAAACTCTTCTGGTCTGGGACTTATCATATATGAATACTCATCATCACCGTACAGCGCTGAGTACACCAAGTAATGCTTAGAAAAATGCTAAGTACTATTATCATAAGTTATTTCAACAAACTATTTCACAAAGTTGCCAATGGGGGACCATTAAGTACAACACATCGACTTTTCTATTTTAAACTGAGGAGCCTTTCTGAATAAAGACATAAGGATTAAAGAAATTGTAAGGATTTTATTACTTTTCCTACACTCAATCTATTTTGCAATTATACATCGAGTGTGGATTTTTTCTCTATTTTCTTCTTTGACAAATTTGCCAAAACCATAAGTAGAAAAAGTCTAAAGGAGTCAAACCTATCATGCTGTTGTACTCAGCCCCACTATATTACTCTTGCATATTAAACTCAATTTACTATATCTTATGATCTCCATAGTACCTCTAATCTGAGATCAGCAAACTTAATTTCATACCAATGAATACTTATTGTCTGTAGGATATCAAGGATTTATAATTACTCAAAACCTTTGCTTAGAATTCTTTTTGAGCATGATCACAAATCAAGGATGATTAAGCTATGGATTTTATTGCCATAGGGTGTGGTCGGCCAAATTTTAAAATGGTTTGGATATGTTTCTGAAGGACAGCTTCATTAACAATTTTTAGGCAGCTTGACTTCAGGAAAGCAACCTCTTACTGCAGAGAGTGAATAAGATGGATCACCCCGTTATGATCTGAACCAATATGGCATTTCTTATGTTATATCAAATACGACTGAGAACACAGGGGCTGTGGTTAAATAGACTGCACATGCGCCGGCGTTTTCTGTCCAAGTCAGAGAATGTTGAGCTCCGAGAGTAAAATGTTGCTGGACTTTCAATTTATGCCCTGAAGAAGCCTCATTGGCAAAACGCTGGCTGTCGACGATGCATGTGAACAACTTGTGGACTAGTATGGACACTAATGCAAGGTAAGTTTTTATATATAAGAAAAAATGATAAAAAATCATTTTTTGCAATTGAATAAAAGGTAGGTTGGAGGTTTTTATGACCGATGACTGCATTGTGCAGAGCAAGTTCTTAAGATTCATTGACTAGACTTGCTTAGTTCTGAGGTCTTTTCCTCCTTTTCACACAATTGTAGGATCCAACTTTGGTAACAAAAATATTCTAAATATTTGGTGAAAGTATAATTTGTACATTTTCTCGTTCTATACAGACTTTCACTGGCCTGTTTTGTTTAGAGTATTTCTTATGTTATATCAAATACGACTGAGAGCACCGGCATATGCACTAAATCTTGCAAACATTTTACAGTAAACAAAGTAGTAATTGCTGGTTACTACCAATTCTTTTGTTTAACTGTAGCATGACAATCTTTGCCTCCGTCTGAAATGGTTTAACACTAACCCAGAACCCCAAAGGGCTACTTGAGTATCAAGTCTCTCCTGCCTTAATTTACGCAGTTAAATTTGGCAGTGATAAAGGCACTAACACAACAAACAAAATGGGTGAAATACACTAGATTTTAAACCGTGCTGGTATCATAAAAAGCGCTTGGTATTCAACTGAAGTCAGCAGAGCGCACAGTGGCTTTAATTGTACACTGAGGCTGAACACTGAAGTCCCCCTCTTTTTTTTGGAACGTTTTTTTAATGCAAGGAAAAATGAATGAGGCAGCTGCTTTCATGCACACAGTCCATAAGCGGCTCGTTGAAAATTTATCGCTGTGCTGTCACCAGTTCAGAATCTGCCCCCTTTTAGAATAAAGCAACCGTGTATATAAAGTACTTAACTTAAGCACTCTTTCCCAGGATCTCATAGGCCCACGATGGCGCTTTCACTTGGTTCAGGAAGTCACAATCCGACAATGTCGGGGTTTCAACATAGAGAATGTCTGCCTCGGGGGATGGCAACGATGATTTGCAGTTGGAAAACCTTTTCCTACATGGCTGCTATGGAAGGCTAAAAGCTCGGTGTCGGTAAAGATGCTCCAAGGATCCTGAAAAACCATTCGCAGTGCCAAGGCCTTGAGCGGTGCGCACACGATTGGCAGGAGCAGAATGTGGCAATGCTTGATGAAGCTACGCATTTAACAATGCTAGATTGGCCTGGAGGCTCAGTGGCAGTCCCGGGCAGGTCAGGGCTGGGGATGCTGCAAAGGCAAGGTTCACAGACTGCCCCCACCCTCCCCCCCCAACCCGGGGGCAGGGGAAGAGTTCCATTCATCTCACAATGGCAACACCTAGTGCCCGGACTCGTGCCCAACAACTGCAGCCCTGGTGCCACTGCAACGAATGCGCTAAGTGAGTTGGGAGGGGGGGACATAGCATAGGAGAAAGATCCGCCAGGTAGCTGCGAATATAGGCTCATGGCCCCCAATTCCAGCCCTGCTTCCAAGTAAGCTGAAAGCCCAGAAGGAGCTGAAAGAAACTACTGAGTCAAAAAAAAAAAAAAGCAAACCAATTTAAATAGTCCTTCCCCCACTCACCTCCCTCCCCTACACAAACCCCCCCCCCCCAAAACACATTCCATACGGGCTTGCACTTACAGAATCAATTAAGGTATACGGGTTTTCCACATCCACGCTGGAGGAATAGCGAGGAAGCTCCAGTCGAACGGTGTAATTCATTCCCTTTTCGAAGCACACCGGGCGTGGCAGGACGACGTACCTGAAAGCATGTACAGGACAAATTGATCTTTAGAATGGCCAGCGGGAACGAAGGCTACGGAAAACCACCCAAGAGGGCTGGCGAGTGGGAAATTTAACTAGGTAACTTCACCCGGATATTCGGCGGCACTTATCCGGATAAGCCTGCCCCCAAATACACCTGGCTAACCATGCCCGGGTAACTTTAGGGCATGTATTATTCTGCCCATTCTCACCCGGCTAACTTCAGCTGAGTGGTGTTGGATATCAGTAGTTGCTGGCTAAAATGTAACCGGGTCCGCAGTACTCCTCCTTCACCACCTCTTTTTAGCTGGGTAAATTTTGTCCTGGGACTGAGGTACTCAGACAAAATTTGGCCAGTCAGTGGTGGGGGGAAAAGAAGGGAATATGCAGATTTTGGATTTTGTCAAGTTCTCCTGGACGGCCTTGCACACACACACACACACACACACACACACAGAGCACTCTTTCCACACAAGTCGAACACAGATGAGTGCAAACGTTGGAAATGTAATAGCATTTGGAAAGAATAAGGATTTGCATTGACCTTGAGCCGGGGTACAAGGACACCACTTGGTTGTCATCATCGGGAACGGTGTTGCCACACCTGCTGCTAGAAGGGATTTTGCTGGGACGTATCACTGTGATCAGAGCCTCCTCCCATTGCTCGGGCAACTAAAAGGAAAAAAAAAAAACCCCCAATGCTCAGAGCCTGCAGACTGGCTCGTGAATCTGCAAAATGATTTCCTGCTGGATTTTCTAAAATGAGACCTAGTGCATCAACATCATAAAAGCTAAATCTGAAATGGCCCCCCCACAAGAGTGACTGCTGGCAACTGGCACTAGACAACGAGCAGAAGTTTTACCTGCGGCTCATAGCGAATGAGGAGGTCGTACTCCATAGAAAGGGGGATGTTATCAATGTAGAACTCCAAGTACGCGCCTTCTGGGACTCTCACAAAGCCCACCCCCGTCCAGGATGGGATCCGGTCTGGGGGGTACTGCCGCTCCACCAGGCTCACCCCCTGAGGACGAGAGGGAAGAACTGTTTAAGCACGGAAGGGCAGGGCGAGAGCGGCCGAAGGGGCTGCAACACTTGGGGACTTACAGGACCATAGTGGGCTTCTTCCGCTTCGTACGTGTAGTGGTCTAACGCAATAAAGTAGAAGCCAGACTCCACCTCGTTGCACTGGCGTCCCGTCATGTGCGACCTGCACTGGCACTGGCCCGACTCTGGTGAGCAGCTGAAATTTTAAAAATGCATTCTGTCTCTCTATAAATGTGATTGTTACAAACAACGATGAATTCTATTTTGTTCCAGTGACCACAGGAATTCATTTTTTTGCCGAACGGTGGGTATCAAACTTTCTAAAAAATACTTTTAAAATAAAAATTAATAAAAAAAAAAAAAAAAACCTCTCTCTGGGACTTCAGCATCCCACAGATAACTGCTTTTATAAATCGCTAGAAAGCTAACAACTACAGCATTCCTGGCTTGAGAAGTAACGCTTCAGAAACCTCGTAAGAACATTTTTCTCTAGTTACTTATTAAAGAGTTAAACACTTTTCACCACCAGGCCAGCCTTGGGTAGGGTTTGATGGGGGGTGATGGGGGCCCGGGAGGGAAGGAAGTGCTGCCTATACCAGCTGGCTGGTGGTGCAGAGGGTGTGCCTCGCCAGTCCCAGGGCTGGCAAGTCACCTGTGCCACCCGGACAGTCTAGCTGGGGAGGGGGGAGGGGCAGTGGGCCTGCTGAGGGGTTAAGGGACAAAAACAACAAAACAGCATATTTCACTATTTGGGATCACTGAGTTGAAGGGAAAGGAAGTTCAAAATAAAAAACAGGAAACTTATAAAACACAGCAACACTGGTGACAGATACATCCTGGAAGAAAAGAAAAACATTTTCTAATTATAATTGTTATTTATTGAAAATATTTGTATTCCACCCAGCTAACAAACAACATTCATAAAGTTAATTTATACTATGCTAGGCCATAAATCTAGGAAACATGCTGCTTAACATTTATTCCACATCTCTAGAATACAGGAGAATTCCGTTTCCACCCATGCTAAATGAGGTTTCGTGGAGCAGTAGCCCAGTGGTTAGAGCAGCGGGCTGCAATCCAGGGCAGCCAGGATTCAAATCCCACTGCTGCTCCTTGTGACCTTGGGCAAGCCACTTCACCCTCCATTACCTCAGGTACAACTTAGATTGTGAGCCAGGCGTGAAAAGCCTGCCAGCAAGACCAGTTATCTAAAGAGAATCTTAAAAACAAAAATATGGGGCTTCTGACCATCCATCTCCTGCTCTCAAAAATATGGGGCTTCTGACCATCCATCTCCTGCTCTCATCTCTGGTCATGCCCCTAAGATTCTCCACCAAAAGAAGTATGGCTTCATAGCTATGGGGAGGCCTGCACCCAATGTGGCTCCTTGCCTGCTTCTCTGAAGCAACTGATTTGCCCCTCTTGTTTCATCTGGGGAAGTTCCCATCAGCTAAAACTTAGGGAACCTCCCAGTGGTAGGAATTTTCTGTAGCCTTAAACACGCATAGGAAAATTAGTTTCTTACCTGATAATTTTTCGTCCCCTCCAGCAGATGGAGACAGAGAAGTTTTTTCAAAATAACCCTGCCATATATTTCAAGGTGCCACCCACAGTGCCACCCACAGTCCCTCAGTCTTACGTAATGTCAAAGCAGAATGGAACAAAACCAAATTATACAACTAAATAACTTTCCATCTATAATAATGCTGAGTCAAACCCTCAACTGGGAACAGAACTCTCAGAACCAATAGAACAAGCGATAAGGCAGTACAAATATCCAGAAAAACATATCACACGAGCGCACTCTCCATTACTTTAGTGTACACAGCCAATGGCAGGGCTCTGGACTGATCCGTGGTACTACAGGAACAAAAATTATCAGGTAAGAAACTCATTTTCCTTTCCCTGTACGTACCCCAGATCAGTCCAGACACCTGGGATGTACCAGAGCCAACTTACCGAGGGTGGGAACCAGAGAGGCCCGCTCGGAGCACCCCGAAGCTTGAACATCCAATCTGTAATGCCTTGCAAAAGTGTGCAAAGATTTCCAAGTAGCCGCCCTGCAAATTTCCTGGGGCGAGACTTGATGACATTCCGCCCAAGAAGCTGCTTGTGACAGTGTAGAATGGGTGCGAAGCCCTACCGGTACAGTTTTTCCACGCAGTAAATACACTGAACCGATAGCTTCCTTCAGCCAGCGAGCTATCATAGTCTTTGAAGCCATACTACCTCTTTTCGGCCACTCCCCAACACAAAGAGATGGTCTGATACACGGAAAGGATTCGTAACCTCTAGATATCGTATCAGCCCCCTGCGTACATCCAGTTTCCATAAATCCTTTGCCACAGGATCTGAGCGGTCCACATCGGAGAAGGAGGGAAGCTCAATCGATTGGTTCAAGTGAAAATAAGACACCACCTTTGGGAGAAAAGAGGGAACCGTCTGCAAGGACACATCTGAATCGGAAATCCACAAGAAAGGCTCTCTGCATGACATCGCCTGCAATTCCAAACACCCGACGTGCCAAGGAAATCGCAACCAAAAATACCACCTGCATCGTGAGATCTTTCAGCGTCGTCCACCTTATAGGCTCAAAAGACAGTTCACTCAAGGATGAAAATACCAAATTGAGGTTCCAGGAAGGACACGGATGGCGAAGCAGTGGACGTAAGTGCTTCACTCCTCGAAGAAAATGCACCACATCTAGGTGGAACGCCAACGCTACCCCCTGGACCTTACCTCGGAGACAACTGAGCACCGCAACCTGTACTCAAAGGGAACTACAAGAGAGACCCTTAGAAAGACCAGCTTGAAGAAAACCTAGAATGTCTGAGACCGACGCCCACGTAGGGTCCACCGCGCAAATCCGCACACAAGGCTTCAAACACTTTACAGACTCTGACATAAGCTAAAGAAGTAGACTGTTTTCGTGACCTTAACAACGTGGCCACCACTGCGTCAGAATAACCTTTATTCTTCATCCGCTGCCTCTCAAAAGCCATGCCGCTAGACAGAAGTGATACGCCTCTTCCAAAACAGACGGGGCCTTGATGAAGAGCTGTGGACTCCTGAAACTGTAGGGGTTCCGCGGCGGACAGATTGAGCAGATCCGCAAACCAGGGACGCCACTCTGGAGCTACTAGAATCACTTCTGCCGGGTGGAGCTCTATGCGACGGATCACCTTGCCTATCTGCGGCCATGGAGGAAACACGTACAGGAAGTTGTTCGTCGGCCAGGGAAGGACCAGGGCATCGACCCCCTTGACTCCTGTCTCTCTGCGCCGACTGTAGAATTGTGAGGCCTTGGCATTCTTGAATGTGGTCATCAGATCCATGCCTGGCGTGCCCCACCGATCACAGATGAGCCAAAAAGCCTTGTCGGCCAACTCCCACTCTCTGGGATTGAAATGGTGATGACTGAGGAAGTCTGCCTGAATGTTGTCTACACCGGCAATGTGAGATGCCGTAATGCTGACTAGATGCTGTTCCGCCCAGGACATCAACTGTTGCTCTTCCGTCGCCACCAGGCAACTCTTGGTTCCTCCTTGGCGATTGATATAGGCCACCGTGGTTGCATTGTCTGTCAAGACTCTGACTGACTTCCCCCGAAGGAGCAGGAGAAAGGCTTGCAATGCCAGGGTCACTGCCCTGGTCTCCAAGCAGCTGATTGACCACTGAGATTGTTCTCGGGACCACTGTCCCTGTACAGACTTCACCAGGCAAACAGCTCCCCAGCCGGAGAGACTGGCATCCATTGTGACGACTGTCCAGTCGGGCATTACCAGGGGAACTCCACACTCCAGATGTTCCGAGACAAGCCACCAGTCGAGACTGAGTCTCGCGGAGCCTGTAAGCAGAAGCGGTAGGTGAAACTTTTCTGACACAGGACTCCAGCGGGACAGCAATGCTGATTGTAAGGGACACATATGAGCAAAGGCCCAGGGTACCAATTCCAGAGTGGACGTCATGGATCCCAAGACCTTCAAGTAATCTCTCACCCTGGGCATCCGCATGGACAACAGGTCCCTCACCTGTCCCTGAAGCTTGACCACACGTTCTGTGGTGAGGAATACTCTTCTCTGCTCCGTGTCGAACAGGGCTCCCAGAAACTCCAGAGACTGCGAAGGGATCAGCCGACTCTTGGCAAGGTTGACCACCCAGCCGAGCGATCGCAAAAGCTGTAGCACCCGGCGGATAGCTGTCTGACACAGAGCCTCGGACTTCACCTGAATCAGCCAATCGTCCAGGTAGGGATGCACTAACAAGCCTTCCCTCCGGAGTTGAGCTGCAACGACCACCATCACCTTGGTGAACGTCCTGGGAGCGGTGGCGAGTCCGAAAGGCAGAGCTCGGAATTGATAGTGATTTCCAAGAATGCAGAACCTGAGGAACTTTAGGTGTGACGACCTGATGCCCATATGGAGATATGTTTCCGTGAGATCCAGAGAAGTCAGGAACTCTCCTTGTCGGGCAGAGGCGATGACAGACCGGAGGGTCTCCATTCTGAAACGTGGTACCCGAAGACATCTGTTGACCCTTTTGAGATCTAAGATGGGTCGGAAAGTACCCTCCTTTTTGGGGACTATGAAGTAAATGGAATAGCGGCCTCTGCATTGTTCCGCGGACGGAACCGGTGTTATAGCCCCCAAGTCCAGTAGGCGGTGAAGGGTGCCCTGTACAGCCTCTCGCTTTTCTCGGTATGCGCATGGAGAGATCAGGAACTTGTCCCGAGGGCGCTGTACAAAATCTAAAGCATAACCTTGACTTATCACGGTGAGGACCCACTGGTCCGACGTTAGTTTGGTCCATTCCTTGAAGAAGAGCAATAACCTGGCTCCCACAATTGGTACTTGATGGACGACTAGTACGGAGGAATGGGCCGGCAGTATCTCATTGCGAGGCCTTAGCCCCCTCCTGTTGTCTGTTTGATCCTGGGTGAAAGGACGACCAGGACGATCGCACCGGTCGAGGTCTCCTGCCACCACGGAACCAAGACCAAGCTGTGAATGATCCTCTTGACCTGGGCCTGTCCTCCGGTAGTTTATGAACTTTGTTCTCTCCCAGGGATTGGATCATGTCCTCCAATTTCTTGCCAAACAACAACTTTCCTTTAAAAGGAAGGGAACCGAGGTGGGACTTGGACAAAATATCCACAGCCCAATTCTGGAGCCGGAGGAGCCTGTGCGCGGAAACCGCAGAAACCATGGATCTGGTCGACGTGCGCAGCAGGTCATAGAGAGCATCAGCACTATATGCGATGACCTCCTCCAGCTGGTTCGCCTGGATAGCCTCCCCCTCAGGGAGATCGGCATTGGTTTGGAGTTGTTGAGCCCAGCGAAGACCCGCACGCAGTGCAAAATTACTGCACATCGCTGCACGGACCCCAGTGCTGACACCTCAAACACCTTCTTGAGCTGTAACTCCAACTTTCTGTCCTGCAAGTCCTTGAGGGCCGTGGCTCCCGTAACTGGGATACTGGACTTTTTGGTGACTGCCGACACCGCTGTATCCTCCTTTGGAACTCGCAGCAGATCTAGTGCCTCCACTGGCAGAGGATATAGCTTGTCCATCGCTTTTACTGACTTTCAACCCCAAATCTGGGGTGTGTCCCATTCTCAAAATAGAAGATCCGGTGCCGAGAAATGGAAAGGAAAAGAAATGGCAGCACCCCTGAGACCCAACAATACCGGATCCATAACCCCCAAACGAGACTCCGCCGGTGGAGCGTCCAAGACTAACTCCCCCAAGATGGCCGGAATAAGCGGATTCAACTCATCTTTCTTAAAGAGGTGAACCACCTTTGGATCGTTGCCTTCCATAGCCGGAGCCCCTCGGCTCCCATCCTGCTGTGGATTTGCATCCTCATCGGCCCCCCCCCCCCCCCCCGGGGGGTTTGTGCTGTGGATCTGGGTCAACCTGGGACGTAGAGTCTGAATCCGTCCCAGTTGGCACAGACCTTAAAGGTCTTTTGTCCTTACGATGGTCCGACCCCCCCTTTAGAGCCAGCATGCTTCCTAACTTTACTGGGATAAGCCTGCGAAGGGACCTTTTCCCGATTCTTCCCTGCCTTCTTCTCCCTAAAGGCCTTGTGCATCAACAGCACAAACTCCGAAGAAAAAGAGGAGTCAGAAGAGGTATTATCAGCCCCCTCAGGGCTACCCTCAGTTGCAGGAGAATCTAGGCCCGCTGGCACCTCCCCCTTGGGGACAATTCGCTGTGGGGATAGAGTGGGTGGTGAAAACCCCTCCCCCATCGCGGCCCGTGTGGCTGCCCGAAAGTTATCCAAGATGGCCTCCGTTCCCGTGCTCAGAGGGAACGGATCAGCTGGGGCCGGGCCCCCTGCCGGCAGCTGCGTGAAGGACCGAGGAACCCGATGCCGACCTCCCCAGGGCAAAACGGAGGGTCCTTCCCCTCTGGATAAACAGCCAGCACATAGGCCCTCCCTCGAGAGACGTGCGCGCGGCAAGCCAACCCCCGAGGCATGCTGACTGTGGCAAAAAACCAAGAAAAACAGCTGCAACAAGTGGCAAAAAAGCAGCGCAGAGAGGCGGGGAAAGGAAGGGAAGTACCGGAGAAACGGCGCACAAGTTAAAGACACAACCTTTTTTTTTTATACATAGAAAAAACTTGCCCGATCGCTGTCCCTGGTTCTGTAGCAGGCCCTGCTCCTGTAGGGGTGCGTGAGCTGGGCTCCCCGGTATCATCCCGACGCTGCTGACAACTAGAGGCAGAGTCCTCAACCCTTAAAAGCAGCGGCCTCGACCAGGAGGGATGGTCCCCTCAGGACCTAGCAACCTCCTGGGAGACTCACAGAACCTCCGTCAGTAAGGGACTTGTTACTCTTTTTTTTTTGTAACCTATTAAAAATTAAAGGCACAGAATCCCCCTAATTTGCCAAATCTAACCTGACTATAATCCTGCTCTATCAAACTATTGTAACCAGGTAATCAGAAGAGGCTGTGGGTTTTGCACCTCCGCCATCTGCTGGAGACAGAGTAAGACTGGGGGACTGTGGGTGGCACCTTGGTATATATGGCAGGGTTGTTTTCAAAAACTTCTCTGTCTCCATCTGCTGGAGGGAAAGCAAAACCCAGGTGTCTGGACTGATCTGGGGTACATACAGGGAACTTTAGCTTACAAACTTCAGCAGAACTAATGAAGTTTAGAAGGGGGAAAAAAAACAACAAAAAAAACACAACAGGAAACGCAAAACATGTGCTGTTCCCAGATCTGCCTTTGCCCAGCTGCTCTTCAAGCCCTGGCTTGATCTAAACTAAAGAAGAGGTACAGGGATGACAGACAGTCTGACTGGCTCCTCATACTAGCCAGTGCTCCTAGGGCAGCAAGGAAGTGAAACTGGGACATTAAAAAGTGCAACGCAGGGGTACTGTGGGCCACTCTGCTCCTGGAGCGCCACAAATAGGTCTGGTTTCCAAGATACCCACAATGAACATGCACATGAGAGTAGAGATGTGAATTGGAACCGGAATCAGTTCAGATTCCGGTTCCGATTCACATCGTGTTTTTTTTTTTCATCCGGCCCGATCGCAGTTTTGTTTATCGGCTGCGCCCGAGCTGATAAACAAAAACCCACCCTGACCCTTTAAAACTAATCTCTTAGCTTCCCCCACCCTCCTGACCCCCCCCCCCAAAAAAACATTTTACAGGTACCTGGTGGTCCAGTGGGGGTCCAGGGGGCGATTTCCCGCTCTCGGGCAGTTGGCTGCCACTAATCAAAATGGCGTCGATGGCCTTTGCCCTTACCATGTGACAGGGTATCCGTGCCATTGGCCGGCCCCTGTCACATGGTAGGAGCACTGGATGGCCGGCCCCATCTTTAAAAATGGCGCGGGTCACTTAGTTAAGGTTTATCTTTAAGAAACGTACTCTGGCCAATGCAATATAGTGCCCTCAGCTGAGTACACAGCTTTACACGTCCTTAGACGCGCATCCAAAACCTCTCGTGCAATAGGGGGATTAGTGCGTCCAAACCAGCGCGAGGCTAATAGCGCTCATCACATGTAAATTCATGTTGATGAGGCTATTACTTACTATTACCCCCTGATGTAAAAAATTGCTGCATGGCCACAGCGCTGCAAATTTAATGCCTGCCTGGGAGCAGGCGTTAAATCATGCAGTGCCCAAGAGCTGATGCAAAAACCAAAAAAAATCCTGCTTTCTGTGATTCCTCCTATTTAGTATCCACAGAAAGCAGAATAATGTCCCATTCGATGGCTTAACAAAGAAAAAAAAATCCAGCTTTCTGTGGACTGTAGATTGAGTAGGCTAGAAATTGTGCTTTAATAAGCTAAATAAAGTCAGTTTATGTTGCCTTCCCATCCTGGGTAGATGAGCATAGGACTTCTTATACTTAATCCAACATTCAGTCTGTCCCAGCCCTAACAACTAATGAGGCTATTGCCTGGGCATCAGGTCGCCTATGTCCCCTTGGCCTGGCTGGATAGTACTTGGTCACTGGCAGCCTGCTGCCATTAAGCCAGTTGGTTTCTGGGGCATTTCAGCCTGCTGGTTTCCACCCAGAAAACTGGAATCTCCACAATCTCTCCGAGACAGGCACACAGCCAGTGCACAATGGGGTAGATTTTCAAACCGCGCGAATTGGCGTACTTTTGCTGGCGCATCAGGCACAAGCAAAAGTACGCGGGATTTTAGCAGATACGCGCGTAGCAGCGTGTATCCGCTAAAATCCTGGATCGGCACGCGCAAGGCTATCGATTCTGTATAGCCGGCGCGCGCCGAGCCGCGCAGCCTACCCCCGTTCCCTCCGAGGCCGCTCCGAAATCGGAGCGGCCTCGGAGGGAACTTTCTTTTGCCCTCCCCTCACCTTCCCCTCCCTTCCCCTACCTAACCCCCCCGCCCGGCCCTGCCTAAACCCCCCCCTTACCTTTGTCGGGGGATTTACGCCTCCCGGAGGGAGACATAAATCCCTGCGTGCCAGCGGGCTGCTAGCGCGCCGGGACGTGACCTGGGGGCGGGTACGGAGGGCGCGGCCACGCCCCCGGACCGCCCCGGGCCGTAACCTCGCCCCCGGGCCCGCCCCCAAAACGCTGCCGACACGCCCCCAAAACTCCGCGCCGACCGGGCCCGCTCCCCTCGCGAAACCCCAGGACTTACGCGAGTCCCGGGGTCTGAGCGCGCCGGTAGGCCTATTGAACATAGGCGCACCGGCGAGCAGGGCTCTGAAAATCCGCCCCAATGTGCTGTAAAAGGTCTGACGGAAAACAGTAAGCCACTCAGCCTGAGCTTCTTCTACGTGTTTTATGAATCTGGAAACCTTTCAGCACGTGGACTGGTGCAGTGCGCATACTGACCCAAGCTTCCCTGTGCACCGTTTTTAGATTTCACTACCAAGTTTGGGAAAAAAAGAAGTAAATAACTTAGAGAGAGCTCACTTACTACCGGCCCCTGGGGCGAAAGATTAAACAAACTGCAGGAAAGCTCAGCTTACTTATTGTTTAACGATCCCCCGTGGTCACAGTCACAAGGTCGGCATCCATCCTGGTCATTGCTCAGGCCCCAGTGCTCAGGCTGCAGAACAATATACCATTAATGCCTCAAACAGCATAGGCTCGTCACACTTCTTGAGAAATCAGCCAGAAACAGTTCCAATTCTTTCATTACTGATTAACTGACCAGAAATTGTAGAAACCGAGCAGTGGCTACAGAAAAACCACCTCTGGACGCTGAAATATACTGTAGACCACTCTTACAAACATCTGTTTTTAGGCAGTATATTACAGTTATTTTATCGATGTACGGATTTCAGTCTCTCTTTTGTCTTCTCCACCAATCCCCGTTCTAGCTGGAGAAGGTGTGGTCTAGTGCTCAGCCCTCTAGACTGTGATTCAGGAGAAGTCTGGTGGCATAAATTCAAGATTCCCTTCTGCCTCGGATTCTCCATGTGTGACCGTTGGCTAAATCACTATCGGGCCGATTCAGTAAAGTCCGCAGGAGAGTGGGCCAATACCCGCTCTCCCGGCGTGCGTACAGGCCACTCGCCTGTGCGCGCAATTCAGTATTTAAATGAGGCCCGGTGGTAGAAACGGAACGGCGGCTGTCAGCGGGTTTGACAGCCGACGCTCAATTTTGCCGGCATCGGTTCTCGAGCCCGCTGACAGCCACGGGCTCGGAAACCGGACGCCGGCAAAATTGAGCGTCCGGTTTTCGACCCGACAGCCGCCGGCCGACTTCAATTTTTTTTTTCTTTTTTTTACCCTTCGGGACCTCCGACTTATTACTGCTTTTCTGTGCACTTTCCCGGTGCCAGAAGAAATTAAGGTAGGCGCTAATTTCTGAAAGTAAAATGTGCGGCTTGGCTACACATTTTACTTACTGAATCGTGCGGGAATACCTAATAGGGCCATCAACATGCATTAGGTTCTATTAGGTTTGGCGGGTTGGACGCGCGTTTTCGGCCCCTTACTGAATAAGGGGTAAGGGAAAACGCACGTCCAATGGCAGGTCGGAGCGCACTGTACTGTATCGGCCCGTTTATCTCCCTGTACTCAGAGGACGCAGCTGAAAACACAGCATGTCTTAAATCTGTCTTTCCTGGTCAGCTA
The DNA here is from genome assembly GCF_901001135.1 of Rhinatrema bivittatum. NCBI lineage: Eukaryota > Metazoa > Chordata > Amphibia > Gymnophiona > Rhinatrematidae > Rhinatrema > Rhinatrema bivittatum. The sequence continues at coordinate 54,973,064 of NC_042623.1, forward strand.
ATGGAATTACTATTATTAGGAGTTGGACTGTGGTAGCCCCATTACTCCTGGAGTGGACTGTGTTCTTTGCAGGTGGGAATGTCCTTAAATGTATGTCCCACAGCCTGTCCTACATAATGTATACTGTACTGCAGTTTTATTTCACTCAACTAAATCTAGTCCATTCACCACTCAATATTCAAACACAAGCATTCAGTACTGTGCCAGTGCCAAAGTACTAGCAGATAACAGTGTATAGACAATGCCCTGGTCCATTATAGAATGATTACTTACCAGACACTCATTGCATTTCCTTCCTGTAACTAGGCGTTTGCAGTAGCAGTTTCCTGATACCGAATCGCAAGGATTCCCACCAGAGAGAGTTCCTAAAGGGTTACATCCACAAGCTATATATGGAGACACAATTAGAGAAACCAAGGCAGCTCATTTAGGATTTGCAGAGCTCGATTATAAAACTCAGCTTCGGTTTGTGTGCTCCTTGCCAAGCCTCACCCAAACGTAACAAACGCACTTACGCCGACATCCCAGCGGGTCATCTGCACTCAACTCGTAGAAGCCTTCTTTGCATTGATCGCAGCGTTCACCTTCCACGTTTAGTTTACAGCGGCACTGTCCAGCAATGAGGCCCACAGAAAAATCAGAGTATCGATCACAGACGCCACCATTCTGAGAACCAGTTGGGTCACAATTGCAAGCTTTAAGGAAAAACAAAACCAAAATTGGTCACCAAATAATCAATTCTCATCCATGTCTGTAAAATCCCTCCTTACAGAGGCAGATAGATGCATTTTAGAACAGCCAAAAGTAAACTAATTGGAAATTGGGCATGGCACTAGCCAGGGAAAATACTGCTTTGACAATGAGCTATATGAGAATTCCCCAAAACTCAATTCAAGGGGCCCTCAACCAGGTTTCGTTTTTCTGAATTGCCAGAATATGCAAATGAAGGGGGGGGGTCCCACATCAAAAGTATGCAAACACAGATCGTGAATATTCATGATGGGTAACCTGAAAAGCAGACCTGGTTGAGGGACTACAGGAGAGTGTATGGGAAGCCCTGAATTACAGAGCTAAAGACGTTATGTTGCCTTGGAGCTCAATAAACATAACTAGAAAGCTTTAGAAACATTATCACATATTTATATGCACTGCTGCAATGTTTTTACCTCAGAAAACTATAGTTTCAAAGTCCTTTATCATGCAAAATCAGCTTTTCTAAATGTATAATTTTTAATTGTGTGTGGGGTGGGCTGGGGCAGGGAGGTCAAGGTTGGGGGCCAGAGTTGGACGGTACAAGGCTGAAGATTCACCTAGAGCACCTAATACCCTTGCACCGGCCCTGCAAATATCTCATGAATAATTATGATCTCCTGATCTCCAGGCCTAGGAACAGCTATGCAAGAGATTTTATGGAAAAAGGTATTCAAGGGAAGTGACCTAAGCCATGCCTTTGTCCCATTATTTACTCAAACTCCCACGACTGAGTGGTTGACCATGCACTGCTAATCAAACTTCTTGAAGATTCTTTGGAAAACCAACACAGTAAAGAAAATATAGCTATGCTCCCCTACTCCTAGTTTGAGTCCAATCGATATTTCCACTAATAAATTAAAACATCACATCAGTCAAGCTAAATGAATGCAAATTATAGTCTGTTTTCAATCAATAGAGGCAAGACAATGAAATATGGGTAGAAGGTGTAATTAATACATTGAATTTTATATGAATCAAATTACAGACAACACACAATTCAATATTTGACGCAATAACACTACTTACGTTCACAGATGTTGGGGTCACGTATATTTTTCTCTGGGTGCTGGTAGTAGAAGGGTTTGCATTGTTCACAATTGCGTCCCATTGTATTATGCTGGCAGTCATCACACACTCCACCACTGCTGTTTCCAGTGCTCACGTAAACAGCCATATCAAAGTGGCATTTAATAGCATGGTCATTGCAAGTGCATTCTACAACACAAGGAAAATTGTTGGATGAGAATTAACATTCAACAACTGAACATCAACGTGCTAATTCATCATAAAATGAGTCACTTGTATGATAATGTGTCTCACAGTAAAGCCATCTCTCTCTCTCTCTCTTTTATATTTCAGATCTTACTTTTGCAGGCATTGCTACTGCGACCTTCAGCGGGTCTCCAAGGCAAGTCATGGTAGAAGTCCATACACTGTTCACAGTTCAGGCCTTTGGTTTTATGTCTGCACATACAATGGCCATGTACCTTGAAGAAATGTCAAACAAACAAGGGTCAACCATTAACAAGTGTTGTAGGAACATGATAAAGGCTGGATGAGCCGGACATTGTTTGACAGGTAAAAATGCACCAACATCTAAAGTAGTCATCAAAAAAAAAAAGACAGGTTATGTGAAAAGACTAAAAAAAATTAAATCTCACAAAAGGAAGTAATCACTAAAGAAAAATAATACAACTTTGGACTTCCATGAGGCAGCCGTTTACAAAAACGGCTTGTGTCATGTTCTTGGACATGAATATTGTATCTTACTAAGGAAGTCAGATAACTTAGATCTGAAAGATATGTGAAATCGCTACATTATTGAGTTAATGCATTTATGGACCCTGTGTCCTCTGTTGAGTGTTGCACTGCGATGGACGGGAGCGCTAGGGGGCGCTCCCCAGTGCGGGACAAGTGGTGTGTGCCCCTGCGGTGAGACAAGTCCAAGTCTGGGAAGGACTCAGGAGATGAGATGAGGACTTGACACTGAAGATCGGGTGAGACGAGGACTTGACACTGAAGATCTGAAGAGACGAGAACTTGACTCAGAAGAGATGAAAACTCTCAGGGACCTGCGCCGAGTGCATCCTCCACAGCCAATTAAGGCCAGGCACGGACCACGCCATGGACAGGCTAACACAAGAGTTCATTCGTGGAGAGGGGCAACTGCAACTTGCTCTGGACCAAAAATGGGTGCAGAGTTCTGGTTTAGGTTTAAAACAAGGTCTTGGAGACTTGCACTGCTGAGAAGATCAGAAACATGGAGGCTCCTCCATGTTTCTGATCCCACCGAGCACTAGAATCCCACTGAGAATCCTACTCACCCCAGCCGGGATGGTCGCAGACCACTCGGCCTCTGCGCGCCCTACACAACCCCATCGGGCTGGTCGCGGACCATGCAGGGACGGGACAGCAGAGCCACACGAGACATCAAACTGGAACATGGACATCAAGGCTGGAATGGAACATCAAAAGACGATACCAGGAACGTGGAATGGAATCCCAAGCAGATGCTAGGCAGGAGCAGGAAGACAGAAGTCCAGAGAAGGGAACTGGCTCCTTGCGAAGGTGAGGAAGGACTGGCTGAAGAGCCCTTTTGTAGGGCTGAAGGAAGGAGACGCCCAAGGAGGAGTCAGCAGAAGGGCAGAGAGGCGCGGCCCCGCGCCTAGGGTAAGCAGGAACAAGAAGAACCATGGACAGTGGTGTCCCTGCTGCTGCGATGCTGAAGCAGAAGAGGAGCCGGAGAAGGGCCGTAGGCAGGCCCCGACATGGGAGGCGGCCTCCAGCTGCAGAGAGGCCTCCGGGGGCGGCCCCATGCCGCAAGTGAGTCCTGGGACTGTGGCCTCCAGGCCGCGGAGGGATGGACGTCAATAGTCAATAGTAGGAGTGGCAGCACAACCTCTGCGCCGCGGAAACAAGGTTTCACGGCAGCCTCTGGGCCGCGAGGGAGCAGTGGTGGCCCGGGCTGCGAAGGTAAGAGCCTGATCACAACATTGAGTTGCTTTGACATTATTAACATTTATGAATGGTGATACAAGTTCAGAGAAAGTATGACTGCATTTAATTTGTAATAAAAATGCAAAATTACAAAGGTTATTTTGGGAAGATAAGAGAAAAAAAATTTAAGGACAGGAGAAATAATTAAGGATAATTTGTTAGTTTGTAGCAATGAGTTTCTTTGATAAAATACTCATTTCCTCAAAGACGAGAGGATCATTTGTAAGCAGTATTTCAGCCAAGCTGAATTGCACATCTGATAGGTTGCAATTGGAGAAATTACTTACCTGATAAGTTTGTTTTCCTTAGTGTAGGCAGATGGACTAAGACCCAATGGGTTATGTGCTCCCCTGCTAGCAGATGGAGACGGAGTCAGGTTTCAAAGCTGACATCACCCTAGATACACCCCTGCAGTGACCTCAGCCCTTCAGTATCTCTCTGTCTCCTAGCAGATATGGATTGTGCCTTCCCTATCAGGAACACAGTAGTCTTTAGAAGAGGAAATTTTACCTTTGAATTAGAGAAAGCTCGAGCCCTGCTCTCCTGCAATGATACCTAAAGGTCCCTCCCCCAGTTGAGAATTCCTGAGGCGATTTCCGAGATCCCTCAGAGGTGTGCCTTGGTTCGGTAGCCGGTTACCAGCGTTGACTTTGCTGCTGAAGCAGCTGAAAGGCAGCGGGTGCAGGAAGAGGAGTGCGGCAGTGACAGCCTATGCCCTCTCCCCCCACAGCTGGAGACAGTCTCTGTACTCAGCCGGTAAGTGCCGAGCCCAGGTAAGTAAAGAAGATCTGAGACATGGAAGGGCTTTGTTAAGTTTTTCCTCCAATCTCCTTGCTCGGCACACTGTACTGACGACGTTCCCGAACCCGTTAGGGCAAGGGAAGGGGGTTTCTGAGTGGGTTGAGCGGCCCCCCGATGGGCTAGGCCCCATTTCAGACTCTGTGGGCACTCCACATGGCAGGCCATGGCGGCGCCATCTTTCGCGTGGTTTGTACTTTGAGTAATTATTTTAGTTGATGCCCACATAGGTTTTCCATTTTGCAAGAGGCCATCTGCCAAGCAACAGTCTGTTCCATTGTGAAATAGGAAGGCTGTATTTTATTTATTCATTTATTTTTAACTAGAGCCTCACTAACTAGGGAGATTGTGGAGATTATTACAAAACTTGGTACTAAGACACAGAATGGGGCCAAGGTGTTGGCTTAAGTACCAATCTCGTAAGAAACACAGATGAAGATGGCAAGGCCTGGAATGGCCTACTAACTGAGATGGCGGGAGGTTATCCCTGTAACAAAGTTTGGGCATGCCTGGGACAGAGGTGGGCGGCGGTGATAAAAGGGTTAAGAGGGCGGGTAAAAGACAGAGGAGGAGGGAGTTGGTGTTGGGTTACATATGCAAATTTATATACAAATCTACCCAAAATGGACAGATCTCAACCAGGCAGACTGGATGGATTATTTCGGCCTGTATCTGCCTTCAATTTCTATGTTCCGTTGCTGTGCTATTATGACTTTTAAGAATTAAAAGTACTGCGATTAAGAAAACATGTGACAGTGCTGTGAAGTACAATATGAAAAACCAAAGCATCTGCTTACCATTCCTTCAGCAGCGTCGTCATAACCGTTCACAGGCGCACACTCGCTGGCATGCCCATAGCAGAAACAGTTGCCACGGACCACCATGTCGTAAATGGCATAGTAGTATTTCTCTTTGATTTCCAATCTGGAATCCAACAGGTCATCTCCCAAAGTATGTAGCTTCAGAAACTTAATTCTTAAGTTTGTGATTTTCAAGAGATCTTAAAGAAGGGGGGAAAATACAGTCTGTGAAAATGGCTTGTTTTGTTACCTTTACTGAAGTTGAAAGAAATCCAGATAACATGCGCGGGACATCTTGGTACTGGGCTTAAATCCCATATCCCCCTAACATACAAACATCCTTCAAGTTAAAGAAAACAAATTCTAAAGGATATGCCAGGTTTATTGCTCATTTGCGACATGCCGTAGAGTGATATGATTTTAAAGGTAGGTTAAATGGACAAGTCAGTTACGACTACAAGATAATTTGAAGAGATTTAGGAAAGATCTCAAAACATGGCTTTTTAAACAAACTTTTGAAATGAAAAGTGAAGCTTAATCCAGGTTTTTATATGATTTATTCTTCTTCTTTTAGTCTGTTCTTATCTATTTTAATATTAATATTAGTTTTGATTGAATTTTATTTCTTTGGATATTTTTAAGATATATTGTTATTCTTTTTTCCTTTTTATCATGTTCTTAAAATGTGATTATTGTAAACTGTGAAGATAGAACTTGTTTCTGTGCAACGGTATATAAAAACTGTATGTATGTATGTATGTACAAATAAATAAATAAATAAATGACCCAAGCTGGGACGCTGGCTCAGATTTGGGAAGAAAAATCTGATCCAGAACAGTTTCAATCTTCAAGTTATTTGGGATTCAGGGGCAAATTCTTATTAGCCTTCTTTCTGAAGGGAAGAAAGGTTATGAGATTATTATGTATCCCCTCCCAATACTTTCCGTATTTCACTGCCCCATACACAGCAAATTTTCAGGATGTGTCAGGGGGTCCAAAAGGATCCTGACAGATGTATTTTTCTTGGATCCACATCAATGTGCGCATTCCAGAAAATAGGGTCTGTTAGTTCTATGCATATCTTCTTGCTTTTAACCCACAAACCTCCAAGCTCGCTAATTATCAAGGTAAGAAAAGCAGCAGCAGCTAAACACTATCCCCTCTATTTTATCATCTTTCCTCCAGGAACCCATTTTTAAAGTGCTCGCATAGGGACATCTAACCCAGGGAACAGAAACACTCAGAAAGGACCACACGTTTATGGAAACACTGAAGATGTTTTCAGGGCTCAAACATTATTATTTGACCCTCAGCCTCCAAAATGTCAGTAAGATACAGAACACTATAAATCAGGTGGTGAGGAAAGAGTTCACCGTTAACCTTTCTCAGTCAATCTAAACCCACTTCTTTCAGAACGGGGTGGGGGGAAGGGACTGAGTGGTCTTTTAATGTATAGTGTTCAGAGGGGATAGTGTTTAGCTGCTGCTGCTTTTCTTACCTTGATAATTAGCGAGCTTGGAGGTTTGTGGGTTAAAAGCAAGAAGATATGCATAGAACTAACAGACCCTATTTTCTGGAATGCGCACATTGATGTGGATCCAAGAAAAATACATCTGTCAGGATCCTTTTGGACCCCCTGACACATCCTGAAAATTTGCTGTGTATGGGGCAGTCCTGGATTCAACTGCTGCTTTGTTAGAGAAATATTTTATAATCCGGGATATTCAGACACAGAGAAGTGTTTTTGTCTACCTTAAAATTCTCAGAGTCTGATTGACGGTAGTATGAAATTTGAATTATTTTTATGATATTAGCCTGTTTATTGAGAATGTCCTGTTGCTTTAGTCACTAAAAAAGGACTAAACCATTCTGTTTTGTAATCAGTACAGTCCCAGCTGGGCCAAAACATGTTTGTTAATCCAAGAATTAGTTTATAAACATTCTCATAAAGCATCAATCTTTTACACACCATGACTGTGCATGAGAAGATTAGTCATGAGCGAAGACGTGTACGTCAAGGCTACAGAACCAGGTTTAAGTCCGAGAAGGACAGAGGAGCACATCTGACTGCTTTAAGACTTTTGCACCCAGGTCACCTAACATTAAAGAATCCACTTACTCTGAATCCTGGGGCTGTACGGATCTTCAATTCTAAAAGCGGGATCCAAGACCCGATAAATAACCTGAAGCAGACAGTTCACAGTGAGATGGCTGCATCTAGCTGTAATTAATCATAGCATGGCAAGAACAGACATTCAAGGACAGAAATACAAACGGTTAGCTTAAAGGAGCGCATGGCATAGCTAGTTGGAAGTTTTTCTTGATAGGAAAACCAGAAGAGGCTCTCACCTCTCCCTCGGTGGAAGGTTCGATGTCAGAATAACGGGAATCACAGATTATGTCATCTACTTTCTTCATTGGCCCGGTTGAAATGCCAGGGAACGAGCCCTCACAGTCGTAAGCAAAGTAGCGATAAACCTGCCAGGTTTGTGCAAAATCCGATGATCTTTCTATCATCATTGCCGCTGGGCGGAAGGTCTAAAGAAGAATAGATTAGATTATACATTTCTGTCACATGAACAGATTCCATTGCTATCAGCTTCCATACATTTGGAAGCAAGAAAGTTTCCTGCTATTACCACAGACTCAGAACAAGTAAATATTATTTCTGCAGAATTAATAAAGTCAGTCCATAGTAAAAAGGTGCTAACATTTTTTTTGGTAATTGGATTGGTGAAAAATCATCCAATGCAAGATCAAAGATCAATTAAGAGACAAACATAAAAAACACTAAATCCCAGGACTAACGACAAAACATCACTTCCATAAAAAAAGAGAACAAATTTACAGTAATAAAACACATTACAACAGTTACAATTAAACACAAAATAAAAATAAAAAAATATAATATAAATCAATCTTAAAACCAACAGATACCAGAAAAAAAAAATAAAACCTTAAATTAAAGGTTTCCCTGAAGAAAAAAAAAGCCATCTAAATGCCAAGGAATTTTTTTCCAGTTGGACTTTCTTCAGAAGAGAATTCCAAAGAGTACGAGCTACACAGACATAGAAACATCTATGAGTTGTCATTGAGTTAGCTTTTTTTTTTTTAAACTAAAAGCAAAAATCACAAAACACGTACAAAAAAAAAATCACTAGAAGAGATCCTGCAAATCAACACAACACATACAAGAAAGTTTACAAACAGCTGAAGGATGAGCAATAGGCACAACTGAAAACACTTGTGATAATTACTATTGACCCAATGCATATATGCTGCACCGGTGTGCATATCCTACCGAGAGGCCTTTTACAGCCTGTGTAGATCTTAGTCCTCTGGAACTCTTCGGCTCCCCCTCCTGGGGGAGCCAAGGAGCACCCGTGCCTTCTGGCACACTAGTATGTGGGACTACAACTGATAGGTGGGTACCCTTCAAACCAAAAACATCAAAATCGGTAAACAGGATCCAAGACTAGAGGAGGGAGAGAGACCCACTGGGGAAAAGCTGAACCAGCCAACCCAATCAGTGAAAATGCTTAAATCTGGAACATTACCACTTCAGAAGATAAGACGCCTGGATGTGCTTTCAAACACAGGAATACAGCCAGTTTCAGTGCAGCAAGTGACTGATAATACATGCATTAAAAAAAAGAAAAGTTCTTAGCCTACTTCAGAAAGGATAATAATTAAAAAAGAAAAGGTAGGAAAACCTACAATATGGCATCTTTGACAAAATGGAAAAAGTGTTTCACAAGAAGCCACATGTTGCCTTGCCTTACAGAAGGACCTGGGCGCGATTGCCAGTGCAGCTCTCCTAGGGCTGGCGATTACTGCAGAGGCAACGCTCCCAGCACTTGGGGGCTGGTGAAGGGAGCCGTAGTCAGTGGGCAATGGCGACACCTAGAGGCTAGACTCGGGGCCCTTGATTTGCAGGGTTCCAGGAAGAGCCCTGCTGCATGACCTCCGGCCTAGAACCGTTGCTGCTGTGACTACACGAAAGTGAGGCTGGGAGGGATTGTTGCGTAGGAAGGCTCACAGCGCCAGATCCCAGCCCTGATTCTGACTGAGCTGGAAAGAATAAAAGAAGCAGGAACAAACCATGGGGGTCAATTCCCACCCCCCCCTCCCAAAAAAAAAAAAGCAATAATTACTGTATCTATATAACATACTCAAGATCCATAAAATCTGCTTCGAGCAATCCATAACTGGCTTTTCCAGACAGCTGTTTATATAGGAAACAAAGACACTCTGTGTACGGATGTTCTTCCCTCCTGGTGATTGCAGATTGCCAAGTGCGTATTTAACAATGCTAAATACATTACAATCACTGACTTGTTCCAAAATCTCTCTTATTTTTCTGAAGATGAACACTGAAAAAGACTTCACATGCCTTCTCATTTTTCCAAACCTAGGCGTGAAATTCAAACGACGTGTGCGTGGGAGGGGGAAGGCCTCAATATTTAGAAAGAATCCTTTAGGATTCTTTTGGGAGGGTTTGTTTCATGTGTTGACTGAGCACAAACCCAGAGCGCTTTCGGCTACAACGCAATCTCCCGCTTCATGTCTACCATGCACCTGGACCTTCACAGAACTCCTTGTTCAAATCTTAAGAGAAGTTCTAACAAAACAATAAAGACTAAAGTTCAGATAATTCAGTGGGAAGTTAAAAAAAACAAAAAAAAAAAAACCTACCTCAGGCAAGAAAAGACTTTTTTTTTTTTCACCAGATTTCTCTCTTTTACAGCTTTGCCCTTCCAGCTCACTGGAACCAGAATCCTTTGTGCTACGGTACCATCAGCCTTCATTAGCAAGACCCAAAATTCCCCTCCACCGGCCCCATATTGTATATATTTATATATTTTTATTACCAACCTTTCCAAAACATATGTCCAAAGTGGGCATATGAGCAAAGGGGCCCACCCATTAGCATGAAAATCCTTAACTGGGGGGCAAACACCAGAGATCCTTGCGGAAACTTGTAATCATGGGTTCTCAACCTGGCCAGGAGTTGGCGCTACTCCCTGCCCCTAGGGGCTGTTAAATCTGCCTCCCCAGTATCGCTGGCCCTGGGAGCAAAAGCCAGCCCCAAGAAAAGGCATCTGAATGAATTCATTTGCTCTTGAGTTTTATTTATTTATTTATAGGTTCTTATATACCGCGGTACGTATAATCATACATCACCTCGGTTCACAGTGAAACAATAAATAGCAACAGGCTTTACATATTAACAGGTTTTGAGTGCACAGAGACACCATCAGGCCAACAGTTGTACACAACTGTGCTGCAGCGGCAAGGACATGCAAATTAAACCAATGGCAGCAGCTCAGGACATACGAGGAAATAAAATTTACACAGCCATTAAAATTCTAATTTGTCGTTCCATACTTTTACACTGACCGGCATGCTTTTGTATTTCCCTCTCCCTCTTTATCTTTCTCAGGGGTGCAGAATTAATGATATGCAAATCAAATCAAACAAGCTTGGTTCATCCACTGCAGATGTAATGCAATGCACACAAAGCAAGGCTGCGACTTTTCCACACTGACATCAACTGAAGACAACAAATACGCTAAAAGAAAGGTGAAAATACAAGACATCACCAAAATCATATATAGAAAAAACAAAACAAAACCCCAGAATGAATACCTTTCTAAAGTTGCTTTCTCACTAAAACCTAATCTCGAGGGTATGCCCCTTTCAATTTTCTGAAAGCTCCTCTTAGTCAGCAACCACCACCACCCTAGGTCAAAGTCAGGGATGGTGAACTATTAGACTCATTTTCATAGTGCTATCAGGCATACACAGGGGCAGATTTTCAAAGGGATACGCACGTAAGATACACGCGTACCCCCCGGAAAACCTGCCCCAAGTTCCCCCTGCGCGCGCCGAGCCTATGTTGAATAGGCTTGGTAGCACGTGCAAGCCCCGGGACCCGCGTAAGTCCCAGGGGGTGTGTTGTGGCGGCGCGTCATCCGGGGCGGGGCCGCGGGTGTGGTTCCGGCCCGGGGGCATTTCAGGGGCGTGGCCGAGGCCTCCAAAACTGCTCCCGGGCCGGGGAATCGCGTACTGGCCAGCTGGCCGATAGGCGTAACTTTTCGAACAAAGGTAGGGGGGTTTAGATAGGGCTGGGGGAGTGGGTTAGGTAGGGGAAGGGAGGGAAGGTGTGGGGGGGGTGGAAGGAAAGTTCTATCTGAGGCCGCTCTGATTTCGGAGCGGCCTCAGAGGGAACGGAGGCAGGCTGCGCGGCTCAGCGCGCGCATGCTGCCGATTTTGCGCAGCCTTGCGCGGACCGACCCCGGATTTTAAAAGATACGTGCGGCTACGCGCGTATCTATTAAAATCCGGCATACTTTTGTTTGCGCTGGTCACACGAACAAAAGTACGTGCGGGCGTAGTTTTGTACAGACACACATACGACAGGAAGTCCCAGTGCTGTAGAGCTTACAAATGAGTCAAGACCCACAGACAAGGCAAACATGAGGTCCAACTCCAGCCAAGGTCTGCTTTTCAGGATGCCCACAATAAATAACGCAAAATGGCACAACGACGGACTTGAGTACCGCGTGCCGCCCTGGGTCACCTCATCTCAAAAAGAGATACAGCAGAACTGGAAAAGATACAGCGATAAAGAGAGATGGAAAGGCTTCCCTATGAAGAAAGATTCAACAGGGGGGGGGAAGGGATTTTCAACTTGGAGGCGAGAAGACCAAGTGAGGATATGACAGAGGTTTCTAAAGTCATGAAGCGGCTGGAACAAGCAAACAGGGAATGGTTATTTATTTTTTCAAATGCTAGCACTAAGGGGACACTCCATGAAAGTATTTTTCCATTCAATGTACAAGCAAGCTGGGGCTGGAGGATGCAGTCCAGGCATCTAATATAACGGGGTTTAAGAGGGGTGAGGAAAAGTCCATTAAAAAAAAAAAAGTCACAGCTTTATGACTCTAGGCCCTAGACTGTGAGCCCACTGGGGACAGGGAAATACCCGCAGTACCCTAATATAAATTCAATAAATAATAAACAATTATTAGCCAAGTCAACTTGGGAAAGTCACCTCTTATCCCTGGGAATGAGCAACAAGGACTGAATCCGCCAGGTGCGTGTGACCTGGATTGGCCACTGTCAGAGACAGGATGCGGGGCTCGATGGACTTTTGCTCTGTCCCGGTATGGCACATCTTATGTACTTAACGATTATTCTTCCAGGGTATCTGCATACGTTTCTTACAGGTTAATCTGTATAGTCTGTATATGTTGAAAACCAGACCCGTTTGCCAAACTAAAGGACTGGCGTTCACCATCGCTGGTGTAAGCGAATCACGCACTGCGCTGGTGGTAGAGAGGGGTGCCCAAGCTCTGGCTGGCAGTGCTGATCCTTCACAGAGCCTCTTGCAGGCAGCACACCGACAGACAAAAACCATAAAGAGGTCAAATGGCAAAGCAACAGAATTGGAAGGAAATTTTCAAACCCCACGGGGAGTGGACCCACAAAGAGTGGAAAAATCCTGGCTCCAGGGCACCTGCTGCTGATGCCTTGGGGCCCGCAGAGAGTCACCGCTGCAGGCAACCCAAGGCTCAAGCGAAGTCCCCACAGCCTGAGGCTGCCCCAGCTGCTGGACCATATAAAAGAAGAGAGACTGGAGGAAGGGAAGAACAAAGAACAAAAAAAAAAAGCAAAAAATCAACATAAAAATTAAGTAAAAAACAAAACAAAAACATAGAAAAGCTAATAATGATCCTAAAGAGAATAAAACTGGTTTTCCTGGATTCAAAATATTGTATCCGGAGCCCAAGAGTTCAATATTTAGTGTGTTTTTCTGGCACTTAGCTGGACAAATGCCAGGATTTGAATATTCCAGCTGGCTGACCGCCTCTGGGTTATCTGGCTAAGAAGTTAGTCAGATAAAAGTTAGCCAGATAACTGGAGGCACCCTGCCGGTGTAGGTAATTAGCTGGATAACTTATCCAACTAACTCTGGTCATGCCGTTGAGGAGTCCTTAAGTTAGCCGGGTATATTTAATTGTGCAACTGCGCCACTGCATATGCCATCTAAGTTAACTGGATAAATTTATCCGGTTGGCCAGACAGTGGCTTGAAATGGAACCCTGAGCTTTCTAAATATTTTCCCACCCCTGGACATACTTAAAAAGAGCTTTCATTTCATTCCAAAAAAGTGCAGCAATAGAATCAGAATAAAAAGCTGACCCAGGAGCGATAGTAAGGGAGTGAAGGCAGACTGCCATTCTGAAGATGCTCTCCAGGACTATTGCTCTAATTTGTTTGCCTGGTTTCTCTTAATCCTGCAATAGCCATCAGGACTTAAACCCCTCCAGGGAACAATCCGTTTCTTTTGCAGCGCCGTACGGATTCCTTACCTTGAAGGTCATAATTAGATGAGTGAAATGGAACTCAGCCTCCAGGTCCAGCTGCACAGTTACGTTTTCCAAGCCTATGGATGACATAACATGAAAAAAAATGGATAAGTCACAGCATATGCAGGAAGACAACATGAGCCAGGATGAATACAGCATTTTTCTTTGTCCTTTACACAGAAAACTGCTCAAAGATGGCACTAAAATGTGTGTGTGTTCAAAACCAGAACAGTGAAAAATCCACTCGCTCAGTGGATTGTTTTTTATTTTGGCAGGTGAAGCATCATCATTTTCTGCCCTAATCTGTGCCCTGGCAGAAGGCGGCCATCTCCTTTGACCTGAATGAGGCTGTTTATTAGTATAGTTTTACAATTATTAATTTATATTTCTTGATTTTATTGTGTTTGATGTTTTATGAGGAATGGAAATGGGGGTCTGGCTTCTTGCAGCTTCCAGTTCAGTTTTTGTCTGCCTATTTCTATTTTATGGTCTCTTTATTCCATATTTGGTGAGGATCTGGGTTCTACATGGGCGACTGTACTTTCTATGGAGGGATCTATAGCAGCCTAGTTTGTTCTGCTTTCCTATTAAGAAGGTATAATTGGTGTTTTAGGGTCATGTGTAATATTTGCAACATTGTCTTTTCATTGGTAAGGTTGTTACTGCTTGAGTGTGTTCCATAATACAGGTTTTGGAATGAAGCAATTTGCTTTCACAAGGTTAGCAATTCTCTCTTCATCCCCACCAGTCTCTCTCTCTGTCTCCCTCTCTCTCTGCCCCTCACCCTAGTCCACCTGCACCAGAGGGGGGAAGAGTCGGGATTTACACACACATACTTTTGATTTTATAAAGAACGTGTGTAAATTAACCAACAGAAGTTACATGCTGCAAAGAGAAGGTGTAACCTTGTGTGATTAGTTTGTGTGCATTCCAGTCAATAAAGCTATATATTTCTTTTAATAGTATTTCTAGCTAAAATACAGTGATTTTTTTCTGTATCATGAAAGAGAGGCAAATTGACATATTAGCAGAATGACGGAATGAATTCATATTCCATTTTCTTATATTTAAAATTAGGGAAGCAGGTTACACCAAAGTTGCTTTCCCCTTTTGAGCCAGGAAGTGATGCTACTGATTCTCTCTTCACCCTGTGGAGAGTGGGGAAAGGATATTGAGGATGCTGGGCAGGGAGAGGTGGAAGTGAGAGGGAGGGTGGGAGCTGCTGAGCAGGAAGGGGTGGGGAGGAAGGAGACAGGGGAGAGTTGGGCAGGTGAGAGAG
This sequence comes from Rhinatrema bivittatum, assembly GCF_901001135.1. Taxonomy (NCBI): domain Eukaryota; kingdom Metazoa; phylum Chordata; class Amphibia; order Gymnophiona; family Rhinatrematidae; genus Rhinatrema; species Rhinatrema bivittatum. The sequence continues at coordinate 54,988,066 of NC_042623.1, forward strand.
GGAGCACAGGGAAGAGGATGTGGGGGGGAGGGGGGTCAGGAATGCTGAGCGGGGATGTGAGCGTGAGGGGATGATTGAAAGGGCGGATTTAAGGGAAGTGAGGGGTGATGGGGAGTGATGGGGTCCAAGAGCCATAATGTGTCAGTTTCTTTCTCCGAGAGAGGTCAGTCTGGGTCTCTTGGAAAAAGCACCCAAGACTCCAGTTGTCTTCAGGACCAAAACTGTTCCGATAACCATAAAATGGTTCTGCATCATGGACATTCTGTAAGTTATCCAGATAGCGAGAACACTCTTTAATTATTCACTTTCCTATTATTCATCTCTAATTCATATAATTGCCCTACTCCCACAGAAGCAAGATTCCAATCTGTTTCACATACTCTCCATGCATCCATGATTAGAGGACACAGATATACATGAACAAACCCACAGAAAGCATAAAAGCAACCAAAAATTGCAACTGCCGACTTTGAAGATTAGGGGAATCAACTACCTACCATTCTCCGACTGCCACCATATATTCAGACGGTTAGGAGCAAACGTCGTCACCACGTTTTCAATGCGATGGCTGTCTGTGTTGAGAGTTTCGTGGTAAGGATCCACAGAATTGCAAATAAAACATTTTTTTTTCTTCCTGGAACAACAAGAGATAGTAAATATGAGAACACCACACAGGGCAATACTAAAAGAGCAGGACATGTACAACACAGAAATAGATGGACAGTCCACTGGACTAAATACATAAAATCAGGTCTTCCTCAGGGCTGGAGGGAGTTTTATATAAAAAATATGAAGCATTCCCCGAAATGCAATGGGGTAGAAGTCAGTGACTTTAAACAACTATTCCTGTCCTTGACAAGTAGGCTTTACTGTTAATAGACTTAAAATATGAAAACGTTCCAAATACGGATGTATGAACTGTGACATCTGAAAATTGAAAATTCAACCAAGATCTTCCATTTATTCTATGCAAAACACAGATCTCAGTTTTAAACTGAATACTAGGGACGTGCATTCATTTTAAATGAATTGACAAAATGCAACAAATGAGGCCATTTTCAATTCATATGAATGACACAAACTGAAAATTAACCTCAGACAAAAACACCCCAAAATCTTTGGGTATTTTCATATTCATGTATTAAAAAAAAAAAAAAAAAGGAAGAGGGGCCTCTGGTGGTACCCAAGCTTGGCCTAGTTCCTCCCCAGGCCATGTCCCATCTTCAAGGCCTGGGCCCAGTCAGAGGCTGGGTCCTACTCACTGAAGCCCAGGGCTAGGCCTGAGTCCTGTTGCCAAAGGTCCTGTCATTGGGACTTAAGGTGTAGGTCCAGAGACCAAGGAGCAGGCCTTCTGGCATCTTCTTTCTTCTTCCCTCCTCCACCTAGAGCGCATGCACTACAGTGACGGCATTGCAGTGCTTTCCTCTAGAGCAGACCATTTAGTTGTATAACCGGCTGTACAACAAAATGGCATTGCCCCCCTCTAGCTCTGCTGCTCCCCCTCCAAGTTGCATTCTCCCTGTTCAATGTACTTTCTGTTACAAGTTATATGTAAACCGATATGATGTCTCCCACGAATACTGGTTTATAAAAAATGTTAAATAAATAAATAAGGTGCTGTAATGACTCACTATGGTGTGACAGAAAAAGAAGACACCAGAAGGCCTACTCCTAGGTCTGTAAGCCTAAGCCTCAGGCCTGGATCTAGTCTAGTCCCGGGTCCTGGAGTCAGGACCAGGCTAAGGGTCTAAGTCTGGGTTTCGGCGATGGAATCTTGGCTTCGGAACTTGGATCTGGCCTCAGCCAAACCCTGGCATCAGACCGGTATCCAGGTCTTGAACCTTGGCCTAAAGCCTGGGCCTCAGTGACAGGACCTGGCTTCAGCCATGCTTTGGTATCAGACCCAGACCTAGGCCCCAGTGACAGGACTTGACCTCTGTGTTGGACCTGAGCCTAGGCCTGGAACTTAGTGACTGGTATTTAGCCTAGGGCCAGGCCCCGGCATGGGGCCTAATCCTAAGCCAAGGCCTGGGCCTCATAACTGGGACCCAGCCTTAGGCCTGGTCCCAGTGTCAGGCCTAGTCCTACAACCAGGCCTGACAACTGGCACCTGGTCTTGGACTGGGCCCCAGCAGATCTAGGCTTAGGCCCAAGCCCAAGTCTCAGTGGTGGGACCTGGCCTTAGACCTGTACCTAGGCCTGAATCTTGGTGACCAAACCCAGTCTGTGGCTAGGCCCTGGCATCGGGCCTAGGCCCAGGGCCAGGCCTCAGCAAAGGACCCAGTCCTAGTCCTTAGCGATGGGACCCAGCCTCAGGCAATGTTTCGGCATCTGGCTTAGTCCTAGGCCCATGTCCGGGACTCTGCAATGTGACCCAGCCTTGGCCTGGAGCCAGTCCATTTTTTTCTTTTACACTGAAGTCAATGAAGCCTTCCTGCACTGATTTCAATGTAAAATGAAAAAACAAATATTCATTTTTGGTTTCAAATGAACCAAATGAGCAACTGTGATCTACGAAACAGATTAACGAACCAAAACATTTTTAGAAGCTGCACACCCTTACTGAATAGTATGTGCGGCCTGACCAACAAATATAAATAAATAAATAACTTAAACATGAAGCATTTGACACAGCCGCTTGTATTTATTTATATATTTTATATGCCATCATGCCAAGTGAAGATCACAACGGTTTACAAAAGTAACACTCATCTTTGGGTCATTACATAAATCGGTTTTTGTAACACAATTTGGTAAAACATATACATTACTACTATATAATACAGTATTACATATTTGGTAAGATATATACACTGCAGCACACAGATCTTTTACTTCTCGACTGAGGAGGGGTACACGGGGTTAGTAGGGTTAGTAGGGTTGGGATTCTGTTTAGTAGTACACATGGTCGTGAGGAGTAGTCTAAGCTGCTTAGTTCTCTCATTACTTGGTATTATTTTTGTTGTTGATATTGTTGCTTCTTCATTCAGTTAGCATTTAAGTTAGATTATAAGCATTTTAAATAGCCATGTTTTTAATTCACATTTGAATGTCTTTTTTTTCTGGGATCAGTCTAATTATCTCCGGTACCGAGTTCCATAATTTAGGTCCTGCTATGGAAAACTTGCGATTACTTATTTGCTTTAGGTGTGTGTTCCGGATGAAGGTACAGTTAATAGTCCTTTATTTTGTGACCTAAGCATTACTGTGGTGCATATGTTTGAAGCCTCATGCCAATTAGTCCTCGGTTATCATTATGGATGATATCAAAGATTAAGGTTAAAACTCTGAAATAGATTCGGTATTCTATCGGCAGCCAGTGCAGTGCTATAAGCGAGGGTGTGATGTGATCACATTTCCTGGTTCCAATTAAGAGTCTTTCCGCTGCATTTTGTAGTAGTTGCAGTTTTTTTTCATAGATAAGTTGGGAGTCCTAGTAGTAGGGAGTTACAATAATCTATATTTGAGAAAATTAAGAGATTGTAGGACTGTACAAAATCTTCGGTAGTTAGTAATGGTTTCAATCTATGTAAGATGCGCAGTTTTGCATATTTAAGAGTGCAACCAGGAGTGTGTCACTAAGGGTAGAGGAGCGCAATACTAGCACAACACAAAACAATAAACTATCAGGGAAAATACAGTTCATTCAATATGCTGTTGAGTGGATGCTCAGTAGAGATGAGCTTCATTTTTTTCTACCGGGTCGTTTTTTTGAGTCGGATGCTTCAGGGTAAAGTTTGTTTTCCCTCGGTTAGTTTTTTGGGAAAACTAAACGGGGAAAAACGAAACTGGCCCAAAAAACGACGCAGGAAAACGAAGCTAAAAAAAAACCCACCCCAAGCATTAAAATTCACTTACACATTAAATACAACCCCCCCCCACCATCCCGATCCCTCCCCAAGACTTACTAACAACCCTGGTGGTCCAGCGGGGTCCCGCGAGGGATTTCTCTCTCTGTGCCATCTGACTTTTGGTCCTGCCTCGATCAAAATGGCGCCGATAGCCTTTGCCCATACATGTCACAGGGGCTACCGGTGCCATTGATCAGCCCCTGTCACATGGCCATCGGCGCCATCTTGTGTTCCTACCATGTGACAGGGGCTGACCAATGGCACCAATGGCACCAGTAGCCCCTGTGACATAGTATGGGCAAAGGCTATCGGCGCCATTTTGATTACTGGCGCCGACGGTGCGAGTGCAGGAGGTCGCTCCCGAACCCCCGCTGGACTTTTGGCAAGTCTTGTGGGGGTCAGGAGGGTCCCCCAAGACTTGCCAAAAGTCCTTGGTGGTCCAGCGGGGGTCCGGGAGCAAACCTCCTGCACTTGCACCGTCGGCGCCAGTAATCAAAATTTCATGAAATTGCCCTAATTCGTGATAAACGAATGAACATCTCTAATGCTCAGTCGTCTTTTGCTTTACGCTCTATCATTTTTATTATGAATGTTTTTACTGTAAGCTGCTTCAGGACCTTGGATAACAAGGCCTATACATTTTTTAAATAAATAATGAATACGTTTTTAACAGTTTCTACCCAACCAAAAACTGTTATTCTTACAAATAATTACAATAGTACAATTACTTGAAGTTATTAGTGCATTTACGAAAATATAACGTATAAAACTCTGGATTTCTTCAACACTAGCCCCATGCATTGCCATGTGGCAGCCCCAGGTTCAATGTAGGCAAGCTTGTTAGAAATTGAGCGGGCATTTCACAAGAAACTTGAGAAAGGAAGAGAAGGGGCAGGAGACGGACGAGGATAGCATTGAAGGGGTAATGGTTTTCATTCCATCTGTGCACATCAAACCATTACCCCTCCAATCTTATTCCTATCCCCTTCCTCCCTCAAGTCTGATTTTCGCCTTCTACATTCCACAGAAACAACCCCTTGCAAAGTCTCCAATGACCTGTTTATGGCTAAAACAAAAAAAAAACCAAAAAAACTTTATTCAGTCCTTAGTCTGCTTGCTCTATCTGCTGCTTTTGACACTGTTGATCACCACCTACAGTTGATACTCTGTTCTTACTTAGATTTCAGGACTCCATCCTGTCTTTGTTCTCTTATCTCTCCCATCACACTTTTACTGTTTCCTCTGGCAGATCCTCCTCCACTGCCATCCCTCTGTCAACTGGTGTGCCTCAGGGTTTTGTCCAGGGCCCCCTTCTCTCTGTATGCTAATTCCCTTGGTGCTCTGATTTACTCTCATGGCTTTCACTACCATCTTATGCTGCTGATTTCCAGATTTCTCTCTCTTGATATGAGTGCCTGAGCTTGAGACCAACATGGAGACAGCAACTGACCCAGAATCTTCTGCTATCTTAGCTTTTCTGGCTATGTGAACTTTAAATGCCCTACTGAGCCTGACTTGCAGGAATTCCAAGGACACCTGGACAGCACTTGAAGCTGGCAACACTTTGTGATGCCTAATTATAGGTTCACAAAAGCAGAAGGCAACAGTTGGAACCTCAGGCTAGAATGTCATTACAGGGGAAACATTAACAGGGGCAACTGTAAACACAGCCTAAGATGTGATAATTGCCCCGAAGAGCAAGATTTTAAACAGAACAAAGGATTATCTAAAGAGTGATGGTAAATGGGCCCCACTTTGGAGACATGGTCAGGGTAGTTTAGGGATAATCTATCATGCTGTTGCCATGACAACCTATGTAAATGAGGGCCATGACAACCTATGTAAATGATTCTCTAGGTGGTCACGCACTTTCAGAATTTCTGACCTAGTATTATATTGTATTTTACCTACAAAAGAAGGATCCGTTCACGTATACAATGAGATGCTGGTGGTCAGTTTGTCAGAGAAATGGCATCCAGCATCTCTCAAGAATACTTATACTGCTCAATAAAAAATTATGCTTTCTACAAAATCTAAGTGTTCTTGTATCTCTGGATAAATGTCATAAAGCATGGCTTGGCGCTAACACTCTATACTAGAAATTTCATTAGGAATCCAGTCCCAGGTCTCAGCCTGCTTGCCTGACATTGCTGCCTAGATGTCCCACTGCCATCTTAAGCTCAACATGGCCAAGACATAAGAACATAAGAAATTGCCATGCTGGGTCAGACCAAGGTACCATCAAGCCCAGCATCCTGTTTCCAACTGAGGCCAGACCAGGCCACAAGAACCTGGCAATTACCCAAACACTAAGAAGATCCCAGTACTCCTTATCGTTCCCCTGTGAACAATACTGTAATCCTCCCAGTCCTCAACCTGGGGTCATCTTCAACTCCTCTCTCTCCTTCTCTATGCACATCCAAAACAGTGCTAAAATGTGTCATTTCTTTCTCTATGATATATATACAAAATCCATCCCTTCCTTGCTGAATGCTTATCCATTCTCTCGTCACCTCCCATTTAAGACTACTGTTATCTTCTCCTCAAAGGTACTCCCAGTGAACCATTCATTCTCTCCATTGCAATCTATCCAAAATTCACCTGCACAAGTTATCTTTCCACAGTGTTGCCATATCCATACAACCATTTTTCTCAATTCACTATTCTGGCTCCCTAGTTATTTCCACGTACTGTTCAAAATCCTCTTACTCACCTGCAAGAATCTTCACTCTGCCTTTCCTCATCTCTCTCCTCTCTTCTCTCTCCCTACACCCCTCCTTGTGAACTCTGTTTGTCAAGCAAGCCCTTCTCCTCCACCACCAACTTCCGACTCCAGGTTTTCCACCTTGCTGCGCTGTATGCCTGGTACAGACTTCTCCAGTTGGTGCGCCTTGCTCCCTCTCTGGCTTCAATCAAATCCAGTCAAAAAACCCAACTTTTTGAGGCTGCTTTTAAACTTGAACCCTCCTCCCCCCCCAAATTCTCCTGTTTTCAGCCTACTGATTTTAACCACTTTCTTAGTAAATTAAATTTCTAAAGTCTCTCTTTTGTCCTATATGGTTTGTCTTGATTAGACTGTAAGCTCTAGGGAGCAGGGACTGTCTCTCATATGCATTTGACACCTCTTGGGTCAGTGGCAAACCAGTCATTATGCAACAGCAACACCTGGTGGCCGGCCTTAGGGCCCATATTTTCAGGGCTCCAGAAGGCCAAAGGCGGTTGCTCCAATAAGTGGACCAAAACACAGGAGAAAAATCCCCACTTAATTGTGAATTAAGGCTCATGGTGCTAGATGTCATCCTCGGTTCTGACTAAGCTGACAGCGCCCAGCAGCAGGAGGAAACTGTACCACCGCGCCTTTCCACCCCGCCTAAAGAAGAGAGCTGGTGACTCTCCCATTCTGTGTCTGTTTGCACGGCTGTAACTGGATGGTTTTTGGTTTCCTCACTCTCATATATCTGGGGACGTAGCCTAAGCCAGTTTCATCCTGGCTGCATTAACATGCCATAAAAAGCAAGTTACTGCCCAAGGGTACCATTAACAAAAATAATGTATTCATTGTGTGCGATTAGGTATCCTTTTCAACAGTATGAAGAAGCAATGCTGGAAGAAAGGAAGGAAGGAGACCCAGGGGAAGGGTTTTCCAGGAGCAACATGCCAGGCAAAATGGAAAAAAAAACCTAATTTTCCATTTCAAGGTAGATGTGGTGTGCAAAACCACAAGGAATATTTTACGCTTCTGGAATCACTGCTACTAGTCAGTATTTTTCTCTGCGATTTCAGACACTCCGTTTAGGATTGCCAACTGTCAGCCAATGTAATGAGGGTCAGTGAAAAAAAGATTAGCACGATAGATGTTTCTAAAAAGAACTTCATGTCAGTATAAATGTAATGCACAACGGGGCTAATGTCGTCCAATGCCATGGCCCTCTGGGTCTGCAAGGCTGCAATATTCAGGAGTCGGGGGGACGGGGGACTATGTCTCTGTGCGTTTAGGGATGAGTCCTGGCATGGTAAATCCAGCTGTACATAAAATGCTAATGGCAGAACAGCATGTCTGTATAAAAGTTAGGTTGTGAGTAAAACCCTGGCAGACGGTCAGTAAAAAAAAAAAACAAACAAACAAACATTCTCATGAGTTGCCATCCCAGACTTTATTTCATGACCTAGCAGCTCAATAGAGAAAACATATTGATTGTAGCGCTGCAAAAATCAAGGACAGGAAACTTAAAAAAGTGTCAGAGACAGAGTTCATACAGTGCTACAAACAGATGCACCGACTAAACAAGGTAAGCCACTTTATGAAGCCAGGTGGTCAGCCTTGGCAAGGATTTCCATGCACATATGTAACCCAGACCACTTTTTGGGTTACTTATAGGTCTTGCAACAGTCTAGTGCATCTAGGGAAATAATTAGGGTAGTATCCATTCATGGGCAGCCCTCCCACTGGCGGGGCTGTAATGGATATCCTTGGTCCTGAGGTTTTATAGTAGAGCTCTGCAATAGGCTCTGGGGGCAGTCTAAGCTGAGAGCGAGAGAGAGAGATTGTATTTTCCTAAATTGGATTTGGGGCCTACTTGGAGCCTCAGAAATCCTCAGAGACCCCTCCAGGATAGGTCAAAGGGGCTCCACCGCTGTACTCTCCACACAAGGTGCAGAGTGGCTGCTCTAGGACTAATTTGGGGGGGGGGGGGGGGTTTGAACTTTCATTTAGAGGAGCCCTGCTCAGGGCCTGGGCCTTTCCGAAGCCCCGGGGGAATGGGGAATCCTGAGCTGAAGACGCCCAGTGTGTAGGGAAGATCTGCCCAACAAAGGGGGGTGACCCACTGCAGCGGATTCCTGCAGTTATCTAAGTTGAGGAAGAAGATTTGTTTTCCCAACATCTGGGAGGAAGGGTTTTTCTGCCCATCAAGGGGACTGGCAAACCCTGCAGTCCACAAGGATTCCTACCACCAGGGATCCCACCAGAAGATTAATCTACTAACTGTGAGTAAAAGATCTACATTCAAGGGAGGACACCCATTTGGCGTCCACAAAGAGCCCAGAGGGATAGATAATATTACTCTCCGTGCCAGTATCATTTTTGCGCCATCAGGAGGGGGTTTTTCCCCCCTGCTTCCAAAGGGGCCCTGACCCATGGGGAACCTCCGCACCATCAAATCCAGGCCTAATAAAGACTAATGCACAGATAGAGGAGAAGAGGCCTGTAATTAAGAGAGAAACTGTAGGGACTGTGGCGTGTGATTTACCACATTTAAACTGTGCCGTTCAACAACGCTGTATCAGCAAAGCGTTATTCTGGACACTGCCTACGTGGCTCGAGCGTGGTTTGTTTGGCACACGGCACACAGCAGAAAGAGGAAACTCCAGCACAGCTTACTAGTCACCCCATACTGGGACTGGAGAGGACTTCTTTTCTGCCCCTAGTCTGAAGGTCCTACACTTTGGGATGAGAGGAGGAGGAGGAGGAGGAGTAAAAGCTAGCCAGGGTCCCTGCCCCAAAGAACTTAACAAATAACTTTAGGTGTCCCCCCTCCATACTCGACCTGTACCTTAAGAAGGGTTACACATAAACTGTGATGTCGAACGTGATATCTGAACTTTATCTGAAGGGGGGGGGGGGGAAGTGTTCAAAATACAATAAGAAGTTCCACCCAGAACTAAGGAGTCTTCTTTCCAGGATGTGCGCGTGGGTGCACTCGTGCCTAGATCCCACCCCCGTCAGAGATCTCATGATCTTCCTATGTCCTGACATTGGACAGAAGAAAAGCAGGTCTGGATTAGGGCAATCAGCACCTAGGACGCCAGATTTTGAAGGCACCAAATACCTGGGCTGAAGAGGAGCCTTCTCCCACTTACTATAGGGCCATGTGCCACTGCCACTTCAAAAAAAGCACCACAACGGCTCTCTGGCCCAGCATGCCCTCTTCCACTTTCCAATCTCCTGTCCTGTCTCCCCATCTGATCTCAGAGGTCGACCCCACCCTCACACTGACGTCCTGCCTGGGCACCAAAATCTTAAATCCGGCCCTGCTCCTAGTCCTTCTTTTGCTTTGGAAAGCAGACGGGAAAGCAGAATACTGAAGCATTATTGGTGTGGTAGGGGGAGGGGGGAGGGGGTCTATCTCCTTTCCCTTCCTCGCTTTCTGACCCACAAGAGGACCCAATGCTATAGGAGCTGCCCTGTTTCACCTCACGGGGAGTCACAGAGAAAAAGAGCTATTTCACTTCAATTATGGGTTTTTTGGGGGGGGGGGGGGGTTTCAGAAAAATATAGCACCCGTGTAAATACAAGCAACTTTTGGCTGTTGTTGAAAATGGCTGAATTTGAACTGCCTACCTAGGACAGAAAGGCAGTAAAATAAGTTAGTCCACTATATTGAACCATCCAGCATCTTACGCTTATCCACTTAAGATGAAATCTACAACAATGCAAAGCTTCCTGTCCTCTGTAGTTAACTAAAACTTTTACATTTTCTTAAATGTTTTACTGAGCTAATGGAAAATCTCTTAATGAAAACCTTATGTTCACTCCCTCTTGTACTGTTGAAATATATCTGTGCAAATATTAGAGTTTCACATTTTCAAACAAGGTCACCAATGAGCCTGCCTGGGATTTGAACCAGCAACCTTTGGACTCTAGGCGATGACTCTACTGCAGTTCTTCCTGGCCACACGCATCTGTAAATATTTTTTACAAATCAGTTAAGTTTTTACATGTACAGGAAGGCAAAGCTTGTTCATAAGAGACATGCCTACTTGTAACAACTGTACTGCTGGCCCAAAATAAAAAGTTGTTTTCATGTCATTTAGAAATCCAAACTTTTGGTTACCACCACGATGACCAGTCTATAAAATGAATGACCAAAGCAGCATGAGTGACCAATTCCAGTGACACTCAATTCTCAACTAGACGAGAATGGCATCCTACTGGACCAGCACCCAACTACTTGGTATTAGTCAACATTTTAAGAAATCACAAGTGTCCTGGCCTAGAAGAGCCTGAAGTTGTTAAAGCTACAATGGATCAGGCCTGGCTACTACCTGTATGCTGGGCTACCAGGGACAATGAGAATGCAGTGGGAGGCGGAAGGCAGTGGCAAATCTCTGCAGTATTCTGTCAAGAAAAGGCTGCAGGGATCTCCTAACCTTTAATACCCAGAAAGAAGACAGGAAAAAACAAACAACTGGTAGGTATAAATAATATTATTCAATTCAAAAAGAGGATAGCATACACTTTTTAATCATTTATTGGTACAAAACATTATTAGCAAAAATGTGTCCAATTTAAAAAAACATACACATCCATACATACACACTCACACCTTAAAAATATACATATCTAGGAAAGTACACATGAAAACCCACTTAATACCCGTATTCACATATTCACCATGTATGTGGTTATCCAATAAATATTTCTCCCTGTGGGGAAATCCCACTTACAATCTATCACCACACTATATAATTTTATACAATATTTTTCAAAAGCGGTACAACTTCTCCAGTGTATCCTCCCTTCTTGACGCTTTTGTAATTTATGTCTGGCTTGTCTCGATGTAGTCAACCCCAACAAGTGGCCCCTGTTTCGCACTCGTTTGCTTCCTCAGGGGGATGAAAACCTCGGACCAGCACTCCTATGTCCTCAATATCAACTTCAACCTCAAAACCTCTCCAACGCGGTCTTCTTCATGTCAACGTTATTTCATAACAAGAATGTTCCATCTTACGAACACTTTTTCAATCGCCATTAAACGTCCGAAAACGCCCAAAGGTAAACCACCATTTTGTACTGCGTCAAACAATGACGCAGTACAAAATGGTACATGAAATAACGTTGACATGAAGAAGACCGCGTTGGAGAGGTTTTGAGGTTGAAGTTGATATTGAGGACATAGGAGTGCTGGTCCGAGGTTTTCATCCCCCTGAGGAAGCAAACGAGTGCGAAACAGGGGCCACTTGTTGGGGTTGACTACATCGAGACAAGCCAGACATAAATTACAAAAGCGTCAAGAAGGGAGGATACACTGGAGAAGTTGTACCGCTTTTGAAAAATATTGTATAAAATTATATAGTGTGGTGATAGATTGTAAGTGGGATTTCCCCACAGGGAGAAATATTTATTGGATAACCACATACATGGTGAATATGTGAATACGGGTATTAAGTGGGTTTTCATGTGTACTTTCCTAGATATGTATATTTTTAAGGTGTGAGTGTGTATGTATGGATGTGTATGTTTTTTTAAATTGGACACATTTTTGCTAATAATGTTTTGTACCAATAAATGATTAAAAAGTGTATGCTATCCTCTTTTTGAATTGAATAATATTGTATCCATAGAGGAATTAGTTCGATTTACCCAGTGTTTTGTACCTTGTAAGGTATAAATAATAGTCATCTAATTAAAATTCACAATAAAGAAATCCTTTAAAAAAAACAAGTTAAATAAGGGATATTCTATACAAGAAAGATCAGGTTATGGTGAATTTTAATAAGATGACCACCTACAAGTTCTTCTTGTTAAATTGTGGTACTTGGTTGACTCCTTTGCATCCAGTTCCCTAGTTTTGATGTTTTATAGCACCTGTGCCGGAAAACGTTCCTCGAGACAGCAGTTTACTATAAAACAGATGTGTGCAAACAGGGGGATGTGGACAAACTTGCAGGGAGGCACCAGCTGCTGCGGGCCAATCATTATTTTAAAAAAAAAGTTGCTACACCGAGCCCGATGTCCTGGAGATGCTGAAAAGGAGAAACCCACTTCAAAAGAGGGCCCGCCAGAGCACTGTGGTGCCGTGGGCGTGCATCCCTTAAGGCTTCCTCTTAGTAGCGGGGGCTGGGGCCAGAAATGATAGTTCATGCGGGGCCTTCACTTTAGCAGCCCCCCCGCTGTAAAACTCCTGTGCACTGTGCAGCTGTGTTGGTCAGCTCTGGTGGCTGCCATGAGCCTCATCCATGCTGGGAGAGGCAAACATGGGGGGGGGGGAATCAGTGTGAGGTGGGAGGGTGAGGTTCAGAGAGTCATGAGGAGGAAGTGGGTAGAGAAGGTGGTGGTGGTGGGGGGGGGGGGGGGGAGGGGAGGGAACAACCAATTTCTGCATGGTTGGCTGCTCCTTTTATTTTTATTTATTTTTTTGTTTCTCTTGTGTTTCAGCTAAGTCCCGAGTAACAGAAAACATGCGGCTGAGATTGTTTTCCTCCCTGCTCACTGCCCTGGGGAGAGGGGGGAAAGAGGGAGAGAGTGAGAGGTGAGCATGCGGGTGTGGTGTGATCCGTTCGTCTATAGTGATATGGTGTGACACTTTTTGGACCACACACACACATGCACGAAGTGTATCCTGGATTAATGGCAAAGTCCCTCACTAGCCACATCTATATGTGGTTGATAAAATGCGATAAATAAATGAATGATGTAACCCAGCTGGGGGAGGTGGGCCCCACTAATTGCACGGATGGAAATGCGGGGGGCTGTAAAGCACCAGACATTTGAGAAGTAGTGCAACGTGAAATAAAAGGCTGAGGCAGGGAAAGCGCAGTCTCTCGCCTTCGGTTTCCTAAGGTCAGACCAATTACGACTGCATATCGCTAAATGACAGCGTTCATTACAGTCAAATAGCAATGGATATATTAGGAGAATCACAGAAAATTATACCTCCAGATCAGATCTAAAGCTCTTATAAAAAAAAACAACAACAACAACAACAACAAAAAACAACCTACAATTACTACAAAACACTGCCCCGAGACTCCTAACAGGATTCAGGAAATTCGATCACATCTCACAATCACTGATAGCTCTGCACTGGCTACCCGGTGCAATCCTGAATCCATTGCAAAAATGTTCTTTAACATTAATACATTCCTCCCTCCATTCTGACAGCACTGGCCTGGTAGGGGTGGCACTGCAACCATACAAACCACAGAAATCACTACGATCTCATAATAAAAGGATTACTAGCTGTGCCATCATTACAGCACACACATCTAACCAAAATAAGAGACCACATGTTCTCCATAGCAGAGCCTACACTTTGGAACCCTCTACCCGAGACTCTACGCCTGACCACTGAAGCAAAGAAATTCAGATGTGACTTCAAAACGTGGTCATTTCAAAATGCTTACAATCTTACTTAAGCTTTCTGAAATCATCACTTGCTCCTACACTGACAATCTCATGATGAACCTACCTATAGATCTCTTTACCACTATTTCCAGCCCAGCACAAATAAATGTATCAAACTTCTTCTCTCAACCGCCTTCTTTATATCCCCACTACACCTTTTCTTAAAAATGCCTACCTCATCCCTGCTACCTGCCCCTGTATATCTCCCCTCCCACAACCACCTTAGTTAAATGTACGTGTCTTTCTCTAAAACGTATGACATATGAACACATCAATTGAATGTAATTGGCTACCTATAATATTGATGTAAACTGTTGTGATCTTCACTTGGAATGATGGTATATAAAACGGCTAAATAAATAAATCAAATCAGATACTTGTTCCAACTTATTTTTTACTTCACAAGAGAATAAAAAAGTTACCGTAATTTTTGGAAAGCATGAAATCAAATCGAAGTTAGCAAGTAACACATTTAAGACTAATCGGAGAAAATTATTTTTCACTCAACGCACAATAAAGCTCTGGAATTTGTTGCCAGAGGATGTGGTTAGTGCAGTTAGTGTAGCTGGGTTCAAAAAAGGTTTGGATAATTTCTTAGAGGAGAAGTCCATTAATGGCTATTAATCAAGTTTACTTAGGGAATAGCCACTGCTATTAATTGCATCAGTAGCATGGGATCTTCTTAGTGTTTGGGTAATTGCCAGGTTCTTGTGGCCTGGTTTGGCCTCTGTTGGAAACAGGATGCTGGGCTTGATGGACCCTTGGTCTGACTCAGCATGGCAATTTCTTATGTTCTTATGAATTATAGCAAAAGAGATTTCAACTTTTTTGGAGGCTTGTCCACACAAGCTCAGCTAAGTCTCGTGGCTAGTTCATGGAATGCTTCTATTGAGGCGAACAAATAAAACCATTTTTTTTTGGTATCATTAACTCTAAACTATGATTTTTTTGCTGTAAAATTTCAAGGAGTCCCAGTTTAACTGCATTTAACCCAGAGCAAAATCTGTCTGAAAAGCAACAGCCAGGCTCAGGAGAACACATGCCGTGGACAAGTCATCAGATACTTGTGGCTCCTTCCTTATCCATGAAAGACATCCCAAAAGGGCTTGTTTGTTTTATTTTTATTTTTTTTTACATTTTGATTTATATTCTACCTGTCGGCACATCAAAGCAGATTACGTTCGGGTACCGGAGGTAGTTCCCTATCAGCAGCGGAATCACAGACTAAGGAGCCTATTTATTAAAGGGTTTCTGCCATTCTGTATCTGTGGCAAAATGCTGAGTAAGGCAGGCCCTAAGCTTGTACCTTAGGCCATGGAGGGTAAAGTGACTTGCTCAAGGGCAGTCAGAGGTATCTGAACCCTAGCTCGCCCGATGTTCTAACCAGCTGGCCACTCCTTGTGCTGTGCAGTCTGTAAAGGGTTGCATGCATAGCCTACAGGAATTAAAAAAAAAAAAAAAAGAAATAGTCTCAAAAGCTGATGGCTTGCACCTGGACGCAGCCTATGGGAACAGGCACACAAGATAATTTACACGAGCTCCAGTTTCCTGTTCCTTCACCCCTGGTATATTTGTGGAGGAGGATCCACAGGAAGCTAGAATCTAACAAGTGAAAGAAAGAAAGAAATAAGCCAAACCACTCTTGTTTTGGCCAGAAAAAATACCACAGCTTAGCAACAGGATCTTCCCCATCTCTGAACCAGTTCCTTAGGCCTTTGTTCTTTACAGCCTTTGGGCTGCTCTGTATAGCGGAGTGTCCCTCCCCCGCCTGGCTGGGAGGGCAACAGAGAAAACGTGATCCGGGGGCTCTCCACCGCCTGACAATTTCAGGGCTTTGGTCCTAATTTAACGGCAAAATTACTGCAGCTTGTCCATCCTGGGGGGTTAGCAAATTCACTCCAGCACCTTTGTAATCAGAATAGAAGTGAAAAAAAAAAAGTGCCCCAATATAGAATTAGCGGTAGCAAAAAATATTCTTAGGAAAGCCCGCTCTTTACCAGGGCCGGATTTAGGCACAGGCAACAGAGGCACGTGCCTTGAGCGCCAAATTCTGAAGGTGCCTGAAAACTGGCACCCCCCTCCCCAGGGTTCCCCGAAAAATGTCCCAACCCTGAATTCTCTGCCTCTGGGCACCCTAATTTTAAAATCTGCCCTGCTTCCTCCCCCCCCCCCCCCCCACAACACTTTCCATTCTGCGCAGGTAGGAAAACGTATTTAAGACTCAGCAGCACTGTATCCCCGTCCCTAGCCTGCAATTTATTTTCCTAGCATCTCAGAAGACAAGGCAGTCTCCAGCTTAATATAAACTATAACCCTCATGGCAGCAGCCTGCAGTTTCTATTCAGCAATGACCACCTTCGTGGCGAGGAGGAAAAAAAAAAAAGCCGAGTTCTGTTTATATTCTTTCACTTACAGAAACACCACAGAACTGCCCTGAATCTGGGAACTATTTTAATTACAGTCCGGCTTCACGTCAGGAAGAAGTCTAGACAACTGCATGGGAACCCAGGGGGGAGAGAGAGCTCAGCGTGGAATATTTTTCCTGCAGGATGGGCCAGAAGCCGGCTTCAACACTTTTTTTTTTCTCTTTTTTTAAACAATGTAAATGTTCTGAGCATCGGTCACATTACCTGACGCCAACTCTGAAAGGTGCACAGTTCTGTAATCTTTACTGCAACACTCATTTACCAGGTTTCTCCAACCACCACCACCACCAAGTATAACTCACTACAAAGCTTTCTCATTAAGAGCAGGCTAATGAATACCTGGCTCTTACGGCAGACCTGCTGGTGAATTATTGCCCTGGGCTGCGGTACAAAGGGAAAACCCTCAGCTGATAATGTAAAATGCCTCCTCCCTCTGGGCTCATCTCTTGCATACAAGCCAAATAAATCAAGAGAGAGGAAATCTGGCAGGGATGCAACTCTGCAAATTGTGTTGTATGGGTGAGGTGGATGGATGGAGGGACAGACCTTAAGCCTCTAGTGCTTTACACTAAATGATTTCTGGTGTAACCCCCACCTCCTCAACCCTTTCCCTTCCAAACTGTGAATACTTAACTGCATCCTTCCCCCCACTCTCCCTAACCACTGGGATTACCACAAGGCTCCATGTCATAAAGCTAATCCAGTCCTGGTTTTACCCCCTTGCATGCAGGATTTTTACATCTTATTCTCCCATTCTTTTCCCTAAGAAAATCGTACATTTGAGTAAAGCTTGTAATGGATTACCCTGCTCCTTATGACAAGGAGCGTTAGTGGGAAGCCTAATAACTGCTTCTCCGTTCCCCAAATGTGAGGCAAAGCTCCCAACAAGAAGGAGGAATAACAGCACTCTCACTCAGGAGCCTAACATAATTGCTGGCTCTCACCATACCCAGGAGTGTAAAACAAACTGCCCAAAGGATAAAAATAACCCCTACCTCCACTAAAGGCAGGAATGTAAAATAACTGGCCACGGGATAAGCGTAACCCCACCGGGCCAGGAACAGTGACCTCCCGCAGACAGGAATGTAAATGAAATGGCCCCACGGGACCGAGCAGCCCTCCCCTCCCCGGGTACCTGCAGGTGGCTGACGATGCAGAAGGGCTCGGGCTTACGGAGGCCGCACGTGGAGGAGGCGACGAGCTGCTGGGCTCGGCCGATCAGCAGGTCTCCGGTAGCCGGGTAGCAGCTTCCCTCGCCGCAGCCGTAGCTGTAGCTGTACTCGGGCTCCTGAGCTCGGGCGTCTTCCGTCGTCCACAGCGCTGCACAGAGAAGGGGGGGGGGGGGGCCGGAGGAGACCGTGAGCTGGCACCGGGGTGCGCTGCAACTCCCACATATTATTCATCCCTCCCCCCCCCCGAAAAAAACGCACCCCCAAATAAAAAAAAATATGATTAAAGAATAAAGTGCAGGTCACCATCCATCCTGAGTACTCCGTTCTTCTTACCATCTACTTTTTGGCATGTCATGTATCTTTATTAATGCTCACATATCACGGTTACAGCATCACAGACATAAGTTATTTAATCAGCATCCCGTACTTTGCTTTCTAATCCGTAGGAGAACAAATAATAAATCCTTGCAATAAATACAGCGCATACAGCCTAAAAGTAAGGAAGAACTGGAATGCGCCCCGTACTCATCTATATAGCACTCCCCTCCCCCGCCTGCACCGTTAACAGCAGCGGGCAGATGTGGGCTTGCAGCTGGACTGCGGCGCGGAGGGCCGATGGGCACCGCACTGCAACAACGTCCCTCATTGCAAAACCGTAAGAAGCGCTGGGCTCGCCGGAGGGGGGGAGCGCGAGAAAGTTCTCAACGAATGATAAAACGCGCGCTCCCTCACCCGACAGGAGCCTCACACGTGGACCGCTCCCGGGAACCCGCCGGCCAGAAAGCACCGATCGTCCGCAAACTCCAACAGAAGTACTGCCGGATTCATTTTTTTATTCTAGAATGGAATGTAATTTACTGCCACTAAAAGAGCTTTTTCCCCAGATTTCCGTCTGATCGCGGGTAAAATGCGTGATCTACTCACATCCTTAAAAAAAACAAAACGAAACACAACCCAAGCCAAAACGGGAATAACTCACCTAAAAACATGAAGATCTGTACCTGGAGCGAACCCATCTCCTCGGGAAGAGACGTCAAGAGGGGGAGGAGGGGGCAATTATCCTAGGCTTTTCTGCAATAAAGCCCAAAATTCACTGTTTCAACAATTTCGTGCGAGCAGCATTGCATTTACCAACAAAGAAAAAAAAAAAGAATATACCAGTCCTCTCCCCGTGTCTTCCTCCCCTCCAGCTGACGAAAAACTGAACGAAAAGTCAGAGAAAGTTGGCTTTGGGGAGCTTCTGGGCGCATGCGCAGAAACCAGCCCAGGGAAAAGGGGGGGGGGGGGGGGATAGGCAGGGAAATCTCTGTGCGAGGTCTCCAGGACGTTTCTTACTGTGGAATTTTTTCCCCATTAACTGTTTGTTGCACAGTTGCATTCCGCTTAACTTTACACTTTCAGAACCACCATTACGGTGCAATTGATTATAAATCAGAGACGGCTTTTTTTTTTTTTAGAGCAGTTATAATTAAGGGGTTGGGGGACTATTTTGATTGAAGCGGGAAGTCATGAGAGCCCGTCCACTTCCTACGGGAAAGGCAGAATCGGGGCCAGTGATAACAATTTTGCTGCCCTGTTGTGAAAACGTTTTTTTTTTTTTTTTTTAAACACAAAAATTTTGTTGTCTTCCCCAATAATCAACACATTATAGAGACTGTCAGTCTCACACTCTGTCCAGGCCCCCTAACAGCTGCCAAAAAAAGCCCTACTTCACAATCCTTCACAATCCAAACTGTCAAAATTGGCACACCCAACCCCTGAACCTATTTTACTCCATCTAAAGGTCCAAAATTTCTATTTTGTGCAGGAATGAACCCTAGGTGCTCCTGTTCCACCTACCGGTACATAAAATTGGTGCTGCCTGGGCCCTGTAGCTGGAACCGGTTTGTTGTTTTTTTTTGTAATGCGTGTAATGCATGGCCCTTGGACAGCCTCGAGTAAACTGAATGACAGCAATATAGTAAAATTCCCATATCAAAACAGTACTAACTACTTGGGATGTGCAATCGTTTTTTCCGAATTAGGCAACTTCAAACGAAATTGCCTAATTCGGAATGGTTCGAGAGAACCGAAAAACGATTGAATTTTCCCTGAAATTTCGGGAAAAATTCATTTTCGGGTTAGCGCACACCATCAGGAGTTAGCGTGCACTAACTACTGCTATTGTTAGTGTGCGCTAACCCGAAAATAAAAAACCCGAACCGTGGGAAAAATGAAATTCCTGTGTGTGTGTGTGGGGGGGGGGGGGGCAAAACGAAGCCAGACACGATAAAGCAACCCGAAGCACATCTCTACTAACTGCAGGCACTCAAACAGGAACAACCCTATCTTGGAAAAAGTAAATATTACACCAGGCCCTAAAACACTTCCTATTAGGAAAGCAGAACAAATCAGTCTGCTCTAAATTCCTACCTCACCTCACATATACATGTGAACACCTCACTAAATACAAAATAAAGAGACCATAAAGTATAAATAGAAATGTGTGGATGGAAACTGAACTGGAAACTGCAAGAAGCCAGACTCTATATGCAGTGTAGCAATGGAAAAATAGAAACATCACTCACTAGTCCTCATGAATCAAACAATACAATCAAGAAATATAAATCAATCATATTGCCAAAAAGAGGGCAAATAGAATAACACCAATGAATACGAACTCATATAAAAAGTTTAAAAAATTTCCAAAAAGCAATAGAATATTTCAAAATACAGACACATCAAACATCCAATAATTAAAACAAGAAGATAAAAATCCCCTGCTTCACATACCTGAAAACTTTTGATTTCCAGTCGCCCTGAGCTTGTGGTGGATTGGTGAGGGTAGCATACATTTTTTTGACATCCCCCTCCAAAGCAGGCTTCTATTCACACACACACACACACACACACACACACACACACACACACACACACACACATACACATACACAATCCAGCCCTATCCCAGCAGGAAAGCTTCCATTCACACAGACACACATATACATCCCTCCCCAGATAGTCTTCCATTCATTCACACACATACACCCCCCCCCTCAAGGAAGGTTCCCATTCTTCACACAAACACATCCATCCCCCACCTCTACATAGATAGGGTCCACGGGTCTCTTATTCCTCTTCTTCAGCTGGCATGTGGATAGCTCTCTTCTCCTGCCGCCTGTGGGATGGGGTCCACAGGCAGCAGCATGGGTCTGTCTTCTTCCGCTGCTGGTGTGATGGAGTCCACCGGAGGCCGCATGGCCTTCTCGCTGCTCCTAGTTGGCCTCATCCGCCGCTCTGTGCAATTGCACAGTTTGCACACCCAGTAGCGCCGGGCCTGGGGGGGAATAAAGCAATTCGAACTCACTTCAACAATCTGGGGCTCATTTTGGAGCTGTAGCAGAACTGCAGGATCCACTTCAGAGCCAGTTTTAGATTCTGAATTGAATCCTCCTCCTTTCTGGTAGTGTTGAACGTGAGGTTTCAGGTTCAAATCTTTCATAAACTGCTGACCCCTCGTATGGTTTTTTACTTATGAATTTTGCACTTGTGTACCAAAGGAAGTGTTGCCTGTGGGGAGCGCCAGCCTGGATCCTTATTTATGATTTGGATAATTGTAACATCGATGTTATTAGTTGCCGGATTAGATTTAAATAGCTCTAGTAGAGTTGCCTCAATTTGGATCTGTACTTTTGACTCGGCTGTTTCCTGCTCCTTTGTACTTCCAGTTCTTTCATAACCAGGACTGAAATCTGGCACCATAAAGCTTTGTTCACAATTACCGGAGGATTCCCCCCCCCCCCCCCACCATTAGCTATCTCCTTCCCAGGGCTAGTCAGCAGGGGGCCCCTTACAGAACCCTGCAGTCAAAGTAACATGTTAAATGATAGCAGATAAAGACCAAAATGGTCCATCCAGGATGCCCATTGACCCTAAATCCAGTCAGGGATCTGGATGTCAGCCTTAAGCAATGACCATAATTCCCTCTCCCCGGGGGTGGGGTGGCTTGGGCTATGAACGCTGCCTTCTTTGCATCCTCAACTCCAGCTCTAGTTGACCCCCATCAGGAATTGAACCAGGGACCTTCTGCATGGCACTGTCCAGCACGTGCTAAATGGCCAGCCTGGGGAATCATTTTATTTAAGAAACACCTGCTTGATCAGTTTGCCTGTTCCATCTGGTTTACCAGTTTCATCTATCCCGTTCAATGGAGCCTCCGGGGCCTCAGTCTCTTATCTCATCTAAGAGGTTTGACTTATATGGTAGATTGCTAGGATTCAATGCCAAGAAGTGCAGAGTCATGCAACTGGGGTGCGGTAATCCAAAAGAGCTGTATGTGATAGGTGGTGAAAAACTAATGCGCATAGACTGGGAGAGGGACCTAGGGGTGATAGTGTTAGGCGACCTGAAGGCGGCGAAGCAATGTGACAAGGCGATAGCTAAAGCCAGAAGAATGCTGGACTGCATGGAGAGAGAAATAACTGGTAAGGAAACAGAGCACCATCCCCCGGCACAGCCGCTGTGCCGGAGGCCTCGTTCCCGCCCCCAGACCACTCCTGGACCAGCGACCCGCCCATGACTCCGCCCCCTTCCCGCCCCTTTTCAAAGCCCCGGGACATACACGCGTCCCGGGGCTTGCGCGCGCCGCTGAGCCTATGCAAAATAGGCTCGGCACGCGCGGGGGGGGGGGGGGGGGTTTAAAGGGTTACACGTGTAACCCTTTGAAAATCTACCCCTTTGTATATGAGGCCCACCACATCTTTTAGGTTTACCATGATTTGGATCAGTCCATCTGAATCATTACCCATGAAAACCTTCTCCAGGACAGGTATCTCCCCAACATCCTCATTAGTAAACACTGAAGCAAAGAAATAATTTAATCTTTCTGCGATGGCCTTATCTTCTCTAAGTGCCCCTTTAACCCTTCGATCATCTAACGGTCCAACTGACTCCCGCTCAGGCTTTCTGCTTCGGATATATTTGAAAAAGGTTTTACTGTGAGTTTTTGCCTTATGGCCAACTTCTTTTCAAGTTCTCTCTTAGCCTGTCTTATCAATGTCTTACATTTAACTTCCAATATAACACACTTTGTGAAATCAGCTTCTTTTCTTGCCAAATTTTTTGTAGGACCGACACTCAATGGGCTTATAAAATTGTAAAAGCCCGTTCCCTGTACGTACCAGGATCAGTCCAGGACACCTGGGTTGTGACTCCGCACCAGTAGATGGAGACAGACTAAAACTTGTGGGCGGAGCCATATATGCCCCTGTGCCAGTCACAGCCCCTCAGTCTTACTCTGTCTCCAGTAGATGGTGCAGGTCCAGTCACAGCCCTGCCTGACCTGATTCTGGTGGTTAGTCAGGTTTGATTTTTGGGCTAGTTTTGTTAGGCCTAATTGTTTTATACTAAATTGGGTTTTTGTTTTAATTCTTAGTCCCGGGTGCCCTGCCTCCCAGGGGGGTTGAGAGGTCCTGAGAGGACTACCCTCCCCCGGTTGAGGCCACTGCCAGGGCTGAGGGCCCGGCTGTTTCAAGTGGCAGCGTAGGGGGTGACACCGGGGAGCCCGGTTCACTCACCCCCATTGGCACAGGGCTCCAGGACCGTGGACAGCAGTGAGTACTTACAAAAAAAAAAAAAGGTTTTACTTTTCTCTGCTTGTCGGCTCTCCTTTTCGTCACGGCTCCGTCCTCTCTTCACGGGGGGGGGGGGGGGGGGGGGGGGGGGGGCCGCTTGCCATGGGGGCGAATTTTTAACTTAATTAAGTTCTTTCGGGGCGTTTTTTCGCCGCGTTCGCACCTCATGCTGCGCGGGTCAGTCTGCCGAGCAGGCGGCTCGGCGCGCGCGCCTCTCTAGGGACGGCTTTTGCGCTTCATGTCTCCCGGGCGGGGAAGGGCCGTCCGGGCCGCGTGGGGGGAGCCGTTCCCGGGCAATCCGCTCGCCGCCGCGTGTAGCAGCAGCGTCGGGGGCCAGAGGAGCTCTTTCCGGCTAGCGCGGGAGTGGCGGCCATTTTAAATTCGGCCCGCGAAATCGCGTGGGTGCCGGCAGAAAATGGCGCCTTCCCTCCTCCGCTTTCTCCGCGACCGGGTCCGACGGGGGGGGGGGGGGCCGCTCCAGCGGGGGTGGTGCCCCTAGAGACGTTAGTTCTGGGCAGGAGTCCTCGGCTTCTGGGTCCTCTTCGTTTTCCACGGATTTTGCGTTGTTACGCGAGGGCCTTAAACATAACAGCCGCAGGCATAGGCAGGGGTCGGAGGCCGTTTCGGGGACCCACAGGTCGGGTCCCAAGCGGAAGAAACGCAAGGGGTCCTCGGACACCAGGACGTGAAGAACCCCGCGGGGAGTCCCGCGGGGGGCTCCACAGGCCACGGATAGTGAGTCCTCCGTCTCGGATGAGGTGAATTCCCACGAGGAGTCCCCGAGGGGTACCGAGGGGACGCCAGGGGACGGTTCCACCCCGCCCGGAGCGGGCGAAGGGGCGCAGGCTGTGGAGGCCCACGATCCTAAAGTGGTCCGCCTCTTCTGCAGGGAGGAACTAGCCCCGCTTATCCCAGCTATTCTGGCGGAGCTGGGCCCGCCGGTGGTCGCTAGACAGGAGGCCAACATGGATCCGGTACTCCTGGGGCTCACTGGCCCCGCGGTGGTTTTTCCCTTCCATTTCTCGTCGACGGATATTCTGTTTCAGGAATGGGATACCCTGCAGTTAGGCCTCAAGGTGACATAGGCCATGGACAAGCTTTATCCTCTGCCGGAGGAAGCGTTGGAGCTGTTAAGGATCCCGAAGGTGGATGCAGCGGTGTCGACGCTGACCAAGAGGTCGACGATCCCTGTCACAGGAGCCACGGCCCTCAGGGATATTCAGGGCCGGAAGCTGGAGGTACAACTCAAGAAGATTTTTGAGGTATCGGCTTAGGAGTCCGGGCCGCCATTTGTACCAACTTTGCGAGGAGAGCCAGTTTGCGCTGGGCTCAGGTCCTCCAGGCAAATGCGGGTCTCTCGGAAGAGGAAGCCTCACAGGCGGATCGCTTAGAGGCAGCGATAGCATATGGGGCGGATGCTCTCCACGATCTCCTTCGGACTGCTGCTAGATCCATGGTCGTGGCGGTCTCTGCGCGTCGTCTCCTATGCCTTCGCAACTGGGCGGCGGATGGTTCCTACACGGCTCACCTCGGTTCGCTTCCATTTAAGGGAAAGCTATTGTTTGGTAAGGAACTAGATGATTTGATGCTTTCCTTGGGGGAGAACAGGGCTTTCAAATTGTCTGAGGACAGGGCTAGGTCCCGGTCCTCGTTGTCCGGTAGGCCCCGTTCTCGTGGAAGCAGAAAGTCGCGCCCTTGGAGATCCTCGGGTCCCGCATATCGGTCGTATCCTGCTCGCTCCTCCCCGTGGTCGCTGTCCTTTCGTGGCAAAGTTCCGGTAGACAGGGGGGAACCCCGTCGGGCGACGGGTCCAAGGTCTCGCAATGAGATGAGGCTGACCCATCCCTCGCCTCTGCCCCAGACCGTAATTTACAACGTCGGGGCGAGGTCGACGTGGTTTGTCGAGGAATGGGTCAAGGTAACCTCGGATCACTGGGTCCTCGACGTGATAAGACACGGCTATGCTCTACACTTTGCTCGAATACCGTCAGACAAGTTCCTGTTGTCGCCCTGCAAGCATCCAGAGAAGAGAGCGGCCGTGCTCGGGACCCTCGGACAGTTGCAAAACTTGGGGGCCATTTCTCCCGTGCCTCCAGATCAACAAGGCACGAGACGTTACTTGATTTACTTCATCGTTCCGAAGGAAGACGGCACGTCCAGACCAATCTTGGACCTGAAAGCGGTGAATAGGTGCCTTCGGGTCCCCCGTTTCAAGATGGAGACAATTCGTTCAGTAATTGCCTCGGTGCGGCCCGGCAAATACCTGGCCTCGCTAGATCTCACGGAAGCGTACCTCCATGTGGGGATCCAGCCATCTTTTCAGAGGTTTCTCAGGTTCTGCATCCTGGGAAGACATTATCAGTTTCGGGCGCTCCCCTTCGGACTGGCGACGGCTCCTCGTACGTTCACAAAGGTGATGGTCGTGGTGGCAGCTCAGCTTCGGCGAGAGGGTTTCTTGGTACACCCTTACCTGGATGACTGGTTGTTCCGGGCCAAGTCCGAGAGTCAGTGTCGGTTGGCTGTGGACGGAGTCCTCCAGCTGCTGCAGTCTCTGGGCTGGGTCGTCAACTTTTTCAAGCGTCATCTTGTTCCCACCCAGTCCTTGGAATACCTGGGAGCCGTCTTCGACACGAAACAGGGCCGAGTGTCCCTGTCCGGAGAGCGCGTGCGCAAGCTGCAGTCTCAAGTCAAGTGGTTATTGTCTCTTCGGCTACCGTTGGTTTGCGACTACCTGATGGTTCTGGGGTCTATGGCGTCAACGCTCGCGTTGGTCCCCTGGGCGTTCGCTCATCTACGTCCATTACAATCCTCCTTGCTATCCCGTTGGAAGCCGGTGTCAGGGGAATTCCACCTTCCGCTGCCGCTTACGGATCAGGCGAGGGACAGCCTACTAGGGTGGCTAGTGTCGGAACACCTGACTTGTGGGGTGTCCCTGTTGGTTCCCAACTGGACGGTAGTGACCACGGACGCCAGCCTCTCCAGTAGGGGCAAGGTTTGCCTAGGCAAGTCGGTACAGGGCCGGTGGTCCGCGACTCAAGCGCAGTGGTCCATCAATCGACTAGAGACCAGAGTGGCTTGCCTGGCACTGCAGTCCTTCCTGCCATTGATACGGGGAAAGGTGGTGCGGATATTGTCAGACAACGCGACCACCGTAGCCTTCATCAACCGTCAGGGCGGGACACGGAGTCCACTGGTAGCGGAGGAAGCGCAGCTCTTGATAGGCTGGGCGGAGCGACATCTCTGCAATATCGCAGCGTCCCACATTGCCGGAGTCGACAATGTCCAGGCGGATTATCTCAGTCGTCTTCACCTGGATCCAGGGGAGTGGGAGCTGGCGGCGGACACCTTCCTTCTCATCTGCAGCCGACGCCGGGAGAGAGGGGCCGAGGACGTCGACTCTTTGGCTCTTCCCTGGCCGTCGGACGTGTTACTGTGATGGGAAAGATCCTGCGGCACATAGAGCTGCACCCGTCCAAAGTGATCCTAGTGGCGCCGGAGTGGCCACTTCGTCCGTGGTTTTGCCGATCTCATTCAGTTGTCGGTGGTCGCCCCCCTTCATCTCCAGGGGTTCGCGGGGCTCCTTCGCCAGGGTCCCGTCTGTTTGGAGGATGCGGATCACTTCTGTCTCGCGGCATGGCTTTTGAAAGGCAGCGCTTGAAAAGCAAAGGTTACTCAGATGCGGTGGTGGCCACGCTGTTGGGATCTAGGAGGCAGTCTACGTCTCTGGCGTATATCCGAGTCTGGGTGATTTTTGAGACCTGGGGTCTGCAGCGTGGGGTGGTCCCCACTTCAGCCTCCATCTCCGAGATCCTAGTTTTCTCCAGGCTGGTCTCGCCAAAGGGTTGGCGTGCAGTTCCCTGCGAGTACAGGTGGCAGCGCTTGGTTGCTTGCGAGGTAAGGTTCAGGGGTTCCCCCTGACCCTGCATCCGGATATTTCCCGTTTTCTTAGGGGAGCAAAGCCCCTCCGTTTCCCATTGCGTCATCTCGGTCCGTCCTGGAACCTCAATTGGGTTCTTTTTCCTTATGCTCGGCACCGTTTGAGCCCTTCAAGCGGTCAACGGTTAAGGATCTCACGTTGAAGACCGTATGCCTGGTGGCGATTGCGTCGGCTCGCCGTGTTTCGGAATTGCAGGCCCTGTCCTGTAGGGAGCCTTTCTTGCGCATTTCCGATTCGGGGGTTTCCTTGCGGACGGTTCATTCCTTCCTGCCTAAAGTCGTGTCGGCTTTTCATTTGAATCAATCGGTCGAGCTTCCTGCTTTCGCGGTTGGAAACTCTTCGGACCCGAAATCGAGAGAATTGAGAAAACTGGATGTGCGGAGATCTCTTCTTCGCTATCTAGAGGTCACTAATTCCTTTCGGGTGACGGATCATCTGTTTGTATTGACGTCGGGTCCCAAGAAAGGTTCTGCGGCGTCCCGCACGACCATCGCCCGGTGGCTCAAGGAGGCCATTGGCTCCGCGTACATTCTGCGGGGCAAATCACCGCCGGTGGATCTTTGGGCTCATTCGACGCGGTCTCATGCGGCGTCTTGGCCGGAATCTTCTCAGGTGTCGCCTCGAGATTTGCAGGGCGGCTACCTGGAAGTCGTTGCATACCTTCATTATACATTACCGGTTGGATGTTCAGGCTACTGAAGCTGGGGGCTTTGGAGAGAGGGTACTCCGAGCGGGACTCTCTGCTTCCCACCCTCGGTAAGTTTGCTCTGGTACATCCCAGGTGTCCTGGACTGATCCTGGTACGTACAGGGAAAGGAAAATTAGTTTCTTACCTGATAATTTTCGTTCCTGTAGTACCAAGGATCAGTCCAGGATCCCGCCCGCAGTGCTACGCTTAAGTAACGGAGAGTCCGCTCATTGTTGTTGTCCGTACGCTGACCCCTTGTTTAGTCGCTCTCCCGGTTGGGGAGTCTGGTTCCTGTAGGGGTGTTGGAATTTTTTTCCGTTTACATTGCAAGTTTTTGTATGGTTAGCTATGGTTGCCTTATGGTATTTTCTACTTTGACATTACGTATGACTGAGGGGCTGTGACTGGCACAGGGGCATATATGGCTCCGCCCACAAGTTTTAGTCTGTCTCCATCTACTGGTGCGGAGTCACAACCCAGGTGTCCTGGACTGATCCTTGGTACTACAGGAACGAAAATTATCAGGTAAGAAACTAATTTTCCTTTAAAGCTGTAAGTCCACTTTTCTTTATTTCAATTTTTATAAATCAACTTTTATATTTAAATTATCACAAAGTCCCACTTTTTCAAAGCAATATATCCTATTTTCTTTCTTTTTCTTTTTCAAGGTGAGCTTCACACAATAACTCTACTTATCTTGTCATTCAAAGTCCGATCCAACCCCGACACAATATCATGTTTCGATCGTCCATCTGTCGGTCCTACAAAAAATTTGGCAAGAAAAGAAGCTGATTTCAGAAAGTGTGTTATATTGGAATTTGTTTTGAAATATATGACCAGCTGACCAATTGTTCTACTTGATGAGTACTGGACTGTAAGGGTCTCTGGAATACGGTGTAGGGGGCTTTTTGCAGTGTGATTACATTTAACTTGCCAACGCTTATGCGTTATCCTATTTTCTTCTTTTGGATCCTTCTTCCAATTTTTGAATGAAGATCGTTTTGCTAAAATAGCCTCTTTCACCTCACCTTTTAACCATGCTGATAATCGTTTTGCCTTCCTTTTGCCTTGGTATATGGGACATTTTTACAAATTGTTTTTAATTATTGGATGTTCCATTTATCAGCTGTTGTGAACTATTTCTTTTTATTAGTATGGTTTTTACTGTTATGATTGAAGTTTTATTTTTTTTATTTTATATTTTATGAGGAATGACGGTGATTCCGTTTCTCTATTGTTGCTCTGCATATTGAGGCTGGCTTGTTGTGGGTTCCAGTTCAGCAATTTCTGTTTTTACTTTCTGATCTCTTTATTCTGTATTTGGTCAGGGTCTCTCTGTGTTCTGCATATGTGACTGAGGTGAGGTATTTTGCCAGCATGTAATTCCTGTGTAGGGATCTATAGCAGCCTGGTTTCCTAATATGAGTTTTATTAGTATTCTAGGGACTGGTATAATATGTGCAGTGTTGCCTTTTCATAGATAAGTTTGTTAGGGTTGTTTTGGTATGGGAGGTTTAATATATTGTAATGGTAATTCTGTTTATTCATGGCTTTCTGAGGGCCAAGCCCACACCCAACACACATTACAAAAAGGCTAATTCCAGAGGAGTTCCAAGTGCCTCTTTTGCAGAGTTTTCTGGTTGACACCACAGCAGTGCATGTAAATATAATATGCATGCTGTAAGTGATATTTGGCCTCAGAAGACTGTACTTTTGAATGTTCTTTTGTAATGTAAAATGTGTTATAAATGCATAATTTGTGTGTGTCTGAAAAGGGTGTGGGAGTGTGTGTGTGTGTGTGTGTGTGGGGGGGGGGGGGGGGTGTCATGTATGCAAGGCAGTAAGGTTTGCCTAGGGTACCTAATACCCTTCCCTATCCATGAGTTCTGGGGAAGGGGGCTCAGTTTTAAAAAATATAGATTGCAGGAGGGAGCTGGGCTTTATTTGAAGGGCCCGGGACTGACTGAATTAATTGGGCAGGGGGGGGGGGAGGGGGGTGTTAGCACAGTAATTATTCGCACAGAGCAGCATAAAAGCTAGCACCGGCCCTGCCTTCATGTTACCTGTTTTAAATCTTAAATGATCTGTAATCCGCCTTGAGACCAAAACTGGCAAAAAGCGTAATATCAAAGGTTAGGAAATAAATAAATAAATAAATAAATAAATAAATAAATAAAAAAGTGGTGTTTTACAGATGGAAATTGGAGAATAGCTGCAGTTTGTAAAATCCAGCCGTTAATTTGTTGTGGGAGTGCCACTGAAGTCTGTGGGCTCTGTTGTAGCATTTGAACATCAACACAATAGATATGTTACGCCTGAGTTTCATAATCACTTCCACGCTCAAAACTGAGTTTTACATATTAAATGCTCTTTACCTACGTAAGTGGGCTTTTGAAAATGACTTCATTATATGCAATTGAATTGTCTCTAGGGTTTAAACATATTAAATGCACTTAATGCGAGTAAATGGCTTTTGAAAGCTGCTACAAAAGTATGTTACATTTATGTGCATATCTCCTTTGAAAATTCACCTGAATGGGAGCAATTTTGAATAGCCTGCAGTGTTGGAAGACACACACATACCTTTGCAACACCATAGGTTGGCACTCACCCTAGGAATGCCAATTTTTAACCCAGATTAAAAAGTGTGAAAGCTGCCGTTCACTTTTAGCAGTTTTGAGGCAGGGAGCTGAAATGGTTTTCCTGTGATGTAATCTACCCAGAGAAATGGCTCTGAAAATTGTTCTTAGGCTGTTCCCTTCAGGACAATGTGTTTATTGTAATCTGTTTCGGGATATCTTTATGGCGCAGAATATCAAGAATGGCAATAAAGTAGCACTGGAGGTTTCATTTTATTTCCAGAATGGAGCACTGTAGAAGTGGTAAGTTTGGTCAATGATTTCCCCATTTCTGTTGTTAAAAAGTTCAGGGTTGGAAATATATTTAGAAAACCTAGGCACCAGTCGAAAAATTTTAGGAGCTAGGGAAAATTTTTCTTTTTTTTTCTTGTTGCTATTTTATTTGGCTTTTTTTGTTATTTTGCTCCTTTTTTATTTTAGTTTTTAAAAATTTTCCTTTATGTTTATTTTTTTGCTTTCCTCAATTTTATTTATTTATTTATTTATTTATTTAAAAACTTTTCTATACCGTTGCTAAGTTAAATACCATTGCAACGGTTTACATGTAGGCACATATTTAATGAGGGTAAAAGCGTACAATAGTACATTCTAACAGGTGCCGTTAAAGGTTCAGTTACAATATATCATTAGACAGAGACATTTAGCGAAGTAGTTCATGACCAGTTGTACCAAGGTACTTACACGGGTAGTTTTATCACACATAGTATTATAGTTATGTTTGTTGTGGTGTAGAGTTCTGGCTTCCTTCAGCAAGGGCAATGGAATGTGGAACTGTTCTGACACTTGTTATGAACTGGTATGTCTGTGGACCCTGGATCAAGGTGAGAGCTGACTCCAAATTTTAGGTGCCTTGGTGACCTGTTTCCTGGGATTTTTCCAGCGCTGACCAAGTCTTCATAATGGTCTCCTCCTGGTGGTGGGTGGGAGTGTATTGCACTTAGGACTGCAACTGTTTCTGTGACCAGCATCAGGTCTACATGGGGCAACCAGTGACGAGGGGAAATGGGAGCAGTGGTGGCTAGCAATGCATAAAACAGGTAGGAAAATTATATTTTTGTGAGTGTGTGTGTATGTTGGGGAAGCCTTCTTTCTTTAGCATGGATCCTCTTTCCGACCCAGGCCTCATAACCTGCCTTTGCGGGCAAAAGTCATCTGTGAACATGACTGACTCCAATCATGTATTATTTGCTTTCAGTTGCTTATCTAATGCTGATTATTTTCTGTGTTATATTTCTTTGTTTGTTTGTTTTTTGGGATTTGTTTAATCTGTCTTCTTATTGTCCTGCTCTTTAGTCCACTGTAACATTATCTATTGTAACTTTGTGTTTTTTCTGAATTTGTTCACCACTTAGTAAGTGGGCTCTAAATAAAGTTTTAATTCAATTGCTGACAGGATCCATTAAGGGAATGGTATTAGCAGGGGCTGGGTCTCCAGCCATTTCTAGTCTTCCCCTTAGTGGAGACACAGGAGAGGTGCAGGACACTTGGGTATTTGTGTGGCTTTGAGGCAGGCGCTAGAGCCTAGGTTGGGGCTGTTTAAACAGCTGATTTGCTGCAGCATATTAGCATAACTCCCTGACTGGAAGCTCAAGCATCAGGGAGATGGGAACCAGGTAAACAATTAAAATTTCTTACTCAATTGGACTACAAT
The DNA here is from genome assembly GCF_901001135.1 of Rhinatrema bivittatum. Classification (NCBI taxonomy): domain Eukaryota; kingdom Metazoa; phylum Chordata; class Amphibia; order Gymnophiona; family Rhinatrematidae; genus Rhinatrema; species Rhinatrema bivittatum. Next base: position 55,020,168 of record NC_042623.1, read on the forward strand.
TGTCTAAGTATAAGACTTTAAAAAAATGGTAGCATAAGTAAGTTTTGCCTGCACTGCCTACCCCGACCAGTTGCTAATGAGGATGAGGGTCCCAGGTGCATGGGAATGTGGGGATAACGTTTGCAATGCGAGAGGCACCAATGTAATGATTTTACTATATTACTATGATTTAATGGTGAGCAGATTGCCACTGTGGTGCAGGCCCCACTAGTATTTTTGAAGACTGCAGTTGTTCTTAAAGTTAATCAGGCCTATGCACTAAAGGTTTTCATGCATGCTAAGGTAATTTAACTTGAATGAAAAATAGCATGCTATGTACTAAGGCCCTAGCATGTTAAACCCATCTCAGAAGACATTAGTGGGTACTTGCTAAAATTAGCATGTACCCTCATGCAAATTAGGCATTAGCAGGCACTTGCAAAATGACATCCAGTGCTTTTCTCCATCTGCTATTTTACCAGTGCTTGCTAAATCCAAATTTTTAGCACCTGCCTCAGACCAGGAGTTAATTGTGTAGCATGCTTGTAATTGAAGGGCTCAGCTCATAGAATGCAGCAAGGGAAGATTACAGATGCAGGAGATGGAGTTGCTGCAACAGGAGGAGATGGATTTCTGCCAAAGAGCCAGCTGAAGTTCTCGAGGACCAGCTTCAGAAATTGGTTGCTTTCTTCCTGAGTGACGTACCACATCCATTGGCACAACCTGTTGGCTGTAGTTTGTAGTGCAGCCTGCTACTCCGCCTCTACCATCTTCGCCTTTGTTACCTCCTCCTCCATTCAATGTATTCTGCCCCCCTTGGCAGACATAGGAGACATGAACTTGGTGTAGTTTCTGCCTCCTTTACATTTCCTCTCTTTCCTTCCTCCCCCTGCTATGCTGTCCTGTATTCCTCCACCCAGCCTGTAATGAATTGACCTGGGCTATATGGGTCCATCCTGCACCCCTGTGGCCTGACTGCATCTGACCCAGCACTTACTGCTCTCTCTCTGCCTGCTCTGCTGCAGGTCTTCTTCCTGTAGCCTCTGCTTTCCTCCTGACATTCTCACTCCTCTCCCCTTGCTAGAACTACCCACATGTTCACTTTTCATACGTCTTCCAACCCCATGCACATGCACAGTTCCTCGGTTCCTTCCACGCTCCCTTCTCTCACCAGCCATATCCTTTTACTCTTTCAATAGCGAACGTGCACAGACGAGAGACAGAAAAACACACTCAGTATCCTTCAGAGCTCGGCATGACTTCACGTCTGTCATAGGCACAGCAGCTTATTGGCAAATAAACCAGTCCATGATTTACTTTACTCTCTTCAATTATCAATGAAGTAGCCTTACCTTATTGTAGTTTAGCACAGTTGTTTCAATAGAGATTTTTCATACAATGAACTACAATAAAATAGAGACTACTTACGGTAATTATTTGGACTGGAAACTGTGCGAGCATGAAGTGCTTTGTCTGCACAGTGCTTGGAATATTGTTTTGGTTTTGAGACAGTGATTCAGCCCCTTTGTTGCGCTCCAGTGTGGTCTGGTTGGCAGGAGTTCAGTCACACAATAGGCATAATATGTTCCATTCAGGCTTTTGTATACCATTGGGAGGTTTTATTTTACCTCCAGATTGGAGTGCTGTAGAAGTAAATATGGCCAGCCATTCTCTCAGTTTTGGCTGTTAATGAGCATTCATAGTGGCCTTCTCCAAATGTTGGCTTTCAGACATGTATGTGTTGTGTGTGTATGCACGTTGAGTAGTATCGTATACCTTGAATGTCCTACATTTTTATTTTACCCTAATATAAACACTTCCGTTAGGCTCTGATTTTGGATCTCCAGATGTACTCTGTCATGCAGCAGCTGTATCCAGGTCAGGGATGGCCGACTCTGGTCCTCGAGAGCCACAAACAGGCCAGGTTTTCAGGATATCCACAGTGAATATGCATGAGATAGATTTGCATGCGGGGAAAGATGTACACAAATAAGTTTGATTTTCACAGATATGCATATAAATTTACATATAGAAAATGTCACCTGCTTGAGAGCAGGTGAACTTTGTCTGTGTATGCTCACGTGTGTACTTGGCGAGCACGTGAATTTTCAAAGTGTATTTGTGGGCATAAGTCCATTTTGAAAATTTGGGCTCAAATCTGCATGCTGAAGATACCTATAGTCTTTAGCCCTATGTGAGTAGCTATAAAATTACCCTCCCTCCATATAACATTAGCTGTTGGGCTGCGGCTGAGGGAACGAGTTTCCCACTTTGGCTCATTTATTTATTTATTTAAGGTTTTTACTATACCGACATTCGTTGGAAACATCATATCGGTTTACAATGAAAACGTAACAACAGCAGGAATGCTTTACAGTGGAACCAAGATTAAAACATTAACAATAGAAAGCGTAGCGGGGGGGGAGGAAAAGAGAAAAGGGTTAAGTTAACTGTAGATTAAGATTTATAAATTATTATAACTATAGATTAAGATCTATAAATTATTTACAACAATTATTTAAGTGCTTCTGGCTGGCTGCATGACTTCTATGCCCACCCCCACATTGGGGCAAGCTGGGCCACTGTTGGCCAGTCCAGGGGGGGCTCATGGATGCATTGGTGAGTCTGGGTGGGGGAAAGGGGAGGAGTGTGATGCAGCTGCCTTCAGCTTTATTATTTAAATGATTAACCACTTAAATTTCAGTAGTTTAAACATTAACTTCTTTTTTTTTTTTTTTTAAACAATATTTACAACCTTAGTCAAAAGCCGGTAAGCAGAGCTGGGATGAGCTTGGATGTTAAGTCAGGTCTTGGCAGCTGAGATACAGCTCAAGCTGCATCGGGTCAGAGTCGACTGGGATTCAGCTGAGAACCTTTCTGCTCTTTGAAGTTCTCTCCCAGCTCTGACCATTGTTAACAATCCTGGGTAGTGGTAATTTTAATTTCCCTGGTCAAAATACAGGTCAACAAATAAATTGTAGGAGACACCTTTCTATTGGACTAGCGTAACACATTTCCGGTTTGCTTTTGAGAGCTATGCTTTCTTCATCAGATCAAAGGCAGTAACCTAAATGTGGAATAAATTACAGATTGCAGCGATGGTGCTTGTTTTTCAAAGCTGTAAAGAGCTGTAAAATAAAAGGATAGCATAGCCGGGAGGTGGAGAAGAAGAAAGGAGGGGTGAGAGTGAGGGCGAGGTGGACAATGAGGGGTGAGAGAAAAACAAAATTCCCTCTTAACATTCAAGAGTCACATCTTGCCTAAAACGTTTCTAATTCCACCATATTTTTTAGTGTGCTGAGCCCAGTTCCTTATTATTCTTCCGTTTCTCAGCGCAATCCCCGAGGACGTGTCCTTTGGTGACCTAGCTTATCGGCTTTTCCTTACACAATATTTTGGCCTCGTTTCAATTGCTCTGGCCACAGCAAGGGAACCGGAATCTTAACCTCTAAACCTAAATAACCAGTTGTTTTTTTTTTTTACTTTCTCCCCTTTGATCTAGGGGCTGCTTTTGACATCATCAGTCACTACATTTCTGTAGATTACCTTCGGAAGTGCACTGGCTGGGGCTTCTGAAAGGGGTCTCTGGATCTGGCCTGCTTATAATCGATCCTTCTTCTAACTGCTTCATCCCTGTTTCTACTGGGGCCTGGCATCTCTGGCATCCAATAAGGTTTTTTTTTTTGTTTTTGGTGACCTGTTTTTTTTTTTGTTTATCTGCTTCCTTCCTCTTCCTCATCTTATTTCAAACTTCAAATGCCTCCACTGCTTTCATGCAGTTGAAAACTTGCCTTTTCTCTTTTCTGTTTGACTTTTCTTTAAGGGTCTTTTCCTTTCTCTGATTAGTCTTTTACTTGATTATAAATCCTTTTGAAGCCAGCTTAGAATCTTAGAAACATAAAAATGTTGGCAGAAAAGGACCAGTTTGACATATAATATCTGCCCAGATGTGATTCTCTTGCTTTGGATAGATGAACATATACATTCCTGTACTCAGCCCCTCCCCATGACTTTTACCTCAACCTTCAAACTCATTCCTACCATTGCTCTCCATATTGATCCCATAGGATTGTCCATAATCTGTTACCATTCTGGTCTCCACTGGTAGGCTAGTTCAGGCCTTGTCATCTTTATGAACATTACAAGATCAACACTAAATCGAACACCCAGGCCCCCTTTCATGAATTATTACCAAGTTATCTAATTATCCACATGGCTACCAAAACCAGTGAGGCTGTCGTCCAAAATATCCATCCTCTCTGTTCTTATCGAAGTTTAGGTTTTAACCAGGTTATTTCAGTGCCTTTTGAGAAGTCCAATACAGTTATACTACTGTTAGGGTCCTAACCACTGCTCTGTACAGATTACCCTAGATTCATTCTTTCCATTGACTGCCTATTTGCTATGTAGGAGAGATGTGAGGCAAACATGATGAAAATCTCACATCTGATTGTCCTTTATGGTACACAGTGTGAAGTTTGTCCCTTTTGTGAGGGAGATATGCAAATCTGACACAGATTTCCCTGGGAGGTTGGGATAAGAAGGTGATTGATTATTCAGTGTTTCTTAAGCAGGTCCTAGAGTGCCTCCTAGCCAGTCTGTTTTTCAGGATATCCACAATGAATATGCACAAGACAGAAGATTCACAAGTACTGTCTCTGTTATATCCAGAAATATCTCATGCATATTCATTGTGGGTATCCTGAAAACCAGACCTGTTTATGGCTGACCTGAGAGTATGTTGATTCAGGACAGAGCAGTATCTTTCCAGATAAGAAAATTAAACAAGCTGTGTGCTGTTTATCCAAAATACAGGATTGCCCCAGTCCTTATCAAGAGTTTAATTATCCCCTTGCAGGTCACTACCAGATTAATAGGGAATACATCAATACATTTAAATGATTCTAGTTTACGCATTCCTACTCCCTTAGCAACATAAACTTAACTAAGAACTCAACAACATTTATTTATTTATTTATTTATTTATTTATTTATTTAACACTTTTCTATACCGACCTTCATAGTAAAAAACTATATCGGATCGGTTTACATCGAACAGGGTAAAACTGAAGTGACAACTAGAATAAATAAGCAAATGAAGTGGAAGAGGCAAAGTTACATTCAAACAAGGGGTAAGAACTTGGAAGCTTAATCAGCTGGAAAGAGAGGTTGAAAGCTGGCGGTAATTATAAATATAATACAATAGAGAAAAAATATAATACAATAGAGAAAAAAACAGGTTAAATCATCGTGTGCTTAGAAGTACCGGAGTCCATCGTTCATGCAGAGGATAAGTCCATCCTCTGCATGAACTTAAGATGCATGAAATTAAGATGAAGGCAGTAATACAGCAGTAAGAGGGGAATCTTCCAGTCTTTTGTATGTATGAATTTGTACCCATTGGTGAGAGGTTGCATGTATGCACCCAGTGCAAAGAACTCCTGGCTTTAAGAATGAGTCTGACCTCTGGAGGCTAGATTGGCAGACCTGAAGGAGCAGAGGCAGACAGAGGAGTATATAGAGGAAACCTTCAGGGACATAGTAGTCATGTCCCAATTCCAATCTGGCAGCCCTGGTGCCAGGGCCGGTGTTAGCTGTTTTGCTGCCCTGTAAGAGCAATTATTGTGCTACCCTTCCCCCTTTACTTAATTCAGTCTCTGTCTCAGGTCTGCCAAAAAAAAGCCCAGCTCCTTCCAGTGACCTAAATTTTAAAACTGTCACCCCTCAACCCTCCAGGTCTTCACCCTCCTCCCCTGGAACCCATTTTTGGTGCAAGAGTATTAGGGGCCCTAGGCAAATCTTATACCCTTGCATCCAGCCTCCTGCTCTCTCCATGTACATAGTTAAAAATTATGCATTCATTATTCAGGTTTTACATGAAAAAGAATATTCAAAGTACAGTCTTCTAAGGTAAAACATATCACAGGTATTCGCATGCATTTCTTTGGTGCCAACCTGAAAATCCTACAAAAAAAGACACTTGGAACCCATATAGCATTAGGGCTACTGTAATGCATGTTAAGTGTGGACTTGACCCTCAAAAAGCCATGAGTAAAATATAATAAACCTACCACACCAAAACAGTATTAACTGCCAACAGTTAAAAAAATAACAACCCTGCTTATGAAAAGGCAACACTGCAAATATTACACCAGGCCCTAAAACACCCACAAACCTCCTATTAAGAAAACAGAAGAAACCAAGCTGTTTCTTCTGCTACACACTAGCAGAATATCAATTCTCCATCACATATTCAGAACACAAGCAGACCCTCACCAAATATAGAATAAAGAAACCATAAAGAATAAACAGAAACGTGCAGTCAAAAACTGAATAGGGAAAACCGCAACAAGTTAGACTCTATGCAGTGCAACAATGGAAAAACAGAAACCACCACCAATCCTCAGACATTAAACAATAAAATCAAGAAATATAATACATATGTTAATCATAATAGTATAAACATACTAATAAAAAGAATATTTCAAAACCGCTGGTGAATGGAAGATGTAGGATCATTAAAAATTCATAAACAATTTGTTTTATATTTCTCAAACACCAATAAAATATTTCAAAACAGAAGATACATCAAACAGCATCCAAAAATTAAAACTGATATGGATAAAATAATTCACGCTCTCCATATCTGGCAGCTTTTGATTTCCAGTCACTCTGAGATTTTAGTGGATTAGTGAGAGAGGGATGCATAAACTTTCTCCTCTCTCTTTCATAGATATACATGATATATAGAAGATGTGGTAGGCCTGATTGACAAACTCAAGAGTAGTAAATCACCTGGACCGGATGGTATACACCCCAGAGTTCTGAAGGAACTAAAAATTGAAATTTCAGACCTATTAGTAAAAATTTGTAACCTATCATTAAAATCATCCATTGTACCTGAAGACTGGAGGATAGCTAATGCAACCCCAATATTTAAAAAGGGCTCCAGGGGCAATCCGGGAAACTACAAACCGGTTAGCCTGACTTCAGTGCCAGGAAAAATAGTGGAAAGTGTTCTAAACATCAAAATCACAGAACATATAGAAAGACATGGTTTAATGAAACAAAGTCAGCATGGCTTTACCCAGGGCAAGTCTTGCCTCACATATCTGCTTCACTTTTTTGAAGGAGTTAATAAACATGTGGATAAAGGTGAACCAGTAGATGTAGTATACTTGGATTTTCAGAAGGCGTTTGACAAAGTTCCTCATGAGAGGCTTCTAGGAAAAGTAAAAAGTCATGGGATAGGTGGCAATGTCCTTTCGTGGATTGCAAACTGGCTAAAAGACAGGAAACAGAGAGTAGGATTAAATGGAAGGGAGTGGACAGTGGAATGCCTCAGGGATCTGTATTGGGACCCTTACTTTTCAATATATTTATAAATGATCTGGAAAGAAATACGAAGAGTGAGATAATCAAATTTGCAGATGACACAAAATTGTTCAGAGTAGTTAAATCTCAAGCAAATTGTGATAAATTACAGGAAGACCTTGTGAGACTGGAAAATTGGGCATCGAAATGGCAGATCAAATTTAATGTGGATAAGTGCAAGGTGATGCATATAGGGAAAAATAACCCATGCTATAATTACACAATGTTGGGTTCCATATTAGGTGCTACAACCCAAGAAAGAGATCTAGGCGTCATAGTGGATAACACATTGAAATCGTCGGTTCAGTGTGCTGAGGCAGTCAGAAAAAGCAAACAGAATGTTGGGAATTATTAGAAAGGGAATGGTGAATAAAACGGAAAATGTCATAATGCCTCTGTATCGCTCCATGGTGAGACCGCACCTTGAATACTGTGTACAATTCTGGTCGCCGCATCTCAAAAAAGATATAATTGCGATGGAGAAGGTACAGAGAAGGGCTACCAAAATGATAAGGGGAATGGAACAGCTCCCCTGTGAGGAAAGATTAAAGAGGTTAGGACTTTTCAGCTTGGAGAAGAGACGGCTGAGGGGGGATATGATAGAGATGTTTAAAATCATAAGAGATCTAGAACGAGTAGATGTGAATCGGTTATTTACTCTTTCAGATAGTAGAAAGACTAGTGGGCACTCCATGAAGTTAGCATGGGTCACATTTAAAACTAATCGGAGAAAGTTCTTTTTTACTCAATGCACAATTAAACTCTGGAATTTGTTGTCAGAGGATGTGGTTAGTGCAGTTAGTATAGCTGTGTTTAAAAAAGGATTGGATAAGTTCTTGGAGGAGAAGTCCATTACCTGATATTAAGTTCACTTAGAGAAGAGCCACTGCCATTAGCAATGATAAAATGGAATAGACTTAGTTTTTGGGTATTTGCCAGGTTCTTATGGCCTGGATTGGCCACTGTTGGAAACAGGATGCTGGGCTTGATGGACCCTTGGTCTGACCAAGTATGGCATTTTCTTATGTTCTTATGTTCATATACATACATACATTTGCTCTCTCTCCCTCACATGCTTCCTCTCTCTCACACACATTCTCAGACTCACCCACATGCTGACACACATGTTCTCTCTTACATACGCATACTCACACACATACACACACATACACACACACACACAAGATCACTCTCTTTCTCACATAAACATGAACATAAGAAAATAATAAATTGCCATACTGGGTCAGACCAAGTGTCCATCAAACCCAGCATCCTGTTTTCAACAATGGCCATTCCCATACATTAAGAAGATCCCATACTACTGACGCCAGTAATATCAGTGGCTATTCTCTAACGACTAAATTTTCAAATGCTGATGCGCATAAAAATAAGGAGATACGCATGTGGCTGGGCTGCACGCGCACCACAGGGATTTATAAAGGGCCCTGGCCACGCACATATCTTTTTGTACACACCGAAGACGGGCTGGAAGCAAAGAGGTAGGCCAGGGGATTGGTCTGGGTGGGGCGGGGGCCGTCCGGGACAGCAGCCATTAAGTCCTGTCCCAGAGAAGTGCACGCTGGCAGCCGGCCAGCACTGGAACTTACTGCAGCTCAGCAGAGCGAATAAGTTTTAAAACAAACAAAAAAAAAAGGTTAGTTGGGGGGGTTTAGGAGTTGGGGAGGAGAGGGGAAAAGGGAGGAAGGGTTGGTAGAGGGATAGGAAAGTTCCTTCCCAATCTGCTGGAAGGAACTTGGCAAAGGCCCTTCCCAGCAGCCTGGGAGGGAACTGGGCAAAGGCCTGATTATGTCGCCGTGCTGCTTTAAAAAATCCCCCCCTTGCACGCGAGTGGGAACCCGCGCACACATGTGCATGCCGATACAAAATCATGTGTGTGTGTGTGCGCGGGCATCGGCTTTTATAACATGCGTGTGACAATGTGTATATGTTATAAAATCGGCGCATTTAAAAAAATCTAGCTTTAAGTCAACTTGATTAATAGCAGGATGAAGGATCCATCTGAAGAAAATAGGATAAAACACAAGCATTGTCAAGTTAAGTGTAAAACATTGATAAGACAGGCAAAGAGAGAATTTGAAATGAAGTTGGCCATAGAGGCAAAAACTCATAATAAAAACTTTTTAAAATATATCCGAAGCAAGAAACCTATGAGGGAGTCGGTTGGACCATTAGATGACCGAGGGGTTAAAGGGGCTCTTAGGGAAGATAAGGCCATTGCAGTAAGACTAAATGAATTGTTTGCTTCCGTGTTTACTAGTGAGGATGTTGGGGAGATACCAGTTCCGGAGATGGTTTTCAGGGGTGATGAGTCAGACGAACTGAACGAAATCACTGTGAACCTGGAAGATGTAGTAGGCCAGATTGACAAACTAAAGAGTAGCAAATAACCTGGACCGGATGGTATGCATCCTAGGGTACTGAAGGAACTAAAAAATGAAATTGCTGACCCAGCATGGCAATTTCTTATGTTCTCTTCCAAGAACTTATCCAAGCCTTTTTAAAACCCAGCTACACTAACTGCACTAACCACATCCTCTGGCAAGAAATGCCAGAGCTTTATTGTGCATTGAGTGAAAAAGAATTTTCTCTGATTAGTTTTAAATGTGCTACTTGCTAACTTCAAGGAGTGTCTCCAATCCTTCTATTATCTGAAAGAGTAAACAACGGATTCGCATTTACCTGTTCTAGACCTCTCATGATTTTAACGACCTCTATCATATCCCCCCTCAGCCATCTCTTCTCCAAGTTGAACAGCCCTAACATCTTTAGCCTTTCCTCATTTTTTGAAGAGGTTAATAAACATGTGGATAAATGTGAATTGGTAGATGTAGTGTATTTGAATTTTCAGAAGGCATTTGATAAAGTCACTCATGAGAGGCTTCTAAGAAAACTAAAAAGTCATGGGATAGGTGGCAGTGTCCTTTTGTGGATTACAAACCGGTTAAAAGACAGGAATCAGACAGTAGGATTAAATGGTCATTTTGCGTCCGTCGGTCGCAGATGGCTGCGACCGCTCTGCCTTACCTCTTTTTCTCCCCTTTCTCTCTCTTTGGGCAGGATGGCTGCCTCCGGTGCCGAGTGCCGAGGATCTTGACATTTCTAGACCAGCATGGGCGTCCCCATCCGCCATGCTCACTCCCGTGGCCTCCTAAGGCGCAAGTGCGCACATCTACGCTCAAATACACGTCATGGCGGGAACCTCGGGGGTGGCCCCAATGCATGACGTCAGTACCTCCGGGTATATCTAGCCTCCACTTCCGCTACCACCTTGAGTTAGCAAGGACTTTGGTGTAAGCTACTCTGACCGCTCTAAGCTGCACACTTAGACACTGCTTCACTCCAAGGGCCTCGCTCCAGTAGAAGCTCAAGATACCCGCTCCTTGGGGGTCTCTCACTTCCAACTACCCTTCGGGGTCCTCTCTAACTAGACAACCGCTCCTCGGGTTTCTTTCTCTCTCTTCTACATTTCAGGATATCGGACCATTGGGTACTTGCTCCTCGAGGGCCTACCAGCCATTATATCCTCACCACGGACCTTCGGTCCCAACTTTCCACCATCAGGAAGATGCCATCATTCCTGTGAGTACCTCTATGAGCCAGTGCTCCAGCTCCACCCACCAACTGCGATGTTACCCTCACTACGGGCTCCCGTCTATCATGAACATCTGAGTGAGACTTCACTTCTGAGCCTGTTGAACGTACTGGCACTTCTTGGATCAATGCCTTAACTTCCTGCTTTACCATCTATCTGCAGCAGTACCATAAAGCCTCTGTCCATACTGGGTCTGCTATCTGAGTTCAGCCTATCGCAGTGGTTCCCCATGGGGCCCCTCCCCATGGGCGGAGTCATCTCCTTTGCGACCAAGGGTCCACAATGCCACAAACACAACAGGTCAATTTTCTGAGTGGAAAAGGGTAAACAGTGGAGTGCCTCAGGGATCTGTTCTTGGACTGGTGCTTTTCAATATATTTATAAATGATCTGGAAAGGAATATGACGAGTGATGTTATCAAATTGGCAGATGATACAAAATTATTCAGAATAGTTAAATCACAAGCAGATTGTGATAAAATGCAGGAGGATCTTGCAAGACTGGAAGATTGGGCCTCCAATCAGATCCGTAACTTCGGGATAAAGATTGGCTCTAAGGGCTGGGTTGGTCAGGCTGGGGCGTGAAGCAGGGCTGGGCATGCGCCGTAGCTGGACGAGGCGCCGCCCCGGGGGCAGTGGCAACTCTGAACATGAGCTGGGCCCTTCCTGTGGATCACCCCAGCTGCGGTGGGCGTCTCTCTCCACCTCCCCTTCCCAGGTGGCAGGAGTGGGCCGGCATTCTGCTTCGGCTGGCACCTATCAGCTGACTTAGAACTGGTGCGGACCAGGGGAATCTGACAGTTTTAATTAATTAAATCCAAACGGCAGATGAAATTTAATGTGGACAAGTGTAAGGTGATGCATATAGGGAAAAATAACCCATGCTATAGTTACATGATCTTAAATTCCATATTAGGAGTTACCACCCAGGAAAGAGATCTAGACGTTATAGTGGATAATACATTGAAATCGTCGGCTCAGTGTGCTGTGGCAGTCAAAAAAAGCAAACAGAATGTTAGGAATTATTAGGAAGGGAATGGTGAATAAAACGGAAAATGTAATAATGCCTCTGTATCGCTCCATGGTGAGACCACACCTTGAGTACTGTGTGGAATTCTGGTTGCCACATGTTAAAAAAGATATAGATGCACTAGAAAAGGTGCAGAGAAGGGCAACCAATGAGAAAAGACAAAGGAAAAGCTCCCCTATTAGGAAAGACTAAAGAGATTAGGGCTATTCAGTTTGGAGAAAAGAAGCCTGAAGGGGGATATGATAGAGGACTATAAAATCATAAAAGGACTTGAATGGGTAAATGTGAATTGGTTATTTACTCTTTTGGATAATACAAGGACTCGAGGCTGGTGCATTCCAATAGGCAAACTAGGTAGTCAAAGAGCGGCAAAGAGCATATATATGGGGCTGCGAGCAGTGCCCATCCTGTTTGCGGCAGAGAGAAGCAGACTCAGCAGGGCACGAGTCGTCCCTCAGTTTGTGTGTGTGTGTGTGTGTGTGTGTGTGAGTGAGAGCGAATCAATGTGTATGACAGAGCAATGATGTTAGTGAGAGAGAGGTAAGGAGCTTGCTTAAGGGTGCATGTATGAATGAGACAAGGAACCTAAGGGGTAGATTTTCAAAGGGGTACGCGCGTAAGATACGCGTGTACCCCCCGAAAACCTACCCCCAACCCCCCCCTGCGCGCGCCGAGCCTATTTTGCATAGGCTCGGCAGCTCGCGCAAGCCCCGGGACGCGCGTAAGTCCCGGGGCTTGCAAAAAGGGGCAGCCGGGGGCGTGGCCAGGGGCGTGGCCAGGGGGCGCGGTTAGGGATCGGGGGCATGTCCGGGGGGTGTGTGGGCGGTCCGGGGGCGTGGCCGAGTGCCCCGACACAGCGGCCTGTGTCGGGGCCTGCCCGGAGGCAGTAGTAACTTCTCCGATAAATGTGGGGGGGGGGGTCTAGATAGGGCCAGGGGGGTGGGTTAGGTAGGGGAAGGGAAGGGAAGATGCGGGGGGGGGGGGGGGGGGGTAGGAAAAAAGTTCCTCCGAGGCCGCTCCGATTTTGGAGCGGCCTCGGAGGGAACGGGCAGCGCGCGCAGGGCTCGGCGCGCGCAAGTTGCACAAATGTGCACCCCCTTGCGCGCGCCGACCCCGGATTTTATAAGATACGCGTGGCTACGCGCGGCTAGCTTGATGTTACCCAGGTAGAGAGTCCCTCAAGCTAGGTTGAGAGAACATTGCCCAAAACTCATTCCTCACTGCGAAGGACAGCAAATCTTCGCAAGAGACCACTGTTCTGTTCGTAGGTGTCACGTAGAATGTCAAAGTGGTCCCTAACCCCCTACACTCTTACCTAAACCATACCTCGAGTTACTAGGTGGGCCTACCATAGGGATACAAATACTTACCTATGGGGTCATGACATTATGGCCAGGCACACTCTCTCTCTCTCTCTCTCTCTCTCTCTCTCTCTCTCTCTCTCTCTCTCGTGCTAACTTAGCTCTTCACACAGGTAATTAGTGCAAGTTGCGATAAATGCTATATTATCATAAAACACACCCCTTTTGCTATCGCATGCGGTACTTACTGCCTTTTGATAAATCCAGTCCTCTGTTACAAAAGGATTACCTTTGCAGCAATTTTTAGCCTATGTTCTGAAAGAAAAGAAGGCCTCTGACATTGCTGTGTGTGTCCCTAGTAACTTTTGTTTTTGGTGACAAAATCACACCAAATGTTCTGGATATGTCTGGGCAGGGGGAGAGAGGCATCAGAACTCTTACCGGCTATTTTTTTTCTTTTTTTTCCCCCAATGCATGCATTTGTATGTGCGCATCTAGGAGACCAGGCTCCTTCTGGCTGGAACTTGTCAAGTAGCCTGTGTACTTTATGCTGATTTTCAAAGAGAAATTATCCGGGCATTGCTTTGAAAGTCAGCAGAAATTGTGCGTCCTGAGAGCACCCCCATATTTAGAACCCACACTTTTTGCCTGGGCCGCCAAGAGGAGTAAAATAGTCAATACACTTATGAAAATATCATCCACGTGCCACTATTTTCCTGCTCCCGACCTAAACACCTCCCTGTGTATTGCCTCTTTGCAGCCTGGATAAAAATACATGCAATAGGGAAGCCCGTCTGGACTTTTAGCAGCTGGATGAGACCATTTTACAAGGCTAAATGACTTTGAAAATTGTCCTGCCCCTGTATTTCATTCCTTGGTGATGACGCAGACTCAGTTATTAAGGAAATGGTGGGTCTAAAAAAAAAATCTCTTCTGCCTCGAGACAATACCTAAAGATACACTTAGCTCTGAGAAAGTCCGGAGAAGCTTTGTAGACGTGGCTTTCACAATGGTAAAGATGTTCAGACTCCGTGCATACTAAGTGTGTCACTGGCCTGATTCCTTACTTAGAAATTGTAGCAAGGTAAAGGCATTTCTTTGAGTAAATTAACTATAATAAGTTTGGAGCCCTGGTTCACTTTATTTCTTTTTTATAATTTAAATTTTTATTCATTTTCAACCAATACATAAGCAATTTTCAATAATCAAAGAGAAAAAGATACATTTCCAGGAATTTACATTTATATAGTAATTATTCCCATAATTTCAACTTTATGAACATATAGGGGCGGATTTTCAGAGCCCTGCTCGCGTAAATCCGCCCAAAACCGGGCGGATTTACGCGAGCAGGGCCCTGCGCGCCGGGAAGCCTATTTTACATAGGCCTCCCGGCGCGCGCAGAGCCCCGGGACTCGCGTAAGTCCCGGGGTTCTCCGAGGGGGGCGTGTCGGGGGCGGGCCCGGTCGTCGCGGCGTTTTGGGGGCGTGTCGGCAGCGTTTTGGGGGCGGGTACGGGGGCGTGGCTACGGCCCGGGGCGGTCCGTGGGTGTGGCCACACCCTCCGTACCCGCCCCCAGGTTGCGGCCCGGCGCGCAGGAGGCCCGCTGGCGCGCGGGGATTTACGCCTCCCTCTGGGAGGCGTAAATCCCCCGACAAAGGTAAGGGGGGGGTTTAGACAGGGCCGGGCGGGTGGGTTAGGTAGGGGAAGGGAGGGGAAGGTGAGGGGAGGGCAAAGGAAAGTTCCCTCCGAGGCCGCTCCGATTTCGGAGCGGCCTCGGAGGGAACGGGGGTAGGTTGCGCGGCTCGGCGCGCGCCGGCTATACAAAATCCATAGCCTTGCGCGCGCCGATCCAGGTTTTTAGCAGATACGCGCGGCTCCGCGCGTATCTTCTAAAATCCAGCGTACTTTTGTTTGCGCCTGGAGCGCAAACAAAAGTAGGCTATTCGCGCGCCTTTTAAAATCCGTCCCATAATGTTTAAGCAATCGGGGCTTGTAAACAGCGGAAAAAAGAAAATTGACGGCTATGTCATTTAACAATCTTTGCACACTGGCAAGAACAATAAACTCTTTCTATAATGCATCTAACCTTAATCAGTTACCTCCTGCGGGTGGCCTTCCAAAACTTAAACAAATCTGCAGGTTCAAAAAACACATATCTATTTTCTTTATAAGTTAAGATGCATTTGCAGGAATATTTAACAACAACTTTTCCACCTCGTCTCTCTACTTCTGCTTTCATAGATATAAACTTCCTCCTTCTCTCTTGCGTGGTTCTCGATAGATCTGGGTAGACCCATACCTTAGCACCATAACACAGTTTTAATCTGTTTCGCATAAAATGTTTAAACACAAAGGGGTAGATTTTCAAACAAGGCGCGTTGGCGTACTTTTGTTGGCGCTCCAGGAGCAAACAAAAGTACGCGGGATTTTAGTAGATACGCGCGGAGCCGAGCGTATCCGCTAAAATCCTGGATCGGCGCGCGCAAGGCTATGTATTCTGTATAGCCGGCGCGCGCCGAGCCGTGCAGCCTACCCCCGTTCCCTCCGAGGCCGCTCCGAAATCGGAGCGGCCTCGGAGGGAACTTCCTTTTGCCCTCCCCTCACCTTCCCCTCCCTTCCCCTACCTAACCCACCCACCCGGCCCTGTCTAAGCCCCCCCCTTACCTTTGTCGGGGGATTTACGCCTCCCGGAGGGAGGCGTAAATCCCCGCGCACCAGCGGGCCTCCTGCGCGCCGGGACGCGACCTGGGGGCGGGTCCGGAGGGCGCGGCCACGCCCCCGGGCCGCCCCGGGCCGTAACCACGCCCCCGGGCCCGCCCCCGGAACGCTCCGGACATGCCCCGAAAACGCCGCGCGGTTCGGGCCCGCCCCCGACACGCCCCCGACACGCCCCCCTCGCCAAACCCCGGGACTTACGCGAGCCCGGGGCTCTGCGCGCGCCGGTAGGCCTATGTAAAATAGGCTCACCGGCGCGCAGGGCCCTGCTCGCCTAAATCCGCCCGGATTTGGGCGGATTTAGGCGAGCAGGGCTCTGAAAATCCGCCCCTAATTCTCTATCAGTTACCAAGGTAAATGAAACAAATAAAGTTCTTCTCTGTTTAATCTCAATCTCTGAAGACGATTCCAATAATTGAGTCAATTTCAATTTTTCTTGTAACTGGGGTAACTTGCAGCTTTTTTTCCCTCTCTTTCTGGTAAGTAGTAAATTCGATTAAACACAGGAAAAAGTTCCATTGGAAGACTAAAGATTTGAATAAAGTAATTTTTAAACATGTCACGCGGGGGTATCAGCTCTGAATAAGGGAAATTAATGATATGGTTCACTTTATTTCTAGTTGAATGATTGTGTTCCACACATTTGGAGCTTGTGTTTGTACTCTAGAATTTGTCTTGATTTTTGGGAATCTCTAACAATACTCAGTAATTTAATTATTTTACATTCATGACTTACTTGTTTCACAACTAAATAATTCCATACCCAGTTCAGGGTTATGTGAGGTGGGGTGCACCTCATGTAGAATGGATATGCAGAAAAGGCCGTCCTGGCTAATTATTACCAATACATTCCTCTACTTTCTGTAATCTTTGGTTTACATTTCTGGATTTATTTTCCAGGAATCTTTTTTTCTTCAGTTTTTAATCATTTTCATCAGTAATAATTATCACTTGATTTTATTTCTCGAGTGAGAAGTGTAACCTTGTTAACTGCTTGCATTTTAAGTAAATATTAGTATGATCAAAGCCCTCCAGACAGGCAAGAGGAGAGGAAGGGAATCCCAGTCTTTGTGCAACAGTGACATCTACAGGTGGAATTCCGAGCATATGCATACTGAGCTCTGAAGGAGCAGTAATGTGTAACTCCTTTGTGAGAAATATTGCTGCGGTGGTTGGGTTATAGAACAAGGAGTATGATGGTGATCTAACTGGGAGAGAGAACCCTAGCGCCATGACTGAAGGCACCTCAGCTTCAGGCCTGCTGGAACCGAGGCAGTCTGTGACTGGGCTGGAAGCTAAGGTATGTCCAAAATAAAAAAAATAGCATGATTATTTTCAGTGGCTCCATCAGAAAATGTAATTACATGAGATTAATTTTTCAATATTTTGTATTTAGTTGTAATATCTTGATTGAAGGGAATGGATATAAATGAAAAAGCAAACCTAATTAATTTCCAAATACTTTGACATGTTCTCTCTTTTCTTTTTTTTTAACATATGTAATTTAATTTGACCATTAAAACAATGAATCATTTTTGCATTCATAATCATATGTAATACTTTTATAAAAACAACTATATGGTTGACAGAAAATGGAAACAAAAAAACCCCAGACAGGGAAACTTTTATCGTTTCCTTAAGATTTGCAGGTAGCATATTTGTTTTCCTGCTCAACAATTTCATTTCTGATATCTATAACTTGCTTCTCCAGTAGTTGTAATTGATCAGCCTTCTCTTCCTTAAGTTTGTTTAGATCGTTGATCTTCTTCTCCAGATCTGAAAGCAGAAGATGGAGTTACAAGATGACTGTTTTGATAAATAACACTTTTTAGTATTATTTAAATCACAGCAATCAATAGGATTTTCCCTTGTCTTCTCCTTCCCCCCCTCTCCTCACAAACTAGGGCCAGATTTCCAAATAGACCCCTGGGCCGCAGTGACCGGAAGTGGTGTAACTGAAGGTAAAGTTACCTCTCCTCTCCCCACTACATCTCTCCTTGTATCCTTAGTTCATTGGGTGGGCTGTTCCTATGTGTGCCCTTCTCATCCATCGTTCACTCTAGCCTCTGTGCTTTTTCTTTCATGGCCCCATGTATCTGGAACAGCCTTCCTGAGTTGGTGCATGTTACATAAATACATAAGAATTGCCATACTGGGTCAGACCAAGGGTCCATCAAGCCCAGTAACCTGTTTCCAACAGTGACCAATCCATGTCACAAATACCTGGCAAGTACCCAGACATTAAATAAATCTCAAGCTATTATTGCTTATTAATTACTAGCAGTTTATTGATTTTTCCTCTAGGAACTTATCCAAACCTTTTTTAAACCCAATTATACTAACTGCTGTAACCACATCCTCTGGCAATGAATTCCAGAACTTAACTATGCGCTGAGTGAAAAATAATTTTCTTCGATTTGTTTTAAATGAGCTAATTGCTAACTTCATAGAGTGCCCCCTGGTGCTTCAATTATCTGAGAGAGTATATAACCAATTTACATTAACTTTTTCAAGTCCTTTCATGATTTTGTAGACCTCTATCATATCCCCCCTCAACCGTTCATTCTCACTTAAAGACTCATCTCTTTGTGATGGGACAGTGCTATATCAGGGTGCAAATTATATCGCAATGATTGGGAGTACCAACTTGGTAGGGGTGTGGCACTTTATGTCCGGGAGGGTATAGAGTCCAACAGGATAAAGATCATACAAGAGACTAAATGCTCAGTAGAATCTATATGGGTAGAAATCCCATGTGTGTTGGGTAAGAGTATAGTGATAGGAGTATATTACCGTCCACCTGGACAAAATGGTTAGACAGATGATAAAATGCTAAGAGAAATCAGGGAAGCTAACCAATTTGGCAATAATGGGAGATTCAATTACCCCAATATTGACTGGGTAAATGTAACATCAGGACTTGCTAGAGACAATCAGGGAAGCTAACCAATTTGGCAATAATGGGAGATTCAATTACCCCAGTATTGACTGGGTAAATGTAACATCAGGACTTGCTAGAGACATAAAGCTCCTGGATATAATAAATGACTGTTTCATGGAGCAATTGCTTCAGGAACCAACAAGAGAGGGAGCTATTTTAGATTTAATTCTTAGTGGAACACAAGATTTGGTGAGAGAGGTAACGGTAGTGGGGCCACTTGGCAACAGTGATCATAACATGATCAAATTTAAACTAATAACTGGAAGGGGGACAACAAGCAAATCTGCAGCTCTAACACTAAACTTTCAAAAGGGAAACTGATAAAATGAGGAAAATAGTTAGAAAAAACTGAAAGGTGCAGCTGCAAAGGTTAAAAGTGTTCAACAGGCATGGACATTGTTTAAAAATACAATCCTAAAGGCGCAGTCCATATGTATTCCACATATTAAGAAAGGTGGAAGGAAGGCAAAACGATTACCATCATGGTTAAAAGGTGAGATGAAAGAGGCTATTTTAGCCAAAAAAAATCCTTCAAAAATTGGAAGAAGGATCGATCTGAAGAAAATAGGATAAAACATAAGCATTGTCAAGTTGAGTATAAAACATTGATAAGACAGACGAAGAGAGAATTTGAAATGAAGTTGGCCATAGAGGCAAAAGCTTATAATAAAAACTTTTTAAAATATATCTGAAGCAAGAAACTTGCGAGGGAGTCGGTTGGACCATTAGATGACCAAGGGGTTAAAGGGGCTCTTAAGGAAGATAAGGCCATTGTAGAAAGACTAAATTAATTCTTTGCTTCCGTGTTTACTAATGAGGATGTTGGGGAGATACCAGTTCCAGAGATGGTTTTCAGTGGTGATGAGTCAGACGAACTGAATGAAATCACTGTAACCTGGAAGATGTAGTAGGCCAGATTGACAAACTAAAGAGTAGCAAATCACCTGGACCAGATGGTATGCATCCTAGGGTACTGAAGGAACTAAAAAAAATGAAATTTCTGATCTATTAGTTAAAATTTGTAACCTATCATTAAAATCATCCATTGTACCTGAAGAATGGAGGATGGCCAATGTAACCACAATATTTAAAAAAGGCTCCAGGGGCGATCCGGGTAACTATAGACCAGTGAGTCTGATTTCAGTGCCAGGAAAAATAGTGGAAACTATTCTCAAGATCAAAATCGTAGAGCATATAGAAAGACATGGTTTAATGGAACACAGTCAACATGGATTTACCCAAGGGAAGTCTTGCCTAACAAATCTGCTTCATTTTTTTGAAGGGGTTAATAAACATGTGGATAAAGGTGAACCGGTAGATGTAGTGTATTTGGATTTTCAGAAAGTGTTTGACAAAGTCCCTCGAGAGGCTTCTAAGAAAACTAAAAAGTTATGGGATAGGAGACGATGTCCTTTCGTGGATTACAAACTGGTTAAAAGATAGGAAATAGAGAGTAGGATTAAATGGTCCATTTTCTCAGTGGAAAAGGGTAAACAGTGGAGTGCCTCAGGGATCTGTACTTGGACCGGTGCTTTTCAATATATATATATATATAAATGATCTGAAAAGGAATATGGCGAGTGAGGTTATCAAATTTGCGGATGATACAAAATTATTCAGAGTAGTTAAATCACAAGCGGATTGTGATACATTACAGGAAGACCTTGCAAGACTGGAGGATTGGGCATCCAAATGGCAGATGAAATTTAATGTGGACAAGTGCAAGGTGATGTATGTAGGGAAAAAATAACCCTTGCTGTAGTTACACAATGTTAGGTTCCATATTAGGAGCTACCACCCAGGAAAAAGATCTAGGCATCATAGTGGATAAAACTTTAAAATCATCAGCTCAGTGTGCTGCAGCAGTAAAAAAGCAAACACAATGTTAGCAATTATTAGGAAGGGAATGGTGAATAAAATGGAAAATGTCATAATGCTTCTATATCGCTCCATGGTAAAACCGCACCTTGAATACTGTGTACAATTCTGGTCCCCTCATCTCAAAAAAGATATAGTTGCGATGGAGAAGGTATAGAGAAGGGCAACCAAAATGATAAAGGGGATGGAATAGCTCCCCTATGAGGAAAGGCTGACGAGGTTAGGGCTGTTCAACTTGGAGAAGAGATGGCTGATGGGGGATATGATAGAGGTCTTTAAGATCATGAGAGGTCTTGAACGAGTAGATGTGAATCGGTTATTTACACTTTCGGATAATAGAAGGACTAGGGGGCATTCCATGAAGTTAGCAAGTAGCACATTTAAGACTAATCGGAGAAAATTCTTTTTCACTCAATGCACAATTAAGCTCTGGAATTAGTTGCCAGAGGATGTGGCTAGTGCAGTTAATGTAGGTGGGTTCAAAAAAGGTTTGGATAAGTTCTTGGAGGAGAAGTCCATTAACTGCTATTAATCAAGTTGACTTAGGGAATAACCACTGCTATTAATTACATCAGTAGGATGGGATCTTCTTAGTGTTTGGGTGATTGCCAGGTTCTTGTGGCCTGGTTTGGCCTCTGTTGGAAACAGGATGCTGGGCTCAGTGGACTTAGTCTGACCCAGCATGGCAATTCTTATGTTCTTATGGTCTTATATTAACATTGAGTAGGGGCTCCTCAGCACCGCTGATTTATTGCCATTGCCAGTGCAATGGAGAATAAAAAATAAAATTTTATTGATGGTCCATAAGGCGTCAAATAATGAGACTGGGCAGTATATCAGCTCATTATTAAATATCTTCCAGCCAGAGAAAAATTTAAGATCATCTGGGCAATGCCTGCTGGATGTGCCTATGACCCATGTGTTCAGGTTAGCAGAATCACAAGACAGGCTGCTTTCAGTTACAAGTCCAATGCTATGGAACCAGCTCCCTGATGTTATCCAGAAGGAGATATGTTTTAAAATTTTTAAAAAACATTTAAAAACATAGTGGCCATTGGCCAAGCCAAATTGCAAGTACCTGGCAGATCCCATAAAATAGTTTTAATTCCTGTTACTCACTTTCAGAAATATCAATAGCTTTCTTTAGTCTACTTCAGTGGTCCCCAACCTTTTTTGCACCAGGGACCGGCTTCAAGCAAGACCATTTTTCCGTGGCCCGGCAGGGTGGGGTGGGGCTTTTGGTCATATGGGGGCGGGGTTATGGATGGGGTTGGATTTTAGTGCATACTTATTTAATTATGACATTTATAAATCCTGCACCTCCAGTTCTCTAACTCTGTGCATCCACTGAAATTCCCCCAAGCAATGGAGCTTGGATGTTTCCCTTACAGCTCATCAGACTAAAAGATATTTTCAAATTCATACATATAGTAACAGCAGCACAAACACCTTCCACTGTCAGACACATTGTGAACTAACACAAAACCCCACAAAAAAGACACTCAAAATCTATACTGCAATCCCATCGTAACAAAACAGTAATAACACCAAGGACTCAAACAACAAAAACCCTACCTGCGAATAGGCAAGGGTAAATATTACACTGGGTCCTAGGATAACAATACACCACCTACTGAGGAAACAAAACAATCCCGATTGCTATAGATCCCTATACAGACACTACATGCTAGCAGAATCTCTCATCATGGTCACACTCACAGAGCAGAGACAGACCCTCACCAAATACAGAATACAAAATAAAGGAGCACAATTAGAAAAAACTGAAATGGAAACCGCAAGAAGCCAGACTCTGTGTATTAACAATGGAAAAACAGAACCACCATTCCTCATAAAACAAATAAAATCAAGAAACATAAAGCATCAGTTATAATAGTAAAACCATACTAATAAAAGAATACTTTAAAACTAATGATAAATAGAATTTCTATTAATTAAAATCATATACATTTTTTACAATTTCCCAAACACTAATAAAATATTTCAAAACAGCACATATATCAAATAAAACACAATAATTAAATCTAATAAGGATTTTAAAAAGCCCCTGCTGTCCATACATGGGAGCTCTTGATTTCCAGTCACCCTGATATTGTCGAGGATTAGGAGGTTATCCTCTCTCTCTCACACATACTCTCACATGTCCATTCTCTCTCACACATACACTGTCACATACATACACATTCATGCTCTTATACCCAACCATAACCTCTCGCTCTCACAGACACTGACACACTCTCAGGCTGTAAGATACTCTCTCCCCCTCCACACACACCCCTCCCACACACACACACTCTTACTCCCCTGGATTTTCTTATACACACTCATGCTCTCACTCTCACTTGCTCCCTCACAACCTCAGAGCCTCTCTCATTCCTCTGCTGCCACTGTCACTGCTGCCGCGTGGCTATTGGGGAGGTGCTGATTGCTGCTACTGGCACTGAAGCCCATTCTGCTGCCTCCTCTGTGCAGGCCCCGTGGGCTTCCAGTTCCTCCATGCTGATCTCGTACATTGTGAGATCCGCATAGAGAAAATGCTACTCTTGCACATTCCCAAAGATTACATGTGCCAATCAGTAAAAAGTAATTTTTTTTTTTTTTTTACATCTGCTGTCTTATCTTAATTTTCTAATCGGTTGGTCACAGGCTTTTCCCCCCCCACCTTCCCTTTCTTATTTTTTTGCCAATTCCTTTTATATTGCCTTTTTTTCTATTTCTTTTCTCTCCATCTGTCTTCTTCCCTCAAACACACAGTCAGGTCCTCATTCTCACATGCTTTCTCTCTCGCACTCTCTCTCTCTCACACACACACACATACACACACACACACACACACACACAGGCTCTCACTCTCACATGCTCTCTCTTATACAATCATTCATACACACAGTCTCTCACTGGCACATGCTGTCTGAGTCTCACACACAGAGGCGCTCTCTCACTCCCACATGCTGTCCTGCTCAAGCACAGGCTCTCACTGTCACATGCTCTCTCTCATACAATCATTCATACACACAGTCTCTCAATGGCACATGCTGTCTGAGTCTCATACACACAGGCTCTCTCTCACTCCCACATGCTGTCTTGCTCAAGCACAGGCTCTCACTGTCACATGCTCTCTCTCATACAATCATTCATACACACAGTCTCTCACTGGCACATGCTGTCTGAGTCTCACACACAGAGGCTCTCTCTCACTCCTACATGCTGTCCTGCTCAAGCACAGGCTCTCACTGTCACATGCTCTCTTTCATACAATCATTCATACACACAGTCTCTCACTGGCACATGCTGTCTGAGTCTCACACACAGGCTCTCTTTCACTCCCACATGCTGTCTTGCTCAAGCACAGGCTCTCACTGTCACATGCTGTCTCTCTCACACACACACACACAGAGGCTCTCACATGCTGTCTCTGCAAACATTCAGGTCTTCACTCCCACACACAGTCTATTAACTCATCTCATCATGCACACATACACACTCTACAAACCCTCAGCCTCTCTCTCACCTCTGGGCCTCTTCACGGGCCGCTGCAGGATGGGCTCTGCAGCGGCCCTGGTCTTCTCGGGCCGCGCTGCTCCTCTTCTGTACGTGGCTGATGCTCCTCCTCCTTCCTGCCCGTGCGGCTCCGGCAACATTTTTCTTCTGGGGCCGCGTGGGCAGAAAGGAGGAGGAGCACCTGCACGTTTAGAAGTGACTGTTTTCTTCTTCAGGCCGTGGTGACGTGAGCTCCACCACGGCCCTGCTGATCTTCTTGCTTTTCGGATCATGCCTCCTCCCTTTTGGGGTTGGAGGAGGCAGGTCTCCAGCCTCGCCCCGCCTCCCTACAGCAGCGGCAGCCAATGAACGGTAGCTGGGGAGAGTGGCGTCGCGGACCGGTAAAAAACCCCCAGCGGCCTGGTCCTGGTCCGCGGACTGGTGGTTGGGGACCCCTGGTCTACTTGACTAATAATGTGTTGTGGACTTTTCTTCCAGGAACTTTTAAAAATTCTGCTCTGCTAGTTGCCTTGATTGCATAATTTGGCAACAGATTCCACTGCGTTGAGTGAAAAACAACCTTCTACTTTCTTAAATACTGTTCATTAGTGCCACTTCTACCATCTCAGTACTATGATAATACCTGCATCCTGCCTGATAGTAATCTAAATATACCACAGAATCCATACAGTTCATTAATTGTAAAGCTACTGCCTTTTCAATCAGTTTTGACCGAAAAGGGAGTTTAGACACTGACTGTTAATTATTCATCTCCTCCAAATTCAATGAGGTCTTCTGACCTTACCACAGCTTCCTTCAGGATAGGATAACAGGCAGAATACCCTCCCTCCGACAGGCATTCACAATAAGGTTGCCAACTGGCTCCAGCTTTTCAGGACAGGTTGATTCAATCCTGGTATTATCCTATCCTATTCCATGCAGGGACTTGTACTTCTGACTTCGCTATTGCATTCCCTTAGAAAAGCAAAACTACAAATCCTGGTTTGCAGTGGGGTAAAACCAGGATTGGATCAGCCTGTCCTGAGAATCTGGAGCCAGCTGACAACACCTAATTCACAATCACTCTCAACCACTTCCTTACTCAGCTCTTTAATCAAACATGAAGGGCAAGGATGAAAACTGGAGGCAGAAGGACTATCTAAGCTCAATCGACTGAAATTCTCTCAGTGACTGCGCAGCAGGAAATTTAGACATTGGTCTCAAACCTCCTGCCAATCCAATAACAATTTTAGATCTAATAGTGACCAACTTATCAGAGAAATAAGAAGCCAGCTTCTCACATTTTGACATAGAAAGGGATAAACTTTCAGGACCCAGGGATGGTTTCAAAAAGGTATTTAGAGGAGCTATTATGTATATAACTTTGGAAACGTTCATATATCAGGTCTATCAAATCCTTAACAGGGGACAACTTGATTAAACTGCCTCTAAAAAATCGCCGAGGAGGAACATTTCCTCTGGAGAGATTTCTGTACCTCGTTTATTATATCTACCCGAAAACCTGCTTCACAAATCTTTTCTTTAATTAACACTGTCATGAAGGCCGGCGGCAGGACCACGTGCCAGCCACACTTACCCCCCGAGCCAACCCCACTCTCCTCGCGGTGTCCTGGAGCCGCCTCCATTTCTTCTTCCCCGCACGGCAGTGTGGCAGGACTGCCGCCACCCCGCTGCCTACTCTACCTCCCTCTAGATGCGCGCGGCTTGCCACGGGAGTTAAATGGTCCGCGGCGGGAAAGCGTCCCGCTGCCCTGGATGCTCACGTCAGCAGCGGGCCTACTTAAGGCAGCTCCTGCTGCCCAAAACTTGCCTCAGCAACAGGTCGTGCTACTTGAGCCTGCTAGTTGTTTCTCTATGTTCCTGCTTTTCCGCGTCCCAGCCTCTCCTGTTCCAGCCTTCGCCCCCACCTTTCTGTGCCCGGGCCCCGGACCTGCCTGCCCTGCTCCTTGGATGGTTCTTCTGGTTTTGGCCCTAGTATGTTCTTCTGGATTTCATTTGTCTGTTGCCTGCCCCGACTTCGGCCCGTCTTCTGGATTTGTCTGTTTGCTGCCTGCCCCTGACTTTGGCCCGTCTGACTCTTTTCGCCTGTTGTCCTCATGGATTCGTCGCTCAGAGACCCGCATCTAAGTCCAACTAGCCCCAGTACCCAAGGGCTCAACCTGCGGGGAAGGAGTGGTGAAGGTCCAGTTGGGTCTCTGCACTGCTCTACTCCACCTGCTGATGGCAGGGACCCGCAGAGGGGACCCCCCCCCTCTGCTGGTAGCGTCAACCCTGCCTCGGTTTAAGAGTCCACATCGCAACAAAAACCTGATCTGACCAAGGACTAGGAAGAAAACTAAAGTCTTCTAAGCTAAACTGTACTTCATTAGAGACAGGAATGCCCATCTGGATGAGTAGGGGCATCTACTACTTGCCTAAACTCCAAAGTTTTTACATTGTCTAAAAAAAATCCTTAGAGGATGATTCATCTACTTGAACAGTGAAGTCTCCCAGAATCAAGAAGATGAGCAAGCTAATAGAGATCCCCGCAATTATATCTAACAAAAGACTGTATCCAGTTAGCCTTAGTCCCAGGAGTGGGATAAATAACCACTAACCCAAAGGAGTCTCTCAACCTAGATCACAATAATAACACACCCACAGCTCAGGAGCTGCAAGATCAATAGCTTTGAAAAAAACATTGATTTTTTACAAATCACAGCAAAACCTCTCTCTGTCCACCCCCCACAAACGCACGCACTCACGCACACACATACACACCCACACACGTCCCTTGTCTGGGCTGATGGATTATATTAAATTTTGGAGGACATCATTGTGCTAAAAACATCATCATTCTCTCTTAGGAAAGTTTAAGTCAAGCAAAAAATGTCAGCATTTTCATCTATGAAATTATGCCAGATTAAAGATGTCTTCCCTAACACCAATCTTGAGTTCATCAACATCAAGATAGTCTCTTTTTTAGGATTATTTCCAGTGAGAGAACTCATCTGTGGCTAATTTACCCAACCATCTTGAGGTAATCTCCTAGTCTTACATCACAATATATATATTTGATACATCAGTAAAACTGACCCACCACTTCTAATGAACCAATACCAAAACATATACAATTACAATGTACTCAATGACATTATATTAGCTGCTCAATATAAAATAATATCAAACCACCTTCAGTCAACCACCGAAGGAGACCTGCGAAGGAGTGATCTTTCTTTGGCTCACTGCCAATCAGTGGCAGCAGCCACATTTTTAAAGGAATCGGTGCTGACGTGATCTAGATGGGTGGAGCCAAATCTCCTGAGCTGAGCTGGTAGGTGGAGCTTCAGATCACAAGATTTCCAAGGTCTCCCTTGAGTGGCAAAAAAGAGCAGCAGGTAATTCCACTGGCCCAAAGGCTAGTCTGGCAAAGTTAAACGAATGTGTGAACTGTCCTGTCACATTTTAAAGGAGTCAGTGCTGATGCAAACTAGATGGGTGGAGAAATGGAAAACTCCACTGCGGGCAGGTCTTTTATAACACTGATGATGCTACAGAAACAATATATTTAGCAACTGTAGGCTCCTTAGAATGTCTGTTCTTTTTACCATGTGTCGTTTAAAGCTGGGATATTCTTATATTATTTGTTTCTTTCTCATGTACCAGAACACTTGCATGGGATAAATACTTTGAATTCTTGTTTCTACTGAATTGCAGCTGTTTTAGATTGCATGCACATAGGGACAGCTATAAGGATCTGTTGTGGGGGAAGGGAGCAAAAAGCCTTCCAGCCCAGATTTAAAGGAGCACAGCTTTAACCCAAAGCATTAATTCCTACAACCTCTGGAAGAAAAAAAATCCTCCATAAAATACTGATCCAGAAAAATCATGCACAAAATGCACTGTGCAACCTTTGCTCACAAACCCTAAATTTTAAGGATCCAGCAACAATGTCACAATGCGTTTTGAAGTTATTTCTGTGTAATTTTGTCCTTAATTAGAAGCTGCAGAAAATTAAATCCTTCAGCGTACTATTTCAAAACTGGAGAAGCAAACTGTTCTACAGGGTAGAGTTTTTTTTTGTTTTGTAACCTATGTGGTTTCGAAACTTAAATCTAATCCACAGGGCAAGGAGGAACTACAAACTCACCTGCAATCCGTTGAATTTTTTCATTGGTTTCTTGAACCAAATTTTCAGCTTCTTCTTTCAACTTCTTGATTTTGTCAAGTGTTTCTGACAGATGGTCTGTAGAGCTGAGCCCGTTCTTCAAGGTGGCATATTTATCTTTCAGGCTTTTAAGTTGCTTCAATAAAAATAAATAAATAAATGCTTTATTAAAATTAGTATTGTGAAAAATTATCTATAAGTGAGTAAGCCAGATTTCAGGTTCACTTTTCAAAACTTTCATTTCACTCTTTTTTTTTTGTCCAGAAGGGAAAGATTTTCTATCAGGCTGATACAGTACAGTGTGCTCCGGTGGAGCGCACTGTTCACCCGCGTTTGGACACGCGTTTTCGACACGCTAGCTTTACCACTTATTCAGTAAGGGGTAATAGTGTGTCGAAAACGCTCGGCCAACACCCCCGAAACTAATAGCACCTGCAACATGCAAATGCATGTTGATGGCCCTATTAGTTATGCCCGCGCGATTCAGTAGGTACTAGGCGTTAATTTCTGCCGGCACCGGGAATGTACAGAAAAACAGTAAAAACTGCTTTTCTGTACAACCTCCGACTTAATATCATGGCGATATTAAGTCAGAGGTCCCAAAAGTAAAAAATAATTAAAAAAAAAATTTTTTAAAATCAGCTCGCTTGAGAACCGAAGCTGGAAAAATTGAGCATCGGCTGTCAAACCCACTGATGGCTGCCGCGCCTGTCAAAAAGGAGGCGCTAGGGACGCGCTAGTGTCCCAGCACCTCTTTTTACCATAGGCCCTAATTAGCATATTTTTCTTAACTGGATCATGCATCCGGTACACTGGCCTGTGCGCGCACCGGGAGAGCGGGCGAGCGCCCTCTCTCCCGTGTTTCTTTCTGTATCGGCCTGTATGTGAATAGAGATAATAAAACCAGTTACATAGTTATTAATGATATTTACTAATAATATACAGCTTTTAATTCTTAATAAGCTTGCATTTCAAAAGAGGTGACTCACTAGCATAAAATTATGTGTAAACATTTCCTGCCTACTTTCCTTCTTTGGTCAGCTGGTGACTACAGGCCCTAACCAATAGCATGGCAGCTTTAAAAATGACATCTAAGGGAAGATGAAATACGCTGGGACATGGGTTGGAGTCTTGCATCTATACCCAATAGTAATGAACAGCAAGACTTGTTTCTGAGGGTTATAGAGAAAAAAATTAGTGTACAAGGTCCGTGGATTGTTTTATTTGGCTGATAGAGATTCATATAAGAAGCGCCAACGGTGATCCAAGTAGAAGTCATCTAGGGACTTCTATCAATATGAATGATGACGGCTAAAGAAAAGTAGCATCAGGTATATCTAGATGTTTTGGGTGAAAACAAAAAAACAAAAATAAAGAAAAATTTGACTGATTTTGAAGGCTGTTTAAAGATCTTTGAAATTATCATTTTTAGGTTCAAATGTTTTGTATTTTACTGACAGCAAACAGATGTCAGTATAGAATGGAATTTAAGACGTCAAAAAGAGTGTGACATCCAATTGGACCTAGGTTCAAAATTTATAGTTGTGACCAATATTCCAAGATATATTTAAATGTAACAATTAAGTTTCAGCACTACGCCATGGAATGTCATCAATTGCACTTGAGAGAACGGAACGAGAAATGAAGACATTTTGAAGTTTGAGAAAGTATGTCTTCATTATATTATAGAAAGTTTTCCAAAAGCACAATTGTATAACACATTTTAATGTTTTTGCAGCATTGCCCTGAAACAGCTATTCATAGCAAAACGTGTGCCAGTGTCAGCAATTGGCATTAAAGTTTAATACTTATTCAAGGTTCCAGCGCTTATCTCCATATTAACGCATTAACTTTTGAAGCTGTTTGGAAACCTGCAATTACTGAAAGAATTACGAGGAGATAAGTCATAACTTGTTTATTTGTTGGACTTTATAAGATTTAAAGTTGGACTTTATAAGATGCATAAGAAATAATAGAGACATACATTTTCAATTTAACAATATTTGATATAATTTAATCACAGAGGATAAGTTGAGACACAAGGGACAAGCAGCATATAAGAAGATATAAAAAGAATAAAACTACTCAAAAAGTATAAAGAAATGAATTTTTTTTTAAATTCATAAAGGATAGGTAGATCAGAGATTTTTGACAATGATTATTTAAAGCTTGTATTGAGATTTGTAATCAACAAGCTGGTCTCTGAGATCTTTTTCTCCATATAGATAGACCTATTTAGTAGAATTGTTACTTTATGAAAAGAAAAAGCTTCATTACCAACAAATACCAGCTCATCACATTTTTGAACATCCAAATATACCACACGCTTTGAGGACTTTTTATGGTGCATATTTAATTGTGGATCAGCATGTTGGCGTGCACAAAAGAAAGAAGAACGGGAGATGGTTGTGAGAGTGATAAGGATGCTACACTGGATGCTTGAGGTGACATGAAGTGCCAAGGTCAGGAATGAAGGTGTCAGGAAAAGGCTGAAAATGACTGAGAAGACTGGACACATGGAAAGAAGAGACCCAAATTACTTCACCAGGAAGGTACTGAAAATACAAATGGAGGGGAAAAGGCTCAGAGAAATATGTATGAAAATATGAATCATACATTTCACTAGGATACTGAGGCCCCATGCAAGCAAAAGAACAGCGATTGATTGGATAGCATGGTGAAGGCTGACTAGTACTGTGCATGCCACATGAGTGGGAACTACTAGTAGGAGAAGATGATGATATTTGATTGAGGCAGTCCCACAGCTATTTACTTTTCATGTACATTACTCAATGGCATTTTCAGGATGTCTTGTCTTTCCCAAGAATGAGAGTAAGACCTTATATTTTTCAGGTGATGGGATTAGCACAAGCATATGAACCTTTTTTCCCCTATATTTGAAAAATATTGAACCAAAAGAAAAGTTAAATAGCCAAACATTTTTTAAAAAGAAAATGGTTATAGATTGAAGAACATGGAGAGAAAGTAAAACCAGAACAATTCCTATGAATGTAAATCAGTTCTTTCCAATACATACACTGAGTGCATTATATACCAGCATTCCTGAATCAAATGAGAAGATGCAGCTTTGATATTTGTAAGAAGTTGTCAAAACTCAACAGAAGAGCCCTATTTGTTTTCATTTGGGACGTTCCTTCCTTTGATCTTGAACGATGATAAAAGAAATTTAATTAGTTGCATTTGTGAGGATGGATAGCTGCACAGAATCCTACCAAACAGCCAGCACAAAACGTTAGTTTACAATAACACTGCATACAGATCACTTAACAGGCAGAAGCAGTAATTTGTCCTTCCTGTTGAAGCAATTCCATGAAACACGTACACGTCGGCGAACTTAGCCACCTTTGGTTACTTCTAATAAGTTCAGCCTCCTTTATGCGACATCTACACAAGGATCTTTGGAACTGTGTTTACTGTACCATTCTTTGCCTCTATTGATGTTTGTGGTTGCAGTCCCTTTCCACTTGTGCCACTGTTGGCAATCATCGAGATAAATAAAACATTACATTTGCCCAAAAATATTACAGAGGGGCAGAGCATAGAAAAGACTTTTAAAACAGATTTCTGATCTGTTTGAATGAAATGTGTTTGATTCTAGAGCTCTTCCAACTATTTTCACTCTGCGAATGGGGCCGTTTTCCTTGTAGCCAACTGGGCTGGGTCGGACTTATGTCATTTTAAAAAGACATCCCGAAAAAAAATAAACAACCAGATCCAGGTGTGATAACTCAGAGAGGATCAAAGAGGTAGGGCTTCGATTTCTATGTTTTACAACTCCAACAGTTTGGGAACAGAAAATTAAACCAGTCCCCATGTTTTTTGCTTCCTCTGGTGGTGTCATGTCAGTAGTTTAAGACAGGGTGACACCCAGGTAAGCCACAGGAAAGCAAGCATGGAAAGTGGATTTTGATTTCTCAAGAAGACATGGTCTTGCTGAACACATAAGGCCACCAAAGAAAAATGCTTGCTAGCTTTAAAATGTTCTCATCCCCATGCTGTTGGTGAAAATAGGACCCAAAGAACACTTGTACATTTTCTTCACTGAATGGTTCAACTAATAGGTCAGGATAATGAAACAAATGCAATACCATGTTGGCCTCTGTAGCACCATCTTGTGCGATTTTGGCCTCTGCCTTTGCTTTTTCAGCCTGGTCCCTGTTTGAGAATGTTTTAGTCTGCAAGGCTAAAATTTCATCCTCCAGATCGGCGTGTCTTTTTTCAAAGTCCTTGAGTTTCTCTTCCATTATATTGGCCTTTATCTGGGCCTAAAGGAAAATATGGAAATAAAATGCAATTTTATTTTCTATAGTGCCTTTCATACAAGTGTTATTCCTAGACATAATACAATCACATACAGTAAACAGGTAAGGTACATTTCAATTCATCAGACTAAGCAGGGCACTCATAAGCAAGGAAAAATGCAAAAGAATTGCCCTGTTAGGATCTCAAGCCTATACTATATTTTTTTTCCTTATAAATCCCTGCCTTTAAGACCTTCTTGTGCCCTATGTCTCCTTGAGGGTGATAGACATTACCACATGGAAGATCTGGTTTCAGTTCACAAGCCCAGTTTCTGCTCCCTGACCAGAAGTGGAGCTGTTTTAAAGGCAGTTTTCATAGCTCTCGTCATTCAATGGCAAACCGTAGGGGGTCAATTTTCAAGGCCCGGCGTGCGCCAAAAGCGGCAGATACGCGTGTGGCCGGGCCATTGGCGCGCTGAACGCATTTACATAGCGGCCCAGCCACACGCGTATCTGTCGTGTTTGCGCGGAAATGCCGGGTTGTTTAAAAGGGGCGGGCTGGAGTTGGGGTTTGGGCGGAGTGGGGGGGGGGGTGGCTGAGACAGTGCCATTTTGCGCTGTCCGATGAAGCTGGCCAGCATGCGGAACTTACTCCTACCCGTTGAGCAGGTAAGTTCGAAAACAAAAAAATAATAGTATAGTTAGGGTGGGTTTAGAAAAGTGAGGAAGGGGGATAGGGAAAGTGAGGAAGGTGAGGAAGGGGGATAGGGAAGGTGAGGAAGGGGGATAGGGAAGTTCCTTCCCAGTCCTCTCCTTAATTAGAGTGGACTGGGAGGGAACTGGGCAAAGGCCCGTTTGCGTCGACATGCATGTGTTAAAAAAATCCTCTCCCATCACGTGCGAGTGGGCACTTGCGTGCACCGATACAAAATTGGGCACACGTGCACATATGTATCAGATTTTATAACCTGTGCGTAGTGATGTGCGCATGTTATAAAATCAGCGCGTCCATGTGCGTGCGCCGGGAACCACGCACACATGGACGCCCGCGTGGGCCTTTTAAAATGTATCCGTTAGTGACTAGATTTTACATTACATAGGGATCCTGCTAGTTCCCTACTAGAGCTAGGTAGAAGAATATACCAATTGGAGTGGGGCGAGACCTAAAGATAACACTGTGTGGTTACAGCTCCCCCATGTGGAAGCTGCTGAATGCTATGTTCCTCTGGCATTTAGAGCTGGTACACTGTTTTACTTTGTGGTGTCCTTTTTTGCTTTTGGAGAGGCAGCATGTCCTGTGCTATTCTCTGATTTTTCTATTGATTAACTTCTATCACCATAGGAGTATATGGTTTG
This sequence comes from Rhinatrema bivittatum, assembly GCF_901001135.1. Classification (NCBI taxonomy): domain Eukaryota; kingdom Metazoa; phylum Chordata; class Amphibia; order Gymnophiona; family Rhinatrematidae; genus Rhinatrema; species Rhinatrema bivittatum. Next base: position 55,054,282 of record NC_042623.1, read on the forward strand.
GATGTGACCCAATCCCCCTTAGAATTTTTGATTAATTCATTTCATTTTGGAGTTTCAAGTGCTTTGGGACTTGGTTAAGCTGATTTAATTTTTATTCTGCTATCAACTGGGAAAGGTTCACGTTCTGCAAGAGGGAGCTGAGATCACCAAGATGCAAGGAGAGGATGACTTCCAGCTATCCTTTGAGAGAAAGAAGGAGACATGGGGGGAGAGAAGGAGAGGAGATGGACCCCATCAGTGGCCCATGAATATCTACTGAAGATTGGGAGATGAGGAGCAAAAGGTACCAAAGGAGGAGGTAGGAGATAAAGACCAGCAACATTGAATTCCATAATTAATACTTCATCTACATTGGGAGGGAAGCGCATAGCTTTGGCCTGCAATCCAATGAGAGGGAAGAGATCAAGTCACTAAAAGAACTGGTTCAATTGGAGTTTGGAGTAACATCTGAATTTAAGAAAGACTGTAAGAAGTTACAAACTTACTAAAAGCACTTCTACCATCTTGAAAGTGAAATATGCAGCTAGAAAGACTTTAAATCATCATATGCATCTTATCAGTAAAAGAGAAATGTTGGAAACCACTGTGCCTTAAACCTTCAAAAAAGATCTAAAAACATGGTTGTGCACTAAAGCCTACCGAAACTCCGAATGACACCTTCCTTAAATGGATATCCCACATTATACATACTTGTAACCTGAATGACCCTTTAGAATGAATACGTACTAGCATGTATAATTTTCGCATAAACCACTGCATGACTTTATGTTTGAGGAAATCGATCCTATGTAAACCGTTGTGATGGCGATACTGAATGATGGTATATAAAACTCGATAAATAAATAAATAAATTAAATTAAATTAATGAGAAACGAGTTTGCCGATCATCTGTGCTGTGATCATTAGTGCTGTGTACAATGCATAATGTTAGGATTTAAACTCAGCAATGCGAAGGGAACTGTTTCTCCCCCCCCCCCCACCCCCACCATATGCAGGAAACCCTGGAGTTACATCTTATGGAATAATAACAGTGTTCCACTCTAAATATAAATTTGCGGTATGGCCTCTGGAACTGTTATCCGGGTTCAACCATCCCAGGGGTTACACATATATGCTGATTCCAGAAGAAGCCATGGTCTGTGGCCCCAGGCTTCTGACTGTTGCTGCAATGGCTGGGCTAGATGGGAAGCGAGTGCAAAGATGAGGCATGAGCAAAGGGGAAAGGAAGATGAAGAAGACCATGAGGAGCAACAGACAATACTGTTGTGGCGAGGAGAAGTTGTGGCCCTACACAGAGCAGGGAAGAAGAGGAGCTCAAGCACAGCCTTGAGATGTAAGAGAAGCAGCAGAGGGGATATAATAGGGGGGCCGAGAGAAATGGGACGAGAAAAGGAAAGTGGAAAAAGGGTATTTCTAAGCATTATTTTCTGGTACATGATAATGCCAGAGATTACTTTTCCTGCAGGGTGGGGCCACCAGCAAGGTTTCTTCCTTCCACTTGCCTTTTTCCGATGCATTTGGCTTGTTCAAGGCCATTGACAACCGTGGCCTAGAGACATGGAATGTAGTTCTTGGCTGGCCCACTGTCAAAAGATTTGCACCCCCTCTGGTTTTGTCCAGAATTGCATAACCCTGGTGCTCAAGGGCCAAATTGCAGCTGAATGGTCCAGGATAATAAAGTTCATTCAGTTAGCTGTATTAGTCTTGTGGAACCATTGGGAATAGCTGTCATAGCTGCTCCTGTCCCCGATGTCTTCTTAGTGGACTGCGTAAAGGCTTTTGGAAAGAATTGCATCCCCATTCTTACCTCTGTTGCAATTACCTCAGAACTGCCAAGTGACCTAGAAGAAGGGTAAACTGCCTTCTACTCGGGCATTGTGGAAACTAATAAGAACACTAGCAAATTAAAATTAGATTACATTTTGATTTTCCATTGGATTTTATCTTGCAATCCCAATTGTCAATCCACTAAAATAAAAGTTCTTTCAATCTTTCTGAACCTCTTATCCACTTTATATATATTGTTCAAAGAAAGCGACTGGAGTAAAACCAGTAGCGTGCAGTCAGGGCCTTCAAGGGATTCACTGAATCCCCGGCACTAATTGGCATTTTTCTTTTTTTAGCAGAGTCACTACCACTGCCTGGGGTGCAGCCCTCTGCTTCTTTTTCGATTTGTTTTAAATGAGCTACTTGCTAACTTCATGGTGTGCCCCCTAGTCCTTTTATTACCTGAGAGAGTAAATAACTGGTTCACTTTTACCCGTCCAAGTCCTTTCATGATTTTGTAGACCTCTATCATATCCCTCCTCAGTTGTCTCTTCTTCAAGCTGAGCAGCCCCAGCATCCAGTTTCAGCTTTGTCTCTGGTTCCTGTGCCTGCCTTGCCTCCAGTGCCTGCTCTGCCTCTAGATTCAGTTTATCTCCAGTTCCAGCCAAAGTCCTGCTGGCAGTGACGGGTGGTCAGGGCCCTCAAGGGATTCAGTGAATCCCTGGCCCTAATCAATTTCCTTTATGTATTTGTGTTTTGTATTTTTTTTGTTTGTTTTTTTTCGAGTTGGGCAGGGATAAACCAAACCCCTATCCAAACCAAAGCTGCCCTCAACCATGCGATCCACTTCATTGACCCACAGGCGGCAGCAGGAGTCACATTTAAGTGAACATCATCTCCTGCTGCCAAAGAGTCAATTTCGCAGCCAATATCGCAAGATTGGCCCCATAGCAACAGATAACGTTGCATCAATGTGACTCCTGCTATACTTCATGCCATAAAAATAACCTTTGATCTGGCAGGCTGTCATAGAGTCCGTCCTGTGGCCTGCCAGAGAAGAAAGGAAACCCGTGGCTGCCAGTGGAGCCCACTTGGTGGCAGCTGAAGATGAGCTTGGCAGGCCAGTGTGGAGGCAGGCCAGTGTGGAGGCAGGCCAGTGTGGAGCCTGTACTGTGGCAGCCGAAGGGAGGACCAGGAGCCCTGCAGCCTAATGAAGAGGCAGAGAAGAGACCAAGAGGCCATGAGCCTGTGTGAGTGAGAGAAAGTGAGTGTGTGTATGAGCAAGCAAGCCAATGAATGCGAGAGAGTGCCTGTGTCTGTGTGTATGAGAGCCACTGAATAAGAGAGTGCCTGTGTGTATGTGTGTGTGAGCCACTGATTGTGAGAGAGTGCCTCTGTGTGTGTGTGTGTGAGGGAGAGAGAGCCACTCTGTGTGTGTGTGTGTGTGTGTGAAGGAGAGAGAGCCACTAAGAGTGAGAGAGTCCCTGTGTGTGTGAGGGAGAGAGAGCCATAGTGTGTGTGTGCATGAGGGAGGATAGACCCACTAAGTGTGTGGGCGCCTATTAGAACCAGAAGGGGGTATGTGTGTGAGAGAGTGATTTTTTTGTGTGAGAGTGGCTGTGGGTTTGAGAGAGCCACTGCAACTGAGAGAGTGCCTGTGAGGGAGAAAGAGCCACTGAGTGTGAGAGAGTGCCTGAGCATGTGTGTATATTTGTGTGTGTGAGAGGGAGTGAGAGAGAGAGAGTGCCTGTCTGTGTGTGTGTGAGAGAGAACCACTGAGTATGAGTATGCATGTGTATGACGGAGAGAAAGCCCTGAGTGTGAATGTGTGTGAGGGAGAGAGTGCCTTTTTGTATGAAAGAGTGCTTGTATATGTGAGAGCAGTTGCATATGTGTGTAAGGGAGAGAGTGCTTGTGTGTGTGTGAGGGAAAGCAAGCTACTGAGTGTGAGAGAGTGGTTGTGTGTGTGTGTGAGGGAGAGAGAGCCATTGCACGTGAGAGAGTGCCTATGTGTGTGTGTATGAGGGAGAGCGAGCTACTGAGTGTGAGAGAGTGGTTGTGTGTATGTGTGTGTGTGTATGGGAGAGAGAGAGCCACTGAGTGTGAGAGTGCCTGTGCATGGGTGTGTAAGATGGGGGAGAGAGACAGCCACTGAGTGTATGAGAGCGTCCCTTTGTATATATATGTGTGCGTGTGAAGAAGAGGGAGCCAATGAGTATGAGAGAGTACCTGTGTGTGTGAGTGTTGAAAGACAATGAACACATGTGTTAGAGTGTGTGTATGGGGAAGAGAAAGAGAATAAAGTTTGTGCACCCTCTTCCCTGCCAACTAATTCTGGACAATCTCAGGGAGACTGGAAATCAAGTTTCCAGGTATGGAGAGCAGAAGATTTTTTTTTTTTAAATCCCTATTAGATTTAATTGTTGGATGTTATTTGATATGTTTGCTGTTTTTAAATATTTAATTGATGTAATATTTGCAGAGCCGCTCTTCCTGGGTAGGGTAGTTGTTGTTTGAGTCCTGGGAGTAAGTAGTGTTTTGGTATGGCAGATTTGTCTCTTGGGGTAAACTGTATTCTTGACACTCTGATTTTATCAGATCTATATAAGTATTATCCAAAATACTGTACATGAGAGGTTGAGACAATATAGAACCTGTCTTTAGATGTGAATGTCTCTGATCTGACGTAGTTTTAAAAGCTTTTGTACAATATTTTTAGGTACAGGTATTTTTTAATTTTTTTCAGGTATTTTTAGGCAGCCTGGCTTGTTCTGTTTACTTAATAGATGGTGTATTGGTGTTTTAGGGCCTAATGTAATATTTGCAGTTTTGCCTTTTTATAGCTGGGGTTTTTACTGTCTGAGTGCCGGCAGTTAGTGCTGTTTTGGTATGGAAGGTTTACTGTATTCTAATTTGTTTATTCATGGCTTTCTGAGGGCCAGGCCTACACCCAAATACACATTATAAAAGGCCCAATACCCTAGGGGTTGCAACTGTCTATTGTATGTTGGGGAGAGGGAACAGAGGGAATGAGACTGTTGGTGACTTGGTGGGGGGTGGAGATGGAAGTAGAGAGGAGACTGAGGGAGCGAAACTGAATCCTCTACTATAAATGTCACTGCATGCCACTGTCTGCTGACCACCAGAACCTGCGGGCTCTTTCCAAGGGGGAGGTGGCTGGTCTGGCGGAAGGCTCTGTCCAACTTTGCCCTAGAGTCTGGTCCTGTTCCTGCTGGGGAAATACGCCATCCAGTTGATTCTCCACTCCATGACACTATTGTTTGAGAGATATATTTTGAAGACATTCATGGCCGGCAGAAGCATTAGGGTGGGGTAGACGATGGCCTAGGGTGCTGGAAATGGGCGGGGTGGGAGAAGAGCCAGAAAGGGCAGCAGTTTTGAAAGGATGGAGGAGAGGAGAAGTGGTGTAGGTGAGGCAGGGAGTTGGTGTTTTCCGTTTTTGGGTATGCATTTCTTGAGGAGTTGAGGCCATTTGTCATGTGCGATGAGAGAGAGAGAGAGAATGAGAATGTGATGATTTGGTGTCAGCACTGCCTAGGGCAGCTGAACAGCCTTCCATGGCACTGAAGACGTTCACTCATCTTTAGGTGTGATTTGGGTAAGTAGCATTATCCCCCTCCCCAGGCCTCAAGTATCCATTTACACTGTAAGCCCTTCAAGGCAGAGATTCCTGACACCTACATATAATCTGATGTACCAGCGTCCTGATTTATGATGTCACAGAAAAGCTGAAACAAAATAATTAAAGTGAGACGTAATGTACATTGTGAATGATATCCACTACTTCATGATATGACTCTTTCCATGCCCACTGAATTTGTCAATAAAATTCAGTATAAAGTTCTAGAAAGCGTAAAATGATTTCATTTGTGGTGCTTGATTATATTGCTCATATGTCATGTTGCATTCATAATTAAGGTTGAAATCTGAAATCTTTTGTTCTTTTACAAAATATGTCTGCCCTCACCGCAGCCTTCCTCATGTTGCCCATCTCCATCAATAATAAATCATAAGGCATGGGTAGTTTTACATCAGGCCAAGGAGCAGAATCTGGGCTTCTGAATTGGTAGGCAGCCCGAGTTGGACTGGATGACATGGTCTCCATATTTTGTTGAACAAAGCCTGAAACCGGCGAATGAATATTTCCTTTAATCAATCCACAAAACTTAAAACCATACAACAGCCTTCTGTCAGGTCGATACTGTAACGTGCGGTTGAAGATTTCCCGTCTGTAACGTGCTGGGAGCGCACAATTCGGACGCGTAAGGCGATTCAGCGATACAGTCTCCAGTTTCACGCGTCCTTAGCGCTTTTTAAAACAGACACATAACCCTTTCCGCACGCAGCATGTATATGCTATGTAAATGAACGAATTAGCTGTATAATGAAGGAATTAGCTATTCCCCTCCGATACTGTGACGCGCGCTCAGATTATCTCCTTTGTAACCCGCTATTTTGCCGCGTCGGGACTCCATCCAAGCAAGACTAGGAACATTCAAAATAAATCTTTTCAAAGTGATATCAGGTCTCTTACCTTAATTTCATCTCATGCAAAAAAACCCCCAAAAAGTGAAAATTCATTTATTGTAATTATTGTGCAACTTGCAGTGCTTTCTTTCTGGAAAAAACAAGCAAACAATGGTGCTGGTACTCACAGGTAGAATGCATGGTTTTTTCCTGAGGGGCCACAGGGCAAATCAAGCAAGTGAAGGCAAGAAGGTGCCGGTACTCAGTATCGATAAGAACCCCCTACAAAAACGTACTGGCAAACTGTATCCAATTCCAAAATACATAAATTAAGGTTTTAGTGCTAAATTTGTCTTCTACCACACCAGCACGTCTCATGCCACTTTCTTCAGGACCCAACCTTTTGGTCAAAATGCGGAAATGTTTTCCATTCAAACCTACTCTTCCCTGACTTTGTACAAGATGAAGTAAAGAAAAGAGACATAATAGCATTTGCAAAATATTTATTTTGAGATATATATATATATATATATATTTTTTTTTTAAAGGAAAGTCAAAGAGCCCAATAGCACTGGCCTAACATATTTCAAAAAGGATGCAAAAATACCTGTTGAATTTCAGCTCTAATTTCTTGTATGTCATTATTTACTCTGTTGAGTGCATTTTGAGTCTTTCTTTGTGTAGATTGGGCTTGATTCAAGTTATCCTTTATCTCATTAATGTCCTGCAGGGCACTCGCTGCTTTCCTAAAATAAGACTAATTATGTAACCAGAACATTTGCATGCAAAGAAAAAGAAGCTATAACCAAAAGCATTAAATAATTCTGAAAAGTTCCTCTGCTAGCACTTATTCTGAAGAGGGACTGACGCACAGCTCTTTATAACTGCATAAGGAAGCAGGAGTTGGAGGGATTGATGGCTCGCTGTTGCCCTCTTCCTGTCTACATAGAAATAATTATTTCAGCATGTTATTGAAGGGTGCAGGATTGGCCAGGTAAGAGAAGCTCCTCACGAATGAGCTGAAATCTTAGGTCCAGAAGTAATAAAGTGTGCTTGACTATGTGCATATCTTTGTGAGTACAACTAGATACCCCATTTAACTAGGAGTTTAGCATACAAATAAATGTGTGCATAAGTGTGAGTAAAACTGTGTACATCAATCAGTGTTCCTCCATACAAATCCCCAATGCAGAGAGGGGGGCAGGCTTAACTCATGTTTTCTTAACACTGAAATCATGTTTTATGCACCCTAAGCATGTTTTTGTGTACACATTTTCAAGTTAAGGTGCTGTTTTAAAAAAAAAAAAATCCCCTGATTATTAGCATACCATTATTGTACTGCATCGGGAGGTCACTATTTTAGTGCATGAGGAAAGAAAGCTGGTGCTGAATTTTAGCACATATTTCTTACTCACATCCAGGGGCGGATTGTGGGAAAATAGTGGCCCGGGGGATTTTTCTCCATACTGGCCCATGGGTACCCAATTACACATACAATTTGGTGAGTCACCAAATACAGAATAAAGGGACCATAAAATATACACAGAAATGCACAGACAAACTAAACTGGAAATCACAACAAGTTAGACTGTATGTAATGCAGCAATGGAAAACCAGAAAATACCATCATTCCTCATAAAACATCAAACAATAAAATCAAGAACTATAAAACATCACAATAGGAAAATCATACTAAAAATATATATTTCAAAACTGCTGATGAATAGAACCTCCAGTAATTTAACTCAGGGACATTTTCAAAAATTTGTATATAACACCAATAAAATATTTCAAAAAGAGCAGACATCAAATAATATTCAATAATTAAAACTAATAAGGATTTTAAAAAGCCCCTGCTATCCCCTTCTGTGGGATCTCTTGATTTCCAGTCACCCTGATATTGTTGAGGATTAGGAGGTTATCCTCTCTCTCTCACACATACTCACATGTCCATTCTCTCTCACACATACACTGTCACATACATACACATTCATGCTCTTACATCCCCCATAACCTCTCACTCTCACTGACACTGACACACTCTCAGCTCTAAGACACTCTCTCCCCCTCCACACACAAACTTTTACTCCCTTGAATTTTCTCATACACGCTCATGCTCTCACACTCACTGGCTTCCTCACATACACACAAAAACACACACCCAGGCAATCTCCCAGTCATTCTCACACATACACACTGACCCCCAGGCAGGCTCCCATTCATTTTCACACCACTCCCTCCCCATCCCCCAGGCATGCACACATTCATTCTCACACACACAGACCCCCAGGCAGGCACCCATGCATTCACACTGAACTCATGGTTATCTCACCCCCTACACCCCCCACAGGCTATACCTACATCACTCACTATACCATCACACACACACTTCACCCAACAAGTCCGTGACCTTGGAGTTGTATTGGATGATCAAATGTCTCTCAAAAAATTTATTAATGCTACCCTCAAGGAGTGTTTTTTTCAAGATCCATACACTCAAAAAACTTAAACCACTACTACACTTCTCCGATTTTCGTACTGTGTTACAAGCCATGGTTTTTTCTAAAATTGATTATTGTAATGCTTTGCTAGTGGGCCTGCCTAAAAATGCCATACACCCACTACAAATCTTACAAAATACTGCAGCTCGTATCCTCACGAATACGCCCATCAAAGAACACATCACTCCTATACTTAAAGACCTACACTGGCTCCCTATCCATTATCGTATACAGTACAAGATATTATCACTTATCCACAAATCCCTCCATAACCCAGAAATGAACTGGCCCTCCAATTCCTTTCAACTCAAGAACTGGCCCTCCAATTCCTTTCAATTCAGGAACTCCAGCAGGCCTACTAGAAAACCCTACATAGCCACCCTGCAAACCCCCTCACCAAAACTCTTCAAACATGTATCCACCAAAGCTCGTGCCATATCCCTAGCTGGCCCTATGCTATGGAATTCTATGCCTACTGACTTACGCTTGGAACTGTCTCCAAAAACCTTTAAACAAAAGCTCAAGACATGGCTATTCACAAAAGCCTACACATGATCTGCACATGTTCTTGCTTTACTCCCTTCTCCCTCTCCTCTTTACCTCTACCTCCTTTCTCTCTTTTCCATTAAGTTTAACCTCGGAAGACGACACCCCCCTTTTCCTCTAACCTCTCACACCTCCTCTTTACAACAGCCAACACTAGGCTCTTTCCTACCTTTTTCACCCTAGCTCCTTCCTTTCCATTTATAAAACTGAAGAATTTGCTCATTTGCAGCCCCACTTGTATATAATCCCTTCCCCTCACACCTTTCTCTTTTCCTCCCCTACCCAAATTTTTATCCTCTCTTTCTCTTGCCCCCCCTTATTCTCCCTTGACTCTGTTATAAATTGTAATGTTATAACTACTTTATATAATATTATCATTATATATCTACTTATATTTTATAAATTGTTTTGTTGTTGTTACATTTAACAGTTTTTAATGTAAAGTTTTCTCAGTTGATTTTCTTACTGTTTTATGTAAAACGCAATTGCGGATTTTGTTCTATGTACACCGACGTGATATCTCTGATGAGCGGCGGTATATAAAAACCAATAAATAAATAAATAAATAAATACACCCCAGGCAGAGTCCCATTCATACACATGCACACACTAAAGGCAGACCCCCTCTCTTTCTTTTGCCAGCAACCTCAGAGCCTCTCATTCCTCTGCTGCCACTGTCACTGCTGCCGCGTGGCTATTGGGGAGGTGCCGATTGCTGCTACTGACACTGAAGCCCATTCTGCTGCCTCCTCTGTGCAGGCCCCATGGGCTTCCACTTTCTCCATGCTGATCTCGTACATTGTGAGATCCGTATAGAGAAAGTGCTATTCTTGCACATTCCCAAAGATTACATGTGCCAATCACTAAAAAGTAATTTTTTTTTTTACCTTTGCTGTCTGATCTTAGTTTTCTAATTGGTTGGTCACAGGCTTTATTTTCCCACCTTCCCTTTCTTTTTTTTTTTTTGCCAATTCCTTTTATATTGTCTTTTTTTCTGTTTCTTTTCTCTCCATCTTCTTCCCTCAAACACACAGTCAGGTTCTCATTCTCACATGCATTTCTTTCTCTCTCACACACACAGGCTCTCACTGTCACATGCTGTCTGACTCTCACACACACAGGTGCTCTCTCTCACTCCCACATGCTGTCTTGCTCAAGCACAGGCTCTCACTCTCACATGCTCTGTCTCATATATCATTCGTACCCACAGTATCTCTCTTGCACATGCTGTCTGACTCTCACACACATGGTGCTCTCTCTCACTCCCACATGCTGTCTTGCTCATGCACAGGCTCTCACTGTCACATGCTGTCTCTCATACAATCATTCATACACACAGGCTCTCACTGTCACATGCTGTCTCTCTCACACACACAGAGGCTCTCACATGCTGTCTGCAAACATTCAGGTCCTCACTCTCACACACAATCTCTCAATTCATCTCATACATGCACACACACCCTCTACAGACCCTCAGCCTCTCTCTCACCTCTGGGCCTCCTCTTCGCGGGTCGCCGCAGGATGGGCTCTGCAGCGGCCCTGATCTTCTCGGGCCGCGGCGGCCCTGCTACCGGGCCTCTTCCTCTTCTCGGGCCGCTGCGACTTGGGATTCGCTGCGGCCCATAAGCGCTGCTCCTCTTCTGCACGCGCTGATGCTCCTCCTCCTTCCTGCCCACGCGGCTCCGGCAACGTTTACTTCCGGGGCCGCACAGGCGGGAAGGAGGAGGAGCATCAGCGCGTTTAAATGCGATCTTTTTCTTCGGGCCGTGGTGACGTGAGCCTCACCACGGCCCTGCCTATCTGCCTGTCGCAGCGCCGCATGAGCCTCCCTGCGCCCGGGGGCATTGGCTCCCCTCGGGATACCACTGCTCGCGGCGCCCCAGGCCCAGGCCTAGTGCTTCCACCGGCCCTGCCCGCAGGTTTCTCTTCGGGCCGCAGCGCCAGCAGAACCTCTTCTTGTCTTTGGCTGGGAAGTTTAAAAAAAAAAAATCACGTGATGGGAGCGACTGGACCCCCGGGGGAAGCCTGATCCCCCGATAGGCCAATCCGCCCCTGCCTACACCTTATTACACTGGGGCCTTAGTAACAGTGTCGTTTGCATACTGCAATCAGCATACATGACAGCGCAAAATACCTGGTCTGGTAAGGCTGAAATAGACTCTAGGCTTTTTGTGGTGAATCATTTAAAATTACCCCCAGATTCCCAATTCCTGTTATCTGGTCACTTCCACCTCTCTCACTTTTCTTTCCAAGCTATTTACGCAGGATGTTCTTGATAGCATTTCCAACCCACCTCTTCACCCCTGGATATCATTCCAACCACCATGTTTCTAAATAGCTTAGATACTTTTCTCCTTTTTTTCTTCCGTTTGTCATCAGATAAGGTTCTCCTGGACAGCTAGCTATGCAATTCTCAAAAACAAACAAGCAAAAAAACCCTGCACTTCATTCATTCTTTCTTTCCAAATACAGACCAATCTTTATTCTTCCCTTCTCCTGAAAGTTATCTTTGGGCTGCCAACATCCTGGAATGTTTCAATCTGGTTTTCATCCAGTGCATTTTATCAAGTCTGTTTACTTTCACCTTTTCAATAAGCTTCACTATGGGGCAGATCTTTAAAGGAGGCCGCGCGGGGTACATTTGTGCCCGCTGCTACCTGTAGGACACAAATGTACACCCGATTTTATAACATGCGCGCTACCGCACGCATGTTATAAAATCCAGGGTCGGCGCATGCAAGGGGGGGCACACTTGTGCACCTTGCGCGCGCCGAGCCTAGGGGAGGCCTGATGGCTTTCCCCGTTCCCTCCGAGGCCGCTCCGAAATCAGAGCGGCCTCGGAGGGAACTTTCCTTTCGCTCCCCCCCACCTTCCCCTCCCTTCCCCTATCTAACCCAGCCCTACCTAAATCCCCCTCCCCCTACCTTTGTTCTCTAAGTTTCACCTGCCCGCTGTGCCGGAGGACTCGGGACCGCCCCCGGACTGCCACCCTTCCCCGCCCCTTTTTCAAAGCCCCGGGATGTACGCGCGTCCCGGGGCTTGCGCGCGCGCCACCGAGCCTATGCAAAATAGGCTTGGCGCGCACAGGAGGGTTTTTAAAGGGTTACGTGTGATTATTAAGTGCGTAACCCTTTGAAAATCTACCCCAAAGCTTTCTGTCTTCTGATCCCCCACAATTTTGATTCTCTTTGATATCGCTGCATCTTTTGAAGTGATTGATCACTACACTCTTCTTTCTATTCTCTCTTTTTTGGGTTTCTTGAGTCAAATCCTGGTTTGGTTTACATCTTTCTCTCAATTCATGCCTTCAATGTTCTTGTCAATAACTCCTCCTCTGAGCCTCCCTCTCTTTTTGTCACTGTTTCCCAAGGCTTTATTTATTTATAAGGTTTATATACCGCCATTTAGAGGAATCCATCACAATGGTTTACATTAATAACTAATTATAAATAAAATGATAGAAAACATTTCATAAAAAGACATGGTAAAGTATAAAATAATCGTAAAAAAAATATAAGAACATAACATAAGAAAATGCCATACTGGGTCAGACCAAGGGTCCATCAAGCCCAGCATCCTGTTTCCAACAGTGGCCAATCCAGGCCATAAGAACCTGGCAAGTACCCAAAAACTAAGTCTATTCCATGTTTCCATTGCTAATGGCAGTGGCTATTCTCTAAGTGAACTTAATAGCAGGTAATGGACTTCTCCTCCAAGAACTTATCCAATCCTTTTTTAAACACAGCTATACTAACTGCACTAACCACATCCTCTGGCAACAAATTCCAGAGTTTAATTGTGCGTTGAGTAAAAAAGAACTTTCTCTGATTAGTTTTAAATGTGCCCCATGCTAACTTCATGGAGTGACCCCTAGTCTTTCTACTATCCGAAAGAGTAAACAACCGATTCACATCTACCCGTTCTAGACCTCTCATGATTTTAAACACCTCTATCATATCCCCCCTCAGTCGTCTCTTCTCCAAGCTGAAAAGTCCTAACCTCTTTAGTCTTTCCTCATAGGGGAGTTGTTCCATTCCCCTTATCATTTTGGTAGCCCTTCTCTGTACCTTCTCCATCACAATTATATCTTTTTTGAGATGCGGAGACCAGAATTGTACACAGTATTCAAGGTGCGGTCTCACCATGGAGCGATACAGAGGCATTATGACATTTTCCGTTTTATTCACCATTCCCTTTCTAATAATTCCCAACATTCTGTTTGCTTTTTTGACTGCCGCAGCACACTGTACCGACGATTTCAATGTGTTATCCACCATGACACCTAGATCTCTTTCTTGGGTTGTAGCACCTAATATGGAACCCAACATTGTGTAATTATAGCATGGGTTATTTTTCCCTATATGCATCACCTTGCACTTATCCACATTAAATTTCATCTGCCATTTGGATGCCCAATTTTCCAGTCTCACAAGGTCTTCCTGCAATTTATCACAATCTGCTTGTGATTTAACTACTCTGAACAATTTTGTGTCATCTGCAAATTTGATTATCTCACTCGTCGTATTTCTTTCCAGATCATTTATAAATATATTGAAAAGTAAGGGTCCCAATACAGATCCCTGAGGCACTCCACTGTCCACTCCCTTCCACTGAGAAAATTGCCCATTTAATCCTACTCTCTGTTTCCTGTCTTTAGCCAGTTTGCAATCCACGAAAGGACATCACCACCTATCCCATGACTTTTTACTTTTCCTAGAAGCCTCTCATGAGGAACTTTGTCAAACGCCTTCTGAAAATCCAAGTATACTATATCTACCGGTTCACCTTTATCCACATGTTTATTAACTCCTTCAAAAAAGTGAAGCAGATTTGTGAGGCAAGACTTGCCCTGGGTAAAGCCATGCTGACTTTGTTCCATTAAACCATGTCTTTCTATATGTTCTGTGATTTTGATGTTTAGAACACTTTCCACTATTTTTCCTGGCACTGAAGTCAGGCTAACCGGTCTGTAGTTTCCCGGATCGCCCCTGGAGCCCTTTTTAAATATTGGGGTTACATTTGCTATCTTCCAGTCTTCAGGTACAATGGATGATTTTAATGATAAGTTACAAATTTTTACTAATAGGTCTGAAATTTCATTTTTTAGTTCCTTCAGAACTCTGGGGTGTATACCATCTGGTCCAGGTGATTTACTACTCTTCAGTTTGTCAATCAGGCCTACCACATCTTCTAGGTTCACCGTGATTTGATTCAGTCCATCTGAATCATTGCCAATAAAATAGATAAATCAAGGCAAAGATTAAAAGAAAGCGGAATAGAAATATAGCCAGGTTTAAATCGATTGTCCTGCAACAATTGTGCAATGACTGGTCCTGGTCATATTTGTTATAGGCCCTGCCGAACAGCCAAGTTTTAAGATCTTTTAAATTATTTCACATTTTGCTGTAGTCTTAGTTGTTCTGTAGTGCATTCCAAATTTTGGTCCAGCAATGGAAATTGCTCTGTTTCTCACCTGCGTTAAATGTGCCGATTGCACCGTTGGAATAGATAGTAGGCCTTTATTACTAGATCGTAAATTCCTTTGTGGTGTGTGCAGTCTGATGGAGGCGTTGAACCATTCTGTTTCTTCCCCTATAATATTTTATGAATAATACAATGAGTTTTATATTCAATACGATACTTTATAGGTAACCAATGTAAAGAAATCAGGACTGGTGTAATATGATCATATTTTTTTATGTTTGTTAAGACCCTTGCTGCTGTATTTTGAAGAACTTGCAATGGGCGAATGGTCGCTTGAGGGATACCCTGGTAGTAAAGCATTACAATAGTCAATGTTAGAGAACAATAGAGTTTGAAGTACTGTTCTAAAATTATTATCATCCAATAAAGGTTTTAAGTGTTTTAGTGTGTGTAACGATTCCACCAGGCGCTGTTACAGAGGGGCAGCCCACTACCATCGGGCACTTAAAGAAAACTACATCTTGTGAGAAAAAGACACAAAAAAATAGTAAAAATGAACTGAGATGTTAAAAGAGAAAATCAGCGATGTGAAGACCCGCCCCCCCGACGTCATGACGACCAGCCAGCGGCGACCTGATTAACGGCACGATTCCACCAGGCGCTGTTACAGAGGGGCAGCCCCACTACCATCGGGCACTTAAAGAAAACTACATCTTGTGAGAAAAAGACACAAAAAAATAGTAAAAATGAACTGAGATGTTAAAAGAGAAAATCAGCGATGTGAAGACCCGCCCCCCCCCGACGTCATGACGACCAGCCAGCGGCGACCCGATTAACGGCACGATTCCACCAGGCGCTGTTACAGAGGGGCAGCCCACTACCATCGGGCACTTAAAGAAAACTACATCTTGTGAGAAAAAGACACAAAAAAATAGTAAAAATGAACTGAGATGTTAAAAGAGAAAATCAGCGATGTGAAGACCCGCCCCCCCCCCCGACGTCATGACGACCAGCCAGCGGCGACCCGATTAACGGCACGATTCCACCAGGCGCTGTTACAGAGGGGCAGCCCACTACCATCGGGCACTTAAAGAAAACTACATCTTGTGAGAAAAAGACACAAAAAAATAGTAAAAATGAACTGAGATGTTAAAAGAGAAAATCAGCGATGTGAAGACTCGCCCCCCCCGACGTCATGACGACCAGCCAGCGGCGACCCGATTAACGGCACAATTACACCAGGCGTCGCGTGCCGGGCATGTGCTCCCCTTCATGCTAACCTTTGTGCTCCTTCTAATATAATTATATTTATGTTTATGTTAATAATTTAACTTTTATTAATGTTATTTAGCTTTTTGCTTTGTTTAAAATTATTTCATTATTGATGTTTAAATGTATTAGACTAAGGAATTTTACTTCCTGCTCATTCTGTTTCATTGTAAACCGGTTTGATATGCATTTTATGCAGGAAAATCGGTATAAAAAAACTTAAAATAAATAAATAATTTATTATATCCTTCTTTCAATTTGTTAGCAATGTGTTTTTTTAAAGTAAGCTCGGAGTCAATAACTCCTAGATCCTTTGCACTATTTCCTATTACAAGGTTTGTTTTATTATCATCAAGAATGATATTCAGGGGTTCGATATGGCCAGCTCTCCTATTGAGTAATATAATCTCAGTTTTATCAATGTTTAACATTAGTTTCATGTTGGTTGTTAGTTGCTTGATCATGGATAAGTACATAGCTGTTAATTTGAGAGTAGTCTCAATTGAAGAATTTATCGGGATTAAGATTTGGATGTCATCGGCATTTTAGGTCCACGACTCTTCCTTATGTAAGTCCTTAATTTGGGCCTTTTTATGTCATCTTATGGCTGTTTGCAGCACTACTTTGCCGACAAAGCTCAGCTCTTTTTTTCCTTTATACATTCCTCCTCCCCAGTATCAACTCAACTTTCTTCCTATTTTCCCATATCAAACTGGAAGCACTCTTACTTCCTGTCTCTCAACTCTAAGACTGAGTTCTCTTTTTCCCTCTTATTCCAATATCCCTAACTCATCTGATGACTTCATCTCTATCAATTTAAAACCAACCATATATTTCTGATAAGAATAATAATTTAGATGTTATCCTAGATATTTCTCTATTTCTGTGTTCCCAGATCTCAAATATCTGCTTCTTGCTTTGTTTCCAACTTCACAATGTCTAACATTTCTTCCTTGCTCACCTTTGGCACCCGTTGCCTTCTTGCATTCTCTCTCTCTCTTCTGCTTGGACTTCTGCAGCTCTTTGTTAAGTGGTTTCAATAATTCTTTTCTCTCATAAATTTATTTTATTTTCATAGAAAGGGACAAAATCACTTAACAATGAGACATGAGCATAAGCACTCTAGGGATATACATTGTCAGAAATACAGAACAATTCACAGAAGATTCGGTAATCAGACAGCTCAGCTCAGCAACCCAAAAACAGAGTCAAGCTAAGGAAACTGAAGGATAATCAATCAGACTCAATGCAACAAAAGAGGATCATACTATTCTACTCTGCTGTGACAGCTGCAATGTCTCCTCTCCCCGCCCTTCACTTATTGCCCTATCCTCTCCCCAACCCAAATTTCCCCCTTTTTGAACTGAACCAATCAAAGAAAGCTCTGTTTCAAACTACTACTCAAGAAAGGAAGATATTTATTGGATGTATATGGCCGCAGCATAGGTGAATTCATACAATTCAATCACAGAATATAAACAAATACTCCATTTAAATTTCTAAATATCCACAGGGTGACCCTGTCCTCGTCTGGTGCATTACAATTCATAAGTGCTCAATAAGCATCATGACAAGCACTCAGTAATTATCATGGTCCTGCATGGTTGGCCATAGATGCTAACTCCTCCCTCATGACAAGCATTCAATAAGCATCATGTCACTGTGGGATTGGCCATAGAGGCTAATCCTTTTCCACATTTTGCAGTCTAGGGCGCAAGGTTGTAGAACCCTTGCCCCTCACGTTTTCCTGAAATTTGATTGTTGATTATAGTATAAACATCTGTAGTACAACAATGCCCTGGTCTGTAAATTAGCAGGAACACAAGAATATGAAACATAGTTTTTTGAGTGGTGAGCAGACTAATCCCGACTGTCAGGTCGATCCAGTATCGTCCGCTCGAGGATTGCCCGTCTGTAACGTGCTCGTAGCGCACAATTCGGGCGCGCAAGGCAATTCGGCGATACAGTCTCCAGTTTCACGCGTCCGTATCGCTTCTGAAAACAGACGCATAACCCTTTCCGCACCCGGCATGTAAATGAACGAAAAAGCTGTATAATGAAGGAATTAGCTATTCCCCTGTGATACTGTAACGGGCGCTGATATTATCTCCTCCGTAACCCGCTGTTCTGCCGCGGCCTTAACCTGCTAGTTTACCGCCTCCCCCTAGTAGGAGTTAGTGTAGTGTAGTGTAGGGTAAAAACATTGCTTACCCGCCCTGGTCCCGTCCGGTCTCCTGCAGCCCCGTCCGGACCGGACGGGGCTGCAGGAGACCGGACGGGACCAGGGCAAAAAAAAACAAACGAAAAAGTAGCAAGGCTCGGGCCTGCTATGGTAAGTGTAAAAAGTGTAAAAAACAAAAAACCTGTGTGTTATATAAAAAAATAAAACAATTTTAAATACCTGTCGGAGGGCCGTGGGTCCGGGCGGCGGGCAGCCATCAGCGGCATCCGGTAGTCCCTTCTCCCTTCCTCCCTCCCTCCCCTGCCTGGATGAGCGCCAAAATCGCACAGGCGGGTCGGCAGCGGGGGGGGGCGGCAGCAGGATCCGGGAGCGGCGGGTAGGCAGCAGCGGGGTCCGGGGGGGGGGCAGCGGGGTCCGGGGGGGGCAGCGAGATCCGGGGAGCCAGCAGCGGCAGCATGTTCGATCGGGCAGGCAGGTAGGTGGCAAAGTAAAGATGGCCGCCTGCACGGGAAAATCGTGCAATTGGCCGCTGAAGACGTGACGTCACGACGTTTGGCGTCACGGGGTGTGACGTCACATCTTCAGCGGCCAATTGCACGATTTTCCCGTGCAGGCGGCCATCTTTACTTTGCCACCTACCTGCCTGCCCGATCGAACATGCTGCTGCTGCTGGCTCCCCGGATCTCGCTGCCACCCCCGGACCCCGCTGCCGCTGCCCCCCCCAGACCCCGCTGCCGCTGCCCCCCCGGACCCCGCTGCTGCCTACCCGCCGCTCCCGGATCCTGCTGCCGCCCCCCCGCTGCCGCCCCCCCCCCCGCTGCCGACCCGCTCGTGCGATTTTGGCGCTCATCCAGGCAGGGGAGGGAGGGAGGAAGGGAGAAGGGACTACCGGATGCCGCTGATGGCTGCCCGCCGCCCACCGGCCGCCTGGACCCACGGCCCTCCGACAGGTATTTAAAATTGTTTTATTTTTTTATATAACACACAGGTTTTTTGTTTTTTACACTTTTTAAACTTTTTTACACTTCCTGGTGCCTGTCATTTCAAATGTCATTTGAAATGACAGGTACCAGCGCACCCAGGTTACTGTATAGGCGCTGTTACAGCGCCTATACAGTAAAATGGGTTGCGCGGGCATAACCCTTCCCTAACGCTTCACAGCCGCGGCATGCATTTGCATGCGATTAGAGGAGAGTATCGGGGAGTTAGTGAAGAGAACTGTGCGTGCGGGGAGGAAGGGTGCGCCTGACACTACCTCACTGTTTTTACCGCGGCCTTACTGGATCGACCTGTGTGAAAGCTAAAGGCTTAAGCAGCTCATCTCATCTCACTCACTCATGCAGCGTAGAGTCAGGAAGATCAGTTACTTGGTATTCCTTGACTGTCCATCTTATCCACACAATACCTGCTGTGAATGTTTGGACATAGTCTACCCTGTTTAACCATATGCCATGACAATTTGGAGTTCTCGTACCTTACTGCACCACACTGGACTATCTGTAAGCCATTCACATATGGGTGGGATGGGTGGGAAAAACCATCAAAAGAGGAGGCTGGTGGATTGTCTGGCCCATACTTATATTATGATCACCGGTTCACCCACTAGCATCTACCACTCCACTTGATCCACTCCTTCCCTGGTGTTTGGGGACTGAGTACCACTTTGGTTGTGGTCTCCCCACCCCTAGGTGAGGGATGGGTTGGCTTCTTTTGTAATCCTCAAGCTTGTTATGGTAAACTATAAGTTTGACAGGTTTAAGCTCTGTAGCCATCTGATACCAGGAGGAAATAAAGGGAGAAATGTGTTTTTTCAGTCAGTAGAGAATGACTATTCATGCAGCAAAACATAAGTTATGGACTGATATATTATCCTTTTTGGGCGTAATGTTCAAAGGCACTTACACACATAAAACTCAGTTTATGCAAGTGAGTAGCTCTTTGACAACAGCTCCGGTGGGTATATATGTAAATGTATGCGTGGAACAGAATTTCATGCATACTTTTATGCACATACATACTAATAGACCTTCAGGGGCTGGAGTTGGGGCAGGATCAGGATTTATACACAAACTTTTGATTTTCGAAAGTATGCTTGTCAATCCATAGGCTCTCAAGCAGGACTAACTTAGTATGCGTATAATATGGGGGAGAGGAGGTTTCTGTGCACATCCACGTATTTTCAAATCAAATTTATGAATATAAAACTGCTTTGAAAATTCTGTCTAAAATCTGCGAGTAAACAGTACCTGCAGACTTTTACCTGTGTGAGCTGTTTGAAAATTACTCTCTTTATGTACCTTCGGGAGGTCAAAAATCATTACCAGATAGGAGTTTGAGGAATTCCAAAGGAAGAACCATATTAGCCATGGATTAAACACATTTGAGAACTGCCACCCAAAATGAACTCATTTTAGAACAGATCCAAAATACACATAATAAACTGACTGAAAAACCACATTCCTGCTAGTAGGTCAGGGACATTTTCATATGAAAAAATTGCAAAGATGTTAAATAAATCAATGTTATTATAATCCATTTTATTATCTTTAAGTGCATATCCCAAATTTTCTTGCAGGAGGATACCTTGGGAAGATTATCCTAGACCTTCAAACATTTTGTTAGGCTTTCATTCTGTCTGATTTCATTGGCTCTTGTTATGGGAAGTGCTTAAAGGGAGAAAGATTTTATAGATGTCTGAAATTCTACATCACCAGAGTGTCAAGCAAGAATTCAAGCTTGCTAATAGGAATCTTAGAGCGAATTTAGTGGAGCATCTGATTAGAAGTAAACCACTGATGCTGTGTAATCTCAAAAGCTGCTGAAAATCCTACTAAATTTAAGAGAGAATTTCACAAAATAAGGTGCCTTAATTTTTTTTAACACATCTGTCTTGGCAATCTATTGTTTTGTTTCCTTTTTCGACACATTTTGTATTAGAATTTCATTTTTTTCTGTGGATTTTTTGAGTTATTTGTTTTTGGCAACTTGTGTACACAAAGTGCAATTAATGTGTGCAGTTTGCTATTAGTGCATGTACACAAAGGGGTAGATTTTCAAACTCCGGTGCAAGTAAATTTTCAAACGGCCCGGTCACGCGCGTAAACCTCGGGATGCGTGTAAGTCCCGGGGCTTGAAAAAGGAGCAGTCCGGTGGGGCGGGGCTGTCGGGGGATGGGGCGGGGCTAGAGGTGCCTGGCACATTGCTGCTGTGCTGGGGGATCACACGCCGGCAGGGTGCAAGCGCACACAACTTGTTCCTGCTCTGAGACAGGAGCAAAAGGTAAAATAACAAAATTTGGGGTAGTTAGGATAGGGATAGGGGAGGGCAGGATAGGGGAAGGGAGGTTAGGCTAGGGGGTTGGGAAGTTCCCTCCCAGTCTGCTCCTTAATTGGTGTGGATTGGGAGGGAATGGGAAAGAGCCTGATGCGTTGCCATGCAAAATTGCAAAAGTAGACCCCTCCTTGCACGCGCCGACCTGCCATTTTATAACATGTGTGCACCAGCGCACGCATGTTATAGAATCGAGCGTCCATGTGTGCATGCCGGGTAGCACACGCACATGTAGGTTTTGAAAATCTACCCCAATATTCCTAACATTAATAATTGGAAAAATATTGTTCATAACAAACCAAACTTTGACTCATTCGTTTTATTTATTTTTATTTAAACTCTTTTCTATACCGTTAAGCTAGGAGCCATCACAACGGCTAACAATGAGGCACATAAATTAATGTTGCTAAATGTGTTTATTATAACAACTAGACAGGTGCCTGTAAGATCAGGTACATAGTTTCATAATAACTATAGGATGATAAGTGAGATAGATATGCTTAGATTTATTAGAACAGTTTTTAAAAATATGTATAATCTACAAGTTATCTGTTGCTGTTTAAAAGAAAAACATACTCATATTGAGTAGGTGTGTTTTGTTAATGCACAAACTCCTTGCGCACTACAACTCCCTGGATTCTATTTTCCATTCTCTTTGTGGTATGCTGTTTAAATAGCCATGTTTTTAGGCTTTTTATGAATAGTTTGATGTCTTTTTGCAATCTGAGTTCTGAAGGCATGGTGTTCCATAATGTAGGCCCTACTAATAATAGGGCTCTATCTCTTACTTGCGTTAGCCTTGCTGTTTTGACTGAGGGAATAGTTAGTAGTGCTTTGTTTGCAGATCTCAGGTTCCTATTGGGGACATGTACTCGAAGTGCAGTGTTTAGCCAATCTGTTTTTCGTCATGGATTAATTTATGTATGGTACATAGTGACTTGTATTATATTCTCTGCTCAATGGGTAACCAGTGTAGTTCAATTAGGGGTAGATTTTCAAACCGCGCGAATTGGCGTACTTTTGCTGGCGCATCAGGCGCAAGCAAAAGTACGCGGGATTTTAGTAGATACGCGCGTAGCCGCTAAAATCCTGGATCGGCGCGCGCAAGGCTATCGATTCCGTATAGCCGGTGCACGCCGAGCCGCGCAGCCTACCCTCGGAGGGAACTTTCTTTTGCCCTCCCCTCACCTTCCCCTCCCTTCCCCTACCTAACCCACCCGCCCGGCCCTGTCTAAACCCCCCCCTTACCTTTGTCGGGGGATTTACGCCTCCCGGAGGGAGACGAAAATCCCCGCGCGCCAGCGGGCCGCTTGCGCGCCGGGACGCAACCTGGGGGCGGGTTCGGAGGGCGCGGCCATGCCCCCGGACCGCCCCGGGCCGTAACCACGCCCCCGAGCCCGCCCCCAAAAGGCTGCCGACATGCTCCCAAAACGCTGCACCGACTGGGCCCGCCCCCCGACACGCCCCCCTCAGAAAACCCCAGGACTTACGCGAGTCCCGGGGCTCTGCGCGCGCCGGTAGGCCTATGTAAAATAGGCGCACCGGCGCGCAGGGCCCTGCTCGCCTAAATCCACTCGGATTTAGGCGGATTTAGGCGAGCAGGGCTCTTAGATTGCGCCCCCTAAGGGTGTTAGTGATATGGTCTCTTTTACTTTTTCCCGTCAGAATTCTTGCTGCTGTGTTTTGCAGTATCTGGAATGATCTAATTGTTTTGTATGGTAAGCCCAGTAGTAGGGCATTACAATAGTCAGTGCTCGCAAAAATTAATGCTTGTAGCACTGATCAGAATTTGTTTGGTGTTAGCATGGGTTTTAGTCTCCTAAGAGTCAAAAGTTTGTTGTAACCTTCCCTTATTTTAAAAGATATATGTTGCTTCATATTTAGTTCAGTATCGATTATCACTCCTAGGTTTCGTATTTTCTCAGCTAGTTCTATCTTTTGGTTGTTTTTGAGTGTGATTGGGTTCTGAATGATTTCTAAGTTTTTTCTTTCTAGATGTAAGAATTCTGTTTTCTCTATGTTTATAATTAACTCCATTTGGTTAAGAAGCTGTTTAATAATATCTAGATACATGTGGCCAGATCCAATGTTTTTTCGATTGTATTATCAATGGGAAGTATTAGTTGAATATCATCAGCGTATATGTAATGTGATATGCCCAGTCCAGCTAGTAGGTGGCATAGTGGCAGCATGTATATGTTAAACAGTGTGGCAGACAGGGCGACCCTTGTGTGACTCCTGTTTGAAGGTCTATTTTATCTGATGTTACATCTTTGATCTGTACTTGGAATCATTTAATTGTTATATTGCTTAGTCCTATTTCTTCTACTCTATCTAGAAGTATTTCGTGGTTTACTGTATCGAATGCCGCTGATAGGTCTAGCATTACTAGTATGTAATATTTACCGCTATCAAACCCTCTTATGATGTTGTCTGATAGTGCAAGCAGGAGAGTTTCGGTGCTGTAGTTTTTGTGAAATCCATGTTGTGATGGGTATAGGATGTTATTGTTCTGCTAATTGGTTTTGTACAGTTTTTTCTATTAATTTTGCAAATAGAGGTAGGTTTGATACTGGTCTATAGTTACTTAGGACAAGTGGATCACTGTTTATTTTCTTTAAAATTGGTTTTACTATTGTTCCTTTGAGTGTATTTGGCATGGTTCCTTCTGTTAAGGATTGATTAATGATATTCGTTAGAGTCGGGAAGACTGTAGTGGCTAATTTTTTTAAGTCTATGGTTGGTATTGTGTCCTGTGCATGTGAGGCGGGATTTAGCTTTTTTTAGCATCGATTCTACTTCTAGTTCTGATATTTCATTGAATGCTGTCCATTGTGTGTCTCTTTTTTGCATTTTGATTGTTTGTTTTGATGTTTTTGGAATCTTTGTTTTTAGGTTCATAATTTTGTCCTTGAAGAAGTGAGCTATCTCATTACATCTATTTACTGGTAGGTTTAGGGAAGATTCGGTTTTGTCATTTGTGAGATTTTTAACTATGGTAAATAAAGTTCTTGGGTTGTTTGTGAATTTTTCAATTTTGGTACTGTAATATTTTTTTTTTTGCGTTGAGAATTACTTGTTTATAGTAGGCAAGTAGTTTCCTATATTTTGTCAGGTTTTCAGTTGTTTTATTTATCTTCCAGTCTTTTTCTTTTTTTCTCAGATTTCTTATTACTTCCTTTATCTTTTCACTGTACCATGGGTTAGTTTCTTTGGGTTCCTTGATACTAATCGATTTTATTGGGTTTATCATTTCAACAAATGCAAATCTGTACTAAAAGACTGATGTTAAAAAGCCTTTATGTGGGCAATTTTGGAGTTATCTGTACAAAATCTGAGTTTTGAATATTTTCGCTCACCAACCATGTACATTTTGTGTACATAGCTTTTTCTGCACAAAAAAATGTATCTGGTAAAAAATAGCATCAATGGAGGCTTTCTGGAAGTTTGAGAACTCTGTGGTTAAAGAGGCACACACAAGTCTGGTTGGAAAAATAGCAATCAAGATTTTACATGGATAAAATGTGCTTAATTTTATCTGAGTATATTCAGCAGGAGACTTGTGCACCTATGTCCCACTGAATATACAGGACATGTTATCCCTGATATTTTCTGCTGACCGTGTCATTGAATATTGGCCTCTTAGGGAGATCTGAATTCTTATAAATTAGTGTAAAATGGGAAAAAAACTGGGATTATTCCCCAAATTATTTTGTGTTTTCTCTAAATCTTTGAGGATAAAACAATAAGGGGCAGATTTAAAAGCCCTGCGCGCGTAAATCCAGCTGGATTTACGCACGCAGGGGACTTGCGTGCTGGCGTACCTATGTTGCATAGGCCACCGGCGTGCGCAAAGCCCCGGGACATGTGTAAGTCTCAGGGCTTTGCTTGGGGGGGGGGGGGGGGGGGGGGGGGGGGTGGCGAGGCATTCAGGGGGCGTTCCTGGGGCGGGGCCGTAGATATGGTGCCGGCCTGGGGGCGTTTCGGAGGCGTGGTCGAGGCCTCCGAACCAGCCCCCGGGCTGGGGAATGGCACACCGGCAGCTGGCCGGCGTGCGCAAGTTAAGGCAGGCGTAACTTTCTCAATGAAGATAGGGGGGGATTTAGTTAGGGCTGGGGGGGTGGGTTAGGTAGGGGAAGGGAGGGGTGGGTAAGGTGGGGGGGGGGGCTGGAAAAAAGTTCCCTCCGAGGCCGCTCCGATTTCGGAGCGGCCTCGGAGAGAATGGAGGCAGGCTGCACGGCTCGGCGTGCGCAGGTTGCACAATTGTGCACCCCCCTGCGCGCGCCGACCCTGGATTTTATAACATGCGCGTGGCAGCGGGCACATGTTATAAAATTGGGCATAGATTTGTTTGCACCGGGTTGCACGAACAAATCTACGACCGCGCATAACTTAAAAAATCTACCCCTATGGATTTTGTTGCGATAAATATAATTGCTTTAAAATGAATCGGGGTTATAAAGCAGTGGTCTCCAACCCTGTCCTGGGGGCCCACCAGCCAGTCGGGTTTTCAGGATATCCACAAGGAATATGCATGAGAGAAAATTTGCATGCACTGCTTCCATGACATGTAAATTTTCTCTCATGCATATTCCTTGTGGATATCCTGAAAACCCGACTGGTTGCTGGGCCCTCAGGACAGGATTGGGGACCACTGTTATAAAGGATCTTGCTTTAACACTCAAAGAGGCCTACAATTTTAAATAGCTAAGCCGGGCCACAATAATACCTACATTTTCAAAGCGCTGAGCGCACTAAAACCAGGGGATACACATGTGGCTGGGCTGTGCATGCGCTGAACACATTTTAAAAACGGCCCGGCCACGGGTGTATCTCCCTGTATATGCAGAAGTGCCGGCCCGTCTCAAAGGGGCGGGCTAAAGGGGCATGGTCTGGGCGGGGGCTGGCCGGGACAGCAGCCATTAGGCCCTGTCTCGGGGAGAGCTGGCTGGCGCGTGCAACTTACGTCTGCTCGGAGGACCCAATAGATTTATATCTTTTTTGAAGGTGCGGTCTCCAGAATATAAGTCCCAAATGAGGTCTCACCAGGGACTTATATGGGGCAATATCACCTCCCTTTTTCTGCTGACCATTCCTCTCCCTATGCAGCCAAGCATCTTTCTGTCTTTTGCCATCATCTTAACCACCTGTTTGGCCACCTTTAAGATCATCAGATACAATCACCCCCAAATCCTGCTCTTCTTTCTTACTTAGAAGAATTTCACCCTCCTATAATGTTCCTCGCCCTTGGGTTTTTGTATGCCTATATGCATGAGTGCATTTTTTTAGTATTAAATCATGGCTGCCAGACTCTAAACCATTCCTAAAGCTTTGCTCCTCATATTTTCCACACCTTCCTGGCTGTTCAATCTGTTGTAGATTTGTTTTATTATCGGCAAAAGACAAATCTTTCAGAACAGTCCTTCTGCAATGTTGCTCATGAAAATATTGAACAAAGCTGGTTAAAGGACCGATCCTTGACGTACCCCACTAATAACACTCCCCCTCCTCTGACTGAATCTCATTTACCACTACCTTTTGTCACCTCCCACTCAACCAGTTTTTAACCCAGTCAGTCACTGTAGGGCTCATTCCAAGGACGCTCAATTTATTTATAAGTCGCCTATGTAGAACTGTGTCAAAAGCCCTACTGCAATCTAAAATATTCTACATGTAGCGCTCTGTCCTGATCTGATTTTTTTCAGGCATCCTTTATTAGCCCCCTATTGCTGTGTTTTCAAACTACATATATTTTTTTCCATTTTGCAGATCTCTACTTAACTGTTATCTTTGAAGATATCCGGTTAAGGAGCTAGTTATCCGGCCACACAAGGCCAAATCACTTAAAAATCTAACCAGCTATATTCAAAAATAGCCAATTAAGTATTAAAGTTATCTGGGATGTTTTTTCTGCTGAATATAGAAAAAATATAGCTGGATAACTTGTCTGTTAAATGGCCTACTGAATATTGGCCTGTTTCAGACTAAATTAAGTAGAAATAAGTAAGCAAACAAGTTGTAGGCAATACCTTTTTAATGGATTAACTCGATCCATCTGTGACTAGCTTCAGAGTGCTATTCAAAAGTATCATCTACAACTTGCTTGCTCACCCTTATGTCCACATATTCAAGGGGACTCACGCAGCAACCACAATACCTCGCTCAAACTAAACGAAGAATCGCCATCTTGATGACCTTTGTAGATATTGATTTTTGTGAGGTTCTAAAGACCTTGTACATGAGAGAACCATCCTCCTTTGATAAGACTTTTCTTCTAGCATGGTGAGGATAACTATGGGCAAAGTATGAGGATTACATAAACTCATATTACAAGCTTAAAATGGAATGCTTACTCAGCTTCCTTGGCTTTTGCTGCGAGGTTCTGTGCGTCTTGCAGTTGCCTTTTTAACTTGTTCTCATTTCTTGCATAGTCATCACAATAGTTCTTGATCTTGTTGAGCATGCTTATAAGATCTTTTGGAGCTGCTGGTAGATTAATAGCTAGAACTTTATTTGCAACTTTCTCAATGTCTTCAGGGGGCACAAACTCGACTGTAATAGAACAGTAATATAAGAAATATAGCACATTTATTCTACATACTGTAAAGGAAAATTATGCATTCCATGTATATTAGTAAAGCTGACATACAAAACTCGATTTTGTATTATTTTATGCAACAAGCTGATAATAAAAAAAATACTTGATGTAAATTGTTTAATGCTGTATCTATTAAAGGAAAACTTAGTTTTGAATGTTAATTTATTTCTATGTATTTATTTATTTATTTTTAATATGTTGGTTCTAAACATGTGGCAAGAAGCAGGCAAATTTAAGCACAAAATTGGAGAGCATGGGAGAGGCTCAGACGAAATATAAGGAAATACTTCTTACTAAAAGGGAATAGGAATAAGTCTAATAGCCCAATGGCAGATATAGTGGCAACCGAAACCATGACCAAATTTGGAGATTCTTTGGGGAGGGTGACAGATAGATGATAGCAAATCTCCACCAAATTACAGAATCTGAATTTTGTCTTAGACAATCAGTTATTTTCAATGTTAGTTCAGCCTTTAACCTATTTGAATAAACACCTTTTTTTTTTTTTTTTTTTTTAAATTATCCATCCAAAAAAATATAGACCATGAAAATTCAAGAGATACCTTTGCATGCATTTGGTCCTAGAAGCTGGTTAATTTGATAGTTTGTTATGCCATTGTGTGTTTTGACTTGATTCTTTAGAAAAACTATGGTAGCTTTTAATCTTCCTCTTTTGGCGAACAAGGGAGGGCATGTATGGGTACATAATAGCTGCTCAAATGTGTCTCAACTGAGGGTCTGGGAGAGCTGCAAAACCCCCAGGGGGCAGCACAGGACTTCAAGGCAGGGCAGAGAGAATATTATGCCTGAACCAGCCACCTGCTCTACAGGTTGAGCCCTTGAGTTCTGGTGGCCGGCAGAATTTAGGCTGAGGCTGTAATCAAGATGAGGCTGGAACTTGGAGACAAGGAATGGATACTGAGGCAAGATAGGGCTAGAGACTGAAACAGGGCACATGTGGAACTAGACTGGACAGGTTGGGCAGACTGGGACAAGGCAAGGCACTGGCAGTACAGGGAACTGATACCAGGGACAGGACTTTGCAAGGCAAGTACAAGACTAGAGAAGACAGATAAGGACAGGAAAGGACAGGGACAAGACAGAACAAAACAAGGAACACAAGAGGCCCGAAAGCAGTAGTTCAAAAGGCCCATAGGCCTGACAGGGAGTTACTAGGAGACCCAGAGGCCACAGGCTAGGCAAGGCAGAGCTAGAAGGCCCAGAGGCCACAGGACCAGGCAAGACTGAACTAGGAGGCTAGGAGCAATACAGGGTAGAGCAGGACCAAGTAGGGAGCCAAGTAGACTCGATGACAAGGCATCAGGTATTGCAAGAGACAGGGCTAATCAGGCCAAGCCCTGGTGAGTTATGAGCCCATGGAGACCATGGCAGGAGCAAGAGCAGGTAAAGCTCCATGGGAACCTCTGGTGGCAGGGAGGCTGCATAGCGTATAAATCTGTTCTGTTTTATTTCTAGATTACTCTAATGAAGGTCCACTGTTGGGTCCAAAACACTATAATACATTTCTAAGGATCTATATAAGCACTAAGGAGTGCCTGGTTCATCATACTGAAGTCCACCTGGGTAAAAAAAAACCCCATAATATTACAATCCAGAGTGATCCTTTATTTCTTGATCATACTGAAGGGGTTTTTTCCATTTTGTGTCTATGAGAAAAATGCTTAGCATACCTGACCCTATGTTATGAATGTGGGTGCTACTCCAAAAAAAAAAAAGCCTGGGGGGTATTAAGCCAATGTTGAAAGTTAAGACCTGAGAATACAATTGTTTTCCAATCACCATTTTGACTTGTTAAAAGCTGCATGCACCACTTGACATTGCTTTCTATGCCCATGCACTACCCTTCTTTTGCTATAGACTAAATTATTTCAGGGGGAAAAAAGATTTAAAAAAAAGAGTGACTGCATCTTTTATTTGAATTTTTATATTTTCTAAAAGTTGTAGCCTATTTTAAAACATTTTTTATGGACCAGTGAAGCAACCGCTATGACCTCTGGAAATCCATGTCCCCAGTCAACCTAGTTTATTATTTGCGAAACAAAGTAGAACATGACAGACATCAAGACAGTATATTGGGAGAACGTTATGATCATTAGATTTTCTGAGTAAATGTATAATTTAAATACCTGGCTGTGGTATTTGGCTTGAGGTGTTCCCAGGGTCTAGACATGCACACATTCCTGTAATGTTAACTGTAAAATAAAAAGTTATTAATGTATACATTTCAAAAGGAGCTGGAATATTGGAGGATGCAGGATCATGTTACTCTCACCACAATTCCATTGGATTAGGAAAACATAACTGGACCCTAGAAACCATGCATCCACCATCTTGCCATTAAGTTAGAAAGTCTCCTATCAATTGTTGTTTAAAGCAAGTTATTTTAAACATGTATTAATAGCACATAGCTGCAACTGACATTCCTGGCTGCAGTTACAATACAAAATTGCAAAAATAGTACATTTTCATCAGTTGTTTTAGCTGGCAAATGCATAGGGGCGGATTTTAAAAGGAGCGCGAATAGCCTACTTTTGTTTGCGCTCCAGGCGCAAACAAAAGTACGCTGGATTTTAGTAGATACGCGCGGAGCCGCTCGTATCTGCGCGTATCTGCTAAAAACCTGGATCGGCGCGCGCAAGGCTATGGATTTTGTATAGCCGGCGCGCGCCGAGCCGCGCAGCCTACCCCCGTTCCCTCCAAGGCCACTCCGAAATCGGAGCGGCCTCGGAGGGAATCCTCTAACGCCCTCCCCTCACCTTCCCCTCCCTTCCTCTACCTAATCCACCCGCCCGGCCCTGTCTACACCCCCCCTTACCTTTGTTGGGGGATTTACGCCTCCCGGAGGGAGGCGTAAATCCCCGCGCGCCAGCGGGCCTCCTGCGCGCTGGGACGCGACCTGGGGGCGGGTACGGAGGGCGCGGCCACACCCCCGGACCGCCCCGGGCTGTAGCCACGCCCCCGTACCCGCCCCCAAAACGCTGCCGACACGCCCCGAAAACGCCGCGACGACCGGGACCGCCCCCGACACGCCCCCCTCGGAGAACCCCGGGACTTCCGCGAGTCCCGGGGCTCTGTGCGCGCCGGTAGGCCTATGTAAAATAGGCTTCCCGACGCGCAGGGCCCTGCTCGCCTAAATCCGCCCGGTTTTGGGCGGATTTAGGCGAGCAGGGCTCTGAAAATCCGCCCCATAGTGCGTAATTGGAATCAAGATAGTCTGATCCCATGGCCAATTGCATGTCACTATTGTATCGATAAAACCTTGCTCACTGTCGGGCCGATACAGTAGAACCCGCGGGAGATCCAGCGCTCCGAGGCGAGCACCTGCTCTCCCAACGCGCGCCCAGGCCACTCTCCTGGGCGCGCGATCAAGTATTTAAATGAGGACCCGCGGTAAAAGGAGGCACTAGGGACACTAGCGCGTCCCTAGCGCCTCCTTTTTGACAGAAGCGGTGGCTGTCAGTGGGTTTGACAGCTGACGCTCAATTTTTCCGGCGTTGGTTCTCGAGCCCGCTGACAGCCACGGGTTCAGAAAACGGGCGCCAGCATAACTGAGCATCTGTCTTCGGACCCGCGGGCACATTTAAAAATTTTTTTTTTAATTTTAAATTTTTAAAAATTTTGCTATGATATTAAGTCGAAGGGTGTACAGAAAAGCAGCTTTTTCTGCTTTTCAGTACACTTCCCCGGTGCCAGCTGAAATTAGTGCCTGCCTTTGGGCAGGCGTTAATTTTTGAAAGTAAAATGTGTGGCTTCACTGCACATTTTGGGGTAGATTTTTAAAAAAAGCGTGATTGCGTACTTTTGTTTGCGCAGCAGGCGCAAACAAAAGTAAGCTGGATTTTATAAGATACGCGCATAGCCGCGCGTATCCTCTAAAATCCTGGATCGGCACGCGCAAGGCTGCCGATTTTGGGCAGCCTGCGCGCGCCGAGCCGCGCAGCTGCCTCCATTCCCTCCGAGGCCGCTCCGAAATCGGAGCGGCCTCGGAGGGAACTTTCTTTCGCCCTCCCCTCACCTTCCCCTCCCTTCCCCTACCTAACCCACCCCCCCGTCCCTATCTAAACCCCCCCCTTTCCTTTGTCCCTAGATTTACACCTGCGAGAAGCAGACGTAAATCTACGCGCGCCAGCGGACTGCTGGAGCGCCGTCTTCCGACCCGGGGGCTGGTCCGGAGGCCCGGACCACGCCCCCGGGCCGGCGCAACGCCCCGGTCCCGCCCCCGAAACGCCGCGTCATCCGGTCCCGCCCCTGACACGCCCCGACACGCCCCTTTCAAAAAACCCCATAACCTACGCGCATCCTGGGGTTCTGTGCACGCCGGCGGCCTATGCAAAATAGGCGCGCCGGCACGCAAGGCCCTGCTCGCGTAAATCCGGGCGTATTTACGCAAGCAGGGCTTTTAAAATCCGCCCGTTTGCTTTCTGTATCACGCGGGAATGTCTAATAGGCCTATCAACATGCATTTGCATGTTTCGGGCGCTATTAGTTTCGGGGGGGGGGGGGTTGGCCGCGCATTTTCGACGTGCTGTTACCCCTTACTGTCCAAACCCGGGCTAACAGTGCGCTCCACTGGAGCGCACTTTACTGTATCGGCCCATATATTAGAAGTATAAAAGATGGTGGACACCTAATACCATGCTGTTGGAGCTCTGAAGAAAGAGCTGGCATGTAAGCTGCCTCTTGGCTTCTATGTAACATGGTGAAGTTTGAGGGGAACTTAAGACCTACCCTGCTATTGGAGTCATTTTTTGTTACTGTGGCTGAGGATATATATAGAGTTTAGGCTGTATGGATTCAGAGTTTTCACTCAGACACAAACTTGTTTGAAGGCCACAGGCCAACCTCTGAGTGAACTCCTGTTTACTGTCTTGCACTGTGAAATGTTTACGAACAGGCAAGAGTCTGTTTATTTAGTTATTCCACTAAGTCTATGATGAGAAAACTAGCAATTAACTTATACTAAAGCCTGAGAGAGAGAATGAAGGCCACATAGATGAGTCTGAAATCTGATAAGAACTCAGAGTGGGGGAATGCCACAACTTTCACAAGGGTTTGTAGTGTATAAAGAGAGACAGTGAGAAAGAAAGAGGGGAAAGAGAGCCCTGACATGATGGTACGGCTGATCCTTAGGAAATGTAGGCTTTTTATATCTATATAGCAATTGTTACTATCTACCATTACGTTTTCTATACAATCTGATTTTATTTGTTCTATCCTCCTATTGCACAAATAAACTTACTTTCTTACCTGGAACCGTGATGTACTGAATCAAAGATTGTGTGTGGCCATTTGTGTAGGGGATAAGCACCTGGGTTCAAGCCCCCAGGTATAATCCCAGTAATTGTGTGTGTTTATATGAGATTAACCCCCCAGGTCAGAGCCCCTGGGCAGGATAAGTGTGCACGGTCTGAACCCATAACACCTGCTGAATCAACATATATCCCGGGAGGCTGGCTCGATTTGATGTGGTGTGGCATGGCGGGTGCAAGGCAGAAGGTTCGCCAGGGTGCCTAGGGTGCCTAATACCCTTGCACCGGCCCTAGCCATAGGAAACGATTTTGGTGTCACTTGCTCCTGCAACCAGGAAGGCAGAGATGCTGTCTCCTGTTTTTTGAGTGGCTTGGGCTGGAACGGTGGACCGATAAGGGAGGCGGTCATCTTACACTATATTTTGTAGGCTAAACAAAGGATTCCTCTC
Organism: Rhinatrema bivittatum; assembly: GCF_901001135.1. Taxonomy (NCBI): domain Eukaryota; kingdom Metazoa; phylum Chordata; class Amphibia; order Gymnophiona; family Rhinatrematidae; genus Rhinatrema; species Rhinatrema bivittatum. The sequence continues at coordinate 55,088,106 of NC_042623.1, forward strand.
TCAGGACTGTGCATTTTCAATTGTCTGGGTTTTCCTTTTTCCAGAAGGCCATGGGTTGGGGGAATTCGATGGTCAATTTTTTGGTCTGTCATATGCTGTGAGAGAGACAGGGGTCCAGTTACGGATAGACGGTGGCCGTTGCGATTAGACGACCTTGTGGTGTTGGTAGGTAGCTTTTTGGGGGTTGGACTAAAAAGCTTTTCTTTTCCGTGTGGGTTTTGGGCTGGCTTTTTACGTAGCTCTAAGAGTTGGGGAGCTGGTATCTGCCTCAACGGGTCACCCAGGCTCGGTGGGAACTGCTGCTAAAGAATGCTCGGTTGATAGGGGATTGCATATGTCTGGTGCATACATAGATTTAAACTGGACCAACTAGCCAGGGGTCATGGATTTGTCCTTAGCCATTCAGTGGTGCTAGCAGTTTGCCTGGTAGATAGCATATGGGCTTTTTTGGCTGTTTGCCCCATGGGTGATACTTTTTTCCTGATTCATGAAGATGGGCTGCCATTGACACGTTTAAAATTTGCAGGTGTCCTCAAGCGTGCTATTAGTTGTATGGGGGGTGACCCTCAATTTTACAGTACCCATTCCTTCTGCATTGGTGCAACTACTTTGGCAGATGAAGCCGGTATAGGAATGGAGGCCATTCAGTGCATTAGTCATTGGAGATCGGGAGCCATTGTGTTGTACATACGATTTGGGCACAGCAAAGTAACTGGGAGCTATGTTTAATTTCTTTTGTTGTCTTTTCTTGTAGGTGTTCACCAGAGCATGGTAGAAAGAGGATGTGCCTGGATTGTGGACCACTCTTTTGTATTTTGTATTTGTGAATGGGCAATTTCCCGCTCTTACAGTGAGCAGTTGGGGATCAGACTTCGCTGGGGTGGTGTGACAGGCATGCGTTGGGATCAGCTGTTCGAGATCGTGCAGCAGATGTTGAAGACTTTTTATTTACAAGAGGCAGTTTTGATCCGTTTGGGGGGGGGGGGGCAATGACCTTGGTTTGTGGTCCTGTAGGGATTGTATTACCAGAGCCCTGATGAATATGTTGCCTGAATTGAGGATGGGGTGGTCAGATATTTTGTATCACCCTAAACTGAGCAAGCAGTCACTTTGGAGAAGCGCAGCGGTATAGTGAAAGTGAATAGGCAAATTAATAACTAGCTGGTTTCACAAGGGGGTTACTGGATTGTCAATGGCTGGGTCTGAGACTGGTACCTGGGATTTCATAGAGCAGATGGAATTCATCTGTCTGACATAGGCATTGATTTATTTAACAATGATATTCAAGATTCATTGGAGTGGTTGCTTGTCTCTGTGTAATAGGCCACAGTTTTGTTTTGCTTTTTTTTTTTTTTTTTGGGGGGGGGGGGGGGATATACAACTGTTCCATTTTGGAACAGTAGTCATCCATGGAGGGTAACCCAAACCTGTTAGAGGGGGTTGTGGAGAAGTTAAGGTTAGATTACAGCTAAAGGTGGCACTATATGAGCCTGGAGGCTCGTTTTTTTACCTGCAGTCATTGGGACAGTGGACACACTAACCAATGGCACTGGATATCTACTGTTGGGAGTGTAACAGGGATGTCTGAGCAGATGGATTATAGGGCTGGCTAGCATGGGAAGCTAGGGTTGGCGCATAAACCAATACCGCTGAGTTGTGGCGGAGGCAGTTACCACATCGGTTGGGGGATTCAATTGATGTTGTAAATCCTGGTTCTGGGCTTGCGTTAAATGCGTGTTATCATAGAATTGAGTTCTGATTAATAAACTGCAGCCATATGTTTAATCCACATTAGGTATCTTGTTTATTTCAGGGCTTGGTTTGGTGGGCCAGGAATGGGGCAGCTGCCAAATTATCCCAACTGATCATGTTAATGGTATCATCTGTTGGAAAGCTAGAAAGAGGTTTCCCACAGTGTTGTGGGGCTATTTAAGTCAAATCAGCTTTTTTGTACCCTGGAAACATCATATTTTTTGCCTTTCTGGTAAACATGGACACCCATTCTATTCAGCATCAGCTTGCTTGTCACTAAGACTATATATGACACAAGAGAGATAATTTTCAAAGGAGTTACAAGTGTAAATGTAACATAATATCCTAGCAATTTTCAAAATCTATTTACATGCGTAAAGCACTCTTACACATGCATAATCTATGGCCAATTCAATGGCATATATTGTAGCAATTTTCGAAAGCCTACTTAAATGGGTAAAGTTCAATTACCCGTGTAAAACCCAGTTTTATGGATGTAAATCTTTTTGAAAATTACCCCCATATTGTTCATACACGATTATAAACCAAATTCATCCCTTTCTCTGTTACGGATGGTTCAAGTGGTTGGTCTACTCCTTGTGAAAAGTTAGATGCCTTTGCTTTGGCTCCTTAATTTACTTTAATATTTAATTGATGACAAAATCATTAAACAGCACTATGGTTTACATATAAATGATTATAACCAAATAAAACAATACAGTAAAACAAAACAATAAATTAATCAAATTAATACAAGATTGCAAAAATATACAAACACTGAATAATAACATAACTAGATAAATAACTTTAATAGTAAAGTAGTTCTAGTACAAAGCAACAATTCCTGAATGAGGAATTTCAGAAGAAGGATCACTTTAGGCCCTCCTGAGACTCCCACCCTTCAGAAAAAACTATAAAGGAAATATACGTATAATCCACTGTTTCCATAGAAAACCAATAAATATGATTATGAAAAAAAGGAAATAAAAGATTTATGCACCAATACCTTAGCGACTTACAAGTACATCTTAAAAAGTATGCGCGTGCACCCATAAATGCGCATATTGGGCACGTGCAAAATACTTTCAATTTTATATCGTGCATGCAAGTACACGCGTACCATTTAAAATATCTCAGCCGCGTGTATGTGTTGGAGCCTTTACGCACGTACTCACAAGTGACTGGCTGGATCTCTCTGGCCCAATATCCCCAGACTTGCACATCATCAGGACCAGTAGTAAAGTTACCCGCGTAACTTGGTGCACATTACCATGGTCAGCCTTGCAAAATTCAAGGGTGCATGTTGGCTCTACCCTGCATCGTTTCTGCCTCCTTATTCTTGATGCGAGCACAGGAATGTGCGTGCATACTTCCTGGCTTCTTAAAATTTGCATTGCTCGTGGGCAGCCCTCATACACGTGTATGGGGCCATTTTTGCACGAGCAATGCTTTTAAAATCTACCTGTTAGAAAAGAGCTATAGTGGTAATTAGTTATTCAAAAAGATATAGTTGCGATGGAGAAGGTACAGAGAAGGGCAACCACAATGATAAAGGGGATGGAACAGCTCCCCTATGAGGAAAGGCTGAAGAGGTTAGGGCTGTTCAGCTTGGAGAAGAGACGGCTGAGGGGGGATATGATAGAGGTCTTTAAGATCATGAGAGGTCTTGAACGAGTAGATGTGACTCGATTATTTACACTTTCAAATAATAGAAGAACTAGGGGGCATTCCATGAAGTTAGCAAGTAGCACATTTAAGACTAATCGGAGAAAATTCTTTTTCACTCAACGCACAATAAAGTGCTGGAATTTGTTGCCAGAGAAGGTAGTTAGTGCAGTTAGTGTAGCTGGGTTCAAAAAAGGTTTGGATAAGTTCTTGGAGGAGAAGTCCATTAATGGCTATTAATCAATTATACTTAGGGGCGGATTTTAAAAGCCCTGCACGCGCAGGGCCCTCGCACGCTGGCTCGCCTATTTTGCATAGGCCGCCGGCGCGCGTAAAGCCCCGGGACGCGCGTAAGTCCCAGGGCTTTCGAAAAGGGGCGGGAGGGGGGGCGTGTCCGGGGCGTTCCCGAAACGACGCGGCGTTTCGGGGGCGTGCTGTGGTGTTTTGGGGCGTGGTGCCGGCCCGGGGGGTATGGTCGAGGCCTCCGGACCAGCCCCGGGACCGGAACACAAGCGTACTTTTGTTCGCGCCTGGTGCGCAAACAAAAGTATGCGATCGCGTATTTTTTAAAGATCTACCCCTTAGGGAATAGCCAGCCACTACTATTAATTGCATCAGTAGCATGGGTTCTTCTTAGTGTTTGGGTAATTGCCAGGTTCTTGTGGCCTGGTTTTGGCCTCTGTTGGAAACAGAATGCTGGGCTTGATGGACCCTTGGTCTGACCCAGCATGGCAATTTCTTATGTTCTTATCATTCAAAATGAAGACAGAACTTAGTTACACAAACTCTTACTGAAGGGTAGCAGATTATTAGAGAGTTTTTGAGCTGGCTTTTTTTTGTGTGCTCAGCACCAAGATGCTCTCTGGCTCTCTGACTGAGGCTACGGGATAACTGCAATGGAAGGATGCAACCCTTTAACAGATCACAGGAGAGCTGGAGTGCAACAGGGGATGGATCAAGAGTTTCCTTGGCTTCATCAAGCCCAAAATCATTGAGAAAACATTTTTTTTCATTGTTTTATTCTTTTTTTGGGGGGGGGGGAGGGGGCAGAGGGAGCTGTATTTCAGTGCTGAACTGTCTACTCAAATACATAGTTTCACCACAATGCAGATTGTAGGATTCTGCAAAGATTCCTCCATCTCTGCCACTGCCTGCTAAGGGAAGGCACCATAAAGTTCAGATTATGATGCTTTCCCTGGAGACTTGAAATATGTAAAATAAAAAAATAAAAAAAATTTGCTCCAGGCAAATATTTTTGGCGAGCTCTTACCTAGCAGAAATTGTTTCACTTTGTTGATGAGATCTTTAGTATGCTCCTTCTCTCTTTCTGTTTGATTCAAAGCTTTCACTAGTGTCTCATTTAACTTGGAAGCTTTAACCTTGGTGTCTTTTGCTATTTTTCTGATCTTTGCAATCTGAAAAGAAGATGTATTGCTTAACATAGATTTAAATGTTTTAGAGAATGCAAAAGTAGAATACTTAGAATATTGAGGCAATGTCACAGTGACAATTCTTTTTACATTTAATTTGACTTGCATCCTGATGAGGTGGTGCTGCTGCTCCCTGCAGGCAGTAGCAGAAGAGACACAGTGTACCATCACACAGCATATATGCTTATAACACGTGAGGCAGGCAGTGCCAACATGGCCGTACTGAGGCAGTTTCCCAGTCCCTACCCAGTCGGGTGCTGCTGTTATTGTGTGCACAGATGTAAAGGCAGAGAATCGACAACAGTTAGTAACATAGTGTTCTGCCATACTGTGTACATTAACATAGCACTGAAGCAGAGACAAAGAAGCAGAGGAGGGAATCTGGGGTAGAAAGATAGAATTAGCCACTTAGGGGACCATGCACTATAAAGTGCTCTAAACAGCTTTTAGTGTGTGCTTGGTAAAAAAAAAAAAAATAACATACAGACTAAAATGTCACTGAATGGGCAATGCAGTACATTTTTGTGTGTACATGCAAACAAATTGCTTTAATAATATGAACATGTTATTAGCACATATGCTAAGCTAAAAAGTATGGCACCTCATTGCTATATCCGCCTGATACTTGCACAGATTAGCAACTATGTGCTAAAAAGAACATGTGCAGTCCTCTCTTCCCCATGGCTCGGCCTCCTCGAATAAATTCTGTATTAAAGTTAGCGTGGCACACAGGGCTGGGCCTCACAGCAGAGCATCTGGAGCCCAGGAGAGAAGGTAAACGAGAAGAGACTTCCAGGAAAGGAAGAGCCAGCTCAGGAACACACACCTCAAGGGGACAGAGGACAGAGATGAGGCAGAGGAGAAGAAGCAAAGTGTCTAGGAATTGAAGTAGGGGAAGGGGATTGGATCAAGATGACAACGAACACGGGCCCTGACTTTACAGTCTGGGGTACTGATAAGCAGACATAAGGGAACCAAAGCACGGGGACTGCTTCTACAGGCAAGTTCATAAGCAAAGCACATCAAGCAGCACTGTCTGAATTTTCAAGGAGGCCTCATCACTCATTAAAAATGTTGCTAGCAGAAATTTTTAATGGATTATCATAAGGCTTGAAGATAACTGCATGGCAGGGCAGATATTACTACCACAGGAAGCTTGCTGGGCAGACTGGCTGAACCATTTTTCCTTGTCTGCCATCATTATTATGCTATCCAAGACATCATGTAAAAATATATAAGAAAGAGGGACAAAACACAATACAAAGTTTTAACGTTTTTACATACTATTTTAACAAGATATAATGTACTTAGCAAAATAATCAATAATTCCTCTTTTTGACAATGAAACCACAAAAAATATCTATAAGACTATCACTCACACATCTCTCATAACTCACACCTACAACAAACAGAAACACCAAAATTGTTGTAAAAAATGTAGGTTCATATAATATAACTTCAAATAACCCCCCCTAGGAAGCTAGTTAGTAGCGAAACAGGGGTCTCTGTAAAGGGGGTTTGGGTATTTCTGTTTGTTGTAGCATGCTACTTCCTATGCACATCAAACGACCTTTGCATGCACAGTAAGCTTTAGTGTATAGGCTCCTTTCCGTCACACAAAATGCCTCTAATTTACACGTGCTACTTAATTTTTAACTCAGTATTGAAAAAAGGGCATAAGCATTAAAAAAAAAAAAGAAGAACTTGATACATAAGTAGAAGACTATGTGCAGCAGCAAGACCTTTCCTATTTTTTTCAGGCTCTCATCACGGTAAAAGACGTTGCATTCTCCTCTTGTTGCTATTTACTTTAAATTCTATTGCTAAGGATGGTGCTCATCCTCCCACGCGTCTAGTGTACATTTTGTCTGAATTTTCTGTTAGGAATCGGTGTGATTTAAAACAAAGCGGTGTTACTACAGTCAGAGACCTAGGCCTGATCTCCCCAGCTGGTCAGTGCCAAGGTGTCTGCAGAGAGAGTAGTTGTGATTTTTTTTTTTCAACTTATACAGTGGTGGGACAATCCTGTTGTGCAAGATAAAAAAAAAAACCATAGCCATAGCAATCAGTATAGTATACTAGTGAGCAGATGATGCTAGTGCGGTCTCTGGGAGAGTGTCCAAAAATCTTGATTTTATTTTCTCTCCAATATGTGGTAAATGAAGAGAAAGAAAGGTCTAGAATGTCAGCAAGTACAGCAACAGGAAGCCAGAGACATTCTGATAGTAATTCTTCTTTATTTCTCATATAGCACAGCAGTAGCAACAGCCTGGTATATTTTGGCAAAATGAGTAACAGCCGCCGAAGCAGCAGTAAAAAGCAGAGAACATAATATCTGGAAAAGATTCTGAGGGCCAAACAAATGTAGAAAAGATGTATTGTGCCAGTTTGCTAACATTGCTCTGAGACCTTATAATATGAATTGGGAAGTAAAAGCATTACTATGTATTTTTATTATGCTCTACTAGCTATGTTGACAGCAATCTTTAGTGGTCATTATTGGTAATATCCCCTACTCTCTCTGTTCAGAGTTCTGTAAGGAAACACGAGTTCATAATTGTAATTTCTTCTCCTTGAGCCTATCGCTGACCAGATTTCATACATCTATTCCAATTTAAAGCACAGCTGATTCCAGATATAACAGCCGGCAGTTAGATGATTTCACAAGTTCATACATTTCATCGCGGCTTACCTGATACTCTGATTCTTGTACGTGTATTGTCAGGTTTCTTAATGAGGAGTCTGCATCATTAGCTTTCTTCAGTGCAGCTGAGGAGAGCGGCAGAGCGCCATTACAGTTTTGGCCTCCACATTTTCTCTTTCCATAGCGATCACGACATAAAGCTCCACCACAATGTGCCTGAGCACAGGGCAAATCCCCTCTGGCCCCACAAACCTGCTCAGAAAGCAAGAAATGGGTGAATGCAACACATTTTGCAGCATTCATTCTAGCAATTCAAAATTCAAGGGCCTGATTTATTATTCACTCCATTACTACCTATCATACAAACAGTATGGGATGACAGAAAAAGACCAATTGGCCCATCTAGTCTATCCAGTTATATCTTCTGTCTGTCTGTCTCTCTTTCTCTCTCTCTCTCTCTCTCTATATATATATCCACACTGCTGCCAGCCAGGGAAGCTTGGATATTTGTCTGATATTCTTCCTTATCCAAGTCAGTTTTCGTTTTCTTCTTCCTTGGTTCTCCACCATCCTGGATAGATGAGATTATCATGTTTATAGCACTACTAGATGTACTCAGACACTGAATGGGAGAAACACCTCAATAAATCAAGTCCCAAAAACGTTATCAATACATTTGAAATGGATTCTTTAGAAAAACTAGAAACAGAAAATGTTGGGCAACTCTGCTTGCTCTTCTTCTGTTTGCTCTGTTCATTGAATCACTGGCTCAGTTAATCAGAGATTACCTGGAAATAACAGAAATGAAAAGTGGAAATATCGACCATAAGATTGTACTATCTGTGGAGGACCCCTTAATATTTGTACCTAACCTTCTTTCATTTCTTCTTAATATTTCATACATCTGTGAAAATGTTGGCCGATACTCAGCTACTAGGTACTTCTAAATCCATTACTTTATTTGGGATGCACACTCCAAACGATTTAACTCATTTCTGTAAGTTAAACTTTCCTAGACTGTTACTACAGGTGAAGGCTAACATGGAAAGACGGAGAATTTTCCTTGGATCGCTGGTCTGTTATGTTGATATGGTTAGAATGATATAGGTTGTTACTTTTCAGAAGTTATTACCTCAGGTAGGGATGTACAGGTCAAAATCATTTTTTTTTCTGATCAAATTTCATTTTGTTATGAGGATTTAAAAAAAAAAAAAATAAATAATAGGGTGCACTATTTGGGGTGAATTTTAAAAAGAGTTGCTTGCATTAAAAGGCCTATATCTGGCCTTTTAATCTGTTTTAAAACAGCTTAATTGCATGCATACATGCGTCTGCTCAAGCAACTCAATGCATGGGAAAAAGGGGCGGAGTCAGTGCATGTCAGGGCGTTCCGGGTGGGGCCAACATTTACACATGTAAATCCATATTTTAAATTCAGTGGTTACAGCAAGCTGTTAGCTGTGCTTAATTATTTCTGTTCTTGGTGATGTGTAGGTCTGAAGAAAACTTATTTGAAGCTAAAAGTCACTGGGTGAGGGGTCTGGGTAAACAAGAGGGAATGCAGGCTGATGAACCAGAGTGGTCTGGATGATCTCGAGAAAGACTGGGCAAAGTTAAGAACATAACAACATGCCATACTGGGTCAGACCAAGGGTCCATCAAGCCCAGCATCCTGTTTCCAACAATGGCCAATCCAGGCCATAAGAACCTGGCAAGTGCCCAAAAACTAGGTCTATTCCATGTTACCATTGCTAGTAATAGCAGTGGCTATTTTCTAAGTCAACTCAATTAATAGCAGGTAATGGACTTCTCCTCCAAGAACTTATCCAATTATTTTTTAAAAAACACAACTATACTAACTGCACTAACCACATCCTCTGGCAACAAATTCCAGAGTTTAATTGTGCGTTGAGTGAAAAAGAACTTTCTCTGATTAGTTTTAAATGTGCCACACGCTAACTTCATGGAATGCCCCCTAGTCTTTCTATTATCCAAAAGAGTAAATAACCGATTCACATCTACCCGTTCTAGACCTCTCATGATTTTAAATACCTCTATCATATCGCACCTCAGCCATCTCTTCTCCAAGCTGAAAAGTCCTAACCTCTTTAGTCTTTCCTCATAGGGGAGTTGTTCCATTCCCCTTATCATTTTGGTAGCCCTTCTCTGTACCTTCTCCATCTCAATTATATATTTTTTGAGATGCGGCGACCAGAATTGTATACTGTATTCAAGGTGCGGTCTCACCATGGAGCGATACAGAGGCATTATGACATTTTCTGTTTTATTCACCATTCCCTTTCTAATAATTCCCAACATTCTGTTTGCTTTTTTGACTGCTGCAGCACACTGAACTGATGATTACAATGTGTTATTCACTATGACGCCTAGATCTCTTTCTTGGGTTGTAGCACCTAATATGGAACCTAACATTGTGTAACTATAGCATGGGTTATTTTTCCCTAATACATCACCTTGCACTTATCCACATTAAATTTCATCTGCCATTTTGATGCCCAATTTTCCAGTCTCACAAGGTCTTCCTGCAATTTATCACAATCTGCTGTGATTTAACTACTCTGAACAATTTTGTATCATCTGCAAATTTGATTATCTCACTATTCGTATTTCTTTCTAGATTCATTTATAAATATATTGAAAAGTAAGGGTCCCAATACAGATCCTTGAGGCACTCCACTGCCCACTCCCTTCCACTGAGAAAATTGTCCATTTAATCCTACTCTCTGTTTCCTGTCTTTTAGCCAGTTTGTAATCCACGAAAGGACATCACCACCTATCCCATGACTTTTTACTTTTCCTAGAAGCCTCTCATGTCAAACGCCTTCTGAAAATCCAAGTACACTACATCTACCGGTACACCTTTATCCACATGTTTATTAACTCCTTCAAAAAAGTGAAGCAGATTTGTGAGGCAAGACTTGCCTTGGGTAAAGCCAAGCTGACTTTGTTCCATTAAACCATGTCTTTCTATATGTTCTGTGATTTTGATGTTTAGAACACTTTCCACTATTTTTCCTGGCAATTGACATCCAACCGATCCAACCAATCTGTTATGTATTTCTTGGGTGGGAGATCTGAGTGTAATGGGAGGGGAAATTCAAGCTGAAGGTCTAGGAGTGTCTCGATGATATGGAGAAGGACTGGGTGAACTGGTGGAGGAATTGGAAAGCTGGTGATTTCAATTTTGCAAGCACATTTTAAAATGTACCAGACTTGTGTGCATAAATCAGGATTTTACGCGAGCAAGTTGTATTTTTTTTCATGCATAAAATATACACGTGCGTATATTTATAGAATAGGTAGGAAAAGCATGTGCTTTCAATGCATTGAAATATGCACTTTCAATGCATTGCAAGAGTTTGCGCATAACCATACATATGCGCATATGTTGGGTAATAGACATATTTTATAATCTGCACATATCTAATATATGCAGGTTATAAACTAGAGATGTGCATCATTTTTTGTGTTCGTGTCGTTCTTCGTTTTTCGGCCGCCATGGAAAATGTCGTTTTGTTTCGGTTCGGGTCTTTTTTTTCGCGAAAATTCGTTTTTCCGATTAGTGCGCACTAACGGGAGTCAGTGCGCGCTAACTCCCCATTAGTGCGCGCTAACTCCCCATTAGTGCACGCTAACTCCTGTTAGTGCGCACTAACAAAAACCGTTAGATTTTGTTACTTTTTGTTACTTTTTGTTAGTTTTTGTTAGTGCGCGCTAACGGGAGTTAGCGCGCACTAACGGGGAGTTAGCGCGCACTGACTCCCGTTAGTGCGCACTAATCGGAAAAACGAATTTTTGTGAAAAAATGGGAAAATCCTGATTTTTTTCGGGCTCCCTGAAACATGCCGAATTGGACAATTTCGTTGCAATTTTCCAATTCGGCAAAAACGAATGCACATCTCTATTATAAACTACTGTGGTAAATATTTGTGTGGCCATATACATGTATATATGAGGTAGTGCAAAGTTGTTTGAAAGTTATTCACCCTGTACATAATTTTTCCTGAAAAATATCTGCATACATTTTAGCAGCTATAATTGTGTATGGGTGGGATAATATTCACAGTGGGGCGGATTTTAAGAGCCCTGCTCGCCTAAATCCACCTAAATCCGGGCGGATTTAGGCGAGCAGGGCCCTGCGCGCTGGTGCGCCTATTTTACATAGGCCTACCGGCGCGCGCAGAGCCCCGGGACTCGCGTAAGTCCTGGGGTTTTCTGAGGGGGGCGTGTCAGGGGCATGTCGGCATCGTTTTGGGGGCAGGCCCAGGGGCGTGGTTACGGCCCGGGGCACTCCGGGGGCGTGGCCACGCCCTCCGCACCCGCCCCCAGGTCGCGTCCCGGCGCTCAAGCGGCCAGCTGGCGCGCGGGGATTTACGTCTCCCTCCGGGAGGCGTAAATCCTCCGGGTGGGTTGGGTAGGGGAAGGTGAGGGGAGGGCAAAAGAAAGTTCCCTCCGAGGCCGCTCAGATTTTGGAGCGGCCTCGGAGGGAACGGGGGTAGGCTGCGCAGCTCGGCGCGCGCCGGCTATACGGAATCGATAGCCTTGCGCGCGCCGATCCAGGATTTTAGCGGCTACACGCGGCTAAGCGCATATCTACTAAAATCCAGCGTACTTTTGTTTGCGCCTGATGCGCCAGCAAAAGTACAGCAAATCGCGCGGTTTGAAAATCTACCCCAGTGGACATATCTGCGTAAGTTTGTTTTGAAAGTTGTTGTAACTTATACATGTATTTGTTGACTTTCTTGAGGCGGGCATGGACCCTTGTAGCGAGGTGGAGTTGGTGCAACCTGCAGGTAGGAGCCCTGCAGGTCCCCACCATTGGCTGGTGGAGCTGACTGTGGCAGAGACCAAACTAGAGCCTCACCTATACTAGCCCTCATTTCCCTTAGGTTGAGCCCTTGGGTGCCGGGGCTGGCAGGACTTCCACCTCGTGTACTCTGTAGACGATGTGGAAGTCTATGCAGATGGGCGAGTCACAGGCTAGGGTCTGGGGCAGGTTAGGTACAGGTGTAGTTGGAGACAAGTCAAGCAGTGGTCACAGCAGGCAGTGTTCAGGCATAATTGAGAGTCAGGCAGTGGTCAGAGGCAGGCAGAGTTCAATCGTAATCGGGAATCAGGCAGTGGTCAGTGGCAGGTGGAGTGCAATCGTGTCAAGTCTCAAATCAGGCTGAAGTCAGAACCAGAGATCCGTCCGAGGGGAGGTGGGATGGATAGGCAGGCTGGGAGGCGAGGAACAGCACAGGTGGGCAAGAAGAGATACTGAAGGACTGAAGACTGACCATAGGACGAAGATGAAAAATTAAAGACAGAGCACAAGACAAAGACAAAGAACTCAGAGAAGATGACCAGGGATTGCCAAGATGAGGACCAGGAACACAGCTGAGGCAACTAGCTCTACCAAAGATAGTTGACCTATTGCTGAAGTGCAGGTTGCAGGAAGCAAGGGCCTTTTAAGGCTAGGACTTGTAACCTCATCAAGAGGTGCTGTGGGGCTTTTCCCATCGTGGACCCATTAAATTTAGGCAACAGGCATGCATGCGCGCCTAAGGAGGGCACACCACATCAGGAACTATCGGCGGCATCTCTGCTGCAAATACTGGCGCCATACTGCCGCTTCGGGTAGCGGTGTTAAGAACATAAGAACATAAGAAATTGCCATGCTGGGTCAGACCAAGGGTCCATCAAGCCCAGCATCCTGTTTCCAACAGACGCCAAACCAGGCCACAAGAACCTGGCAATTACCCAAACACTAAGAAGATCCCATGCTACTGATGCAATTAATAGCAGTGGCTATCCCCTAAGTAAACGTGATTAATAGCCGTTAATGGACTTCTCCTCTAAGAACTTATCCAAACTTTTTTTGAACCCAGCTACACTAACTGCACTAACCACATCCTCTGGCAACAAATTCCAGAGCTTTATTGTGCATTGAGTGAAAAATAATTTTCTCCGATTAGTCTTAAATGTGCTACTTGCTAACTTCATGGAATGCCCCCTAGTCTTTCTATTATTTGAAAGTGTAAATAACCGATTCACATCTACTCGTTCAAGACCTCTCATGATCTTAAAGACCTCTATCATATCCCCTCTTAGCCGTCTCTTCTCCAAGCTGAACAGCCCTAACCTCTTCAGCTTTTCCTCATAGGGGAGCTGTTCCATCCCCTTTATCATTTTGGTTGCCCTTCTCTGTACCTTCTCCGTTGCAACTATATTTTTTTTGAGATGCGGCGACTAGAATTGCCGAGTGCGCCAAATAGTTGCAGTGGACCAGGATAAAGGTGAGCGTGGTGGTCCGTGTGTTAGCCCACTGACCGCTGAGTGTAACACTTCTCATTCGGGCTGTTCCAAAATAAGAGAGGTTTAGTTATACTGTGCATTTGATGACCTGATATAGAAAACTTGGGGATGGAGAATGTCTCTGTTTATTTTTTGATACTTATTCTGCATGCTTGCACTAATGTGGTTAAAGTTTTTGGTTTAAGTGGCTCTCCTCTCATCACTCTCATGCGTTGTGTTTGCTTATTTTGGTATACTGACTACATGAACCTTTACTTGCTGATTTTGTTATTTTGGTGATATTGTTATTGTAGTACCTTTTTGACATATTTATTTGAGCATTATTATTATAACCAATAAAACTTTGAAAGCAATGCAGCATGTTAATTGATACTTGACAAAAGCCCTCACTGATGTCTGAGATCAACAGTCATGAGGATTTTCTTCCTTTTGATACTCACTTTTTCATTCAGTTTGCTGATCTCTGGAACCTTTATCTTCTTCAGCTGGTCGGAATTTAGTTTTTTTTTTGAGGCTAAGTCGTTCAACATGACACGTATGTTTTTCCTGGTGTTGGATGAATCTTTGATGAGGGGGGTTGCGTCATTTGCTTTCTGGGCAGCCGCTGAAGAGGTTTGGTAATGCTTGCTGATTTTGTTGTAAGCCTCTGTATAAAACAAATATCACATGGAATAATACTAATGAGCATGTTTTCAGATTTGATATACATTGGTCTTTGACGAGGACCCTAAATATGCTAATTTCTGAAATACGCACAATGTTAGCTCTTCTTCCAAGCATTGAAAGTTCTTCATATTTGTGCAGAATAAGAGTAAATGCAGAGTCTATTTTCAATAGCATTAAATACTATATCAGCAAGGCAGTACTTTTAAGGATTAATGTTCAGCAAACCCATTCTTCTGCAAATACACAGGGAGCACATTTATTTATTTATTTATTTTATTTCACAGAATTTATGCTCTGCCATCTTACCAGAATCTGTTCTTGGTAGATTACAAATAAGGCACAACACAAATTACAATAGCAAGCAATTAAAACCAATTAAAATACATCATTTCCCTTTGAAAATATCCTACAAGGTCCATGGGGACAACAGTACCTGCGCTAACTGGAATATTCTATTCCTCAGTCAGGTTAGGATATTCCCTGACCCCTGTGAAACTACTCACTCTAAGTAAAAGCTCAGTTCTACATGTGGAATGTATTCCCTTCACTTAACCACACCCCCAGGAATGCCTTTTTTTACTCTGGCTAAAGCTGTGCACATTGTGAAACCTCATGAGAGTTGAGTAGCTGCTTAATTAACCAGCTAAATTCCTTTGAATGCACTAAATTGTGTTAAAATCGTCCCTTTACATGTGTAAATGTGATGTCTTTCTGATGTATTAATGGCTGATGTTAATGAGATGTAAATGAAGGATGTGTTACCACAGACAGTAAAGTACACGTGTGAAAGTACACATTTTAATGTGGATGGTAATGGAAAAGGATAATTACACCTCCCCGAGGTAGAGTTCAAATTCTTGCATTAATGTATTAGCAATACAATTTGTGCATTTTAACGTGTTTGTGCTTTTTCTCTGTGCTAATAGGTGTAACCCCTATCCAGGCACATAAAGAGTGTGTGATGCTGTTTTTTTGTGCTCCTAGCACTAGCCTCTGTGGGTTCAAAAACATACTCTGGTTGGGTAGATCAGGACTGGACCTGTCCTAGAGACTTATGGCAATATCTCCTTATGCTGGACAGGGAAAATACAAAACATCTTCCTTTCTCTTCTGTGATCATCTGATTGCACCAATATATACAATCTTCTCTTTCCCACACTGGAAAATTCATATCTTGAACCTAGCCCTGGGTATTAGCAGACAGTGTCTCACTTAATGGTTATGTTTCAAACTTTTACATGTTTCTTCTTCTGGGGTTCCTAGCAATCAATTAACAATAAAAAAAAAAATGCAAAAAAATGAGGCATAGGATGCATAGCAGAGATAAGCAGTAGCACAAAAATAAATATACTTTAAACTTCCTCTTCCTTTAGCACTCAGATCTTAATCTGGTTTTCAACATGTCTGTTATCTTAGGCATTCTTCATATACAATCTCATTAGTACACATATCCCTTCACTAAATTCTTCTCAGCAACAATTCTTAGAAAACCCATAGACTCTGTCATGAGGTAGTTGTGATCCATAGTTCCCCCTAGGTGCCTCATGGCCTAGGAGCATATATAGCCTCTACTTCAGGGTTTTGACTGAAATATGCAAGGGCCATACTCAGTCTCGGGGTGAAATCCCTGAGTCCAGTCTCAAAATCTATTCAGCCCCAGGGCGTGGAGTCTTGGACTGGCGGGAGACTGAAACTCCAGGGCCCAAGGCTGGCATGGGGAATCTCTTTCTCTCTCTTACTCTATCTGGGGGTAATCACAGTCTCTTTGGTGCTATGTTGTCTCTGAGCCAATAACCATGCGCAACACTGAGGTGGGATGTTCCAAAAAACAAACTTTAGCAAATCTTCAATGGTTATAACATGACACTACACATATTTCCTCACAGTCTCAATCATGTTTGTTCTGGGTAAATGTCCCTCAGTGTGAATGGCACTAGGATGACCTATCTTGCCAGGATGTGGAAGCAAAGCTTTTAATTTGGTAGGGGTCTCCTGTTTCCAACGAATATCCTATTTCATAGTAGAAAAAGAAATATCTGGCATCTTATATGCTCTCACAAATGTAATCTACACAGTCCTTTCAGCTGATTAGACAGAGACTCAGACAGTTCTAGATCTTTCTTATTGAAAGCCCCCAAAACTCAGCATGACGTGGAAGCTCCTCACTCCCTTCTTCTGAGCAGGAAGGATGGACAAAATTTCCTCCCAAACTAAAAAGGACACCAAAATCTTCTCAAAAAACAAAATACTTCTCTTGTGGCCAGTCACAGCAGGTCTTTTTTTCTCTGACCTCCTCCAGCCAATTAAAAATCCCCCCAGATCCAGGAACAGAAATACACCACAGTCCAAAAATGACTCTCCAAAAGATTGCTCACACTAAACTGAGATAAACCATCCTGGACTAGTTGGGTACTGAACAAGGATGTATACGGCATGATGTGTTTCACGAATGTCAGTAAAGAAAAGTTCATAAATAAATAAATAAATAACTAAGGGGCTCTGTTGGACTGGAAGAACCAACAGACCCCCAAGGACTCATTGCTGAATCACCAAAATCTTTCAGAGAATATATACTCCCTCTTTGGGCTTAGAGTGATAATGACACAGGACACATTCCTCCTAGACTGTGGTGGATTTTCAATTTTTCTGCCCCTAGGCATTCTTGGTACTGTCACTCCCAATAAGGAGTAATAGAGCAGAAGAAATAAGGCACAGCCCTCTTTGCTCTGCTCTGCTCTGTCTGCTCCAGGCTTATCTTCTCCCCTGGAGGTAAGCAGCTGAATTAGAGAGCAGAGTGTCTTTTCTTTGCTCCCTGCTGTCTCTTCTGACCTCATCTCCTCCCCTCCTATTGCCTGTACAGGATAGGATGAGTTGGAGCAGGAAACAGAAGGCTGTTTTCTGCTGAGTGAGATTCAGATGCTCCCATATTTTTCCTACCCTAGGCACAGGCCTAGTGTGCATATAGGCAAATCCAGGCCTGCTTCTAGAGTTTCTCCCTAACACTAACCACCGATTACAACCCTTACAGGTGTAAACACCCCCCCCCCCCCCTTTGCCGAGGGTCATCTTCGGGAACTGCAAGGGTAGTAAAAGCCTGTCTACAGTTCTTTATCTTCCCAGTTGGTCACATCAGTACCAGAATAGCTGCCCTTAGCCCCCTCCAGCAGAACTCTTTAAGCTCTCTCTCCAGCTCCGGCTTCTCTTCTTTCTCTTTCTTGTGCCTCAGGAGAAGAACCTTTTACCTCCCCCCTCACAATCCATCTTCTTTGGGGGAAAGTACCCATTTTCACTCAATACTAGATACACACCTCTCTGAACTTCCTACCACTGGAAAATTCTAGATTTTTCTGAATGGCACTTTTCTAGTGAACTGAATCAGGGGCCATCCAGGTTTCATCTAAGCAGTCACTGATAAGATGATGTACTTTGCAACCTGGTGAGTTAGTGATTTAGATTTTGGCAACTTTCAGTACATCAAATGGTCTTTTACCATTCACAGCATGACAGTGAATACAGCGGATGATAGAATGATACCACCAGAGCCTGTGGATTTGAAAGCCTTAGTTAGGGAGATGACCACTTCTTTTGGGAGTCATCCTGCCAACAAGGCTGGTTTGAGAGGTGTAGTACCATTTAATACAAAAATCTTCTTTTGTGGGACATTATAGCTGTAACATGAACTAAAAAAAAAATCAAGACATTCAGAGCTATGGATGCCCCAGAAAACATAACTCAGCATTTTTTGTCATTACATCATGAATGGGTTTCTATAGCATCATGATACAGTTACTGTCAAATATAAGTGACTATAATTTTATTTCTCATAATTAAAAAGTTTTGAATTGTTAGTATATTACAAATAAGGTCAGAAACAAAATTTGTCTGACATCATTGTCTGACATTGATTGTTATTGTTCAATGTTCCATGTAAAAAAAAAAAACCCCGGTCTAACCTCCCAGACCAGGGCAACCTTTTCGTTACTTGTAAACCGGATTGATTTGTATTGTATACAGGAATTCCGGTATATAAAAATTAAAAATAAATAAATAAATAAATCATCCCATGATTGTATTTTGTATTTTTTATTTAGTGTATTTTAATACATCATACATTTTTAGAAAGCCTTGTGCATAAACTGCCTAAATTTAACAGTTTCCATATAATGCAATGTATCCAGGGGCCATTCTCTCATTAAACAAAGTGAGGTAGCTGCCTTAGCAAACTTTTGGGGTGGCAGCAAGTGTTTCTCAAAAAACACCTTTGAGGCGGCCACATCCAGATGAAAAGCCTGAGTTGTAGGGTTTAATGATGAACCCACGGGCAGGAAAAGGACCCTGCAGCAGTGCAGGTTGGTGACTGGGTTCTCATCCCCTACAGGCAGGAAAAGGACTTTGTGGCAGCATAGACTCGTGATGGGTTCATGGGATTCCCACACCTTGTGGGCAGGAAAAGAACCCTGCAGTTGCATGGGTTGGTGATGTGTCTGCAGAGTTGTTCACCCTGCATAGGCATAAAAAAGATCTCCACTGCAGCGCTGGCTGGTAACGTGCCCTTAGAGTTCCCATTCTCAGTGGGCAGCCTGGTATACATACCCCTGGGTTCCCACTCCATGTGGGCAGAAGAAGGCCCTATGGAGGCACAGGATGGTGATGCTCTCTGTCAGGTTTAGGAAGGCATTATGGGGAGTGGGTGTGTGAGTAAATGAAAAGGATGAGAAAGACAAAGCGGGTGGGATGGAAACGATGGAAGGAAGGAGTAAGTAAAGGGAAGAGAAGGAAAAGAGGGGGTAAGTGAGTGGGGAGGGGAAGGGAAGGGTAAGTGAGAGGGCAGGGAGGACTGTGACTGAGAGGGAAGAAAGGGAAGGCAAAGGTGTGGCGAGTGAGAGAGAAGAGAAGAGGAGGTGTGAGTAAAGGTAGAAAGGGAAGGGGTGTGAGTAAGTGGAAGAAGAGGTAAGAGTAAAAGAGAGGGAAATGATGGAAAGGGAGCAACATTGGGGTGCGTGTGAGCGAGAAAGTGTATAGGGCTAGTGAAGGCAATAGGTGGCTGCCTAGCGCGCCATAGTTTTGGGTGTGGCATAGCAGTGGCATGACTGTAATGATTGTGACTCCTTGTTCTTCTTTTCTATGTGGGCCCTGAAGATGAAGTTGTATTACGTGGGTCTGCATTGATAGGAAGAAGGAGTTGCAAACAACACAGCTGGAAGGAGGTGGAGCGGTGTCTGCGTGTACCCTAAGAGGGAAGAGGAGGAGTCCCATTGACTGTGTGGACTGAAGGTGGAGGCCACTGCTGCTTGTGCATCCAGAGAGGGAGAGGTGTGAGTATATATGAATAAGCAAGAGACCATGGGGTAGATTTTAAAAGGTGCGCGCGCACATGGACGTGTTGATTTTATAACATGTGCGCGGTGTGCGCAAGGCCTGTCCACACACATAACAGATTTAAAATTCGGCCTTATGTGTGTGTGTGAGTGAGTGAGCAAAAGACCGTGTGTGTGAGTGAACATGTGAGACTCTGTGTGTGAATATGTGTGTGTGAGCGAGCATGTGAGAGTGTGAGTGAGTGTTGTATGAATATGGTCAGTACAAGAGATGTCAGAGCTGAGAAAACGAAACTTAAGAAGACTGATTTCCTGGAAACTAACAGCAAGTGCACATGGCAGAATAAGCACCCTAGTAACAAAGCACGTACACATGCACAAATTTACTAATTGGACAAGGGATAAGGGGCAGGTAAACGCAGACACCTGTTGATTGGCTGAAGGAAAACCCTTATACAGCTGTGCACTAGCAATAGATCTCTGAGTAGGTTTGAGCTTACAACATTTGCTTTGTAATGCTTGCTACTTCTAAAGAAACCATGCCTTTCTTTATAATAAACTTCACTAAAGACTTTTAAAGATGGTCTTTATTGGTCTTTGTAGTCCGAGGTGTTTTACATATGGTCCCGTGACTCGGATCTCTGGAAGCCCTGATCAAGCCTCCACAGGATGTCTGTTTCCGGTATTGAGCATGCGGTGGCTGCCCACCACTACCGACGGTCCCAGCGCTTTGGGCGTGGTTGGAGTCTGTTAGCAGCACCCAAGAGTGGTGCACTCAGGGCCATGACACCTTCTGGCACCTGATCGGGTCCGTGACATGTTCTGGAGCCCGTATTCTTTTGTTGGCCTCATCCGAGACATCGGAGCAGGTAAGGCCCTGGATCCCTTTCTTATACAAGGTTGTCCCTATTTTTCTTGTTGTTATATTTGTATGTTTAACAGTAGATTTTTCTATCTAAGTAGATTTCTCCGTTTCTTGGCTTGTGCTTTTTCTGCCTCATTTACCCTTTCCTAAGCTTATTCAGTTTTCCTAGATTTCGCTCGCATCAGGCCCCCACCTTTTCGGAGGCAGGTCCCTGTGAAACACCGCTTATCTCAGTGCTTGTCTGCTTGGCTCAGTGGTTTGCTAGCTCAGTGTGATATCCAGCGGTTTCATATTTCATGACAGGCTGCTGGAAGCTGGAGTCTTAACTTGGAGTGAGTTGCCCCCCCCCCCCCCCCGTAGGAATTCTTTTGTGTCATGCTGAGAGAGTGAGAGCACGGTGTTCTGTGGGAGCTGGAGTCTTAACTTGGAGTAGGTTGGCTCCCCATAGGAATTTCTTTGTGTCGAGCAGAGAGAGGGAGAGAGGGAGCTGAGGTGATTCCTCCCCTCCTTCACTTTCATTTTAGTTTTCACAACTGTGTAGTTAGTTTCCAGGTGCCTTTCTCTTTAAGACAGAGTTCTGAGATGAGATTAAAATCCTTTTCTTCTTCTACTTTCTGCCTTTCTGAGTTCAAAGTGTTTTTCATCAGTGAGAGATTCTAGAGTTGGGTCTGTTGTCTCGTTTTGTGCTGTGCTGTGGAGCTGCATTTTCATATGTGATCTAGTGGCATTTTCTGTTTTGTGTTGTGCTTATGAGGGAGGGATGTCTTTATTTAGAGCTACTTTCATTTAATATTTAGATTTGATTTATTCTTAGAAGAGGATGTATTGCTTTCCCTTGTTTTAGAGTTCCCTAGGAGTTAATTACTAGTGATAAAGTTTACAACTCACCGCTTGAGTGGCTGTGCAGAGAGAGGAACAAAAAAGAAGGGGGGGGGGGGGGTCAGCTGAGAGGGGAGATACAGAGAGACGGACAAGGAAACAAAGGAGAAAAGTGAGACTCCATTTTAATGAATTGATCAGTTTAGTTTAAAAACAGAAATTTGTGTGTTTAGTTTAAAAACAGACTGGCAAGGAATTAAAAGATATTAAGAAGAATAATAATAGTTCTTGGGACATTGAGAAAAAGTTATTCAGCAGTCAGGATTCAGGCTATTACAAAGCATACAGAGATTTGGTCATTGCACTGGCACACTTACAGTACTTCCCTAAGCCTTTTCTTGCATATTTAAAATTGCCCTTATGTAAAAGTTATATGTATGCATTAACAATGATTTGTCATTTCACAGAGGACAGAGACTTTCCCAGAAGTGAAAGAGTTATCTCAGTAACAAAGATTCTGTTGCAGCACTGTATTCCAAAAAAGAAAAAAATCTGCAGCTGAGTATTAATGAGTATAGTGCCTCCTAGAGACACAGCAATAGAAAAGAAAAAAGGTAGCCTTATGACTGCATTTTGCTGAATTAATATCAGAATGTTTAGTTTCAATTGAGCTATAATTTCTCTAACCTTTATGTTGCCAGATTTTATATTTGTTCCAGGTTAATAACAGATGAAACGTTTGAAGACTGTTGAAGATTACATTTTCTCCTTTTTCCCAGTTTTTCATTTTTAAACAGATCTCCTTTTTGATTTTTACTTTTGTTTTATTCTAGATCAATGTAGACACTAAGTATTTTTTCACACACTTTTTTGGCCTAATTTATTTTTGATCAGGGGTTTGAGCTCAAAAGAAAAAATATGTGTTTACTTGTTGTTTGTTTTCTGTGTTGTGTGTCCTTACACCTGAAGAGTGAATGAAGTTGTGTGTCAAAGTTTAATGTTCTATGTAATGACTGATGGAATCTTCTCCCTGATTAATCTGAATTTGTTTTGCTCTTATGTTAGATTCTGATCAAGTAACATACCTAGTGCTGAATTGAAAGGCTGTGCTTCGATGTCACTGAAGTGCACTAAGCCGAGAGAACTGTTTCCCCACATGCATCATTGAATTCAGAGATTATCCCATCCTTATAACTACATCCTTTGCCATGGAATTGGACTGTGAACTGTTTCAAAGAAAGCCATCGTATACCTTTCATCATACGTTTCATCATTTGATTTTCTTTTGTGTGTGCACTGCTTTGTGTCTTGCTCAGATGCTGTTTGGACCTATTTGCAAATGCTATTATTTAGACAGAATTAATGCAGTTTTTCCAAGTTTTGTAGCATTTTCCAGTCTAACTTCTACCACTTATATTTATTTATTTATTTATTTATTTATTTAATAGCTTTTATATACCGACAAACGTTGGGAACATCTCGTCGGTTTACAGAGAACAGAACTGAGCAACAGGCTTTACTTTGCTAAATCAGCTAAATGATTATGTAATATGTCTTTCTTTACCTTCGTCTATGAAAGCTGCTTTGATCACATTACTCAAATACCATATCCCACTGCTTGCCCTCTTAGAGTGAGATATGTCTCAGTATGGATCAAATGTTTTCTTGAATTTCTTATTTGAGTATCTGTCTTCTTCTCTGGATCTTCTTTTTCTATTCTTCCTTACCAAAGGGATGGTTTGGAACCTGTACCATGGGAACCATTCATCCCTCATTTTTCTTAATCCCCCTAAAAATGGGTCAACAACTAGGGATGCTTCTGTATAGCACCTGTTCTAGCCTCAGAAAGAAGCGTGACCTTAAGATAGGTAACTGGAAGGATGATGAATGGCCTCCAGAAAATATCATGGCCTATTATGACCCTGCCTCCTGGGCTCAGGATGGCTCTTGGGGTTACAGAACTCCAATATATATGTTAAATCATATTATAAGACTGCAAGCTGTTGTTGATATAATTACTGATGAAACTGTAAAAGCACTGAGAATACTAGCTACACAGCAAAGGTTTCCGGAATGCCATTTACCAGAACTGTCTAGCTTTAGATTACATACTAGCTTCTAAAGGAGGACTATGTGGAAAATTTAATCTCAGTAACTGTTGTCTTCAAATAGATGACAAAGACAAAGTAATTGAAGAAATTACACAAAACATGATGTCCATTGCTCACGTATTGGTACACACATGGAAAGGATTCGAAGTCAGTGATCCTTTTGGATCCCTTGAATCATGGTTCTCTAGATTAGGCTCAGGTTTAAAAATTCTAATTGGCTCTGTATGTACCATTGCTTTGCTGGGACTTGATGTTTGCTTATGTCTACCATGCCATTGTATCTGCCTGCGAAGATGTCACGATCGAGTGTCGGAAATGTTGGTAACTCAGACGAATGCACGGATCATGCTGCACCAAGCAGAGACTTTGAACCTGATGCTCTTGAATTCTAATGATATTAATGCATCATTCCCCACCACTAATAATAGCTATCTGTGAAAAATGAGTACATTGGTACGAGGACGGGTAAGTCTCTAGCCACTAAGGAATAGCCTTGGTCAGGCAGAACAACCTAAGACAGGCGATGTGCGACGCAGATAGGTGTGAAGGGTTCCTAGGAGAAACCCTTCAAAGAGGGGAATGTATGAATATGGTCAGTACAAGAGACATCAGAGCTGAGAAAACGAAACTAAAGAAGACTGATTTCCTGGAAACTAACAGCAAGTGCAAATGGAAGAATAAGCACCTTAGCAACAAAGCACATACACATGCACAAATTTACTAATTGGACAAGGGATAAGGGGCGGGTAAATGTAGACACTTGTTGATTGGCTGAAGGTAAACCCTTATAAAGCTGTGCACTAGCAATAGATCTCTGAGTAGGTTTGAGCTTACAACATTTGCTTTGTAACGCTTGCTACTTCTAAAGAAACCACGCCTTTCTTTATAATAAACTTTACTAAAGACTTTTAAAGATGGTCTTTATTGGTCTTTCTAGTCCGAGGTTTTTTACAGTGTGCAAGTGTAAGAATGAACATACGTGTGTATATGAAAGAGATAGTAGGCCAGGTCTTTGTGCAGCCCCCTCCCCTACTAATCCAGGACAATCTCAGTGTGATTAGACATCAAAAGTTCCCAGATATAGAGAAGGGGAATTTTAAAATCCTTATTAGTTTTAATTGTTATTGGGTGTTTTTCAATGTATGGCTATTTTGAAATATTTTATTGGTTTTTGAGCGATTTAAATTTTTTTTTTATATGAGTTTAATTATTGGATGCTATTTTATTGATCAGTTGTTTTGAAATATTTATTCACTTTATGGTTTTACTATTATGAATGATGTTTTAAATCTCCTGATTTTATTGTTGTGTTGTGAGTATTGGTGATGTGTCTGTTTTTCTATTGTTGCATTACACACAGAATCTGACTTTTTGCAGTTTCCATTTCAGTCTTTGTCTGCACATTTCAATTTATTGCTGCACCCATCGACCGCAGACAGCTGAGGCCTCTCTGTCTCACCTCTTTTCTATGTTTCTCAGCTCCCATCGGCAAGACGGATGCCCCCTCTTCCACAAGCCGACCGCTCCGGCATCTCCGGACCAGCAAGGGCGATAGCGTTTGCCATTTTTCCTCTGGGATCACCTAGGACACGTGTGCGTGTGCTGGTCCTCCTTTTACGTACATCATGGTGGGAACCTTGGGGGCTTCCCCTCCGCATGACGTCACTACCTCTGTGTATTTAAACCTCAGCTTCCTTTCCAGCTACAAGTTAGCAAGGATTCGTTCCTGCTGATTTCACTCAGGTTACAGACGCCTTCACTCTGTACACTACTTCGGATGATCTAGGTACCCGCTCCTCGGGTGCCTTACTTCGTTCCTGGTTACCCTTCGGGGTCAGCTTGTTCCAGCTAAAGGATGCCCTTGGTACCCGCTCCTCGGGGGCCTTGCCTCATCCTGGGCCTCCGCTCCTTGGAGGTCCCTCTCTTCTTCAGCCTATCTCAACAGAGGGAGTACCCCAGCTTTCCAGCTTGTCTCTCTCTCTCTTACCATCTACAGTGTGGATTCATGGCATACCCCGCTCTGCGGACCACTACCGAATCTACCTTACAGGCCTGCCATCTACAGTGTGGATTCACAGTGTACTCCACTCTGCGGACCACTACCAGATCTACAATCTATTGGTGAGAGTTCATCTCTGCGAGTCACGCTGTGGAGTATCAGCGAGACCACTCCTCTGGGACCACCCTCCTCTGTACAGAGGCTCTCTGCCTGCTCCTCTGGTTATTTCCATCATCAGCTGTATAATAAAGACTCTTTAGACTTCTCTGTGTATATACCATTAGAGCCAGCCTATCGCAGCAAGTCCCCACAGGGCTCCTCCCTGTGGGAGGTTCCATCTCTTGCTACGACCAAGGACCCACAACATCACCAAATCAAAACATTTATGGTCTCTTTATTCCATATTTGGTGAGGATATGTCTGTGTTTGTGGGTGTGATCAAGGTGAGATATTCTGCTACTTTGTACTTTTTGTGTAGGGATGAATATTCTGTTTTCTGAATGGGAGGTGTATTGGTCTTTTAGGATTTAGTGTAATATTTGCAGTATTGCATTATCATGGGTATGGTTCTTACTGTCTGAGTCTGGCGGTTAGTGCTGTTTTGGTATGGGAGGTTTACTATATTATAATTTTAGTTTAGTTTACTCCTGGCTTTTTGAAGGTGAAGCCCAAACCCAGTGCATTTTACAATAGCCCTAACAACATGTGGGTTCCAAGATTTCTTCATTGGCACCACAGCTGTGCATGTAAATATAATATGCATTTTGTTGTAAGTAATTGCTTTAACTTAGAAGTCTGTACTTTGAATATCATTTTTCATGTGAAATCTGTTATGAATGTATAATTTGTAATTGTGTATTATGAGGGCAGTGAGGGGAGGGTGGGAGGCGCAAGGCTGTAATATTTGCCAAGGACATCCAATATGCTTGCACTGGCTCTGACAAAGTGTGCCACCATCTTCACCATTAATCCAGTACACAGATCTTCACCATTAATCCATCTCCCACTTCCCCAGGGGGCAAACATGCTGGGTGAGGCAAGTTCCTGAGAGTGTGACAGAGTTGCTAGCTTCCTAGGAATCACTGCTACTCTCTCTGGAAGCCTTGACCCCTGCTTTCCTCCTTCCCCAGCATTTCAAATTAGGCCAGACTCCAAGGGGGAACCCCCAGGGGCCCTCTTGGTGCTTTGGGGTGGGGGAGCACCATCTAATCCCCCACTTCAAGCAGATTGCAATGAGCTGCCCCTGAATGTATCAATGTTTTATCTGTCCACAGTTTCATGTATTTACTATCAATCTAAATAGACCACTTGTGCTCAGATTATAAACTTATCTTGTTGTTTACATCTCCTCCTACATTATTTCACATTCACAGTTTCTATAACCTCCATATTATTTCTGCCCCTTGCTCTGTGGAAGTGACCTGGGTTCTGGAATCTTCTGAAAAGTAAAAAAAAAAAAAAAGTAGCCTTTTTTATGTCATGCAATTGTGGGACAATGTTACAGAAAACCATTTGTGATTCTATAATGTAAAAAGGGAAAGAGAGTGAGCGAGACAGAGAGTCAGACATATCTGTTGTATGGGTGGGAATAATCAGAAATGCTAAGCTCTGGCTTATAGAGGATGGCTCTTGTCCCTGACATTAATACGAGCATTAGCCAGCGAGGACATAGGAAATTCCAAATCTCCTTCACAATACTGGATAGTCAGAGGCTCAGTTAAAAGTTTTTGTACGTGAAAAAATTTCATGTATTTATACGTGGAAGCTCTTCTTGTTTGGGAGTCAAAGTAATAATACAATGTCAATTGTTTAAAAAAAATAACTATTTTGAAAAATGCAAAACTTACATTCATAAGACTTCAGAAGGATTCTAACATATTTCGAAATGCAGTTTTCACTGAAGCCCTGCTAAAAACTGATCAAAGGGAATGCATTTTTAATTGGATATGCTGAGTTTTGCATTTTGAATGATCAGCTAGCCTAAAGAGTATCACTTTCAGATGAGTTTCCCCATAGGTACAGAATGTAAGATGCATTTGGGAGCTCGTGTTCATGTTAAGCATATGTCATAATTGTGGCCAGTACTACTCAACACTGGATGTGGTGAGGTTTGATCTCCTTACCTTCAATTTGGGCATAATTGTATTGCTGGCGTTTCTGCTTTATTTTCTCCAAGTCCTCAAAGAGCTTGTCTGTCTCTGCGTGGAGCTTGTTGATGGTTTTATTGAAGTTAGGAAATTCGTCTATGGCGAACAGATTTAGATCAAGATCTAGTTGCTCAAATTTTTGCCTGCACAATGAAGATAAGACAGTAGAAAATGAAATACACTGTGTTAATCCGGTATAGAATGCAAATAATCCGGTATAGAATGCAAATAATGAGCCCGCCGGCACGCACAAGTTACACCTGCCTTGGGCCGACTCCGCTCCGATGTCTCCTTCGCAGGCGTGCGCTATGATTTCTAGCTATCGCACACTTGTGCTGGTAGCGCATGCGTGCGATAGCCTTAGAAAATGAGGCCCATTATGTTTTCTTTTAATTGTTTAGTTACAGTGTGATGGTTGTGTATTATGCTATAAGTTAAATTTTTAATTGCAGACTGCTCTGATTAACTGGAAAGGCAGTATACCAAGTCAAATAAACTAATGATGTGTGTGTGGTGTGTATGTACATCATCATCATATATATCGTTCTTTAATTCAGCTGGAGCTCTCTGGAGCTCAGCTTGGGTACCTTGAATTTAGTCCACAACTTTACTGCAGTCAAAAAAATCCCAAAATGGATTCATGCTTCAAAACTTCTGCTTCAGGGGAAGTTCAAGCTGCATCAATCACAGATTGAAAAAGTCCTGAAAAGCAGTGAGCAAACAACACCATTTTTATCAAGATCACATGATTAGTAATCACTAATCAGTAATGGACACATGGGGAAGATAACTTTCAAACTACCTGTAGTGGCATAAAGGTGCGAATATGGATGTGTGTAGTTTTACTATACTATTTTATAACCCATGTCACACAACATATACGTGTATGTATGCTTACGCGTGAATATACGCAATACAATGAGACCACGTATTTCAATGCATTGGATGCGCAGACATTTCCTACCTATTTTTAAAATATACATGTGCATATTGTACATGTGAAAATAAACCAGGACTTACTTGCATACGTCCCGATTTACACACATTAAGTTGGCCAATTCTAAATCCTTCGCGCATCGAGGAAATTAACAAGTTTACCAACTAGTCCACCAGTTCTCCCAGTTCTTCTCAAGGCTATCAAGATCTTCCTGGCTTTTCTATCTTTATTCCCTGCCAGTCCACCCAGACTTCCCACCCAATCAGTACTACGTAATAAATATGTTTAACATCACTTATGGCAGATAATTATAAGGTGTAAAGGAAAATTGGAAAATGTACATAAGTCCCTTTTAAAATAGCAACTTACGTGTAAATTTTTGCCCTGTCCTAGAACACCCCAGGCTGCTCCTTTTTTACATACGCATACGTGCATGAAAGTGAAAATATGCAAGTATTTCAACTTTTATAAAATCTGGAGTTTACATTTTAGAGAACAACATTGGATTTTCACTCTCAGTACTATTGCCCTTTATTGAAAGAATGAAGAAATGAAGTGGCATGCTTTGTTTAAGTGATAGCTTTTTAATTTTTATAGTTGCTATTCCAACTTTAATGATTCCATTATTGATTGGTGGATACTAATCACGTGATCTTGATAAAAACTGCATTGTTTGTTCACTTTTGTAGGACCTTGTCAATCAACGATTGATATGGCTTGAACTTCCCCTGAAGCAGAAGTTTTGAAACACAGTTCTGTATCAGGATTTTTTTTGACTGCAGTAAAGTCGTGGACTAAATTCAAGTGAAGCAGTTGTGAGATAAATTTTCATTATAGATATGAATTTTAACTACATTAAGAAATTTAAAGAAAGAAAACTGATTATACATTTTACAGCACTACTAATACTGTGATGTTGATGCAATGCTTATATATGAAGGTCCTTTAACTTCAAGTTTATTTTCTCTATTTGCGTGGTCACTGTTCATATATTATAAAAAAAAAAAAAAAATTTTCCGGGGAGGGGGTAGAATTATGTTAATATTACTCCATTTTTATTGGTTGCAATCTTCGTATATTTAACCACATAACATTTCAGTTTGGAAATTCCGCTCAGTCAAGTACCTTGCATTAGAAAATTGGCTTGTTTTGTAGGGATTAACACTATAGGGCCTTTACGGACAATTTAAAAATTTTATATTATTTATGAAAAGAAACATAAGTAAAATTCAAACAATCTAGCTCCTATTAGTGTTTCAGGTGGATTTTTTCATTGTGGATAGATGACTATATTTATCTAGAAGATTTTATTATAACTTACATTGCTTAATATTGTTAATTATTAAACTATATTGATCTTGTTAGTGATATGTGATGCAAAAATGAAAATGTGATTTTAAATAAAAATTGATGTTAGTGATAATGATGATACGTGTAATAAGTTTAAAGATGTATTTTTCTCTTACTAGCTTTTGGTATTCAATGTTTACTAGCACTCCCTACACATGTATAACTTTGCATTTAGGTATCCTATTGAAAATGTAGCCCATACTGCCTATTTTGAAGGACAAGTGCTCCTGAAGGAACAAAGATTTTCCTAAAACTTGCTGCTGCACACATAGCATTCAAGCCATGGTTATGTCTCAAAAAGGTATCAAATGATATTAAGCAAAATCTTTTACTGCAACATGCTACACATCCTACACCCTATAATAAACCAGCTCCTTGGCCATCAACATAGAAACAATATTCACGTACATTCAGGATATAAAGGATAGGAGTGATAGACCAAGGCATCGCACTCATGGTGACATCTATTGGTCCCCCACAGAGGATACTGAGCCCTCACACTGGCAGGATGCAGTGAGGTCAGATTCTCAGACTCATGCTAATTAGGGCTGCAGGACTACAGTGGAGGAGAAAGCCCAGGATAGAAAAATAAGTAGAGTGAAAAAATAGCTGGAACTGTAAAGTAGCATGCATTCATTTACCAATATTAGCCATATAAGGGAATAATACAATATCTTGTCATATCAGTATAACTTAAGACATTAAGGGGTAGATTTTAAAAACATACGTGCGCACGGCCATGTGCACAGGCTACTCGGCGTGCACACATGGACGTGCAATTTTATAACACGCGCATGTTGGCAGGCGATCTCCCGGCACAGCAGCAAATGGCCGCTGTACTGGCCGCCTCCAGCTCCGCCCTGCCCCACCCCCTGGACCGCCCCTCCCTGCCCCCGCCCCACCTCTTTTCTTCAGCCTGGTTCTTGTGCGCATATCGAGGGTTACGTGCTCGGCTGGGCCCCTTTTAAAATGCATGCAGTGTGCACAAGGCCTGGCTGTGTGCATAACCTCTATTTTTTACACACGCCGGCCATTTAAAATCGGGCCGAAAGGGTTCTATTCAATGGCTTGAAACAGTGCTCAGGGACTTGTAAAAAGTGCTCTCCCTCTTGCTTTATGTGGTCTCAGAAAATTATGCTCAGCAGCATTTTTATTTTGAGCCAATAAAAGCTATTATAACCTGCAAAGAATTTAGGTTTCTGACAACTGAAATTTTAATGAAAAATGCCAACAATAAAAAGGAAAACAGTATTTATGCCCATATTATAAATTTCATAACACCATGATGTCAACAGTGTTAAAACAGCCCAATCAGTCCACTTCTAACAATTATAAGTACAATAGCTTTTTAAAGAAAATAAATTACCGAATGTAGTCATGGTAGTCCTTGACCTTCAAGAACTCCTCCGAGGAGAGAGTCGGACTTTTCAGAATTTTTTCTACTGCTCGGAGTTTATCTTCCAGATTGCTGAAGTGTGCATCGCAGCCAGGAAGCAAGTTGCTCTGATCTAGATTTGCAGCAAACCGGACCAACTCTTGAACAGCTCGAGAAAGGGGCATGATCTCACCGTCCCAGTGATCAAAGCAGTGGTGGCAAGGAGAACATGTGGGGAATTCCTGGCTGAAGCCCCGGGCACACTGATCACAAAGTCGTCCAGTGACACCGGCCCGGCAGTTGCAAGACCCTGTGATTCTGTCACATGCGGGTCTGTTTGTGCCCTCCAGGTTACACTTACACACTATAGAGAGAGAGAGTCAACAAAGCTTACATTTTTTCTGTTTAAGGAGGCAGAAAGAACTTAGGCCTAGATTTATCATTTTGCTATAAATACAACAGAAATAGCACCTGTGATTAAAAAAAATGGGTGTGGTTAGGCAAATTGTAGAGTTATCACATTGCATAGATAAATATCTCAACATACGGTACTTTATCGCATTGCACATTATTTGTTTTTAATGCACACGGTATATTATCGTGGGTTGTAACGGAAAACCGCAGCTGTTATCACAGGGAGAGGGAGTGAGAGAGAGAGAATGTGCCCATCTACAGTGTTATTTATATAGAGAGACCTATTCACCCTATTAAAGTGCTCTCTCTCTCTCTCGCTCTCTCCCCCTCCCCTGTGTGATAAAATCATTTTCTCTGGTAGCACAAAGCTAACATGGGTAGAACACATAGAAAAAAGGTGTAGTTATTTCCGTCATTAAATCTTGCGTTAGTCTGCTTTACTCTACCGTATTCCGCACTAGCATACCCTCATTTCCATTAACTCCTCCCCAACTCCTCCCTCAATTTGCATACTAATGTGCATTGCGATATTTATTACATGTGTTAGGGCCTTATCATGCGCGTTAGGGCCCTAACACAAATTGAAAAATGACTCTGTTAGTAACATATCAGATAGAATCAAAAACACTGCTGAGCTTTGCACTATAATAGGGCATGCAGACAAAATAAAGGGTATTAAAAGCTAAATTCTAATTGGCTGCAGAACAAGGTTTTAATAGACTTTTTAATGATACACAAAATAAAAACTACAGGAAACAAATGGAACTTGTCTCCTTTAGTAGCCTAAAATGACTCACACTTGACATTATGTAAGCTTATAGCAAGCAAATAGATAGGAACTGAAAACAAATTCCATACAATTCTTTTGATAGGATACACTGCATCTTAAAATGATTTACTCATGCAGCACAGGACTAAAGCTCTTCACTATTTTAAAGCAAATGAAAATGAACAACAGCATAAATGAAATCAAATTACAAGATGCAACACAAAACATACCATTATTCATGGCATTAATTTCCCCACTGCTATAGGGCTCTGCAGCTATGTACAGAAAGGGTCAAATGTACTGAAGTATTTTAATGTTAGCGCAAGTGTTAACGTGCATTAAATATTTGCGATCAATAATGCAGGCATTTAATGCATGCATACAAGCCTGTGATACAGTTAATGCAAAATATATGCTAATGAGATGCAAAGGTATGCAAACCTATTAGTACAGCAATGAAGTATATGTTTTAAAATGTGAAAAACACATCTCATACACTTTATTTAAATAATTTTTATTTCGCTTTACTGATGAACTCAAAGAGGGTGTACAACAGAACTACAAGG
Source organism: Rhinatrema bivittatum (assembly GCF_901001135.1). NCBI lineage: Eukaryota > Metazoa > Chordata > Amphibia > Gymnophiona > Rhinatrematidae > Rhinatrema > Rhinatrema bivittatum. Next base: position 55,121,251 of record NC_042623.1, read on the forward strand.
ATGTATAGTTCCATTTCTGGGTTACCACCCTCATGTAAATACTTAACGACTGGCACTGATGCATATCTTATTTGCATATCTGTAACACTGGCTGTTGATACATGCGATAAACATTGTGTTTACACATGTTAACAGCGTTGTTGACACATTTTTGTACATTAGTCCCAAAGGTTTAGCTGGTATCTACAGAACAAAATGTTACATGTATCTGCTCACATTTTTTTATTTTTAGGATGTTCTTATGTTCACAATTCCCAGTTTCCCATGGCAGATCTGGGGTAGGTTCTGTAGCAACAGCTCCTCTTTCACACACCCTCGTCCTTCATATAACACCCCTGTGTTACATTCCCCAGCCCCTCTTTCAGAGAACCCTTCAGACTCTCTGTCACAATCTCCATCCTGATTCAAACAATTCCTCCTTCAACTGCAACCCTCATCTCTCACTAAGAACATAAGAAAATAAGAAAATGCCATACTGGGTCAGACCAAGGGTCCATCAAGCCCAGCATCCTGTTTCCAACAGTGGCCAATCCAGGCCATAAGAACCTGGCAAGTACCCAAAAACTAAGTCTATTCCATGTTACCATTGCTAATGTCAGTGGCTATTCTCTAAGTGAACTTAATAGCAGGTAATGGACTTCTCCTCCAAGAGCTTATCCAATCTTTTTTTAAACACAGCTATACTAACTGCACTAACCACATCCTCTGGTAACAAATTCCAGAGTTTAATTGTGCGTTGAGTAAAAAAGAACTTTCTCCGATTAGTTTTAAATGTGCCCCATGCTAACTTCATGGAGTGCCCCCTAGTCTTTCTACTATCCGAAAGAGTAAATAACCGATTCACATCTACCCATTCTAGACCTCTCATGATTTTAAACACCTCTATCATATCCCCTCTCAGTCGTCTCTTCTCCAAGCTGAAAAGTCCTAACCTCTTTAGTCTTTCATCATAGGGAAGTTGTTCCATTCCCGTTATCATTTTGGAAGCCCTTCTCTGTACCTTCTCCTTCGCAATTATATCTTTTTTGAGATGCGGCGACCAGAATTGTACACATCCCCTCTTTCACATAACTCCCATCCCCTGTTTCATACCCCCATCTCTCTGCCCGTCTTTCACTTGGCCACTCCCCAGACTCAACATCACAACTTTTTCCCCCTCCTTTTCTTGCCAAGTGATCAGTGTGGAGGGGGGGACCAGGAAGGAGATCAGTCAGGAGTTGGAATGCGGTGCTGCTGCAGGACAGCCACCCCTTCCTCTTCCTAACTTGACCTCTCTGGATCTGGACCCCGGTCCCGGATTCCCACTGCCATTCTGCAGGAATCATCAGATTTTGAAACTCTTGCTGTGGAGTTATGGGAGATATTTGACCTGTTTGTGATGTAGTAAGTGGGATTAGATGAAGCTTGATATTACAGGTTGAGCTGGGGACGGTATTGTATTTGATTTATGTATTGTTGTAAAATGTGGTCACGTTGACTAGAAGTTTGGGAATCACTGTGCTAGAGACTAGCTAGGTACTGACCAGTTGGAACAAAGTTGTAGATTACAGAGAAAATAACTTCATATTAAGAAATCAGTGTCTGTATGTCACGGTTATAGATCGCTTGATTTTGTTAGAAAATGATTTCCAACTAGTTGATTTGAGTCAGCAAGATCTAAGTGTTGCTTTCAGTCTTTAAGCTGCTCTTCCGCATCACTGGGAGCAGCTGCATTAGTAAGGGAGTCCCACACGACACTGCCCAATGCCATCCAAGACATTAGTCAATGCCATTCAAAACGTCAAGTCATCTCACCAATAGATGCAGTTTTGGAGTGCTACTATGAAGGTACAGAGTGCAATGGAGAACCAAAATGATAAAGGGGATGGAATAGCTCTCCTATGAGGAAAGGCTGAAGAGGTTAGGGCTGTTCAGCTTGAAGAAGAGACGGCTGAGGGGGGATATGATAGAGGTCTTTAAGATCATGAGAGGTCTTGAACGAGTAGATGTGAATCAGTTATTTACACTTTCGAATAATAGAAGGACTAGGGGGCACTCCATGAAGTTAGCAAGTAGCACAATTAAGACTAATTGGAGAAAATTATTTTTCACTCAATGCACAATTAAGCTCTGGAATTTGTTGCCAGAGGATGTGATTAGTGCAGTTACTGTAGCTGGGTTCAAAAAAAGGTTTGGATATGTTCTTGGAGGAGAAGTCCATTAACTGCTATTAATCAAGTTTACTTACAGGCCGATACAGTAAGGACGCGTAAGAAAGAGTGCGGCAGTGCCGGGTGCACCCTCATTTGCTGCGTGCACAGTTTGGATCACATCCGCTCGATACAGTATTCAAATTTATTTAATTTATTTATTTAAATACTTTTCTATACCGAAGATCATGTACAAGTACATATCGGTTCGGTTTACAGTGAACCAATATTTGGAAATTACATCAAACAATATGAACATAATTTAACAAAAAAAAAATAAAAAAATTGTACAGCAAACTATATGAACATAATTAACAAAATTGTACGCGAATAGAGTTATAGTTGAACAAGCATAACGAGTGGAATATGGGGAAAATCAAAAAAGGAAAAACATGATAGTCAGCACAGGGAGTACATTATAAAGGTTACGGGGAAATTTCGATCAGTTAGACACGTTTGAACCTAAGTTCTATAAAGTAGGGTCAGGTATGGAACTTTAAGTAAATGCTCTTGAGAAGAGCCAGGTCTTCAGTTTTTTTTTGAACGTCCGCAGGCAGGGTTCTGTTCGGAGTTCCGAGGGCAGATTGTTCCATTGTAATGGCTCTAGCAATAGAGAATGCTCGTTTTTTGAGAGCTGACTTGGCGGGGGGAACATAGAGGGTACCTAGGTATGTTGTTCTCATTGGTCTGGAGGTTGAGTGATGTTGCAGAGGGAAGGATAGTTCAAGGGAGGTTAGAGAGTGAATAGTTTTGTGGATTATGGTTAGCACTTTATACTGAATTCTGTATTTGATAGGGAGTGGGGACGCAAATGCAAGCTGTGTCCAACGCGCGTCCATGAAGCGGTAGGCGTGCACAATCCATTTTTACTGTATAGAGAGGTATACAGCGCCTATACAGTATCCTGGGTGCGCTGGTACCTGTCATTTCAAATGTCATTCCACCAGGAAGTGGATGGTTCTCCTACAGACCCCACTGCCTTGAGCGCCCGGCGCCAGCAAGCCTCAGCAGCCAGCGATCGGCGGCAGGGAGCGCAACAAAGCACCTGTGCGCGCAGCTCCGATTTTCCGCCTCCTTCGGATGGGCAAGAGAGACGAAATTTCATGGGCAAACTTTCTCCCAGCCCCCGCTCACCTGTCCTGGCCGCGGCCACACAAGCCCCCAGCAGCAGCAGCAGAAGGGCGTCCATGGGTGCTGGTCTCCCGTGCGGGCGCGCTGACAGCTCCGGAGCAGCCCCAGTCCTCTCTCCCCTCCTCCTGAGGCGCGCACCGTGGCTCCCCTGCCTCCCGGGGGCAGCTGGCAGTGAGAGCGGCTTCAGCAGCCCGGGGCGGATCGGGCGTTCCCCATGTGAGGCGGCTTCCAGCAGCCCCCGCCGGCGAAGGTGCATGAACGCACGCCTGTACGTCCAATTTGGACGCTCAAGGCAGCGAAGGTGCATGAACGCACGCAGTGACCCCGGACGTCCAGCTGGGCTCTCAGGTCATGGGGTGCGTTCATGCACCTTTGCTACCTTGAGTGCCCGTCTGTACGTCCAATTTGGGCGCTCAAGGCAGCGAAGGTGCATGAACGCACGCCGTGACCTCGGACGTCCAGCCGGGCGCTCAGGTCACAGCGTGCGTTCATGCACCTTCGCTGCCTTGAGCACCCAAATTGGACGTACAGGCGTGCGTTCACCATCTCCGCTGGGAAGCTTCCCCCTGCATTCAATGCCCTTTCTGTCACCTGAAAGAAATACTTTTCTTGGGGCACTCCGAGTCTGATGCCTCCCGCTCTGGATCAAACAGGTGCCTTTTCCCCTTCTTGGTTTTCTTTGTTTACATTTAAGTCCCCCAGATTCCCAGTAAATGATCAATAAAACTGAGTTTGAAGATACTAATTTTATCAGATTAATTGGTACATCTTAATTCCTACCTCATGCTAACGGTAGACCCAGCCAGGAATAATATTATATTTAGACAGTCTCTGAGATTGACTCTGGTCTATGGTGCAGTCTTTGCTTTCATGCCAACATGGACATACAGTAATTTTTTCTGGCTTCTCCTCTGTCAGTGCTTCAGTCCCAGCGGCTGGTAGGGGAGGGTAGTAAAGGGTGGAGTTATCAACCCAGCAAAGGGATGCGTGCAAGGCCACTGGAAGTTTGTATACAGAGGTGCCCTGCTCTCAGGCTTCCTTTACAAACAGGAAGTGATGCACAGCGGATGGACAGATGTGCTAACAGTAGAACCAGATGTGGGGATTACTGCTTTTTTTTTTCTTTCTTGTATCTGTCCTCTGCTGTGCTCTTCTTCCCTGTCTGAGAGGGGAATTTGGGCGCTCAAGGCAGCGAAGGTGCATGAGCGCACGCCGTGACCTCGGACGTCCAGCCGGGTGCTCAGGTCGCGGCATGCATTCATGCACCTTCGCTACCTTGAGCACCCGACTGTACGTCCAATTTGGGCACTCAAGGCAGCAAAGGTGCATGAGCGCACGCCGTGACCTCGATGTCCAGCCGGGCGCTCAGGTCACGGCAGTCGTTCATGCACCTTCGCTGCCTTGAGCGCCCAAATTGGATGTACAGGCGTGCGTTCATGCACCTTCGCCGGCGGGGGCTGCTGGAAGCCGCCTCGCATGGGGAGGGCCCGATCCGCCCCGGGCTCTCGCCGCCGGCTGCCCCCGGGAGGCAGGGGAGCCACGATGTGCACCTCGGGAGGAGGGGAGAGAGGACTGGGGCTGCTCCGGAGCTGTCAGCGCGCCCGCACGGGAGATCGGCACCCATGGACGCTCTTCTGCTGCTGCTGCTGCTGGGGGCTTGCATGGCCGCTGCCAGGACAGGTGAGCGGGGGCTGGGGGAAAGTTTGCCCATGAAATTTTGTCTCTCTCTTGCCCGTCCAAAGGAGGCGGAAAATCGGAGCTGCGCGCACAGGTGCTTTGTTGCGGTCCCTGCCGCCGTTCGCAGCTGCTGGGGCTTGCCTGACACTTGTCAAGCTGGCAATTCCCGATGCCCGAGCGTAATAAAGAAATGATTTTCGCCCTGCGCCTTGCTTTATTTTTTGTAATAATTTTTCCCCCTTGTGCGAGAAGCATTTTTTTCTGTGGATTGGGTTGGTTTAGGACTGGGCGGCTAAGTTCACCACACTAACGCCAGGGTCAGGGTAGGCGGTAAATTTGCAGGTTAAAGACGTAGCAAAATAGCTGGTTAAAAAGGCGATAATCTGGGCGCACGTTACTGTATCGGAGGGAATAGCTAATCCGATCATTAACATATCATATACATGCCGCGGGCGGAAAGGGATACTCATCGATTTCAAAAAACGGTAAGGACGCGTAAAACCGGATACTGAATCGCGAGTTAGACATAAGCGTCCAAATTGGGCGTACAAAGTGGGTTAGAAACAGGATAACCGCAGCCACGCTTTACTGTATCGGCCTGCAAGGGAATAGCCACTGCTATTACTAGCATCAGTAGCATGGGATCTTCTTAGTGTTTGGGTTCTTGTGGCCTGGTTTGGCCTCTATTGGAAACAGGATGCTGGGCTTGAATGACCCTTGGTCTGACCCAGCATGGCAATTTCTTATGTTCTTAGTTGATGTAAGCTCTCCCTCTCTCCCTCAGTGAGAGTGGGTGTTAGGGATCAAACTATGGATTAGATTTTATATGCTATGATGTGTATTTTGTATTGGGTTATTTATTTGAATATACACATTTTATTGCATTTTTATGTATTGTGAACCACTGGGTCTAACATTTAGAAAGGCAGTAAATAAATGTGATAGATAAAAGAAAAGCCAAAGCTAACCAAATGATCAGAATTGCCTATAGTTCTACACACAGTAATCTATATCATATAAACTGCCTATAGGTATCACATAATGTTCTGATTAATGGAAAACAGTATTCCAGCACATATTCTACTCACAGATGCAACTCAGCTGTGGATTCCCATAGTAATTTTCCTCGCATTCATTGCATGTTTTGCCAGCAAAGCCTGCTTTGCATAGACACTGACTTGTGAACTGTAAAAATAAAATATTTTAATAGTCAAAAAAACAAACAATTGTATAAGCATTGCTTGCATTTTCTTCCCCCTCCCTAATTTTCTGGAATGTTCTTATTAAGATCCACAATCTGATGTGATAAACTCAGTCTGCAGGAAAATCCCCTAGGTGATGGGCAGAGTTTACAATTGTGATTCCAAACCATGATTTTTCGGTCTTTGCTGTTGTTAAGCTACAATGAAAGTGAACATCCTTGTGGCATTTAAAAGCAAATGAAGATACCAAATTTACAGTCCTTTCTCCTCCCTTCCCCCAAACAACTGCCCCCACCCCCAACATGAATGCTAAGGAGTCCTCAGTTAAATAATTTATAATCTACTTTTGCTATATTGCTGTGCCTATTTCATTCAGATTGCCTCTTAGCCCATAAATTCCTGCACACACCATCAAAATCCTTATCTGCTCTTGCTACCTCCCAGTTGAATTACTGCAATCTCCTCCCTACAGGTCTGCTGCTTAACTGTCTTTCTTTGCTATGTCTATCCAATACTCAGCTGAGTGATTTATCTTCCGCCAGTGTCATTTTAACCACATTACCCTTCTCATAGCTCTGTATTGACTCCCTATCTGCTTCCGCATTCAGTTCAAACTACTTCTGCTCACCTACAAGTGTATTCAATCTGCAGCTCCAGGCTACTCCTCCCTCTTTATCCCTCTCTTTGTGGCTTTCTTTTGGGGCGATACAGTAAAGTCCGCGGGAGAGCGGGTGAACGCCCGCTCAGGACACTCTCTTGTGCGCGCGATACAGTATGCACATTAGGTCCGGCAGTAGAAACAGGTAAAAAGAGGCGCTAGGGACACTAGCGCGTCCCTAGCACCTCTTTAGGGACAGGAGCGGTGGCTGTCAGCGGGTTTGACAGCCAACGCTCAATTTTGCCGGCGTCTGTTCTCGAGCCCGCTGACAGCCACGGGTTCGGAAACCAGAAGCCAGCAAAATTGAGCATCCGGTTTTCAACCTGCGAGCCGCGGGCCTACTTAGAATTTTTTTTCTTTTGTTTTTTACTTTTTTTACCCTTCAGGACCTCCGACTTAATATCGCCATTATATTAAGTCAGAGGGTGCACAGAAAAGCAGTTTTTTCTGCTTTTCTGTGCACTTCCCTGGTGCCGGCAGAAATTAGCGCCTACCTTTGGGTAGGCCCACAACATGCATTTGCATGTTGTGGGCACTATTAGGTTCGGGGGGGTTGGACGCGCGTTTTTGACCCCTTACTGAATAAGGGATAACGCTAGCACATCGAAAACGCACGTCCAATCAAGGGTACTGTATCGGCCCATTTGTTAGGCAAGCTGATCTTATCTACGCCCTTCTCCTTCATCACTAACTCCAGACTCCGAGGTTTCTGGCCTGAAGCACTGCTTGCCTGGATTGGGCTTCTTGAGTTGGTGATTCTTGCTGCCACACTTAAAGATACACCTATTTGAAATCACTTTTAAATCCCCAAACCCTAACTTCCAGATCTTGGTTTTACCGTAAAACTTAAAAGATTACTAGAAATTATTTGGTTTGTCTATGTCTCTCAACAAGTCTGTAAGTTCAATGGAACAGGGACTATTTCTGTTTTAAGTATTTGTACAGCTCTGTGTATGAGTACTAATGTTATAGAATTTTTAAGTTGTAGTAATAGCAGTAGCAATAGTAGTGGTAGTATTTACAGAAGAGATGTGAATTCATTTTAAATGAATGGGCAGAATGCAATGAATTAGCCTCAGAAGAAAATACCTAAAAATCCCACTGCTACTGAAAGTTTTCAGGTATTTTTGTATTAGTGCATTAAAAACAAACCAAAACAAAGGGCCTCTGGAAGTACCAGGTCTTGTTTCCAGGGCCTGGTCTGAGGCCAGGTCCCATCACTGGGGCCTAGACTTGGGCCCGAGACTGGGTCCTGTTGCTGAGGTCCGGGCTTGAGCCAAGGCCTAGGCTTGACACTCAGACCTGGCTAAGGTTGAGTCCTGTTGCCAAGGGCCAGGCCTGGGCCTAGGCCAAGTCCCATCACTGAGGCACAGGCATAGGTCCGAAGCTGGAGCGAGGCCGAGGCAGGGCCTATTTGCTGGGCCCAGGACCAAGGCTAGGTCCCATTGCCAAAGCCCAAGCCCTATGCTGAGGCTGAGGCCTAATCCAAAAGCCTAGGCCCGGGAAGGTCAGACCCTGGTGCTGGAGCCTGGACCTAGCCCAAGCCCAGGCACAAGGCCTAGGCCCAGGACTGGACCCATGCATAATGCCGAGTCCCATCATTGGGGCCCGGGACTAGGCCCAGGATTGAGCCTAAAGACAGGTCCTGTTGCTGGTGCGTGGGCCTAGATCTCAGTCCTGGCCCAGGATCAGGCCTTCTGCAGATCTTTTTTCTATCAATGAAGATGATGCTGTCTGATGGTAGAATGTGCCTCATTGACATCACTGGGGTGTCATCCTCCTGACCGGATGGTGGCAAAATAAATTTTTTTTAAAATTATTTTTTATTTATTGAATTATTACATTAACTAGACAGCAATCAAGCTAATCTAAGAAAACAGGGTCATGAATAATACAAAAAACAAACGAAAAGAAAAAGGTTAGGATAAACACAGTATCTACCTTAGTTGCAAGATAATTATACAGCCCAGTACAAAGAAATCTGGGAGATCTAAGAGTAATAAATGAGCACAAACAACTAGGAAAAAGGGAAAAGGAATTAATAAGGGAGAAAAAGGAATATTTATCTACCATGAAAAGGTTAGGAAGCGCTATCAGATGTATGCGAATCGAGGAAAAACCACAGTTGAGACAGCTCAAAGAAAACATACCGAGCATTATTTAACTTCAATACATATTTACAGGGGTAACGAATAATAATCTGAGCTCCCAGCTGTATGCCCTCTTGGCACAATGCCTGAAATTTCTTCCTGCATTGTTGGGTAGATCTCGTGATATCGAGATATATCCAGATCTTCTAGCCATAATATAATTTATCCCTATTACGTAGAAAAAAACTTAAGATTGAATCACGATCAGAGGAAAAAAACAAAACTAACAATTAGAGTCCCACAGAATTCCACATGATCTTCCCCAGAAGTTTCTAAGAAAGTTGAAAGGTCAGCAGTCCCAGGAATCTGCAGTTGAGAAGCTGAAGTATCAAGGTTTTGTTTCTTCTCGATAGTATCAGGGGGGGAATTGCAAAATATCCTGTAGATATTTTTTAAACTGGTCACGTGGAGATATTAGATTTACATGAGGAAATTTTAAGACTCTCGGATTTGAATATCTGAAAGAATTTTCCATGTTCTCCATTCTTTTAGAATTAACAAGTTCTCCCTGAACCAGGTCACGCTGGATAGATTGCAAGTGATTAACCCAAGAATCCAGATCATTAATCTTAGAAGTAATGGAAACAAGTAATGGATCCATAAGTTGAATATGTTGTTGCGTGTCAGTCATAATTGAAATTAATGTAGATACAGATGTTTCAAGGGAAATTAAAGCATTCCAGACAGAGTCTAAAGTGATAACCTGAGGTTTAACCAAGCTCAGCTTTGAAATAGGGCTTACCGCACCTTCCCAACAGGGTTCTGGAGCCCTAAAAAATGAGCCTGCCAGTTCTTCTCACCCATCAGGAGTAGAAGCCAAGGCGCAATGGCCTAGATGAACTGCTTCAGCTGTTTTAGTCTGCCGCATCGACGGTGGCAACAATGTATCTGTAGTGCCGCCGAATGTGGAACCCATGACGGAGGCAAAGGAATCCACCTAGGCAGCTGCCAACTCTCCCAACAACATCTGTTGTGGTGGCTGGCCCAGACTCAAAGCCAGGTCATGGAACAGGGGAGAAGAAGGCATGGGTAGTGGAGTGGAGGAGTAGCCTAGTGGTTAGAGCAGCGGGCTACGATCCAGGAGACCAGCGTTTGAGTCCCGCTGTCACTCCTTGTGACCTTGTGCAAGTCACTTTACCCTCCATTGGCTCAGGTACAAACTTAGATTGTAAGCCTTCTGGGGATAGGGCAATAACTACAGTACCTGAATGTAATCCACTTTGAAGTGCTGAAAAAAGGTGCAAAAAGTAGAATATAAATTTCAATAAAATAAAAATGGGGGCTCTGGGGCTTAACAATGTTTGTGTGTTCATCACCGGCACCAGCAGTGGGCCTCCCACCTGGAGGTAAATGATCTATCAGGATGAAAAAGCCCTCAAGGCATGGCTGAGTAGGGGGGGGAGCTGAGGAGTCCACCTGAATCAGTGCTTTCCTCATAGTATGCAGAATAGGCAAATCAGGAACAGGGCAGAGCTTCAAAACCCTGTCCTCCCTTCAAGGTGCCATCTTGGATCTGAAAATGAATTTTTTGATCCTGCACATCCCTAATTTCCAAATGATCTAAGTCACTGTCCCACATTTTTCCATATATTGTACATGTCTCATTTGCTTTCTATTTTCTGAGATATGGAAGATACTATCTATATTAGCCCACTAAAAATGTCATTGCCTGAGGAAGGGCTCTTAATTGTCTTGAAAGCTTTCATCTTTAAAAAGCTTTATAAGGCAGTATCTATAATCAAATATTTTTATGGTTTTCTTTTTGACTAATTTCATTATGGGACAACTCTAGGAATAATCATACAATAGCATTACATTAATTTATCATTTTTTTTTAGTGTCCTTTTAAATCAAGAACCTTTTTGTTGAGTAATAATGTCATAAGTGGCTTCCATTCTTTTTAAAGTGGAAGTCTTATGCTCCAAATTCAAGGCTTATTCTTATTTATGATGAGGATGATTAAATTATTAGGCAACCAACCGAAAGTGCCTAATTGACCAAACAAAAATTTTGAAACCAGGCAGGTTCTGGGTAAAATTTCCTTGAAGAGGGTGTTGTTTACTATGGGGGGATGTTCATTTTGTGAAGTAGCAGAGCAGAGCCAGTCCATAAATAGCATGGACTGCTCTGCTTTTGCTAACATACAGGCCGATTCTGTATAAAGTGCGGGACAGCCGGCGCTCCATGTTGAGTGCCCACTCTCCCGATGCATGCCCAGGCACCCCTGGCACCCCTGGCCGCACATTTTACTTTCTGTATTTCGGGTGACTAACTAATAGGCTCATCAACATGCATTTGCATGTGATAAGCGCTATTAGTTTGGGGGGGGGGGGGGTTGGCTGTGCATTTTCCACGTGCTATTACCGCTTACAATATAAGGGGTGTAAGGAAAATATTGCTGCCAATAACTGATTGTGCAACAAAGACTTTGGCTGCTCGTGCCGGGGACAAGCTGGCCTGATCAACCAGCCTATGCTCAAGGGAGAGATAAGTCAGGCTTTGTGGTAGCAACTGTTGGCGACAACACAGGGATAGCAACTGTTATCGACTGTTGGAAACTGTTGGCAACTGTTGGCAACGACACAAGGGAAAACATAGTGATCAGCAACTTTCCTGACGTGTATAAAAGCAGAAGGGTGAAACGGCGAAACAGGAGTCTATTGGAATGCCTTCATTGACGTATGAAGTGCTGCAAATTCCCCTTCTTTGCCTAATTGATTGACCAGACTTCTCGCACAGACAGGCTGATGTATGAGGGGTGAGGAAACCTGAATATCCATGGACAGGTATGTGAATATGTATATATGTATAGAACTGTAAGCTTTGAACCATGACGTCATACAAATAAATGATATCATAGAGAGCGTGTGGCAGTGCTTTTATTCTTGCTCCACACAATTGGCGTAGTCGCAGGATGTCTCTGTTTAAAAAGAAATCCAAAGAGACTAATGGAAGAACAGAGGGGGATAGTTCAATAGATCTTAAAATTCCCGGCTGGGAAAAAAACCTGTATCAGTTATTGGCTCAAGAATGGGCAGTTAACACTGGCTTAGCAGAAGCATGGGACGTAGGCAGTGAATCGTTAGATATAGTGAATCAATTGCAAAACATTCCAGTAGTAAAAGGAAAAGAAATAGCTACTGTAAGTAGAAGGGGTTGGGCAGTCTTAGCAGGGTATTGGAGATGTCATGAACAGAAAAATATCCTGCAGGAACGCCTAGCAGCTTTAGATAAAGAACTAGATGGGGCCATACAGGACAACATAATGCTATGGTGCCATCTAGAGGCTTATAGGAATAAGTCGGAGCAATATCAATCGGTTGCTGAATGAGCAGCAGTCCGATTAGCACAGCACAAATATAGGAAGCGGAGAGGTCGAGTAAATCATGCTAAAGTTAGGGCTTGCATAATGAAAACAGAATGGGACCCCGAAATATGGGATGGGGATATATCCGATTCCTCGGATAGTGAAAGAGAAGCCGAAATAGACCCGCCATCTGAAACTATGATAGGGCAAGCATGCCCCGTAATACGTAGAAAGTTAAAGCAATACGTAGAAAGTTAAAGCAAGCTAGTGATGGGGAGGCGGTGGCTAGTGAAGCCACCCAGGTGCTGGAGGATTTTTCACAATATGAGATAAGTGAAATTTTAGACAGAATGGAACAGCATCCCGGCGAACCCTTAGATAAGTGGCTAGTTCGCTTATACAAATCAGGGGCAGGAGACATTACCATAGATCAAAGAGATGTCAAGCGTTTTACCATGATATCAACAGATCCCGAGATTAGAGCTGCAGTTAGAACAGTAACAGGGGACAGGGACATGACCAATTTATTCATGGTAGTTGCCTATGCAGCTAAATCTCGATATCCTAGTATAATTGACTGGCCAATAACTTCACGAACATTATACTCCATGAGGGATATTATACAGCGGATTAAAGAATTAACGATGCAGGTATGGTGCATTCGGGGGGTGCAAGGCAAATTTACCACCCTGACATTTCCTCATACTGCACGCACTGATATAATGAAGAATTTGACTCCACAACATAAATCGATTATGTTGACTTTAATGATTAATAATGCGGGAAAAACAATTGGGGATTTAATCAAAGCAATTCGGGAGGTTTTAGAGCTGGGAGCCTGTGACACAGACGGGCGTGAAAAGAGATATTTATATGAGAAAGATCATATAGGCGCCCGAGTCCCCGAACGAATGGAAAGTGCACCGAAGGGTTTCAGAGATCTTAAGAATAGAGAGACAGAGGCTAGGGTTTCCAGAAGGGATATGTTTGCCGCTTTAATAGCGACAGGGGTGGCCAAAGACAAAATCGATAACATTCCCACCAAAGAAATGTATAAGTTGTATCTACAGAAATGTAAAGGTAAGCCTAAAAAGGTTTACAATACTGAAAAAGGAGGAGAGGATGTTAGTTGTATGTTACTGGAGAAAATGTCACAGTTGTTACAAGAGAAGAAGGAGAGGGAGGATATATCCGGACCTGTCCTGGGCACAATGGGAAAAGGGCCATACCCCCCGGGTTGCTACCGCCACAATAGATAATCGTCCGCATATTGGGGTGGAAATACAGTGGCAACATGGGCTCTATTAGATACGGATCAATTAACCCAGAATCATGAAATTTTAATGGATGCCGAAATGGCACCGAGATGAATGGAAGATACATCACCGCCCAGTATGGGGTGCTGATATTTGGCAAATAATTTGGACCGAATGCCATAACAAAAAGGTTACTGTTTTCCATGTCGATGCGCATGTGAAAGACACTTCTTTGTCTAACTTGTACAATTCCATTGTAGATCAGCATGCCAAAATTAGAACAACAGCCCTTGATCACATGGAAGAAAGTGGGCTCTGGAGATGGGCTCATTGCAAAAGCGGTCATTTGGGGGCGGAAGCAAGTCACAGGTGGGCGCAAGCCCGAGGGATACCAGGGTCCCTATTGGACTTTCAAAATATTGCTAAACAGTGTGAATATTGTCAATTGTCCCATCCACGGTCCCCGCATGCAATCGAAAGGGGGAAAATACATCGGGGATTAACACCCGCTGCTATCTGGCAGATTGACTTCATAGGCCCCTTATGTAAGTCTCAGGGAGATATGTATATATGCACTGCAGTAGATACCTATAGTGGAGTATTGATGAGAATATCAGCCCCTGAGGCTAACCAAAAAGTGACCTTGAAATTATTACAGGAAATGGGCCGATATTATGGAATACCCTCTCAAATACAAAGCGATAGAGGGACACACTTTACGGGACACACTGTACAGCAGTATGCCAAAGACAACTATATTGAGTGGATCTTTCATATACCCTACTACCCCCAGGCTGCGAGGTTAATAGAGCGTATGAATGGATTACTAAAAAATATATTGCGATCCTTGACTAAATCGCATACTCTCAAGGGATAGAAGCAGTATTTACCGATAGCATTGCAGTTATTGAATAGTAGACCATTGAAAGAAAGCGGACGGACACCTTTTCAAAAAATGTATCAAAAATCTGAAGCAATAAGTATTACATCTTTGGAACAACGTAACATTATCTGTTGGGCGACAGCGGAGGGTAGTGTAGAATTACCAAAGCAGAATAGCTTGGATGCAGCGGGATATGACATGAACAATCCCACCGCATTAGTAATCCCTCCCCAACAATCACTTTTGTATGATATGCATTTTGGATGTAGCATCCCCAAAGATCATTTTGGTTGGATAAGAATTAAGTCAAGTTGGGCAAAACAGGGTCTTACAATCTTAGGAGGCATAATTGACGCAGACTTTAGAGGTTCTATTTTTGTAGTGTATCATAATTTAACAAAAAGTGAAATATATATCCCAGTTCATACTAAGGTGGCCCAATTGATCATTATGCCATATCACACAGATACAATGACATGGGGGGTCCCAAATAAAACACCAAGGGGAAGTGCTTTTGGAAGCACTACTATACCACCGGAATCATTACATCCTGGGGTGAAAATTTGGATATTTTCCCCTAATCGGGAACCACAAAAAGGTGAAATCCTGGCGGTAGGTAAGGATGCTGTCCTTACAGTACTGGCGGAAGGTGCAGATGTCTGGCAGCAGGTACCGAGCATGCGCTGCAAGTTACAGGAATACAAGTTTTCCTTTTCTTCTCTTAATAGGATGGCAATATCCTCTTCAATATCCTCTTTGCAACGATCTCGAAGCTACTAGCCCTTCTGGTCATATGGGCCCTGAACATTGGAAACGCACCCTCCTTAGCGCAAGGTGGATTCCTCAAACTACTATCAAGGATCCAAGCATCAAATCGGACAACGTGGAAGTTATTCCATAATGCAACCTGTGACAATTGTAATTTGTGGAACTTTACAATAGAAAATATTACTCCATACACCAATCAACCAATATGTTTGGGTATATAAGCCCAATGCGAATGCGACGCTAGAAATTAAAAACACTACAGAATATGTTTGTAAGAATTTTGATTATACTTGTTTTATGAGTACTGCTCATGCATCACGATACCAATGTGCCAATGTATCCACTTTATTACCTGTTCTTACTGTTTCTAAACCAGCTTGGATTCTCGGCTGTATGGAAATCCCAGCACCCAAAACAACTACCAGGTTTACCTATTATTGGATAATGAGTCAGGAATCCCTGCCCAATTCCAGGAACAATCCATAATTCGTTTGCCGGAAACCTGTGTTACGACCATCTTTTATAAAACTGTACATAAAATGTATTTTAATATATCTTTTCCCCCCATACCCCAGCCCGCCAGGCGACGGCGGGAATGGTATGACACACTGTTGGGAAGTGCCGGTCTGGGTGTTGGTGTTCTTAACAGTATAGATGTTGAAGTGTTATCAAATAAGGTTGCCCGAGCTGGGAATGATGTAAGTATCGCTACTAACCTGATGGCGGATTGGATACCGGACAACGTAAATCTCTTTCACCAAACGCTAAATTATTTGCAAGTACAGTCTGACCACCATTGGAACGTGTTCACTCAGCAGATCCACGTGATGGAGAATGTCTCTGCCTTGTTTAATTGGACTCAGATCCGATTGCAAATAATTTACCTTACTCAACAAATCCAAAATGTCCAAACCCAATTATATATCGGACATACTTCTATCTGGAAAACGCTATTTGAGCATTATGTCAAAACTTTGATCCCTTATCCTCTTGGATGGAGACCACGTCCGGAGCAAACCACATGTAGCCATTTATATTGCACTGGGTTAATTGAATGGTATCATGGAAGCAACACCACCGCATGTAAATTCATGGCGCTTCCGTCCATGTGTGGTCCCCGTCAGGACCTGTCTTGGTCCAGCCGACTTTTTCTGGTAAATGGATCTTTCCCGATAATAGAATTTCTTTTTTGGACAACTGCATTCCGCTTTTATCAGGACATCTTGCTTGTCACTTCTCGGTATCTCGTACCAAGGAAGATTGTACTTTACAACACTCTACGAGTGAATGTGCCTTATGGGTATTACCAGCAGATGCGCAAGGGTTCACTGTGGTCACGCCCCAAGTAATTTGTGTTTATAATTCTTCTTTTAGTGGCTGTATTTATAACATATCGGTCTTTCATTTAATAATGTCACTTATTACCTGCCCGCTAAAGATACATTAAATATTTCCACAACTGTTAACATATCAATTGCATTTTTACAGATCCCCCTTCTAGACTTACGGCCTTTGCAGAGAGCCATTAACGCTCTCATCAATTACAACAAATATTGGCTTGATTGAATAAGTCTATGGACATTGTATCACTTAGAACTTTATTTGTGGCCGATCAACTTCATTCTTTGACTCAAAAAATTGCTGACAATACCCACCACTCCTGGTGCGACATCTTTACAGGTCATTCCTCCACAGCCCAGAGAATGTTAAATTGGCTCCTACACCCTATTTTAATTGTGATGATTGTGTGCATACTCTGTCTGACCTGTAACTGTTACCTCACCTATCGTGTACATCGCCTATCTCAGAGAACCCCAATCAATGTTCATACTGCCTCTTATGCATACGTGTCGGAAACTTGCTGATCAAGGGGTGGAGTGTAAGGAAAATGTTGCTGCCAATAACTGATTGTGCAACAAAGACTTTGCCTGCTCGTGCTGGGGACATGCTGGCCTGATCAACCAGCCTATGCCTAAGGGAGAGATAAGTCAGGCTTTGTGGTAGCAACTGTTGGCGACAACACAGAGATAGCAACTGTTATCGACTGTTGGAAACTGTTGGCAACTGCTGGCGACAACACATGGATAGCAACTGTTATCGACTGTTGGAAACTGTTGGCAACTGTTGGCAATGACACAAGGGAAAACATAGTGATCAGCAACTTTCCTGACGTGTTTAAAAGCAGAGGGGTGGAACGGCGAAACAGGAGTCTATTGGAATGCTTTCATAAACGTATGATGTGCTGCAAATTCCCCTTCTTCGCCTGCACGCGTGACGTCGGGAGCCAGGAACCAAAATGGCGCCGGCGCTACCTTTGCTCTGTCACATGATAAGGGCAAAGGGCCACCGGCGCCATTTCTCAACGCAGCAGTGGCCAGAGAGCTGGAGATCGCGTCGGGACCCCCCCACTGGACCACAGGTAATTTAAAACATTTTGGGGGGGTTCGGGAGGGTGGGGGATTTGTTTTAAAGGTTCGGGGTGGGTTTTAGGGTTTTTTTGGTGTGCCGGTTTTCCCGCCCTCCCCCGATTTACGATTAAAAAAAAACAAAACCCACGACGATCAGATTTCCCTCCCCCCAGCCAAAATCGATCATTAAGACGATCGATCACACGATTCACACCCCTATTAGGCTTACCAAAAACCACGCTACAACCATTACAAATGCTACAAAATGCAGCCGCCCGCATCCTTACTGACACACGCCGCCATGATCACATCACTCCCGCACTTCAGTCTCTTCACTGGTTACCCGTCACATCCAGGATCATATATAAATCCATTACGCTAATACACAAAGCCATCCATAACCGAAACATGCTATGGTTCTCCGAACACCTGTACTTCAAAAAGTCAAACCGACCAACCAGATCCCAGCATCAAGCCAGACTGCCGATCCCCTCGCCTAAACTGACCAAACATGCATCTACAAAAGAACAATCGCTCATCATAGCTGGAACCACAATATGGAACAGTATGCCCTCTGAACTGCACCAGGAACCTTGCCACAGAAAATTTAAACAAAACCTAAAAACTTGGCTGTTCAAAAAAGCCTACCATTGACTGACGGGGACCCATACAAGCCATATACTTCGCTGTTACAACTTCCCCCAGTTTTACAATCCCTCCATTACCCCCTTCTCCCCTAGAAAAGCTCCCTAATAGATATTTATTTTTGCAGTTCAATTTCGGTTATCCTTGTTAACCTCTCGTCTATGATATTTATTCTCCTAGTTTTCTGTTAAACATGCTACTTGTTTTTTTTTCTCCATTTAATATGTTTATTGTAAAGCTCATTGCTGAATTAATGTTTTCTGTAAACCGAGGTGATGTGCCACATGTGCCGTGGTATATAAAAATCTTTAAATAAATAAAAATAAATAAACAATGATTAGAATCATCTTGCCTGATTACACTGGTTACTCTGAGAATTTTTCAGGTCACAGCCACAGGGCTGGCACCCCCTTCCACCGGCCATGTTCCAGTAACCAGATGCACACTGGTCACAGTTAATGCCTATAACATTAGGCAAACAAGGGCACTGTCCAGTTATTTGATCACATGTGCATGTCTTTTCAGCATCGCTGGATGGACAAGTTTCTGGGTGTGTGCCCAAAGGATTGCAAACACATTCTGGAAAACAAAAAACAGATAAATAAGATAATTTCTCAAATAATGAATTAGAAGTGCAGAGTTCTAGTAAACACAAGGTCCCTGGCCATATCTGAAAAAGGGACTTATAAAAGCTCATGTCAGGTAATATCCCTATTGTATGTAGATCCATTGAAAGATATCGTGTTTGATTGGTCTTCAGATCTGAAAGTGTAATATAGAATGCTTTAAATAAATAAACTGCAACTTGTTTGTTAAGCTGTATTTCTAAGAATATGTCCATAATTAGACTTTTAAAATCCTTACACTGACCACATAAAGACTTATTTTGATAATGGTGAGGCAGGTTTATAGCAGAGAACAGGAGACAGTATATTCAAGCGTGTGATGTGACCCAGTTTGTAGAGACAGATATTTGGCGGTCCTGTTTATTTATTTATTTATTTTTTTGAACAGCTTCTTTCAAGGCATGGGGATGTTTGTATTGCTGCATTTTTCACTTGTAATCAGCATGGCAAGTACCACAATGCACCTGGAGGGCGGTGTCATAAAAGCCAGGTTTGGCCAAAAGTCTTCCTCTTTAGACTGGGCCACATCACAGTCCTGCATATCTGATGCTACTGATGTAAGGCTCCTGCAGTTATTTCCTTTGGAAGGGGATCAAGGTGTGAAATTTTATAGGGCACTATCTGCTCTTTGCAGCATAAACACTGAATTCTGCTGTATGCAATAAATATATTTTGAAGAAGGGATTTTTACTATTACTATTGTAAAGTAAAATGCTTTCATTGTTTTCAGAGTTTTAATCTTTACAAGTAGAATGTTGTGGTTCCATCTGACAATAAGACAATTGAGTTTTAACCAATCTGATTATTACATGCAATGAAACAAGTATGCCATTTAGCTGATTACTGTGCAATAAACGTAGATAAGGAAGGAATTGTCATGGTGTGAAAATTTTATTCTTAACAAGCCTGGTCTGGGCACTAACGGAGAATGTTGTTATCCTCATGAAAGTTTTGCCAGTTTTCCAAAGTTAAAATCAAGGTAAGGGAAAGTGCTGCAGAACTATTGTGCTTTACACGTTGTCCTTACTGAATGGCACAGTGGATCTCCAAGGTAAACAGACGTTTTTCCTTTTTTGATCCACCGGCTTCCTTTTGCTGCGTTGAGTTTCCAGCTCAGCTGGAATCTGTCCTAGTCAGAGCTATGGTGCCAAGAGGTACAGCTGCAGGGGGGTTCATGTTCAGTTTTAGAACATGAGAAGGTAAGACAGGCCATGCTGTCCTATGAGCCCAGCATCCTGTCTCTGACCATGGCCAGTCTTGAGTCACGGGGAGGTAGATCTCAATGGGGAAGAGACATTCCATGTTGCTCATTCCCAGAAGTAGGATGTAGTGATTCCCTTGTCTGTCTGGCTAATAATTGTTATTGGACCTGCCCTGCAGAAACTTTCCAAACCTTTTTTAAACCCAGCCATACTGTTAAGCTTGACCTCATCTTACATCTGGGACAAAATAAGCAATTCCAGTTCTGAGGGGGGAGGGGGGGGGGGCGCTGCAAACAGCTCTGTATTTCAGGTTACCCCACTAATGAGAATACACAAGATATACCTGTATACAATGAGGCATTAACTACATTCTACAAAACCAGTCCTGTTTGTCTTATTCAAGTACTGGAGTTGCCTATGCCTGTGCTAGGCCATTGGGCTGGTCAATTAGCTCCGTATTAGGTCTAGACCAGTATTTGTCAACCCAGTCCATGAAAACTAATCAGTCAGTCTGATATCCAGCATATCAGGATATTCATAATGAATATGCATGAAACTATTGTATGCAAATATATTTCATGAATGTTCATTGTAGACATCCTAAAGTCCTGGCTGGGTGTTCCTCCAGGATCAGGTTAAAAAACACCGGTATATGCCAGCCAGAATGTAGAATTCCTGTCTGGGAGTTCTAGGTTAGACCCATGATGTCTATAATTTGGTGTGCATATCTTTTACAATTACTATATTACAAAGCACCAATATTAAAACACCTTCATAGATTAACCCCTCCCCATCAAAAATGACAAGTGTGTTTTTCTCTCTCTGAATTACAGTGATCCTTTCTGAAGCCTCTCCTTATGCCTGATAATCTCATACCCATTTCTCCAAACGTGATATTTACCTTTTCTCTTCCACCACAGGTTTGATAGAAATTTACAGATGCAGCTTGAAATAACGGTGAATAAGTTGTAGGTGATACTTTTTCACTGGACTCAGGCAATACACCTGTGACTAGATGTATTGAGTGAGTCTAATTAAAAGGTGTCACCCAAACTTGTTTGTTGACCGTTATGGACTAACACACCAACCAAAACACTTTGCTCGATACAACTAGAAAGGTATTGCCGTAATAATTACTGTTCCGAGCTTCTGTCTCTGCAATGGGAGATTGTTGCAAGTTCATCTCTGCTGCAAAGTCTTGCTGAGGTCATAGTACCCATCCTTAACTTTCTGTTTCCTTACTTCTGCAGGTTTGAGCGAGTGCAGATCCAAAGTAACCAGGTTTACAGAACTGACAGCTCCCTCCATGAGTGTTGTGCAAACATTTTAAGCATTCTCCTGTGATCTTATCACAGGCTTCCGCATCCGTGATATCTATATTATTATTGCAAAGACAGGGCAAACATTGGTCTCCTGTTTGCCTCAGATAGCCATAGAAGCCAGGAGGGCATCCATCACATCGATTACCTAGAGGACAGACACATACATATAAACAGACAAAAAAAAGAGTAAAAATCTTCAGAATTCAGGGTCATAAACTCAAATCATATTATGTACTCTATAAGAATTCAGTATATTGCAAAATAGCCACAGTGAATTGTTCCCACTGTGCAATAAAAGTGGCACTAAGTAAGTCATGATGACAGCAGCTGTGCTACATATTTTCTCGTTTTCCTCTTTTATTTGAAGGAGCCAGAGCCAGAACGAGTGCCTTAGTGGCACTGATTTTTTCATCCTTACTCTACAGAAATGCAAGTACAAAAGTTGTACATTTTTTGGTCTCTCTCATTTTTCACCTGCCACTTTGAACCCACCCCCTTCCAGATGGCACACCTGGGTGACTCAATGACTCCTCATTGGCCCGAGAGGCAGAAGGTGCGTCTTCCTCCTGAGATTCACTCTCAGCACTCTTCTTTGGCTAGAAGGGCTGCCTTGGTAGCAGCAGCCATCATCCCTCCAACCTCGGCAGCATTTATTTATATGATATCTAAGTGGCTCACAAGCAAGCCATTCACATTCACAGACACGGTGAATACAAATAGGCACATACATGCTTGTAGATAAAATTAAGCTACGACCTCCTGAAAACGTGGTGTCTTGCCTGAAGTATAGTTCACAGAATTTGATTCAACAATTGCAGCCTCACTGTACATCCAGACTAATTCAGATTAAAGGCCTCACTAAATAAAAATGCTTTTAAATGCTTTTTAAAAGCATGTCCAAAAACTGACTGGCTTGGAACCCAAAACCCCTCAACCACAGTACCTAACACTATGGCCTGAAATACAAGGCTGGACCAGGTTTGTGGTTTACGCATAAGTAGTAGAGTCAGGCCAGGGCTGACTCGAGGGGAGTGAGGGGCCCAGGGCAAATCCACTAGAGTGGAGTTCCCCCCAACCCAGGAGGTTGCCTGCAGAGTTCTATCTGCCACCGCCCAGATTGCTGCAACTCTGGGCCCACTGGTGCACAAGAAGGAGAAGTGGCAGTGGGCAGTTCAACAGTGGCAGAATGAGTCCCCCAAAAGCGTAGAGACTGGAGCAGTCTCTCTGATTCCTCCCCCTTTCCCAAGGATGACCTTGAGTTAGGTGCAATGTTCCCACGGTAAATTTAATCCAAAGGGAGCTTAATTTTGTGCAGTTGCAGCTGCCGATTCTTTGATTATAATATTAGGATTAAAAGTGTCCAGTAGACTGACAAGAAAACTAAACTAATAGCTTATTCAGTTGAAATCATAAACAGGTAACTTCTTTAATGTCCCCACAGACTGTTTGTGCAATTCTAGCAAAGCGAGTCAAAGAAAGCAGTGCCCTCTGTTTACGTGGGTAAGATTCCAGTGGTAAATATAACAGTGACATACATTCTGCATTACTTTTGTTGCTAAGTCATTATTTTGGAAATTCTTTAATCCTAAATCAATCAGATCCCATGCTGTGTGAGGTCGCCTGTGATGCTTCCAAACAAGGAACTTGCAGGGATGTTTTTTTTAATCAAAAGTAATGGCTTAGTACAATTTTTCATAAATAGAGAGCAGAGGTTACTGCTGGGTGTCCTTTTCAAACACTGCACGGCATAAGGAGCACAACATGCTTTGAAATGCTTCACTTTAATCCTTGCAAAGATACTGTGCAGCATGTCTGACTCCGTGTGTGAGATAGCTAGACGTGAGATTTCCACAGTGTATGAGGGGGAGGGAGTCAATAAATAAGGTGAATTGAAACAGTTTATGATGTTGCACTTAAATTCACCTTATTTATTGACTCCCCCCCCCTCATATAAAGGAGAGACTGGAAAGCTTTTCAGATGATGATGTTTATAATCAAATCTCAGATTTAATTGTAGTACTTGGTAGAGATGTGAATCGTGTGCCAGATCGTCTTAATGATCAGATTCGGCTGTGGGGGGGGGAAATCTGATCGTTAAGATATGTGAATTGGAATCGTTTCCGATTCCAATTCACATCGCTAATTAGGGAGGCCCGCGCCGCTAAAAAAACAAAAACCACCCGACCCTTTAAATCGACACCCCCTCTCGACCCCCCCAAAACCTTTTAAAATTATCTGGTGGTCCAGGGGGGGCCTCGGGGGGCCTTGGGGAGAGATTTCCCGGCATCAGCTGTTCTAAAAAAAAAAAAAAAATGGCGCCGATGCCTCTTTGCCCTTACCATGTGACAGGGTATCCGTGCCATTGGCCGGCCCCTGTCACATGGTAGGAGCACTGGATGGCCAGCCGCCGGCCACTTTACTCATCAGCCCCTATTATAATAATTACTGACACACGCCGCCATGTTCTGGGAAATTGTGCTGATGGAAAGGATGGGCACCTATTTCCTTATAAAAGGCACCCTATGAGTAAGCTCATGTGAAAGCAGGAAAAAGGGCTGTATAATAATAGGGGCTGATGAGTAAAGTGGCTGGCGCCATCTTTAAAGATGGCGCCGGCCACCTTTACTCATCAGCCCCTATTATACTAGGGCTGATGAGTAAAGGTGGCCGGCGCCATCTTTAAAGATGGCACCGACCAGCCAGTGCTCCTACCATGTGACAGGGGCCGGCCAATGGCACGGATACCCTGTCACATGGTAAGGGCAAAGGGGCATCGGCGCCATTTTTTTTTAGAACAGCTGATGCCGGGAAATCTCTCCCCGAGGCCCCCCTGGATCTCTCCTCTCCCTGAGGCCCCCCGAGGCCCCCCTGGACCACCAGGTAATTTTAAAAGGTTTTAGGGGGGTTGATTTAAAGGGTCGGGTGTTTTTGGTTTTTTTTAGCGGCGCGGGCCTCCCTAAAAAAAAAGGGTCGGGAGGGTGGGGGGTCGATTTAAAGGGTCGGGTGTTTTGTTTTTTTTATCGGGCCATCGGCGCCATTTTAATTAGTGGCAGCCAAAATGGCGCCGATGGTCCTAGAGCAGGAGATCGCGCCGGGACCCCCCCCCACTGGACCACCAGGTAACTTAACATTTTGGGGGGGGGGTTCGGGAGGGTGGGGGAGGGTAAGGAATTGGTTTTAAAGGGTCGGGGTGGGTTTAGGGGTTGTTTTGGTGTGCCGGTTTTCCCACCCTCGCCCAAATAATTCCCGTGCCCTATTTAACGATAGAATACAAATGCCCCTGACGATAAATCGGGGGCATTTGTATTGTATCGTGCACTCTAACGATTTTGGACGATTTTAAAATTATCTGACGATAATTTTAATCGTTCAAAAACGATTCACATCCCTAGTACTTGGCATGTTCTATCTTTGGTGATCTACCTTGAAAAGCTGGTGATAGCTAGGATAGCTGCTCCCCTCTGCCACAGGGCAGATTACTATGGCCCAAGAGGGGAATTCCACATCTAATGTTTTGGTTTCCTCCTGCCTGTACTTCTTTTTCATTGTTTGTTTCTACATATAACCTCAAGTCGTACCAGGCTCCAGCAGTGAAAATTTAAGCCTCTGTTTGTAAATCATTGCACCTCAGAACCAACAGACAATACTAAACTGTAATCACCAGATGAATTTGAACTTAGTTGAGTTCTGTTGAAAATCCCAAAGGGAAAGATTTTTTTTTTTACCTCAGTCCTATGAGATTTCTTAAGCTGCATAAAAAGCAGCATTTCTTCCCAACTCATGCCACAAAGATATTTGACCCTGTTCTGTAGAGATTTACTTCTGTATTTTACATGTTGATATGTTCTGTAGAATTTAAACCTTGTCTGTTTATCTCTTCATTTCACTCCTTACACTTGCTTCATGCCCACTTTAATACCATCCGTCTCCTCTGATGGTCAAGTAGTTGATTTAATATTAGCCTACCTTTACAATCAATGAGCAAAGCACCCGCTGAATACTTCCTTAAGAACTGTGAAAGTCTAAAACTCTCTTAACATAGACTTCCCTCCATACCTGAGTAACCCTCACGACAGTTGCAGATGATCTCTGAGCTCTGCAGATCCTGATAGCATGAATAGGCAAAGTAGCGATTGCTTGCAGGCGAATCTGGACACATGCAAGGACGGCAGGGTTGTCTTGAAAGAGGGTTGCCATAGTAACCATCAGCACACCTGTGAACACAAAATTCCACAAAGGTATGGACCTTCATCTTCTATAGCAGTGTTTCCCAACCCTCTCCTGGAAGCACACCTAATCAGTTGGCATTTCAAGAAACCCATAATGAGTATGCATGCAATAGGTTTGCAAGCACTGGAGACCCAGGTTATGCAAATCTCTCTCATTCATATTCACTGTGGATGTCCTGAAAACTCAACTGGCTAGGCTTGCCTTCAGGAGAGAGTTGGCCCTATGATGTCCTTTTATGTAGTCCTCATATGTAGTAGTTTGAAGGCAAAACATCCTAGTTAAAAAAAAATTGTTCCTTTGAGTTAAAGGTTAGTTCTTTAAAATACAAGGGGAGGTAACGATTAGTAGGGAGTACAGCCAGTAATAACAACTTAGGTCAATAAAATGTTGTAACCTATGGGACCTGCTGGAATTTCTGAGTGTTTTTCCTCTTGGAATGAATAATAGCTTTATTATTTATTTATTTATTTATTTATTTATTTATTTATGAACATTTGATATTCTGCTTTTGCCAGGTTTGGTCTCAAAGTGGATTACAGAAATTAAGATTTAGGCTTAGACATGGTTAATGTTTATATGTATGTATGTATCTATTTAAAAATAGTTAGCACTGAGTTCCATTGTATGGCAAAAGGACCAAGTGTGGGAAAAACATTAATATTCCTAATGAGCTAACTGGGGAAAGGCCTGGTTGAATAGGCATGCTTTGGCTTTTTTCTGGAAAGCAAGGTAATTTGGTTCCTGGCAGATGGGTAAAAGAACCTCATTCCAGAATTTGGGAGTATAGCAGCTGAAGTCTTGTGCTGTTCAATTTGACAGAAGTCAGGGGTGGGAAGAAAAGAACGGCCTTTTGTGAGGATTGGAGCTTTCTAGCCAGGGTGTAGAAGTCAAAGAAATGGATGAGATATTCTGGACCATGTTTATTCACACATTTGAAGATGAAGCAGAGGGTTTTGAATGTAATCATGGTTTTAATCGGTAGCTAATATAATCTGTAGAAGATAGGTGTTATGTGCTCTGATGGCTTGGCCCTACCAGGATTCTGGCCACTGTGTTTTGCACAAGTTGTAATCATTTCAAGCAGGTCTGGGAGATACCATTCAGAAGAGAGTTACAGTAATCTAACCAACTAGTGATTAATGTATGGATAACTGATGTAAGGTTGTGCTGATTGAAGTAGTAACGTAGTTGCTAGATTTGGCAGAGGTACATAAAGGAGGCTCTCACTACTTTAGAGATGTGAGCTTCCATAATGAGGTTAGGATCAAGTTGGATTCCTCGATGTCATACAGAGTCTTTGAGCTAAAGGGGAGTCCCTGATAGGGAGGGAATGGTCCATAGGGGTTGACCTTGCTGGCTTAACCAGAGAAGTTTAGATTTGGAGGGGTTAAGTTTGAGAGTTTATAGTTGTTGAGCCATTGGGCTACTGCTGTCATACAGTTGTTGAGGTTGGTGATGGGACAGGATAGGTCAGATCTGAGTTTAAAGCAAAGTTGGATGTCATCAGCATATAGATGATAGTCAATGTTGAAGGATAGAATCAGGTTGCAGATAGAACTGATGTAGTTGTTGAGGATAATCTGGGAAAGAACAGAGCCTTGAGGTACTCCACATATGAGATTTTTAGGAGAGTACTATTCATTGGCCCACATGACAGACTGAACTCTGTTGGACAGAAAACATTGGAACCACCTAAGGACAGTATTTTTGATGCCGATGTTCTCTAGGTGCTGAATCAAGAGGCAGTAGGAAGATCCAATAACAATAGGATGGAATCACCACCTTGATCTGTTTTTAGATGGATTTCATTGCTTAAGTCTAGTAGGTCAGATTCTGTTTTTAGATGGATTTCATTGCCTAAGTCTAGTAGGTCAGATTCCTAAAACCAGTCTGATGGGGGTGCAAGATGTTTCTCTCTTCGAGGAAGTTGAGTAGTTGGAAGTAGACTACATTTTCAACTAGTTTAGACAAGAATAGGAAGCTGGAGACTTAATTATCAGTTATTTTGGGGTCAGAGTTTGATTTCTTCAGGATTAATTTGATTACCATTTCCTTAAGCAGATCAGGAAGCAAGCTTTGTAACAGTATGCCATTGATTATATTGGAAAGCTATGAGGCTAATTCTTGCTTAAGGTTGCAAATGAACCTGGAAGAATTGTGTCTAGTGGAATGAGGGACTGTTTAATTTTCTGGAGGATATTTTCCACCTTTTTAGTGGTGATGGTTCTGAAGTCAGCTAGTGTGGTGTTGTCTGGAGGGAGATAAGATGTTCCTGTAAATAGAGAGGATGTGGTTATTAAGGGAGATGTGAAGGAGGGAGAGTTGTCATAGGAGGAATATATCATTAGGATCTTATCCATGAAGAATTTGGCAAAGCCCTCTGATGTGTGGCCCCCTGAGAAAGTGGAAATGATCTGAGAAACAGGTTTGGGGAGCTTCTGAACTCATTTAAACAGTTTAGTTGGATGGTTCATATAGAGTTCTAGCTGCTTGGAGATGAAGATCTTTCTTGCCGGGATATTGGCTGCTCTATACTTCATACGCTCTTTGCAGATATGGAAGTTCACGTCTGTTTATGTTTCTGCCAGGCTTGTTCAAGTTGGTGGGATTGCTATTTTAGAACAAGAAGACCCTCATGGAACCATGGAGAGTTCCTAGGGTGTTTCTTTGACCTGGATTTTAGTGGAGCTAGGATGTTCATTACTGCAGTAAATACATTGTTCCACTGTGCAACTAGGATGTTAAGAGTTTCTAGTATATTGAGAAGTGGTTAATTATTATTATTTATTTTTTATTTCCCCCCTTATTTAGGGAGAGTGGATGGTGTTCTTATGTGGAACCCTCTATTATATTTAATGAACCTTTATTCATGAAAATTAGATCTATGACCTAGGAATAATATTTAAGAAATGTAGACCTTGGTGTTGGTGGGGGAAGGGTAGGATGAGAGGGATTAAAGTCCAGACACTTGAAGGGGTGAAGAAGAAGCAACACTCCAGTGCTTGAATAGTAGAATGATCAGATAATGTCAGATACATTTAGATATTTTTTATCTAATTATGCTTCTTGAAACTGTATGCCAGCATATTCTGTGTTCTTATTTTTACTATACTAAAACTAACTTTACAAACTTCAGAATGTTTTGGCATGGATATTTAAAAAAATCCATAATTGGATAAAATATCTCAGTGTTCCTGGACTAAATTGGTTACCCTACTGGACAGATGTGGGGTAAACAAGGAAACAGTAGCAGTACTAGTAGATGCAGTAAAAACAGGGTGAGAACATAATATTAAACAAAATCCTAAGCAACTCCTAAGTATTACAATTGACAGAGTATTTGAAATTAGTATACTGCATATTTATAAACTAAACAGAATATTAATTAGGGCCAACTGTAATGTCTTCCATTTGTATCCATGGGTAAAATACTTATTTCCTCTGGTCCAGAATATTTGGAACTTGCCATACCTTTCACAGTTGTGTCCAGCTGTAAATCCCTTGCAGTTCCGGCAGACCCCAGTGTCAGGATGACAAAGCTCTGCATAGCCATTACACTGGCAAGGGCGACAATTGGGAAATCCAAAGTATCCAGAAAGGCACTGATCACAGCGGCGGCCATTAATTTCACTGTGGCATGAACACTGCCCAGTAATCTGGTCGCATAAAGTGCTAAACGAGCCTTGTGTGTGACAGTCGCATGCTAGATAAAGAGAAGAGAAGAATGATGGTAGGTTACTGTGTTATGGGAAATTGTGCTGATGGAAAGGGTGGGCACCTATTTCCTTATAAAAGGCACCCTATGAGTAAGCTCATGTGAAAGCAGGATAAAGGGCTGTATGAACATTACCAAAGAGCAGTTCACACAAAGGCACACACAGACACTCTCTTTATGTTAGTTTAAATGGTTTTATTATTGCTTTATAATTCTTATCAGAATAATATATTTGCATATATCTTTGATACCTGTCTACTTCCCTTATAGTTACCTCCCTCTCTTACCCTCTTGGGTTGAAGACCTTGCACCACGGCCAGGGTTTCAAGTTCTTCAAAGATGCCTTTCAGGGTCTAGGGTCCACCACGACGTTGTCTGGGAACTCTACTGTTGGTAGCTAGAGATCTGGTCAAAGAACTGGCTTGGTTCCCAAAAAACTTTTGTTTTATAGAGTTTTGCCTCATAGGCTTGGAAGTTCATTGGTGGATAGTTTTGGTAGCCTATAATTAGTGCCCTGTTGTTATCTTTGCAATAGGCATGAACTAGGTGGGGTGGCTTGTTGAATCTATGATGATTGGTGGACCTTCGTTACCAGGGTAGAGTCTGTTATCTTGGGTCCTACATCTACTTCTGTTGGAATCTGTGGCCCCCTACCTCACCCATGTGCAATGTTGAAGGGTGCTGGCTATTTTCCAATGATGTTCACTAATCTTTATTATAATTTCCAGCTTGATTAAACATGTTTGTTTACCACTTTCTTTTGGAAAGTCTCATATGAAAGCCTCTTTAATATTCTCCTTAATGCCTACTCCCTTTAGATGTTACGTAGGTGCTTAGAGAACAAGCCAAGCATCCTGTCCTAACTTATCCTATTCCTGATCTAAACCTATTGCTAATAAACACCCAAGTTCTGCCAGAACACTCCCCCTCAACATATCTGAAAGTTGTGGGAGTGACTGAAGATATATACTTAACAATAAATGGCTCACATTTCATTATACACATTAGATATATGTATTCATAGATATATGTTGAAATATAATGTAAAATAAATTGAACTAGTGAATCATAAGAGCATGATGTTTGAAGTGGGTATTGTAAATTTTAGGAGCATTTAAGGCTTATATTGAAGATGTGTTTGTCAGTTCTGTGTGAGGGGAACTGGACATTAGCCACACTTAGACTAATATGTGAAGGCCCCATGCAGATAACATCCATTCACAGCACTACTCACAGGAATACATCCTATATGTTTGTGCAGCTAGTATAAACACAAGCAATCAATTATAAAAGGTAAATAGAGAAAAGCATGAGTGCCAAGGAAGTTGAAATTCAAGACAGAAAGAATCTGGGTTAGAGGAATTATGCAGTGGAGTCACGAATGCTATAGGAAGAGCTGTAGATGTCATGTCAGGTTATGACGAGAACATGAGCCAGGAATTAAAATGGCTGTGGAAAAGAAAACAACAGAGCAATAGCACAAGAAAAATGTTCAGGGATGGGAAGAGTTTTGCACTATTAGCTGGAAACGTGGTTCTTCTCCTCTAAGGGGAAAATATTTCCTATTGCACCATGCTGCAAGGATGTGAGAACATAGAGACTGGTTTGCTTGGAACAGGAAACCTTCCTTTTGGCCTAAAATGATGTTTCTTAACCCTAACCCTGGAAGCTAGGTCCTTGCATTGTTCTCATGAAGGTGTGAGAATACAGCTCTGGACTGGATAGCCATCTCAAAGAAGCAGCAATGCCTTGATATAGCTTTACCATGTCCCCTTGTAGGGGCAATTTTCAAACTGTACGCACTGGGACAAAGTCTGTGGACATGTGTAATTCACGGATTTTGCACCAATGTTCAAAGTGAAAGTATGTGTGCATTTTCACTTTGAAACTGGCTGTGGGTACAGAGTACCTGCAGACATTTATACCTGCATTTTCCATGGGTGCTTTATTTATGCAGTTAAAAATACAACTTATGTGCATTATTTCCCTCCCCTAACCTAAACACCCCCCCCCCTGGAATGCCTCCTCTCAATGCTGCTAAAATCACATCCATTCTTCCACAATGCGCAGACTTTTAGCCTCATTAGGATAGATGATTAATGGGTAAAATGCTTTATACTTATACAAATCACTTTGAAAATTGTCTTTCTATTCCATTTCTTGTTTGACTTTTTATGTCATACTTAATATATTTAGATTATTATTCATGTTCTTTTTTGCCTATGGTCCTCTGTTTTCTTTTCAAAATCCACCCTTCAGCTTCTTGCCTTATTTGTTTTCAACTAATGCATTTATAGAGGTAGATATTCAAAAAATCGCCAGCTAGAAAAGTTAGCTGGATAATCATATTTGGCTCACTTAGCTGGGATATTCAGCGAGCGGCATGGCCCCGGATAAATTTGAGTTAGCTGGATAAGTTTATCGAGCTAACTTTAGAGCTGCTCAATAGCAGGTCTAACTTGTTTGTCTAACTTAGCCAAATAAACCTGAATATTGCTACTTAAAAGGGAATTGAAAACTTGGTATCAATTAAGATCTATGAATTAAGCTGAGATTAAAGTTGTGTAATGCTGTACTGCTTATTTTATGTACGTTTTAATATTGTAAACCATCCTAATCAAATTGGAAGGACAGCATATAAATATTGTAAATCAATAAGTTAGCTGGATAAGTAGCTCCTCCCTGTTACACTCCCATCCAGTCCACTATTTAGCCAGATAAATAGTTATCCAGCTAAGTTGCCAAATATTAAATCGGCACCACTTGGCGGGATAAGTTGGAACTTATGTGACTAGGTGCCACTGAATATTGGGCCCACGGGTTTTGACCAGGGTCAGCACACTAGTCCCCTAATTAATATTGCTAATTGTGGCAGTGGCTAAAGAGAAGGAGGTTTCAATATCTGGTTTTGGCCTCTGTTGGAAACAGGATGCTGGGCTCGATGGACCCTTGGTCTGACCCAGCATGGCAATTTCTTATGTTCTTATGTTCTTAATATTTCTTCAGAGATGGAATAAAAATTATAAAGAAATAGAGAAAACCTAATGACTGTTTTAAGTGCTAACTGCACTATCTCGGCTTTGTTTTTTAGCTAGCAGTACTGGATTTAAGGGCTGGTATCTGCGTGTAAACCTCTGTTTGAAAACCAGTTTGGGATTTATGCATGTAAAAGTACACATGGAACATGATTTTGCATGGATTTTTCTGCGCACAATAAGCTGGTGTTCCGGGGGACAGGGAAAGGATATACACACATACTTTTGATTTTTGTGCCAGGTTCAACATACACCAGCAATTTTCAAAGCATATTTATGCACATAAATCCACTTTGAAAATTCAGACTAAAGTTTGCAGGTAAGGTTTGCCCTGCTTGAGTCGTTTAAAATTACCCTTCCTAGTAATGGCATACCGACCGAAAGTTTGCATTCTCAGGCTCCATGGAGAATGCATCTAAATTTCTTTTCCAAAGGGACTTCACTAGAACCTATAGCAAAAGGTTTCTTTTGTTAAAAACATTATGCAAGACGCCTAGCTTTTTGTGTTTTTGAACATTGCCATGAAAGTTTTCGGGCACAAAACAAATTTGCAGTTTAGGACATCGGCCTCCTAGTTTCTATTCATATCTGGATGAACCATGGGCTGTTGCTGAAAAGAATGATTAAATAAAAATATTCATAGTACTTACGAGAGCAACCATGGGGTTCAAAGCCATAGGTTCCCACTGCACATGCATTGCAGCAGCGCCCAACAACATTTGGTTTACACTCGCATTGCCCTCCATATTTACTACAGCCCAGGCTCAAGGAACCTTGTGGATCGCATCTGCATTCTGTTGGCAACAACAATTCAATTATTATTTACATGCATACAATGGGGCGGATTTTTAATCCTACACGCGCGGGGTACATTTGTGCGCGCTACCTGGCGCGCACAAATGTACACTTGATTTTATAACATGTGTGCGCTACCACGCACATGTTATAAAATCCAGGGTCGGCACGCGCAAGGGGGTGCACACTTGTGCACCTTACGCACGCCAAGCCCTAGGGGAGCCTTGATGGCTTTCCCCGTTCCCTCCAAGGCTGCTCCGAACTTTTCTTTCGCTCCCCCCACCTTCCCCTCCCTTTCCCTATCTAACCCACCCCCCAGCCCTACCTATATACCCCCCCACCTTATTTTATTTTTTACGCATGTCTCTTGCAGGCGTATCTTGCGTGCGCCAGCCAGCTGCCGGCGTGCGAACCTCCGGCACGGCCGCTGTGCCAGAGGACTCGGGACTGCCCCCCAGACCGCCCCCGGATCGGCGCATCGTCCACGACCCCGCCCCCTTCCCACCCCTTTTTCAAAGCCCCGGGACATACGTGCGTCCCTGGGCTTGCACGCGCCGCCAAGCCTATGCAAAATAGGCTCGGCGCGTGCAGGGGCAGGTTTTCGGGGTTATGCGTGTAACCCTTTGAAAATCTACCCCAGAAAATCTACCCCTTTGAAAATCTACCCCTGAGAAGCAGCGTGATGGATGGGTGCAATTCCTATCTCACCTTGGATTTGGTAGAATTCACATTTTTACTATCTTGTGAAGTTTTTGAGTGACAATGTTGTTGATTAAAATGAAATTAAAAGCAATTCACATGACTGGCCAAAGGCTGGATAAATAAACTTGTAGAGATTTCACAATTCTGCTATATATTGTGTGTAATAAGATGCATCTTGAAGTAGAAGCTAATTCTTCAAAGGAGGAATGTATTTTTTTTCCCAAGTTCCTGTTTTAATTTCAGGGCAGACGTCTGCAGAAGGATGGGGCTTTGTTCTCATCCAAAACCTCATGAAAACAAACGTTCATGCATAGTTGGATCTGCAAATAATTGAGTTCAAGCAGCTTCTAGACATTAATAAATGGTTTCTTTTACGTTACAAACACTGCAAACTATTTTTGGCCAGCAGAAAATGTTCATTAAGGACTTGATTTACCAAGCCTTTTTTCCTATTCTGTGTCCATGGGAAAAAACCACTTAGTAAATCAGGCCCTAAGAGAAAAGCAAAGTACAGTACATGGTACCTCCTCTTTGATTTGAGTAGTTTGGTTGTACTTTTGTGTTATCTAGCGTGATCTACATAATACAGCTGCTTGTTGTTCCCCAGCTCTGTGAACTATTTAAAACATTTCTTATACGCTGACGACGTCCAGATTGTGATCCCCTTCAAAGAATCCATCACTAAAACTCTTGAATACTGGGAAAACTACCTTCAAGAAATCAATGGCCTCCTCACTAGCTTAAACTTAATTCTAAATACTTCTAAGAGCGAACTCCTTCTCATCTCCCCAGAAAACAGAACTATCTCTACAAATACACCAACAAACCTTCTTACTACCCAAGCAAGAGACTTAGGGGTTATTATAGATAACCGGCTAAATCTAAAATCGTTCATCAACAAAACAACTAAGGACTGCTTCTATAAACTACATGTCCTGAAAAGAATAAAACCACTGCTTCATTTCCAAGACTACAGAACGGTTCTACAAGCTATAATCTTCTCTAAGTTAGACTACTGCAACTCTATCTTACTAGGCCTCCCCTTATCTCACACTAAACCTCTCCAGATAGTCCAAAATGCGGCAGCCAGAATACTAACAAACACAAGGAGAAGAAACCACATTTCGCCCATCCTTAAAGAACTACACTGGCTGCCAATCCACTACAGAATCATTCATAAGTCTATTACCACTATCTATAAAGCCATCCATAACATGCATCACTTAACCTTCAAATCCCATTCAGAAAACATACCTCCTCCAGACCCATTAGAGAAGCATACAGAGATTCATTACATGTACCCCAAGCCAAAACTTCTCATCATATATTTAGAGACCGAGCTTTTTCCCAGCAGGGCCGGCTCTATGGAACTCCATCCCTCCAGATCTACGTCAAGAACCGTGCCTCCTAACTTTCAGAAAAAGGCTCAAAACATGGTTGTTTAAACAAGCCTTTCCAGACACCAACTAAACCACAAGTCAACGACATCCACAATCAGACGTTCCTAGAACTTTGTAAATAATTGCTCTCTATGTTAATTTTCCTATTGACTTTCCTCCTCCCAGTTCGAATATCCCCTGTTTTATTGTAACTGCAGAGTTTATTTCTTTTCACTTGCTACAATTTGTTAATATATTCTCTTATGTATTTTTTTTCACCCCCTGTTAAATGTAAACCGGCATGATGAGATTCTATCTTGAATGCCAGTATAGAAAAGCGCTAAATAAATAAATAAAAGTGATGTTTTCTTGGCATTCACTGACAGGCTACCTGATGGCATTCCCTTTTTGTCTCTCTCCCTCTCCATAAGGTTCCTGTCTTGGCAGGGGAATTGTAAGGTTGTAATTTAACTAAAAATGTAAATTGGGAGGCAGTTGATACAGTTGTATGTTTACTACACCCCCTAAATTTAGATGGGGTTGTGGGGGAGGGGGCAGGAACCATTTTCAGAAGAATCTAGGTGGGTAACTAAGAAGTGACCCAGCTAGATCTGTGGGGCTGAAAATTGTTCCCAGCTGTGCGGTTTCACAAGGCAGCCATATTTTTACTCATGAATTAAAAAGGGTATCCTGAGGAGTCAGGGATGGGTCAAAGGAGGAAAAACACATAAGCGTATTTTCCACTGAGAAGCCAAACTGCAGGAATAAGGGGTACTTTCATATCCGCATAACTAGTTGCTAATTGTCAAAGAGAAAACATCTTCCTATTTGTTGTGTTCTGCGCCCGCGGCTGTCCGCAGGCGCAGCCCCCTACCTCTTCTGCCATCCAGGCCAGCGGCAGCGTTGGGGCCGACTGCCCCTCACCGAACTCGGCACCCCCGTGCGGCGGCATGGGCCTTCGGGCTGGCCACCGGGATCGGAGCCGTCCCTGCTCCTCCCTCGCGGCCGCTGCTGCTCTCCTCCGCGGCCCGGATCCAAGATGGCCACCAACATCCTTAGGCACAAGGCCGCGCCTCTTCACTAGATTTAAAGGGACTTCTTCCCTTTAATTACCTGCAGCTGATTCCTATCCACAGGGCCAGCGAAAGTATAAAAGGAGAATTCCTCTGACCATTCCTCGACTTGGCAACGTCTCCTGTGAGAGTTGTTTGAGTCTGCTTGCTTCGGTGAGTTCCAGTGTCTTGACTCCTTGTTCCAGTTTCATCTTGGTATTCCTGGTTCCAGACTTTGGATCGGCTAGTGGTGTTTCCTGGTATTGACTTCGGATTGGCTAGCGGTGATTCCTGGTATTGACTTCGGACTGGCAAGCGGTGATTCTCTGGTGTGTGGCTTCGGACTGGCAAGTGGTGATCCCTCGGTGTGTGACCTCGGACTGGTAAGCGATGACCCTCTGGCACTTGACCTTGGACCTCTTCCTGACCATCTTCTTCAAGGGCCCACCTAAGTCCCAGCGGCCTGAGTCCCTATGGGCTCCTCCCGGGGGGACCGTGGGCTTCCAGGGGTGAAGCTCCAGACAGCCCTTGCACCGTACATCTGTCCCTTGACCTCTCAAAGGTCCACCTAAGTCCCAGCGGTCCGGGTCCCTACGGGCTCCTCCTGGGGGGACCGCGGACTTCCAGTGGTGAAGACACACCTCTGTTCCTTGACGTCACGACTCTTTATCTGCCTTCACAGTTGCATCTGTCTCCAGTGCTGAGGGTCAGTTGGTCACCTCTTCTGTTCCTGCCTCGCCACCCGACGGGAGAACCTACGGATCTTCCTCCAAGGTATACTATCCTTCCGTCGGCCCAAGGGTCCACAAGCCTGAGCATAACACTATTTCTGCAGGGACATGTCTCCTCCTTTGTAATGCAAGGTTTAACCTTCCTGTTTTGGTCTGTAACCACCTCAGCATAACTGAGGAAGCCTACGTGACCTGATGTAATCAGTGATTTTCACTCTATGTTGCATACTCTGACTGTTGATATTACCAGAAATAAAAGTTTTGTTGTTGGAATTACCTGCAGGTGAGTACTGTTTTTCCTGGTGGTGACGAGGTTTGGAGTGGTCAGAGGGGACCATAGAGGGGATGTTTCAAATGTAAAGATCCCTTTCCAGCTACACACCCTCCTTGTCTTTGGGCCCGGGTCCACTATACTAACTGCCTGACCAAAAAATCCTATTGAACCCTCCCAAGAGACCAGCCCTCTGCCTGCTCAGGTGTAGGACTCTCTTACAAATTATGTGCCCCATCAGGTGGGTGCTACATTAGCATGTGTGTTGCAGGGCAAAATATCTAAGAGGTCAGCTGGTAGTACCATATTGAATTTGGCACCAATGGGATAGGAGGGAGTTGTGATCCCTCCTGCCCCATCTTTTTATTGATGATGTCATAAGGGGAATGCAGGAGTTGGGTCTTGTGGAGTGAGGGGAGGGAGGGGAGGGAGGGGAGGGGGCTCTGTGAAATTGTTAAGGGCACCAAGACTACTTGATTTTGGATTCAAGGGTGCAAACTGGGTTACAGAGGTGCATTGATTTTGGAGTCAGGGATTGGGGGAAGTGTGAAGAGGGAATGGCCCACCAAGGCCTCTTGATGTTGTGATTGGCAGGTTAGCAAAGGGGAGTAATCAGAACCTATTGGCCCCTAGTCATGGGTATTGATGTGATGGGGTGAATTGAAGACACTATCAGGGCTTTCATTATTACCCATCGCATTATTGCAGATGTGTTACCTAGTACTAAAAACCCACTTTTAGCACCCGCTGAGCTAAATGTTTTAAGCCTTTTAAGCCATTGGGTGTAAAATTGCTGCTATTATGTACATTAAAATCAGCACATTAACCTACATTAATGGCTAATTTAACATAGTTTAGTTCATTGTGCCCTTAGAGATATTATTATTCTTAGAATTCTAATTGTGCTAGAAGTTTACACAAATTTAATTCCTAATTAACTGAGACGATAAGCTTCTAACAAGGCAGTTTAGGTTGTGATATTGCTATTTTTTAACTGTTGTATCTTAAAAAAAAAATTTCCCATTAGAAGGGACCTTTATAAAAAATGTCTGTTAACTAATTTGCATACCTTGAGTGATTTGATGGCATATATGATATGACTGTATAATATTTGTGTCACAAATCTAAAATATTGTACTTTAAGTAGTATGCACAGTGGACAAGAACAAAATGTAGTTGCAGATTGTGTTGGAAGGAATACTTACGAACTGCTCCATTATGCATTCGAGCAGACATGCTTACTATAAGTCTCTCACACACATCTGGATAGATATGTGGACCCACTGCAGAAGCTACTTCAATGCACTGGTACTGGTGGTATTCTTCCAATTCTTGTTTACTGCACATGTTCGACAGAGAATCAATCTTGGGAATAAGTCCAAGCTTTGGAAAAGATTTAAAAAAAATGATTGGAATTTTATTGGAACCATCATACATATCTCACAATACTTTTGAAAGGCATAATTATTATTAGCATGCGCTATGATCAATATTTTATGTTAAACCTGTCTACGTTACCCTGACTGTAAAAGTAAATATGTACTATTGATACACACAATGTTACAAAGAAATAATTAATATTGTTAGGTCCTTAATCTCACGTGCCTATTCTAAAACATTTATGACTGGCATGTATCTCCTTCATAGAGATTCCAGGTTGGAAAAAAATTTTTTTTTTTACTTCGTGTAAATCCTCTCGGTGTGGATTATATCAGCCACAAATGTTTAAACTGTTTCCTAAAGTATAGAAAAAGAGAGGGCACAGGAGGTCAAGATCACACAGTTAGAAGAACAAAAATAGATTTCATACTTTGGAATACCCCCTGTGTCTCAGGGACTTTTGGTAGGTCTTGAGGGGGGTCAGGAGAGTGGGGGGTTGTAGTAAATTAATTTTGGAGGTCTTGGGGGGGGGGGGGCGTCAGGAGGGTGGGGGTTGTAGTAAATTAATTTTGGAGGTCTTGGGGGGGCGTCAGGAGGATGGGGGGGGGGGTTTTTGTTAGATTTTTACTTTTTTATTAAAGATTTGTCTGCGAGCCCTGGACCCCCACTGGACCACCAGGGACTTTTGGCAGGTCTTGGGGGGGTCAGGAGGGTGGGGGGGTTGTAGTTAGTATGGCTCTCACATATTTACATTTTAAAATATGTGGCGTTCATGGCTCTCTCAGCCAAAAAGGTTCCCGACCCCTGACTTAAGCTGTTTATCAAAAAACTTCCTGTCTCATCTCTGTAACCATCTGGATATTGAACCATAAACTATAGTTAACCATAAAAAAATCTGAGATTCTTTTTTCCACAATTATCTTTACCTCATTTATATTCTTTTTACCTCATTTCTATTGATAACATCCTAATATCAGTCCTTACTGAGATAAAATTCATGCACACAAAGTTAAGACCTTCCTTTTGTTATCATCAGTCTTACTGTATCTATCTTCATGTCATGTCATTACCAACTTTCTAATCTCCATCATATTTGACAGTTTTTCCATCAAGACTTCTTTTTTTCTGATTAATGCTGTAGCTTATTCAAAACGAGACTCTGCAGTGTCCTTTCTTGCAGTCTGCCATGCTCACACGCCTTGACTTCAGATCCTGTTCAATTCTTACAAATTCTCCCATGTTACTCTATTATGCATTCTCTTCACTGGACTAGCTACCAGTAGGAATGTGTATTTGTTTGAAACAGAATGTGAATTGTTAATGAAATTTTCCATTTCATGTCAATTCACTTTTTATTTCTTTACTTAAAAAATTTTAAGTCCACATCATCAAATCCATCTGAGCGGGTTACAATACTATTTATTTATTTATTTATTTGTACAGTTTTTATATACTGTTGCACAGAAACTAGTTCTATCTCTACGGTTTACATAGATCACATTTTAAGAACATGATAAAAGGAAGAAAATTAAAAATACAATATCAATTAAAAGCATTCAAATAGAAACTGAAATTAACATTAAAAAGGATAAGAACTGGTTAGAAACACAACATCATAATATAAAAGGCATGGATTAAACTTCATTGACCATTTCAAAGGCTTGTCTAAAAAGCCATGTTTTAATATCTTTTTTAAACCTCTTCAAGTTTTCTTGTAACCGTAACTCTGATGGTAATTTGTTCCAAAGAGTCGGCCCAGCAATAGAGATAGCCCGTGCTCTGACTTCGCTTAAATGTGCGGACCTGACTGTTGGGATTGACAGAAGTGCTTTATTTGTCGACCTTAGGTTGCGTTGAGGGACATGCAATTTTAGTGTAGAGTTTAACCAAGCAGACATGTCACTATATACTATTTTATGAATAATACATAAAGCTTTGTAAATTATCCTGCTTTCAACTGGTAGCCAGTATAAATCCCTTAAAACTGGCGTAATATGATCCATTTTTCTAGTGTTCAAAAGGATGTGAGCAGCCATATTTTGAAGAACCTGTAAAGGACGGAGTGTTGCTTTTGAGAGTCCTAACAGGGTGGAATTACAATAATCAAGACCGGTCAGTATTAAAGGTTGGAGCATTGTTCTAAAGTTTTCCTTAGAAAGATAAGGTTTCAACTGTTTTAGCACCATCAATTTGCTAAAACCCTCTTTAACTTTCATCGAAATATGAGCCTTAAAATTCAGTTCGTAGTCTATGATTATTCCTAGATTCCTAGTCATATCTACTAATTTATAACTGACACTATCATTCAGTGTCACAGTTTTCCTTTCTGCATTCACGTTTTTTTGGTCTAAAACCATAAAAACAGTTTCTCTAAATTTAAAACCAATTTCATTTGTGTTAAGAGCTGTTTAATAATATTAAGATATATGTCTACTAGTCTAAAAGTGGACTCTATCCCATTTTTAATAGGAAATAAAATTTGAATGTCATCTGCATAGATAAAAATTTTTAAGCTAAGACCCGTTAAAAGATGGCACAATGGGAGTAAATAATATTAAAAAGTGTCGCTGACAGAGCAGATCCATAATTCTTACATAACACAGTAAATCATGATACAAATATAAAACACAATAAAATCCATATATTTGGTAAAAACATAAAACATGAGATCGCACAAAATCAAACATAAGTAATAACATAAAATAATTTCAATAAAACAAAACTTAAGACAAGACTTCAAGGCCTTTATCAAATGTTCTGGAGCTAAAGGCACAGCACATGACTCACCCAGCCATACTATGAATAAAGCTTATTTTATCAGACTTGACAAACAAAACAAAAGACACCGGTTAGTCTCAAACTAAGGGCCTCATTTTCTAAAGCATCGCAGGCCTGCGATACTTTAGAAGATGAGGGGTGGTGGGGCCGAAACGGGGGGGCGGGCCTGCGCTAGCCGGCAGCAATCGCACTGTCGCGGTGCGATCGCTGCCGGTTTCGCACCCAATAGCGCCACCATAGGAGGTGTAGCTATTGGGAGCGAAATAGGCAGCGACAAGGCACCTACCTTTTCGCTGTCCGCAGCGTCAGCGCAGAGTCAGCCCCGGTGACGCCTCAACTCCTCCTCTTCCGGGGCCGACTCCGCCCCGACTCTGCCCCCATCCTGGTATCGCACACGATAAGGGACTTTTCGCGTGCGAAAGGTCCCTTATCGCGTGCGAGTGGCTTGGAAAATGAGGCCCTAAATCACTAAAAGTCAAGGAAAACAGATATGTCTTTCAATAACTTGTGGAAGGTAGATAAAGAGATGTTGGCTTTAAAATTTTCAGGCAATGTGTTCCAAAGGTCAGGGTCTGCAATGCAAAATAAGCATTCTGTAGACTCGTCCAATCTGATCTGTTTAAAAGATGGCACAATTAATAAATTCTGATTGGAAGATCTTAGTGGACACAAAGGTTGGTCAGTTTTTAACATCAAGTTAAAACAACTAGGTGCAAGCACATGCAAAGCCTTAACAACCAAAATTAAAACCTTGAATTTAATTCTCCAAATAACCGGTAACTAGTGTAACTGATATAAAACGGAGTGATATGATCATGTGCATGCACTCCAGACACTAAACGAGCCACAGCATTTTGAAGTAACTGAAGTGTAGCAAAGTTGACTGAGATAAGCCAATATATAGACAGTTAAAATAATCTAGGGCAGATGTCATTAATGTATGGATAGCCATCTTCAGGTCAGTCATACTCAGAAAAGCTTCAGATGTCTGAGCAAGTGAAGTTTAAAAAAGGCTGATCTAATTACACTTTTCACCTGCAGATGAGGTGATAAAATAAGATGAATTTGAACACCCAAACAAGGAGTTTGCTTTGAAATCAGAATTTGAGTGCCTTTAAAAGCTAAATGTGTGCACTCATTATTACCCGAGAAATGGACAAGAAGCATGATTTCAGTCTTCTTCAGAATTAAAATTAATCTACGGAATTGGAAGACAGCGATTTAAGACAGTGGGCAATGATAGTAAGATCTCCTGATAGGAATAAAGAAGTGAATATCATCCATATAAAGTGGTATGCAATCTCTAAATTTGTCAAAATTGACAAAGTGGAAAACAGTGGCTGACTGGGACACCGGGTCTTACAGAAGAGGAAACACTCCCTAATTTAACACTTTGAGACTGATCAGAAAAGACTTAAAACAAGTGTAAACTGAAGACTTAAACCCACACTTTTGTAACCACATCAGTAAAATATCATGATTCAAGGTACCAAATGTGGAGGAAATATCTAAAAACATTAAAATAAAACACTCCCCACTGTTAAAACTGGACAATGAAAGGGTCTCAGTGTTATGAGCCTTCCTAAAACCAAACTGAAAAATGTCCAACAAATCTTGTTCTTCAATATACACCTGAACTTACAGCAACACTGCTGCCTCAAGTACTTTGGCCAAAAAGGGGAGGGAAGAAATGGGATGATAATTATTGAAATCCATAGGATCTAAAGTTACCGAAGTCCATACTCCATACTGGATAAACTTATTCGGCTAACTTTGGAGGTATTTTCAATAGTGAAATCGTAGTATTGAGTATAGTTGGCAATCTTAAAATTAGCTGGCTAAGTATAGCCTCCTAATTTTAG
Source organism: Rhinatrema bivittatum (assembly GCF_901001135.1). NCBI lineage: Eukaryota > Metazoa > Chordata > Amphibia > Gymnophiona > Rhinatrematidae > Rhinatrema > Rhinatrema bivittatum. The sequence continues at coordinate 55,164,605 of NC_042623.1, forward strand.
GACAGCTCTTTGGCTCAACAAGACTTTGCCAGCTAAGTCATCCGGTTAACTCTGAATATCGGAGTTAGTTGCATGATTTCAGTCTTCTTCAGAATTAGCTGGTAGGCTTTGGTAAACATCCATGTTTTTAGCTCTTTTTTGAAAGTTTTTAAGTTTTCTTGTATTCTGAGTTCTATTGGGAGGGTGTTCCAGAGTTTGGGGCTTCCAAGTGAAATTGCTCTCTTTTGAGTTGAGGTGAGTTGTTTGGATCAAGAAGGTGGGATCTTTAATAGTCCTTTATTTGCTGATCTAAGGTTTCTGTTTGGAGCATGCAATTTTATGGATGAACTAAGCCAGTTTGTTTGTTTTTCATATATTATTTTATGTAGTATGGATAGAATTTTGTATTCGATCCTAAATTTTATTGGGAGCCATTGTAGAGATATAAGTGTAGGAGTGATGTGATCATGTTTTTTTAGATCCAGTGAGTATTTTTGCAGTTGCGTTTTGCAGGATCTGTAGTGGGTGGGTGGTATTAAGAGGTAAGTTGAATAATAGGAAATTACAGTAGTCCAGGTTGGAGAATATGAGTAGTTGAAGGACTGATCTGAAGTCATTGGGGGAGAGGAAGGGTTTTAATTGACGTAATGTTAGGAGTTTGTGATAACTGTCTTTGATTTTAGCTGTGATGTGATTTTTGAAGGAGAGTTCTTTGTCAATTATGACTCCAAGGTTACGTGCATGATTTACTGGAGTGATAAGCCACTTTTTGGTTTATTAAGTTGAGTGGTGGTAGTTGAGGAGAGTTATTCTTTCTATCCAGTATGATTATTTCAGTCTTATCAAAATTTAGTATGAGTTTCAAGTTGGTTAGTAGTTGCTTTATTTTGTTTAGGTAGGTTTCTTCCAATGAGTTGATTATTGGGATTAATATGTCATCTGTGTATATGAAGTGGGTCAGGTTAAGGTTTGATAGGAGGTGGAAGATGATAAATATTGAAGAGGCCTATTTCAGAGGAATTGAAGGAGAGAGAGAGAGAGAGAGAGAGAGAGAGAGAGAGAGAGAGAGAGAGAGAGAGAGAGAGAGAGAGAGAGAGAGAGACTGGCCATAATGTCATTCCCATAGGTAGGTATTTGTATCCCTATGATAGGCCCACCTAGTAACTCGAGGTGGGGTTTAAGTATGAGTGTAGAGGGTTAGGGGCCACTTTGACATTCTATGTGACACGTACGAACAGTACAGTGGTCTCTTGTGAAGAACTGATGGCCTTTGGAGTGAGGAAACTCACTCCAAGATGAGATTTGGGCAATGTTCTCTCCACCTAGCTTGATGTTACCCAGGTAGAGAGTCCATCTCTCTCTCTCTCTCTCTCTCTCTCCCTCCCCCAAAGGCTCTGGGACCTTCAATTCCCCTGAAATAGGCCTTACGGGAGACATTGCAAACGGCGATGAAATCTTACTGCATGGTCACGGTAGCTATCGCACAGCCTAACGCAATTCAAAGAGGTGTTGTTAAAATCGACGTTATGGCTGTGCAATAGCTCTTCACAGACAGGCTAACCCAGCCCACTCTCCGCCCCTAACTCCTCCTATTTTCTGAATTTCAATCGCACCATACGATATGGTGCTATCGCATGCATCAAACTCGTTGACGCATGCATTAAGGGCCTATCGCATGCGTTAACAGGGCTTTTCGCATGCGATAAGCCCTTAACGCATGCGAAAACACCTTATCGCATTTTGATAAATGACCCCCTTAGTTTGTTCTTTGTGATAGATATGATGTGAACCATTGTAGGGTTTTTTTCTTTTGCACCAATTTCAGATAGTCATTCAATCATAATAGAGTAGTTTACTTTGTCAAAGGCTGCTGATAGATTGAGTAGTACCAGAAGGCAGCTGTGGCCATTTTCAAAATGTTTGAATACGGTGTCGTTCAATGATAGTAATAATGTTTCCATGTTCAGTTGCTTTCTGAAGCCAAATTGTGTGGGTAGTAGGATATTGTTTTCTTCAAGGTAGTCGCTGAGACGGGAGTGAACGATTTTCTCAATGATTTTGGCTTTGAAGGATAAGTTTGATATGGGTCGGTAGTTCAGTGGATTTTCTGGATCAAGGTTGTTCTTTTTCAGAATGGGTTTGATAATTGCTGATTTTAGGCATTCTGAGTAGTTTCCTTCAGTGAGGGATAGGTTTACGATGTCAGTTAAAATTTTAGTTATTGAAGGTTCAATATTTTTAATTGTCATTATGGGAATGGAGTCGATAGGATGTTTAGCTGGGTTCATTTTTTTGATGATTGTTTGGATTTCCAGTGATAATGCAATTTCAAAGTTGGGCCAACTTAATGTTTGAGAGTTTTGTATTTTCTGGTCTTGTGAGTTGTTGATGTTGAGGTTGTTATTTATGAGGTTTTTTATTTTTTCATTAAAGAATTCTGCAAGTTTGTTACTTGTGATCTTGGATATTGAGGATAACTGGTCATCATTGAATGATTTGGTTAGGCTTTTTACGATAGTGAATAGCATCTTTGGGTTATGTTGGTATTTGTTTATTTTATTTGAGTAGAAGTCTTTTTTTGTTTTGTGGATGAGTTTTTTGTATTCTGCTAGTTGTGCTCTGTATGCATTTAGTAGAGTGGTTGATTTATTGTTGTTTCTCTAGGTTTTCTCTTTTTTTCTGAGTTCACGTTTGGCTGATCTGATGTTTTCATTATACCATTGGTTCTGATGTTTTGAGTTTTTTATTGTTTTCTTTATCATGGGGCTTATCTTATCTGCTACTGTTTTAGTGATGGAGATTTATTTATTTATTTATTTATTTATTTAACATTTTTTATATACCGAGGTTCTAGAGATAGAATCACTAAGCACTTCGGTTTACAGACAACAGATGAAATGACTGACGAGAGTCTTACAAAGAACAGGAGATAAGAACTGGGATATAAACAATAAATTCGTAATGACTTAAAATCCTTGAGTAACAGAGTTAGTATAACTTGGTAGTCAATACATGTAACAGGCGGTTAAATGAGACTAGAGATCCAGGAAGAAGTTGTGTTCTCTGCATTTGATAGGTCTATGTTTGTTAGTTCTATTTGTAAGTGTTTCCATGTGAAAAGGTGGTCTGTATGAGAAGGATTTAGGTGGGTTTTTTATTGTAGTAAATTTACAGTTTGAGTATAAATTTGCATGGATTATAGAGTGGTCCGACCAGGGTATCTTGGTGATCTTTGTTTGGTGGTTATTCCATATATTAGTATTAATGAAGATGAGGTCAAGTGTGTGACCTGCTTTGTGCGTTGGGCCATTGATGATTTGGTTAAGGCCTATTGATGAGAGCGCGTCAATGATTGAGGAACATGTAGAGGAGTGGGGGATGGTATCTATGTGTATGTTGAAGTCACCTAAGATGATTATGGGTTTGCTGATGGATATTTTTGTCAAGAAGAATTCAATAAGTGATGAGCAGTTCCGATCCAGAGTATTGGGGGGGGGGGGGGGGGGCAGTATATCAGACAGATTTGTAGTTTTGGTGAGTCCAATAGTGCAAGTTCCAGAGGGGTGTAGTTATTAGTTGGGAGTAATTTCATCTGTAGGTTTTTTTGATGAGTAGCATTAGGCCTCCGCCGTTCTTTTTTGGTCTGGGAATTGAGAAGGTTTTGTAGAAAGAGTTGATTTGGTTGATTAGTACTGTGTCTGTGTTTTTTATCCATGTTTCCGTGATTGCTATGAAGTCCGGCTTGTTAGCACATGGAATGCCCCTAACTTAGGGGGGTCATTTATCAAAGTGCTATATGGCATTTTCGCTTGTGTTAAGGCATTTTTGCATGTGAAAAGCACCTTTAACGCATGCAAAAACACCATAACGCATGGTGTAATGCAAATTAGGAAGAGTTTGGGGTGGGATTTCTGGCCAAGTGGGCCAGCTTTGCGAAGCCATATGGCACAGCTTTTAACTAGCTTTTAATAGAGAGAGAGACTGACTAGCTATAAGGCCCTCATACTAGCTAGGTATTTATACCTCTATAGGAGGCCTACCTAGTTACTCGAGGTAAGGTTTAGGTATTAGTGTAGGGGTTAGGGGCCACCGTGACATGCAGAGTGCGACGTATGAACAGAACAGTGCACTCTTGTGAAGATTTGATGACCTTCGGAGTGAGAAAACTAACCCAAAGATGAGATTTGTGCAATGTTCTCTCAAACTAGCTTGATGTTACGCAGGTAGAGAGTCCATCAAGCTAGGTTGAGAGAACATTGCATCCCTGACAGGCCATAAGTGATGGCAGCCACTGCTACTTAGCCGGATAAATACTGATTTATCTGGCTATCTGGTAGAGGATAACAGCTGCCAGATATTTGGATAAGTACTGACTTATCTGGTTATCTGGTGTGGTTCAACACTATTTAGTCAGATAAATACTTATAAGTAGCAGCCACTACTTATCCGTGGACATATTAAAACTTTTTTAAAAACATTTTTTCCTCTTTTTTAGGTGTTTTACGTGCCAGCACAGTAGTGCAGGAAATTTAACTCCAGCTCTGATCTGGAGTTAAGTTTCCAGCACTAGAAAAGGCATGATGGCCAGCTGCAGTATATCTGCATTTGTGATTTCCATGCACGGGCACTAGGCAGTACTCCCATTTAAAGATATCCGGTTAAGTAGCACGTTATCCGCCCACAACTCTAGACCTGCTCAGAAGCTAACCTAGCTGGATATACCTGATATTCGTCTAGCGTAGCTGGATAACACAACCCCTCCCTGGAATCCTGCTGAAATGCTCCTTTTTTATTCGCCTAAATTATAGCCAGATAAGTGGCTGAATATGCTGCCTTTGCCATTTAGAGCTGGATTTTCTAAGGTTGCAGACCTTAGAAAATCCGGCGGTAATGGGGGGCGGGGTGACGAAGCATGGGGAGTGCCTGCGAAAGCCAGCAGCGATCGCACCTCCATGGTGCAATCGCTGTCGGCTTTCGCGCTGAATAACTACACCATAAAAGGTGTAGTTATTCAGCGTGAAACTGGCGATAAGGAATCTTACCTTTCACCATCAGTGAAGTCGTCGCGGAGTCCATCTCGAGTCCGCTCTTACTCCTCCCCTTCCGATGCGGAGTCCACCCCGTTTTAGCTATTGCACGCGAAAAGGGACTTTTCGCGTGCGAAAGCTTTCGAAAATGACCTCCTTAGTCTTATAACTTGTGAGTTATCGATCCAAATAGCTTTTGAATATTGACCTCAAAGAGTCTTATCTACTAAGCATTTTTCTCATAGACACAAAATGGGAGAAAACAATTAGTAACTAGGCTCCAAAGGGTCCTATGTAATAACCATTTTTCCACCATAGGGCCTGATTCACTAAGAGGTAGATTTTAAAAGACATGCACCAATTTTATAACATGCCCAGGATACCGCGCTTGATGGATCCTTGGTCTGACCCAATATGGCATATCTTATGTTCTTATGTACGTTTTACAATCCCAAGTTTGCAATAGATTACAGGTATAAATATTACACTTCTAGTCACTATAGTGTGACCATAGACAGAAAAAATGTACACAGCATTCTTAAATAGCTAACCATTGTCAGAAGATCATCACAGCATGCAAACTTGCATTTCTGAGTGTGCTTTCTGCATTGTTAAATGAGAACACCAATACCTTCTTAAGTCGTTCTTAGTGGTATTTAAATACATGAAGAATCATTTTTCAATCATTAAATTAAGTGTTATGGTTACATTTTAAGTTATTTTGTTTCTGGACTATCATAATCAAAAGCAACCAAGACAAGATCATAGCTGATCCAATCACTTTCCACCCTCCACAAATGCAGTTATTGAAAAAATGTGTATTTTATTATTAAGTAAAGGCAACAAAAGTGTCAAATTGCAATATAGGATCTGCCAATAACCTCAAGCAAAATCCAAATGAGGGATCTAACCAAACTTTAATCAAAGACACTGCAAAAGCTCAAATACTTAAAGCAGCAGGCATGTAAACTTCAAAAAGTTAAGGAACAGTCTAATTAAAGTCACATGACACAGTCTATGTTTCACAGCAAGCTGAGTCTGAAGGGACAGAGAAGTCCCACAGGATCTTTAATAAGTGAATCTTCTGGCAGAAATTGCATTGCACATATTACATGACTGCTTGAGGTTATTGGCAGATCCTATATTGTAATGTGACATACTTTTGTTGCCTTCACTATATTTATGTGTGCTTTGCCTTTTCTCTGCCGTTTGCCTGGCTATTTTATTACTAACACATATCAGCATTTTAGGATCATATCTGAAAAGCATATTTATGAACTGCTCAATCCATTTGTAAACATATAAAAAGGTAGAATTTTACTTTAGTATTTATAATTTCTCCTTATAAATTTTCAGAAAAATACAAACCAACAGAAATTTGATATAAGGAAAACTATGATAATTTACAAATTCTCAGAGTAAATAAAAACAAAAAGAATGAAAAATGAAAATATTTGTGATTCATAATTTTTTAAGATCACATCAGAGGGGAGAGTTTTCGTTGAAAATAAAGAGTAGAAATATTGTAAATCTTCCAATAGAGAACCTTCCCAAAGCATTATGAAATGGTATTTCCTATACAAATTGCAACAGACCTATTCTGGTGAAAACTTTCTAAGTGGACAGGATCAAAGAAAACATATTTGTATCCCTGTACATTTACAGTGAAATCTTAAATAAATGAAAAAGTGTATAACATATGTGACAAAAGAAAGTTGTTTTGTTACTTACAGAATCAATCAAGATCTGAGATTTTGACATTGAATCAGGAGTTGAAAGGTGAGAAAAGTAAACATCCACTAAATACCGTATGTCTGGTTCCAAGCAGATAGGATTTTGTAATATTGCAAATCTGTTTAAAAGGAGCAGAAATTGAAATTGAAATCAAAGCAATGGTAATGTGTCTTACAACTGACATTCCAATCAAACACTATGGAGATGATTAATTAAAGGTCACTAATTTAGCATGTATGTTAAACCAGTTTAGTGTGTATAATAAATAGCACTGTGTCACTAAAGCCAGAGAAGATAAATTTAAAACCTGCATGTCCATGCCCAGATGCACATGTATATGGGTGCATAGAAATCTACTCCGGTATTTTATAACTCACACGTATACAATGTATGCGTGGGTTATAAAATACATGTAAACATAGCTGGAGTATGTGCACGTATGTAAAAACAAAGTGTGAATATATTATGCTACTTATCTGGACAAGTTCCAAATTATCTGGATACGTGGCAGCACTTATCTGGAGAAGTTATTTATCTGGCTAAGTAACGCCAAAGCCACTATTTAGCTGGATAAGTATAAAGCATCCTACTTGTCCATCTAAGTAGCACTTTTCAGACCTATTGAGTTATGTTATGGCTTTGGCGCTAATTAATCAGGTAGAAACAGTCCTAAGCCAGTAGTGTAGCAAACAACACAAATGTAGAAAAACACTTGGATACTAGATTTTGAAAATTAAATATTAACCACAAAAGGCATTGTAAAAAAGTACAGGGATCTTCATAACACTGAGCAGTTCACTTAGTCAAATCTGACATTTCTACACTATATTGGTCATAAATAATCATAGGTCCTACAAACCACCATGTATAAACTTGTAAACATTTATTGAAATTTTTTTGTTGCTCATAAAAAATAAAAGGGTAATGCCCCTATATTAGAAGTCCATGTAGTGCTTTAAAATCATTTAATCAAGAAGCCTGACACAGAACCACATTTCAAAAACACTGCTTCAGGGGCGGAAAAGCATTACAAAAACTCCAAGTTGTGCTTTTTTGTTAACAAAGAGTCCCTATCGATCCTAAAGCGGAGAGTCGGCATCAGAACAATGAGTGCTTCATTGGACGACCATTTTAATGCCTTTTTGGTTAATATTTAAATTTCAAAATCTATTATCCAAGTGTTTTTCTACATTTGATGCTAGTTAGCCAGATAATTCAGAATTTATCCCGTGCGGAATGATGATCTGCTGCGATAAAGGGGGCGGGGTAGCGACAACAGGGGCGGGAGGGCACCAGTGTGCAGCCGACTGCATCACGGCAGTGCGGCCATGCCGCACACTATCACCACCATAGCACCACGCTAAAAGGTGGTGCTATTCCCCGTGCTACTGCCAGCGATAATGTCCAAAACATTATTGCCAGGAGCAGTGCCGCCACCCCATTTCCCTAAACCCCTCCTTAACTCCTCACAAACTCCACCCCTTCCCCTAATTTTAATTTTACCTCCACGATAAGCCCATTATCGCGTGCGTTAGGCCATTATCGCATGCTTAAAAAATAACCCCCTGAGTTGGAATTTATCTGGATAAGTATATGCAACTGATATATCTGTGTATTTTTACTTTAATTTTTAAAGTTTTATGTCATTAGATTTAAAATGCCTGAATAAAATGCATTTATCCCCTGTAAGTCAGTTTTTACGCATATAAGTGGGGAGATTTTCTAACACGCGCACAGCAATGAAATTACGAGTTTTATCAATTAGTCTACCAGTTCACCCAGTCCATCTGCAGCTCATTGAGAGCCTCCTGGCTCTTCAGCCTCCACTTCCCCCATTTCTCCTAAACCCCACACCCTGCCAGTATGCTACTTTTAAGACATTTGCTATCACTTACTCCAGATGTAGAGCAGATGTAAATATATGCTTCTAAATCGACATGTGTAAATTGCTTATAAAACTTTTTCATAACTTATTCGTGTAAATGTTAGCCCTGCCCTGGAACACTTCTGGCCCACCGCTTTTATACCCACTAAAATGTACTCATGGCCCCTTACTAATGTATGCATTTTCAGGTTTTAAAAAAGGCCTATACAAGATTATATGTTATTTACAAGTATATGTGCTGATTTTTACACATGCAACACCTTGAAAATTCACCTTTGAATGTGCCTGCTAAGGTGATCATTAAGATAGTAAACTTTCAAACTGGCGCGTGTGCACACATTTGCGTGCATGAGTCGGGCCATGCTCATGACTTGCCATTTTATAACATGGGTGCGCCTATGCATGCAAATACAGCTTTTACCCTATGAATTTGGGGATTATAAAAGCTCACATGCTGACGCCAATCCCGGTTTTACCAGTTTGTCCCCAGTTCACCAAGTTAAGAGAGAGGTCCTCCAAACCCCCCTAGTTTAATAGCCTTCACCCCCCCCCCCCCCAGTTAGCCCTGACCCTTAAAAACCCTGCAGATCTGCCTAGTTTTCCTTAATTTTTAACTTACAAGTCATCCATAACCTAAGTAAGGTTACGTGGCAAGGGACCTCAGCATGCGCCTTACATGCATATCTCAGGGTCATGCCCCAAAATGCCCATGCCCCGGCCAGATCACCCCCCCCACCCATTTTTTAAAACTTTCAAGATGCACACGCTAGGGGGGGGGCTTTTAAAACCCGCTCGGCATGCACAAACACGACTTATTCGCACATCCTTTAATGAATGCACGTGCAAGGGCTTTTAAAATTCACCTCAATTGCATTGGTGAAAATAGCTAGAAAACTGTAAAGTTTGGGTCCATGCTAATGCGCATAATGAAATTTGGATGGATGTATAATGAGCTTACCAAATTATTACCCTATTCTCTAGTCCATGTATGTATCAGTGACTGTAGGTTATGGCCCAAAATGTATTACCTACTCCAGAGCACATGTCAGGCACTGACTGCGCATGCAATAAACGCTTTCGGCTGGCTGGAGGCAATTCACTGGTGAAAATGGAGGAGTTCTGGCTGCTGCAGCAAGAAAGGTAGAGATGTGAGCAAAAAGGAGAGGAGCAGGAGAAGCGGAAAAGAGAAAGAGGAGAGGAGGAGAGGAGGAGGAGGAGAAAATGAAGGGAAGGGAAAAAGAGGAAGAGAAAGGCCCCAGGGAGATAAACTTTTAGCTTGCTTGTTAAAAAAAACAGCCAGTGGAACATTTTTGAAAGCGATGTGCTCTCTGCTTTTTATTATCATAATGAACAGAATATTAAATCCAATTTTAGCATGCACACTAAAAAATCTAGCACCTCCAAGCTAAGGACCTGATTTTAAAAAGCACTTACCAGTACATGCTTAAAACTGGGTTTTACCTGTATGCATGCACTTTACCCATGTAAGTGGGCTTTTGAACATTGCTACAATATATGCCATTGAATGGTCCATAGGATTTCCTCCTGAAAGTGCACTTTATGCACGTAAATAGCTTTTCAAAATTGCTACTATAGTATGCTACATTTACACATGTAACTTCCTTAAAAGTACCACCTAAATGTTTTTAGCACGAACTTTAGTGAATCAACCCCCATGTAGCAAAATTAGGACATCTCGTGCTCAGATCTAATCAAGAACTCAAGAAATGCGGTTTGCTGTAAGGCAATTAGCTGCTTAATTGAAAGTAGGTACAGCATGACCTCCAGGTCCAAAGGTTAATGGGAGGTCTTCAACAACAACTTGATGGTAAAATGGCTCAATATGCAATGCAGTTAAATGCTTTAAAGTCGTTTTCAAAATCCCTTCCTTTTCAATACAGAATCATGATTAGGGATATGAATTGGCTATAAAACAGTGTAGTGCATGGCATGCAGTATGCCCAAGACATTATAAAGGAGGCGATTATTGTCATCCTTAATGTGCTGTGTGCTATCAACATAGCACAACCATAAGGTCCTTGTTTAATATGCTTTCTTAAAGAGATTGCATACAGAAAAAATGGTTGAATCAGTGTATACTTGAAGCTTGTGAGCAGTAGCATTTGTCATCAATTTTGTATCTAGTTTACAAAGAAATCGAAAACTATTTGCAAACCAATTTCAAGCTGCAAAACAAGCTTGCTTTTTAGTCATCAAAAAATTAATGTAAAATGGGTTTGAAATGGGTTTTAAATAAAGGACAAATGTAAACTTTTACCTAAATCTGTCCAAGTATCTCTGGTAGCATGAACACAAACCTAATAGTCACGTCTCCCCAACTCACTGGGTTAAAAAGAACATGTCAAAGTATTAATATTTCAGATTTCATAGGTTGCTAATTTCAGACCTGCCTGCAGCTGGCAGAATAAGTGATCGGGCTTCCGTCATGGGAATCTTGTTACTGCAGTGCTCGCTTCTTGAGTGATCAGATGGTTTAACCACTACTGTGGCTTTCCAGTCGTCTGAAGACTACATATTAGGGAAAAATATTGACAATTGGTGATTACATTCAAAAACACCATTCATGGATTCATAAAACCATCAGATTTGCAATTCTGTATTAATAGAGATTTATGGTAGCAGGCTAATTTCTAGACAAATCCTAATGCATGTTTGTGAATAACTTACTGAACAGGCAATTAGCATAAAAGATACAGGTTCATTAAAAAGTTTAATTTGCATGACTCCCTTTCCCAGGCTGCTTAGCTCAACAATGAGTCTCATAGGAGAGACTAAGAGGGTGCAATCATATTGATAATTTTGATTGAAAACTGAAGAAGATGGGGGCCGAAAGAAGAGAGAAGATGAAAACCAGAAGAATAAGACGTGAGGGAGCTGGTAAAGAGTGACCAGCAAGGAAGGATAAGAGTCATGAAAAATGAGAGCTGTGATGCTAAGAACCCTAAACTGAACATGGGCCACTACTAGGAGCCAATGAATCTCCTCAGAGAAGCTATGAGGGGAAGCAAGGCCATGGAGAAGGAAAAAACCCAACCAAAAAGGGCAGCAATGTTTTATACCAGCTGAAATGGAGACAGCAGGAGGGGCGTCTAATTAAAAGCAAATCCCACAAATTCAGATATGCAGTGGTTCCAGAGTGGGCCAGTGGTTTAGCTGCACCAAAAGAAATGTATGGATGGATTCTGACAACAGGAGATTGTGGTGTCAGGCTGTTTCAGCACGAGCAATGTGAACAAAGGAAGAAAGGGAGGATTTATGGGGGCTACCAAGGGCCATATTTAAGGATTCTGTGCTTGCCATGCCAAAAATACACAGAAATGCATACCAATGCAGTTGATTTGAGTGTTATCCTTGGTAGAAATTTAAACCCTACACAAAAATATCTCTCAATTGCCCAAAATGTGACACTATGAAACATTTTGTAATATAAACTACAAGTCTTCAGAAATGCACCATTAAGCAGCCTCTCTGCAAGATAAATGTGGTATATTGAAGCTTATGAATTGTGAGCCTCAAATGCAGAGGGTGGCGTTCTTGTTTGCTCTGCATTGCTGTTAAATTGAATGGAGATTCTATCTACTGTTTTAGTATAGCTGTAACTTAGAGGTAGCGCAATATCTTTTATTTTGGAGATGTGCAATCAAGTAAAAGCACAATACTGGAGTTAGTAGAAAAATTAGAAAACTTGATACTTAGTATATAAACCTGGTAACATTTTTTGGTGTACAAAAAAATAAATAAATAAAGATAGAAGGCTGACCTTGTGGCTCAGGCTGTAGCGCTGTGTGTGAGCTGTGCATATACACTGTACATGTGCACTGTATGTGTGCCGTGTGGGAGCTGTCCATATGAGTTGTGTGTGTGTGTGTGTGTGTGCGCATGTGTGCTGTGTGGGAGCTATCCATAGTGCAATGCTCAATGTGAAGCCAGTTAGAATACTGAAGGATATCTGGCAGAATAATAGAGCAGAACAACAAAAAAAGTGCTAAGTGCAGACTCTTTGAGGGGATGCAACCTAATTCCACTCTGACAAATCCAAACAAATCTCTTCATCCAAGAATGAACACTGGATTTGTTTGGATCAGATCCTCAGAGTGACCCTACAAACTTCTTGAGATGTACAATTGAAATAGCTCAGCAAATGCAAATGCATGAAGTCTATTTACAACATCTGGATGGCATGGAGGGGAGTTACTCTATCCATGACTGTTACGCTTGCCACTCTTGGGGAGTTCCTGTGAATGGCTTCACTTACCCAGTCTGGTGGGCCTTGCCACAGTGAGACGATGCTGAGTGGTGCATGTGACAGGACGCCGCAGGGAGTGTTGTCGTTGGACTGTTCCTTAGGTACGTGTGTGCCCAAAGCAGTACCCTTTAAAGGGTCCATGGCAGAAAAAGCCATGGCGCCCTTGGATGGTGTCACAGCCACTTGCCCTATAAAAGTGCTCTTCAGGTTCTTCAGCTTTGCCTCAGCAAAAGGTTGCGTGTTCTGACTTCGGCCTTGTTCCAGTCCAGTTGTCAAGCCTTGCCCTGCTCCAAGTCTTCAGCCTTGCCTTGTTCCGCTTCCAGCTTCATTTATCAGCTTCAGTATTGCTCTGCTCCAGTTGCCTTCTTCAGCCTTGCTCTGCTTCAGTCTTTACCTTTGATCTTGTTCCCTTCAGTCTCCGTCTTGCTCTCATCAAGACCTCAGCTTTTGCCATAGCCTTGTGGACTCTGTTATAGCCTAGTCCATGCCAAGACTTGCTCACTCGCCATTGGCGCAAACCTTAGGGCCCAGCCCACGAGGTTGTGCCAATTGCACCCAGGCAAGAGAGGCTCATGCTTACGTCATTCGCAACGATGACAAACAGGTCTATGAGTATCGCATCACGCTGTCTGTTCTGGCCTATTATTAATCAGAGCCAAAGTCTTTATTCATGCCTAGAGTTTCAGAGCTGTATGTCCTAAATGAACCTAATACTGCAGTGAGGCCCTCTGCTCATGAGCAGTTACTGTTGAAATCTGTGCTGAACTTCCTTGTTTGTAATGAAAGAAAGAGAGGAGTGAGCTTGGGTGGATAACTCTGAAAAAACATTGCTTTAGACTAGGTCTTTCAGGATGTTTTCTTTCTGGCTGATGAGAACTTTGTATTGGGAGTGAATTGTTATATGAAAACTGTCTATTTGACACATCACAGGGTAGCCAGGAATGGGGGATGTCTCAGAGGTGAAGTTAAAGGACTGAATAGATTGCATAGTCGACCTCTGGGAAATAAGGTCATGAGAAATCCCACTGTTTTTTTGTTTTGCAAAAGTAGGGCTGATAATAGTTTAAGTTTAATGGAATAAACTGCATATGTGTGGTGTGTGACTTGACCAAGATGTTCCTTAGGGGCCTAATTAAAGTAAATTCATTTAAAGTGATCAAGATGTTCAGCATTTTGGTAGAACTTCAGAGAGTACTTTTACATTTCTCTTACAAAAAACGGGAGGGAATGACCTAAGAAGCAAATAGAAAATTTGAGGGATAGGTAACCTTCCTGGTAAATGAAATGTCTCCTCTTTATTTCTTTTTCTTATGAGAGATTTCTTTAAAAAAAAAAATTAAGACTTAGGTAATATTCTTGGGTGTAGAATGAATAATAAATGTTATTAAAATGGTACTTGATGACCATGTAAATAATCCAGAAAGAAACAGTTTCAGGGGAAGCCTGAACATTAAGTCTGGATTAAACTGGTTATATAGAAAGACAAATTTTGTATATGAGTGGTGGTAGTGGGTCATCTGTATCTCTCCTATTCTCTTTGGAAAGGAAAGGTGAAGGTGCTTTAAAAATTACCTGAAGGTGATTTAAAAATTGAAACAGAATGAGTAAAAATTATTTGTTTATATATTCTGTCCCTGGAGAAAATGTATCGGTTGTCTTTCATAGATTGCTATATGTAAGGTGTGTGTCTTGGAAATGTAACTTCAATTATGCAAAATCATGTCAAAGTCGGAGAGCAATTGATTGATTGATTGCTCCTCCAAAGCTTGTGCTTTTTTCCCATTATATTTTGCAAGCAGGCATGTGGGGGACAATTTTCAAAGATACACAAAACCGTGCATTTAGGCAAATATACAAGAAAAGTTGTGAAACTAGTGGGCAGTCATATATGGAGCGGTAAGTTGCAAACATTGGAACTATATATTTGTTCCTCACTGTAACCAATCAGCCATATAATATAAATACAAAATATACAGATAATTTTTTTTTCAAAAAAAATTTATGGCATAATAAAAAAAAACACTATCTGAGAGAGATGGATTTATAGACTGCTGACATTACAGCCTATTAGTTTATTAAGATTTATATATTTTATTTATTATATTCCACTTTTTGCACTTTTTTTCAGTGCTTCAAAGTGGATTATATTCAGGTACTGTAAGGTATTTCCCTATCCCCAGAGAGGGCACAATCTAAGTTTGTACCTGAGGCAATGGAGGGTAAAGTGACTTGCCCAAGATCACAAGGAGCCACAGCAGGACTTGAACGCTGGTCTCATCATTTGTAGCCCACTGTTTTAACTACTAGGCTACTCTTCCACTCCGTATATTGCCTATATGCAAAGACTAGGCAATATAGATTTCCAACATGCATAAACTAAGGACATTCAGGGGTTGCAAATGAATGAGTAAACTGCACAGAACAGAAATTACCACCTTTAACAGAAGACACAAGGATTACTACCTTTAATCAGTTATCCTTGATACTTGTGATGCAACTGCAACATTGCTCTGTGCTTTAACAGTAGGAGAAAAAGGGGAATTGGATTCAGATGACAGACAACACTGGGCCCCAACTTTTACAGCTTGGGGTACTGATATGCAGACAGTGATAAAGCTCAGGATTCAGACGACAGACAATGCTGGGCCTCGACTTTTATAGACTGGGGTACTGATATGCAGACATTAGGGATAAAATACAAGATTCCTTCTACGGCCAAGTCTAAAAGCATAGCCTGCTCAAGCAGCATTATCTAACTTATCATGAAGGCATCTTACCCTTTATAAACATTACTAACAATAATTTTGTAATGCAAAATTGTAATGCGTTTGATAGTTGCTTGGTTTGGATTGTAATTATTGCTACCCTTAATATAAGGCTTGGGGATAACCTGCATGGCGTGGCAATTACTACCATGGGAAGTTTGCTATGCAGACTGGATGGACCGTTTGGTCTTTTTCTGCCATCATTACTATGTTACTATGTTCACCCTTGCTCTGCTTCAGTCTTCACCTTTGATCTTGTTCCCTCCAGTCTCCGTCTTGCTCCCATCAAGCCCTCAGCTTTTGCCATAGCCTTGTGGACTCTATCATAGCCTGGTCCGTGCCATGACTCGCTCAACCGCCGCCAGCGCAAACCTTAGGGCCCAGCCCATGAGACTGTACCAATTGCACTACGGCACGGTATCATATTGATATGTTTCAAATTTTCTTTTTTTATAAATTTTTATATGCAAATACAATTGTGCTAGGGCATAAATTTCTCTCTGTTGATTACAGTCTTATATTTGAAACTCTCTTGATGCATTATCAACACTTGGAAATATACTTATGATATTGTACTTTTCTTTATAGCAATGCCATTCTTCTGCTTATTCATTCATGATAAATCTGCTTGGTGTATAATGCCTGACACTGGCAGAATTTCAGCGATAGATGTTTGCTTCAGGGGCTAGCGAAAGAGCCTGCTAAACACAAATATGTATCACATAACTGAATCAAAACTTAAAACCAGGATAAAGTAAGACCGCAATGTTTGTAAAACCACTTCCTGCCAACTTGCTGTCTTCCTTCACATGATCGCCATGTTGAGTGGATCTATAGGAACATATTAGCTGTATACGCCAAAGCAAGGAGGAGGCACTGTTGATGTCTCATTGGGTAGCAGCCTCCCACACCAAAGACAATGTATGGGCGGCCATTCTGATTCAATTGCAACGCTCTCCCAGAGGGGGAAATTTTGATATTCGACTTTTCCAGTTAGACCAGCATTTTATTTTTAACTGGGATACAGTCTCACCCCTGGGTCTAAATAAAGAAATTGAATGGTCGCATATCTACTAACTTATCACCACACAGGACTCTGAGTATAAGATTTGACAGCAACGTGGTTTAGCCAGCTGTCACCATGGAACGTGAGTGTAATTGGTCCATCCAGCTGCCTTTAAAATGAGGTAAGGCACTATAGATCCACTCAAGATGATGATCATGTGAAGGAAGACAGCAAGTTGGCAGTAAGTGGTTTTACAAACATTGGCCAGGATTCATCAAACTATCACATGCAATAGGAAGAGGGGCGTGTTTTATGGTAATAGCTTATTTATCGCAATGTGCGCTATCTTAGCGCTTTGCATAGGTATTACTGCAAAGTGCAAAACTTTTTCATGGTAAGTGCCACAATTGTTGTAATTCCTACCTCCAACCATGAGAGAGAGAGAGAGAGAGATCAAGAGAGAGAGAGCGATACTAGCTATAGGGATCTCAGAGTAGTTAGGTATTTATATCTCTATAGGAGGCCCACCTAGTTACTTGAGGTGAGGTTTAGGTATTAGTGTAGGGGTTAGGGGCCACTTTGACATTCAGAGTGAGACGTACGAACAGAACAGTACACTCTTGTGAAGATTTTATGTCCTTTGGAGTGAGGAAACTCAACCAAAGATGAGATTTGTACACTGTTCTCTCAACTTAGCTTGATGTTACCCAAGTAGAGCGTCCATCTCTCTCTCTCTCAACACAAATGAAAAAGGTGTGGTTATTTCCCTCATTAAAACTGTGCAATATGGCTTCGCAAATTGCGAAGCCAGCCCACTTGGCCAGATATCCTGCCCCAAACCCCTCCCCTTTTCTAAAAGCCCATAATGTGGCTTGGAAAATAACCCCCATTGTGGTCTTTGTCCCGGTTTAAGTTTTGATTCAGTTATGTGATATATGTTTGTGTTTAGCACACTCTCTCTCTCTAGCCCCTGAAGCAGATGCCTTTCATCAAAATGCTGTCAGTGTCGGGTATTATACACCAAGCAGATTATCATGAATGAATAAGCCAAGGATGGCATCGCTATAAAGATAAGTACAATATCATAAGCATATCTGCAAAGTGTTGATATGATATCGAGAGAGTTTTAAATATATGACTGCAATCAACAGAGAGAAATTTACGCTCTAGCACAATTTTATTTGCATATAAACATTTAAAAAAAAAAAATTGAAACATAACAATACGGTACAATGTTTGAAATCTGGTTGTAGCCAAAGATGTGGCTAAGGCCTCCACATACCGGACAACAAAGTTTGCTACTAAACTTTATTTTTCCCCCTTTTCTTGTGGTTTTTGTGCCAATAGCAATATGACAAAGAATCTTCTAGAACTAACCAGAACTGCAAAATGCTGAATCTGTAGGTACAGTAGGACTGTGTAAAAGGTCAATGCCTCAATTCCATTCCGGCAATAGACTGGCTCATTTTACAAGAAGATTGAAGACAGTAATTTTTCTCTTTTGTTAGTCGTCAGTATTAAGCGATTTTCATTCCACACTACTTTTCTTGTATAGTTCCCTACGTCCATGGTTTTCCGTTAATCAGGTTTATTTACTTATTTGTTTAATTTGAGCAATTTTCAAAGCCATTTGCCTGAATAAAAAAAGCAATTTATCTGGATAAACTGGCCTGTCTGAGAATTGGTCTCCTCTGCCTGCTTGAAAGTACATGTGAGCTTCTACAGCATTTGTCCTTTTTGCTGGTTATAAAGAGGCATTTTGAGGAGGTAGAGGGAGTGTTTATGTTGGGGAAGTAAAGTAAATCACATACATGGGATTTTCAAAAACATGAGCGCTATTATACCTCCCCCACTCATCAACACCCACACAAATCCTCACCAATACTCACACAATTAATAAGTACAAAGTACGCAGGTACTTTTATCATGTATACTTTACACTAACTCATTTTCTAAGAGAAAGTATTCTAATCATTTCTCTTTGAAAATATGCCTCTACCACCTCCAATAGTAGGCCATTGTGACCCTTGCCATTTACAACTTTGCTTCCTTTAAGATCAATATTTAAGCCAGAGGTGGGCAAATTATGGTCCATGGGCCAAAAAAACAGGGCTCATTTACCCAGCCTTTGCTGGCTCACTAAATTTTAATGTTGACCGGCTTTCCTGAGGTTGTCCATATTAACATTACCAGCAAAGGCCCAGTTCCTTAAGCTAACACCAGGTCCCCTTACATGTTAAAATGTGATCTTCCAGTGCTCATTGAAGTTTGTGTTACCCATGGGCCTGTAAGCTATACCGCCTTGTGTGTTGAAGACTTGTCATCACTGAGGTGAAAGATGTTTCAGTGTAGTTGTATCTGCTGGCAGCAGGCAATGAGATGTTGATCATACAAGGTGTTCAGTTTAATAAACCTTCCTTCCCAAAATATGTGACCCAAACTGAGGAATAAATAAACCCCACAATCACCATATAATAGGAGACAGGATTAAAATCAATAATTCTGAAACTCTACTCAGGACTAATCTCAGATAAGTATTGAATCTTATACACTTAAAACCCTTTAAATTTTATTTCTATATGTTATGTCTTCGTCCATTCATCAAGAATTGATACTTTGTGCTATCCTTTCTTGTCTTACAGATGTGACTGAAAATTGGCTCGATGGAAGTCTTTGCTAAGGTAAGTATAGCGTAGTGCATTGTATCTTTCTTAAACTTCACTTTGTTTTTCTTGTCATTTCTCTTTATTATAATTCTCTCTCCTTTATTTCACTGTGTCTGTTTATTTTTGTATGTCCATCTTCAGTTAATAAGCTCAGGCCTGGCTATATTTTGTTGTGTGTAACACGTATCTTTCTGTTCCAGTTCTTTCTGTTCATTGCTGGAGCTCCAATGTATTGTAGGTTTTATCATCCTCGTCTCGTCTTCTTCTCTGTTCTTTTTCCTACTATCCTAAGTTTTAAAAAAATCAAAAAAAGAAACTGCCTCTCTTATACCATTGTTCTTTCACCAGCTAAGTGTGTAGGGTTTCCTAAATGTGTGCGTTCCAGGACAGCTTATTGTAACTTTTTATTCACTAATTATTAAAATAAAAGAATAATTAATAATGTTCTACTCCTTGAGAAAGAACAGTGTTCTATAACAGTTATACTTTCACTCAATCCCTAGTCAAAGATCTTGTTAAATTAATTTTCTTTTTATTGTATTACTCTCAGCCAAAAGCTTCTTTGTTGCCAGCACTTCTCTTCATCCGCAATTTTCCTCAGCTCTGT
This sequence comes from Rhinatrema bivittatum, assembly GCF_901001135.1. Taxonomy (NCBI): domain Eukaryota; kingdom Metazoa; phylum Chordata; class Amphibia; order Gymnophiona; family Rhinatrematidae; genus Rhinatrema; species Rhinatrema bivittatum. The sequence continues at coordinate 55,184,541 of NC_042623.1, forward strand.
TTAAAACTTAACTGGAGTTACAGCAATTATTTTTTTAGTCAGGCGCTCCAGTTAAGGAAAAGCTCACAGATGTTCCTTCTTCTTTGTCAGGATCAGTTTAGATGTAGAGAGCTTTCAGCAGTTTATTGACTCTTCTTTCAACGTGTAAGGTTCAATAACTCACTAGGGCTATAAACCAGGGAAACTAGAGTTCAAATCTCATTGTGAACTTGGGCAAGTCATTTTACCCTCCTTTGCCTCGGGTATAAACTTACTGGGAGATGCATCAAGCCATGGTAATACTCTAACACATGTTAAACAGCATAAGGTTCACTATTGTGGCAATATACCCAATATTTTGCATTTCCCCACCCAGGTTCCCTTCTGTATTACAATTTCTTTACATACAATTTGCATGCATGCATAACAAAAATGCATGCAAAGAAGATCATTAATAGGCAATGTGATGCAAATATTTTATCGCAGTTGACCAAGAAATTGGTCAGTTGCGGTAAAATAACAACACTGGCTTCCACAATCTCTTCAGGTGCATCGGGTTAAAGGGGTACTTAGAGAAGATAAGGCCATCGCGGAAAGATTAAATTATTTCTTTGCTTCGGTGTTTACTGAAGAGGATGTTGGGGAGATACCCGTATCAGAGATGGTTTTCATGGGCAATGATTCAGATGGACTGAATTAAATCACGGTGAACCTAGAAGATGTGGTTGACCTGATTGACAAACTGAAGAGTAGTAAATCACCTGGACCGGATGGTATATACCCCAGAGTTCTGAAAGAACTAAAAAATGAAATTTCAGACCTATTAGTAAAAATTTGTAACCTATCATTAAAATCATCCATTGTACTGAAGACTGGAGGATAGCTAATGTAACCCCAATATTTAAAAAGGGTTCCAGGGGCGATCCGGGAAACTACAGACCGGTTAGCCTGACTTCAGTGCCAGGAAAAATAGTGAAAAGTGTTCTAAACATCAAAATCACAGAATATATAGAAAGACATGGTTTAATGGAACAAAGTCAGCATGGCTTTACCCAAGGCAAGTCTTTCCTCACAAATCTGCTTCACTTTTTTGAAGTAGTTAATAAACATGTGGATAAAGGTAAACCGGTAGATATAGTATACTTGGATTTCCAGAAGGCGTTTGACAAAGTTCCTCATGAGAGGCTTCTAGGAAAAGTAAAAAGTCATGGGATAGGTAGTGATGTCCTTTCGTGGTTTGCAAACTGTCTAAAAGACAGGAAACAGAGAGTAGGATTAAACAGACAATTTTCTCAGTGGAAGGGAACATAAGAACATAAGAACATAAGAAAATGCCATACTGGGTCAGACCAAGGGTCCATCAAGCCCAGCATCCTGTTTCCAACAGTGGCCAATCCAGGCCATAAGAACCTGGCAAGTACCCAAAAACTAAGTCTATTCCATGTAACCATTGCTAATGGCAGTGGCTATTCTCTAAGTGAACTTAATAGCAGGTAATGGACTTCTCCTCCAAGAACTTATCCAATCCTTTTTTAAACACAGCTATACTAACTGCACGAACCACATTCTCTGGCAACAAATTCCAGAGTTTAATTGTGTGTTGAGTAAAAAAGAACTTTCTCCGATTAGTTTTAAATGTGCCCCATGCTAACTTCATGGAGTGTCCCCTAGTCTTTCTACTATCCGAAAGAGTAAATAACCGATTCACATCTACCCGTTCTAGACCTCTCATGATTTTAAACACCTCTATCATATCCCCCCTCAGTCGTCTCTTCTCCAAGCTGAAAAGTCCTAACCTCTTTAGTCTTTCCTCATAGGGGAGTTGTTCCATTCCCCTTATCATTTTGGTAGCCCTTCTCTGTACCTTCTCCATCGCAATTATATCTTTTTTGAGATGCGGCGACCAGAATTGTACACAGTATTCAAGGTGCGGTCTCACCATGGAGCGATACAGAGGCATTATGACATTTTCTGTTTTATTCATCATTCCTTTTCTAATAATTCCCAACATTCTGTTTGCTTTTTTGACTGCCGCAGCACACTGAACCGACGATTTCAATGTGTTATCCACTATGACACCTAGATCTCTTTCTTGGGTTGTAGCACCTAAAATGGAACCCAACATCATGTAATTATAGCATGGGTTATTTTTCCCTATATGCATCACCTTGCACTTATCCACATTAAATTTCATCTGCCATTTGGATGCCCAATTTTCCAGTCTCACAAGGTCTTCCTGCAATTTATCACAATCTGCTTGTGATTTAACTACTCTGAACAATTTTGTGTCATCTGCAAATTTGATTATCTCACTCGTCGTATTTCTTTCCAGATCATTTATAAATATATTGAACAGTAAGGGTCCCAATACAGATCCCTGAGGCACTCCACTGTCCACTCCCTTCCACTGAGAAAATTGCCCATTTAATCCTATTCTCTGTTTCCTGTCTTTTAGCCAGGAGTGGGCAGTGGAGTGCCTCAGGGATCTGTATGGGGACCCTTACTTTTCAATATATTTATAAATGATCTGGAAAGAAATACGATGAGTGAGATAATCAAATTTGCAGATGATACAAAATTGTTTAGAGTAGTTAAATCGCAAGCAGATCGTGATAAATTGCAGGAAGACCTGGAAAATTGGGCATTGAAATGGCAGATGAAATTTAATGTGGATAAGTGCAAGGTGATGCATATAGGGAAAAATAACCCATGCTATAGTTACACAATGTTAGGTTCCATATTAGGTGCTACAACCCAAGAAAGAGATCTAGGCGTCATAGTGGATAAAACATTGAAATCATCGGTTCAGTGTGCTGCGGCAGTCAAAAAAGCAAACAGAATGTTGGGAATTATTAGAAAGGGAATGGTGAATAAAACGGAAAATGTCATAATGCCTCTGTATCGCTCCATGGTGAGACCACACCTTGAATACTGTGTACAATTCTGGTCGCCGCATCTCAAAAAAGATATAATTGCGATGGAGAAGGTACAGAGAAGGGCTACCAAAATGATAAGGGGAATGGAACAGCTCCCCTATGAGGAAAGACTAAAGAGGTTAGGACTTTTCAGCTTGGAGAAGAGACGGCTGAGGGGGCATATGATAGAGGTGTTTAAAATCATGAGAGGTCTAGAACGGGTAGATGTGAATCGGTTATTTACTCTTTCAGATAATAGAAAGACTAGGGGACACTCCATGAAATTAGCATGTGGCACATTTAAAACTAATTGGAGAAAGTTCTTTTTTATTCAACGCAAATTAAACTCTGGAATTTGTTGCCAGAGGATGTGGTTAGTGCAGTTAGTATAGCTGTGTTTAAAAAAGGATTGGATAAGTTCTTGGAAGAGAAGTCTATTACCTGCTATTAATTAAGTTGACTTAGAAAATAGCCACTGCTATTACTAGCAACGGTAACATGGAATAGACTTAGTTTTTGGGTACTTGCCAGGTTCTAATGGCCTGGATTGGCCACTGTTGGAAACAGGATGCTGGGTTTGATGGACCCTTGGTCTGACCCAGTATGGCATGTTCTTATGTTCACAATAGGTCTCCACATATGTTCAGGCTCCACTATTATCTCGGGCCCCTAACACGTTGTGCAGCCCTCCATAGCTTCATCCCTGTCAGCATTTGAGCCTGCATTGCCACCACCATTGCCTCCAGGTAATTTTTATATTTAACTTTGAGAAACCTTTTTACAGTCCCTCCATACAGCTCCTGCAGCCTTCTTGGAGGTTCAATGTGTTGTGTCTGTGGACTCTTAGGCCAAGCTAAGATTGACTCTCCTCCCTTCAGGTTTCCACTGTTGGCAGGTGGACACATGCAAGGCAGAGACAGGTCATGACCTTTACCTATACCAGCCCACATTCCCCTCAGGTTGAGACTTTGGGTACATGGACTGGCAGGACTTAGGTGGGGTCTCTGCTGATGAGATAAGAGAAGGTCCATAGCTAGCAAGGGTCATAGGCAGGTAGCAAGCAGGCCTATTTGAAATTGAGACAGGAGTCAGAGGCCACAGCGGTCAGAAGTATCCAAAGTCCAGGCAGAGTTCAACTGGGTATCCATCCAAAAGAGAGGGAGAGGGTTGGATAGGGCTGAAGCAGGCAGACAAGAGCTGTAACAAGCAGGCAATGGAGGATGGAACAGACTGGAACAAGACTGAAGACAAGCTGTGTGAAGGCAGAAGACAAGCTGGATGAAGACTGAAGACAAGCTGGATAAAGACCAAAGACAAGCTGGGTGAAGGCAGCTGGATGAAGACTGAAGACTCTGTGAGGCAACATGAACTAATATGGAGTAGCTGGACCTGTTGCTGAAGTAGTGAGGAGAAGACAGAGAGAGCTCTGTGAGGTCATCAAGAGGCACCATGGGGCTTTTACCACCACAGGCCATTTAAAGGTGGTAACGTCAGGTGTGTGAGTGCCTAAGGAGGAGTGCATCTGGTAGGGGCTGGCAGAGTGAGATATTTGTACATCGGAAGATGCGTGTGTATGTAGGCTGCTTTTAAAATCCACTGGCTGTGCACATGTCTTACATGCATGCATATGTCCCAATGTTGGTGTGCTCCGAGCTTTTATAATCATCTCTAAATGTGCACAGCATTCATGACCTGTGTGTGCATGCACATGCACACAGCTTAGAGGGAATAATGCTTGTGAGGGAAAGTATGACAGTGAGAGCTTATGAGTGTGTATAAATGTGAGACCTGGTATGTGTGTGCCCGTGTGTATGTGTGTGTGAGCCTGTGAGAGAGCATTAGTGAGAGAATGTATGTGTGTGTGAGGGAACCTGTTAGAGAAAGCATGAACCTGTGTGAGTATGTATGAGGGAGTTGTTAAGCTCAGGCTTGTGGACCCTTGGGCCGATGAGAGAATGGAATACCTTGCGGAGGTTTCGTAGGTTCTCTCGTTGGGTGGCGAGGCAGAACAGAAGAGGAGCGCAGTTGACCCTCGGCTCTGGAGGCGGAGATGACTGCAGACCGATGAAGAGACTAGAAGAGGAGCTGAATCTTCACCCCTGGAAGTCTGTGGTCCCCCCTAGGAGGAGCCCATAGGGACCCAGACCGCTGGGACTTAGGTGGACCCCGAGGAGCTGCGGTATCAGTGCAAGGGCTGACTGGAGCTTCACGCTGGAAGTCTGCGGTCCCCCCAGGAGGAGCCCATAGGGACCCAGACTGCTGGGACTTAGGCGGGCCCTTGGAGACGGAGTCCAGGAGGGGTCCAAGATCAGGTGCCAGAGAGTCGTCGCTTACCAGGCCGAGGTCACACACCGAGGAATCAACGCTTGCCAGTCCGAGGTCACAACAGAGAATACTGCTTGCCAATCCGAGTCACACACCAGAGAAGTACCGAAGCCAATCCAATGTCAGGAACCGGGAAGACCAAGCCGAAACAGGAACAGGGATCCAAGCTCAAGAACTCACCGAGGTAAGCAGACAAGACAATGCTGGAGGACGTTGCCAAGTCAGAGAATGAGCAGAGGAAGCTCCCTTAAATACTTCCTCTGCTTAGGCTGATCCAGGACAGGTGAGGTTGTTAAAGGGATCAGGTCCCTTTAAAGTTCTGAAGGGGGCGTGGCCTCGCGCCTAAAGATGGCGGCGGCCATCTTTGATTTCCTCCGTGGAGGAAACGACTGCAGAACGGTGCGGGGGCAGAGCAGGGACGGCTCTCCCCCCGATGGTCAGGCCGGGGACCCGCGCGGGAGCACCTACACCCGTTCAGGGGTTTTCCCCGGAGGCTGCCGCAGCGGGTGACTGCTGCGGCCGAGGTAGGGGACCGTGGTCGTGGCCTGCCATGGCCGCGGGACATAACAGGAGTTGGTGAGAGAAAGCATGTGAGAGTGAGAGCTTGTGTGTGTGTGTGTGTGTGTGTGTTTGTGTGCACGTACTATCTGAGGGAGCCTGTAAGAGAAGACATGTGAAAGTGAGAGCCTATGTGTCTGTGTGAGAGACTAAGGGAAAAAAAATAGGAGGAGAGAGAAGAAACAGAAAGAGAAAAAAGAACCTGAAAAAGGAGTTAGGAAAGGACCGACAAGGGGAAAGTGGAAAAAAGCATGTGGGCCAACTGATTAGAAAAATAAAAATATCAGATAGCAAAGGCAAAAAAAAAAAAATATTTTGAGTTTTTAGTGATCAGAATATGGCATTTTTGTGAATGTACATGTAACCCTCCCAACTGGGAACATAAAAAGATGGTGTTATGAATGGCATGAGAGTGAGTTCTTGTTGCTGTGGTATAGTTGGCACAGCCTTGTAGTCAAAACTATGAGGCCGATGCCGACAGCTGGCAAATGCACCCTGATGCGGGATAGACTGGAGCTTCGCCTATACAACCCATCTTCCCCGCAGGTTGAGCTCTTGGGTTCTGGTGGCTGGCATGGTGGGACCTGTTGAGAACTAGCAGACAGCACTAATATACACACTTGTCCTTGAAACTCCCTAGGGCAGTGGAGTGAGCAAGAGTCCAGAGGCATGCCGGGGTCAGGACAGGCAGCAGACTGTGGGGATGAGAAACAATCCAATAGTCGGGGCAGGTGGCAGGCAAGCATAGACAGGGTATAATGCAAGTGGTCAGATCCAGGTGGCACCAAGTGTAATCAGGTCTGATGCAAGAGGTCATGTCCAGGAGATCAGGCCACGGACAGATGAAGACACACAGGTAGGGCAAGGCATGGCTGGACGAGATTAGGCTGAGCAAGGCAAGGCTGGATGAGGCAGGCTGGGCAAGGCAAGGCTGGAGCAGAGGAATTCAGGAACAAACAGGAATGTAGGACAACCAGGAACACAGGAGCAACACACACTTCTACGAGGCAGGAGATCTGTTGCTGAGACAAGGTAATGCTGCAGGGTCCTTGCTTAAATAGCCTGGTTGAGCTAATGTCATTGGGAGGCACCACTCAGTTTTTCCTGCTGCAGAGCCTATATTATGCATGCACATGCACACTTGCCTAAAGGAAGTTGATGTCTTAGTTGCCAGTCAGCAACATGCGATGATGGTGGCATTCTGCCGTGACATTCTTCCATTTGAAAAACTAACTCTCAATTTTGCAAGCATGCCAAAATAGTACTTAAATAAAGCTATCTCTACCACTCCGTCTTGGTCAGAATTTAATTATGTTTCATCACTAGAGATCACAAATCACATTGCCAAATCTAACACTACCATGTGTCCACAAGCCAATTGCTCCACTGCTTTATTTAAAGCTGCCAAGGAATCTTTAGTTCCCATTTTCACATGTTTAATTAATCTCTCATTGAAAGCAGGTAATGTCCCTGATAAGTTAAAATTTGCAGTTGCCGTCCTCTTTTAAAAAAATCTAATCTTAACTCCTTTGACCTATCAAATTATAGGCCAATTTCCTCCTTGTCTTTTCTTTCAAAAATTCTTGAGTCCTCAGCTTTAACTCAATTATTAGATCATATAGAGAAATATGAAATCCTTGACACTCATCAATTTGGCTTTCACAAGGCTCTCAATACTGAATATTTACTTTTTCTCTTGTTGACACCATTAGAAGAGGCATTGACAATGGCCATCAATACATACTTATTTCATTAGACATCTCCTTGGCGTCTGACACTGTGGATCACAATATTTTATTGTACCGCCTGCAAGAAATTGGTTTATCTAACACAGTTTTCAATTGGTTACATAAGAACATAAGAACATGTCATACTGGGTCAGACCAAGGGTCCATCAAGCCCAGCATCTTGTTTCCAACAGTGGCCAATCCAGGCCATAAGAACCTGGCAAGTACCCCAAAAACTAAGTCTATTCCATGTTACCATTGCTAGTAATAGCGGTGGTTATTATCTAAGTCAACTTAATTAATAGCAGGTAATGGACTTCTCCTCCAAGAACTTATCCATTCCTTTTTTAAACACAGCTATACTAACTGCACTAACCACATCTTCTGGCAACAAATTCCAGAGTTTAATTGTGCGCTGAGTGAAGAACAACTTTCTCCGATTAGTTTTAAATGTGCCACATGCTAATTTCATGGAGTGCCCCCTAGTCTTTCTATTAACCGAAAGAGTAAAAAACTGACTCACATCTACCCGTTCTAGACCTCTCATGATTTTAAACACTTCTAGCATATCCCCCCTCAGCCGTCTCTTCTCCAAGCTGAAAAGTCCTAACCTCTTTAGTTCTTTCCTCATAGGGGAGCTGTTCCATTCCCTTTATCATTTTGGTATCCCTTCTCTGTACCTTCTCCATCGCAATTATATCTTTTTTGAGATGCGGCGACCAGAATTGTACACAGTATTCAAGGTGCGGTCTCACCATGGAGCGATACAGAGGCATTATGACATTTTCCATTTTATTCACCATTCCCTTTCTAATAATTCCCAACATTCTGTTTGCTTTTTTGACTGCTGCAGCACTCTGAACTGACGATTTCAAGCCTAGATCTCTTTCTTGGGTAGTAGCACCTATGGAGCCTAACATTGTATAACTATAGCATGGGTTATTTTTCCCTATATGCATCACCCTGCACTTGTCCACATTAAATTTCATCTGCCATTTTGATGCCCAATTTTCCAGCCTCACAAGGTCTTCCTGCAATTTATCACAATCGCTCTCAACAATTGCCACCTCCCTCTCAGATATCTCTGAAATCAAAACCAGTGTTCCTCAAGGTTCTGCACTTTCATCTCTGCTTTTCAATATCTATCTAGCACCCATATGCAAGATTCTCTCAAACTTCACTGATGCTTATAAACTCTATGTAGACAATATTCAATTTCTCATCTGCATTCGTCCATCCTAATATTTGCTTTTCCTCAATAAAATCTTGGTTGGATCACAACAAATTATCGCTAAACATGTCAAAAACAGAATTCCTAGTACTCTCCAGTCCTTACTCCCAGATATCACAGACCACCATTTCCATCAATAGTGCAACATTTACCATTAGTAAACAAATTAAAAGTTTAGGTGTTTTTCTAGATAGCACTTTGTCTTTCAAACCACAAATTAAGTACGTCATCAGACAGTGTTTTTTCAGACTTCAGTTACTTCTGGCTTAAAAAAAATTCTCTTCACTGCTCAATTTCATATTGTTCTTTAAGCGTCTTTATTCCCAATTATTGACTATTGTAATGCTTTACACATTGGTCTTCCTGCTGCGACTCCACGACCTATCCAACTCTTAATCAACTCGGCTGCATGACTCCTGTCTGACACAAAACGCTCAGATCACATTACCCCAACTCTAATTCATCTCCATTGGCTATCCATATCCGAATGCATCAAATATAAACTGAGAACAATAATATATAAACTTCTGAATGATGTCTCTTGTCCATGGGCCAACTCCTTACTCAAATTTTACCAACCAACTCATTCTCTACGCTCATCACAACACCTCCTTCTCGAAGTCCCCTTACCTAAAACAGCACACCTCTGTATTACACATGAATGCTCCTTCTCCATTGCCGGACCTATGTTCTGGAATCTCCTCCCACTTGAAATATGAAAATGTGACTCGCTTAAAAAGTTCAAAGGTCTTCTCAAGACCCATTTGTTTAAATCTGCCTATTTTTTAGTTTTATGATTTGAAACAATATTTTAATTTGCTATTCTTTTATGCTTTTTAATGTAATTTTATGTTTTCTTTTTATTATCAATTATTTTATGCATGTTTCATTGTTAACCGCCTAAGACCATTCTGTGTTAGGCGGTATATAAACCTAATAGATGTAAATGTAAATTTGCCTACTGTTTATGTCTCTTCTGCACCTCCTGGTTATATCTTTCCTTCACCTCCTGGTTAGTTCCTCAGGAGGAGGAAAAAACATACCCAAAGCCAGGCCTCTCCCCTTGAGAGGAAGAGACCCCTACAGGGCCTCACTCCTAAACAGAGGTCTTGAATGAGTAGAGGTTCTTGTGACCTGGTTTGGCCTCTGTTGGAAACAGGATGCTGGGCTTGATGGACCCCTGGTCTGACCCAGCATGGCAATTTTTTATGTTCTTATGTTCTTAGATGTGAATCGGTTATTTACACTTTCGGATAATAGAAGGACTAGAGGGCATTCCATGAAGTTAGCAAGTAGCACATTTAAGACTAATCGGAGAAAATTCTTTTTCACTCAATGCACAATTAAGCTCTGGAATTTGTTGCCAGAAGATGTGGTTAGTGCAGTTAGTGTAGCTGGATTCAAAAAAGGTTTGGATAAGCTCTTGGAGGAGAAGTCCATTAACGGCTATTAATCAAGTTTACTTAGGGAATATCCACTGCTATTAATTGCATCAGTAGCATGGGATCTTCTTGGTGTTTGGATACTTGCCAGGTTCTTGTGGTCTGGTTTGGCCTCTGTTGGAAACAGGATGCTGGGCATGATGGACCCTTGGTCTGTCCCAGCATGGCAATTTCTTATGTTCTTAAGTTTCCAGGCCCACTAGCTTGCAGGCTGGCTATTACAGAAGATCACATTCCTGGAGGTCCCAGGGCCCAAACCCATTTCTGGTACAGGCAGGGAAGAAAGAGCAAAATCCCACCAAAATTTCCCATCTAAAATGTGGTCAATCAATAAGAAAACCCCACAATTTAAAGGAGTGCACGTGTGCACACAAACACACACACACACACACACACACACACACACACACACATATACACCATTTCCCCACAGCCACCTTGCCAATTAAATATAATGCTCCCTCTTATAAAAGGCCATCTAGTGATCTTTTAGTGGTATTACAAGCAGAATCTTGTGAACATTTTTCCATATGAAGCAACCAAGACAACCCCTGGGTCTCTCCCACTCAAAGCTTCTCATACAGGTACCAGACTCTGAAAAGTATAGCATTTGGGAGTCTCTCTACATACAGTTCTTATATTTTTGTATTCTACACTTTCTTCAGTATTCCACTGTTCCAAGTCTGGTTTCTTGGGCTTTCTATTTGGTTTTGTCTGCATGCTTTTGTTTCTAATTTGTTGTAGGGAAGGGTTCGTCTGTGTTCTGCATGTGTCACTGAGGTACAGCATTTCTGCTAGTGTGTAGTTTCTCTGTAGGGATTTAGCAGTGGAAGGATTTTGTTTCACTGATGTGATACCAGGATTAGATTTTTTTTTGTTTTTTTTGTATTTTGGGTTGTAATGTAAACTGTCCTAGTTTTGCTCTGTACCCATTCTTATGATTGTTATGATTCTTATGATTATTGCCTTTTATTTAGTTATGATGATCTCTGCCTTTCTGGAAAGTAGATTCATGAAAGAATACATTGTTTTATTATGATTGAATGCATCTGATGTTTATATGTTCTGTGCTTTTTACATGATATTTTTCTTATGTATTTAGAAACTGCAATACAAATAAAATAAATTAGTATAGATTAATACAAAATTTTTAATGTTGGTAAGTGCTTGAGATAACTGAGTTAAAATATTTTAAAGTTTCACTCATGAAGCATAATGGACATTACAGACTACTTAGAAATTCATTATTGGGTGTATGGAGTTAGTGCATGCAAATCTATTTCATGCATATTCATTGTGGATATCCTGAAAACCTGGCCTGTTTGTGGCTCTTGAGGACGGGAGTTGGCCACCCTTGCCCTAAGGCATTATTTATCAATCAGAGTACTAGTAGAGTTCAGACCTGTATGCCTACTGCCCATCCTGTTAACCTTGGTCCCATCCAAAACAAAAATCAGCTTTGACTATACTACTGTGCCACTCCATGCAGGTTACCCCAAAGTTTTCTAGGAAGCACAATGCAGCGACAGTTCTGTTTTTGGTCTATATTGTGGAGATTCTGAAAACCAAATTAGATATCAGGTTCTTAATGTCTGATTTGAAAACTGGCTTTAATGCACACACGTTGTTATTCAAAATCATTGCATCATTTGAACAGAAAATAATTATAGATAACTCAGGCAATAACATACCTGAGGCTCATAACGGAGAGAAATAACAAAGTCCATTGGATAGGGAATGTTATTGACAGTGAATCTTAGGCCAGCTCCACTGAGAACACTTGCAAATCCAGGCCCTGTCCACGTAACAGGCTTATCGGAAGAGGGTTCTCGGAAAACCATCTTCACATATGGAATGGACTCCTGCACACAAATATTTACATTGTTAAATAAGAAACAATGTGTATTAGGAACAAGTTTAAACTCATTTCCAATTCAATTGATATACTGGATGCTAAATATAATCTTGTGACTAATTGTTTAACTTAGCTAAAAATATGACTATAGAGAGGAAGACTATATGGCCTAGTGATCGGAAGCAGCCTTCAACCTTTTACTCATGGATTTAAAATGTGTTTGTGTTTTGTATTACTAATATACCCAATATTTCAATGATAGGTACCAGCTATGGAGGTGTAGTGACTGCTTGACCACTTCTTTACTGTGTCCAGGGAGGGGTAATTTGCATTGAGTTTAGCATCTCCAATCATTTTGAAAAGTTGGCTTCCATGATTGCAATGAAATATTAACATTGGACAAATCAATGTACATAATATCTTTCCTAACTAGTTAAACCGTTATCAGACTGAATCTAACCCTTTGTGTTGTGTGTTTTAGACTTTCTTATAATCTTGTGACTTTGAAGGGATGGTATAAATTTTGAATTATAATGATCATACCTCAGAAGGCTGAAGCTCTATCTGTGTATTTTTCCTAGGGTAGGCTTTAAAAAAAATAGCAATCCATAATCATATTTTGCAATATGGAAAAACAGAGGTAAAAATAATGAAGTCTCTGGCTGAATTATCTGGATTATAAACCCCAATTGTGGCTCACAGTTTCAAGGAAGTTCACCCCCCCTTCCCCCTTAAAATACACTCAGATGGAACATCACCTTTTTGGATCATGATTGTGTTACTGAAAAATCAGCTTATCCCTACAGTTTGGATTAGTTTATTTTGGTCTGATATTTCTTATTCCTCTGTTTTCATTCAACTCGAACAACAAGAATGAGACATTGATACATAAGGCACAGACCCTGAACACTTCTTACCTGTATCTGTTTCTTTCCTTCTAGGTTGCCTGAGGTCATCCTATTTAAGATTATTTTTCCATTTTCATATCGGAAATCAATACCTTGCTGGCGGAAATAGATATCACAGTTGGGTAAACTTGTGGGTTGAACCTAAAATAAAAATTGGTAAATTTAGAGAGGACATTTTTGTGTAAACCAGCTTTTGGTATGGTTAACAAAAAAAAAGATATTGAAATCTAAAGCAAAAGAAGGAAAGAGAATGGAAGCTGAGTTTGCCATCCACTGCTAGGCCACTACTTCAAAGAAAGCCGCACTATCATGTTTTATTTTCGTATACTCCCAGACTGTTCTAAAATCACATTATAATTTCAAAAATACAAATCAAATCATACCACTGTGCCCCAGTTTCTCAAACAGGAAGAAAGTGTTTCATATGGATGACAGGGTTCAAATCTCGCTTCTCCCACTGATTTTCTTTGAGTCTTTGTGCAAGTCATTTCACCTTCTAGTGCCTCAGGTACCAACTGTGATTAAAATCCCTTTGAGGCAGGGTCCCACCTATTGTACCCGATTTTTAATTCACCTTGAGTACAGGTTTAGAAATACAAGCAATCATATCCAAATTATTGTTGGTTGGGAAGATTTCAAAACCAGTGAAGAAAAAATTGCGATGTCACCATTAGAATAAAATGATGGCAGAGTTTTAAAGCAACAGTATTATCAATTTTTTTTAAGGTGAATTTGGTTGACAGCTTAAACAAATCAAAGTCATTTAAGATCCTCCTTTTTCCGTCAAATATCTATTTGATTCCTCAGTGCAGATTAGTGTGTAAAGCCTTTGAATGCACCTCTTACTGAGACATTTCTCCAGGTATCAAGCTAAGTAAATTAGGGATGCCAATGTGCTGATTCTTGTCATAGCCTTCTGCAGGCATCACCAAGAATTATGTTAATCATGAATATAATATACACAGCTGAAGAGCCTTCAGCCAGTGACACCCCCCCTCTACCTTCCCATCAGGATCCTGAGACAACAAGACTGTACCATGAAGCAACCATTAATGCAATATCTCTCTTGTGTTTCCCACATGTCTGAGCGGCTGTCTCTCCCACAGGAAACATGATACCCTCTACACATCTATCAGCATGTCTTCATCATCTTCAATCACAAGAAAAGGAAGGGAGGCCTTGGCTCCAAACGCACATCATGCTCAAGTATCTTTCAGTGCTAAAGCTGCTGAGTGATTTGGGTGGCACATCAATGAAAAGGTCTACCTAGTTAAAGAGGCAGGTTGGCCTAGGTAACCCCAAATGACACCTAGGATGAAATTCTCCCCAGAAATGGATAGTACTAATGGAAGGTTGTCTTTGCTCCTTACCAGATGTTTTTGCCTTCATTCCAGCTGCTGGGAGAATTTTTTATTGCATTTCTTGATCCTCCCCACTTGGTTGGCCATTCCTCCTTATTTTGGGATTGGCTGAGCTCCCCTTTATAAGCTGGGTAGAGCACAAGGAAAGTGGGGTTGGATGCAGTTTTTTTTGATGGAACTGGAAGCTGCTGTTCGGTGTGGATCCCAATAGCCCCCCCCCCCCAGTCTGCAACAGGAGTTCACTGGGAGAGCTCTGAGGAGAAGATTTTTACTTTTGAGAGAACTGGTTTGTTTTTGAGCTGCTCCCAGTTCAGGAGGGACCCCCCCCCTGCCTGAGGGGATAAGTTGGGTGCTGTTTGCCCAGCCAACAGTCAATGTGGGGTCTATAATTGCCTGGGATGCTACTTTGCCCTGTGTCCAGCAATAGTGGGGTCTATTGACCTATTAGGAGAAGAAGACCTTCGTTTTTGAGGAAGTGCCTTTGTCATTTTGTTTTGAAGGAGGGAGTTTGTTTTTCCACTGCCAGCTTCCTGCCTTACTTTTGAGAGAAGTTTTCCTTTTTCCCATCACTGGGAAGAGACATGGACATTGGGACACTGCTTTTTTTTTCTTTTTGATGATTTTTTGCCATTCTTGTTGGGACTCTATCCTTAGGTTACAGTAAACAATTTGTTTTTGTTGAACACCTTTCCAAGCCCTGTCTGCTCATTTACACCTCAAGAACCAGCCTGCTGAACTGAGAGATCTGCCCACATGAGTACAAGTGGGAGAGAGGCTGTTTGGTTGTGAGAGACCATACAAGAGCTTAGGGTCCCAGAGGCTTGTCCTCCTCCCAGCCAGTCTGGCCCCCTTGGTGGCTTCCTGTACTGTTTTGGATGGTGTTGTCTGTTTTCACAGTGGAAAAAGGTAAATAGTGGCGTGCCTCAGGGATCGGTACTTGGACCGGTGCTTTTTAATATATTTATAAATGATCTGGAAAGGGGTACGACGAGTGAGGCGCTCATATTTGCGGATGACACAAAATTATGCAGAGTAGTTAAATCGCAAGCGGATTGTGATGAATTGCAGGAAGACCTTGTGAGACTGGAAAATTGGGCATCCAAATGGCAGAATAAATTTAACATGGACAAGTGCAAAGTGATGCATATAGGGAAAAATAACCCATGCTATAGTTACGCAATGTTAGGTTCTATCTTAGGAGTTACCACCAGGAAAGAGATCTAGGCGTCATAGTTGATAATGCATTGAAATCGTCAGCTTAGTGTACTGTAACAGTCAAAAAAGCAAACAATGAGGAATTATTGGGAAGGGAATGGCAAATAAAATGGTGGATGTCCTAACGCCTCTGTATCGCTCCATGGTGAGATCGTACTTTGAATACTGTTTACAGTTCTGGTCACCACATCTCAAAAAAGATGTAGCTGCACTGAAGAAAGTGCAGAGAAGGGCAACAAAACTGATAAGAGGCATGGAATGGCTCCCCTATGAGGAAAGGCTAAAGAGGTTAGGGCTGTTCAGCTTGGGGAGGAGAGATGGCTGAGGGGGGATATGATAAAGGTCTACAAAATCATAAAAGGACTTGAACAGGTTAATGTAAATTGGTTATTTACTCTCTCAGATAATAGAAGGACTATGGGTATTTCATGAAGGTAGCAAGTAGCTCATTTAAAACAAATTGGAACAAAATTCTTTTTCATTCAACACATAGTTAAGCTCTGGAATTCATTGCCAAAGTATATGGTTACAGTGGTTAGTGTAACTGGGTTTAAAAAAGGTTTGGATAAGTTCCTGGAGGAGAAGTCCATAAACTACTATTACTCAATAGGGAACGCCACTGCTTATTGCCGGCATTAGTAGCAATGGATCTATTTAATGTTTAGGTACTTGCTGGGTACTTGTGACTTGGCTTGGCCACTGTTGGACACAGGATGCTGGGTTTGATGGACCTTTGGTCTGATCCAGTATGGCAATTTCTTATGTTCTTATGATGACAGAGAAGAGTAAGCTGGGAAACAGTGGCCCCAGGGACTTTTGCTGCGACCCCTGTATCAGGGATCAAAAAGCCAAGAGGGGGTCACTATCTATGGGTGGAGAAAATAGCTTTTACATTTTCAAGGTTAGGACTGGTGATTGCCAGGAAAATGCTTTATTCCTTCCTTGGTGGTACTCCCACTTCCAGTGAAAGCTAAGTGAGAGCTCCACACTCCCTGAGCGTCTTTCTGATATGCTCAGGCCTGGAGCAAGAAGGCAGTTGAAGGCAGAGCAAGGTTGAAAAATTACTTTTCCCATTTTAAATGAAAAGTTATTTTCTCCTTATGATACATTTCAAATACAAACTGCCCTTGTTTGAAGTAGGTTTTTTAAATAATAAGAAATCATGAAGAAATACTGAATATACATACATAAGATGCAGATCCTGCAAGAGGCAGTGCACTCTCAGCTTCATATATGTAATAATCCAGTGGCACAAAAAAATAGCCAACAGCAGGCTTGTTACACTGGCGGCCAATTATATTGGGAAGACATTCACACTGACCATCAGTTGAAGAGCATCTATAATAAAAGAACAAATTTAAAGGTATGCAGTACACATAATTTCTGCAGAATCTTTAGTCTTTCCTTGGGCTTTCTTTCTCTCTCATTCTCTCTTGGACATCGTCAGTATCTCTTACGCTCATATAGTAACCTAGTAAATGATGCAGAAAAAGACTGTAATGGCCCATCCAATCTGCCTAGCAAGGTTTTTAGGGTTATAACTGCCGCTCTGTGCAGGTTACCCCCGTGCTTTCTATTTAGGCTTGTAGCTGGCCAAAAACTGTGGATTTTGCAAACTCTGTCCCCTGTGAATCAGTTAGTGATCTTCTTCAGCCTGCCTTTTCTCCCATCTTTGCAGGGAGAGCAGTCACTTTTTAGGTCAAGGGTTTTTTGTGGTCTTCATGCGATGATGACACGCTCTTCTTGCTGCCTCTAGGAGTGGTGGAGGAGCCTGGTGGTTAGAGCAGAAGGCTACGAACCAGGGAAACCAGAATTGAATTCCCACTGCTGCTCCTTGTGATCTTGGGCAAGTCACTTCATCCCCCATTGCCTCAGGTTTAAACTTTTACTGGGTGATGCAGCAAGCCACATCAGTGCTCCAACGCAAGCCAATAATCACCATAATAGAGCACAATTTACATGCTATTTTGCATCTCCCCACCCAGATACCCTCCCCTATTACAATGGCCTTCTTTGCATGCATGAATAATGCAAACAAATGCCAAGGTCATGCATAGTCAATTTGTTGTTAATATTTTATCGTGGCCAACCGAGAAGGTGGTCAGCCGCGATAAAATAACAACACCTATTTGAAATGAATTAGATGTGTGGCAGGAGGCCTGGGACTCTAACATGAGTTCTGAGGCTCCCGCCACACATTTAAAGTGTCAGGAGCCTAAAAAAAAACAAACAAAACAAGCGGCAAAATGGGGAGATTATGCGGGGGTCATTGCTGTCCCCTCCCTGTCTCAACCCGGGGCACCAGTCGAGGTGGCCCCGACACTCCAAAAGCAAAAAAATGAAAAAAAGGTAAGCACATGGCAACGGCCCGCCCAAAGCTTAATATATAAAAAAGAGCATTCTGGCCCCCTTCCCTGTCTCCGCTCCTCCAAGTTCAATAAAATAACTGAAGGTCCCGGTGCCCCCCCATCTCCCCAAATCCCACCAATAAAATAAAGGCTCCGGCCCACCCCCACCCTCCTAAATGACAAGGACGACTGCCCTCCCCTCACCCCCCCAAGTGACACTGACGGCCCCCTTGATTAAAATAAAATGGTCCTGGGCCGCACTCCCCCTCCCCCATATAGTATTATTTTTTTAAAATGGGGGGGGTCATCTGTGTCACTTGGAGGGTGAGGGGTAGGGATGAGAAGGGATGGGGGGGGGGATCTGCTGGGTGGGGGAGCCCAGGATCCTTACTTCTTTTATTGGATTTGGAGGTGGGGAAAGAGGTAAGGGGGCTGGGCTGCTTTTTTGTTTTTTATGTGTTAAGCTTGGGTGGAGGTCAGTCGGTCGCCACGCACCTACATTTTTTCTGTTTTTTTTTACTTTTTAGGGATGTTGGGGGCCGCCTCAGATAGTGGCCCTGAGTTGACCCAGTGGCCAACACCGACTCCCACTCAACCTCTCCGTTTGAGGTGACTTTTATTTTTTGGGCCAATGACCCTTTAAGGATAAGGTGGTCCCGTGAGGTTGGGGGTCGCCATCGTGTTAAAGGGCTGCTCGCCATGTTCTTTTGAGCCACGGTGTTTGGCCACGAGACACAAGAACGCGCTATACAGCTGCAATGCTATTTCGGGGGAGGGGACCCTACGATCTCAGCGACAATCCCCCCCCGCAATAGTGGGACTCCTCCTGAGATAAAACAACGTGGCTTAGTGCATCCAGGAGTTAGATTGTGAGCCCTCTGGAGACAGGGAACTACCTACTGTACCCGAATGTAATTTGCTTTGAAGTGTCAAAAAGCAGAATATAAATCACATAAATAATTGCACTTCAGAGTTTTTAGTACATGGGAAAGCCAGTGGAGACTTTCAAGTGCCTCCTCTGCTCCAGCTCCACTTGGTTCGGTCTTCCCTCTATCTCTGCCGCATCACTGCAGATTGAGCTTTCAACCCCAATTCGGCAGCAGCAGCTGCAGTCAGGCTCTGTTCCACGTCGTGCCTGAGAGGAGACATAAGAACAGCCAGCAGCTGCTGCTGCATTCTCCGCTGCAGAGCCTCGTGGCTCTTTCTCAGCAACCATCACCTCTGCTGTGGTTTCTGCTACATCAGTTCCACTCTGAAACCACTAGAGTTTAAGGATTCATCCACTTACAAGTCACTGTGGGCCCCTCCAATATCACAGTCACAAGGAGAACAGCCAAGTGAATTAACGCCAAGCCCCCAGTATCCTGGCTGCAACACAAAAGAGAGTCATTGGACTTTGGTCGGGTATGAAGAAATCTGAATTAGGTTAGATAATCGGCTTTTGCCCAAATAAATAGTTTTAGGATTAATCTAAAATGCAAAATAACCTAACCACGAATATGGAAAAATATAAAATTCAGCATTATATCCAGTAATAAAACTAGTTTCTATATCTACTGTATGTTTACATGATACAATAGGACACTTCAATGCATAATTATTGATTGATTTGACTTCTTGCTTTATTATGTATGTTTCTTATTGTAAACTGCTTGGATTCTTTTGATTTACAGGCATTATGTTACATCCAAATAAATAAATAAATAAGTAAATATACATAAGATGCTGGCAAAAATGTAGTCTTGAAAGCAAATATTTAGATCACTAGTGTAAGGTCCCTTCAAAACTGATGGGGAAAAAAGGATTTTATGCATCTACTGTGACCCTCCTGACCTCTCCCCATGCCCAGAAATGCCCTTTTCCTTAGCAGCAGACCATGCACACTCTGGGGCGGATTTTCAGAGCCCTGCTCGCCTAAATCCACCCAAATCCGGGCGGATTTAGGCGAGCAGGGCCCTGTGCGCCGGTGAGCCTATTTTACATAGGCCTACCGGCGCGCGCAGAGCCCCGGGACTCGCGTAAGTCCCGGGGTTCTCCGAGGGGGGCGTGTCGGGGGCGGGCCCGGTCGTCGCGGCATTTAGGGGGCGTGTCGGCAGCGTTTTGGGGGCGGGTACGGGGGTGTGGCTACGGCCCGGGGCGGTCCGGGGGCGTGGCCGCGCCCTCCGTACCCGCCCCCAGGTCGCGTCCCGGCGCGCAAGAGGCCCGCTGGCGCGCGGGGATTTACGCCTCCCGGAGGGAGGCGTAAATCCCCCGACAAAGGTAAGGGGGGGGGGTGCTTAGACAGGGCCGGGTGGGTGGGTTAGGTAGGGGAAGGGAGGGGAAGGTGAGGGGAGGGCAAAAGGAAGTTCCCTCCGAGGCTGCTCCGATTTCGGAGCGGCCTCGGAGGGAACGGGGGTAGGCTGTGCGGCTCGGCGCGCGCCGGCTATACAAAATCAATAGCCTTGCGCGCGCCGATCCAGGTTTTTAGCAGATACGCGCGGCTCCGCGCGTATCTACTAAAATCCAGCTTACTTTTGCTTGCGCCTGATGCGCCAGCAAAAGTAGGCCAATTCACACTATTTGAAAATCTACCCCTCTGTGTAACAATGTGTGTATTTTTCCCAGTAGGTAGAAGCATAGGTGCTTACACAGCATGTGTACTATTCACAGCCAGCAAAAGTATGGGCCGGATTTTCAAAGCTCTACGCGCGTAAATTAGGGGTCACACTAGGAAGGAGGTGCTAGCCTCGCTTGCGCGACCTTAGCGCCTCCTTCCTAGTGCGACCCGCTGCAGCTGCCGGTTATGAAGACCGACGCCGGTAAACTCGGCATCGGTCTTCATAACTCGGCGATCTGCCGAGTTATTTATTTATTTTTTAAAAAATTTTTTCTGCTTTTCTGTACTTCTTTTCAATGCGCTCAGCTATTAACGCCTGCATTTGGAGTGAATGAGTAATAGCCTCATTCACATGCATTTGCATGTGATGAGCGCTAACTCATTCACTCCGGCCTGAATCCAGAATAACCGTACAATAAGCTTAACCTGCAGTCATGGTAGATGAAAAGGGATGATCAGTGACTTCTACTCAGGTGTTTTAATTACTTCTTTGTGTGTCACATAATATAAATATTGTATCTGGCAAGGTCCAAGTTTGTGATTTACTAAGCTTTTTTGTACTGATAAACACAGAATGGGAAAAAAAAGTCATAATAATTCAGGCCTCAAATTAAGAAATGTGAGGGTTTTTTTTTTAAAGAACATTTGAGAATGCTGGTGAAAAGGCACTAACCTATACTGGACTGAAATTATGGACTAATTGGCTTGATAATTTGAAATTAATACTGTCAGGTTTAATTAAAGGATTATTCTTGTTGTCCTTCTTATAAAACCTTTGTAAGTGCTGCTACTCTATATTAGGAAGACATTCACACTGACCATCAAGTTGAAGAACATCTATAATAAAAAACAAACTAAAAGCTATGCAGTGCATGGAATTTCTGCATTACAGTGCCAATTGCTCTACAGCCCTCTTTCAAGCTATATAGGCTTCTTTTCTTGAACCTTGTTCTCAAATCTGAAAAAGGCACCGAAGTGTTCTAACAACATATTTTGATTACCAGAGCCTGCAAAGAACCTAGTTCTTATATTTGCCTCCTCTTTGCCCCCTTTCCCTCTCTCATTTTAGCCTTCGGGCTCTCGGTTGGAGCCCATCCAACTCTTGTTTGCTGGTTGTCCACTCCCCGCCCCTGTTCAATGTATTTTCTACCTGCTGTTACAATGTAAACCGATATGATGTGTATTTTAATGTCGGTATAGAAAAACTGTTAAACAAATAAATAAATAAATTGTGTCTATTTGCACATTTACTTTTGTCTTTTTAATTATTCTGTTCACTGAAAAATATGTTCCTCCTTTTTTATATCTCTTTATTAAGAGTTCTTCCCTCAAGAAAGTCATGTTTTAAAACTAAGAGAGCGTGCTGCAGACTGCTCTTTGGGGAATAAGACAGAAAATCAACCATATCCTAATAAGTTGTATTGCTGTATGGATGGAATCAGTCATTTTCCTAGCCTGCATTGATCTTATATGAATGCAGGGCAAGATAGCTTTAAGTAAGAGTGTTATGTAAGAAATATCTCCTGCAGGAGGTTCTACTGTGAGACAACTACCAACCACAGGCATTAGAGGTCTTGATGAAAGATGAGGGTATCTAACAGAAAGTCAGGGGTCATTATACTCATGGTTGAGCCCACTGCCAAGAAGACTATCACTTTCGATTTTTAATGGTTTAAACTCAGATTAACTACAGACAAACATTCTTAAAATGTGATTCTATTAAGAAGGGAGGTGAGAGATGAAGAGCTCAATGAAGGAAGGAGGAAAAATCTTGTTAAAAAACAGTAGGTATGTGATTTTGGATGGATGAATCTTTCGAGTGAACGAGAAAATGACAGGACCTTGGATGCAGCCACAAAAAAAAGAAAGCATCAAAAGTGCTAAGCATTTTCTCCCACAGCACAAAATAGGAGAACCCCCTTAATATACTGGACCCAAAATGATCAATCAAGTAGGATAATGGAGGGGAATGTCCAGGCACAGGCAATGGGGTGTAATCTCAGATTATTTTTTTTTATACTGCTCACCATGTAACTAATAATGCTGCACCCTTTCCAGTTCTCTTATCTATAATATTTTGTTTAATGAAAAACATTGCTATAAACTTTTAATAATGTTTCTAATCTGATTCAGTCCAGGTTCACTGTGGTGGGCGTTGAAGATGTATTTGAAATACTCACAAAGCACTGGTCACAGCGAATCCCCATGGCAAATCGCCGACAGTGGCACTCCCCCGTGACGGGATCACACGTGGAGGACTGTAGACTCCCCATGCGATTGCAGTTGCAAGCTGAAACAATTAAACGTGTGACTCATTCTGTTTCCACTGTCAACCACATGAAAGAGGCATGGGTCTTTAACTGCTTGCCACATGACTCATGCAATCACAAGACAAGACAAATACCTAACATTTAGCCATTTGGGAACTTGCTATGCAATTATGCTTTCTTTAGTTAGAAACTGTTTACTGCCAAATAAAAGATGCAATTACATGTTTTTGAGTCAAGTGCAATAGTTTGAAAATGTAAATTGACAGGCATTGTGAAATTTGTCAAGTGGTGGCAGGTGGGATGCTACTAATTTCAAGGTGAGTTTTGCAAACTTTATAATTCTGCTTTACAGCGGCGGACGTCTGTCCCCAGCTGCCCTTAAGTGTGTGGACATCTGGTTGCTGTCCCTCTCCTGCCCCTCCCCCTTACAACTTTCGTATGAGATGTTTAGAAAACAAAAAGAAAGAACAGCTGCTGGAGTGGTGCGGCACCAACAGTTGATGACGTAAATTAATTGACTCACACGGACAGGGTGGCTGCCCATGGGCACTTGCCTATTCTGCTTATTGGTAAATCTGTCCCTGGTAACACAAAGATAACATTCTTGTTTTTGTGAGTAATTCTATTATGGTGTTTAGCTTGCAACTTTACAGTTCAAATGTTGTTTTGACTCTTTCTTCCACTTTACATGTATACACTTAAGAATAATTTCATTGTTCCTAATAGTGGTTAATTAATGTAACTTAAAGCTCTGTTATGGAGTTTTCAGTCATTGCATGGCAGCCATCTTTGAAAACTGACTACCTGAGAAAGAAGAAGATAAGTAACTCTTGGTTTTATTGTTTTTTTCTAAGAACTATATAGACGTCCGACATAAAATATTAGAAAAAGGGAATAACAGCTGACACAGATATTCAGTCAAAAATAATGTTCACCCCAGCCTGAAAAAAACATATTCGATGTATACAAGGAAAAGGAGCCACTATAGATGATTTGTTATCTTTCTAGTCTTCCTTCAGACATGCCAACAAACACCCATTCACCCATATTCACACATGGCTGGCATACATTAACAGCAGTGTTCAAACTCAATTATATTTACTGCTGGTTCAGAGGCTATTTAAAGACTCAGCATCCATTTTACACAGCTTCACGCTTACCTGCTACGAGTCAATTGAAGTACTGACTTGCAATCTGATCTCTCTGCCAGAAGCCTCTTCTTCAACCTCCAGTGGATCCCATGCCTTTCTCCACTAAAGGCAATTGATGGTGGACACACAGGTTGTGGCACATAAAGCACACAACAAACACTTTACAAACATTGATCAGAGCCAAGAAGAGAAAGCCTTCAATGTGGATTATGCAGCAAAAGTGTATGCTCAAAATCTTCCCTGGTAGACTCATGGAAACTATTACAAAATGGTCTTCTAAGCCATGAAATGGGTGCAGGGATGGCATTACAAAGGCAAAAGGGGTTAGCCATTATTCCCTATAAGCACACAAAAAGAAGGGTTCAGTATCACTTACATGACTCAATTCCCACTTCTATCAGAACACTACCCAGAACTCATTCACTTTCATGCCTAACCAGCAGAACTCCATCCCTGAGGATCACAATCGCATATGTATCTCATACAAGGGGGGTTTCTGTCATAATATATGAAGATCATGACAGGACCCAAGAAACTTGCCTATCCACCAGTCACCTGACATTTTGTGTATGAGTGTGAAGGAAGGGTATAAGTAATACAAGTATGTGGTAACTTGACTGTCAGAGATATATCTGTAGGTAACTGTAGTACTTAGTGCTATAAGTACTCAGTGTGGATTTGTAAAGGTATGGTATGTATCTTCTGCTATCCAAACAGGGTAGGAGATTCCTATTCTTATGGATGTGTGCAGCCACTTATTTAGACACTTATTTAAAAATAAGTGATATATGTGAACAATTTTCTGGGGTGCTAAGTGACAGAGGGTTTGTTCCAAGTAGCTTTCCTATTTTCCCCCAAAATATAACAACGTTTCAAAAATGTCAAAAAGACTCCCACAAAAAGTGATGGTGGCTGCTCAGACTTACTCTTTGAGGTGACTATTATAGGCCATGTATATATTTGGGTGAATCGGTGTAGGCATGTCTGTGGACAGAGTGGATGGTATTCATTCATTCATTCATTCATTCATTCATTCATATTTATTCTTGCCTTTCAGATGGCTGCCCAAAATGAGGTACAACAGCATAATGAAATAAAATAAATTGGACAAGAAGTCAATTAGTTCTCCTGAACACTTTGCATATATATTTTTTTTTCAGGCTGAATGGATTACCTTATTTTCGCAAATATCCCTGATTACCTGCTTTTAAGGCTATTTGAGGCGTTTGACCTCTAAAATTTGCAGTTGTTTTGAGTAGCATGAATCCTTAGTGAATTATTTAAGTAAAGCATGGGTTTCTAGAATTCTTCCCTGTTGTTTCCTATCTCCCATCTTGAAGTAGAGAATGCTTAGGAACTGGACAGCAAACAGCTTTTGTCTCAGTGTCTTCTTTCATCATAACACATAGGATCAGATTTAAGAAGTATCATTCCTTATGCTTCTGAATTAAGAAATTTCTGTTCCCTAAAATAGCAAAAGCAAGTTAAACTATGAGTCCCTCCCCAATCCAACCCAACCCAACCCATCCCATTCTAATTCATACAAGGGATTGAAAATATTCTTTGGTTATGGCTTTGCTGAAGTTGATAAAAATATTAAAGCCATTTAAAGATGGAACCTCTCTAACATCTTTGGATCATTCTTTCAATAGGCGAATAAAGGTATCACAAGCTACGAAGATTCCAGTTTTCTTCAGGATCATAAAGACTGTATTCTAATTGAATATAAATCATATAAATCAATAAGTAAATAAATAGAAATTGTAACCTCAAAGAAGTTTACTAATGATGCTTTCCTTTGGATTCTATGAAATATTGAAGTGCAAGAATAATGGGATTATTTAGCCTTAGATTAGAAGATCATCATCTGCCTATCTCAGATTTGACTAATGTTGGACAAGTATCCGGCACTAATACTTTTCTAGATATAATTAGGGCCCTTCATTTTCAGTTTTTTTTTTTAAATTTCCTACAAATTTATCAGGATTTGTTATGACAAGAACAAAATCGGGAGAAAATCAGTGAAATATTTGACTCATTTTCTGGGTAAATATCAGAGTTTATTTTGGTGGACAGAAACCAGCTCAATAATAAAATTTTTAAAAGATTTTCCTATTCACCGATTCAGCAACATCTCTGTCTCTCCTCCCATCTCCTCTTTCTCTCCTCACACCCCTGGGAATCTCCCTCTTCCCCACCCCCCGCTCCCATTGCAGCCGCATTTCTCCTTCTCAGAGATGGCTCCAGGCCTCTCCTCTCTCGCGTATCGGGGCCCCCCTCGCCCTGCAGCGCTGCACCTCTGCTTTTGTGTAGCGCCAGGGGAGCCTTCCAGGAAGTGCCTCTGGGGTGGGCATGGCCCACTTCAAATGCTGCATTGGTGGTACGAAGCAGCAGGCACTAAGGCTGCTTGGAGGAAGGGGAGGCAGGTGCTCGCTCTCCAAAGCCACAATAGCGACACTGAAGAGCGAGCGCTTTTGCTGGTGGAAGGTGGGACTTGAAATGCTGCAATTGCTTTGGCCCACATTGGCTTCCAGCAGTTGCTGGAGGCGGGGGCAGCTTAAGACAATGTGCCGCTTGAGGCGGGGACCACATGCCACTGCCCGCCATTCCCTGCACCGCCCCCCAAAATTTAATTAAATATAACTGCCCACATCCTCATGACCCCCCCTCCTAAGACTCACGAAAGCTCCTGGTGGTCCAGGGAGTTAGTGGCGCTTCCGCTCCTGGGGGGCCCGGGAGCGCCACTAACCAAAATGGCGCCAGTGGCCTTTAGCCCCTACCATGTGACAGGTGGCCGGCCCCTGTCACATGGTAGGGGCAATGGACTGCCCGCGTCATTTTGGTTAGTGGTGCTCCCGGGCCCCTCACTGGACACCAGGAGCTTTCGTGAGTCTTGGGGGGGTTGGGAGGGTGGCGTGACAGGGGGGGAGACAGGGTGAGGTGGGGACTGCAGAATTTTGAAGGGGCACTTTTTGCTGCTTCAAAATTCTGCCGCCTGAAGCGGCTGCCTCACCCTGCCTCATTATAGAACCACCCCTGGCTGGAGGCCTTGAGGCACTACATCTGGAGGAGCTCTTTAATCAGTCTGAAATTAGAGTGAAAGTCAGTTTAAACTGATTGTCACTTTTGGAAAAATCTGGGAATCTATGGGTGAAAATCAGTTTAAAATGAAAATGAAAGACCCTGGATATAATTTAAAATAGTATTTATTTTTTTTGGGGAGGGGGGATGTAGGGCAGTTTTCTCCTGCTCTTTTGGGTTTCCAGCTCAGTCAGAATTAGGACTGAAATCTGGTAAGAAGAATCTTCATTTGCAACTTTGGAAGGCTTTTTTTTTTCTTATTTCACATCCCTTCCTAACTTACTTTAGTTCAGTCATAGCAGCGACAGTCCTCAGTTTGGACCGTGCACCAGGACTCCTTTAGGAATCTTGCAATCATGGGTCTTAAATCAGGTTGCTAGGTGTTGCTGTTGGATGATGGCTGAGTGTCCTTCTTTCATGGGGCTGTGGATATTGCCCCTGTGGCAGCCCCAGCCCTGGCTGCCCTGGTGTGAGTGTGTGTGTGTGTGTGAGTGTGTGTGTGTGTGAGTGTGTGAGAGAGTGTGTGTGTGTGTGTGTGTGTGTGTGTGTGAGTGAGTGTGTGTGTGCTCGCATACGCATGCTCTCAGCTTCGGAAAGGCACCTTCTAAACTGAGCTCATATTATTTGGGTAAATACATCATTCTAGCTAGGAAATTGTTAGCAGAGCTTGCATAGGTGGCTCTTGAAAATTGTTACCTTTCAGAGCTCAAAAACTATCAAAGTTGTCTGTTTAAACTTACTTGCCACGATAAGATACAGTGAATCACCAATGGGACAAATGCTGGATTTCACATGTCTTCTGTTACTCATCATCAAAAACTTGTGCATTTCAAGGGCCATGGTCTCACCAATTATTTTATGTTCATTACAAGCACATTGACTGTGCACATATAACAACATTTTACTGTGGAAACTCCTTTTTTTTAACCAGTTTAGCAACTGTGATTAAATGAACTGGTGCATGAAAGAACAGCATTTAACACAGGCAGTGTAGGACTCCCATCAGGTGAAGAGGGTCAAGCAGTAACATAGCCCCAGATTCCTCAAAATTAGCCTTTGCTTATTGGAGCCTGAAGCTAGAATTGGCAGATCTTATTCCTTTATCACATTATCAGGGCTGTCCTTGGGGAGTGGGAGGGGTGGTGTGTGTGTGTGTGTGTGTGTGTGTGTGTGTGAATTAGTGGCAATTGACTCTAGCCTTGCACTTTAGAGGGTCCTGCACAGCCATGGTAGCCCTGTCCCTGACACCATTTCAGGTGAGTCAGTGTGGTGGAGCTGATCATAGTGGGAACTGTACAACATGCTTCTGTTGCTACTTCTGGGCTCTCTAACTGACTTTGCAGCCTGGTGTCACTGCTTCTCTCCTCCATTCCTCTCCCACAGATGCTGTTCCTCGCAGAGTGTTGACCTGGCCGACGGATTTGGGTTTGTGGCCTACTACCAGTCCCATGATCTGCCTGTTCCTCCTACTCCTCCTGCTGGCACCTTCATGCAGCTGGTTAGAAATAAACTTCAAGGCCTCCCAGGCCTTGCTCTCCCAGGTTTCTGGATCTTAAAAGAGGCACCATCTCCAACTAAACAACTTAAAGAAACATTTGTTGGCTAATGTTGCAGCTATGGGGGCTGCCAGATCCCTTAAAGCCCCTGCTTCTTAACCTCTGTGAAGGGGGACAGGTGCTGAGGCAAGATGGCTCCTTCTCCCCCCTGCACTTCAACCACTTAAGGGGGAGATCCAGATGACCCACTCCCCTCTCCCTTGACTCCTCAGCTTATGGGAGATTCAGCCTCACTTGGGCAGATTCACTTTGTGCCTCACAATTCCGTGAGGCATAAAGTGCCTTGCACCTTATTATAGTGATAACTGTAAACAAATTATTTATTTAGGAAAAAAATGTATTGCAAGATAAAGAGAGAACACAATTGAATCTAGTTCTGGATTTGGAAAAAGGAAATGGAAGAAAAGATTACATACGTTGACAGCCAAGGGGGTTGTTGGCACTCAGCCCAAAGTATTCTGGCTTGCATCTGTTGCATCGGACTCCTTCTACATGTTGCTTACATGGACATGTGCCAGCAGCAAGTTCAAGATCCAGGTTTGTATGACTTTGACACATTCCATTGTTCATTGTACCTTCTAGCTCACAATCACAAGCTACGATATGAAACAGAAAAAAGTTATGAAAAAACATTGCAATTATCCTTCATATGTATTCTGGAGACAGATCTTTCACAATAATGCTTCTGGGCTCTCTGACCCGGTGTTATCTGACACATGGGTAAAGAGGGTAAAAAGTGAAACTGTATGATACTATGCATGCACATCCTTTCATGGAAACAAAATTCACAAAATAAATTTAAAATGTAAACAAGATTTATCTAGAGTCAATGACAAGTACGTTTTCCAGAGTACTGTGGGTCTTTGTATTTTCAAAATCAGTTAATAAATAACCATATATGAATGGCAATCTAATGTAACAATGTATCGGGAGGACAATTTTGGAAGTGATTTTACCCAGGGTAAAAAGTGGTTTACCTGCATTAATTGATTGTCTGAAACTTGGTCCTCGCTCAGTGCAGCTAAAAGTTTGCTCATTGCTCCACAACCCAGCACTGAGAGGAGGTATTCCTGAGGGCGCGTTTTAGTTGGCGGAAGAAAAGTATGGTGTGCAGGGGCAGCTCAAGGCAATCTGCTGCCTGAGGCGAGGGATGAGATGGCGCCCCCCCTCGCCCCCCCCTCGCCCCACACCCGCCTCCTCTCAGCCCACCCCTTCTCCCTTTTCCACACACACCCATACATGCATACACACATATACACTCATTCACTTCTCTCCCTCTTCCATACACACGATACCCACACACTCCCTCTCATATGCATACACACACACCCCCTCTCATACACACTCACAAGCAGCATGTCTGCAATCAAAGCTAGCTTCCACACACACACACACACACACAAAAGCAAGTTTCCTCTCTCATGTGGAGCCTCTTCTCATCCTTCGGCCCAGTAAGCCTGGCCTCCGCAGCATCACTCCTATCTTCAGCTGCCACAGGCCTGGCCTCCGGTGGAGGCCTGCAGTGTCACTCCTCTCTTCAACAGCTGCTGGCCTGGCCTCCTGTGGCAGCCCGCAGCATCACTCCTTTCTTCAGCCACCGCCAGCCTGGCTTCCAGGGGCTGCCCGCAGCGTCACCGGTCTCTTCAGCCACGGCCAGCCTGGGTCGGCCGCCGCAGCAAGGGCAGGCAGTGTGAGGGGATGCCACAGTAGCATTCTGAGAGAGGCATTTTTTTGCAGCCTCAAAATTCTGCCGTCGGAAGTGGCCGCCTCACCCTGCCTCATGATAGAACTGCCCCTACGTGCGTGGATTGCATTTTCAAATCTTCATGCAGACTTTTCCAGCACAAGTGACTGCATGAACTTTGTACCCGTAGCATGTAAACACAGCAGAAAAGACCGTGAGTAAAAAGTACATACAGTCTTTGTCCCAGTGTGAAAATTCTTGCCCCTAAAAGCAATGGGGCAGATTTTAAAATGTATGCGTGCAGCCTACATTAGTGCATGCTACCCGGTGCGCACAAATGTTCGCCCGATTTTATAAATGCACACGCAGCCGCGCGCATGTTATAAAATCAGAGGTTGGCGAGCGCAAGGGAGTTCACACTAGTGCACTTCTATCTTCAGCTGCCACAGGCCTGGCCTCCGGTGGAGGCCTGCAGTGTCATTCCTCTCTTCAACAGCTGCTGGCCTGGCCTCCTGTGGCAGCCCGCAGCATCACTCCTTTCTTCAGCCACCGCCAGCCTGGCTTCCAGGGGCTGCCCACAAAATTGGAGCGGCCTCGGAGAGAACTTTCCTTTCCCCCCACCTTCCCCTCCCTTTCCCTACCTGTCCTGCCCCCCAGCCCGAAATTCCCCCTCATACCTTTATTTTTCAAGTTATGCCTGCCAGAGGCAGGCGTAACTTGCGTATGCTGGCCGACTGCCAGCGAGCTATCCCCCGGCCCAGGAGCCTTGCAGAGACCTCTGGCCATGCCCCCCGCCCTGCCCCAGCCCGCCCCGCCTCGCCCCTGGACTGCCCATTTTTTCAAGCCCCAGGACTTATACGCGTCCCGGAGCTTTATGCGCGCCGCCGGGCCTTTTGAAAATAGGCCCGGCACACGTAACGCCCCTCCGCGCGTAAATCCTCCTGGATTTACACGTGTAGGGCTTTTAAAATCTTCCCCTATGTTTACAAAACACTTAATAAGTTTCTTTCAGGGTAGCAACAAATGATTTCCTGTATCATATTATTTTTTAAGATGACGATTGAATCAGTGAAATCTAGTTCCGATTCTGTTAAAGAATGGTTGACCATAAATGAGATTTTTGCATTGAAGAAGATCCTGCTGAAGAAATATAGAGAAAAGGACATACACATGGGGCTTATCAGTCTCCAAAAGACATATGACAGACTGCCAAGAAATCTGATTTGCTAGTGCATGAGAAAGAGGAGGCATTGCAAAGATTTGCATATGGCTGATGAAGGACATTTAGAAGGATCGAAAGATTTGGGTGAGAAGTGCTTGTGTAATCATAGCAAACTTTGCAGTCAAAGTGGTCAGCCTCGTCCTTTCCTTTTTATAATAGGAATGGATACACAGACCGCAGATAACCAGAAGAAGCACTTGTCCTATTGTGCCTGCTCTCTGCCAACACTTTGCTAAGTACAGGAAGCAAGGAAGGAGTAGAGAAAGACATGGAAAGATGGGTACAATACACGGATGACAGAGGACTGAAGAGCAGCAGACTGAAGACGAGGCGTAGCAGAAAACTTCAATAATGAAAGTGGTGAGATGGAAAGAGTGAGCATAGACCTGGAAAGAAGAAATTCAAAGAGCTGAGGCAACAACAACTGCGCATGGATCCACTGCCAGGGAGATCAGAGTGAGGACCGCGGTCAGGTGTTTCACGTGAAGAGAAATGAGTGGTATTACCTGTGATAAAGGAATCCCCTCCTGATGAGGAGGAAAGGTATGTAAGATGGTAATAAGACTGGCGTTAGTCTACAGAGCACAATGTTGCAGCGGGAGACAAAAGAAGAAAGATTTGGGTGTGACAGATTACGATGCTATGCTGGATGCTTCGAGTGACATGAAGTGCCAAGGCCAGGAACAAAGAAATTAGGAAAAGGCTGAAAGAGACTGAGATCATAAAAAAAGATGAGGGAAAGACCTCTGTGGTCTAGACACCTGGAAAGAAGAGATCGATATACTGGAAATGCAGGTGGAATGTGAAAAGGCCCAGAGGAAGACCCAAAAAGACACCGTGTACCAGGATACCGAGGTCTATAGCTAAAGCAAGAGAGCTGCAATTAACCAGTAGCATGGCAGAAGGAGGCTAGGCCTGCAGAAATGATTGGGAAACACATGTAGGAAAAGAAGACTGCAAGAATACATTGCATATAAGGGAGTAAAAAAGGAGTAGCAAATTACCCTGAAAAGAAAAATGAAAATTTGTTGAAAGAAAACCAATAGGTAGCTATGAAAATGTTATTAGGCTAGCAATTGTTTTAAAAATGCAAACTTTCAGGCAATGCATTTCAAGTGAAACTGAAATTCCTTACATTGGAGAGAAATGTACGTATTGTAAATCTATTGCATTTTATTTACATACTACAATATCTTGATACTGTCCTTGGAATTACAATTTAGAGATATCTGAAAACATGACAGTGCATTTTCTCTTGGACCATTTTTCTGGGCGGGTAGCTAACCCCTTGTTGGTATGGCAGTGGAATTATTTCCTTCAATAGTGTGCATACAGTGTGGAAAGACTATTGACAATCAACCTTTTTCTGATAGTATGCAAAGCAGTTTGAAACAGGTTAGAGAATTAGAAAAAAATTAAGATCTTACGAATACACGCCCTGGGGTCAGCAATATCTTGTGTTGGATCCCGGTAATAAAAAGGTTTACACTGATCACAGTGATGTCCCGTTGTATGGTGCTGGCAGTCTTCACAAACTCCACCACTCTGACCATTATTAGCCAAATACACTGCCATGTCAAAATGGCATCTTTCAGAATGACCATTACAATTGCACACTGAAAGAAAAATAACGAGAACTTGCATGTTAGAAGTACTGATGGTCCATGCACACAAATGATCCTTTAAATCTTTTCATTCTGAGTTGTGGCTTTATGAAACAGAATCTGTAGAGGTCCTTTGTCCAGTAAGGAGCATGCTTCTCTTGTGCATGAGAAGATTCATCCTTCCAGCCTTAAATTATGGCTGTACAACAAAATGGTGCTCGCTTCAGGGTTGACTGGCACCATTTTCAAATCAGGATCCAGTGGGGTTAAGACCAACTGGACGGAATAAGTTGTGTTAGGGAAGGGGATAATTAAAAAAGGCCTGGGGGGGGGGGGAGTAATTGTTTTATTTCAAAGGCTATGGGAGAACCTGGCCCCTTCCACTAAAGAACTGATAGTTGCAGTAATATAGTAATATTATTATTGTTAGCGATAAGGACTTTGGTCTGTCCAGTTTCCCTTGTCTACTGTGTCTCTGCAGAACCTACTCGATCTCCAGTCATCTCCCCTTTGTCATTGTTTAACTCCTTACCCATTATCCACATTCCCTTTTGTGTCATAAAGCCTAACTTTTGGCACTTCAATGTACAACCTGCTTTATACTGAAAAATAGCCTTGATGCTTATTGCACATTTTTATATACCTCTGCAGCTAGTATCATCTGACCCTTGTGCTGGTCTCCATGGAGCATCATTGTAAAATTCCTTGCATCTTTCACAGTTCATCCCATCAGTGTTGTGCTGACAAATGCATCTACCATGAACCTGCCGAGAAGACCAAGGAGGATATTATAAATGGATCCTGGTTTATTCATACTTTAATACTTGCTGTGCATGAAAACAGAAAGCAAAACAAAAAGATTTTATGAGGTTGATATTTAAAAAAAGGCTGAGCTGTTAAATTTAGGCCCCTAAGTTAGGGGCTTATTTTGAGCTAAACTTAGGGGCTTAAAGGGCCAATTTTCCAATGGTTTAGGGTCCTAACTTTCAGAGTTTGGCACCTCAATTGGCCAGTTTGAAAATGTACTGGGGCTGGCTGCCTAAATTTAGTGTGCTAGTTTCCTTAGGAATCTTAATTTAGAGACTTAAAAAGTGAATGACTACAGGGGCAGTGAAGGTGAGTAAATATAGGGGGTTATTTTCTAAAGCTAGCTCAGGGCGGAGTCGGGGCCGGAAGAGGAGGAGTCAGGGCAGCACCAGGGCCGACTCTGTGAAGACTTCTCGGACAGCGAAAGGTACGCATCCTTTTTGCTGCCCGTTTTGCGCCGAATAACTACACCTTTTATGGTGTAGTTACTTGGCATGATGCTGGCAGCAATCGCATCTGCCCCGGTGCCGCCCCGACTCCTCCTATTCTGGTCTTGACGCCGTCCCTTTTTAGTGATTGCACGCGAAATGGGACTTTTCACGTGCGATCGCTTTGAAAAATGACCCCCTAAATGTTTTTTTTTTTTTAATTACAGCGTTCTAGTTTTCAGCTGAAAATTCACCTAAATTCACATTAGAGCATAGCCCAAAGGATCAACCCAATGGCTCAGTGGCAGTGCTATTTGATTACTGGCTCAGGTCTTCCTCTCCTTGGGTCAGCCAGAGCCAAAGCCTATGACCAATATGCGTATGCTTTATGGTGACTTTGCACCTGCTACAAAACAGAAGCAAAGTCGGTTGGGCGTGCATGTGTCCAGGACATCCAACTGGCCCCCACATATTCAAAGAGAATCTTGGCGGACTGTTTCCCAGACTCTTACATTAGGTACATTGGATATGTCTGATGATTCTGAATCCTCTGATCTATCCATAAGATAAAGAGAAAAATATTGTTCATTATTAGAAACGTAACTAATTTAAATATGGTGAAAAATATTTGATGCATGGATGTATAAATATTTTTGAGAGACTTTTGATGGCTATAAGTGTTATTATGTATATAAAATTTTGTACCTATAAATAAATGAGGCTCATGTTGCCAGGATCCCCATATTGGTTTCGAATAAGCTAGAAGCCCAAAGGAGCAGTGGAGAAAACTGCCGGGTAAAAATAAAAAATAAAGCCCCCTACATTTAGTAGTGTCCCAGCTCATAGTGCTGTATGTTGTGTTCAGGGTGAGGGTGCACGTTTTCACTTGGCCATAGGTGCCAAATGGCCTGGCTACTGGGGGCTCTGGGGAAGGCCGTAGCTGGGGAGGCAGGCATAGTCATTGCGCAATGGTGATACTAAGTGACCTCATTTAGGATCCAGGATTGCAGGGTTCCAGAAGGGAGTCCTGGTGCATGGCCCCCAGCCAAGGACAGTCACTGCAATGAGTGGACTTAACGTAACTGAGGAAGGGAGATAAATAGGGGAAATAATCTTTGAGTAGTTGTGAATAGAAGGCTCATGGCACCTAAGGAAGCCCAACGGAGCAAGAGAAAACTGCTGGCTCCAAAAATATAAACCCACTGCCCAAGAACCCATCTAATCCTCTAAAACAGGGGTTCTCAAACCGGTCCTTGGGCCTTCTCCCCAGCCAGTCAGGTTTTCAGGATATGCAGGATAAATATTCACATATATAGAGGTGGTGCATGTAAATAAATATCATGCATATTCATTAGAGAGATCCTGAAAACTAGACTGGCTTTGGGGGGCACTGGTTTGAGCCCTCCTGCCCTAAAAGAAAAAAAAACAAAAGCCCTTATTTCTCCTGCTTTGACTTTGAGATTAATTTAGAAGTTCAATGCATTTCAAAGGGTAGGAATGGGTGAAAACTGTGGTCAATTCCATGCCTCTTTTTAAAATGCCTTAGCTTGACATGGAAGCTATTATTTCTGGGGATACTCATCAAAACAACTGATAGACAGAGAGCCTCATTTACAGCTTGAAACGTCAATGCCTTACCATTCCAGGCTGATTGAAAACATCTCCGCGCACATTTTGTACAGGATCACATTGTCTTGCATGGCCATTGCAGAAGCAGTTCCCGCGTACAACCATCTCATAGAGGGCATAGTAATATTTTTCAAAAGGGTCACTTTGCCATCTTCCACTCAAGGTATCCCCAAGCGTATGGAGTTTCGTAAAATTTATTCTCAAGTTGGTTAAAGTAATGAGATCTACAAAAAATGATGTAGAAATAAGAACGAGGATTACACAGTTAATTTTTTTTTTCCAGTGGTTTTCCTGTGAACAGAGATTTATTTGGGACCCATCATCATCCAAAGGTAAAACGTAATGAAAAATGATTTATTTAATAATTTCTTGAGGGACAGTTCGAAGACGAAACTCAAACCACATGGCTATCAGCCTGGCTCAAGCAACCGGAATTTCAGATCAAATACGGACCCACCGGAGAAATCTTATCAGATTTGGTTTTGGTGAATTTGGAGAAAATTCAAAGCTGATCCGAAAAAGCCAGAACATCTTAAAAAAATAAATAAAAAATCCTAATCCAATCTGTTGAGTAAAAGAGATCTGCTTTGGATTTCTCAGAGCCAAAAAAGAAGATTTTTTGCTGCAAATGCAGATGTACTTTAAAAAAAAAAGGAAACGTTTGCTGAATCGATTTTACTGGTTCTGTGGAAATTTCCGCAGGTTTGTTGAATTGGGGCTGAGCCTTTTTATAAAGTGAGATGTACAGCTCTAATCTGTTTTGTCTGGCTAAATCTGTGCACATTTTGTTCAGATCATATTAGAAGGACAGAAGGAGGGATGGCAGTGGAATATTTAACTGGTAGGATTTATAGGGTTAAAAGCTGATTTTAACCGCATAAATCTTTTGAATATCGACCCCCAATATCTTAATGTAGGAGATGGATACCTTATTACTATTAATATATGTGAAATTGAGAAAATAAGCTAGGCTGATAATCAGTTTAACAAGTTTCAATGCCTCCTAGCAGCTACTCTGTACAAGGTTTGAAAAATTGGTATGACCATAGGGAAACAATTATAAAGTACTACTTCCGCCATATGCAATATAACAGCATGAGTTACAGTATATTATAAAAGGCTTCAACTTTCATTTGACCAATTTCCAAAATGTGTAAACATTAATTTAAATATATATTTTTCTTTTTGGTAGATATTGCTCAGTTGAAATTAAAAATATATATAATGTGCATATATTTCTCTGTGTGTGGGAATATTCGATTTTCCAAACTTGCCCTTTTTTTCTAAAAACAGGATCATTTGGCTGGCCCGGTCACTAGACGGCAGTGTAATGGAGAAGAAGCGGGTTCCAATCCTGAGTCCAGCTTCTGCTTCATAGGATAGCCAGGGCTCGGGGTGCTGTGGAGGGAACATTCATAGCCCATGAGGGGATGAAGGGGGATGGAGGTGAAGAGTCTTAGCTGTCACACAATGGTGACACTTTGTTTCCTGATTCAGGGTGCACATATACTGGGTTCCAAAAGGTACCATGACTGTCACTGTGATCTCTGGGTTAGATGCCTGGTGGAGGTGTGAGATAATAAAATGAGGACATTGCTAATGAAGGTTCATGGTGCCATAGTTGTGAATGAACTGAAATCCAAAGAAGCAGGAGGGAACTGCAGGGCCTAAAACATGTTTAGTCTGATTATTCTTTTGATTTTCAGCAATATGGGAATTTTTCTGACCTTCAAAAGTTTTAAATTAAGCATTAACTCCTGCAGTTCTGTGAGATTTTAGAAAAGATCTACCGGGTAGTTAGATCTTAAAAATGTGAAATAATTTCCCAAACTCTGAAGATTCTGCCAAACAAAAATTTTTCTTCAACATTTTCTCTATGGCCAAAGTAAAAAAAAAATAAAAAAATCATATCATTATATATTTTTCAAAGTGGGTATGTCTCTCTAACTTATGTGAATACTTTCTAAGATTCTGATATAACTGTTGAATAGCAGCCAATATTACATATGAATCTACTCATGTACATTTTTTATTAAGAAAAAATATTTTATTGACTAGATCCTAATTTTAAGTTTATAAGATGATTAGTCACACTATTTTCAATATTTAAGATTCATGACCAATTAATTAATTATTTATGCTATATTAAAGAGATCATGATCCATACCTTGGATATAGGGGCTATAAGGATTCTCAATTTCAAAGCTAGGATCCAAGGCCTTTAAGACAACCTGTAAATTAAAAAAAATGTTAAGGTAGTGTAGTTTAGATTTCATGCTTAAACCTGAATTCCTGTGCTATAATGATAGAACAAATGTTTCTAAAACTAATGATATCAAAGTTTGCTTTTCATTATTGGCTTTCATACACTGAAAGAAAAGGATCTTACCAATTCTCAATAAAAGCTTTCTAGCATCTCTAGTTTTGAGAGGTTGATTCATTGAAAGTGAATTTTTGTCCATATTTTCAAACAGGTCAGTTGCTCAGGTATATAAGATATAAGAACAATAGAACTTGCCATACAGAGACAGACTGAGGGCTCATCAAGCTCCGTATCCTGTTTCCAAAAGAGGCCAATTCAGGTTACAAGTACCTGGCAAGATCCCAAACAATAAACAGATTCCATGCTGCTATCACACAGTGATAGGAAGAGGTTATTTCTTATGTCTACTTGGTTAATAATAATTTGTTGACTTCTCCAAGAATTTGTCCAAACCTTTTTTTAAAGCCAGCTATGCTAAATGCCTTAACCACATCCTCCAGCAATGATTTCCAGAGCTTGATTGTGTTTGAGTGAAAACTAATTTTCTATGATTTTTTTAATGTACTAATTATTAATTTCATGGAGTGCTCCCTAATCTTCTTATGTTTTGAAAGAGTAAATAACCGGTCTCTTCTCCAAGCTGAACAGAGGTTTAGCCTTTCCTCGTAGGGAAGCTGTTCCATCCCTTTTATCATTTTGGTCGCCCTTCTCTATATCTTTTCCAATGCAACCATATCTTTTTTGAAATGTGGCAACCAGAACTATATACAGAACTGTAAGGGGTAGATTTTAAAAGGGTTACGCGCATAAGTTATGCGCGTAACCCTTTTAAAACCCCCCTGCGCGCGCCGAGCCTATTTTGCATAGGCTCGGCGGCGCGCGCAAGCCCCGGGACGCGCGTAAGTCCTGGGGCTTCGCTAGGGGGCGTGTCAGGGCGTGTTGGGGGGGCATGTTGGGCCGACGCGACATTCGGGGTATTCCCAGGGGGGTGTGTCGGGGGGTGTGGTGCCGGCCTGGGGGCATTTCCGGGGCATGCCCGAGGCTTCTGAAACGGGTCCCGGGCCGGGGAATCGCACGCCAGCAGCCCGCTGGCAGGTGTAACTTTTAAAACACAGGTAGGGGGGGGGATTAGATAGGGCTGGGGGGGTGAGTTAGGTAGGGGAAGGGAGGGGAAGGTGCAGTGGGGTGGAAGGAAAGTTCCCTCCGAGGCTGCTTTGATTTCAGAACGGGCAGCGCGCGCAGGGCTCGGCGTGCGCAAGGTGCACAAATGTGCACCCCCTTGCGCGCGCCGACCCCGGATTTCATAAGATACGCGCAGGCGTAGATTTATAAAATCTACCCCTAAGTGTGCTCTCACCATGGAGCAAAACAGAGGCATTATGATATTTGCTGTTTTATTCTTCATTCCTTTCCTAATAATTCCTAACATTCTGTTTGCTTTTTTGACTGCCGCTGCGCATTGTACCAAGGATTTCAAAGTTTTGTCCACTATGGCGCTGAGATCCTTTTCCTGAGTGGTAACTTCTAATATGGAACCTAATATCTGCGCATCATAGTTGATATTACATTGAAATCATCGGCTCAGTATGCTTTGGCAGTCAAAAAAGCAAATAGAATGTTAGGAATTATTAGGAAGGGAATGCCAAATAAAATGGAGAATGTCATAATGCCTCTGTATCATTCCATGGTGAGGCCGCACCTTGAATACTGTGTGCAATTCTGGTTGCACTGGAGAAAATATAGAGAAGGGCAATCAAAATGATAAAGTGCATGGAGTGGCTCCTTTATGAGGAAAGGCTAAACAGTTTATGTCTGTTAGGGGTTAAACAGGTTAGGGCAGTTCAACTTGGAGAAGAGATGGCTGAGGTATACAAAATCATGAAAGGATTTGAATGGATAAATATGAATTGGTTATTTACTCTTTCGGATAATACAAGGACTAGAGGCATTCACTCCATAAGGTAACAAGTAGCACATTTTAAAAACAAATCAGAGAAAATTATTTTTCATTCATCGCACAATTAAGCTCTGGAATTCATTGGCAGAGGATGTGGTTAAGGCAGTTAGTGTAGCTGGGTTTAAAAAAGATTTGGATAAGTTCCTGAAGAAGTCTATAAACTGCTACTAATCAATAAAGAATAGCTACTACTTGTTTGTTGGCATTAGTAGCATGGGATATGTTTAATGTTTGGGTACTTGTCAGATACTTTTGGCTTGGATTAGCCACTGTTGGAAACAAGATACTGGGCTTGATGGATCTTTGGTCTGACCCAGTATGGCATATCTTATGCTCTTATGTTAACTACAGTATGGATTAGTTTTGCTCATGTATATTACTTTGTACTTGTCTGCATTAAATTTCATTTGCTATTTAAATACCCAGTTTTCCAGTCTTGCAAGATCCTCCTGCAATTTTTCATAATCTG
Source organism: Rhinatrema bivittatum (assembly GCF_901001135.1). Lineage (NCBI taxonomy): Eukaryota > Metazoa > Chordata > Amphibia > Gymnophiona > Rhinatrematidae > Rhinatrema > Rhinatrema bivittatum. Next base: position 55,225,122 of record NC_042623.1, read on the forward strand.
CTTGTGATTTAACAACTCAGAATAATTTTGTATTGTCTACAAATTTGATTACATTACTTGTTGTTCTCTTTTCCGGATCATTTATAAGTACATTAAAAAGCATTGGTCCTAATACAGATCTCTGAGGCACTCCACTGTTTACCCTACTCCACTGAGAAAACTGACCATTTAGTCCCACTCTCTGCTTTCTATCTTTTGACCAGTTTGCAATCCATAATAGGTCATTGGCTCCTATGCCGTGACTTTTTAATTTTTTCTCAGGAGTCTTTCATGGAGTTTTTCAAATGCCTTCTGAAAATACAAATACACTACATTCACTGGCTCACCATTATCCACATGCTTATTAATCCCTTTGCTTTTTGTACATTAATTCTTTTCAGGTATTTAAATGTCTGTATCATATCCCCCGTCTCTGTTTTCTTCCAGGATATACATAGAACTTTGATTCTACAGATATTTTCTAGCTACTATTGATGAATCACTTCACTGATTAAAAGAAATTGCCCTAAGTGATGTACAACAGTAATATATATCACAATAAAACGTATCACATATCAAAGCAGGCAAAATACAACTAAAATAAAACAATTAAAGGAAATAATAATAATAATAAAAGAAAAGTGGGACCCATACATCACCTATCAATCTCTAGCCGCCTTTTACAACAAGCTGTTAGAAAATTAGCTCAAAACCATGTTTTTAACATTCTTTTACATTTTTTCTAACCCAATTCCTCCTTCAGATCAAGAGGGAGCTCATTCCACAACGTTGGAAAGCCTCTACCAAAAGATCTCTTTAATAATTTAGCCTGACAGAAGCTTTTTAGAGGAAGATTTTGTAATAGGGATTTCCCCTTAGATCTTAAACTCCTCGGTATGGCTGACATTTTGTTGTTTTTAATTTGGTGGGGGAGAAAATCAGGAGGTTAATCATGATTAAAAATGTGATCTAAAATACTATTGTTAGGCCATCCTACATGGCCAATAATCCACCTAGAGGGGGTAATTTAATAGCAGTCCTCAAAGTGCCCACAGACTTCATCCCAGATTTTCAAAGCAGACTTGCATGGAGAAAGCTATACTTGTGGCCAGTCATAGCTTTCTGCATAATCCTGGGGGAGTTCTGCACAAAAATATTGAAAATTCTGCACCAAAAAATTAAAAATTCTGCGCACACATTTTTTAAATTCTGCAAAATTCTACACATTTGTCAAAATGCAATATTTTTTGCAAATTATCAGTCAGCATTTCAGTGCAATCCAGTATTTACATTTTTCTCACTTAGCAAGAGTCTGTAGCACCCTAGGCAGACCAATGTAACACTGCCCCCTGCCCAACCAACTGAGTTGGATATCGTCCTCCCTGCCCAAAGGCATCCCAGGTATGGTCTTCAGGCAGGCTTGTGAAGCTAAGCTGTAAGCATAACTGTGCTGCCTCCTGCAAGCCTGACTCGTGTCATGCTGCCTTCCATGTGCTTCCGGGATCATGCTTCTCCTTTTCTGGCAAGGCTCGCAGATAGCACTCATGAGTGGTGATATGGCCTGGATTCTGCAAGATGAAGGGGGAAATCTGAGGGAAGCAGGAATTCTGTGGGAAGGGGGAATTCTGTGCAAATTCTGCATTCCGCAGTAGTGCAGAATTCCCCCAGGACTAATATTTATGTGCATTCTTTTAGAAGATTGAAAGTATGCAAGAAACTGCTTTCCCTGCTCATATACCACATCCACCACCTTCCTAGGAACACCTCTTGCTAGTGAAATAGGGTTTTGTGCCAACACACACAGAACCCCTAACTGATTTTCAAAGCCCTACTTACGTTGAAAATCAAGCCCTAAATCTTGAGCATGATCTGTCCCTTGGTCCACAGACAAATGACTGCTCCCAATAACCTAAACATCTACAAAACCAAAGAAATAGCAATCTGTGAAAATATCGCAGAAAACTGCAAAAATCTTAGCAAGACATGGAAAATGGCAAAAATATTCATGATCTGAATTTTGATGAACATGCAGCCCTTGTCACTAGGTACTAGTTTCATATCCATTTTCATTGAGAACTCTCTGGAAATATATGTGCAAGCACTGAACCTACAAAATAAAAAGACACTTCATTGTCTACTGCAGAGTTGCAGTTTCAGTGGAGGAGTAACCCAGTGGTTAAAGCAATGGTCTATGAGTCCGTTGCGCCCGTCGGTCACAGACGGCTGCGACCTTTGCTGCTGACCTCAATTTGCCCAGTAGCTCTGATTCTGGCTAAAATGGCCGCCTCTGCCTCTGCACGCCGACCTCCCTGGTGTTCCCGGGACGGTGTGGGCGATCCCAGTCACCATCTTGAATCTGGTGTGACCTAGGGCACACGCGCGCATGCCTGTCTCCTTCTTATGCATGTCATGGCGGAAACCTTGGGGGCGTCCCCTCTGCATGACATCACTGCCTACGCATATTTAAGCCTACCGGACTTTCCTACTTACGAGTTAGCAAGGATACCATCTTGCTCAATTCTTTCCTCTGAGATGCTTCGCCTCATTGTTCCTGCATTCCAATTTGAGTGACTCAGGTACCCGCTCCTCAGGGGCCTTGCTGCACTCAGGGCCATCCGCTCCTCGGAGAGCCTTATCTGCTGTCTCACCTTCTCTAGCTAAGTGAGTTTCTCTCACTGTTATCGGACGACCATTCGCTGATCCTGCTTCAGGTCTTCGCTGCTACTACTACGTATTCTACTGCATCATCTCAGAGTGAGTACAAGACCTGTTTCACTTCTGCTTCCATCATCTTTGTGGATCCTCGGGTTACTCCACTCTGTGGACCACTACCAGATCCATGCTGTCTTGTGCCAGTTGCCAACATCTATCTCCGGCCTACCCCAAGCTGCAGATACTCACCAGGTTACCCCGTTCTGTGGACCACTACTGGAGAATCTATCCCAGGTCTTCCTACTACAGCACTGAGTTTACTAAACCTGCTCCTCGGGTTTCTCTTGCTGTATAATAAATATTCTCTGACTCTTGTTTCCAACTCTGCTGAGACCCCGCCTGTCATGGAGATCCCCACAGGGCTCCTCCCTGTGGGTGGAGTCAGCTCTCTCCACAACCCAAGGGCCCACAAACCAAGTTCAAACATAACAGAGTCAAAGCAGACAGGGTTCAAATCGTCCTGTAGCTCCTTGTGGCCTTAGTAAGTCCCTTTATTCTCCATTGCCTCCCATATAAACTTAGATTGTAAGCCCTCTGGGGACAGAGACATCCTTACAAACACACTTTAAAGTGTCTGAAAAAGCAAAGTATGAATATTAAGAACATAAGAACATAAGAAATTGACATGCTGGGTCAGACCAAGGGTCCATCAAGCCCAGCATCCTGTTTCCAACAGAAGCCAAACCAGGCCACAATAACCTGGTAATTACCCAAACACCAAGAAGATCCCATGCTACTGATGCAATTAATAGCAGTGGCTATTCCCTAATTAAACTTGATTAATAGCAGTTAGTGGACTTCTCCTCCAAGAACTTATCCAAAACGTTTTTGAACCTAGATACACTAACTGCACTAACCACATCTTCTGTCAACAAATTCCAGAGCTTAATTGTGCATTGAGTGAAAAAGAATTTTCTCCGATTAGTCTTAAATGTGCTACTTGCTAACTTCATGGAATGCCCCCTAGTCCTCCTATTATACGAAAGTATAAATAACTGATTCACATCTATTTGTTCAAGATCTCTCATGATCTTAAAGACCTCTATCTTAACCCCCTCAGCCGTCACTTCTCCAAGCTGAACAGCCCTAACCTCTTCAGCCTTTCCTCATAGGGGAGCTGTTCCATCCCCTTTATCATTTTGGTTGCCCTTCTCTGTACCTTCTCAATTGCAACTATATCTTTTTTGAGATGCGGCGACCAGAATTGTACACAATATTCAAGGTGTGGTCTCACATGGAACGATACTGAGGCATTATGACATTTTCTGTTTTATTAACCATTCCCTTCCTAATAATTCCTAACATTCTGTTTGCTTTTTTGACTGCTGCAGCACACTGAGCCGACGATTTTAAAGTATTATCCACTATGATGCCTAGATCTTTTTCCTGGGTGGTAGCTCCTAATATGGAACCTAACATTGTGTAACTAAAGCAAGGGTTATTTTTCCCTATATGCAACACCTTGCACTTGTCCACATTAAATTTCAACTGCCATTTGAATGCCCAATCTTCCAGTCTTGCAAGGTCCTCCTGTAATGTACCATAATCTGCTTGTGATTTAACTACTCTGAATAATTTTGTATCGTTCGCAAATTTGATAACCTCGCTCCTTGTATTCCTTTCCAGATCATTTATATATATATTGAAAAGCACCGGTCCAAGTACAGATCCCTGAGGCACTATACTGTCTACCCTTTTCCACTGAGAAAATTCACCATTTAATCCTACTCTCTATTTACTGTCTTTTAAATTGGTAGTGCAGTAATAATGGGAGACTTCAATTACCCCAATATTGATTGAGTAAATGTATCATCGGGACACGCTAGAGAGATAACGTTCCTGGATGGAATAAATGATAGCTTTATGGAGCAATTGGTTCAGGAACCGATGAGAGAGGGAGCAATTTTAGATCTAATTCTCAGTGGAGCACAGGGACTTGGTGAGAGAGGGTAACGGTGTGGTGGGGCCACTTGGCAATAGTGATCATAATATGATCAAATTTGATTTAATGACTGGAAGAGGAACAGTGTGCAAATCCAAGGCTCTCGTGCTAACTTTCAAAGGGAAACTTTGAGAAAATGAGAAAAATTGTTAGGAAAAAACTGAAAGGAGCAGCTACAAAAGTAAAAAATGTCCAAGAGGCATGGTCATTGTTAAAAAATACCATTCTAGAAGCACAGTCCAGATGTATTCCACACATTAAGAAAGGTGGAAAGAAGGCAAAATGATTACCGGCATGGTTAAAAGGGGAGGTGAAAGAAGCTATTTTAGCCAAAAGATCTTCATTCAAACATTGGAAGAAGGATCCAACAGAAGAAAATAGGATAAAGCATAAACATTGGCAAGTTAAATGTAAGACATTGATAAGACAGGCTAAGAGAGAATTTGAAAAGAAGTTGGCTGTAGAGTCAAAAACTCGCAGAAAGCCTGTGAGGGAGTCAGTTGGACCGTTAGATGATCGAGGGGTTAAAGGGGCATTTAGAGAAGATACGGCCATTGTGGAAAGATTAAATGATTTCTTTGCTTCGGTGTTTTCTGAAGAGGATGTTGGGGAGGTACCCATAATGGAGAAGGTTTTCATGGGTAATGATTCAGATGGACTGAATCAAATCACGGTGAACCTAGAAGATGTGGTAGACCTGATTGACAAACTGAAGAGTAGTAAATCACCTGGACCGGATGGTATACACCCCAGAGTTCTGAAGGAACTAAAAAATGAAATTTCAGGCCTATTAGTAAAAATTTGTAACCTATCATTAAAATCATCCATTGTACCTGAAGACTGGAGAATAGCAAATGTAACCCCAATATTTAAAAAGGGCTCCAGGGGTGATCCGGGAAACTACAGACCAGTTAGCCTGACTTCAGTGCCAGGAAAATAGTGGAAAGTGTTCTAAACATCAAAATCACAGAACATATAGTAAGACATGTTTAAATGGAACAAAGTCAGCATGGCTTTACCCAGGGCAAGTCTTGCTCACAATTCTGCTTCACTTTTTTGAAGGAGTTAATAAATATGTGGATAAAGGTGAACTGGTAGATGTAGTATACTTGGATTTTCAGAAGGCGTTTGACAAAGTTCCTCATGAGAGGCTTCTAGGAAAAGTAAAAAGTCATGGGATAGGTGGCGATGTCCTTTCGTGGATTGCAAACTGGCTAAAAGACAGGAAACAGAGAGTAGGATTAAATGGACAATTTTCTCAGTGGAAGGGAGTGGACAGTGGAGTGCCTCAGGGATCTGTATTGGGACCCTTACTTTTCAATATATTTATAAATGATCTGGAAAGAAATACGAAGAATGAGATAATCAAATTTGCAGATGACACAAAATTGTTCAGAGTAGTTAAATCACAAGCAGATTGTGATAAATTGCAGGAAGACCTTGTGAGACTGGAAAATTGGGCATCCAAATGGCAGATGAAATTTAATGTGGATAAGTGCAAGGTGATGCATATAGGGAAAAATAACCCATGCTATAATTACACAATGTTGGGTTCCATATTAGGTGCTACAACCCAAGAAAGAGATCTAGGTGTCATAGTGGATAACACATTGAAATTGTCGGCTCAGTGTGCTGCGGCAGTCAAAAAAGCAAACAGAATGTTGGGAATTAATAGAAAGGGAATGGTGAATAAAACAGAAAATGTCATAATGCCTCTGTATCGCTCCATGGTAAGACTGCACCTTGAATACTGTGTACAATTCTGGTCGCCGCATCTCAAAAAAGATATAATTGCGATGGAGAAGGTACAGAGAAGGGCTACCAAAATGATAAGGGGAATGGAACAGCTCCCCTATGAGGAAAGACTAAAGAGGTTAGGACTTTTCAGCTTGGAGAAGAGACGACTGAGGTAGGATATGATAGAAATGTTTAAAATCATGAGAGGTCTAGAACGGGTAGATGTGAATCGGTTATTTACTCTTTCGGATAGTAGAAAGACTAGGGGGCACTCCATGAAGTTAGCATGGGGCACATTTAAAACTAATCGGAGAAAGTTCTTTTTTAATCAACGCACAATTAAACTCTGGAATTTGTTGCCAGAGGATGTGGTTAGTGCAGTTAGTATAGCTGTGTTTAAAAAAGGATTGGATAAGTTCTTGGAGGAGAAGTCCATTACCTGCTATTAAGTTCACTTAGAGAATAGCCACTGACATTAGCAATGGTAACATGGAATAGACTTAGTTTTTGGGTACTTGCCAGGTTCTTATGGCCTGGATTGGCCACTGTTGGAAACAGGATGCTGGGCTTGATGGACCCTTGGTCTGACCCAGTATGGCATTTTCTTATGTTCTTATATTCTAACTAGTTTGTAATCCATGAAAGGACATCGCCTCCTAGCTCATGACTTTTTAGATTTCTTAGAAGCCTCTCATGAGGGACTTTGTCAAATGCCTTCTGAAAATTCAAATACACTACATCTACCAGTTCACCTTTGTCCACATATTTATTAATCCCTTCAAAAAAATGAAGCAGATTTGTTAGGCAAGACTTCCCTTGGGTAAATCCATGTTGACTGTGTTCCATTAAACCATGTTTTTCTATATGCTCTACGATTTTGATCTTTAGAATAGTTTCCACTATTTTTCCTGGCACTGAAGTCAGGCTCCCCTACTTTTATTTATTTATGAATACAGCTTCTGTTCTGGAAAATCCATTCTGTTCAGCGTGGATTACAAAATAACATGCATAAAAACATATAAACAATACAAATATAAAATACACAATTAAACAGATTAAAACTTGTTACATCAAATTTCTTGCAATTCCTAACACTTTACATATCTTCTTCCTCATTCGGTTTTCTAAACAACTCAGCCTTAATTAATTTTCTAAACCGTTGGTAGTCTTGTTCTTGACGCAACTGCAGTGGTAACCTATTCCATATTACTAGGGCCATCAACAATATGCCCTTGATCTTGTTCTAACTAAGCAATATTCCTTAATGGAGGGTATCTTTAACAATTCTTTTGATGCTGACCTTAATAAATGCTCTGATTCATAAAATTCCAGTTTATCGGAGAAACCATAAGACTCCTGCCTTATGACTTGATGCCATCTTAAGCTAATGCTGTTTACATGATGTAATTGACAAATACACTTTAGAAAGATGTAATCTTGACATATACTTTATATTTATGAAGTTACCCCGATGCAGAAACAGAGGTTTCAAAACACGGATAGTATCGGAATGGGACTTGTGTTTGATTCATTAAGATACGTTTTTATATCCAATCAAAAAAACTGGTAAAAAAAGTTTGATATTTTTCTAAATGATTAAATATACGACAAGGATCGTATTGCCCTTAATAGAAAACTGAAACAGTTGGAAAATAAGGCAAGGAACTTAAATCTTAGGTTTATAAATTTCCTGAAGGTTATGGGTGAACAACCAAGAACAACACTGAGGAAATACATGGTGGACATACTAAAGATAGCTCCAGAAAATATTCCTATTCTGAACAAAGTGTATTTCATGCTACATGCAAGGCCTAGAGAAGCAGAAGCTGCTCCAGAGATTGATCTGGCAAATTTAACAATTTTTCTAGAGACTTCCACTACTGAAATAATAGAGAGGTCCACTCTCTTAGTTTCCTTCATTTATTCACAAGATCTTAGCCTTGTAATGAGGAATTATTTTCAAAATATGAGAGCAGAATTTATGGGTAAAAATGTGCAGGTCTTCCCAGATTTGCTAAGGCGACTCAGGAAAGGGAGGAGAGGGTTCCTGGGGCAATGAGACAGGAAGCCCGCTCAATTGGGGTGACTTTTATGCTCAGGTACCCCTGTCGCTGCGTACTAAAGTTAGATAATATTACCTATGTTTTCTTTGTACCTGAACAATTGAAGGTTTTGCTTGAAAATAGAAAGAGATTAATCCCCACTTCCTTAGTCTAAGAAGGTACTACTGTTGAGTCATTAGAAAGAGAATAGTTATTAAACGCAAAGCTTACTCTTCTTTTGTTTAATTTCTTGATGTGATTATCTCCTCATATATCTGGCAGTAAGCCCCCCCCCTTGCTGAAAGTATTTGGGGTCAAGTTAAATAATATTGTTTTTCTTTAATATGGCATAACTGTGTAAGTTGTGAAAAATGCTGTTTATTTCTTGGTTTCTGTGCAAAGTGATTAACCTTTGTAATTTTGATTAAACTAATAAAGAGAAAAAAAAATAAGACAATGAAGGTCTGTAGACCAGTAATGTCTAGTATGATGGCATATTTATGTATGGTATAACTACATTGATTTATATTTTATGGGAAATTTTTTCTTGGTTTCCTATATAAATAGCATTGCAGCAATCAATGTAACTTAATACCAAGGCTTGTACAATCATGTAGAAGTCCTCCTTTGATAGCATTTCCCTCAATGGCCCTAAAACTTTCAACTTAAAAAATGCTTTCCACGCAACACTCTTCTCTTGTGCCTTCAAACTGAAGAGTGTTGCGAATCCAGCATTGACTCTTATGGCAGTTTTGGTGCAGACTGTCTCTAACCTCTCTCAAAATCCTTTTTGAGGTACAGCATTCAGAAATGAAAGGGGTATTGTAGGTGAGGTCCTACCAATGACCTTTCAGAGGCATTGCTTCCTCTGCCTCTCCCGATGCATCCCAGCATCCCTCTGGTTTTGGTCATCACCTTATCAGATACTATCATCTCAAGGTCTCGCTTCTGGTCAGCACACCACAGTTCTTCACTTTCTATTACATATTGCGCCTGTTGATTTGTGCACCCAGATGCATGACTCGGACATGTTTGAGTCTTAATTGCCAATAATTTCACCACTCAAGATTTCTTAGATCATTTCTCATTCTGTTTGCTCCCTCACTGGTGTCTATTCTGTGGTAGATCTTTGCATCATCCACAAAAAGGCAAACTTTCCCCCTCTAACTCCTCTGCAAAATAGCTCACAAAGATAGTGCCCCAGAACTGATCTTCCAAGCATTCCACTAATCAGCTTGCTCTCCTTAGAGTGAATTCCATTTACCCCTACCTTCTGTCGTCTATCACTGATAAACCAGCATTTGCATGGGAGGAAAAACAGGGTAATAGTATGTGAAATACAAGACACAAAACAAATACCTCTCCTTCAGTAGAGGGCTCAGTGTCCGAATATCTTGAATCACAGACAATCTCTCCCACGTTCCTTGCCTGGCCCATAGGGATGCTGGGAAAGGATAGGGTGCAGTCTTGTGCAAAATACCGAAATACCTTCCATGTCAGGCCATAGTCCCTGGAACGTTCAACCAACATTGCTGCAGGCCGAAAAGTCTGCAAAAAAATTGCATTTTATTTTATGTTGTTGATTTGCTCTCACATTAAAACCCCCCTTCTCCTTAGAGGGTTACATTCACTTACTGGCCAAGGGCAGGAGGAAAAAGTCTCCTCTGATGTGAAACTTCTGGTGCTACCCTTCTGCCATCAGGGCTTTCTTATGGCAACAGCAACTTCCCTCCCTCTCTCCCTTGAGCATGAGCACACGATCTCTGCAATACTCCTTTGTTTATTTGTTTTAAAACCTTCGTTTCCATGTATTCTCTTATAATCCACAAACACAGAAACATGATGGCAGAAAAATAATGTATGGCCCTGCCAGTCTGCCCATCTGCAAAGGTTTCTTACAATACAGTATATAGTACTTTACCTTTAATGCTGCTTGTTATAAAACACGGGATTTAACTGGATAAATTAGGGAATTAGCTAATTCACCTAATCAGTAAAAATGTTCCTATTCTGGCAAGCTCAAGTCAACTGGCAAAATGTGCAAGGTGACCAGATTCAGCCAGTTAAAAAAATGGGCAGGGGCCAGAGGAGAGGCTAGGTCAAGAAACAGAATTTAGCTGGATAGTGCGGATTTTCAGAGCTAGCCAGTTAAGTTACTCAGTTAACTCTGAACAGAAAAATCAGCAGCCCTAAATCTTGCCAATCAAATTTTGCCTGGCTAGATTTAGAATAATTTTCAGGTGAAAACCTGGCTGGTTGTGTTCAGCTAAAAACTTGATTAAATATAGTTGGGTAAAGTTACTCGCTTCTCTTTCCCATTCAGTGGGTTTTTAAAAATGAACTCAATAGTTACAGTATAAAACCAGGACACGCAAACTAGGGGTTCTATAGTGCTGGAATCTATCAGTGGAAATATATCAATTTTTTGTGCTGCCATGCACTAAAAGAAAAATGACTGCTTGAGTAATTGTTCTAGGATGGAAATCAACTTTGAAGTACCAAGCTTTCATAGAAAGAGAAATTAAAATGTAAGTAATAAGTTTATTTTACCTTAAAAGACAAAATAAGGTGACTGAACTGAAATAAGGTTTCCAGGTCCAGCCTAATACTGACATGGTCAATACCTATATATTGAGAAAGGAAAAATGAGCTGAAAATTAGTAAATCAACTGAAATAAGCAGGTACAATGTTAAAGAATAAAACTGTAAATAAGTGACATAACAATGGTAGGGGGGGATTTAGGTAGGGCCTGGGGGTGGGTTACATATTATTATGATTCAGGCTAATCTGCCCACTCATTTAAATATCACAATTCAGTCTATTATTATTACTGAGAGGAGGATCTGGAAAGGTACAGTGGTGAAAGTACACAAGACAAAACTGAAGTCCTGCAAGCCTCCAGTACCCTTCTGTCATTTGCAATAATAGACCTTCATGGAAATAATGTCCTTTAAACTATTGGAAAACCAGGCTTCCAACATTCATTACAATTCACATAGGGGCCAATTTTAAATTTTACGCGCGCAGGGAACATTTGTGCGTGCTACCTGGCGCACACAAATGTACACCCGATTTTATAACATGTGCGCACTGCCACGCGCATGTTATAAAATCCAGGGTCGGTGCGCACAAGGGGGTGCACACTTGTGCACCTTGCGTGCGCCGAGCCCAAGGGGAGCCCAGATGGCTTACCCGTTCCCTCCAAGGGAGGGCCTTGGAGGGAACTTTTTTTTGGATCCCCCCACCTTTCCCTCCCTTCCCCTATGTAACCCACCCCCAGGCCCTACCTAAATCCCCCCCTACCTTATTTGATGGAGTTAGGCAGGCGTAACTTGTGCGCACCGGCTTGCTGCCGGCGCGCAAACTTCTGGCACAGCCGCTGTGCCGGAAGACTTGGGAATGCCCCCAGACCGCCCCCATGCCCCCGGCCCTGGCCCCACCACCCCTGGCCTTTCACCCCTCCCCGGCTCCACCCCGGCCCATCTCCATGCCCCTGGCCCCGCCCCGGACCGTTCATTTTTGAAAGCCCCGGGACATACGCGCTTAACCCTTTGAAAATCTACCCCATAGTATGAATCAAGTTTGATGTTTTTGAACTAGTGAAAAACAGCATATAGTATTGTTGTAATATTTACTATACACTGAATATTGACTCCCAAAATTATGTGTAATTTTCGATATCAGGTAGAATATATCTTGTCTTCACTCACTTCCCAAAGGTGGGTAGATTTTCAGTGCCCCTTTCCAGAAATATACATAACATTCATCAACCCTGTCTGGATTTCCCTAAGGTCTCTGACTCCTTGCAATTATGGTGCCATAGATAGAATAGTTTTAGTATCTCAGTAGTTGCAGTTTGTTAAAAATATAAAGTCCAAGGGATATTGTTTTTCACATCATATCATAATTTACAAGTAAAAAGTATGTTTATAGTTCATCTGAGTGTGATAGAACTAGTGAGTCAGAGACACCATTAATAATCACTACATACAAAAACACTTGTGAGGGTGAGAATGTGTAAAAATCAAAATTGAAAAGAGAGAGAGAAAACTATTCTGCATTGGGTGAACCCCCCTTTTTTTTACTCCTAAAATTCAATTTTATATATAATTTCTCAAAAAACAACCACATATTCACACAGTCCAGTAGTAAAAATGCAATGTTACATATTGTAAATTATTTATATCAAAATTCCAAGCATTCTTCCCACAATAGATTTGAAGATATGTTCATTATTCATAACTTTCAAATCTCTGCTCCTAAATTGGTGTTTCAAGCATATTATTTGCAGGGTGAAGCTCCTCATTATCCCTTAGACTTTGTTTAGTATTGAATTTAACATATATACTGGGATTAAATAACGCCAGCTCTTGGGCAGGCGTTAATTTTGGAGATTAAAAATGTGCATGTCTGCACGGCTCAGCTTGTGTGGTGGCCTGCCATGTTTCCCCAGTGTAACTGTCGTGGCGTTAGTGGCCCTCCTCCGGTCTGAGGTGAGAGTGGCCGGTTATGGAGCCGACCTGCGACCGGCCAAAAATAACAGTACCCCCTCCTCTAAGCCCCTCTCCAAGGGCCCTGGGTTTCTTAGGGTGTGAAGCGTGGAAAGCTCTTAGAAGATTCTTGTCCAAGATATTCAAGGCAGGTTCCCATGAGTTTTTCTCTGGATCCTACCCCTCCCAGGAGATCAGATACTCCCATCTTTTGTTTCGACATCGAATGTCTAGTGCCTCACTCACTTGGTAGACTTGGTCCTCTTCTGTGGCTACTTCTAGGGGTCTGGGCATCTTTCGGGATAGCCACGTGAGGATTAATGGCTTGAGGAGGGAGATGTGGAACACATTGTGGACCCCCAGTGAGGCAGGTTGCTGCAGCTGGAAGGTCATGGGTCCCTCCTGTCGCGAGCCTGATGTAGTGGGGAGCGAGCCTCATGGAGGGCTTTCTGAGCTGGATGTGGGGGATGCTTAACCATAGCTTGTCCCCCAGTATGAATTGTGGTGCTAGTCACCAGTGCAAGTCTTTTGCTCTTTTGGCTCTCTATGCAGTCTTCTGAAGCATGTCCTCAGTACGTTGTGCTGCTGGCAAGGGGACAGATAATAAAAGTGGTGGGTAAGGCGGTTTCCCATATACGATCTGAAACAGGGAAACACCAGTAGCGGAGAAAATGTGGGAATTGTGAGAGAATTCCGTCCACGGAAGAAGGGTCACCCAACTGTCCTGGCGTTCATTGGTATAACCGCTTAGGAAGGTTTTCAAGGTCCGATTGGTTTGCTCTACCTGGCTGTTGGCTTGAGGATGGTAGGCCATAGTATAATCCAAAGTAATGTTGAATTTCTAGCACAGAGAGCGCCAGTATTTGGCAGTAAACTGGATTCCTCTATCCGAAACAATATGCATGGGCAAGCCATTCAGGTGGAAAATGTGGGTGGTAAACAGCCGGGCCAGTTCAGGTGCTGAGGAAGATGTGGGAGAGGAATAAAGTGAGCCATTTTAAAGAATCGGTCGATCATGACCCAAATAGTGCTACAGCCATGAGAAAGGGGAAGGTCTACCATAAAGTCAGTGGACAAATGGGTCCAGGGTTCCTTGGGGGCTGGCAACGGCTGTAATAGCCCCCAAGGTCATCTCACCAACAGTTTTTGCTGTGCTTAATTGGGACAAGAGTCCACGTAGGCCCTGACATCTCTTTGCATCTGGGGCCACCAGTAATACTGCTGGAGCAAGGTGAGAGTCTGGGTCCACTCAGGGTGACCTGTGACATGGGAGTTGTGGGACCATTTTACTATCTTCTGTTGGAGACGATGTGGAATGACCATCTTTCCTGGGGGAGCCAAGAGAATCCAGGCTGGATCGATAATGTGCCTTGGGGGATCTGGTGTGTCTTCTGACTCAAATGATCGAGAGATGGAGTCTTCCTGAGTGTTCTTGATAACGGGTCGATACCTCACCTTGAAATCAAAGCGGGAGAAGAACAGGGACCTTTGGGCTTGGCGTACGTTCAGTTGTTGGGCATGGTGGCGATGTTCCAAGTTCTTGTGGTTGGTATACATAGTAATTCAATGTTGTGCTCCCTCTAACCACTGTCGCCACTCCTCGAGCGCCATTTTGATGGCTAGCAACTCCCTGTCTCCAATTCTGTAATTTTGCTCGGTGGAGAAGAACTTTCGGGAGAAGAAGGAGCAGGGTGGAGGAGTCCTGTACTGGAGTGCTGGCTCAGCATGGTGCCTACACTCAAGGAGGAGGCATCAACTTCTAGGATGAATGGACCTATGGGGTCTGGATGGTGGAGGCATGGTTCATTGAGAAAGTACCAACCTTATACTTCTTCCAGCTTCACCTCTTGGAAGACTGTGACTGCTTTAGGAGACCAAGCCTTGATATTGGCTCCCTTTCTGGTGAGTGCCGTGAGAGGGGCTGCGATCCAGGAGTAATTGGGCATGAAATGATGGTAGTAGTTTGTGAAATCTCTGCAAGGCTTGGAGACCCGAAGGTTGTACCAATCCTGAATACACTTGACTTTCTCCGGATCCATATGGAAACTGCGGCTGGAAGCTATATATCCCAGGAAAGGTAAACTTTCCTTTTTGAAGATGCACTTCTCCAACTTGGCATATAAATTATTTGCCTGTAGTCACTGAAGGACTTGATGAACATCTTGTCTATGAGATGAGAGATTCTTTGAGACGATGAGAATGTCGTTGAGGTAAACTACGACACAAGCTCATAGCAGATCCCGGAAGATTTCATTTATCGTGTTTTGGAATACCATGGGGGTTTTGTATAGGTCGAAGGGCATCACCAAATACTCATAATGGCTGTCCCCCATGTTAAATGCCATTCATTCATTGGACACAAAGAAGAACTCTGCCCTAGCAGGAGATGGAGACAGTTTGATGAAGCCCTGGTCAAAGTTTTCTTTGATATACTGGGACATAATTTTGGTTTCCGGGAATGACAGCGGATATATTCTTCCTTGTGGAAAGTCGGCACCAAGTACCAGGTTGATGGTGCACTCGAATGCACAGTGAGCAAGCAGTATCTCGGCCTTACTGTTGGAGAACACATGTGCACAATCCGCATACTGAGGTGGCAGTCTCACAACAGTTGTAGCCAAGGGAACAGTTGCTGGGGGCTTGGTTTGTAGTAGACATGCATCATGGCAACAAGTTCCCCAGTTCCTTAATTGAAGCAATCCCCAGTTGAAATGAGGGGAGTGGAGCTGTAGCCAGGGTAACCCTAGCACAATGGGGTGCACCGCTTTCTTGATGATGCAGAGAGTTATATTCTCCACATGCAGGATGCTGGTGCAGAGCTGCAGAGGACCTGTGGTCAATGTGATCTGCCCGGGAAGTGGCTCCCTATGGATGGAAGAGATGACTAGTGGTGGCTCCTGGGGAACCATGGGTAACTTCCGATGGTCCACTAGGGCCTTCATAATAAAATTCCCACCTGCACTGGAATCGACCAAGATTAGGGTCGGGAACTTGTGGTTGCCCACCATGATGGACACTAGCAGAGTGAGTTGGGGATCAGGAGTGGTAAAGCCTAGGATCATCTCCCCACTGGCTCCTATGCTTGCTAGTTTCCCAGACTCTAGGGACAGTGCGCCAACAGATGCCCCTTCCCAGCACAGTAAAAGCAGAGTCCCAAGGTGTGGTAGCAGAGCCTCTTCTCTGGTGAGAGATGTCTCTGTCCCAGTTGCATATGTTCATCAGACTTTGCGGCAGTAGGAGGTGGTGCTGGTACCACAGTAAGTAGACATGAGAAGGATGTAGACATCACCAGTCTCTGCGGAGGTTGCAGCTCCTGGGCTCGCTGCTAGAGGCAGCGGTCAATCCTCCTCTCCAGATTGATGAGTGCATCCAAAGAAGGCTATCCTCTGGTCAATTTAACTCAATGGCCATGGTGCGGATCTCGATGGCATGTTGGAGTTGAGGGAGGTCCGATCCCAAGGTCACCAGCCAGTCAGGTTCATTGAACACCAATTTAAAGGCTTTGACAAACTGCTGTAAGTCCTGGAGAAGTATGTCTCCACACTCCCACAAGGGGAAGACCCAGGCCCAGGCCAAGGCCTTCCCATCCAGAAGGGAGATGATAAAAGTGGACTTTATGGTATCGCTGGAAAACTGTGAGACTGGAGAGAAAAAAGCATGAAACACTGGTTTAGGAATCCACGGCACTGCTTGAGGTCCCCTGCATATCAGGGAGGTACTGGGAGGCGCACCATGGGCCCGGCTGCTGCAGCTGTTGGTACCACAAGAGCCAGCGAAACTGCTGAGGCTGCAGAGGCATCAAAGCAGGTGCTAAGACATTCCATGGATCCTGCCAGTAGTTCCAGTAATTGTTGCTACTGTTGAATTTTCTGTGCCAGACCGGGGATGGCCTGGAGGCCCAAGAGATCCTCCGGGTCCATGGCCTTGGCAGTCTGTTGCAAGTGTTGACCCTTGGACAGAGGTGAGGTTAGTGCAACCCACAGGGAGGAGCCCTGCATGTCCTCACCAATGGTAGGTGGAGCTGGCAGGAGCAGAGGCCCAACAGGAGCTTCACCAATACCAGTCCACATTAGAGATGTGAATCGTGTCCTCGATCGTCTTAACGATCGATTTCGGCTGGGAGGGGGAGGGAATCGTATCGTCGCCGTTTGGGTGTTTAGAGTATCGTGAAAATCGTTAAAATCGTGAACCGGCACACTAAAACCCCCTAAAACCCACCCCGACCCTTTAAATTAAATCCCCCACCCTCCCGAACCCCCCCAAATGCCTTAAGTTACCTGGGGGTCCAGCGGCGGTCCGTAGCTAAATCGGGGGAAGGGGGAGGGCAGGAAAACCGGCACACTAAAACACCCTAAAACCCACCCCCGACCCTTTAAATTAAATCCCCCACCCTCCCGAACCCCCCCAAATGCCTTAAATTACCTGGGGATCCAGTGGCGGTCCGTAGCTAAATCGGGGGAAGGGGGAGGGCAGGAAAACGGCACACTAAAACACCCTAAAACCCACCCCCGACCCTTTAAATTAAATCCCCCACCCTCCCGAACCCCCCCCCCCCAAATGCCTTAAATTACCTGGGGGTCCAGCGGCGGTCCGGAACGGTCTCCTGCAATTGAATCATGTTGTCTTCAGCCGGCGCCATTCTGCGCCGCCATTTTGCAAAATGGCGGCGGCCATAGACCAACACGATTCGACTGCAGGAGGTCGTTCCGGACCCCTGCTGGACTTTTGGCAAGTCTTGTGGGGGTCAGGAGACCCCCCCAAGCTGGCCAAAAGTCCCTGGGGGTCCAGCGGGGGTCCGGGAGCGATTTCCTGCCGTGAATCGTTTTCCGTACGGAAAATGGCGCCAGCCGTACGCGTAAGGCCGGCGCCATTTTCCGTACGGAAAATGGCGCCGGCAGGAGATCGACTGCAGGAGGTCGTTCAGCCGGGGTTCCGGACCCCGGCTGAATGACCTCCTGCAGTCGATCTCCTGCCGGCGCCATTTTCCGTACGGAAAACGATTCGCAGCAGGAGATTGCTCCCGGGCCCCCGCTGGACCCCCAGGGACTTTTGGCCAGCTTGGGGGGGCCTCCTGACCCCCACAAGACTTGCCAAAAGTCCAGCGGGGGTCCGGAATGACCTCCTGCAGTCGAATCGTGTTGGTCTATGGCCGCCGCCATTTTGCGCCGCCATTTTGCAAAATGGCGGCGCAGAATGGCGCCGGCTGAAGACAACACGATTCAATTGCAGGAGACCGTTCCGGACCGCCGCTGGACCCCCAGGTAATTTAAGGCATTTGGGGGGGGGGGTTCGGGAGGGTGGGGGATTTAATTTAAAGGGTCGGGGGTGGGTTTTAGGGTGTTTTAGTGTGCCGGTTTTCCTGCCCTCCCCCTTCCCCCGATTTACGATTTTTTGACGATAAATCGGGGGAATTGGTATTGTATCGTGGCCCTAACGATTTTTGATGATTTAAAATATATCGGACGATATTTTAAATCGTCAAAAAACGATTCACATCCCTAGTCCACATTCCCCTCAGGTTGAGCCCTTGGGTGCCAGGCTGGCTGGACTTAGACGCGGACCTCTGGGTGCTGAAGGCTCCATCACAGAAGTGGAAGACCAGCAAGAAGAAGACAAGTCAGTTTGGGCTGAGGTTGAGGCAGGCAGCAGACAGCAGAGATGAGGATGAAACCGAGGTCAGGGCAGGCAGCGATCAATGAGGTTAAAAAGAGGTCCGAGGTCAGCCAAGAATCCAAAGTAAAGATGAAACCGGGATCCAAGCCAAGGTTCAAAGCCAAAGAGTCAAACTGGAGGGAGGAAGGCTGGGAAGAATAGCAAGAGGAACGAAGACAGATGAGGGACCATCAGACAAAGATAGGGGACCACTGAGGAAGTAGGAACTGGAAACAGGAACACAGGCAGGATCAGAAATCAGCACCAACATGGCAAACAGCTACTCCAAGGAGTGGGACCTATTGCCGAGGTGTCTGAGGATGGTCTGGGCAAGCCTTAAGTAGGGAAGAGCCAGTGACTTCATCCGTGGGTGCTGAGGTTGTTTTCCCACTGCGGGCCCTTTAAATACGGCCAAGTCACGCACACGGGCACCTAGAGACACCCCATTCAGTTGAGCAGTGTCCCTAGCGTGGTGTGGCTCGGCCTGTGCGGTGGCCTGCTGCGTCTCTCCAGTGCGACTGTCGCGGTTTCGGCAGCCCTCCTCCAGTTCCAGGCAAAAGGTGAGAGCAGCCGAATGCTGAGCCGACCCGCGACCAGCCAAAGATAACACAGTGATATTACAAAATACATATTTCATGTGTAGGTTTCCCAGGAAAAAAAAAGCATTGCTCATAGGTAATTTGTTTGATGTTTTAAATGCAATAATTCACTTCTTTAAAAGTATGTACTTTGGTTGCGATAGTATTCTGCATTAGAAAATGAATGTATTATAAGAATGAAGAAATGACTGCTGAAACGTGTAGGGAAAGCCAGAGAAGCCTAGAATAAGGTACATAGAGGATGAAGATATTGGTTGTAAAGAAGTCTGCAAGGGCTTGTGATGAGAAGGCAAGGAGCTGGAGAAATGTAAGGTTGGTACTGTCTTAGTCATATGTCATTTTTAAGCAATTTATTGAGCAACATCAAAAGCACATTACCATTCTCTGATTGCCACCACTTTTTTTTCCGATCAGGTTCAAATGTTGTGATAACATTTTCAATTGGATGACTGTTGGACTGGGTGTAAGGATTATATGGATATCTGGAATCACACTGGAAGCACTTCTGTTCTCCCTATAAAATATAATTAGCAAGAGAGTCATAAAATAACATCTCATGTTCTATTAACCATTGGATTAGTTCCACATTTAAACAGAGGCCATTTTAGTCTACTAATAAAGGTTAACAAACAAACAGGCTGATACAGTAAAGCGCGGCCGCAGTTACCCCGTTTCTAACCCACTGTATACTCACAATTTGGCTGCGTAAGTCTAACCCGCGATTCACTATCTGTTTTTACCGATCCTTACCGCTTCTTTTACTCGACGTGTATCCCTTTCCGCCCGTGGCATGTATATGTATGTAAACGATCCAATTAGCTATTCCCTCCCATACAGTAACATGCACCCCGACTATCTCCTTTTTAACCTGCTATCTTGCTGCGTCTTTTACCTGCTAATTTACCACCTACCCTGACCCTGGCGTTAGTCAGGGTCAGGGTAGGCGGTAAATTACGAAATTTCACACGAAAATTCACAGTCCCAAACCAAACCAACCCAATCCAAGCCCCAGCAGAGAGAGACGAAATTTCACAATCCCAAACCAAACCAAACCAACCCAATCCAATCCAAGCCCTAGCAGAAAGAGATGAAATTTCACAGTCCCGGGCAAACTTTCCCCCAGCCCCCGCTCACCTGCCCTGGCCGCGGCCACGCAAGCCCCCAGCAGCAGCAGTAGAAGGGCGGCGAGAGAGAGCGGCTTCAGCGGATCGGGTGCTCCCCATGCGAGGCGGCTTCCAGCAGCCCCGCCGGCGAAGGTGAATATGCACACACCGTGACCTCCAACGTCCAGCTGGGCGCTCAGGTCACGGCGTGTGCGCATGCACCTACGCTGCCTTGAGCGCCCATATTGGACGTACAGGCATGCACGTATTCACCTTCGCCGGCGGGGCTGCTGGAAGCCGCCTCGCATGGGGAGTGCCCGATCCGCCCCGGGCTGCTGAAGCCGCTCTCTCTCGACGCCCTTCTACTGCTGCTGCTGGGGGCTTGCGTGTATCTTCTAGAAGCAAGGAGATACTGGATTCTCTACAAGGAGAATAATTCTGATTTCGATGCTGCGAAAAATTGTGGAAGCTAGTCTAATGAACAAAGTCACAGAACATATGGAAAGACATGGATTTATGGGACACAGTCAGCATGGATTTACATAAGGGAAGTCTTGCCTTTTGCATTTGACAAAATGCCCCATGAAAGAGTCCTGAAAAAATTAAAAAGTCATGGGATAGAAGACAAGGTCCTTTTGTGGAATGGAAACTTGTTAAAAGATAGAAAACAGAGAGTAGGACTAAATGGTCAGTTTTCTCAGTGGGGAAGGATAAACAGTGGAGTGTCTCAGGGATCTGTACAGCTTCTGAAAATCCAAATACACCTCATCCACCGGCTCACCATTATCCGCTTGTTTATTAACCCCTTCAAAAAATGTAGCAGATTGGTGATGCAAGACTTCCCTTGTGAAAATCCATGCTGTGTCCCATTAAGCCATGTCTTTCTATATGTTCTGTGATTTTGTTCATTAGACTAGCTTCCACGGAAGTCAGAATTATTCTCTTTGCTGAGAATCCAGCATCTCCTTGCTTCTAGAAGATACTGCAGCCAGGATGTCCCAATTAGTATCCAGCAGATTGGAATCCCCTAGCAATAGCATCTCTTTTTTCATACAAACTTTGTGAAAATTCTCCATTAAATCTTTATCCATGACACAAATTATTCTGAGTTGCTAAACCACAAGAGGATTGTGCAAAATTGCAGGAGGACCTTGTAAGATTGGAAGACTGGACATTCAAATGGCACATGAAATTTAATGTGGAAAAGTGCAACGTGATGCACAGGGGGAAAAGTAACTCACATTGTAATAACACGATGTTAAGCTCCATATTCGGAGTTACCACCCAGGAAATGGAACTGGGCATAGTGGACAATACTCTGTAGTGGTCAAAAAAGCAAACAGAATGTTAGGAATTATTAGGAAAGGAATGGAGAAAAAAATGGAGAATGTCATAATGCCTCTCTATCGCTCCATGATGAGACTGCACCTGGAATACTGTGTGCAGTTCTGATTGCTGCATATCAAAAAATATATAGTTTCATTGGAAAAGGAACAAAGATGGGTAAACAAAATGATATAGGGCATTGAACTGATCCCTTATAAGGAAAGGATAACCATTTAGGGCTGTACAGTTTGGAGAAAAGATGGCTATGGGCAGATATGACAGAGGTCTATAAAATCATGAGTGGAATAGAATGGGTAAATGTAAATTGATTATTTATTCTTTCAAAAAATACAAAGAGTAGGGGGAACTCCATGAAGGTAGTAAGCATTTGTTATTATTTGTGGTAGTTGTGGGTGGTTCCTTGGGCCGGTGGCAGATGACCACGCCCCTGGGGGAAGATCCCAAGAGGGACCACCGGTCAGGCTCAGAGGTTGGAGACAGGCACACACTAGTTCTTTTATTAAACAGTATATATAGAACCACCAGAGGTGGCAATAGTGAGCTGGAAGTGCCTGGCTGGGCTGTAGTCCCTCAAATACTGGAACAGTGATCCCAGGATGGTTGAGCTGTAGAGAAACTAAATATAGTGAGTAGGCAGGGTATGCAGAGTTCCAGTACCGAACCTTGATAGTAACACTCAAACATTAGTCTCATAGAAGTAGCCCAGAAGTGGGAATGAGTTAGGCCCTCGAGGAGCGAGTACCTGGTTCCAGGGAAAGCTCTGAGAGAGAGATGGTGACTCACAGATGTAGTAGGCAGAAGAGGTATTCAGCAACCAGTCCGGGAATATAGGCCCTTGAGGAGCGAGTACCGGTTCCAGACTGTGATCTGAAAAACAAAGAGAGAGTGAGGCCCCTGAGGAACGGGTACCCCTGGTAAGTCCGAGGAGGCAGAGTAGCGAAGAAAGTATCCTTATCGTTGCTAACTTGATAGTTAGCGATTTCAGAGACCTTATATATCCGGTACGGATGAAGTCATTTCAGGGGGACACCCCTGAGGTTCGCGCCACTGCTGGTACATCGGTCGGGGCCATGCCACGTGCGCGCCCTTAGGCCTTTATGAATCATGGCGGATTGCAGCGTCGAGCTGCTCCGGGGATGCCGGAGGAAGATGGCAGAAAGACGCCACAGCAGCCAACCTTCTACTTGAGCAAGAGGGAGTCGCCGAGGAGGTAAGGAGGGCGGAGTGGAGATGTCGGGCAGCGATGGTCGCAACAGCATTACATTCAAAATAAATGGGAGAAAATTATTTTTCACTCAATGCACAATTAAGCTCTGGAATTCATTGCTGGAGGATGTGGTTAAGGTAGTTAGTGTAGCTGGATTTAAAAAAGGTTTGGATAAGTTCTTGAAAATAAGTCCATAAACTGTAATTAACCAAGGTGACTTATAGGTGAATTTTAAAAGCTCGGTGCATGCCAAAGCCAGGATATCCATCCATGAGTATGTCCGGCTGACGAGTGCTGCATGTATTTTAAAAAGCATGTCCTTTACGTGCATAAAATTTCTTTAAAAAATAGGGGCGCAGCATAGGCATGATCTGGGCGAGGCATGGGCATTACTGGATTTATGAATGAAACCAGCGCATAAGTATTTAGACGCACAAGTGTGCACTGGGGTTCCCTACAGTGTAACTTACTTCTGCTATGTGTTGCACTGTGCTGCTCATGGGCCCCAATGAGAGAGGCTTGCGCTGGTGCAGGCCTCTCCCATTTCCGTGGCTGAGGAGCCGCCACTGTCGCCGCCAGACTTTACTTCCTGCGTGGCCTGGACTGCTGTGCCGCTGCCACCGCCGTGTTTCCCAGCTGGCCCGCCCCACTGTGGGCTGCTGCATCTTAAGAGCCTGGAGCCGCCCTCAAGTCTCTCCATCTTTATGGCAGTGCCGTTGCTGCCACTTTCCGACTGGATCCCGGCCCTGCTCTTCCTGTGGCAAGGGAAACTGCCACTGACCCTGCCTCCCCATGCAGCGGGGAGCTGCTACTGATCCTCCACCTATCCTCGGGTTCTTGCATAGGTGCGCGTGCGTGCCTCTCTTTAACACTTTAAGCGCCAGCAACGGGAAAAGCCCAGTGGCCCCGTCAGATGATGTCATCAGCCAGTTCTTTCACCAGTCCTATAAAAGGGCTCAGCTTCCATTCCTCGGAGCCTTCGAATGGATCCTCACGGTTGTCTGTGCTTCCTTCACCATACAAGGTTCTTCGTGGTCTTCACTTGCCTTGATAGTCTTCATGTTAGATGTACCTGGTATCCTTTGAATGTTCCTGGTCTTGTTCTTTATTGGAGCTCCTTCGTCCTCTCTCCAGTGTCCCTGATGTTCCATGATCCTGACGTTCCTTGTTCATGATGTTCCGAGTTCCTGATGTTCCAGTCTTGGTCCTGATGGTCCTGTCTCCAGTTCTTCGTCTTGCTTCCAGGGCTCCTTCTTGTCCACCTTTCCTGGCATGCCACTGTCGTGGTCCATGACCAGGCCAAGACAAGCCCATGACAAGGCCTGTCTTCACGTCTGCAGAGTAAGTCTCCAGGAGGCCCTTGCTTTTAATGCCGAGGTCTGTTTCTGAATCCTGAGTCTTGAATCCTTGAATCCTGTTCTTGGTCTTCGGATTTCCTTGTTTCTGCTTCCGTCCATGCCCTAGACTCAAGCCAGAGCCTTCTCTGCTTCAGCATGGTCCGTGACCAGCCACGGGTGGCTGTGTAGGGCACACCTCAGTGCAGGCCTCTCCTGAATCTTCGTCATGTTTCCAGCTTCAAGTTTTCATCTTCTCATCTGGAGTCTGATTCGCTTCTGGCGTGGTCCGCAACCAGCCATGGGCGGCCGTGTAGGGTGCGCTCCAGTGCAGTACTCAACCCATACTAGTGCCTGAAATCCTGAATCCTCGTCTGAGTCTTCCAAGTTCCTTGAATCTTTGTCTGAGCCTTCCACGTTCCTCGAGTCCTCGTCTGAGTTTTCCAGGTTCCTGAGTTCCATGTCTTTTCATGTTCCTGCCCTCAGACTCCGTTTGGCCTCATGCATTCGTTGTTCCCAAGTGGTGGGTCCGAAAGGGCTACCAAGTTGCTGGAGGGCTACACTTGCGACCAGCATTGCATTGCTGGTTCTCACCTGTGTGTGTAGGTCCAGTGGAGGTCTGAATCTGCCTTGTTCCAGTGCCTACGATGATCCACGTCTTGATCCTGGTCCAGTCTTGTTCCAGCTCCAGCCTGTGCTTGGACACTCTCACCTCCCATGGTGAGTGCCTTGGGGCTCCTCCCTGACCCATGCCGTGGACCAAGAGCTCACATCCCTCTAGAGCAAGCGACCGCACCCCATGCTCGCAACACTATGGATGGAATGTAGGTCATGAAACAGAAAAAACTAGGCTAATCAGCAGGTTTTAAGGGTTGGAGCTAACAGGGTAAAAGGGACACCATTTAACTAGGGGAGTTAGGACATCCTATCCTTTACCTGGGCAAACTGGGAACGAACTTGTGAAACTGGTAATTGTGTCGGTGCAGTATCAACTAAAATGCCCCCATTTAGTGGATAGAGGCGGCATTTGCGTGCACATGTGCACGTCCATATAAAATTGTACACATAAGTACACGCATACAGCCTATTTTATACCATGAAAGCATATACCCATATGTTATAAAATGGCTATGTTCTTTGGCAAGAGCCAGGAAAATGTGCGTACATGTTCGCCCGCGTGCCAGTATGAAAGTTATTCTCTTAGGGAATAAGCAATACTTATCACTGCATGACAGCAGCATGGGATCTATTTACTGTTTGGGATCTTGCCAGGTACTTGTGACCTGGATTGGCCACTGTTGGAAACAGGATGCTATGCTTGATGGACCCTTGGTCTGTCCCAATATCTAAATTTTTATATTCTTATGTAAATGGTTATGGAATCCATATGTGAGGGGGCAATACTAGACTTGATGCTTACCAATGGGTACAGAAGCTTTGATGTTGTAGTGGACGATCATCTGGGATCCAGTGATCACTGGATGGTGTGATTCAATATTAGAGCACAGAAGATGAAGATTTATTGAAAGATGAGGGTCTTAGATTTCGGGAAAACCAGCTTTGCTAAAATGGGGGTGTTACATTGGCAGCTCACAGGACTGCCCTGCAAGCCTCTGCCCTCACCTTCACCACTGACCGACCCTGCTGGAGGCCTCCTATTGTGGCAGAATGATGCCGCTGGGCTGTTGCCTTCCCTTAGGTGCATGTGCGTGCATATGTGCATAATATAGGCCACAGACTGGCGCCTCCCAATGACATCAGCCTGACCGGGCTATTTAAGCAAGGGTCTTGCAGCATTACCTTGCCTCAGCATCAGGTCTTCTGCTTTGCAATAAGTGCTGTTTGTGTGTTCCAGGTTCATGTTCTCCTGAGTTCCTGTGTCCAGGCTTGTCTTCCAGCCTTGCCTCATCCAGCCTTGTCTCATCATCCTTGTCGTCTAACCTTGCCTTGTCCAGCCTCTCTCATCCAGCCCACCTTGTCCAGCCTTGCCTTGTCCTATCCGTCTTGTGCAATGTCTTCAGAGTGTCTTTATCCATGTTTGGCCTGACTCTCTGGATCTTGACCCTTGCCTGGACCTGATCACTCTTGCTAGCTGCCTGCACCAACCTTGGCCTGTCTCTGACTTCATTAGTTTGCTGCCTGCCCTAACACCAATGTGTCTTTGGACTCCATTTCCCTTCACCGCCCTAGGGACCTGCCTAAGTCCAACCAGCCACCAGAATCCAAGGGTTTAACCTTGGGCAGAGATGGCTGGTATAGGTGAAGATCCAGTCTGAACCTCTACAGGGCATGTGCACTAGCTGCTGACATAGGCCTCATGGGTTCGCTCTCAAGGCTGCATCAGCTACACCACAGCACAAAGGACTCACACATAGGGGGAATACCTCAAGGAGTTGTTAGCTGACCGGGAAAATCTAAGGGAAGCAGAAGAGCAGTGGGCAAACTAAAAGAAGGTATTATAAGGTCAACTAATCTTTTTTGTTAGGAAAGTAATTAAAGGAAAGAGTAAAATTAGGCCGCTATGGTTTTCTAATGAAGTAGCTGAAAAGGTAAGGAAGAAAAGGTTAGTGTTCATTAATTATAAGAGATTGCAGAAAGAAGAAGTCAGGTGACAAAGCTAGAAAAGTTGGGAAAGTAGACAATAATTTAAAAATTAAAATGGAAGAAAAATAGCAAATATGGTAGAGTAGGGGGTCAAGACTGTTTTTTAATATATATGTTAGTAATAGAAGGAAGTGCAAAAGTGGCATCTTGAGATTCAGAGGTGAAGGGAAGGAATATGTAGATGCTGATGAGGAAAAAGGTGAATTTATTTAACATATATTTGTGTTTGGTGTTCACTGTGAAAGGGCCAGGAATGAGGCAACATAAAACAAACACAGATAAGATTGGAAGCAAGGTAAACCTCAATCTATTTTAAGAAAAGTGTGTTCATGAGGAGCTAACTAAATTTAAAGTAGATAAGGTGATGGGGCTGGATAGGATACATCTGAGGGGGCTAAGGGAACTTAGTGAAGTCCTGGCAGCTCCACTGGCTGACATTTTCAATGCTTCTTTAGAGTCTAGAGTAGTTCTGGAGAACTGGAAAAGGGTGGATGTGGTTCCTGTTCATAAAAGTGGAATGAAGGAGGAAGCTGGGCACTACAGGCTGATTAGTCTGACCTTTGTGGTGAGAAAAATCAATGGAATCGCTGCTAAAACAGAGAATAGGGCAATTTCTGGAATCCAATGGACTTGCAAGATCCAAGGCAGCCTGGTTTTACCAGAAGTATATCTTGTCAGATGAATCTGATCAATTTTTTGAATGGGTGATCAGAGATTTGGATCAAGGGAGACTGCTAGATTTAGTGTACTTGAACTTCAGTAAGGCCTTTGACGTGATTCCACATCAGTGACATAACAAAATTGAGCATCCTTGGTATGGGGGACCTAGAATGACTGACTGGAGTAGAAACTGGCTGAGTGGGAGTTGACAAAAGGTAGTGATCTATGGCGTTCACTTTGAGGAGAGAGGCATTATTAGAGGGGTTCCTCAGGGATTGGTCCTTGGACCAGGTCTTTCAAACATTTTCGTGAGCAACATAGCAGAAAAATTGTTGGGAAAGGTTTGTCTTTTTGCCAAAGATACCAAAATCTGCAACAGGGTAAACAGCAGGAAAGTGTGGTAAGCATGAGGAGGGATCTAGCAAAGCTCAAGGAATGATCTAGGGTCTGGCAGCTAATATTTAATGCTAAAAAATCCAACGTAATATATTTAGGTTGCAAAAACCCAAGGGAGAGGTACAGTATTGGGGGTGAAATTCTTTTAAGCATGAAAGAAGAGCAGGTCCTGGGGGTGATCGTATCTGATGAGCCACTCTGTCATATACTCATACACACATGCTCTCATACATGCACACACACATGCACTCTCTCTCAAGCACACATTCCCTCTCTCTCACACAGATGCTCTCACACACACTCACTCTCATACACTCTCTTTCTTGCACAGGCTCCCTCTCTCTCACATGCTCACATACACTCCGTCTGTCTCACACTCACATGCTCCCTCTCAAATATGCATATACACTCCATCTCTCACACATGCTCCCTTTCTCTCCCTCCATATCTCTCTCTCTCTCTCTCACACTCATACACACACTTACTCTCCCACACTATGACTCAGGTTCTCACTCCAGCCTCCCTCTTTCTTCTGGGACAGTTCTTTAGCTGCTATTGGATGGATCCATGTCGGCTCTGTCAGACCTCTTTCTCAGCTGTTGTGGGATGGGATCTATGGAGGTCCTGCCAGACCTCCTTCTTGGCCTCCATGGTTTGGGAGCTAAGGTGACCCTGCTGGTCTTCTTCATTGGCTGCTGTGAATTGGGTTTCCTTTTTATCAGCCACTATGGGATGGGCTTCTCAGCAACCCCGCTGATCGTCTTCCTATTCAGTGCTGGGCAAATGCTGCCATGCCATTAAAAATCACTGGTTTAGGCGATAAGTAACTTAATCTTTCTCTGTGTTTTCATAGCTGCCTCACAATAGCTGTGCCAACTTATATACCCTGATTTAATCAGTGATTATTTTCTCTTATGTTACATATTCTGACTGCTGGTAAAATACCAAAAAATAAATGTTTTGTTTGTTTATAAGATGCCCTCAGAGTGAGTCCTATTTTTTCTGGTAATTGTGAATGTTGGAGCAAGGAAGATTTAGGTTAGAGGGGATTCTCATTAAGCAAAAGCCCTATCCCACTAAGGACACATGCACACACTCCTAGCCTCTGGACCTGCGTCCACTATACCACCTGTTTGACTGATATTCAGTGTCATTGCACTCACTGTGCAAACCATGCTCTTGAACAGGGCAGCGAGCTGTGGAGGGTGACAACATTGCACAGCTGAGGCCCAGAGAAGTCCCTGTCTTCTTTTCCCTTCCCCATCTGGCTGGAACAGTGAGCAGCACTTTTACATTGCTTAAATTTCTTACGCATGGGGCCAATCTCGCAATTTGAGCCACAAGACTTATACGTGCACAAGAAGTTGACATTATGGGTGGGACAGGAAGGGACAATCCTTAATTAAGGGTGGGGCAGTGAAGAGGCAACCTGTCTCGGGCTCTAGGGCCTGGAGAAAATGAGCTATGGGGCAGGAAGGAGGCAGAAGTTTGCCTTTAGACTCTATGACATGAAGGAGGAGAATGTTTTCCTTAGCCCTGAGGAAGTCTGCCTCGGCTCCAGGGCCCAGAGGAAGAGATGATCTAAGTTAGCCCCCAGTGGCTGAAGGAGGCAGCTGTAGAAAGGTGAGAGAGTCAGAGGGAAGGGGGAGCCTGCTAGGCATACCTGGGAACTTTCAATTTATAGTCACTTTGAGATTTTCATCAATTAACGGGTGGGGCAGGGGGAGGGGGGATGAGGAGGCAAGTCGGGCAATATGGCACAAGCCCTTTCTCATCTTTCAACAACATACACTCTAACACACTTGTGTATTCACTCTCATCTTGTCTCTCACACACATAAATGTTTATTTTCATACACATGCACATTCACATTTCTCTCATTCTCCCACAGATACACACATACCACTCAGAAACAATCCCTCCACCTTACACACATACTCCCTCAGATACACTTCCTCTCCCTCCAACATTTCCATGCACATACACACACACAGACACACACACACACACATGACCCCCTTGTAATACTCACATATTCACTCACTATCTTTCCCCACCTCAAACTCACCAGCAGCAGCAACCTCCTTCCTAAAGTCCCTGTGGCTGATGGAAATCCTCCATCTTATTGCTGGCATTAGTAGCATGAGATCTATTTAATATCTGAGTACTTGTGACTTGAACTGGCCATTGTTGGAAACAGGATGCTGGACTTGATGGAACCTTGGTCTGATCCAGTATAGCATATCTTATTTCTTTCTTTCTTTCTTTCTTTCTTTCTTTCTTTAAACGCTTTTATATACTGACAACCGTTTGCACATCGTGTCGGTTTACATATAACTTAAACCAGGGTATATATAGGCATAGCCTTTACATAGAACAAAGAACAAGTAAATACAGTAGTAAAACAAAAAAACTAAATAAATTGGAGGAGGGAATCAACAGGGAGCAACATAGGTTGGGATGGGGTGGGAACAACAATGAGGGGGTGGGGTTATATACAAGGATTCATAAATACGTACAATGTTGTTTCAGGCGATTGTTCGAGGGAGAGAAGACGGGAAAAACAAGGGGGGGGCTGGAAAAATGTGATGGCTATATGTGGGTCACAGAGGGAGAGGGGTTATCTATCGAGGGTGAAGGGGGTAGGCTTGAAGGAAGAGCCATGTTTTGAGTTTCTTTTTGAAAGTGGGTGTGGAGGTTTCAGTACGTAGGTTACTGGGCATAGAGTTCCAGAGTGATGGGCCGGCAAGAGAAAGGGCTCTGTTAGTGGTAGATATAAGTCTAGTTGATTTTATAGAAGGAGCACATAAAGTTCCAAGAAGGGCGGTACGGGTTGGTCTTGAGGAGGAACGAGGAAGGAAAGGGGGGGTTAACCAGTTGTAATGTTCGTTGATGATGCTTTTGTGAATGAGGGTGAGAGTTTTATATATTATGCGAGATTGTATGGGAAGCCAGTGGAGATCAATGAGGGTGGGGGTGATGTGGTCTTTCTTGCTGACATTTGAGAGGATGCGTGCGGTGGTGTTTTGGAGAAGTTGCAATGGTTTGATATGAGTGGCAGGGAGACCAAGGAGGAGAGCGTTGCAGTAATCTATTTTCGAAAATATGATAGCCTGGAGTACAGTACGGAAGTCAGAGAAGAAAAGTAGGGGTTTGAGTTTTTTAAGGGTTTGCAGTTTGGAGAAACAGCTGCTGAGGATAGATTTGATGTAGGGTTTGAAAGTGAGTTGGTTATCAAGAATGACACCCACGTTTCGTGTTTTGGAAGGGAAGGGGTTAGAGGAGAGGGTAGAGGGAATAGGTATTGACGAGTGTTTGGAGGAGATGAGAAGGAGCTCAGTTTTATGGGGGTTGAGGGATAAGTGCATGTCAGTGAGAAGCTGGTTGATAGAGGCAAGAATGGTGTCCCAGTTTTGGAGGGCGGTGAGAATAGAGTTAGAGAAGGGGATGAGGATTTGCACATCATCTGCATAGATGAAGTGCGTGACCCCAATTTTAGAGAGAAGGTTGGTGAGGGGAAGCATGTATATGTTAAATAGGGTTGAGGAAAGTGAAGAGCCTTGGGGAACACCACAGTCGAGATTTATAGGAGAGGATTCGATGTTGTCTTTGAGGACTGTATAACTACGGTTTTGGAGGTATGATTTGATCCATGATAGTGCAGAGCCGGAGATTCCAATGCTGATGAGAGTGTTGAGGAGGATGTTATGATCTACGGTATCAAAGGCGGCGGAAATATCGAGCATGGCAATGAGGTATGAGTTGCCAGCGTCCATTCCTTTGATAAGGGTGTCTGTAAGTGAGAGGAGAAGGGTTTCCGTACTGAGGTGCTTGCAGAAACCATATTGTGTTGGGGAGAGAATGTTGAATTGTTCAAGGTAGTCAGAAAGGTGGGAGTTTACTAGTTTCTCCAGTACTTTGGAAAGGAAGGAGAGATTGGAGATGGGACGGAGGTTGGAGAGGTTGGTGGGGTCAAGAGAGGTTTTTTTTTAATATAGGTTTGACAACAGCTTGTTTAAGAGAGTTGGGGACAAGGCCTTGTTCAAGGGAGCAGTTTACAATTTTGGAGAGAGAAGAAGCTATAGTTTTAGGGATGGAGAGTAGGAGTTTGGTGGGAATAGTTTCAGAGGGATGGGAGGATGTTCTTATGTTCTTATGTTCAGATACCATAGCTGATTTGAATGAGAAGTTAAATATTACTAAGTCTGCAATTTCATTTTTTAGTTCTTTCAGAACTCTGAGATATATAAACCATCAGGACCCTGTGATTTTTTTACTCTTTAGTATATTGATCATCCCTTCAGGAAAGACATATTTCACTATTGTTCTGCCACTGCTAGCAAATCTCCTTTCTGTAGATAGAGCCCTCCCCCTTGACATGTATACATTTTGAGTTGGTAGTGCAGCTAAGAGTAGAGTGTGCCAACATATTCAACCAAATATTATTCACAAATGTTGCCCATCCGCAACTGAACCTAGTGATGCTCCCTGCAGATGTCACTTTGCTCCCAAGAGTAGATTAGAAAGTGACCTCTACCTCCACCATCTCTCTTCATCCATGCAATAACATTGAATGCATATAATAGGGATGAATACATAAAATATAATTTATTTATTTAGAAGCTTTTTTTATACCGATATTTGTGGGTACATTGTATCGGTTTACATATAACTGAAGGAAAGTACAAAAAACAGGGGTGGGGAAGGGGAGCAGTGAGGAAATAAAGAACCAGCGATAAAGGGAGAAAAGGACAGAAAATAGAGCGCTGTTAATATATATTTATGCATTGAAATAGTTTAGGCTGTGGTGACATAATTATGCATACATGTATCATTCAGAATCTATTTTCCCTTTTATGCACACAAGCAGCTTTTGTATATGCAAAAAATTATTTCTTATGCAAGTGAGTACACTAGAGGATTTCGTGCATTTTGAGTGTTCCTTCTCCTAAAATACACACGTTTTATGCTGCTATGTTTTGCATCTTATTTGTTTATTTCATCGCTGATTAACATTTTTTTTAGAGGATGAGTAAAGAAGATGTGCACTGAAGTTCAATGCACGTTTTTTTTACTCACTATTTATTACATCAGGTCCTAGTGATCCATGGGCTTTGTTCACACCCTGAAGCCATAAACATTACCTCCATATCGCTTTGCTCTGACTGGCCTTAGTGTCATGTGCCAAGGCTACGAGACAAATATAGATCTCCTTCACTTACCAACAAATTTTTCCTACTCTGTATAGTATGGAAAGTTCCTGCCTTTATCGGTTTTAGCTTTGTTCCTCAAATCTATCAGTTCAATAATGGCCATTTTTAAAACATGCAGAAAATAAAATACATGTTACTATTTCATGAACAAATATAAAAACAAACCTCAAGATATCCTATAATGCAGTAATTCTGAGGTCCATTCAATCCACAAGTTGAAGAGGCTGTTAGCTGACCACTGCGACCCAGTAAGAGATCTCCAATTGTTGGATGACAGGAGCCATTAGAACAGTCATCCTGTGCATACAGGAGACTTATCAGCACTTAAACAGAAAGAAACAAATACAGAAGCCATATTGCACTTGGTGAAATGCATTTTAGGAAGAAAGATGCTGAAGTTTACAATAACTAAAATGATTTCTTTTGTTCTATTGCTATTATTGTGGTGAATTTATTTATTTATTTATTTAACACTTTTCTATACCGACCTTCATGAAAAAAATTCACATCAAATTGGTTTACATATAACAGGGGGATAACATTGATCAACCATTTAACAAGAAGTGAAAGCTACATATAACAAGGAGGTAGAACTTGGTGTGGCTAGGGTAGCCTGAGGTAAAGGACAGAATATCTGAATAAATTAAACAAAGGCATAAAATATAACGTTTAAGCTAGGCGAGGCACCTAGTCAGGAATGTGGAGTCTTGTCTGGTCGGGTATTGAAGGTTTTGCGAGTTAAGGGAAGGCTTGGAGGAAAAGCCAGGTCTTAAGTTTTTTCCGAAAGGCTAGAGGGCAGGGTTCTAGCCTGAGGTCAGTGGGCATGTTATTCCAAATGGCCGGGCCCGCTGTAGAGAATGCTCGTTCTTTGGTGGTGGATAGACGTGTGGATTTCGTAGGGGGAACTTGCAGGGTGCCTTTATACGCTTCTCTGATGGGTCCTGAGGAGGAGTATGATTTGAGTGGGATCTGGAGGTCTAGTTGTTGCTGATTGTGAATAGTTTTGTGGATTACGGAGAGGGCCTTGTGTAAAATTCTGTATTTTATTGGCAGCCAATGAAGGTCCCGGAGAATGGGGGTGATGTGTGTTCCCCGGTTGGTGTTAGTTAGGATTCTAGCCGCTGCATTTTGGAGCATCTGTAATGGTTTGATGGAAGAGATGGGTAGCCCAAGGAGGAGAGCGTTGCAGTAATCAGTTTTGGAGAAGAGCGTGGCTTGAAGGACAATTCTAAAATCCTGGAAGTGGAGGAGTGGTTTGAGCCTTTTCATAACTTGTAGTTTGTAAAAACAATCCTTGGTAGTATTGTTGATGGATTTCTTAAGATTCAGATGGTTATCGAGGATTATTCCTAGGTCCCTTACTTGCGTGATCTGGGTGTTGGGAGATGTCGGATGGGCTAGGACCGTGTGGTCGGGGGAGATGAGAAGGAGTTCTGTCTTGGCCGCATTGAGGACCAGGTTCAAGCTGGTGAGGAGGTGGTTAATAGATTGGAGGCAATTTTCCCAGTGGTTGAGTGTTTTAGGAAGGGATTCTGTAATGGGGATCAGAATTTTTACATCGTCTGCATAGAGGTAGTGTATTAATTTTAGGTTTGTGAGCAGTTGACAGAGGGGTAGGAGGTATATATTGAAGAGGGTTGGTGACAGGGAGGAGCCTTGGGGTACACCTAAAGTTGATTTGATGTCTGGAGATTCTTTATTATTAATTTTTACTTTGAAGCTTCTGTTGCTGAGGAAGGAGTTGAACCATCTGAAGGCAGATCCTGATAAACCGATGTCGGAAAGGCGATTTAGTAAGATGGTGTGATTCACGGTGTCGAAGGCGGCAGAGATGTCTAGAAGGACTAGGAGGAAAGAGTGTCCTTTGTCAAGGCCCATGAGGATGTGGTCTGAGAGGGAGATAAGGAGGGTTTCTGTGCTGAACGATTTACGAAAGCCATATTGGGAAGGATAGAGGATTTGATGCTCTTCCAAGTAATCTGTGAGTTGAGTGAGGTGAGTTGAATGCCTAGATTAGCCTACTAGCAGAAATGTAACAACCAAAATGGAGATAGAATTCAAACATATGCTAGACAGATCAAATGAAAGGACAGTGGTGAATGCAAAGTTGGGGAAAGACTGGAGACAGAGTTAGAGTTTGCAGTGACACAAGCAACTGGGCAGAGTAGGTAGGTGAAGTGACAATTACTATGCTGCTACAGGCAAAAGCACTGCACAAATAAGTGCCTGTGCATCGTTTAAAATGATTATATGTAATGGCTTGACTGGATTTGATTTTTGCCATAACTGCTCATCCTAACCATTCTTCTTACCCTGGTAACAGTCAAATTTCTACCTGTCATGGGCTGGCAGGCTGGAGTCAGGGAGCACCCCCACAGAAGGTACAGGGCTACAGGACAGGACTGGCGCTGATCTTCTGCCTATCCAGCTCCCTCCCCTGCAGGTTGTACCCTTAGATTCTGGGACTGGTAGGAGTTGTCTTCTGTGGAACATCAGGGTGCGGACTGGAAGCTGAGTACAGGCTAGGAGCTGAGGTCATGTGCAGGCTGGACGAGGCAAGGCAGGTTGGAAATTGAGGGCAAGCCCAGGCTGAGAGCTGGATATAGATATTGGCTGAGGGGTTGGATATAGGTACTGGCTGGGGCTGGATACAGAACACAAACTGGGGCTGGATCTGAGGCAAAGGACAAGGACAAGGCTTGGAGAATAGACAAGTGACTGCATTGGACAAGGACCAGACAAGGACAGGACTGGACAGAGAAAAAGAAAGCTCAATAGTGCACGAGACTGGGCAACGTAATCCTAGAAGACCTGGAGGCCATAAGGTAATACAGAAAAATCTAAAGGGTGGATTTTAAAATGTGCGAGCGGATCCCGGCATGTGCACATGGATGTTATAAAATATATCTTCACGACATGCAGTCAGATTTTAACTTCCACGTGCGCATGTGCGGGAGGCCCATGACTCACGCACGCAGGGAGAGGAATTTTCGAAAGTACATGTGGCGACATGATCAGGCCTTTGCCCAATTCCCTCCCAGTCTGCTCCAATTAAGCAGTGGACTGGGAGAGAACTTTCCTTTAACCCTACCTAACCTTCCTCCCTTTTCCCTTCTCCTCCCCGACCCCTAAACTAACCCCTTTTTTCTGTTTTTATACTTACTGCTCCTCCAGAGCAGAAATATCTTCCGTGCACTGGCTGGTTGCCGGTGCGCGTTTCCCCAGGACAGTGGCTAATGGCGCTGTCCCAGCCCACCCCCGGCCCTGCCCTGACCATGCCCCCGGCCCACCCCTTTTGGAAGGCCCGGCACTTCTGCGCATACCGGGGGTTATGTGCGTGACTGGGCCCTTTCTAAAATGCGCGCGGCCCCTGCAAGGCCCGGCCACGCGTGTAACCCCTGGAATTTATGCGCGTGGCCTTTTGAAAATCCGACCTTAAGAAAGCACAGAGAAAGAAAGGGAGACCTGAAAGACCATTGAGCAAGGCCAGAAGGCCTAGTAGGGCCCAGAGCAAGGCAAGAGACAAAGGCTTAGATTCATCAAAATGCTATAAATATAGCATAAATAGTGTCTGCGATAAAAAAGGAGGTGTGATTAGGTTAATTTTCCTGCTCCACATAGGTAATTTCCACAACACACACAGGCAGATACAGTAAAGCGCGGCCGCGGTTACCCTGCTTCTAACCCGCTTCTAACTCACAATTTGGCCGCGTAAGTCCAACCCGCGATTCACTATCCCTTTTAACTCATCCTTACTGCTTCTTTAAATCAACCGGTAACCCTTTCTGCTCACAGCATGTATATGAGATGTAAACGCTCCGATTAGTTATTCCCGCCCATACAGTAATGTGTGCCCCGATTATCTCCTTTTTAACCTGTAGTTTTGCTGCGCATTTAACCTGCTAACTTACCGCCTACCCTTACCCCTGCGTTAGTGTGGAGCGTCAGGTCAGAGAGGCGAAATTTCATGGGCAAACGACCCCCTCACCCCCCAGGACCCTTACCCTGGCGTTAGTGTGGTGTGACAGTAATAGGCAGGCTCCGGTCAAAATCCCCCCCTCCCGAAGCAAGGCGCAGGGCGAAAATCGGCTCGACATGTCATTAAAACAAAAGTAAATAAAGTGTAATAAAAGTAAACTTACTGCATGTGAATTTTCTTTGAACAGTCCTCTCTCCCCTCCTCCCGAGGCGTGCACTGCGGCTCACTTGCCTCCCGGGGGCAGCCGGCGGCGAAAGCGGCTTCCAGCAGCCCCCGCTGGTGAAGGTGGATGAATGGACGCCCGTACGCCTGGATGAATGCACGCCCGCCGGCGAAGGTGAGTGAATGAATGCACGCCCGTATGCGCCGGCGGGCGTGCATTCATCCAGGTGGAGGGAGCCGGCGGGCGTGCATTCATCCAGGCGGGAGCCGGCGGCGAAAGTGGCGGGGGCTGCTGGAAGCCGCTTTGGCTCCCCTGCCCCCACTGGCGAAGGTGAATGAATGTGCGCCTGTGTACGCCTGTGCGTGCAATTTGAGAGCTCAAGGCGTGACGTCATGACGTTTGACGTCACTGCGTGTGATGTTGGTGTTCGCTAATGCACAGCCTTGAGCGCCCAAATTGCACGCACAGGCGTACACAGGCGTGCATTCATTCACCTTCGCCAGTGGGGGCAGGGGAGACAAAGCGGCTTCCAGCAGCCCCCGCCGGTGAAGGTGAATGAATGCAATTTGGGCGCTCAAGGCAGTGGATTAGCGAACGCCGATGTCACACGCCGTGACGCCAAACTTCATGACGTCACTCCTTGAGCACCCAAATTGCATGCACAGGCGTACACAGGCGCACATTCAGTCACCTTCGCCGGCGGGGGCTGCTGGAAGCCTCTTTCACCGCCGGCTGCCCCCGGGAGGCAGGGGAGCTGCGGTGCGTGCCATGGGAGGAGGAGAGAGAGGACTGTTCAAAGAAATTTCACATGCAGTAGGTTTACTTTTATTACACTTTATTCACTTTTGTTTGCTTCGGGAGGCGCAGGGCGCCTTGCTTTGGGACTCGCCTGCGCCTTGCTTACTTCGGGACTCGCCTGCGCCTTGCTACGGGACTCGCTTGAGCCTTGCTTCGGGACTCGCAATCCCCAATGCCCGAGCGTAGGAGAACCATCCACTTCCTGGTACCTGTCATTTCAAACGTCATTTGAAATGACATTTGAAATGACAGGTACCAGCGCACCCAGGATACTGTATAGGCGCTGTATAGCGCTCTATACAGTAAAATGGATTGCGCGGGCCTAACGCTTCATGGACGCTTCTTGGACGCGGCTTGCATTTGCATGCTATTTAAATACAGTATCGAGCGGTAGGTGATCCAAACTGTGGGTGAGGCAAATGTGGGTGCGCCCGGCACTAACGCACCTCTTCCTACCGTTCTTTACTGTATCGGCCTGACACTGATTAATCTAGTGCAGGCATGTTACTGACTGGAGGGGGGGGGGGGGGAGAGAGAGAGAGAGAGAGAGAGAGAGAGAGAGAGAGAGAGAGAAAAGAGAAGGCACAGAGAAAGATGAGAGGTCAAGATATGCAGAATAGCAAGGAAAGACTGGCCAGAGCACAGGCTGGGTTAAGTAGGGCTGAGGCTTGGATGTAATAGAATAAGTGAGGAGATAACTAGCAAATTAGTGCTCAATCCTCGCTGAGGACTCCTGGTGTAGACAAGACTGCACAGCAGGCAAAACCATAACACCACCTTCTTGCTTTTCACACTAGAAACCAAGATTGTGTCCTTTCTATTCACAGAGGCTGCAGGATAGCTCATTGATGACATTATTTTGGTCACACTAATGTGGTTTCTCAGCTCCCAAGAGGAAGATACAAGATCAAGGAGATTCACACAAATCATAGACTAAGCAATATCTCGATGTAAAAGGCAAGCTGCTAGATGAGACAGCCACCCCCCCAAAAACATAATAAAACCAAAATTCATCCAAACATCATTAGATAATATATTCTTTAAAGGTCCCAGATAATGTAGAGTTAAAAATATCTTCTTTACAGACGATCTTTTTGCAAACCTTCCGAATCAAAACCAAAAGCAGACACTGTAGTTAGGTTATGTATTTTTCATAATTAGGACATTTAAGATGAGTTTTTTTTATTGTGCATTGTTTGTGCTAAGATTCCTTATTCAAATTTAGCAGTTCATAAGATTTACCAATTAATCTGTGCATAAGGTTTTCATTATAGTAATTTGAAATATGGCACAATTATACCAGATTTTTCCAAGAAGGTGCAGAATGTAATTATGCTATAATCCATTTCAGAAGCTATTTGGAATCATTTCAAACATAGACACGTTCTTTTTCCTGATTCTTTTCTGACATTCCTTCCAGGCATTTACCCTCATAGACAAGTTCTGTCCTGAAGAACTGAACAAGAATGAGAGCCTTGGAGGCCTCATCTGTGTTTGTAAATTCTACTTGGCTCAACTTGTCATAATGACAGGTACACTTTTACAAAGCAGCTGGGCATGAAAAGGTGGAAGCACTCAAAGTATTGCATTTTGGAATTAATTATAAGAGTACAAATGTTTGCATTCAAATTACTGAACCACTCGGTCAAATCATGTGCCTCTAACCACAATAAACTTCAGATGTGTTCCACAGTTTCCTTATAATAAAATTTTTGAGAAACACAGTAGGTTCACAGAATGAATTAATTGTATAGCATATCACATTTACAGTAGGACTCTTTATAGAGAAGCTTGGTAGCAAGATTACAACACCAGAAAGAAACCTTGCCATGAAGATGCATTACTTTCTATTTCCTCTACCCAGCCGTCCCCATGACTGTTTTTGAATGCCTTGTTTTACCAAGTACTGATACTTGTATTGAAATGCAGAAATCTTTGGAAGATGTGCAATACTGCCTTATTTGTGCAATACTGCCTTATTTGGAAGATGTGCAATGCTGCCTTATTGAAGTACAGAGACAACTTTGTGCCTTATGTTATACCCTTAGTACTGAAGGCATTGAGAGGCTCGACCCACTGATTCAGTGGCACTGCAATGAGTTGTCTTGTGGGAGACCTGGGTTCTATTCCTGAGCCAAATTTCTGCTCCTCAGGCTGGTGGGGGCTAAGAATGCTACAAAAGCAGTTTTTACAGCCTCAGGGAAAAGGAGGAGGAGTCATTCTCAGTCATCACTTAACCAAAGCCTTAACTAGTCGAACTCAAGGTACACATACACCAGGTTCTGGAGAGATCCACAGTATGTGGTCCTTGGCTGAGGACTGCTATTAGGGTAGATGGGAGGATGGTTGAACATAGGGAAGAGGGAATTGCATGTAGTAGTGGGAATGAATACTCACAGCAGTGCACCATGGCATCAGTAAAGGCCGGTTTCTGATGAAACTGGAATTTCAAAGAAGCAGGAGGGACCTGCAAGCCTAAAGAAACATGCTAACAGGAAAATCAAAGCATAGATTTGTGTTTCCCAACCCTCTCCTGGAGGCACACCTAACCAGTTGAGTTTTCAGGATGTTTGTCATGAATATGCATGAGATAGATTTGTATACAGTGGGTCTCTGATATATGCATATTCACTGGGGAAATCCTAAAAACCTGACTGGGTAGGAGTGCTTCCAGGAGAGGGTTGGGAAACACTAGTATAGATCACAACCCTTAGTATTCCCCATCAACATATTAATGACCCAGCTCAATGTTCTACCTGGATTCAGTGCAGTTTCCTTAGTTAAGTGATAGACATTGGAGGGATATGGTAAAATGAATTCAGTCCAGGGAAAGAAGGGTGGTTAGTGAACTCCTCCAGGATCTGTCCTGGGGCTAGTTCTGTAAAACATTTTCCAAAATATTAAGATCTGCACACTATCTTAAGAAATCAGTCACTATATTAGGCATTAAATTAGATGCTAAATTATCTATGTGGAAGCAAATATCATCATTATCTCGCCATACTTTTTCATATGCGATATATACGCCAACTGTGCTCTTTCTTGATAGGAAAGATTTGGAATTGATTGTTCATACAATGATTGTTAGCCAACCTGATTACTGCAACTCTCTTTTTCAGGGCTGTACAGTTATGGCTCTAAAATACATACAGCTCCTTTGGAGCACGGCCACCAAAATTTGGATTGGTGCTAAGAAATTTGATCATCAAATCTTCTGATCACAATGAATTGACTGCCAGTAATATCTAGAGTAAAGTTTAAAATTGTATCTATTGCTTTTAAAGCCTTACATTTGGATTGTCCATGTTTCCTTATTGATTTTTTAATACCTTACAAATCGACATGTTGTTACTGGTTCACTCTGTAAATGTGGTAAGACACAAAGCAAGTATCCCCCAGGCAACTCACAAGACCAGTGTCCTGTAGGCTCCCTTTCTGACAGGATCCGCTCACACTCTGAGTCAGCACAACCATAGGTACCAGAATAAGCAGAGCTGTCTCAGAGTTTGAGTGTGGGATGAAGTTATTTGTGTAGCAGATCCTATCAGGAAGGGAGCCTACAGGATAGTAGACTTGTGTTTTGAGTCCAAGAAGGGAGCCTGCAAGACACTGGCCTTTTATGTCCACAGCATGAACCTGTAACAT
Organism: Rhinatrema bivittatum; assembly: GCF_901001135.1. Taxonomy (NCBI): domain Eukaryota; kingdom Metazoa; phylum Chordata; class Amphibia; order Gymnophiona; family Rhinatrematidae; genus Rhinatrema; species Rhinatrema bivittatum. The sequence continues at coordinate 55,266,725 of NC_042623.1, forward strand.
ATCCTCGTAACTGTTAAATATGTTGAAATCAAAACAGATTTATTAATTGTTCTACCATGGACTAAAATTAGATTAGAAACCACAAAACACAGCTCCTTACCTATGGAATACTTTGCCAGTAGAGTTACATCAGAAAACGTACGGTAATTACTTTCAGGCCAATACTGTAAAGAGCTGTCAGCTGAGCGCACTGTTTAACCCACTGTTGGATATGCTTTTTCGATGTCGCGTCAACTACCCCTTATACTGTAAGGGGTTTAGGACATCAAAAGTGCACATCCAACCCCTGCAGAAACTGATAGTGCTCATCACATGCAAATGCATGTTGATGAGGCTATTAGTCATTCGCCCGGGATGCCGAAAAAAAAACATGTGCGGCTGTTCTGCACATTTTACGCTCAGAAATTAGTACCTGCCCAAGGGCAGGCATTAATTTCTGAGTAGCCAGAAAAAGTGTACAGAAAAGCAGAAAATACTGCTTTTTTGTATATCCTCTGACTTAATATTGTAGCAATATTAATTCAGTCCAGCAATATTAAGTCAGAGGAACCAAAAGGTAAAAAATAAAAGATTAGTTAAACATTTACTTAAAGTTCCTTACTGGACCCTACATTATAGAACTTAGGTTCAGACAAGTTTAACTGCTCGTAGTTCCCCGAACTCCAATACCATGTATTCCTTGTTCTGATTCTCATGTTTACCTTTTTCGACATTCCCCATATTCCCCTCTCGTTTTGCTTGTTCAATTCTAATTCTATTCTTATACAATTTTTGTTAAATTATGTTCATATTGTTTGCTGTCTTGTACAATTTTGTACAATTTTGTTAAATTATGTTCATATTGTTTGATGTAATTTCCAACTGCTGTTTCGCTGTAAACCGAAGCAATATGTACTTGTACATGATCTTCGGTATAAAAAGTCTTTAAATAAATAGATAAATAAATTAAAAAAATAAAATAAAATAAGTGCTGGTGGGTCAGGTTAGGAAAACAGATGCTCATTTTACGAGCGTCCATTTTCCTAACCTGTGGCTGTCAGCAGGTTCAGAAAATGGACGCTTGTAAAATTGAGCATCGGTTATCTGAACGCACTGACAGCCACCTCTCCTGGGCTTCCGCTGCTAAGGAGGCACTAGGGAAGTGCTATTGTCCCTAGAACTGCCTTTTTAGTGTGACATCTCAGTTAATACAGGATCGTACGCCTAGGAGAGGTGGCTGGGCGCTCGTTGGGAAAGCGGGCACTCAACATTGAGTGCCCATTTTCCCGCACACTTTACAGAATCAGCCTGCTTAAATTTTGCAAGGGTCTGAAGACATGGCTACTTAAGTAAGCCTTTAGAGGGAGCTAGATGCCCGATTACCATTTACACAGATCACAAGAACTTGGAATCACAAGAACTTGGAATACGGGCCTGTTGAACCCCCAACAGGCCCGTTGATCATTGTTCTTCAACTACTTCAACATTGAACTATGCTATCGCCCTGTGGAAAAGAGTGGTGTGAAGTAAGCCATCTTGGAAAAGCGATCCACCACTATCCCATATAGTGGCGTAGCCATTAGAGAGGAGAAGGATAGTTTTAGATGTCTTTTAAATGTAATTTAGAGTGGGAGAACTATATACTAATTTTGGGGTAAATTTTCAAAACCTTACGCGCATAAATCCCAGGGATTTATGCACATGACTAGGCTTACGCATGCTGGGCCAATTTTCAAAGGCCTGGCCATGCATGTAAATCCCCGGGACACATGTAAGTCCTGAGGCCTCGGGAAAGGGGTGGGGAGGGGGTGGTTCGGGGGCAGGATGGGGCGTGGCTAGAGGCATCTGGCACAGCGGCCATTTGCCACTGTGCCAGGGGATCATGTGCTGGCAGGGTGCCGGCGCACGCAACTTGCTCCTGCCCCAAGGCAGGAGAAAATGGTAAGACAAGGAATTTTTTGGGGGGGGAGTTAGGATAGGGCTAGGGGGCGGGAATGTTAGGGGAAGGGGTAGGAAGGTTAATATAGGGGGTATGGAATGTTGCGACCGTCAGTCGCAGGTGGCTGCGACCTCTTGTGCTTACCTCTCTTCGCCTCACAACACCGAGTCTGGAACAGAGGTCGGCCTCTGCTTCTCCACGACGACCTCCTTGGCGTGTCCGGGATGGCGTGGGCACTCCCAGCAG